>NC_047659.1:38650785-39943285 GCF_011762505.2 Arvicanthis niloticus
AAAACAAAGTCCTCTGTTGCCCCCATGGAGTTAATCTTAAACCATGTCTTCATTGGACAAAATTCTTGCAAATAAATTAATAGTAAACATATCAAGTCTGGATCAGTGAAGATCATATAGTCTCCAAGAAGCAAGAGACCAATTATAAATTTTGATGTTGTTTAACAATGCCATCATGAATTTACTATCTTTTATTACAATTGACTGCTCTAATTGAACACATTTTTTTCTGTGCATAAATGATTATTCACTAAATGGAATAAACACCGGAATGTATGAATCATGACTGCCTTTCTAGTCTTAAAATTAGTTACATATGAGTCTAAATTTTTCTACTTTGACTAGAGTCAGTAATACCAGAAAGAAAGAAAGAAAGAAAGAAAGAAAGAAAGAAAGAAAGAAAGAAAGAAAGAAAGAAAGAATGAATTAATTGTCTGGACCTATTTCCTAGCTGTTAAATAAAGTCTCTTCTGTATATGTTGATCAATATTGCTAATATCAGTGATATAAGGGATAATATCAGTGATTCAGGGGATAAGAGATATTCTACTGAGTTTTATTTTTTTTAAATTGATCTTTCTTGTGAATTATTGCTGTCTTTAGCTGTCACATGTGCAAAATCATCTCTATCTATGAGTGCAACCAGCCAGCTTTCAGACTGGTAAACTCTTTTTCACCAGCTTCCCCTCCTTACTCTATAGAAATAGGAGTCCAGGGAGATCCTGTATACTGTCCTTAATGCAGTAGACGTTTACCAACAACACTGTTTTAGATTCTAAAAAGATGGTGGGTCCATTAACTGTGGTTAGAAATATAACTGGGGAAGAAGAAATTAGATCAGCCTTCTACATGTTTTCCCAATATTCCATATAGTATATGAAAACAGGAGATTTTTGACAAATGAAAATCGGCAATCTACTCTGATGATAACATAGTAAAAAAAAAAAAAAAAAGACAGCAAGATTGATCACAAATGAACTTCCAACACCTAGAATGTGCAGTGCCAATCAAAGTCTGAACCAGTTCTAAAGAGGAGGACTGACAACAATGAAATATATTCAAGTATTTGGTTTCCTGATGATATCACTAAAGTTATGTAATTTTTTTTCTTTTTTGTTTTTCAATTGTGGGCCGTGGTAATCAATAAAAGTGCAGTTTTGATGTCTTGGGTCTACCAAGCATTTTTCTCCACCTTTATTAGCCCTTTCTCATGAACAAATTTCCCCATATTTGACCCAGAAGATCCCTTTAAGACTAATAATAATTTTGTAGCAAGTCAGTAAGCCAGACCAAAAAGCAACGAAGTCATTAAAAATTGTAAATATGACTGAAACTCTGGCTCACTTGCCGGACACACCCACCATTTTCTGGGGCCCCTGTCAGATCTACGGTTAGTGACGCTGCATTTGTTGTGTGTGGACAGTTTGTTGAAAAGGCGCTCACCTGACAGCTGTAAGCTGGTCCTCAACTTCATACACACCCAGCTTTCGATACACAGCATGCAGGAATTTGTCACCTTGGAAAGCAGTGCCCCGACCATCTACCAAGGCAATGACTATCCCCTCCTTACTTGCAAGGTAAGCTATCCAATTAACAGCAAATACAGACTTTACACTCTGGCTGCAGGGACCACCATACCTAAAGGAAAATAAAAAATAATTTCTGAGTTTTTAAAAATAAAATCCAGTTGCCCACGGCAGCCTACCAGTTGCCAGGTCCCATTATGTGATAAAAATTTCAGTATCAATGGCATTAGAGCTGGCTCTTAGTCAAGAGGAGACCAGGCTTTTCCCAGAGGTTTGCTACAAGGAAGTTGTTTTGGGACACAGCCTCTCCTATTCCCCAAAACGGATACATCTAGGGTTGGCATTTCAAGGAATATGTGTGGGTTTTTCGTCATTTCTGCCACCTGCCACTTGCTAAAAGCAGACATAAGATATACTAAAAAAAAATGCATGGTGTTTTAAGCAAATTGTGTGTAGGTCAGCACTGATTTTGGGTGTCATTCCACTAAATGTATTCCATTCCTTTATTTCATTTCTAACTCAATTACATAAGATGTTAAGATGATTTACACTATTTTTTTTTTTTTTGGCTGCAATCTTTCTATCTCAAAGGTATTCTGACACATTCGGCAATTTGCCATCCCAAGGAAATTTAACACAGCAAATGCAGGCAAGTCCATCTCAAATCTCAAAACTTCCTCGGTCTATTTTAAATAACCATATTTTATTTACTCTGATTAGTTGGGGGGATATATAAAAACAGCATCAATAGGAACTGTTACCAAGGAGAATGGTTCATTCTATTTCATAAATGTGTGTTTCATCCAACATATTTTCAGTAAATAGCTTTTACACTACACAAAATATTACATACACTTGAATTAGCAAAGGGTACTTCTTTGATCTGTCAAACTGAGGTGGAAGAATCATCTTGTACCATAGAGCTTTGAAAACAAAAAAAAGGGGGGGGGAGAATAATTATTCCATCACATATATGTTATTCTTGTTGACAATACACACCATCAAAGCAACCCAGTAAATCATTAAGGATTAAGAACAGATTTTCAATTGACCTTATTACCGTAATTTGCAAATGACTACAAATCCTCAAACTACCTGCTTGCTCTATAAGCATCTTTTCTAAAATTAAAATTAGATAAACTCTTCTTTTAAAAATGTCAGTGTAGATAGGGAGCTATGGAAAAGTAGATGATCAATTGTATTTATAATCATATTAAAATGTTTAACAAAACTAAATATTGTTAGGAAAAGGTTATTTTAAATGAGAGCTTATATCATATGCCTTGGACTATAACATTTCCTCAGTAATTTTTTTAAGCAAGCTAAGTGTTCCCCTTTACATCTATAAGTGAGAAATTTTTAGAATATCTTACTCATTCCACCGTCTTCAAGCTTCTTAATTTCCACTGTAGGCAGCTGGATGTTTCTCAGAGCATTTTCCAGTTCTTTGTTTTCTTCTAATATTTGTATCTCTTTAAAAATAAATACAACATTCATCTTCAGTTCATACTATTTAAGTAAATAATTTCTTTCGTGAAATTCCTTTGGCTTGTACAGGTGACCCTGATGTGACTGAGAAAGAGTCTGCTACGGTCCTTCACAGTGGCAGTCATTATGCAGCTGGGACGCCAACGTGTGAGGACATCACATCTGATCAGTGTCTTTGTAGCCCCTAACACTTCCAGCATTTAAAGCCAAAATATCAGAGCAACAGTGTTCATTTGACCATCTTGTCCCCATCTGACTGTAGTTATTCATTTTGAAGCCATGCGGCTGAATAGGTAACATTTCTTTAAAAGTTGAGCAAAAGGGAGAAATACAGTCTCTGGGTGATTGACCCATCTCAGTGAATGGATGACATAACACAAACCTAATGTATACAGCGTGGAGTTAAATCTCACTTCTAAGATTTTTATATTTATATCTCGACCTTTTCCTGTTATATTTGATTAATATAGAAATGTATCTTTTTTGAAAACAAATTGCTGTGTGCACAAATCCTTCAAAAATCTTTCTCCCAAAGTTATTGTATATCTTAGTCAAAGAGTAACACACAGTATTGTGTCTCGTGCCTGGAAAACAATCTAAAAGCTGCTGTTTACAGTAAGGAGTAGTGGCTCCTGCCTAGAATTTCAGTCTTTGGAGACTGAGAAGGAAGGATCTCAGTGAGTTCAAGGCCAGCTTGGTTTTACATAGTAAATTAAGATTAGCCTAGTTGAAAGCCTAAGACCCTTCCTTGGAACAAAACAAAAGCTACTGTTCAGAGTTGAGCTCAACTATACTTCCCACTTTAATGCTTCGAACTGAATAAATCAGTTGATCCTCTGAGTGTGATAGATTGGCAATACATGTAAATGGGTTTATATTAAGAAAGCTCTTTAAAATAAGTTTAATTTGATACTAGCATCTTCATGAAAAAATAGTCTTTTATACAATATGTGGAGTTAGATTTTTTTTCTGTGAAAGAGAGAAGTATATGACTTGTGAGATATGGTAATTGCTACAAAATAAATCCTGAAGGTTTTGTTTACATTCGTTTTTGAAAAGCGGTCACTGAAGACAGTGAACTGGAGACTCATAACTACTCTGTTTGCCAAACCACTTCCAGTAGAGCTCTCTGTTTTCATATATTCATGGCATTTTGCTCCAAAATGTGTTATATTTAATCTTAGAACATGTAGAAATGCTTTGGATATGATTTATATAAAAGACATAATAATTTTCACATTAGCTTTGGGTAACCCATCAGAAAAGAAATACTTGTGACATACTACATACACGTTAGAACTCATAAAAATTAAATTCACACATTTAAGTGAATCCAGCTACTGCCTCCCCCTGTGTGGAGTGTGTATGTGGAGTTTTCTCAGAAGTGCACCCTGTAGGAGGGCCAGAATGTAGAGCGGGTAAGGGACTCATGATTGCTATTCTTGCTATCTGACTGGAAATAGAAGGTGTGATCACGTCGTACGACTTTTTTTTTTTTTAACTTTATTGCCATATTCTTGCCAATTAATTGACTTTCACACTTATGACTTAATGAAGTACAAGCTTCGGTTGAAAACCTACTCAATGCCTCTGTAGTTATACTCCTATTCTTCTGAATAGTGAGCAAAAAGTTGTCCTACTTCTTAAAGCACAGATAGAATTTCCTAGGGCGATGGTAAGAGAGGTGGCAAGTGGACTTTTCCATGGAGTTGTGGGTTATGAGCAGTCACTTTGTATGGAGTGGTATAGCTCGCCATATACTTTCCTTCCTTTGCTCATCTTTCTATGCTCACTGCTCCTCTAGTGTATGATATGGTATCCATATGTCCGTATATACTTTAGTATGACAAAACTCAATTGAACTGTAAAAGTGATAGATCTTATATTCAGTTTTTGTTTAAGTCATATTAAAGTGATGTATTTCATATTAATTAAATTTTGTAAAGAGTCTGTGGAGAAACTGATAAGCTAGGTCATCTGGTTACTTAGTTTAATGAGAACTTGCAATGCCCAAAGTAACTAAGCTTCAAACGGGCCCTCAATATTAAGTGCTAACTCTTCTGGGTTTCCATAGTATCTGGTTCAAGTATAATCTGCTGTTTTCAAGTGACTTTCTTCTTTGAATGGAAATGAAACCCACTGTTTACTTTAGGGCTTTCAAACTTTCATGAAACCACCACTGTCTCCTCACCTTTTCTTGTCACAGGCAATTAATCTCTTCGTGTATTTCTGAACCCTACCCTCTCCCACCTTTCAGGGACTTTCCTTACACTATCTCTTGGAGCTTGTGTAGTGTAGAAAATGTATATAACCAAGACTAGTCTCCGACTCCTTATGCCCTTTCTCCACCCCTTAGTGTTGGAATTGCAGATGCGTGCCATGTTCTGCACCTAGCATTCTTCAATGCACCTAGTATCTTGTTTAGCCTCATAATTTCTTCAGTCAACACTCAACAAATATTTATCATCTTATAAAACACTATCCATTCCCAGCTAGTAGCCAACCTTCTCTCTTCACAGACATATGCACTAGAAGCACTGATGGCTTTGTCAAAACAAACAAACAAACAAACAAACAAACTCTCACCAATTTCCTAGGCAGGTCCTCCCTTGTTTTAATCTTGTCACCCCCACCCCTGTTTTCTAGAACCTGCTCTCAAAGGTAGTCGGCTCACTTTTTAGTAATTTACCATCTCATCCACGTCCAAGGCCATTGATAGCAAGTTGTCCATAAGCTAACAGCTTCTTGATGATAATCTTCAGTACAACTGCTATTTTGATATTCAAATCCCCAAATCAGGTCTCTGTAGGTCAACCAGTTCCATCTGAACATCCTATCAGTATGTTAAATAAATCTCAGCATCTCCTCAAAGTTCTGTTCTCTACCGCGAGGACTTTGTGAGTAAAAGCAATCATTTCAATCCACCAAGCAAGCCAGTCAACCGAACAGTATCAATTTCTTTTGTATTCAAGAATCTCAGGTTTGATGAATACCATTAGGGTACATTTCTTACCTGAAATAACCCAGATAGGGCCTTTCCCTGTGTGCCTTTATGTTTCCTGTATTTCCTTTCTCTTAGCACTGCATTTCATTTTCTCATTGTTGCCTGCTCATACATTTGCATCACCCACTAATCTCTAAGCTCTTTGAGGGTAGGAATAAATGTCCAATCTGGTCTCCCATCATCTTAGAGAAATAGTACCACAGTGGATGGCCTAATTTAGTAAATGCTCAAAAAATATTTGCTGAATGAAGATTGTTGGCACCAAATAAAAAGGATAGTGTTTTTTTTTTTTTTAAAAAAAAAAAAAAACTTTAAAAAGTGTAATGCACAGAATTTGATATCAGATAGCACTTAGATCTTTACCAAAATTATAGATTACCAAGCACGGTTAAAATCTACCTGACTGGAGGCTTCAAGAATCTATATTTGTGATAAGCATATGGTATGGTTTAAATATGAATGTTTTTCATTAGTATGTTTGGATACTTGGTTTCCAGTAACTGGTATTGTTTTGGAAGGTTCTAGAACCTTTAGGAGGTAGAGGCTTTCTAGAAGTGACTTAAGGTCTGAGAGACTGGTCTGCCTTGATCCATGCTTGTGAATTCTTTCTGTTCCCTGCCAGCAGATGTAATGTGACCAGCTACCTCTAACTCCTGCCACCGTGCCTTCCAACCATGGTGACCTGGATACCCTCAAACTGCCTTCTTCTCAGGGTTTTGATTGGAAGAATGAGAAAAATAACAAATACAGTGTAAATGACTACTGTTTCATTAGACAAGTTTCTGGATCTGTTCTCTAAAAGAATTTGAGTCATTTCTTGAATTAGAAAATATAAAAATATATGTGATATACATGGAGAGTGGTGTAATAAAACTTCAAAAGCATTAAAAAGATTAGTATCTGCCTAGAATATAACAAGAACATCAAGAAAAAATGCTGGGATATAGAAATTCATGTTATGGGGGAAAGGAAGTTGAGTTATATATTTCAGAGTGGTGATAAAATGAACTTGAAATATCTATAGAGATATCTATTAAAACAGAAATTCAGGACTTGAAAGTAGTATTGCTTTGACATGTTCTCTCAACGTTGAATATGTCTTACTAACAAATTTATTAACCTATTTTTCATCAATATTAGAATCAAGGTTAAAATAACTTCAAAATGAAACTAAATCTACTGTCCTACTTCAGGATTCCTGTCCTAGCCAGAGCACCTGGCCTTTTATCATGACTTCATTTTCACCTACTCTTGATCCATTAAACTGACACAAAACTAATCCCCAAGTAGTGTGCTGACTTGACAGCCAACTGTCCAGGGACAGCCACAGGCCTGAGTGCTGAAGGCAGGAGTATCCCCTTGCCCCCTATCAGGCCCATTCTCCAGCAACTCCAATCTGCTTGTGTTGTTTAATGGCCAATCAGAGGATACTGCAGCACCGGCAGGAAGAACACCAGAAACTTATATACTTGGATAACTCTGCTGAGAGCAAAAATGGCCATCTTTGAACTGTGAACCATTTTAAGCACCGTTGTGAATTCAAGGTAGAGGAGAGCTATGGTGACAGCAGTCAAAAGTGGAACGTATCCCCAAATTTCAGGGCTTTCACACATGGCAACAATGTGATATAGCTGTTAGCACAAAGCAAAACAAACAAAAGAGCTGGCGTGATAATCACCCTCTGCTCTGAACCGAATTGGAGAAGTATGAAGTGATGTCTAGAATTTTTTTTTTTTTTGCCAGTGTGGGGTGATAAAAGAAAAAAAAAAAACCTCCTCCTGGAAAAGCAGGAATTCTTTTTTTGAGGAGAAGGAAGATACACGAATATGCTTTCCTTCTGATCCTAATCTTCTGTAGTTTTAGAAAGGCAGGGAAGAAGAAAGAATCGGTCTCTATGGTGTGATTTCTATTATGTCACGGCCCACTGCCAAAAAGTACTTGACTTCCTGTGATCGGGTTTAAAGCAAACAACATTTCAATCTGTGGAATGATGAGCTTTAGGAAACTAACATGGCTTCGCAATTCAACCTGTCTAGGTTGGCTAACTATCCTGCCCTCTGAAGGGGTTCGCGATGGAGAACTCAGGATATCTTTTGATGCAAGAGAGTACCTTGGTCAGTGCGGCCATCGTGGAGGGTGGAAATGGGAAGGCCAGGGCCTGTGTGCAGAACAGAAACAGAAATGTGATTACTGTTAGAAATAACAGTTCACTGTCAGCCAGGACGGCTTGTAGTATTTGTGACTAGTGCCGAGACAAGAACATCTCTTAACTCTTTGCTGTCTTTATGTACGTATTTCTTTTAGCCATAGAGAAGCAGACATTTTAAATTACATTGAAACTGCATGCACCAGGTCAAAGCCCAATCAAAGGACAGAGATGTGAGAAGCCTTACCTGTGCTGTAACTTTTCTAGGAGCCTTAATGCTTAAAACCCAATTAGTTACACAGAAAGGCCTCAGAAGCTGCAAGTGGCCTTCTGGGAAGTTGTCCCACTGCACTGGACAAGTTTTAGCTGTATATTTATTTTTAAGTAGCCTTCATCAGTACCTAGATTTCGTCTCTTTTGTTTAACGTTCAGTTTGTTTTGGTGGATAGAAGCTATCATCTTTTATCCTTGTGACTATGACCAGCATAAATACATTTTTATACTATGCTTCCTTTTCTAATATACTGTTTTAGGTCATGTTTTGTAGGTTAGTGAGTTATGGCAGGAAGAAGGTGGTATTCAAATGTTATATGAGGGATTAAAGAAGAAAGGAAGGAGTCATGAGAGCTGGTGGGCTTCAGGGTTTGTCACAGAAACTCTAGCCAAGCCTCCAGAAGCTAGGGAATCTGCAGAATTGTCGCAAAGGGGCAACAGGCAGGATTTTATCCCCCCCACCCCCAGCACAGAGGACAGCCATTGGATGTGGTCTGTTACTAGATCAGTCCCCAGATTTGAGGACTTGGGATGTAAAGGGTCGCTGTCATCATCTTTTGTAATGAGTGATTGGTAAATCAGTCCTCAAGAGGGACTACCCAGCACCTCATTGCCTACAATGTATCACAACATTCAGATACTGGCTATTTTAATGAGGTGTACATAAATAAACAAATAAACACAATTACTCATCTAAAATACAGAATAAAATAATACTTAGAGTCCTTTTAAAGAATGCATTTGCTAAGGGACTCAGTGTGTTAAAAAGCAACAAATGTAGTGGTTGGGATAGATGCTTTTGCCATTACTAATATTTTCTTCTACCTTAAGGGAGCCCCATTAGAATAGTGTCTTTGGACCCAAATAAAGCAGAAGGACTTCTCAGCGTTCTAGGGAGAGCTGCTTATGAATGGGGCCTTCTGGCTTGCTCCTGGCAGCCTTCTCCCTGTGGAAAACACACTTCTGATTTATTCCTTAGAGCTTTAGGTGCCAAGCCCCATGGGCAAATTCTACAAGTACAAGGGTACCCATGTTTGTAAAACTGTACTTGTGGACTACAAGGTTGGAAGGCACATACCTTTCCTTCACCACATTTCCCGACTAGTCTTTATAAATAATAAAGCTAATATTTTTATTTCCTGCCTTACTTCTTCTTATGACTTGAGGATAGAAGAAAGAAATTTTTTATTTGGCTTTCTCAAAAGCCAGCAGCCCGTCTGTGACACTGGAGAGAATTAGAGAATATAGCTAAAAAGCTTTTCCTGAGAGTCAGTGTTTCCTAAAAGTTTTCAAAAGAGACACACATTTTGGGTCCAGGATCTAAGGAAACAAGGCTGTTTAAGTCTCTAGGCTTTATTAACAGCCATCATATGGGCTTTCATGGGCATATGTTTCTAGTAGTGGAAACCTGCATCTCTCTTTATCTTAAACTAAGAGACAAAGTAACGACAGACTGCCCATGACACAGCAAGATGAGGACATGGCCCTAGAGACACAGCATCGGTACTAAAATTCCCATTTTGTACTGTCCACATTACTGATATGATTTTACCTGCATTTGTCCATGGCTCAACAGTCCTTTGGAGAGTTTGAGAGTTACATAACGAGGCGTTACTCTTACCCCTAAAGGGAAAGATTTCAAGGTTTTTCCTATGATGGCGGAGTGACTCATTTTACTGGAGCTTCAAAAACACCAGACGATGTGATGCTTCCCACACAGTATATTTTTTGCTAAATGGGAAATTACCATACTGCCGAGGAAGGGTGAGTGGTAGAAAAGTCAGGCGATTCAAGTTCCAGAAAGGACTCTCCCACCAACTTTTGATGAGGGCTTAGTCTTTGGTTCCTTATCTATACTTCAGGGAACATTTAGCCTCAAGTAGATACTAGAGAGAGGCGACATAAAATGTGTTAGCATGAGAGTTATAGAATCACTCAAATTTAGAGTACGTAGCAGTATAAATGCATGTATGTGAATGTGACCCTGGTGCCTTTATCAGCCAATGGAACAACACAAAACAATTTTCTTGGTAGAGTTTTCAGATGACAGTAATTCTTCTGATGCTTCACTATGCCTCTGTGTATTCTGTTAGACATTCTTCTCACAGTTATAAATAGAATGACTAAAGAGATGAGCCCCACCCATCCTTCCATGAGAGAGAGAGAGAGAGAGAGAGAGAGAGAGAGAGAGAGAGAGAGAGAGAGAGAGAAACAGATGCCTCAGCACCCTTAGTTCAAGGATGCTGTGTGCCTGACATGTAAGCTTTTGATACATGTTACATAAATATAGAGTTTGGGTTGGAAAATGTTGCATATAACTTGAGAGGGACATTTAATGTTTACCTTTAAATGCCATAATCACAATCAGCACATATGGCTACGAACAACAATCTCTTGACATTTCAAAGATTCCACTGACCAAACATTTTATGAAAGTGTTATTTCAAACTGACATCTTATGCCATCTTGATGGGAGCATTCAGGTTAAAATGCTTGTTCTTGTCTACACAGTCACGTGAGTTGTGGCTCTGGTTCTAGAGTCAGGCTTTTGGATTAAGGGAAGTGACATATCATGATGGCCTTAATTCTTGCTCATTTTACAGGAAACCCACAGGAGGCCTCTGCATCTGAGTAGAGATCTCAAATGATGAAAGGCTCTGTTGTTCTCTAAGTCACCTACCTGCACCAAAGCCATTGATATCAGAAACAAGAGGGTGGTGCGCACTTTGCTAAATTTTCCACCAAGTATGCTACCCATACCCCTAAACTGGGGTTAACTAAGGTGAAAAAGCAACAATTATAGAACTGGAGAGTCTACTAAACCCACAGTTGTCACTGACTTCATTGGTTTGTAGTCTCATTTTAGCCTATATTTCTTGTTATTTATTCCAGATAACATGTGCATGAGATTAACTCATCTAAATAGCAAATTGTTTCTGAAATGAAACCATGGTCTAAACAACCAGAAAATTCTTTCCGGGTTGTGCTACCATGGTTCCTTTGTTAATATTTTAATGAATTACTCAAAAATATCTTCCATTTTTAAAGGAAGGATTAAATGACAAAAGATTTGTTTTCTGTCTTCATTGAGACTAGATTTGGAAGAATAATCTGTCTTCATTGCATAGACCTCTAGTCTCTGGCCATTGCTCTTGATGCTTTCCCCACAAATGAGGCCAAAGCAGAACAAGGAGTTTATCAGGGAGACTATTCCTGTTTCGATATCTCTCCTTCTGTGCCTATCTGGTAGATGATGTCTGCATGCAACATCATAGTGATGTGGGTTAGAAGCAGATAGCTCTTGCTGAAGCTCTGGCTACTGCCAAACAGAGGCACACACATTAGCTGGTTATCTCAGTTTCCTCAAATGCAAAAGAGAGACTAATACCTTCCTATTCTTTTCATTCATCAAGCCTTGGTCGTTTGATAAGATTCTTATATGTAACAAGTTCTCAAAAAAAAAAAAAAAAAAAAAAAAAAAAAAAAAAAAAAAAAAGGAAAAGCTTGTAAGTGACATGATGGAGTGACAAGGCTGACAACAGAGGCAATGGGGATGGCCATGCTTACATCAGGTCCGTCACCTACCGTAACAGATGAGTGCATAGTACTTGGCTTTGTAGCTGAAACTTGCTGTGTAATATTGGCACCTTTCTTTCCTTAGATGGCAAGTAACACACTTCTTGCTCGGAGGAGAGTTTCCAATGCTAATTCTAGAGGGAAATGAAAATAAAGCTAAGCTGAAATTTTGAGATTGTATTTATCAAAATGTACTACTCCATGTAAAGTGACTAATTTACATATTGACATCAAACCCACTCTATTTTTTCTGTTGCCAATATCATTTAAAGTAGAGGGGAATCACAGTGTTTTGATGTAGCTTGATGTTTGATCCATTTTTGCCTGAATAGGCACAAGCTTTGAGGGAGAAGCCCTCTGTGGTTTTCCTGAAATGAGAGAGCTATAGAACACTTGTAATGGGAATGAGGTAGTCACTATTTCATATCCATTAAGTGCTTCTGAAGTAGTTGGAAATCTCTGTGTGTGTGTCTCTCTGTCTGTCTCCATCCCTCCCTTCCTCCTCCCCTCTCTCTTTTTCTCCCTCCCCTACTCCAAGTCAAAACATACAAGACACTCTGGCAGCATTACCAAGAAAGGATCCCTCTTCTCTATATCTGGAAAGGGACTTTAGTAATGAGCAAATTAAAAATAAGAAGCCACATTCTGTGTGTCTTCTGCATTTTCATCCTTTCAACAGGGCACATAGGCCTTTGGGAACTCCAACTAGAGAGGATGCCTCCTCCATCCCATACAGGTCAAGCTACACTTTTCTTCCTCCATGTCCCCACACTCACATGAGCAGAGCCCTCTGTGTGGCTCTGGAATGGAGTGATTAGTTTTAGGAAATAATAGGCTACTGGATCTCTCATTCCACACTGTATCAGATTCCTCTTTTGAAATACTGGGTGGTGCTCTGCCAGGGATCGGAGCTTTTCCACCTTCAAAGCCTTTCTCCTATAGCTTTCTGAGATAGCCTTGAACATAACACACATGGTCTAGAGATATTGTTCTCTCCAGAGAAGGAGAATTTTCCACTGAAAGGTTAAGTGTGTATCCAGGTGTGAACAGAGGACTATGAAGAAGACGTTTTTGGTTTTTTTTTTTTTCTTTCCTCTTACAGCTTATATGCGTGAACTTTTGTGTTATTTTGGAAATGTAAAGAAGAAAGTTACCGGTAAGGGCTCAGAGAATGGCATACCCATGTTCAAATTTCAACTCCAAGGAAATGTAAAGAAGAAAGTTACCAGTAAGGGCTCAGAGAATGGCATACCCATGTTCAAATTTCAACTCCAATAATATTATATGTGGCATAGAGTTATTAAAATTAAGTACAATTACAGGTGCAATTCAGTTAAGTTATTTGGTTTACAGCAGAGCATCAACAATGTCAACCACTGTTTTTATTTCTATATGCTGAGAGAAACCTTTTGGTCATTATCCCACCCATCAACAGGACAATTGAATTGAACATTAATAACTAATGGAGGGATGGAAATGGCTATAGCAAAGTGAGCCGTGGTGAAGCTCACACTGCAAGAGTAAAAACAGTGTGGCACATAGCCAGTGCTCAATAAATGTGCGTTAATAAATAAATACAAGTCCTGAATTAACTCCAGCCTTGTCAATTATCTAAAATTATATAAAATTATTATTTATATCACCATAAGAATTTTCCATATTACTCTTTTCAAAATATGTAGGTTCATACTTTAGGTGCATATCATTTTATATTGATATGTCATTTTCTGAATTATTTGCCCTAACTTACAAGTAGATTTTATGAGAGTTCACACTTCCAAAAGCATTCAACATCTACCAAGAATTATGATTCGATTTTACTCATTTATTTCTGTGTCTATCTACCAATATTATTTTGAATTGATCTAAATTACCTGTAGATGTTTCTTCTTCCAGGGTAACCTTCAAATTCATTGCTGGAATAAAACCTGAAATAAATGTACAAAATATTAAGTACTGATTATTGAATTACAAAAAATATTGTCACTAATATTAAGAACATGGACAAAAACATGAGTTTAATGAAACTATTAACATTTATGTAGAAGAATTACTGCTGTGCATAATTGTGTTGGATCATTTATTGAAACTTACAGATCATCAGAGAAAGGTAAAACTGAGTTCAGTACTGCTTTTATGATCCACTTATCTTATTCTGATTCATTAAGTATGAACCATGAAAACTGACCTATTTAAATTAATATTACAGTTTTCCTTTTCCATTCTAAATGCTTACTGGTTTCTCAGGACTATGCTATTTGTCTATGACTGAGAACACATTTTGATTTTATTCTACACACCCATTAGTAAATAAACTTGGCATGCCAGTAAACTCATCTGAGCTAGATGAGCTGAACATTTCATAGGCCATGTTAATTCACAGAGCTGCAGAACAAACCACAGGAGAGCAAACTTGCTACCTAACTGCCCAGGTGCAGGCTCCTTTCTGTCTTAATACACGATGAAGTGGAAAATCCAGTTTGGTGACATAACCTGATTCCTCTGTGAATTTATCTGAATATCTCAAAGTAGCTGTCTTTTTTTCCCTCTCCCTCAAGAAGAGCATAATAGAGTGTGAAAAGTTTAGAGTAGACAAGGTTTGTTTTAATTCTCAGGAGGGCTTAGCCGTCCAGGTGTCCTCAGGGTCATTAACACGTTCCTTATACAAAGGAGACAACACACTGCAATGCATTTCCAGTATGAAATTCATATCCAAATCTTGTGTGTGTGTGTGTTTTATTTATGTCTATACTGATGTCACAGGACTCCAGTCTTCACTGTCCCTTCCCTTTCCCACATCCTTTCAAACAGTGTGTGAATTAACTGCTCAGTCTCGTCCCCCGATGGCCCCTCGTAGCATCCCCAGGCTGTCAAAGCTCCCCCTCTAACAACCTGTCCACCTTCCCACCTCTCTCTTCTCCCTCACAGATGATAACAATTATTCTATCCCATCTTTCCTAAACATCTACTCTTTCCTTTCATTCACTTAAAAAATAGGAATGGACCCCCTCCCATGTCAGCCTTGGTTCTGAGGACCAAAGGTGGCATATTTTTCTTTCTAGTCTACAGCTCATTGTCATCATCCAACTCGCTGAGCTCAGGTCTCAGTCACCCCTGGCCATCATTGCTACCACAGCAGGATTTCCAAGCCTTCAGTACCCCCAAGTCTATTTTATTCCTGAAATCTATCTTCCATTCAATTTTATCTCCTCACTTTCCTAGTCACTCTAGTGACTCTAGTCACTTTTATCACTGCTTCATGTAAGGACCAAACTCCTTTGGCTTCCATTCAAGTGTTTTCATAGATCAGCAAAAGGTTTCTAACACTGTCTACATAGTTAGATTAGACTAGTTCTATTCCTTTGCTCCAAAATTCCATCTAAGGACACTTGGATTATGAGTATCGAGGGAATATCATTAATTTACACAGCATTAGAATTGACAGATGAAAAAAAAAAGCTAGGGCCAGGCAGTGGTGGCGCACGCCTTTAATCCCAGCACTTGGGAGGCAGAGGCAGGCGGATTTCTGAGTTCGAGGCCAGCCTGGTCTACAGAGTGAGTTCCAGGACAGCCAAGGCTACACAGAGAAACGCTGTCTTGAAAAAAACAAACAAAACAAAACAAAAACAAAAACAAAAAAAAAACCCCCAAAAAAACAAAATAAATAAATAAATAAAAAGCAAGCAAGCAAGCAAGAAAAAAAAGCTAGGGACTTCTGATTAGTTAAATGTACCATAAATGAGACAGTGTGTAGGACAGACTGAAAGGAAAGAGCGTAAAGAATTTCTGAGATTAACAACAATCGTCTTGGACTCATAAGCTTTAGGTCTAAAGTCTCACCTTCCACTAATTCACTGGCCTTTAGCCAAGTCAATTACATGCTCTGAATATCTGTTTTCTCACCTCCAAACTCAGAGCAATCATTACTAACTTACAGTAATCTCTCAATACCTGATGGCTTTTACAGATAACACCAGATCACTGCAAAAGGGTCTCAATTGGGCTATCTTTCATGACTCTTTGGAGTGCGTTCATTGCTCTAAGTGTTGAAGAGTAAAAATAGCCTTCAGAATCAATTGCTGAGAATTTTTAGGCCTTCGTAAAAGCCCGTAATAAAAGACAATTCTATTCAGAAGGAAATCTTGCTGTTGAGTGACTAAAGAATATGCAACCTTCATGAAATCATAGCTGTTTGAAAATAACCAAAGAGCAACAGAATGTTCTTTCTATTAGCTGAGTAGACAGTACAGTCCATTATTTGTACATCCATTGGTTGGTGCCAATTAAAACCTAAATGGTACATCGTGCTGCATGCGGTACTTACAGTGAATCCTGTGTTACTCGGAATATATATATGGCCTCCCACTTGCCACTTGTAATTTGAATAGCATTTTCCTATAAAAAGACAAACATTATGTTGTGTGAAGCTGAGCGTCACTTGAGCAACCTCAAGTGAATGATCTTTGAGGAGAGAAATCTTGGAAGGAACGTACCACAGTGTCTTTGATGTAGTGAATATGTTTGTAACCATCCTTGTCGCTAAATATTTTGTAGTATGAAACGGCATCCTGGCTAAAAGCTGGTGTCGAAACAAAGAACTGAAAGAAATGAACAGAGGTTATATCTAAAAGATGAACTGAAAGAAAGCCACAGGTATTTTTGTAAGCCGTATATGCCTAAGAATCCTGGTGTGTCACCTCTCCTATCACCTGTCACCCACACCTAAAATTCCAGGTTTTCAAAGGACAGCTTTTCCAGTGATTCTAATAGACACTTGATGGTGCTGACTGGTGCTTATTTGCTATCGCACACCTTCATTCCATCCTACCACCCCTGGAGGCCCAAATTTTACGACATCTAATTTAATAAATTTCTGTCTTAAGGAGATGTGGTTTGAAATTGTGTTGCAGGAATAACAAACAAACGTTGACATCTAACTAAAACAAACTTTAAGATAGGGGCATTTGATCAAAGTATAATTCTTTTAATAAAATAAATCTATTTATTTATTTATTTATTTATTTATTTATGCCCATTGGCCTTTTGCCTGTATGTATGTTCATGTGAGGTGGTCAGGTCGCCTGGGACTGGAGTTACAGAAAGTTGTGAGCAGTCATGTGTGTGCTGGGAATTAAACCCAGTCCTTGAAAAGAGCAGTCAGTTTTTTTAACTGCTGAACCATCTCTCCAGCCCTAGAAGTACTTGTGATTTTTGAGTTATCTAATGCTAAGCTCCTAATGTCAACAACTTATTGAAGACATTTGAATGATTCAAATATGATGGTCTAGATGCCACAGATTTTAATAGCACGCTTGAGAGGAGCAGTTTAGGGAGTATGAAGCATGGTTAGGGAGTAGGGAGATCTTAGCTCTGAGCTCAGGGAACAGAATGGCCTTGTAACCTGAGTTTGAGGAATTCGGGACATACTGCTGGGAACCATCTAAATGTGTTCACCTATCAGTCACTCAAGTGTCCTGGAACAGAACTAGTGGAAACTCAATATCCTAACTAGTACATATGACTGAATTCTGAAAATGTCTCATACCAAATTTTCATCCATAGGGTAATATGTCTCCCATTGTAAAAAAGAAAACTTGCTCTATGTTTATAGTTATTCTTACAGGCTGACCTCTGGTGAAATGATGACATCTTCCTGAGTAAAATCTTATGAGAGCAGAGCTCATGTATAACATGCAGGAGTAACTTAAAACCTGGCATCTCTACTTGGTTTAAGTCCATGGAACAGTAGCCCAAGCTGTTCCGTTATTTTACAACTGAAGAAAACAATAAGCATCCACACCCACCAGTGTCTTCCATCCTCAAACATTTGTCCTTTTTAAAAATATCTTTTCTGAGATCAAATTATGAGTAAACAGGTAATAGGGAGAATTGCTATAGAATTATTTAATGATCACATTTGGATGTGATCTGATGCTGGAAATTCTTCAATAAAATTGTTTCTCTTACGTTGCATTCACACGTCATTAAATGCAATATATCTCTTATATTTTTACTGGGTAATTAATGTTTCTCCAAATTTATTGCCACCTGGATGAAAGCTTTACAGATGTAATTGTGATAAAAATGGAAGATGTGGTCCTCCTAGACTAGTGTTAGCTCTAGATCCAAGGACCACAGGTCTAATAAGAGAAAAGACAAAAGGTAACATGGAGAGACACAAGAAAGGATTCTATATCCTGGACACTGCCTGATCCACAAATAATCTTTGCCCAAGTAAACTTGGCTAAATATAAATGTCTGGTGTGTCTTTTAATACATTTGTAACAGAATGGGAAATTGAGTAAGGAGAGACCGCTTATGTATCCATCAGTATCACTTGTCATAAGAGCTACTTCAGATCAGTTTGCATCTTGAGACTAAATATTGGGGATGCGCTGCTCTAGTGTGGGCCTTTGACAAAGCTGCTTCTTCATTTCAGAAAGTTTTGCTCTCAAGCAAAGAATGGCAGCATTACAACAAGCAGCTTCCTTACTCCCTCATACTATATAGTGTGAGAAACATTTGGTTCCGCATGTTTTAGTCACTCAAATGGAACCCAAGCCACAGACCACTTTAATGTAACATGGTGAAAAGTTATTCCTCTCTTCTCTTCTTTCTCTGTGCTCAGACCCCTTTCTGTCTTTATCTCTCCCTCCCCTCCCCCTTCTTTCTCCATGGTATCTTCCCTGTCCTTGGTTGTTAGGGCCAGTGAACTCACCCACATGAGAGCAGCTTCCCAATAAACCTGACTTTAATAATAATAATAATAATAATAATAATAGTTATTCCTCACATAACTAGTAAGTTAATTAAGGGACTTTTAAAAAGATTGTATTCTGAGTAAAGCTTACAATTTCATTTGTACTGAAAATAAAAAATTAACAAGACAGACTGTTCCATTTTAAGATATTAGGACCAGGCAAACAGGAAGAATCTTTCTGCTGGGCAAAGGCTGTTATCTCCTCCCTTTCTCTGCGCACATGAAAGACAGTTGCTTCCGATGAGCAGGTAACTTAGGTCAGGTAAAGAGGGTGTGAAATATTTCCGCTCTCGTGTTGTCAGAGCTAGGGTAATAATGCACTTTGAGTTAAGTGCTTCTTGCAGCAAGTCACACCTGGACACTAGATAAGACATCCAATTGCAGTGACCTCAGTTGTAACAGGGCCCGCCCTGCCCTAGTTTCTTTATCATACTTAGATTTTTCTGATAAATTGCTTATCTCTGAATGAAGTGCAAAGCCATTTAAAATAGCTTACCTAGGAAGTAAGGTTACTTCTCACAGTTTTGTATTTTTAACATCCTCACTAAATGGCAAAGGATGATGCCTAAGCTGAGCTAACGATTAGACAAAAGTACAGGCTTTCAGACACCAAACCATAAAACTTGTGTTCTGTTTTTAACCAAGAGGTTTTAGCCACAGGCCAAAGAGATATGGAGCACTGCTTACATAGCTGGTGATAGTTTTGCTGTAACCTTAGTCTAAGCATTATGATTTCAGAGCTTATTTCTAAATGTAAAGAACTAAAATTTAGGTTCTTTTATTTTATATATTATTTATTGGAAAATATTTCCAGTTAATTTCTTGTATCTTTTGAAGTTTAAATATCTTGGATAAATTCTAAAGAAACCAGTTTTTAAAAACTACTATGTAATATTTACTATTATGACCAGCTTTTCAAATTTGCCTAAAGACCCAAAAACTATTGACTAAACAAGGAATGAAAATGTAGCTTATGATAGGACACTTACCTAGCATGTGTGGCCCTTGTTGATCCCAAGAACTACACACATGTGCATACACACACACACACACACACACACACACACACACACACACACACACGTATCCACACAATTACCTGAATGAGTTTATTAATCATATACATCTATCTATGTTTTCTCGGACCAATTTCTTTGCTACTAGTTAGGAAAGCTATCTAATAAAGCAGGTACCTTCAGAGGATGAAAATTATTCCCAAAAGTATTCACTATGAAGCATTATTTGTAACCTTTTTTGGGATTTAGAAGTTTCACTGCTAAATACATTTCCAAAGATTAAAATTAATACCCACTTGTCCCTTTTTGTACATTGTGTCTAAATCTCAGCCCAGCAACCACCCCGATGCAAATGCTTGTATGATGTACTTTTGTGAGATGTGACATTGCCTATGCAACATTCAACTATTCTCCAACTTATTTTGTAATAATTAATGTAGGAGACAAAATACAATTGGTTTCCTTAAATGATGACTGTCTTTATATGAAACAAACCTTATATATCACTAAATAACTCCATCAAAAGATTCCAGACACAATTAATCACAAATCATAATAAAACACATTTCTCTGTTTGATACAGAGACACAACATGCAGGGGGGAATGCATACACTGTGTAAAAGTCAGCTCACTGAATATGCTGTGTGCGCTCAAAGTAAAGAAAAAGATAGAAAAATCATACTCCACCAGCCCATCCTGTTCTGCTTTCTTCTACATGCTCCTGGTTCTACAAACAAAGAAAGATCATATTAAAGCACAAAAAGAACAGTTTTTCAAAGGTATAATTTGGACACTTTTCAACAGTAATCTGCCTGGTCACAGTGTACTCAGCCTCCAGTTCAGGACACTTTACTAAAGGTTTTTTTTTTGTTTTGTTTTTTGTTTTTTTTGACAGTGTGCTGAGTCTATATAGACAAATTGGAGATAAACCTAATTTCAAATTTTTTTCCTCCTTAGTTCTTCCATGTGACCCCTTGCAAAATTATCACAAATGTGTGGAAATTCAGCCCCAGTGAAGCACGTGATGTGATGCAGAGAAGTTGGAATTCCATAGTAAAGTTGAGGTTATGTTCTTTTGTCTTATGAAGTAGCTAGAAACCTGAACATTTGCACTTTTAGGTTTTAGCAAGATGCAGAAGTATCGCTTCTTATGTAAATATTTAGAAATCATAAAATGTAAACAGTACTTTTTCCTAGACAAATAAAGAACATTCTGAGTTGACTTGATAGGCATAGACTACTGTAGTAAGCTCAGTGGACAGAAAGGAACGCACCACAGAGAATTTGGAAGAGGGACGGCATCAGCAAGATCTTGGCCAAACCATGACCCCATCCAGGCATTTTGGTCTGTGAGTAAATTCAATGAAGGACTTCACTTACCAAATATAGGAAACCTAATTGTAAGCGTGAGAGACAATGTGTATTTGGTAGTGGCTAAGATGGCAGGAGGTCAAAAGTACCATTTAGAATTCCCCCTTTTAAGGAAACACTGATAAAGGTTCAGCTCAAGGATACCATTGTGGGGATAGAGTAAGGCGATATTGAATGCTCGGATCAACAGAAATAATTTTGAGAATGTTTCACAAATAGTTCTGGAAACATCTGCTGTGAATAAAGATCACCTAGAGGGAGTTAAAAAGACAGTTGTGAAAGAAACAGCAGTTATACTTTGGGACAGGATTGACTTTCTGTGGCTGAATCATGTTTCCCTCATTCCCTTACAATGGGACATAGTCATGTGGTAAGGTCTAGACTCAGTATGTGAACAGAGAAACAAGCCATTTGTAGCCCTTCCCATAAAAACACTCTCGCAGACTGCCCCCCACACACATTCTTTTCTTTCTGCTCTAGTTGAATGTTAATGACTTAGAACCACACATTAAGATAACAGAAATGCTATCCTCTGGGTTTCTGAACTACATTATGGAGCAGAATACCCACTCCACACCAGACCTCATTTTCTTGGATTTGCTATTGGTTGTATAATGAACCATGAATTCCTACTGTATTAAGCCAATTAATCATTGGAATTTCCTCCTACAGCAGTGCTGTTAGCTTGCCTTGGAAATGCATTAACTAAAGAATAAAAATTCTATGTAGGTGGTCAAACAAGGAACCCAAACAAGCTCAACAAGGATGACACCAATGGATATGCCAAGATAGGGAAAAGCCCATGAGGCTTCACCCTTATATAAAAAACTCTAGGTAACTTAAGAAAGCTGAGAACTGGAACGGTGGTCTTCCCTATAAAGAAGCACATCCATTGGTTTTTCAGTGACAAATAGCTATAGAAACATACAAACGAGTAACATTATACAAGCTAACCAGGTTATATTGAGGAATATATATGTATATACATATGTGTATACAGTAACAATTAAGAAAAAAGAGACCATGAATATGAAGAGAAGTGGGGAAGCATATATGGAAATGTTTGGAAGAAAGAGAAGGAAGAATTGTTGTAATGATATAATTTCAAGAAGAAAAAATTCTAGATAAATCAGACTTATCTAGAAAAGACCAGGGACTAAGGTAATGGATCTTTATCATATTGAGAAAGTGCTTGCCTTCAAGGATGATAACCTGAATACCAGCACCCAAGTTCACTTAAAAATGAGAGGCAAAAATGTAGGTATGCACTTGTAATCACAGCACTGTTCACTGGGGTGTTTTGTATGTTGCTTGAATGCCAATCTAGCATAAGAAAATTACTACTACAGGGTAATGAGAGACTCTGTCCAAAGGAGATGATTAACATTCCCAAAGATTGTGCTTGAGGTTGTCTCCTGGTTTCTATACTCCTGTCTGAACACACATATGCATCAACATACTCATAATCAAACACACACACATACATACTCACACACACTCAGAAACACACACACACTCAGAAACACACACACACACACTCACAAACACACACACACACACACTCACAAACACACACACACACATGCACATAACACTTACACATAAACAAAGTCAAAACAAAATGAAGACCCTGAGAGATGTATATTTTGCAAACACAATGGATCTTAAGGAGAGTTTCCTGAGTCCTATAGTGGTTGGCTAATGTCTCATAGAAAAAAAGATTTCAAGATGTAAAAAAAGAGTCAAACTTTTTGCCAATCTTCAGTCATGAAGATAAAAATTATTTTTAGAGAGGCAAGAATAACATATAAGATGGTTGTTCGCTATGCTATAAATTTCTTTTCTATCTTTTTGTTTTGTTTATTATTTTTGTTTGGGTTTGTTTGTTTGTTTGTTTGTTTGACACAGCATTTTTTTCTGTCTTGTGTAGCCCTGGTTGTCCTGGAATTCACTCTGTAGAGCAGCTGACCTCAAACTCACAGACATGTGCCTGCCTCTGCCTTCTGAGTGTTGAGGTTAAAGGTGAACTCCAACACTGCACAGCCAGCTAGAAATTTCTTAATAAATCTCACCAATATTTTTATAGAATAAATAACTTTGTAAGCCTTTTTACCTCTTTCATGTCTGGCACCATGAATAAAACATTGATTGATTAGCTCAAACATTACTTGTTTTCAGAACACAAACACATTAGTCATGAGTATGGCGGTTGGAAAATTGTAAGTTAATTCAGACAAAATATTCTAAATGTAATTACTTTTCTAGCTATAAAGGTCATTTTCCAGGAACCTCTATTCCTCATTGTGAGGACATTTTATATTTTCTGCCCATTTAGGTTACATTGTCTCAGATTTGATGAATTAGAATATCAGATTGCAAATGAATCAATATTTTTTTTGTCTGTGTTCATACTTTCCAAGTTAATAACGTTAAAGTTGAGTTTATAATGCTTAAATTTCAGGGTGTTGAAGATATATCCAACTAAAAACAGGCAATAAGATCAGTGAGTTCTAATTCACTAGTTTGAGATCAAGGTTTCCCAGTGGTACTACTTGAAACTTATCTTTTTGCTTTGTTAACAAACTCATAAGTAAAATAAACTCAGTGTTTTACAAATTGTTTAAGTTTAGTCAAGACTTTTTCTGACAGGATAATGACCTAAAAGCATTTGTAGCCTAGGGAATGCTGCCTAGTATAGCTCCTATATATTTTCAAGCAGAATAAAACATTCTCCATATAAAATAAAATGCTCTAAATCTTAGATGGAATTTAATGACTTACTTTGATTGATCTAAACTTTAGCTTCATAAAATAAGTTAACACTACATTTGTTTAAATAAAATATTTTTTCATAATTAGAACTCTCTAAATGTACTCAGCAGTAGTTTTTATTTGAAAAAAACATTTTTAGTAAAAAATTTAGTACCTAAAATGAGTACTTAAAGACAGGCACACTGCAATGATTCAGACTGGTGCAGTACCTTTAGACTCATTAATTTCAGCAGATTATATTTGAATTTGAACAATGAAAACAACTGAAGCTCAAAGATAAATTTGCATCTTGTTTTCAAGATTTGCATCTTCAGATTAGTATAGTAGGGAGTGCTCTCCAAAGATCCCTGGACAGCAGCATAAAGTGCATAGAGATCAAATGGTTTATGTCCTATTCTCAGTCACCTCCCTTAGATTTTAAAATAGGCACTACTTCACTTACTTTCATAATTTTTTTCAACTTTGACAATTTTGTCCAATTTTCATTTCTTCTCCAATTTTCTGTGAAACATCTATTTTCATAACACACCCATTCTTTCTTTGTCTTATCTTGTTTCACTTCTGTTGACTACTGCCCTGACGATCTCCAATTCCTAGATCACCATCCTAACATCACATTGGCTCATTTTATGTCTTTCTATATTCAAAATAAAAGCCATTCAAGAAAATAACTGCTGTGCTATATTTGATAAAAATGTTGCAATTGCTGTGAACATGCAGCAACGCTGTTTTACATGGCAATCAGAAGTCGAATGCATCAAATCCTGCTTAACAAGTCAAACTGTGACCCATGAATGAGAGGCTCTTGGTGTATTTCCATTTTCAGAAATAGTTGCCAACAGTTTTAATACACTTTACCTTAGGACAATCCCATGCATGCCAGTCTTCCCTGAAATCACATATAGACAAGACTGAGACATTCTGCACTCTTTTTAGCCACTGCAAACATATTCGTTCGTTGGTCACCCATGTGAGCCAGCTGAAATAATAGTCACTGCCAACAAACCAAAAGAGACAGTCTCAACCCTCAGCTCAGTACCACATTTAAAGAGTATCTTCATTTATAGTTTCTAAAAAACAGTTGTTATTATGGAGTATATATTTAGTAAATAAGAAAGACAAATTTTCTCTGAGAATAGTATTTAAGTAGATCTGCTGGCTAAAATAAATAAGAGGCTATTCGTCTTAGAAAATTATTTGTACTTGAGCTTTCTCCGCATTTTTGGAAAACAAAATTGAGATGTAAGGAGAAGCTATCGATCTGTCTAAGAGGGATAAAAGTGTTACATTTTCTATGATGTACTCATAATCCCACCTCCCCCCCCCCTTTTTTTTAAACTTTCTACTTGGTGCAGAGTAGCCAACTATAGTGAAAAGTTCACCTTTGTTTCCAGGTGGGTTTATGCGGAATCTAAGTTTTAGCTGTTATCATGGTCAAGTGTTGAAATTGTACTAATAATAATCAGATGATTTAAAAGCTTTGATGGTCTTTATATCATATCTAAGTGTCAATGAATGACATAATTATACTTGTCTGTGAATGAAAATTCATAGCCCAAATTGCAGAACTTTTTAATTTTTCATAGAGCTAAAAGGAACTTAGGGATCAAATCCTGATCTCATAATATTCTATCATAGTACATAAGCTCAGTGAAATTATTTAGCCATGTAGGTCTTGTTTCTGTATCAATTTGAAATAATAGTGTACTGATTTGAATATGTAAACATGAGCTGAGTGTGCTTAACATGCCTCTTGACTCAAGTGTTGTTTCTATAAGTTGGCACCTAAGGAAAAGAATATTTTTAAGAAAATGCATATTCAAGCTTCCATTAACCAGGTTGTTGTGAACAATCATTTGACTCTGTCTAATTCTCCCTGGTATAGCTGGAGGAGAAGAGCCAAGCCCTCTGGGTTAAGCAGGTGAGGTTCTTGAATTTTTACCAAATTCAAACAGAAAGACACACAGGATGTGAGAAGTGAGAATATTAATCGCAGCACTAAGAAGGTAGAGGCAAGTAATTGCTTCAAGGTCAAGACCAGCTTGGTGTACAAAGCAAGTTCCAGGGCAGCCAGAGCTGTGTTACACAGAGAAACCCTATCTCAAACCAAACCCAAACCCAAACCCAAACCCAAACCAACACCCAGAAAGAAAAAAGAAATTATTTTTGATTGTGTGTATATGCATTGGTTCCAGTATAGGTTTGTACACATGAGCCCAGTGCCAGCAGAGGCAAGAAAAGAACTTCAGACCTCCTGGAGCTGCCCTATGTGAGTAGTGCGCAGTAAACTCCAGTCTTCTGCAAGATCAACGTAGTCCTAAAGACTGAGACATCGCTCTATCCTAAAGGCTTCCTTTTTCTGTCTGTCAGTTCCTTGACATAGAACCCTCTATCTAGATAATCAAAACAGTCTATTTCAAAGTAAGACGATACTAATGTTTGAGAAGAGTGGCCTTGTCTGGTTTATAATGTCCCAGGATGCACATAGATTCATCAATCCTGGCCTGAGGGAAACCAGACCAGATTTTAAAGGACTCATGCTGAACACTTGCCAATCTGAACTTTGGTCCCAAGTTTACATTTCTACCTCCAAGGAAAACCCCAGAAAGCTTTAGATTCATCACCATGGTCATCTTTAAATGAGTCTTTAAATGAGTAACAGAGTATTTAAAAAACTAGTTCAAGAAACGTATTTGTGACTTTTAATTTGCATGCATCTTGCATGTTAATTTTCTGCTTTTTGGCATGTGTATCTTCAACTCACTAGAAATAAAATCTAAACTATTATGTAGAAAGTTCAATATGTTGAAATTTGGTGAAAAATAAGAGAGGGATCTGAGATCACTGACCTCGAGGCTATCATCTCTGGAACTGGTATTTCCATAGGGCCCACATGGTGAGGGTAGGTAGCGTCAACAATAAAGACACGAACAACAGGATTCTTAGCTCCAGCCTGGCAAGAAAATGGAAGTTTACAAGCTGATACAATTTTACTGACCACCAATATTTTAAAGACACTTTAGGATTCAAGGCACATTTTAATTAGTGAGAAAAGCTAAAGAAACAACAGTTGAAGATGTTCTGCCTAGTGACCAGGAACTTCATTTCTATTTTACTTGCAAGGTGGTTAACAATGTTGTATCAATCAGAGTCAAATGTATTTCAGGTGTTTAATGAGAGATTTGATTTATAGGAGAAGTTATTAGGGATATGAAAGTCCACATCTACAGCCCATACTCTATCCTGATTTTCAAGACAGGTGTTTCATTGTTGGTACAGTGAGAATAACCATATACCTGTATGCTATAAAGGGTAATGAATCTGTTTGAGAGAGAATAAAAAAAGAGAACTAAATGAAACTAACCGATTGAGTGACCAAATTTCTTTTTTTCTTTTTTTCTTTTCTTTTTTTTTTTTTTTTTTTTTGTTTTGTTTTTTTTTGTTTTTTTGTTTTTTGTTTTTCAAGACAGGGTTTCTCTGTGTAGTTCTGGCTGTCCTGGAACTCACTCTGTAGACCAGGCTGGCCTCGAACTCAGAAATCCGCCTGCCTCTGCCTCCCAAGTGCTGGGATTAAAGGCGTGCGCCACCACCGCCCAGCGAGTGACCAAATTTCTTAATCTCCCTGTACCTCACAACCCACTACCATTGCTTCCTTCCCAAGGGATGGGACAAATCTCACTGCCAAATAAGGCATCCATGGGCCTTTACATTTTTTTCTTGGTTTGTGTTTCTTGGGCTACTGCATACCTAAAATTTACATGACAGCATGCTTCATACCTAGACACTGTCTTTGAATTGATGTTATTTTGCTTCAGAAAGAATCTTGCGGTTAAAATGCGAATCCATAGCATTTGAGAGCACAGTGTTTGGTGACTTAATTTTTCATTCATCTAAAGCAGTGCTTCTCAACCTCCCAAAGGCTATGACCCTTTCTTACCCTGTGTTGTGGTGACCACAAACCATAAAATTATTTTGGTTGCTACTTCATAACTATAATTTTGTTGTGATTGTAATGAAAATATCTGTGTTTTCCAAAGGTGTTAGCCAACCCCAGTGAAACAATCGTTTGACCACCCACCAAAGGGGTCGAGACCCCCGGGTTGAGAATCCTGATCTAAAGTCTTTCTTGAGACTTTTTCAGTTCTTTGGCATTTCCTCATCTCTCCACCCAGCACTAGAGGTTTTAGTGTCCTCAGTCTGTAAAAAGCCACGAAGACTTAGGCACACACAGACAAGTGGGAGTCACTTCTCAGTTCTGAGCGTCCTTATCTCTTCCTGTTCACATTGAGTCTTTAGAACATTCTGTTCTTTTAATTTTGGATTCCAAGTATCAGGCTTTTTACTTCCAAGCATCTCCAACTTTCCATTTTTCTACACCATCCTTGAGGAGACTTATACCTCAACATTTATTTCCTATCTCATTCCTTTTCTTAAGTAAATTTTAACATAAACATTATATTTCTACATCTCTCTTTGGGGTGTCTTTGACTTGTTTCAAAAGCCAATGTTGCAAATGCCACATCCATCCTATCGTATATAGGGACCTGCTGGAGTCATTCATGAGTAGGGCTTGAGAAATAAAAGCACCAAGAGCTATGCATATATTTTTAAAATTCTAAAAAATACCCAATTATTTTACAAGAGGCAAATTCCTTTCCAAACTTTCCTCTTTCATGCCTTTGTCTAGATTTAAAATAGGTCACAATGTTTCTTCCTGTTACTTAGCCTTTCTGCTGCACACCCAGGCCCTTCTAGTCTAGCCTTGGAACTGAATAAAACATATGTATAATGTTTACTTTCATTAACTGTCTTAAGGAGGAAATGGAGACTCAAAAACTTCACTTACCTATCTACAAGCGATCTTAACATGTGCCTGACACTACCTGACAAAGACATCAAATTCAATATTTAAATTTCCCTTTCTGGTTTGCATTTACAGGAGAATTCAAGAGAGAATTGTGAAACAGAACTTTTACCCTGAATTTGGAACATAGAATGTATATATATATATATATATATATATATATATATATATATAATTAATTAAAACTAAGTTAAGCTTGTTTTTCCTCCATGATCTAGACCATATGTTTTTTTCAAAGATTCTGCAATAGATTTTGCAAAGACTACTTCTTCCAGCATAGCCAGATGTCCAAAGCAACAGATGTCCACATAAACAATAGAGCACAGTACAGTGTTTGCTTTATGACATACAAGGACAAGAAGCTTTCCAAATGTGTTGATCCCACCTCTATTCATGGTAATGATTGCTCAATTTGACATCAAAGGGATGAAGTCCTCTATTAAAAGCATCTCACGTACCTTCGGATATGGAATATTTATAGTTCTAGGATACTGTCCATCACCATAATAAGAATAGGCAATAATAGGTATATCTGAATCATTAAATTCTACATATGCCAAAAATTTTCCATCTGGAGACCACCAAAGAGCATATTTTGTAGCAAGCATTTCCTCTGAAAAATAAAAATTTACTTATTATTTATAATTATAGCTTATTCTTAAAATGATTGTTAATAGATCTAAACAAATATTTATTAGCTTAAATCATGTTTTAAATGTGTATGTAACATATGTCATACTTTGGTTATGAAAAAAATACTGTGAATTAAGAGGAACAGTTTAAATTTTATTCTATATCAAATGTCAATTAGTCTTGTTAGTAATTGCTGTTAACCAGAAATGTAACATTTAAAATAAATAATAAACACATTGGTAATAATTAGTTTTCCCCTTAGAGCAATTTAAAAAATAACCTAAAGTAGCCCAAACAGACTATACTCTGTCTACAGCCATAGTAGACAAAGCAGGCTAGTAAGTAGACAGTACCTGAAGTAGACAAAGAAGGCTGTGATTTTTACTGGCAAGTGATATTACCAACAGAGTTTGAGTTTCATTCCTAAACATTTTTTGAACTAGGGTTAATGTGTGTGTGTGTGTGTGTGTGTGTGTGTGTGCTCTCCCACATGTGCGTGTACATGTGCATGTGCGTGTGTGTATAAAAATATATTCACATATATCTTTTAAAAGAAATGGACTCGAGGAATAGACACTAGACAACCTCTTAAAGTCTAATTAAGTCCCGTTTCCTTCCTGATCTAGAATACGGATAAAATTTAAAAGGGTGTTGATATAAAAAAACTAAGAACATTTTCTTGCAGAATAATGAAGTTGTTTAGCTTGGGTGGGGGAGAGAAGATGTCTTTCCTAATCAAAACAAACACTGGATTAACTCAGCAGCTAAGGACCATATACTTCTTGGACTATAAATCTCCACTTTATAGTAACATTCATGAATACCGATTATACTGGTCTCTGACAAGATTTTATTCTTTAAGATTAGCCTCATTCTGTCCATAACCTATTAATATAACCTATTTTCAGAAGGACAACCAGCTCATTAAAAAATATTCCATTCAACTAATTTTTACTGAGTATGTGAAAACATTTTCAGTTATAAGCCTAATATATCAGCAGTAGAAAAGAAATATAGCTTACCTTCATAAACCCAGTCTGGGATTCCATTAAATATTCTGTTTTCTCTTCCAGTGTAAGTTATTTGAATAGGTGGATCTCCTGGTCTTTGTTTCAAATAAATATTGTTTTGATAGACATATGCCTAAAAATGGTAGAAAATTACTCAGTAAGGGAAATTTCCCTAACAAATAGAGTAACAATGCATATTTAATTATTTACCTACTGTCTTTTAAAGGGCTGGTAATTCAGATGCAAAAGAATTCACAACTAAAATAATTTAATAAGGTAAAAAAATAATCAACTCACATTAACATTAATTATGATTTAAAAATCAGAATCGAATAAGAATTAATTTTTACCATGATATAGTTATTTTATTATCCAATAAGTAATTGTGCATATTGACAGGTAGTCAAATAAACCCCCGAATATTAATAGCTAGCCAGATCTAATCTTTATTTAGAGTCCTTAAATCAGAGCTTGGACAAAATTTCATGTTGTCTGAAGCTAGTCTGGGAAACTTGTGAAAACCATATTTTTCCTGAGTTCTCTGGCACAACGCATTCTGGCTGAGTATAAGGATAAAGTTTTTGACTGCGATATTTAAAGAAGTCTATCCATGAGCTTGAGATTTTGCGGAATTCTCAAACGGGTTTCAATTTATCCAAACTCTTCCCGTTTTTAGCCACTGAAATAGTCATGATGTCTCTCTCTCTCTCTCTCTCTCTCTCTCTCTCTCTCTCTCTCCTTTTAGGCAAGAAAATTTAACAAAGGCCAAAATCAAGTGGCTCCTCTTTTATTTAAATGATTAAACACTTCTATAATCTAAACACTTACTAATTTACTCCCAACAGGAGACCAGCACAGATACTGAATGGGACGAGGGAGCTCATATCCTCTTACAAATTCCCTAGAAAGAAAGAAAGAAAAAATAAATATGTAAAACCACAACAACTCTTGGTGTTCAATGTGAAATAAAATCTTCATAAACAGAATAAGAAAATAAGCCATTGAAATTAAGGACATCTGTATGAAATATCCTCACTTCTACAAGTTCAGAAGAGGAACACACAGGAATAAGGCATTGAAGCCATGCACAGGGAATAGCTGCCATCTGCTCATTGGTGGTTTAAGTCACCTAACTCCTCTGTTTTCAGACCTTCATGGTGAAGTCAATGGGTAACACACCTACAGACTGGGTCATCTGGAAGTTGTCTAATCGAGCCCCACCATCTTATAGGAGACAACCATAAGACACAGAGAGATGAGAATGACTTAAAAATTGCATTGCTGGTTCTTGGGCAGACCCCAAATAAAGCTCAAGTCATTTAACCCCTGAGACTGTAAAATTTGCACACACCAGACTAAGATGGTCGCTGACGTGCCATCCAGCTCCGAGTTTCTATAATTGTGCTCCAGTTTAATATGTGCTCTTCCACATTCTCATTCACAACCCCCATCTCTGTGAATGCATATGAATTTCAAATTTTTGAAAATAAGATGCCATTTGACAATCTCCCCAGGGATCTGACTTGAAATCAGAAAAGGAAAGGAACATCTGATCTCAAGCTAAACCGAAAAACAGATCGTATACTGGGCAGTGTGCCTTAAGCTTGCAAAGTTCTCCACCCATGGGGAAATTTCAGATATTCTATTGGCCAAAAATCTCACTTTGATGTTTAGCGTCCCACTGTGAGCTTCAGCCAGGGGAATTGCATTGTGGAGCTCTTGCAGATTTTCTAGGAGAACATTTCAAATGTTTATGTACTAAAGAACTGCAAATTGCCAGGCTGAAAGGTTGACTGCTTGAAAATCATCTTAGTCGTCTCATCAAGATTGTTATTGTAGGACAGCAAAGCAATATCTACTCCTAAGACCAATTAGAAGATATTTTAAAAAGACTCCGTTTGTTTCCGCTAACAGCATCTGTACCTTGGGCCCCATGTATGTATCAGTTCTACCTTGCTTGTTCCCTCACACTTTGACACCTAGGAAGACCTAAAATACACTTTATCTTTGATGCATTTATTATGTCACACAGAGCAATACCTAGCAATGAGGCAGAAATTGATGAGAAAGGGTGATGCTTTCAGAGGAAGGACATTATGGGGCTGCATTGCAGTAGGGATCCTGGCAGCCAGAGGGCGATACATGAACACCAGGCACAGGAAGGCAGGCAAGGGTACAATGGATATGTAAGGGTCTAGTAAAGATAATGAGGCAGAAGACATTTTTTTTTTAACCTGGCTTACAATTCTGTATCAAGTTAATGTCCTAATATTACTATTGACTGACATTGTAATGCTGCCTAAGTTTTCTCCATGGAGTACAATTTAGCTATGCAATGACATAAACAATGGATATGTAAGGGTCTAGTAAAGATAATGAGGCAGAAGACATTTTTGTTTTTAACCTGGCTTACAATTCTGTATCAAGTTAATGCCCTAATATTACTATTGACTGACATTGTAATGCTGCCTAAGTTTTCTCCATGGAGTACAATTTAGCTATGCAATGACATAAACAATGGCAATCTACAAATCCAACTGCATGTCTCTTTATGACTGGAAAGCCATCTGAGCTGCCATTTTCAGGTTTTATGAGTCACTAATGCCATAAAAGATGGAGAAAGGGGATGTATTATAAAAGCTGTCATCTACAAATTCCCACCTTGCTTATGCCAGAATGATCTTTATTACTTTATGCTAGACTTTTTTCTGGTTTTTTTTTTTACTAATTTTTTCATACAATATATGTTGATAATATTTTACACCAGATTCTTTCTAACTCTCTATGCACCCAACTTGATGTTTGAAGTTCTCTCTCTCTCTCTCTCTCTCTCTCTCTCTCTCTCTCTCTCTCTCTCTCTCTTTCGATAAAGTACAAAAATGAAAATAGAAGTTAACAAATAAGAAAAAAATAGACAACAACATCAAAAAATATGGAATTTGTTATGTGTTGATCAACTATTCCCGGGCATAGGGCCTGCCCTGGAGTGTGGCTAAAAAACGCAGTGTCACTCCACTGGAGAAAAGTGATTTCTCCTGTGAGGTGAACATCAGTTACAAATAGCTTTTTGGTTAAAGGTTTTAATAATCTTCAGAGGCAGACAAATAGGAATAATGATATTTAATCAAAACTAGACTTTCAACCAATTTGTCATCTCCAACTAAAATGAAACTGTTTTACCTGGTTGAAAATATCTGGAAATTAAAATAGTTGTGAAAAAGCAGGAGACATACACTTAAATTTACACATAACTAAAAATCCAGTGGTTTGAATAGATTTACTATAGAAAAGCTAAGTGGGTCATATGGTTGCGGGAGATAAATCTTATTTTAGCCATTGTTAAGTTAATAATCATCGTTTGATCTGGGAATATCTTTATTTGGATACTTTTCAATTTGGTGGACTTCAACATCAAGAATTTTTACATGGAAAAAAAAAGGACATGATTAAAGCCTGAATCAAACTGTTCTGCAAGGCTCCAATTCCCATTTTGGCAGACTGAAGGGTTCTTAGGAGTAGGCTTGGTTCCTGCAGCTCATTTGCATTTTTCTATATATGCCTTTCAGGCTATAGAGCTCTGTAAATACTTCTTGCCTAATGGTGGTATTGAAACAGAAAAGAGACTCCAAATCCATTAGATCAACTGAGACAATGTTTTTAAAAAGCAGGTCTTGCTTCTTCCCTAAATATTTTAAATAAGGAGATGACAAAAAAAAAAAAAAAATTGTTCTTTGCTTGACAAAAGGGGCAGTAGACCAGAAGAGGCCTTTAAATACCTCTGCAAGCCATGTAATTATTCTTCGTTTTTTATATAACAGCAAAGAGGGTATCATATTAAGATGAGTAACTACACTAATCCATTTCCTCAATTAGTGAGAGTGAGTTTTCTAAAGTACAAATCTGATCGTGTCATTTCCTGTAAAATTCTTCAGGGATATCCTTTGGTCATCAAAAATAGTTTTAAGCTCTTTTAAATGGTTACCTAGTTGTTGCCCCATTTTCAGTTCCCAACTCCTTTCCAAGGTTATCCATCCTCCCTAGGAGGCAGCTCTCTTCTAATCAGTTGAAGTGCAATTGTTTTTAACACTTTGTGCTCTCTGCCTGGAAGCCAACATATACTCTTCCTTCAATCTTCTTACACACTCACATTTTCCTTTTAACTGCTAACTATTTCATGTAGTTGAAATTTACATTAAAATGATATATAAATGGCAATTATTCCTTCTTCAATTGAGAGTTACTTAACACTTTAAGCATTAAAGAAAGAATTTTGTTATTTTTAGAAACCATCAGTTTTAAATCTATGTATCCAAACAATGGCTGTTATTGTAACTCTTTATCCTTCATATTTATAATGCATTGGGCTCCCTCCTTAAAATAGTTACATTCCCATGTATTTTAAAAAAAAACTTTTATTACATTTTTATTTCCATAAATAGCAAATTTGTATTTTCTATTTGAAATTAGAAAATTTAAAGATCTTTTATATATAAAATGCATAATAGTAGTCGAATAAACAGGTGAGTATGTCATAGGAAGTTTGTGCTGTTCTGTGCATTGACATATATTTCAAATTACATACTGTCAGTAACAAGATCATGTAGTCTTAAACCTGAATCAGAGCCAGAAGTCTTAGATGTAAGCTAAGTTAATGTAGTGGTGTTTTACCCGTTCTGAAGGTCGTAGATGTAGTATGTCGCTGTGTATGAATATCGCCAGAGCTGTTAGGAAGAGGGGCAAAAACAAGAGGATAAAGTTTTAAAAGCTCATTCAAATAACATGCAATAATAGAGCCTCACTGCGCTCCAGGGCAGATCTGTTTCAGTGCAAGGCAGGGTATCGTGCACATCTATTGTATACTTGTGTGCTGTTTGTCCAAGTCCCAGAGGGCACCTCAGTGTTATCTAAACTTCACTCCATTAAAAATCATACCCAGAGTCATTCCATAGTATAAAAAGCTCATCTTTGACACACTTTGTCCTCAAAATGTTTCTTTGGATTGAGGAGCACCCCTGTGATGTTCACAGCCTCTAGGGTCTGCAGAAGTCTCTGGAAAGGATACTACTCTTTAAAATTGGTCAGTGTGAATTTCACCCAACAGCCTGTTACAAAATGTCTTCCTTTCTTTAGCCATATATATATATATATATGAACTTGGAAAATAAATAGGAGCATTTATCTTAATAATCCTCCTGAACAAAGCCATTTTTTATCTCCTTAAGTATGTGCTGAGTTCAGTGAATAAAGCAAACATTGTTTTGGATTCTGTTTCTTACAGGGCTTTCAATCCCTTGATATGCTTCACTGGGCTGAAATGCATTTTTCTGAGGATTTAAGACATAATGACCTGGGCTACTGGAGAATAAGCCCCTGACTGAGCATCCTGGTAGTGGTCAGAAAGACTTTCCCATCTGAATAGGGAAGGAGAGCTTACTAGGAAACTTCATCTCAGGGAAGATCTGCAAAGTGTAGTCAAAAGTTTGATGATCTCAGAAGAACTAGTAGAATTTTAATTTGAAAGTAAATAAGTCACTTTGTGCTTTTGTCACACATGGAGGGAGAAGTAAAATAATTATTAGTTATCTACCACTTATTCATGCTCACAGCTAACCATTGATCTTATCAAGGGGTTCCCAGTGGAGAAGTTAGAGAAAAGACTGAAGGAGCTGAAAGAGTTTGTGGCCACATGAGGAGAGCAACAATACCAACCAACTAGAGCTCCCCAGGGTCTAACCCACCAGCCTGGGAGCCCACAGGGAGGGACCCATGACTACAGCTATATATGTAGGGGAGATGGCCTTGTTGGGCATAGATGGGAGAGGAGATCCTTGGTATCATGAAGGCTGGACACCAAGTGTGGGAGAATTCGAAAGTGGGGAGGTGGGAGTGGGGGTGTAGGTGGGGGTGTAGGTGGGGGCACATCCTCATAGAAGCAGGAGGAGGGGGAATGGAATAGGGGGTTCTTGGGTCAGGTGGGGGGAATGGGGCAAGGAGATAAAATCTGAAATGTAAATATAATATTCAATAAAAAATAAGTGTCAGTCACACTAAAGGATCGGACTTTAAAATACATAATCTGAACCCTCTTCTTTGCTATATTGACTGTATATACCTGTTTGATTATATGACTTAATAAGCTACACATCGATTCTTTCATTTGGAATATCAGTATAGTTTAGTTGGGTGGTTAAACTGAGCAAGAATTAACCAATGTGTTATGGTGTCTAAGAGTTCTCAAAATACCAGCATAATTCTTCTGTTTCTGAAGAATATCAGTATCCCAAAATAAAATTCCCTTACCTTAGAAAAAAAGTGTTTTCTGCTACTTGAGAATAACCAGATATTCAGACTAAAAAAATATGTTAAATTATTGTGTGTGTGCTTCAGCCATGCTTTATAGATTTATTGATTTTTTTTTTTTTTAGTATTTAAAGATAGATATAGACTCCTACTGGTAGGAACCCCCTTTCCTTTTTTACACAAATTTAAATTTTAATATACTATTGTGTATATTGGTGGGAGAAATAAATATATATGTGTGTATATTTTTCAAAATTAAATAGTTGATACCTTTGAATAATCACTTTCTAGATATACAAATTGCCGATCAGGTGATAAGCCATAATCTGTAGCATTCACACTTTTCTGAAACATGAAGAAAGTGGTTAGAACACAGAAAAATACCAAGCATAACTTTTTCATTCTAAAGTGATATCATTGATAGGCTCACATACATTTTCAGCGTGATTTCAAAAAGTAGATGCCATACCTAGTGCATAGGAGGGAAATTACTAGACACTATGGGAGGATGTAATAAAAATTTTTAAAAAATTCAAAAGCATATAATATTAAATCTCGCAGATGACTGACAGAGCAAATGAAAAAGTTATAGAAGTGATTCAGTATAACACTGCAAAAGCATGAAGGGAGGGGTGATGGAATTGAAACAAGAGGATAATTAGTTACAGAGACTACAGGGCTAGACCTTAAGCTCAGTTTGAAAGATTAGTAAGCCTTAGAGGGTAAAGATGTAGCAGTCTTGAAAACCCAGGAAGATAGAACAGCATGCACCAAACATCACAGCTACCCTTTATTGAACATTTATTCTATGTTAAGAAATGTCCTAAGCACTTTACAATGTTATTTGATTCAGTTTTTATGTTAACCTAAAAAGTATTATGGGTCTCACTTTGTAGTAGAAGAAACTGAGGCATAATAAGCTAGGGTTATTATATTACCCAAAGTTTCACACTAATGACAGGAGCTGAATCTCCGTTCACTTGACTCTTTATATCTGATACCATATATTTACACAGAGGGGAAAAAGATATTATGGTGTAGAGCAGAAGAAGAGAGAAGTGGTTGATTGTGTTTAGAGGAAGGCACAGGAGATAGAGGTGGGAAGACGGGCTGTATCCAGATCACCACTAAGAATTTGAATGTGGTCTTGGGTCAGTGGCGTGCTTGCAAAGGTTTCTGAGAGAGTCAGACGATGCTGATACATACCATAGTGCTATTACTCAAAATGATATATGATTCTCCTGTTTCAATATTATAAAATACTATGTTATCATCCTCAGATTGATGAAGATATTCTTGTTCTTTAAATACAAAAGAAAGCAAAACATAAAGTGATTGTTCTTATAATATTTACAACAAAAGAACCCCCTCTGCTTCACAGATGAACCTTGTCTTCCTCCCTGTCCAGCACATAGAAGCTGATGATGGGAGGGAAGAAAATCTGCTCCTTCTGCATCTCATAAAGACAGCACATTTACTAGAACATCCCTGTTCTAACTGATTCAGGGTGTTCATAAATTACATTTCATTTTGTCTGAGCTACAAAGGGGACAAACTAGTTTGAAATGGCGAGTTTCCTTTATAATAATGAAAATAAATGTATTTGGCCTTTGTTTTGATTTGATATTTCACTTACATCTTCTCTGTTTTATAGGCAATACTCTATCTTGGTAAATGACCCTTTATATACAAGTATCATATCATCTACTTAACCTCACCATTTCTTTGACCATGTTCTGATTACAAGACTTATGAGTATCGATTCTCTAACCCTTAAAGATATTGTTGTCTGGAGGGAACTGTCTTGTCCTTGGATTGTTAAGAATAATGATGGATGCTCCAACTGGGTCAAATTCTCTTGATTTCCCCTAAATGGTGACCTGCTACTCACTCCCAAGAGCAATGTCACTCACTGACAATATTCCAGCACAGCCCTCCTAACTTCTGCTTTCCTGCTTAGATTCGAATTCATAACAATTGTGCAAGCCCAGAATGAATGGTGGTATAAAAAATTTGCATGAACATTCCTAAGAATCCATCTCTTTGTTTCAACTGCTGAACAGTAGCTCCAGTTATTATAAAAGAACCTTAACAGTGAATATATATACACATACATACATACATACATATATGTATATATGTATATATATATATATAATTACAAACATCTGGAAAAAAATTCATTCATTTACCTGAAATCCAGTTTGGAAAATATGTTTTATATGAGAATGTTCCATTTAAAATATCCTTCAGGGTAAGAGCTCTCCTTGTGTTTCCTTCAGGGTTGTAAACTTAGGGGGAGGAAGAAAGATATAATTAGCAACAAGGTTAATCGCCCAACTAAATTCTAAACTTGTTCTTCATCTGTTCATTCTCAGGTGATGGTAAGCTCTCTGGCATTGCAAAGTGCCTGTTTAACTCCTGAATAGAGGCTGAGTTTGCTGACAGTCAATGGGTAAATGTGGGGAGGGGAAGTGAGGGGATTGTGTAGAGGAAGGTGAAGATTGTAAAATTGCTGGCACATTATTTTTCAGCAGTAAAACAAACCTGTCAAGGACTTCTAGGACAGGAAGTAAAGTTCCAACAACTTTGGACCTTACATAAGTGACTCTACCAGCCAGGCTCAGATGCAGCGCTAAGTTTTTCAAACCCTTCTCTGTACTCGACCACATTTCCTTACTCGCAAAACCTTGGCTTGGTTTTCTATTCATTTTCAAGGATACATTTTAGAATCCCACTTGTTTGAATGAGATCAGCCAGAATTCTTACCCTCTGAAATTTTAAGAAGGGCAGTAGTTAATTCAGACAGCTTTCTTAGTCTTGATACACACCCTTACAAAAAGAACCTGGACAGGGAGTACCACATTAAGTATCATAAAATTTTATGTAAACTCATGGAGAGGTTAACCTTATATTGCTCACAAACCACATGTAAATTTCTTCTACATGTGAACCCGTCTAAGCACTTATATTTTTAGCATGGCTTTATTTCCTCCTCAGAAGCTCATTAAAGGGGCCTAAAGCAGCCAGGTTATGCCATGTGGGCAATAAGGCAATGCCCTCCCAATGTCCCTTTGTAGATCTGCTTCTATCCTCTCTACCTCCCACCTCCTCCTTCTCCAGGCCACCACTTAGAACCTCAAAGTTACAGGAAAGCCCAATACCTCAAAATAGCATTTATGAGTCTGGCATTCACCCAGGTGAAAATAAAACTGTTAAAGATGAGAACCATAATATTATCCTTCTGCTAACAGTCTTGCATAGCTTGCCACGACTCTCATTATAAAGATAAAATTCTAAACATGGACTACAGGTTCTGGCAGGTCTAGGACAGCCTCTCCCACCAGTTTTTCCTGCTCTTCCCTCATTACTTTCTTGACCCCAAACAAGCTGGGCTTTTATTTCTAGCCCATCAACACCTGCACCAGTTACTTTTCTGTTGCTGTGATAAAGTGCCGGGACTAAGGCAGTTTAAGGAAGACTGTTTGGTTTTATGATTTCAAAGTGATGAGAGCACATTGTAGCAGGAAGGGATGTTAACAAGTTACAGGATGGCAACAGGACCAGATAGCTGAGACCTCACACTTTTAAATAAAAGCATGAAGAGAGCACAAACTAGTAGTCACATGAGGCTTTAATCTCAAAGCCCAACCCTAGTGACAAACTTCCTCTAGCAAGGCTGCACCATCTAAATTGCCTCAAACAGCGCCACCCACTGGGCAACATATATTCAAATGCAAGAGACTATGGAGAACTTTTCTCTTTTAAACCACTGCAATACCCCTGTCTCTTTGGAGGGCTTCTGTACCTCTTTGTACCCTCCTTTTTATGATTTCCATTTAGGCTTCAATGTTTTATTTTATTTTATTTTTTTACTTCCGAGAAGCCCTCCCTGACCCTCTCCTTCAAGTCAAGTTGTGTTGTCACAATTACAAAGCATATGCTATTTTATTTTAGAGATGTTGTCTTTGAAATTAATTATAAGTGCATTTGGGTGACTTTTATGAGTGGCTCTATAACTCCTTTGCAACCCAAACTGTTGCCATAAACCTGAAGACCCCAACTTATTTTACTTGCCGTCATATCTTTGGTGTCTAGAATATACAGACATTTAATAAGTACTCATTGAATGAATTTGTATGAAGGGAAGGATGCATAGAGGCATGTAAGTATAATGATGGGTATGTATTCTACCACTAGTTTCCTATAATGCTTTGGTGAGTGTCCCAAGCCCTAGCTTTCTCACACAAAAATGAGGGATCTGACTAGAAGACACTGACAATCCCAGTCAGCCAGACTAGATTTCACTTGGAAATGTAAGAAATAAGTCTGCTTCATCCACTTTGAAGAGACATTCATACATGTCCTGCAATCACAACTAAGTTGCTAAATGAACGGTAACAGCCTAGGCTATTTTAATGTATTCCCATATTCCCACGGGCGTGCATATGATCCATACATTTGATGTGGCCATGGGTTTGATTGCTATTGTGGTTTAAAAGAAATAAAAGTGTTCCTTACAAGGCCCAAGTATTTGAATATTTGGTTCTCGGTGTCTGGCACTGTTGGGGGAGATTACAAACCATTTAGGATGTGGACCCTTGTGAAAGGAGGCCCTTTATTGGTGAGGCATTAAGCGTTTATTAGCCTCACCTTGCTTCTAATTTTCTGTCTCTGTCTCTCTGTCTCTGTCTGTCTGTCTGTCTGTCTGTCTGTCTCTCTCTCTCTCTCTCTCTCTCTCTCTCTGTGTGTGTGTGTGTGTGTGTGTGTGTGTGTGTAAGCGCGCTTCCTGTGTATGGATGCGATGTGACTAGTGAGAAGTTGAATAACCCGCTTCTCCCTTTCTTCCTTACTCATTTGAAACAGCATCTCTCTCTAAAACTAAAGCTAAGATGTCCATCAAAAAGGTCCAGCTCTCCTCCTGTCTCACTTGTCTCACTCTCTATCACACTATTCCTGTCTCACCCTCTGCAAAACTGGTGTTGCAGGCACACAGGACTACACCTGGCCTTTGTAAATATGATATTTGAGGATTCGAGCTCAGGTTCCCATGATCACACACAAGCAGAATAACTGTCTCCTCAGCCCAGTAGTAATCTTTAAATAATGTACCCCCTTTCACCTGTGTCTCCCTCTGTGCATGTGCCTTGTGTGTGTGTGTCTGTTTGCACACACAGATACACACACACAAACACACACGTGGATGCCATAATTTAATGTTTGTGTTTTCCTTTATTGTCTGTCTTATTTCCCGAGAAAAGGTTTCTCAGAGAACCTGAGTTTACTGCTTTGGCTGTCAAGTTCCCAGCATCCTTCTGCTTCTACTCTATAACAATGAGGTTGCAAATGCTAGCCACCCGTATCCAGCCTTCATGCGGGTGCTAGGAATCCAGACTTTGGTCCTGAGTTTTATTAAAGAAATATCTTACCCACTGAGCCATCTAACAAGTCCCTCCAAGAATTATTTAGATCAGTGTTCCCCAAGTAATTTGATCCCTGGAGCTTTTTGTTTGTGTAATTGTTGAACATGAACTAAACTGCAGTTCTGTTCATGCATTTCTAGCTGAGATCTATTGTGCAGTGCACAAAGTGAAAGTGCAAAAGTGCACTTGTATTTTAGTATAGCAAAATCCACATTTACTCTTGGACTACCCCTTAACTAACACATCATAGTTAGGATTGTAAATAAAATCAGTACCAACATTGCACCTATGACCAATTTTCCAAAAGACTTTAAAAACCTAGACATTTTCTCTTTGATATCATTATTGGTCACCTGATGCTTATTCAGTTTCTCAAGAATATGCCCAGGGTTTGTTATTCTCTTTTGAAATCTTGAAATTACAAGATACAGAAAGGTTGTGCTTGATAGAATATTTCATATGATTTCCTAGTTAGTTACTTATGTATATGGGCACACAGTAGTTGTAAATGCCAACAATCTATTTAGAGAACTTGACATATGTCATATTATGGCTCAAAATATCAGTAAAGTGTTTAAATAGTATTAATCATATTACTAATTGCCATAATGAGCACGGCACTTATCTCCAACAAGCATGATGCACAACATATATGTGTGCAGACACAGGATAAGGCTCATGGCACAGACTGAGGTAGTAATTCGAACATCATGGTACTTTTGTAAGCTAAGAGTATCCAGAGCGTAGCTATGTGGATGTTAGTCTGGGCCCAGTTACATCCATCCCCGGTGGAACAGGGAGAATTTAAATTAGGTGTTCTGTTCCATGTGGGATTTGCTAAGTGTCTTTACATCTCTACTCTAGGGGGTTGAATCAAATTGCATTGGAGTGGAAATAAAATAACAAAGATTGTGAGTGTAGCATCAGGGCATGCACCATCCACTAGCATCTGTCACCTAATCCATCCTTGGAACTACAAAAGTGTCACTGGAGTTGGGCGTATTTACTACTTCATTATTGAACATGTGTATTTTTCATGTCTGGTTATGAGCTCCATAAGGCATAAGACTCCAACTATGAATTCAAAAGCTGTGTTCGATTTTTCTTACTAATATGTGCACTGCTTCTACAAAAAGCAGAGACACAAGAAATATCTTTAGATAATAATAATAATAAAACTTAAGTATTAATACTATGCTACCTTGTTTTTGATCACTCTCTTTCAAAACTATGCCCATTCATATTATAATATAGATAGATAGATATACATATACATACACAAATACATAATCCTTCACTTTTGTATTGCTTTATTTAAATATTTGCCCTAATTGGTCCTTGGAGTCATCTGGAGTTATCTTAAAGATAGGCTTCTATGCCAGGTGGCATTGTTCTATAATCCTAGCCATTCTGAGGTAAGGGGATAGAAAATTCAGGCCTATACAGTCTACTGAATTCATTCAGTCAGCTTAGACAACTTAGACACTATATCAAAATAAAAAGTAAAAAGGAAAGGGACATGGATATAACTCAGAGGTTGAGTGCTTGTCTAATATGGACAAGGTATGGGGTTCGCTCTTCAGCACTGCAACAGACAAAGAAAACAAGTTTCTAAAGCCCAGCATGGCCACTTCTGCCTATCATCCCAGCAGTAGGCAGGCCCAGGCAGGAAAGTTCTTATGCCTTTGTGGCTAGCCCAGGCTATAAAGTGAGTTCCCAGGCCAGCTTGGGTTATGGTGCAGAACCCTGTCTCAAATAAATAAATAAATAAATAAATAAATAAATAAATAAATAAAATGTAAACAAAAATAAGCAAGAAAAAACAAACATTTAAAGCAGGCCAACACAATTTAAAACAAAATACTTAGTTTTTCTCAAATTCAAACTCACTGAAACAGAGCCTCTGTGTTAGGTCTGGTAGTTGGTAATGTTTCCCATGCTTCTGGATAATTCTTGTTTGCTTTACTAAGTCTGCTTTGTTCAGTGTATCCGTCCGCACATCATTAGATCTGCCTCCTAACTACAAGCTTCTAGGAGCTTGTAAAGTTGTATAGCAATCTGCATGTTATGGAGAATAGTTTCTGCCAGACTAAATAGTGATCATAGCTCTCGGGAAACGTGGATAATCTCTGTCAACATTTATGTTCCTATAAGATGATCCTATGCATTGTCCACAGTGGGAGCTCCTTCAGGTGTAAACCACTTTACAGATCCCCAAAAAAGAGAAGACAAGGCAAGCTGATGATTCTGCTCCAGTTAAATGGAAGATCACAGGGAAGGCACCCTGGTCATTGATTGTGGTGTGTGTGCGTGTGCGTGTGCGTGTGCGTGTGACTTGAACATGGACACACGCTCACATGTGTAAAACAGTATAAAAATGTATATGAAAATAAACATACTAAACAAGTTTGATCGCTGCTGCATTGAAACATTTCATTATTCAAATGATTGGAGGAATAGATTTTATAATCATTTTCCAAACAATGGCTGATGCTGGAATATAATGATTGGGTGACTTTAGAATGGAGGCTTTGCCTTTGTGGTTCCAAACTCTGTTGGCTTAAAAATAACAGAGTGCAATTGTCAAAGAATCTCTGTCTGCTCTACACAACTGACACTTGCCCATTTAACACTCCATCCTTGGCTGCGCTGCAAATTCAATTTGGCCCGTCTTGAGCATGGTTACTCATACAGCACTTAAATGACCTAATTAGTTATGCTTTAATTATTTGAATTTTCAACATATTAAGTGAAGCTGGAAGTTAGCTCAATTATGTATCTAAGAAATTACGAATCATGAAATGATTCAGAAGCAAGTAATGAGCCGCTGTCGCCCTCTTTCTGAAAACTTCGTGTCTTTATGAGGCTGTGTCTGCCATTTAATTGACTGATCCTAAGAGATTGAGAGTGTTTATCGGAGTAGAAATATCCAAGCTTTATGCTCACATTTGTCAGGAAACATGCGGAGGAGTGGGTCATATTAAGTAGGCACACAATGATGAACAGATCTTTTTGTTCTCATTTTCATGAATGAGTTGGGACTGACGCCACAAGGCCACTCTGGAGGCCAAATGGCCCCAGAATACTGTTCCCATCCTCTAACCAGCTTTGTGAAGAGCCTGTTTTAATGGAGGCTCTATTCTAAGCGTCACACGGGTCATGCTTATTTTTGGAGTAGGTCCACAGGAATACGTTCAGGAAATAGCTGAGTGAAAAATATACTTAAAGCTATTTAAAATCAAATATTGAGTCAAGACTGACAACTTCGAGAAAGGGTCTGAAGCAATTTTCTGTCAGGAACAGGCTATGTTACAACTTACTAAGTTGCAAGCGCTCTCACACATGTGCCAATTAAGTCTTCATAGCGCCCCTCTGAGATGTCTACTGTTGTGAACACTGCTTGCAAGTTAGGAATTGAAAACTAGAGAGGCCAACTAACATGCTTAATGCATTGCAAACTTGGACTTTAAATCCATCTGATTATAGAGGCTGAGTACTTTACCGTTATAGTTTAACATGAAAGCACACTTGTAGTAAAACAATAACAAATGCAAAAACTAGAACAAGAGACAAACAATGCACAAGACATTGAATAGTTACGCTTCAAAGCATGGATGAAAAGAAACCTGAGCCGTTTGTGAGCAAAGAGCTTTCTAGAGCACTTGCTGAGTGGTTAAAGAGGCAAGTAGCTCTTCATTTCGGAGGGTAGCACCTATACTGAATAACAAGTCCTTCAAAGGAAGCATCAAGATTTCCCATTGTAAACTGTTTTCAGATCATGGGACATGGGCAGTATAGAGTCTAAGTAGGCATGCAAGAGCCTTGTGGCGATTCATAAACACAAAAACATCCTTGTCTGTTTTTAAGAGTGAGTCTCCTTTAGTGGCACATCTTCTTCTAACTCCTGTTTGAAAATGTCATGTAGCTCCTTTATTGCTACTGCATAGGACACGAGGAAGAGTTACATTCAGAAATCATTTCATTCTTTGAAGATAATACACAACTTGGGGGACCCACCCCTAAGACCACTACCAAACTTGAACCCCATTTCTATAAACTCCAGTCCTGTCAGTGAAACTTTTTAACATCTTCATGTAACAACGAGCTAGCAGGATAGCTCAATGGTAGAGTAGTTACACATATACACACAGAGATGGAGAGAGGCAGAGGGAGAAGGAGAAGAAGAGGAGAAAGAGAAAATATGAAAAAGGGAAAGAAAGAATAGATAAAATGAAACAATCCCAATGCCCCTTATCTAGATCCTGCACCATAAGTGGTACTGCGTGCCCTTTACAAATCTTCCATTGAAAGGATTGGGAGTGACCCTTGACTTTTTCTTTTTCCTTAGTCTTTGTTTAAATCCAACTGCTATGATCCCCCTACTCCGCTTTACTGTGTTTCCTCGGTGCACTGCATCTCAGAGGATGGTTTACTTTCCTGCTATTTCCTTGTTGGTATTCCCTTGTGGTTTTGGTTTGCAGTTTTCTAATGACGGATTTCACCATCCACAAGCTTATTAGGCACTTGCTAATTTTCTCTGTACATCCTCAGACAGACCTTCAACCATGTATTTCCCTCCTCATTATGAGTTGCTAAAAGTCTTTGTAGACCCCATCGCAACTTGTTTGTTAGGTACACTCTTCATAAATATGTCTTCCCATTTTGTGAACAGGATTTTTCACTATTGTGATGTTATTCTTGGCAACTTAAATGAGTTAACTTTTGAAAAGTTTCAATTTACCTGTTTTGTCTCTTGCAGTTTGCATTATTGATCATAGTTTAGAAGTTAACACTCAGCCCAAGGGTCTAGGATTTTCCCTGAGTTTTGAGAGTTTTAATAATTTGGTCTTTTATTTAGGTCTTTGGTCCACTTGAGTTAATTTTTTGCAGGGCATGAGGGCAGTATTTATTCTTTTGCACATGAACATACAATTGTTCCAAATGAAGTTTCTGTTAATATTTGCCCCAGCTGATTTTGAGGTAGCTATAAAATTAATTAAATATTATTTCTTGTGGTGTGTGTGTGTGTGTGAGAGAGAGACAGAGAGAAGAGAGAGAGAGAGAGAGAGAGAGAGAGAGAGAGAGAGAGAGAGAGAGAGAGAGAGAGAGAGAGAGAAAGAGAGAGAGAGAGAAATCATGGTGCATTTGTATAGGTCAGAAAACTTTTGAGAGTCAACTCTGGGATTCTACCTTGTTGAGGCAGAGTTTCTCTTCCCTGTTCTGCAGCAAGATATCTGGCCAGTGAGCTCTGAGATGATTCTCTGTCTCCTTGCAGGAGTCCTGGGTGAACAGATATATAGCACTGCACCCTGTTCCTCATGTGAGATCCTTCATCAGGTTATCAAATGTGGATTGCCAGGCTTCAAGGCCATAGCGTCTACCCACTGAGCCATCTTCCATCATAAAGCTTTATGTCTGTACTATGTTATTCTGTGCATTCATCCATCTGATTTTGTGCTAGAAATATGATGTCTTTATTGCAATTATATCTGCTGTATGAGGTACACATCCCTGTGGTTTATTTTTCAGTAGTGTTCAGCTATTTTATGGGTTTGAGGATCAATTCCTCAATTTCTGTTAAAACTGTGTAGAATATAAATATAGATTTCAATTTAGAGATTTTTACCATGTAAAAGTATTGTTTTCTAATCACTGAACTTGAGATAGTTCCCCATGTATGTCTATCCTCTTTCTGGAACTTTCACTGGTAGTGTATATACTATGGGTTAATCATGGTTGTCAAATTTGATTGGATCTGGAATGAACTAAGGGTGTGGTTCTGAGCATGTCTGTGATGGTATTTTTTGAAGAATTGACTGAGAAAGGAAATCCTTTTCCTGAAATAGCCACAATCACCCTCAAGGATGGGTCCACATATAAAGAAGTCTGGGGGGAGGGGGGAGTAGTACTCCCTTTTGCCTGCACACCTTCTGTTTTTGCATGTGTGTGCATCTACTGCTCTACTACTGCCACTGCCATCACCATAGTTACTGTCATTGAACCCAATCTTTTCCATTTCCAGCATAGTCTGAAAACTAGCAGTTCTACAGGAATCCAATTGGGAATGCTCAAACATCCAGCCATGTAGACTCAACAGCTATCAAACTCTCAAGTCTCTCCCACATGCAGAGAGCTATTGCTGGACTCTTAGGACTATGTCATGAGAGCCAAGCTAATAACTTCCCCTCGTAAATATGTCTTTGTATGTTGACTCTGTTGTTTACTTATTCTGGGTTTTGAGAGTGGGTCTCCTATATGACTGGCCTGGAATTGGCTAAGAAGACTAGGGTAGCCTCAAACTTACAGCTATTCTTACGCCTCTGTATCTCCAGTGCTTTCATTGTAGGTGTGTGCTGCTACGCCTTCTCTTTTGTATATTTCTTTTTTTACAAAAATGATCAAGATATTCTAAATGTCCTTATCTATACTTTGTGTCTTTTTGTTCTTTTATTTTTCAGTTAAAAAAGCTTATTATATTCATTTTAAAATGTTAAAACAACCTTATATTCTTGGGAGAAATCCCATGGTTCTGATGCATAATCTTTTAAATATCACTGAATTTGGTTAACTATCATAATTTGTTGAGAATGTTAGGATTTATAGTCATAAAGTATATTAGACTACATTTCTTTCTTCTTGACTTCTTTTGTTTTGCTTATTTTAACATCATACAACACTGGCCTCTAGAATCTAGAATGATTTGGAACTCTTTGTTAAAGTCATCTGTGCTTAGTAGATTTTGGGGAGGGGGGAATGTTAAAAGTACTAACTCAATCTCTTTTTCTTTAGAGTTTTGAAACAAGGTTCCTGCTTACAGGGCAGGCCTGTGTTTTTGAACTTCAGATTCATGACTGGGACCCTCTGCTTGGAGTCCTGGGGTTGCACACACACAGTACAACACACACATCAGATCACTCAGTTTCTTTAAATACTATAGTATCATTCCAGTCTCCTGTTTACTTTTGGGAGAGTGAATTTTAATATGTAAAATTGTTTGAGAAGCTTATCTCATCTATCTTGCCTAGATGCTTGTTTGCTTCATTTTCATTTTGGCCATGCTAGTGTTTTGATCTATTCCTCTAAAAATACCCAGCACATTATCTTTTGTGTCAAATATAAAATCATGATTTGCATAAAATCAATTCAGATCTTAATGCTATTCTTCTAACTGTTAATAGGAATAAAGGTGAATAAAGGTTATGAGCTGCTACATCATTTCAATCAATTCAGTAGGATATAAAAATGAGCAATAAGCTCTCTTCCTTGAGTATTATGGGTATTAAGGAAGGGGAGATTTTGTATTTGATTGGTTAATCTGTAAAAAGAGCATTTCACTTTGAACCTACTGTGTTGATTTGATTTCTACTATACTTGAGTTGTACCTACTGTGTTGACTTCTACTATACTTAAATCTCAGTCGGACCTTCTGTGGCTTTTCCATGTCCTCAACTTGAACCTTAGAGCCTGATTAGCATTTTTGTCAAGGTGTGTCTGTGGTTAGATGTCCCTGTGGAAGGTGTACAAGAATTTTTTTTGGAAACCTGAGGCAGATAAACATAATTATCTAAAGCTTTTGACTATTTTTATAAAATTAATCAGAACTTGGCAATATTCAAAGGGAGTTTGTTAAGATTCATTTTCTGGTTTAGAGTAACAATTAGAGGAATGTGATCTAACAACTTTGATTTACATACATTCCACTCAGAAATCGTTTTATGCCCATGGCCTTTCTGGTTCTTTCTCTTAACCTTTTAGAATTCTCCATTTCTCCTTCAAAGTCAGAGCAAATAAATAAGCTTTACACTCTTCAGAAATCAAGAGTTTGTTTCACAGTTGTAAATATTAATACTGGGCAAATCTTGAAAACATTCACATCTTCTTTCAAAATGGTTGCACTATACTAAATTGATTTTTATGAAAATAATTGCTGAGTGATAATAGTTATAGTTATAATAATAATAATAATAATATTTTTGCCTAAATACAGCTTTAAAATTTTCTTCTTTACAAGATATTAATCTCTTTTCTATTTAAATTATTTATGAATTCAAAACCTTCTGCAGTACATTATAGAATATATGAGTAGTTATTAATGAGTAACGTGTTAATAGTGGTTCATTTTTGTATATCTTTTTTATGTGTAGTTATATTTTCTTTGCTAATTCACTGACATAGTTCTAGATTCATAGTTCTTTCTGGTTTCATCTCAAAGAATGATCAATAGATCATTCTTCTTATGCTGTTGTTAGTGGAATTGCGTCCCCTAAAATGTGCCAATGTGAAGGCTAGTGAGATGGCTTAGCAATAAAGGTGCTTGCCTCCAAGTCTGATGACCTGAGTTCTATCATGGGACCCACATAGTGGAAGATGGAAGGAAGACCTGAACTCTACACAGGTCTCTCTCTCTCTCTCTCTCTCTCTCTGTTTGTCTCCCTTTCTCTCTGTCTCTCTGTCTCTCTCTCTCTCTCTCTCTCTCTCTCTCTCTCTCTCCACACACACATACCCAAAAATGAATGAATAGATAATAAATAAATAAAACATAAATATGTAATAAATTTTTTGAAAGTTTTCAAGTTGAAGGGCAAACCCCAATGTGATTGTATTTAGAAACAAGTCCTTTAAGGATGTAATTAAAGTTACATGACATCACAATGGCAGAGCTCTAATCCAGGAGGATTGGTGTCATTATAAGAAGAGGAAGCAACACCAGAGACAAACCAACATAAGGGAAAGGTCCAGCAAGGATACAGTGGCCTGCAAACCAAAGGAAGTCAGCAGAAAGAAACAAGTTGGCACTTTGATCTTAGACTTCAAAACCTCAGGACTGTGAAAAAATAAAGTTCTGCTCAAGTTGTTCTGGCGGCCAGTACAGACTACTTTTAGTACTGGAAAATAAGAAGCTGTATTTGTAAAGAAGCCCAAGTCTTCATATTTTTTATGTGAAATCTGACTTTAAAATTGACATCCAATACAAATTTCTATAAAACATATTAAGCCAAATTGACAGCAGTAGCCAGTATAGGAAGAGAGTGCAAAGGCAGGGAAGAGAGCTTCTGGGTGGCTCAAGGCTAAAGCAGCAGTATCTGCATTTCCTCAGGAATGACCAGAGTTGCATTCCTGACTGTGTGATCCTCCACACTGTGTGGGTCCTTTTGCTTCTTCTCACACAACTTCATACCGCCAACTCTCCTTATCTTTCTGCCCCTGACTCCCCTTATCGTCCTGTTTTTTTTTGTTTTTTTTTTTTTTTTCATTTTAAGGCTTACACACACACACACACACACACACACACACACACAAGTTTTTAAAATATTTATTGCTTTAGGGCCAAGCAGGTTGAGTATAGAAGCAGTAACAAGAATACTGGTTACTAAATAATAATAGTTACTAATATCAGAATTAAGGAGAAAATGTTTAAAATTTAAAAACCAAGCAGAAAAGTCTTTGAAGCATCTTTTATCACATATAGATCCCCATGTTAGGATGGAAAAGAAGATATATAGAGAGTAGGCACAATGTTTTTTTGAGTATCTAACATGCGTCATAAATTTTGAAATGAAAAAAAAATCATAGTTAGGAACGTGATGGCTCGACAAGTAAAGGTGACAGTCAGCAGGCCTGACAGCCTGAGTTTGGTCTCAGGAACCCCTGTGGTAGAAGGAGAGAATCAACCCCCACAGGTTGCCCTCTGAGCTCCATATAAATATGCCCACATACATACACACAGACACACATGTAAAATAAATAAATGTGAAAAATTAAGCTAACATTTACTGAGTGCTTGTGTGTCACTGTATAGGGTAATGTACCATAAATAAAAAAAAACAAAAAACAAAAACAAACAACACACACACACACACACACACACACACAAAAAAAAAAAAACAAAAAAAAACAAAGGAGGGTGATATTCATAAAAGGTAATTGTGAGTCAAAGAAGGCTATAGAGAATTTTTTAAACTCTAGGGCCTTTGCAACTTTCTAGTTCTGGTTTTTGTTTTTATCATCTTTGTAAATCTCTTGAAACAAGAAAGTCTGTGCTATTGGCATCAGGTAGATAAACAGAAACCGAGGGATACTGGGCTGACTCTTTACCTGGTTTCATCTTCATGCTGGAATAAAAAAGACGCCAAGGCAGAAAATCCTCAAGAGTGAATAAATGGAGGCAGGAAAAGAAAGGAAGTCAGGTGAAGGGATGGAAGCCAAAGACCACATGATACTGCAGGGCAGAAAGGCCCGTTTGTCTTCAGTTTGGATTAAAATTAAAATGAAATATTTTAGGGGTTTCAGAAAGAGCTGTACAGATTTGTTTTTAATATGTCAGTGAGCTGAACAGAGAATTCTCATTCACTACTATGTTTTTTATTCCTAAGGTCTGTTCTCTCTCCCCCAAAACTTCTTTAAGGTGAAGGCTGATTCTTGGTGCACTTCCACCCTAGAAGGAAAAGGCCCCTATGCCCCAACTGTATTTATTTCAATTATACTCGAGTGACAGAAACTTTCCTCTGTAATGATGGCAGTGGTCACATATTTTAGGGTGTGCAGAGTGACAAATTATTCCTTGTCTGCCTATCTGAGGGAAACAGAGACTCCTGAACTTTGTAACTTCAGCAACAGCAAGTGGGAAGGGCTATTTTGGGGGAGTTGGTGCATTTAGTGCATGAATAACAGAATGAATAGATACTTCTTGACTTCTGTTACATTGGCATGTAGCTTCTGGACTAGGAGCCCAAAGGGCACTAGAGACAAACATACAGTGGTGGTGTTACTGATGAGTGGTGTAGGGATCTACCTAGCTTTTAGTTTTTCCTTTTTGTTCCCCTACTTTCTCCTGACTTTACACCTCAGACTCTCCGCATGGGAGAAATGTGAATAAGGGTGGGCCCAGTCCCCAGCCTGGACATGGTGAAGCCGTGACAATGAGAAGAAAGAAAGAAGGTCATAGGAAGAGGTAGCCATACCAGACCCCAGACCTACTGGGGAAGAGGGGAGCCGTTAATCTCACTCAAATGTAGTTCAGGTGACCTGTTGAGGTGTTCGTAAGAATGACGAGACAATGACTTAACAGTCCAAAAAGTAGTCCTAAGCATTGTTTACTCCTGCAGTGGGAGTAAATGAATGCAAAAAAATCATCTTGAGGTTAATTTGATTATTTCACAATAACAGGAAATTACTTAGAGAATTATCTTTTCCATTGAAAATAGAAATCTATGTTATAAAAAAACACAGGACTTTTATGTTATATATAGTTTATAACATATTTTTGAGTATGCTATTCATAAAAAACTTGGAAAGAAGATAAAGATTGGGATTATATGTAATTACACAAATGTCTATATCTATAAATGTAAGTATAGACCCAAATATCTATCCTTATATGCTATTTGCAATGAATAAATATGCTTCTCATTGGAAATATGCTTCAAAGTCCAAAGGGCATCACTTGTGGACATAAAAGGCTGTCTCAACAAAATTCATGTACTTTTATTCCAAAAACTGTTAATTTTTGAGAAAGCAGAATATTCATTTCAAGCTCTGGTGAGTGTCTGTAAAAGCCAGAGGCTAATTTTTACTAGACTGGATTGAAGGGGTCAGAGACCTGGCCAGGCACTCAATAGCTCCTGTTGAAGGGACTGTGTCCTCTAAGAGTTGAGGCAATCTTCTAGTTTAATAATTATGAAAATGGGAGTATACGTTTCGATAGCCCAGGGAAAATCTTGTTTTAGGATAAGCACAGGAAGATGCAAGCTAAAAATTAAAAGTGTAGACCCAAGGACATTGCCTTCATCAGTTTATTCTGTACTTTGCAATTCTGTGAAAGGATCATGGGCATTCTGAACTCTTCAAGATTTTGTATGCTGTATATGTTTCAATTTTAAAAAGCAACAGAGAATTCAGGACTGGCATGGTCTCTGGCTCAGGCTGTGTGCCATTAACCCTTGTTCACTCCGTTCACTGTAACCACAGATGTTTCCTGGTTCTGATCAACTTTGAACATTGGTTCTTCCCAGATCCTATGATACAGACTCTGCCACTGTTACATTATATCTCTGCTTTAGAAGTTCAAGTGGCTATTCATAGGAATTTTCAGAATAACAGGGCCATAGTTTATTACCACTTGGTAATATTAAAATTAAAGCTAGTTTCAAAAACCAGTGCATCTTCCAGGTCTCAGTCAAGTGACATCCTTGCCAACCTAAGCCTTTCTATACAAGATAAAAAAATAAATAAATAAAAAACCAAAAAACAACCAATTTATCTTGATAATGCTTGCTTAACTGTAATAAGCCTCCTAATTTAATAGTTAATTGCTACTGTATATAGAACAAGAATTTTACTTTTCCTATATGGCTATTCCTGAGATTTCTATTCTGAACATCTTCCTTAAATTTTTTGGAAGTGCTATTTAGTGATTTCAAAGCCTTCATGGGTTCTTTTTTTAACTTTTCTATTCTCACTCATTATTTTTACTTGCTACCAGGCAAATCTAGTAATAGAAAACAATGCTAGTTAAAAATATAGTCTTGAAAGGCCTATCAAATCTTGTCTTCTTCGTGTATTTTGGGGAGTGGTGGGAGGGGTGCATAATAGCTCTCAGGTTTTTTTATTGCTGAAATAACACTGTAAATCTCTTCCTACCCTTAAATCTCCAGTATTTCTGGTCTTGCACACAACATAACTGTGAAGTTATACATCTTCTTAGAAATAACAGACTTAGTTTGGAAAATAGGTACTTAGGAAATGCTCACCCATTTGAGTTCACACATTGGTATATTTTCCAGGCTACACTAGGCAGACCGAGTGAATCAGAAAATTTCTTACCTCTTGAGGGACGTAAGACAATGCATATCACCACTAAAGCAAGCGCAGCCAAGGTGGTAACTCCAAAGACAGTTTTCAGCCATGTCTACATAGAATAAAGAAAATTAAGTTTGGGCTTAGTTCCTACTAAGAAATGGTAAGATTTTGTCTAACCCTAGATCCTACTTCTCCTTCCTCACAAAGCTTTTGATTGTGTTCCACTGATCTGGCGGTAATTGCTGGAGCCTTTCCAGTTCTGCTAAGACAAATGTTTCTACAGTATATTTAGATCCATTTTCTAATCCTAACACACACCAGGAAGCGATACTCAACACACAAATCCTCAGCTTCTCTAAAGAATAGAAAACTCTGACAATACTCAGCCCGGCAGCCTCTACTCTGTGATCGTCCCCGAGACAGCACGCACTAACCTTCATTTTTCCAGATGTTTTTGAAAGTTAGCTGATTCTCACAGCACAGCGTGGGTCACCGCATCTGTGAAAACTGTTGAAAAGACGCAAGTCTGTCTTCCAGTTGGAAGCTGAAGTCAGGACATGAGTCCAACCCCCCCCCCCCCCACCACCACCCCCCTTTCCACGGACTTTAGACTACCGTGCCAAATTTCGAAAGATTTCTGTAAAATTAGAAACAGATTTTGGGGGCGTTCTTGGCCTTTAAGTGAACTATGAGTGGCTGGAGGGAGGCTCTATAGCTCTCTCATCCTTGTAAATTCTACACCAACATCTGCTTAAGTTGTCATACAGAGGCTGTTTTATTTCACTTTTTTTTTTTTTTTTTTGGTTCAGGTTTACATTTCATTTCTCCTCGAAATCCCTCGAGCCACTTTGGTAACAATCTTTGCTACACTCCTCCCTTTTGCAGCTGAAAAGAGGAATTTCAAATGAAGAAACTTTTTGATGGTGCATTATACATGTCGAATTTTGGGGAAGGGAAGAACAGTGGAACCAAATCCGGCTTTGTGAGAGGTACACGGTGTGACTGCGCGCTTCTCTCCTGGGAGCCTATGAGGTGCTGCAGGCAGAAATGTGTTTCTTTCAGCACAATTTCTTTGTCCATATAGCACCATATGCACTTTCAGTAAATACAGAAGTTTTAAAAATTCAACTGTCTAAACCCACGGCTGCTTTCCTTTAAAGAAATGAAGCGCCATCTGTTGAAATGTAGTATGGGTTAGGTGTGTTTGCACAGGCTAGAAAGATGGAAAGATCAGTGGGAATAATTTACCAGCAGACCTTTGGAAGAATGGAGATGGCTTTACAAGAGTGATATTTTTGCTTTGCTCTCAGAATATCTTCTGAGAAAGGAGAACATTTAGTAATTATAAAGACCTTAAAATAAATTTTAAAAAGGCAAGTGAAAAGAGAAGTCATGTGTACTTCATTTTGGCTAAGTCCGCATATTCCAAAGTGATTGGTCATCTTGGCAGATCAGTAAAACGACTGATTGAATTCAACATACACACACACACACACACACACACACACACATCAAATCAAATCAAATCAAATCAAATCGTTTTTAGGACCTTCTCTCTGGTCCAGAGCAATTGACTAGGGCATATTCTTGGTTTCCATGTGGATAGAGTTGCTAGAATATTGTGTCTCAAGTTTCCATTGCTGGCTTTCTTCAGAAGTCTGTAATATCTTTCGCCTGACTATGCTAAGCTTTGTGCTGATCTTTCACAAATTGTTTATGAAAAATAATGAAGAAGCGTCACTGTTCTATGATGCTGTTTGCTTTAGTTGACTGGTCTGGCTGCCACAGGAAACTTTCCCCACCACAAACCAGCACAGTGGCTTGTGAACTTCCTCCCAGCCGTTCTCAGACAGCTGTCCCTGAATTCCAGCCTCAGGAAAGTTCTGGTGAGCAAAGTGAGTCATTCGTATGCATTGGCAGAGAACCGCACTCATAGCCCACTGCAGCTCTGGGGTGAGTCCCTCTCCCCTTGTAGTTAGTGGACTCTCTCTTTACCAATTGAAGCAGCCACCAGCAGTCACCACAGGTGTGCTGTGCACTTACAGACATCTCCATGCACCTTGATTGTGAGGCCTCAATCCGAGAGAAAGCCATCGACTGGGTCCCACGTGAACTGCTCTCAAGAGAATCGTCTCAAATTTGTTGCTTTCTTTGGAACATCTACGCAGTACTTTCTCAGAAGTTCTGTCCCAGCTCACCAAACCCCTCAAAATCAACAAGTACTCTGTAGCGAGTGATTACCCAAGACCTCCTTTTCTGGACAGAAACTAAATGCAATAAATGAGTAAGGTATAATTAAAATGCATACTGCTAGCTTTAGCAATTAATCACTGTCACATGACCGGGATGGGTACCACTTAGGACTCTAAAGATTCATGGAGGATGTTCTCAGAGACTTGTCTGACAGGCTTTATGGAGAAATCAGGGCATCTTAAGCAACATTAAGTTAAAAGTGCTAGTATATGGGGACATTATAAGGATGAATAAACATTTTATTTTTGTTTGTATTTTTTTTAGGAAGCTGGTTGAATTTAACTATAACATCCGGAACATTTTTTAGCTGTTTGAACTGTTTTAAGGCGGATGTGACTGGATACAGAAATAAAGATGGTCTCTTGCATATAATTTTATATGTTAGGAATGTATTTCTTGTAACAGAATTATAGATGGGCTCCTGATCTAGCTTATATCCAAGCAAAGGTGTTCAAAATATGTGGACATTTAAACATTTCAAAAGCTTTACCCTTTTTCTTTTTCTTTCTTTTTCTTTTTTTTCTTTTTCTTTTGAAGTAAAAATAAAAATACTTTTAACAAGTTTTCTGTTCTTGTTTTTCCACTAAAGAGATAGATAGATAGACGATAGACAGACAGACAGATAGATAAATAGATAGATATAGAGATAGAGACAGATATATAGATATTAATTACAGTTATCATCCAGTGAGTTCTTGTTGGAAGTTTTTGGGAAGACAGACCAAGATAACCAAGAGAGGGTCTGTTTACTCAGTGAGCATGCTCTCCTACAAGCACAGAAGGTGCTTCTATTTTTTTTTTTCTTTTTTGGGGGCTCCTGCTGAGTATTTCAGCCTGGGGTGTGTTTGGAAGAAACACCTTGATTTGTTGGAAATTTCTGTATGGACCTGTGAGAGGGGACAGAAGAGACACATGATGCATTTGTATTATCCTAAAAAGAAATCATACTTGAGAGCTTTCCTCATAAATTGAATCTGGGTATATTGAAATTATACAGAAACAGACAGAAAGACTGATCCATTAAAAGTTAAGTAAAAGGCATTGTAGTATAATATAAGCTATGATCCACCACTTTACCAATAGGGGACATGTAAGGCTTAGTTTGGAATGTGATGACATTCTGGTAAGCACGTTGGGTAAATGGGCAATACTATATCTCAAGGCTATAAACAGATCTTGCTAGAGGTATTTAATAACAAACATAACAAACAGTGGTTGCTTTTTTTTTTTAATGAGTCTGTGGTAGTTTGGAGCTGGAATGGCCTCTGGAGACTCATATTGAAGGGTTGGTTCTTAGATGCTGGAACTGGGGGCGGGGGATGTTGGACACATGTCCGTTGATGGAAATGATGAAAGGTGATCAACACAGATAGGCATGTTTTCCCAGAAAACACATTTATTTACAATTCTTGAGAGTGTAGAGAAATAGAATCAGTCTAAGAACATAACTAAAGATCATACTTTTTTTTTTTTTTTACCTAGGGTGGGAATGAAAAGTTAATTTATTAAACCAAGCAGTTATGTCCTTTTAATGAATCACTTATAAGAAGCATAAAGCTACAGGTGAAGGCTATACTAGAAACCTGAATCATATACTCTTTCAATCATTAATTTGTTCCTAAAAAGCCCAAAAGCTATCGGACTGTTTCTTGGTAAGCATGCTTAGCCAGGATATCAAAGTCTCTCTGCTTGATCCACAATAGAAAATGAACAAGCCTAGGAGCTCCTAAAAGCTTGACCATTTTTCCCTATTCTAAATTTAGTACTTTAATATTTAATTTCATTTTACCTGTGTTGTCCAAACTCATTTACTAATTAGAAAACAGAGTCCAGATTAAAAATCAGGTAAGTTGCCCAGGATTCAAACAGTACATAGATGGGAAAAAAAATTACATTGATTCTTTCTGGTGATTACTTAAGTTGCTTCTAAAGTAATAATGATTAATCTCATTAATGAATACCCTACTGCTTTTCTACTGGGACTCTCCTAGGGAGTGTCACAGTATTATTAAAACTTAAAATTATCCAACCTTCACATCCTTGGTCTGCATCATCATTGTACATTTCTCAAAAGAACTCTACAAAGATCATGGCCACAGTATTAAGTTGGACAGAGTTTTGTTAAGAATGGAGCCTGTTAATCAGAGAGATACATATTTTCTGGGGGCTATGTGATTTCTCTTCAAATATGTGAGTAATGTAAGGAATTTGTCAGATTATCATCAAAGAGATTTCTCAGATCCAAGCAAGAATGTGTCCTGACATCTTGAGAGCATATAATAGCTGTCACATAGTTATAGATCTGGAGGGGTGGTGTGACATGGTGTCGATGAGAGAGGATATTGCTTAAACTACTTTAAAAATCTAATCTAATTTCTAAAATTATGATTTTGATGTAAGGAAGAATATGAAGAAACATGTCTCTCAGATTATAATTGGTATCCACCACATTCATAAATGTCATAATTAAATGCCAGTGGTTCATTATCTATCATGATTAGAATGGATTCTGGAAGTGGAGAGAGTTATCAATCAAATTATAACTAGAAAGATAACAAACATCTATTCCCTTCTGTGCTATGGACACAAAGACTCAGAAGATAGATTAATGTTTCAGTTAAATTTATGTTGTATTTTTTTTATTTTTTGGTTTGGAACTCACAGCATAGCCCAGGCTAGCCTCAAACACCTGATCCTTTCAATTCTGCTTTCTGAAGGAACCAGAACTGTAGGAATTTACCATGACTGTCTTCAATGACATTTGAAGTACATCTCCTTTTAAGTGGTTCATCAATATGAATTTATACCTTATATACTGTAGCTTATAAATTAAACCATTTTACTAGTTTGTAAAGTTAGAGAATGCCCTGATTCATAGTCAGTGTTCATTGAAAACATTTCTTGAATCTGACATTTTTATAAGCATTTTAAAATTACGATCTTAGTTCATCCTCAGAACTTATTGTCTTTACTGTCCCTTATTTTCAGGTGAGAGTAACGATGCACAGGAAATATAAGTGGCTTTACAAAATCACACAGCCTTTGAGTGGTGTAGAACACAAACCAAATACTCTATGATGCAATGTGACTGACCCACACTAAGGTTTTGGTTGGGGAGAATTTGAGGTGCATGACTGACTTGTATAATGAATGAAACAGAAAAAAGGCTTTGCATGAGCTAGTATACTGAACCTTTACATTGAAAAGTACATGTCCTGATGAGAACAAATGGGAAGGAAAGAGCCTTCACTGAACAGCAGTAGGTTTCTGCTAAGAAGTAAGTCCTTGCTGACAAGGATAGACTCAGAAGATATGAGTGGGTAAGAAACAAGATACTGTCAACAATTGGAAGCAGAGGGGAGCTGTCTTGAGTCACATTGCAAATCCTTTATAAAAGAGTGGGAGAAATGGGAGTCCAAATTGGACAGCTGAACATATACATTGGTATTTCTTCCATCAGAGTATAATACAGAGGAAAGGGGATCAGTCAAGTAGCAGTGAAGAAAATGGAGAAGGCATCATGGGACAATTGTGTAGGGGATAAGCATCTATTGAAGACACACTTAAAAAGAGACTACTCTGCTTGAAAGACATGGGGGAAACCAGAACTTATGTGACATTTGCATCAGAAGATAGGAGGGTGAAAGAACTGAAAAGAAGACTAGTTGGACACAAATATACAGACATCTTCCCTTTCTTTGCAAAAGAATCTACAACCAGGCACTAATGTCAGCCAGAAGTAGATTTTCCTTTAAACTCTAAAGCATGAAAAAAATGAATACATCAAGTTAAATAAGTAGGGAAAAAAACATCCAAAGGAGAGCACAAGAAGAAAGAGCCATTAGATAATCCTGGGAATTGAAGCAGACATTTATATAAATTATTTGTTAAGAAATCTTTTTGAATCTCCTCAGTTCTATCAATCCTATCATGGCCATCATGTATATGCAAGGCTATGAAAAAAATATATTTAAAAGAAGACTATAAAAAAGTCTTCATGATGGATAATTTTGGGTGTTAATGGAATTGTTCTAGGGGATCTCTGAATAGCTGATGAAACATTATTTCTGGATTGCTCCATAAGATTTAGCAGCTGAAGCCATAGTGTGAACAACAGTAAAAAATCAGTCCTAACCAGCTCTTAAGAGTCTGAAAAAATAAAAAGAAAGAAAGAAAAGAAAGAAGAAAAAATTAAAGGAAGAACAAATCTATCTATCTATCTATCTATCTATCTACCATCTAATCATCTACCTGTCAATCACTGATCATTTATCCATCTATGTATTAATCATTTATCATCTTTCTCTACCTATTATCTATGTGTTTGTAAAGCTATCTTTTTATTTACTTATTTATTATCTATAAATCATCTATCATACATCTACCTATCTGTCCATCTGTTATCTATATCTGTTGCTATTCATATACAGCAAATATGGGTCATGTAACAGAGCCCCAGGCCTTAGTAGGTCCTCATACATTAGCACAGCTGACTCCAAGACGTAATTGCCATTCAGGCTGTAAAACTCAGCCTATAGATTGCACCACCTGCCAAAAATAACACAAAGACATAATCCACCAAAGTCCATAGTTCTGAAAATCTCTCTCTCTCTCTCTCTATATATATATATATATATAGATAGATAGATAGATAGATAGATAGATAGATATAGATATATGTATATATATGTGTGTGTGTGTGTGTGTGTGTGTGTGTGTGTGTGTGTGTGTGATTGTGCTTAAAAGTTCATTCTGAGAAAGGCTCTTTGCTAGACTGGTGAATACCCAGTGTAGTTGCTGGCCATTTAATGAAGACTTTCTACTGCAGTGGTTCTCAACCTTTCTAACACTATGACCCTTTAATACAGTCCTTTGGATCTGCAGGATATCTGATATATTATCCCCAAGGGGGCCGTGACCCAGCGGTTGAGAACCACTGTTCTACAAATTCATGTCCAACAGTCTTCTGTGGGAGATTTTCACAACAGATAGTATAATAGAAAAGATAAATGACATCAAATAAAAACTCAGAGAGTTTAAGGAGTCTAAAAGTCAAAAGAGGAAAATTAACTGGTCTTGTCCTGATCTTAACTTACAAGCAAGTTTCAATGTCTAGTGGGCTTCAGGAAAAAACAAGAGAGACGGGGGTATAAAATTTATGGATAAAGACATGATAAATGTGCTAAAGCCCTTGCTCAAATGTTCTCTTTTTAATGTTGCTTTATTACCCATTTCAAATCAGCCCATCTTGCTGGTTGGGATAACTTGCTTTTGGGAAAGATGGTGAAGCAGGAAGATTACCAGATTTAAGCTAGCTTGGGCTACCAAGGAAGTCCAAGGTCAGAGTGAACTACATAACACAATTATATTTAAAATATTAAATTAATATGGCCCCCTAAAAGGACCTACAAATAATGATGATAATTACAATGATGAAAATAATTGAATAAATAACTAAAACTAAATAAAATGTGATGTAATTGACCTCTCTGGGGGGATGGGGGAAGCAAATACTACTATAGCTTAGTAATAGTGTGCTTTTCTCATATTTCCAAGGCCCCAGGTTCAATCCTCAGTACTGCACAAATAAATAAATATATAACTAAAGAAGAAAATAAAAATAAAACTGACTTTTTTTCTTACTCTTTCTAACCTCTACAGAGCTCACCACATTCCAACATCCTGTAATATTGTTCTCACTTACTGGCTTTATTGCTTCCTGGCTCTGTCCCCTACACAACTCTATTAGGCAGACATTTATTTTACCCACATACCCAGGCCTTAGGGACAACACTTGGCTTAAAATATGTGTTTAATAAATACTCATGGCCAAATAAATGAGGGAGAGCAGAGAGGCTGAGCACTGCCTGGGCTCCCAGTGGATCTTGCTTTGACAACATTAAAGGGCCTGCTTTCAGGTGTTGTTAATAAGCGGTCAAGTTTGTTTCAGAGATGCAACCAGATATCAGCCATTGTTATCACACAATCACGTGTAATCCTGTGCTACTGCACCAGGGTGTGTTTCTACATGGGTTGTATGGTTTAGATTATAAGTGGAGCATTAGTAAGAGGAGACTTTATTGCACCTATTTGGTTTTTTTCTCCCTGAGAACCGAGAAAAGCTTACCAGCTATTTATTGGAAGTATCGCTTTTATGGATTAGTAAACTGAGATTTAACCAAACTCCACATCACCTTCCTATGACATTTTAATCAGTGAAATTTCAAAACGTGCAATCTAACCAACAATACTGTGGTTCTAGTAACTAGGACCTTTAAAGTTGTGCGATCTTACTAGACTATCATTTTACCATGAAAGCTATTGGATTGAACTTCAGAAGTGGTAGAAATCCAGAAAAGCATTGTGTAGCTAAACATTGTGCAGAACTGTGGGATGAGTCTAAGTGAGTGATTTACCATGATTGAGTGGATGGGTTGCAGCACCATGCTGAGCTGATGTAAAGTGTTGCAAAGGGCATCTCCAAGCTCTGTAGAGCCTCTGGGGTCATTGAGACCCAATGGATGTGAGGGGTTGGATTTTCCATCCTTCCACTCAAACTTGCATAGGTAGCACTTGCTTTCCTCAATTTTCCTCTTTTGTTCTGGTAAAAGCACTCTTGGTGTGGCCTCAGTTATGAGAAAGGATAGAGAGCCAGTAAGACAGGGAGCCAGTAAGCAATAGGCTGGCACTGCTCTGGGATTGTTTTTCCTGTACTGTGCTGGGGACAGACACTAGTATGTAACAGATAAAACCAAGCTTCAAGATAAAGAGGATCTTTGTATCTCCACTCTCTGCCCTGGACTTAGCCCCGTGAAAGGGCTGTCTGCCAGTCTAAGGCTTTCAGGAGTCTAGTAGTGAATGGAGTATTCTGGGAAGCGAAGGCAAAGAGACAATTAATAACATTGTCATATAAAGTGTCTGGAAAGGTAGAGCTCTTCCAGGGAAGAAAGATAGGTGAGACTGTGTTAGAGGTTGCAGCACTAACGTTAACAAGTAAATCTGGTGCAAATCGTGCAACTCTCCTGCATCTCCACCCCAGTAGACAGACCCAGAAGAGCCAGAAAAATAGAAACAGGGCATATTGTTCTTAGCCTATGTCCTGCCTTTCATATGGTGTAATAGTTATGTTCCTTGCTGTTGTGAACAAATACCTGACAAAAGGGGACTGAGTAGATAAATGGTTTATTTTCTCTAATGGCTCACGAGGGGATACAGTTCTCCATAGACAGAAGGAATGGTGGCCAGAGTGGGAAGTAGGTGAGCACCCTGTGTCTGTCCTCAGAAGCAGGTGGTGAGGACTGCCAGCAGTCATGTAGCTTTTTTTCTTTTTCTCTCTTTCCTTTCTCTCTCTCTCTCTCTCTCTCTCTCTCTCTCTCTCTCTCTCTCTCTCTTTCTTTCTTTCTTTCTTTTTTCCCCTTAGTTTTTTAAGTAGTCTGTACCCGAGCCCATGGGATGGTGCTGTCTACATTTGTTCCCCTTTTTAGTTAAAGCTCTCAGAATTTGCTCTCAGAAACACACCTGAGGCACTCACACACCTTCTTGGGTGATGTTAAACCTGTCAAGTGAAGAGTAACAATCACTCGATTCTGTTAATGACCAATTAGTCTGGTGATAATTGTCTCATGCTTCAGCCCAATGATGGAAATGGCTGTTTTGAACATACTATCTCTTCCATTGTTATTTTTGGTCTTTAAGTAGGTTAATGTGTAGAAAAAGAATGGTGATAAAAGTAAAGGGACATAAAGAGAAAGAATCAGAAGGAGCTGTGGTCTTACCTACCTATGGAGAAGTTCACTTACAAGAAATAGAAATCAGAAGAAGCCTGGCCATTTCCTCCATACTGCAGAGAGAGACAATATTCTTTAGTAAGCAGAGTTCATTGTACCCATACCCAAAGACAGGGTGATGCAAGCAGGGTTTGTTTGGTATTGAATGGGGGCAGGGCATTGCTCTCAGTTCCCTGTAGAGAAGTGAAGGAGACACAGTTGCGCAGATCGGAATGCTAGATTGCAGTACAAGTTAGAGAAGGCCTCGACCAGCCTGACCAGGATCTCAAGAACTGGGATGTCCCTTCACTGTTGAGAAAAATGGAGTAAATAAAACAGACTTGTGGTCTCTATCTATTGTCTCCTACTTGGCTTCATGCCACCCTCAAAGGGGCATGACGCTAGTTGTGGCATTTAACACAACCTAGGACAGTAGCTATAGGTTGGCAGCTGTGGACAGTCAGACTTAGGTATTGGAAACTGGCCCTGAAGAGTTTTCTCTGCATCTGGGCCACTTTTCTAACAAATACACGAGACCGGAAAATTTAGGAGCAATACGAGTTTATTTCTCAGAGTTCTAGAGGCCCTCAAGTCCAAGATCAAGTCACTTAGTGTGGGGTGGCTCCTTGTTTCTGTAGCCGCCGATGGCAGGAGGCAGAAGGGCAGAAAGTTTTACCTAGAGTCTCCCAAGCTGTTCAACAGGTGACGAGTACCATTTGTGCAGACAGAGCTGTTACAGCTTCGAATGGCTCCATCTCAGTACATGTGTATAAAGTTTTAGATCACAACATGAATTTGGGGGTAAGACACCTTTAAACCACAAGAGATTCACACCATTCACAATCTATTATTTAGTTTTTGATGAGGTGTGGTGAGTAACTGGAATATAAAAAAGCTAAAAGGAAGAGAAAAGTGAAAGACTTTGGTGTTAAATAACCTTCAAGGAGTGAATTGAAATTTTCACATTTAAGCCAAATTCTGTCTCTATTTTTCTTTCAAAAAGTCAAGTGTCTAGAACTTCATTATCCACTGCCATGGCCACCAGCCACATATGCTTGCTGATGACTTGCACTATAGCCTGCATAAAATACACATCAGCTTTTGAAAACTTGGAAAAAATAAGATACATTATCTTAATAATTTTCATCTTGAAAATATATCTAGCAAGTTCAGTAAACAAGTTTTTTTTAATTTTGTTTATTTAACTTTAAAATGTGGCTATTAGATAATTATAAACTTGGTCTAGAGGGTTTCTCTGCCCCCCTTCTTCTTCTCCTCCTCCTTCTCCTTCTCCTCCTTCTCCTTCTCCTTTTTCTCCTTCTCCTTCTTCTCCTTCTCCTTCTCCTTCTCCTTCTCCTTCTCCTTCTCCTTCTTCTCCCTTCTCCTCTTCCTCTGCCTCCTCTTCCTCTTCTTCCTTCTTCTTTCTCCCCATCTCCCCTCTCTCTGTCTCTCAGTTTAAGAAATCAAAGACAAGATCTCACAAATGCTGAGCAAGTATTTCAGTAAGGAGCTATATCCTTACCCAAAAAGAATCTGAAAGTATTAACACTATCATTAACTCAGATAACAGTTTAAGGTATTTAAAAAAAAAAAAAAAAAGGCTTTAAAAATATCCAGCGACTTTTTTCTGGAGTGTTGGAATGTTAGCCTCAAACTCGTTACTTGGCTGTTGAGAGACTGCATCAGTCAGCTTCTGCTGCTGTAACAAAACATAACGCATTGGGTGGTCCATGTGATAGGAGTGTATCCGCAGCACACAGATAAGTCTCATAGCTCATTTTCTATTGTTGCCAGAATTGGAGATGAACACAGAGAGTCACCACCACCCACTGGCCACTCCTCCAGGGAAGCAGAGTTCTTCTTCAGAAGCCAGTGAGTTGACCTCACTGACAACTAAAAAAGATTCTGACTCACTTTAAACCTTTTTCTCAAGACAAGAGAATCGCAGAACCATAAGCCAGGCATCAGTGTGCCTGGACTAGGAAACAGCTATAGCTCAATGAACAAGTTCTCGGGAGCAATGAAATAGTGATTCCATATGCCAGCAACACAAGGGCTCGTGGCAACAGATGACAGCCAAGCAGAGCTATGAGTCACGTTTAGGGCGAAAATAAGGTAATGCAAATAAATCACTTGTATTTGTTTCTGTCACCAACTGGGCTGCACTTTTGTATTTATTTTATATATTGCCATCAATCTTGTGCCAGCAGTATTTTTCTTAGCTAGTGATTTTATTACAGAAGCATCCAGAACCACTCTTTCCTTCCATTCCCACTGCCAATGACCAAGTCCAGATTTCTGTTACCTCAGCCAGGATGATTGCTTCCAACTCCTTTCTTAATCTTTTTCTTTCCAATTTCCCCCCCTTCAATGATTTAGCCTGTTAACTCCTTGTAGGTCATCTTTTCCAAAACATGTCATTTTCCTGCTCAAGAAGCTAGAATAACAAGAAACATGTCATTTTCTTTTCCTAAAACATGTCATTTCCTTGCTTAAGAAACTAGAATGACATCATATTGTCCAGACAGCATGGCAAGCCCAGACACAGTATGGCACTCCATCAAATGCAGACACAGCATGGCATTCCAATAGACGTGTAAAATATGTTAGTCTTTCTTCTTCTGTCTTTCCCTTTTAGAACACACTTCCTACCATAATCTACTCTTGAAACTGTATTAAATTAATATAGATCGAACACTTAAAGTATATATGGCATTACTTAAGTTGCTTACTCCTTCTAATCCAGAAGAGCTTCTCAATAATCAAGAGAATTTTTCAGCTGATTTCTGGCTGTTCTGAACTCTGACGTTCGTACTCAGCGTCACACCCTCTAGTATGCCCATTTTTTTCTCTGATATTTTCACACCTCTCATTAGTCAACCCTCAACCAACCGGCCAACTCCTCAAGGTCAGAGATGCTGGCTCATACCTCAGGTCAGAAAAGGAAATTCATATTTATTAACTACTTCCTCTGTGCCACTCAGTGTATGGTGTGTTTAGCATTTGTTATTCAGAATTCCTCCTATGTGTGTGATGTCTGCATCATTCCCATATTGCCCTGTCTGACAGCCCTGACGACCTAAGCCAAATGCCGCCAGCTCAAGGAGTCAGGAGCAGATTTGCTGGTGTTTGAGACAATGGTGGGGTTTCCATAAGCCAGCTCTTCCATGTGGGCTGCAGGACCTTGCCTTGTTTCTAAAACACCCTTGCCACCATTCCTTGTCAACATCCTCCCTCCCTTTCTCTAGCTACTTCTAAGTGGTTCTATTTTATGCAAGACATTTTAACTATCTTTTTTTAAAAAAAAATTATTCCCAATAAAGACACAAAAAGGCTTCATTTTAATAGAAAAGTATACTCATGAAAGAGTTCTTAGAAACAGACTTTGCCTTTGCTTTGAGATGTTTTCTTCATGTCGTAAGTGCTTCATTTTCTAGGCCACACACATTTTCTCATTTGATCCTCTCACTAATTCACTTCTCAGCAGCTAGCAATAAACATTTACTGGGTGTTTACTTTGCACCAGGGCTGCCCTGGGTGTGCTGTCTGTTATCTGATTATGCCTGAACTATAAACACTATTACTCTTCTTCACATTTTACAAACTCGAGAGTGAAAGTAAGCAATTGTATCAGGAAACTTGAAGGGTAATCGAAAGTGTCCTAATTAAAAACTGAGGCGGTTTGATCCCAGAGCGGAAACACTGGATGCTGCTCTCCTTACTGAGAGAGGGGAGTTGAAGATCGGTGAAGTCACAAGACCTACTGTGCTTGTGGAAATGGCGACTGCTTTGCTGAGGATTGTTGCTCTCTCCACAAGAACACTGGGCTCCTCCCTGAAAGTCCATACCATGTCACACAGGTTAACAAAAACAGCAATGCATTAGAGGGGTCTTCCTTTTATAATCCTTGATTTTTCTTTTCCTTGATTCTCTGTATTCTGGTATCAACAAATCCCCCATTAAAATACCTCCTTTCTGTCCATTCCATTTTCTTTACACTGATCCACCCTGTTAAACTAGCCTGATACCATCCGACTGTTCTCTCTGGGTCTGCGTTGCCCCTTCCTACTGTTTCATCAGAGTAGCTGCAGAGAAAATCAATTCCTTCCACTTGCCAGATGAAAATCCCCAGTGGCTTCTGATTACTTTGGCTTAGAAGCAACCCTACACAGTAGTCACCAGCATCTCCTGTGGCCTCCCCTCCACTCCAGCTCCATAGCTGCAGCCAATTTTTTAGGTGTCCTGCTTAACCACTTTGTTCTGTTCATTCAGTTCTTTGACTAGAATGCATCTTCTCCGCGTGGGACTCAGCATGTGTTGATTTTTCCTGGGATACCACCTTTCTCTCTTTGAAGGTAGTCATCTTGCTTTGCAGAGCACCCTGAAGATGTCACCTCCATTTAGTCCTTTTTTTTTTTTTTTTTTTTGTTTGTTTGTTTGTTTGTTTTCCTTCTTTCGGGCCATAGTTGTTTTTTACATAACATCTGAATTATTAAATGACTAGTAAATCCAGTGAAGACTGGATGTATGTGATAGACACAGAGTGAATTGATGAATGGGTGTAATGAATAAATGTACTGGAGACAGAAAGCAAAGTACATGAAATAACTAGAAAGCAGGTTTAACGTAATATATAAGGTGTGTGCTCCAGCATGTAAAGGTTAAGAACATGGTATCTGAGGAAAGCTAGTGTGAAGAAGGGAAAATCAGCATAGGGCTTCACCAGACTTGGCTTCATAGAGCAGTAAAAAAAATTACTGTGGTATGCTGTATATTTAGAAGAAACTACCATATGAGATTTAATTTGGTAGAAACAGAGAGTTATACTGGACAATAGTAACAACAGCCAGGCATCAGGGCACAGAAGTGTCGTGTTCATATACCAATTTAAGATTCATATTAGTAATACATTTTAAAGTGTAGTAAGAGCTATGCATGATAGCTCTGGCTTAAAATTGTAGACACTTAGTAGGCTTAGCATTGAGAATTTAAGACAGTCTATGCTAAAGAGTAAGTTTAAGATGTGCCTGGGCAACTTAGTGAAGTCCTATATCAAAATAAAAATATAAGACATTGAGGGATATAGATCATAGGTTGCCCATATCATATTGCCTAGGTTCAAGCCTTAACATTGCATAAAAGAAAGAAAAGAACATTTAGTAAAAATTACACTTTTTGATGCCACCACTATCTCTTCAAACCTTTAAAACACATTTCCTCTGAGATGACACAGGTAGTGGAAGACACATTTTTGTGTCCATCAGTAGTCTAGCAAATATCTGTAAATGGATTGTCATTTTTGAAGATAGAAAAAAGTAGTTTTTCAGCTAAACCTAGATTAAATAGTGACAAACTGCTAATGATATTTATCATCAAAGATAACATCTCTAATAATCAACACGCTTATCTGTATGCTGCAGTCAATCTCTGTCTCTATCATCTATCCATCTTTTCATATAACTAAGTGCATCTCTCTAGACATTTATCATCTATCCATATCTAAGAAGTATTGCTTGTTCTGAAAGTCATAGCATTGGAGATACCACAAATCTTGTGGGGCTGCACAGTATATCAAAAACTAGACTATGGAACTCTCAATCTCATTCACAAACATGGATTCCTAGGCTATCTTAAAAAGTAAACTGTTTTAACTATTGGCTCAATCTTGGTCAGAAGATTCTAAATACTTATATTCATTTAAATAGGCATTTTTCAAAAAAAAAAACTTTCGTTTTAGAAAACTTGGCCCATCTTGGCTAAGTAAGCACTCCATAGAAGACTTCTAGGCTTAAAACAAGAATTCTATGTTGATTCTTTATAAGATAGTATATCCTTATTTTTTTTTACAGTCTTAACAGGAACATTAATATTTCTTATTGGAAAAAGCAAAGAATCTTTAACTAATTTGTGTACCACCATGAGGGCAGAGCTCTGCATTTAAGCTACATTCAGAAAATGTCGATGAAGTATATGTTAATCATATTTTTAGAAGCTAATATCCTGTGTATTTTTGTATCCCTTCACCAGCGTATTTTAAACTCACAGGAGCAGCGGAGGGGTAGCATGCAGGCCTAGATAAAGAGGTCTTTCATAAACGATAAGATTTGTTGTCTGTTCAGTCACTGAGATGATTACACAACTTTTTTTTTTTATTAAATAAATAAAATTGTCTAGTTATAAGGTACAGTCTATCTACTTTCTAAATTATTTGGGTAGTTAACTGGTCAGATGTGTTGAGTCATTTCCTATGTACAATGTAATGTGTACACATAAGAGTAATTGGTTACTTGAAACTCATAACTTCTTCCAAACTAAATCTCTTATTTTGTTAGTGATGATTGTCACAGTCCAAATTAAATTTAGAAGGGGAAGCCACACACTAATTTAAACGGATGAAATTTAAAATAAACCTGACCTCTGATGGAACTGGAAAAATAGCTAATACTAATAGCTAAAGAGAGTGGAATGACATACAAACTTCAGACAGGAAAATGATGACCACTCTTAGAACTATGATAGAACACATAAGACCAAGATCCAGACGTTTCTGGAGAAGGTAGTGAGAGCCACTGAATAATGAAGATGGCGTGAAGTTTCTGGGATTTCATGGGAGGTGCCCCATAAAGTACCAGAGAAAACTTCACAACAGATACCTCACCAGGAACATTAAACACAACTGCTGAAGTGGGTGCCAGGAGAGCTGCCTACTGCAAAGAACTGCCAGTAGGAGGCGCCATCAGAGACGTGGATGCTGGAGTTTCCAATAGTGCAAAACACCCAGGAACCAAGAAGCAAAATTGTCATTCTGCAGTGACTTTCAACACCAGCTACAAGACAGTAGTCATTAAAGGACCAGGATGTGTTTTCAGAGGGTTTCAAAGATTGTGTTTGGAGACAAAGGAGCAATGCATTGGTTGCCATTTAGGAGAGTTTGATACTATAATATGAATAGTCATAAAATTTCTCTCCTTCTGAAGCCCCACTTCTCAGTCAGAAAAGCTACTTTTGGCTTGATCATAAAGCTCAAGATAATGAAGAGGCAGAGGCAGATGATTGCACATGGAATCCCTATAAAGAAGCCTGGCAGAAGGGGTTGGGGAAATAAAAATAACACCAGGTCATTTGATAAAGAAAATTTTAAAGAATTTTAAGAAAATATAGAGGTAGTGCTTCAGCTCATGAAACAGTGAATGGCTCTTTTTGAAAAAAAAAAAAGCAAAGGAATTAAAAAATTTGTGTAATGTGTAGCTATCTTTTTTGTGCATACCGAAAGTAAATATTTAAGTGAATTTTTAATTAACTTGGTTGTTGATATTGAGTTCTTCCAAATGTAATCACATGCTGGGAGAGACTCAGCATCATTGAATTAAACAGGATAAAACTGCTCAGTAGCATTAATTTCACCCACCCTCCCTCCTCCCTCTCTCTCTCTCTCTCTCTCTCTCTCTCTCTCTCTCTCTCTCTCTCTCTCTGTGTGTGTGTGTGTGTCTGTGTGTGTGTATTTGGTTGGGTTGGGGTTTTTGTTTGTTTTCGTGTGGATTTGTTTCCTTGTTTTCTGTTTTTGTTTTTGTTTTTATTTTTCTTTGACAGATAGCCCAAGCTGACTTTAACTTCATTAGAGATGATCTACTTGCCTTTGATTACAGGCACAAGCATAACATAAATCAGCCTAGTATCCTGCATGTGTTTACTACATAGTTGTTTCTACACTTGCTATTTCTGAATAGGCTAACCACAGCTCTCCGGAGTAGTCTGAGTTTCTGAGGAGCCATTAATGAATTCATAGAAGTGGATTTAACAGTCATTACTAATTTCCTTCGGCCTCCACTTCCGTTTTCCAGTCTTTGTAGAGAGTCTAGTGGTGGATGTCGGGAGAATTAATCCTAGCTTCTGCTGGATTTCTACCTTAAGGTCTATCTTTCATTCAGTTTTACATTCGCAGCTTTGCTTCCTAAATGCACTGGGAACTGCCTTCTTGTCTAGCTTTCCTCTCTGTCTTCATTTGTGCGTTCATCTTCCTCCATCTTCCAAAACACCTTTCTCCTTCTGTGCTTTAAATATCATTGCTTCCTGACTCATTTCTCAGTCTGAAAATGGCTTAAGTTTGGGACCCGTTGTTAAAACTTTCCATCTCTTTCTTCCTTTTTCATGTAAAGCCCTTCAAGGGTCATCTATGCTTATTACCTCACTGACCTCAACTTCCTGTTCATTTTTACTGATGAAATATCAATTAGACTCAACTGTATAATTCAGCCATACTGGAGATGCATCATAAAACATATTTTGAAAATTTTAAGCATTATTTGATACTAATCACTGGATTTTGTGAAGGAATATCTCATGAAGATGTTCATGCCAACAATACCGAGTCTTCCCAATCTCTGGCTTCAGAGCAAATTTGGACACTCTGGGCTTTCTTTTCCCTGGAATGGCTATATGGTAATGGCTTTAACCCAGGCAGATTACTCTAACTGGCTTGTTGCTAAGGCTTTTGTCTAGAAGAAACTGTGGGACATGGGATTGTTCTCAGGACATTCTTTAGACAGGAAGGGTGTGGTCAAAACAGATACACACAGGATTTTCCTGCCTGTTTGGTTCCATTCAGAGAATCCTGACCTCTGTTCCATCAGAAGTTCACATCATCATTAGGTTTTTTTCCCCTCAACTACTTATAGAAGGGTTGAATCCCATTAATATCTGGCTTAGTATATGAGCATTTATTTAGATAAAGTCTAGAAACATTCCTTCATCAAACATTTTTATCCACATATAACTGACTCTGACAAATCTACATTCTATCACATCTTCAAAGCAGAAATGCTTCTACCTTGAATGTTTTCAGAAGGACTTTTGCTTTTCTGAGGCATAAAGACAACTAATAGCAGATTATCTTTTAACGGCTTCCTACAGTTAATTAATTCCTACAATTAGTTAAAGACATTGATTCCTACATTTCTACCCCCAAACATGCTAATGACTCTGAGGACATCGGGGAACCTCTCCAACTCCCCAAACCCTAAGGTGGTTCTCTTCCCTCCATTTCTCTTTAATATAAACCTTCATACTGCATTACTAATCTTGTCTGTATTAATTCTTAAATACTGAAAATCATGAGGAAAATGTTCGTATTTATTCTTTATTCTTGGTGTTTAAAAATGTAATTCCCTAAGTGGAAATCCCTTACTTTTATCTACTTTATTAAGTATATTTGTTGATTGAACACAGAAATAACTAGTCAGTGTGTGTGTGTGTGTGTGTGTGTGTGTGTGTGTGTGTGTATTCCTAAATATATAAATACAATCTGTTCAATCTGCATAATTTTGCTTGTATGGGGGTATCTTCAGGACTGACCATTTTGTATTGGGTTCCTGGTCCCAGCTTGGTGTCTGGGACTAGCTCTGGAAATTGGAATGGATGTGAGGCATGGGGAGGATCAGTCAGACTCACCTACCTGGGAGAAGGATCCATAGTTCATATTTTGGTTCTTTGGATCTGAGAAAAGGTTTAAGGACTTAGAACCACACAGAAAGCAACTATAATTTGTGCTATACAAAAGTTACTACTGATAATCCAGTTTCTCTTTCTCATGCAGTCCCTGACTCAATCACTGATAAGGCATTACTATCAGTTCTTAAGGTGAAGATAAAGCATAATTAAAATCATTCTTAGATAGACTTGGTTAAGTCTGAAAGCCATTGAATAAATACAATGATACTTATGTGTACATGGATTGATCTTTATGTTTTATCCATAGAGACTAAATTCCCCTCTTAGCCACTCTGAATGGCACATTAACAAGCATGCTTGTTATTACTCTTTCTTGGGATTGCCCTTTATGATAAGTGTTGATGTAATTGACTTTAATTCTGCATGTATTTTATTTAAAGATTAAATGCAAATTTATTATTATGCTCTTTCTATATCTTTGACTACTGTAGATGCTTCAGCTTGTCCAGAGACATTCTCCACTGTGCTTTGTGGATATTTCTTGTGCATGCTAACTGCTGGCATTGTTTAATTCAGTGCCTAGTGCCTACAGCTCTTCAATGTAGTTATGTCCTTTGGCCTTAAAGAGTATAAGTGGCTTCGTCTCAAAGTTCCCAAATTAGTAATGGTCCACATCCAAGTTTATCTTATTACATACTCTATGCACAAAAGCAAAGACATATCGACTCTAAATAGGGCAAAAGAAATGTACAAACTTTTAAAGTTTCAAATTAACATCATAATTCTTACAATCCTTATAACAGCATCAAATCTTTGTCTTGTTTTGTTGCTTCTTGCTCTGACTCATGTTCTTGTTTAAAGATTTCATGAGTATTTTATGCTGAAAGAGAATGAGTAATACTTTCCTTACAAGCTCTCTCCGTTTCTCTTCCGGAAATGTAAATGCAGCTGAATTCTGGGAAGTGACATCTGGATTTTGTTTTTAAAGAGTCATAAACAAGATCTGCTGAAGAAGTGTCAAAGAATGGCTTCATATTTGAGTAAAGATCGGAGTGACTAGAAAATACTATGGTAGCATAGCAGGAGTATTAGGTAAGGTACAGAATGTCACTGGTACCCAGGAAGTGATCTAAGTTGGGCAATTCAGATATCTATTTTTCTCTCTATCATCTTCTCCTAAGTGTATGTGTGCAATTCACACATCTTAAAAGCTACAATGGCAAGAGGGACTCTGACTCTTCTTGGCTGCTTCAGTTGATTTGTAAACAACATCTGCAATGTTTTTCCCCCCAAGGCAGTACTTTCTGCTCTAGCCAATACTGAATTGCAGAGAAGAAAATACCCACTTCTCTTATAGCACAGTAGCACAGTCCACTTTGAACACTTACCTGTGACATGTACTAATGGCTTTTGAGAAGTCATTTCATGTTCATGGACTGTGGTTTAGAGAAAAAGTACAGGCTTAGAGCAAGAATCACGAGCCATGCACATGTTAGGACAGTGAAAAAAAAACATTAATCCAGCCCATGAATGAATGCAGGAGAACACAGATATGGAACATGAAGTTGCTGAAAGTCATTCAAACAACCAAAAATACTAGGACACTGGCACACTAAATCCCAGGTTCATGACTTTGTGTTACAGGTATAATTAGTGCTAAAATATTAAGGATATTACAGTATTCCACAATCATTTATCAAGATGCAACAATTGTAGTTGTTTTTAAAAAGAAGTGTGTCTACTAAAGTTTAAGTTGCCATGTATTATTACATATTAAATTAATAGTATCTGACATATACCTCTTTAATTTTAAAGTAGAAATAACTCTTTTATGGAAATAAAGAAAAAAATGATTGACAAAACAAAACACCCTGATACTTGTTGATACCTCAGAAACAATACATATATTACAGTGGTCTATTTAGATATATTAAATATTTGATTTCCTGCTAGTTTCCAAAATTATTTAGAATACAGCAATACTTTAAATAGAGTTAGATGGAATTCTTAAGGTATTTTAAGAAAACCAATTTTTCTTTTGTCCATTTATATTCACGAGAGTTCTGATTAATATTTTCATTTGGCTCAGTTCTCATTAATAAAAGATTTAGGATATCTTAATATGGAGTTAAACTAATAGATCAAAGCTACAAAACAATTCTGTCTTTGCTCCCTTCTTCATAAGAGGTGATTAGGTCGTATTCCAGGATGGTACTGTGTTTGCAGAAGAGAAAGCAGAAGAAGCAAGCCTGAACCTGCTTGATATAGCATTTTAGTAACACTGATTCCTTTATTGAGCTTCCTGTTGTCAAAGTGATTCCCTATGGATCTACATTATAATAGCAAAAAATGAACAAGTTACTATAAAATGACCTCCAAGATTTCTTTCCAAATCATATCAGTTCATGCATGATATCCTAAATTATCCCCTTACTTTGAGTATGGGCATGGCCTACTGGCCACTTGGTATAGGCATGGTCAGACATCCTTATGCCAGGTAATTGTAGCTCTTACCAGTTGACAAGTGAGATTAAGTATCAAGTCTGCCTATCAATGAGATGCCTCATCCAAAGTATAACACATTACGTTCCTATTACTATAGTTAAGTTACATAGGATTCCTTAGTAGCTTTGGGAGTTTCTACTGCTGGCCCTAAAGAAACACATGGTATGTGCTGGGGGACTTCCTGAAGAGGCCACAGAATAAAGCATTCCTAGGATGTGAGAGCAATTCCTGATGGAGATGTAGCAAGAAAGCAGAAATCATTGCCAGACAGCTGCAAGGAAACGGATTGTCAGAGAGCATGGAACCCTCCTTCGAGGCCTCTGGTTCAGAACGGTCTGGCTGAAACTTTGATTTCAGCCTTGTGAGAAAACAACATCTAGATGTTTGGCCTACAAAACAGCTGCTATAATGAGCAGGTGTATTTAATCAACATTTCACCATAGGGAGGATGGGGAAGAAGGATGAACTGAAGAGGCCAATTTGATTGTGAAAATTAGTGACAGAGAGGCTAGGAAGATGGTTCAGTGGTTAAGAGTACTTGTTGCTCATGGAGAGGATCCATATTTGATTCCCAGCACCCACATGGTGGCTCACAATCATCCGTAACTCCAACTTCAGCAGATCTGCTGTCTCTCTGACCTCCAGAAGCACCAAGAACGCATATGGTACCCATACATACATAGAGGCCAAGCAGACATACACATAAAATAAATAAATCTGAAAAAAAAATCAGTGGCAGGATTGATATCGGTACCTTGGATTCCCAGTTATATTCCAGTGCTTCCATAATACTGTAATTCTCTGCAGCGATGAGTATTGTTGTTAGATTTTTTTTCTTATACCTGCTGTTTTAGTTACTTTTCTGTTCATGTGATGAAACACCCTGACCATAACAACTTTGGAAGAAATGATTTATTGTAGCTCACAGTTTGAGGTTATAATCCATTATTGTGCATAAACCACAGTGACAGGAGCTTGAGGTAGCTTGTCACATTGCATTGCACAGTCGATTGCACCAGAGTTATGACAGCAAATGTGGGTTCAACTAGTTTTCTCAGCTTTATACAGTCCTGGACACAAGCCTGGAAAATGGGACCACCCACAGGGGACAAAGCTTCCTTAATTAATTTAAGACAGTGCCTCATGGGCATTCCCAGAGATCAGGTGATTTTAGAACTCATCAAATTGACAATTTTGATTAACAATTACCTTTACCAACCAATAAGATGTATGTATCTTTTGGTGTTTCTTTCCATCATTAAAAGCAAAACAAAAACATGGTTTACATATTCTAGAGTTAGTTCAGTAGTGTAATGAAAACATCAATCAAAATCATATTCAATGTTGAGTTGGTAACATTTTTCAAATAATCACGAATCAAGAGCTAGTCTTCGTCACTAGACAAGCAGTACTCAGAGCAATCAAGATCAGGAAATCTGATAGGCAATTCCACCCACTTCTTGTACTGTTTCTTTGATGAATTGTTTTTGAAATTGACTACAAAATTCTTTATTTTAAGACAAGGCAAATCTAAACCTTTGTGTACCATCATTGTTCCCCAAGCCTAGAAAATAGAAGAAAAAGAAGAAGTCAGCATCCACTGAAACATTCCTTTTGGGTAAAATAAAACTGAACCCCCGAGACTTTACTCACTTGGCCACATTTGCAGATAATCTCTCCATTTGTCTGATAATCAGCAAATTTCTTTTGCAGTGCTTTGTTTTCTCTTACAGTGTAGAGTCCCCTAAAATTATTGTGGGAGAAGGATTGTCAGTGACATGTGACAAAAATGACATTATGCAGCCATGGGTTCATGTTGGACTTGATGATGACCCACATGGTTGGACCGATACCTCATTCTTTCTCATTTTCTGCTCCCCAGAATTTTTGTGAAAAATCAGGTGGATGTCCCTATCCTACACACACACTTCACAAGCATCACACTGTCTCTAGGTCTCCTTTGAAGTCAGCTGTTGTTTTAACTTTTCAGTCACTCAAAAAAAAAAATGAGAACATCCACAAATTAAGTACTTTACATCAAAATTGCTTTGTGTCTTACCATTCCTCCATGTCTCAACAGAAATGACTTTCAAAACAGACACAAGAAATGAGAATTATATTTGAGGGACTACAAAAGTGAAAATTTTGATGAGAAAAAAATCTCAATTTCACTCTGTAAACACAACATGTATAATGCCATTGTTCTCACCTCTACTAAAGAAATTTTTTAAGAGGGTCTTGCTGCACTCACTTGAATTCTGGTGTCATATTGACATGATGCATCTTTTCAATTACATGGATGTTTTCTCCTGAGCAGACCAGCATACTGCAGTTTTTACAGAGAAGTGTTATTAATGATGGATCGTTGATGTAGTGTTTTGCGATACTTCTTTTGATTTTCATTTTCTTTTCCAAGATACTTTGTACCTGCAGTTCCAAAATCTGTGTGGAGAGAAGAATATTTAATTTTTTCATAGTTTGATGGAAGTAAATGAGCTGACAATTGCATAGCACAGGTATATTGTACTCTAGAAGATGAAGAGATAAAGGCACCGGATGAACTTAGTTTTCCATCTTCTGGTATAATCTACCAACACAAAGAAATGGTAGGAGAAAAGCCTTTGGGGTCAGGTGGTGAGGAATGTTTGGGTTCACTCTAGATGTGAACCCATATAATCTTAACTGTTCAGTATGACATGCAAAATAGATTTTTTCTTTTTTGCATCAACTCTCATGCTTTATCAGTGGTTGTCTGAAATCTGTTAAAAAGCCATTTCAACCCTGAGGAGCTCAGTTGCTCTTGTAGTAAGTAACTGACTACATAGCAATGCTTTCTGGAGGAGGGGGGGCTTTGAGCATAATAGCTGTCCACTTTGTTGCTCTTCATTCCCGTTCATCTGCCTGAGAAGTCTTGGGAGGGCAGCTCTCTCGCTCAAGAGAAACTGAGAAAGATAGTCTATCCTGGAGTCCCTCAATGGATCCTTTCTTATGGTTTAAATATGGCTTGTACTTCTGTATTCATGCAGGAATTGAACCCCCAATGTCTTGTGTTAAGAAGTCTTAATAATTAAGAAAAGTGATACTTAATGTAGTTGTGTGCTTAGAAATGGGGCCCTTGAGAAGAGATTATCTTTGATTAGGATTTAGGGGTCGAATTCACAGGGCTGAATTATAGTGGTTTGGTAATGACAGAGAGAGCACAAAGAAGTTTAGGTACATATTCAATCCTGCCATAATGTAATAATGGATCTGGTGGGGGGTGTGAGGCCTCACAGAGCCTTCTACGTTGTTGGTAGACCTTATGGCCTTAAGTCTAAGTCAAACTAATAAACCTCTTTATATTATTAATCATCTTATCTCAGGTATTTCATTAAAATAATGAAAGACTAACTACTACAATGTTTTAATCTACAGATTGGGAGAATCTGACCTGTAAACTATAGATTTTTCCTATAGCTGAACTAGACAATTTAGTAATAACACATCAGATTTTACGAGAATCTCACTGATTTGTGATTATGCCTTTAGTTGTAAGTATGAGGGAATAAATCTATAGTAGGATTATTTGGTGGAAAATGTTTGGTTTGCTTTATATTTAAGGGGGTTTAAAATGTATGTTTGTATGAAAACCTGGCCAGGAAACTCTGGAGTTGGTTATATACTTTGCACAACAATTTGAAAGCATCCCTTTCCTAAAACTCTATTTAGGGCAGAGCCAATTCTAATGTTAAGAAACTAACATTCACACCCATATGCAAGGGTGTGAATTTTCTTCTAAATGGATTGTTTGCTATTATAAGAGTCACAGTCTTTACTTCAGTAGTATGAAAGTTTCCTGAAATATTGTATAAATATATTCTTTTTCCCCATTGCATTTCCTTCACCCAATTCAAATAGCTCTGTTAGTAAATTGAGAAGGAGCTACGTGAGATATTATACATGTTGTCATCATTCAGAATTCGCCTCAGTGTCAATCTCTAGGTGGAGCATCTCAAAAGTAGGCATAAAGTTGTATTTTACATTGTACTTTATTATTCTTTGTTTCATTTTGTGGGGTTTTGGAATAGGATTCACTCCATAGCCCAGGCTGGCATTGATCACACTCTGTAGTCGAAAATAGCCTCAAGCTCATTGGGTAACTTTCTTGCCTTAGCCTTTTGAATGCTGGGATTACAGACATGAGCCACCAAGCCTGGCTCCACAATTCTCCTCTCTTTCCATTGTGCCTTCTTGTCAATGCTCTGTCCAACACTGCTAAGTTCACATTTATTATTTGCCTTTCCCCATCCTCAGCGAGCACACACTAGAAGCTCGACTTCACATAGCAAGGGTATTATGATGTGTTTCTCACCATGTTCTCTGCTTTTAAAATAATGTCTGGCAGGCATAGGTAGTTTATAAATATTTCTATAATAAAGACACTGTGCTTGTATGCTGGATTGGATCAAATTGAAACTACAAGGTAGGTCTGAATGAGTGAGTTGCACAAGTCTTTCTGGTAAAGGCCATCCTAAATTTATATTACCAAAATTGATGTTTGGTTTCCCTGCAATGATCAAAATTCCCTTAGCATTTCTCTCTCTCTCTCTCTCTCTCTCTCTCTCTCTCTCTCTCTCTCTCTCTCTCTCTCACACACACACACACACACACACACACCAGATTTTGGGGCTTTGTGTTTGAATCTGGACTAAGAACAAATTCAACAGAAGCTGGTAACTCAGCACAATATCTGTCTGAGGAAGTAGCCACACAGACATCTGTGGCAATCAAGTGTAGCCATTTTCAGACGAAAACTAAACTCACTGGTGGCCAAGAACAATACCTTATGTGCATACTCCTCTGGTTTCATGTTTTGAACACGATTAATAGCTTTATACATCATTTTCTCTCGGAAATCATTAACAATCTCCCGTTCAGTAACTCCCGAGCCACTGCTGGTAACCAGGACGTAGGTGCTCTCATCGGCTCTGGCTCGACCCCGGGCCTGAGAACATGAACAAAGAAAAAAAAAAAAAAAGTGTTGTGTCTTGCTATGAGCTGTCCTGGTTTGAAACTGAGAAGATAGTCTTGATTCAGCATCCCCGCCTTCAAATGATCTCTGTATTCTTGGTAAAGGTAGTTATTACCCATGGCTTGTGGATAAATTTTTGAATTTAAGTGTTCTTTAATGCAGTGTTCTAAAATGATTTTGGTAACTTGTGGAGGCCAAAATAACACACCCACCCATTTAGCCCCACTGCACCCTGAGCAACTGTTTTATACCACAGAAACCCTGAGCAGTGGGTTGGACGGTAAAGCCATCTATTTAGAAGGATGAATGAGGACAAGGCCCATCTCTGACCTTGGTACCAGGAATTCTGAGCACAACAGAACTGTTCCTGGAAGCCTACTTCTGACTTTAAGCACATTTCTCTGGGAAAATACACACAGTCAAGAGTTAAATTTCTATAGGCCTCTTAAGAAGGTGGAAATTAGGCTCATAAATTTTATCATTGTTCTTTAAAAATTTCATTCGTGTAAACAACAAAATACGATAATGCCCCGTTCCCATTTGCCCCCTTCAACTTCTCTCATGCCTCTCCTTCACTCCCATACATATACCTTCCTTGCCCTCTTCCTAATTTGTAAAGACCATTAAGGCCATTCATTTAGCGACATCCATTATTACAAGGATATCAGGCCACCTAACGGAGTATGGACACCTAACACTGACCAGGGGTGGGACACTAGACTGGATCAATCACTGGGGGTAGTAGTATAGACATAGTTTTAATAGTATAAGTTTTGGTTACCTAGCTCAAGAGCTTAGCTATCAACTACAATACTATTCTGAAGGCAAACCACACACATATTGTCGTCATAAGACTCTGACTTACGAATCACTTCCTGAAATAATCTTGCTTTCTAGCAAGATGGCTGCCTAATGAGCTTCATCTTCTATAACTTGTCACCCACCCAGGGATTTAAAAAATAAATAAAGAAAGAAATAAAGAAATAAAGAAATAAAGAACCATTCACGTGTTAAGAATAACATCATATATTTTCTCCATCCTAAGTTTTCTACATATCATGAATTTATTAATATAGATGAGTAAGGTTAGAAATAGAATCTTCCTTCCTTCCTCTCTCCCTCCCCCTCCCTCTCTCTCCCTCTCTCTCCCTCTCTCTCTCTCTCTCTCTCTCTCTCTCTCTCTCTCTCTCTCTCTTTCTTTCTTTCTTGTACTTGAAAGTGACCCGACTCCATATTTCATGAAAAATTAAAAATATAGAAAAGTTGACTGTGCGAGGAAAACAGAACTGCAGGGCTCCGTAAGGTCTGAGTGGGATTTGTGGTCATTGTGTTTTAGATTCCTTATCCCTCTGAGGGTTCACTGACATCTGAAGACTGAAGAGTCCTCTTTTGACTCTTGTAATGAACAATATCATGCATGGTCTTGGAAAATCTGGACGTACGTTTTGGACAGCTCTGCCTCACATGATCCCTCCCTGAACTGGGATCCACGAGGATGCTCACTTCACCCCAGATGGGGGTGGGGGACATTCTGCTGAAGTTATGCAGAGAAGGCAGTTAGGGGTGGAACATCAGGGACCATCCGGGACATGTCCAGGACATAGAAGTAGCAATCAAAATAGAGTTGTTAGTTAAATTACAGGAGGTCGCCATAGGAGTTCAAGAAAGAGCAGTCATATAAAAAGCAGTGTCTCGAAGTTCTTTAACACTGGTCTTTTAGCAGAAACACAGATAAAAAGGGTTTGTGTTGTTTTAGTAAAAGGGGGGAATCTACATAGGAGCACAGGAATGAGAAGGAACATGTTAGGCACAGATCTCTGCACATACCTGGACCATGGCTATCTCGTTCGTGACAAGGCCGTAACGGATAACAATATTGCATTCTTTGATATCCAGGCCTTCCTCTGCCACCGTAGTAGCGATAAGCAGATTTATTTCCCCAGTGCGAAATTTACTAATGACTTCTTTTTGTTCAGTCTGTGGAAACATTTTAATAAATTAAATTTTGTGATGCTAAACACATTCGGATCTTCTAATTAGTAGAAGAAATAATAAATTGCAACTGGTCAGTGTAAATCAGAGGATTAGATCATACACGGATTTGCTGCCATCTGTTTTTGGCAATGAACAAAGACATGATGGTGAGACAACATTTGATTTCCAATCTGGGATTACCACACAATAACAAAAATATTTCCATCCTGCAGTCTGGAGGTGGGAAGAACGCTCTTTATGCCAAGGAAATAAATTGATGGGTGATTTGAAAGGAAGAAAAGGAGAGGTGTTGCTGGCTGAGAAAAGGCTTTGGCAGGGCTAAAATAGGGTTTACCTTTCAATATATTAATGTCAGACTGTGATATTTAGGGAATAAAACTCACTCAACATTTTCTATCACTTCTGAGACACCGAAAAATCTCCCATGTATATATACTACAGCCAGTCACCTTAAGAATCATCCAGGAAAGAAACCAATGGAATATTTCAGAAAGGCCACAGGAAAAAAATTCAAAAAGTCCAGGAAGGGAACCTGGAACAGGAGAAAGCAGAGCCATTCTTTACTGTTACTCTGAGGAAGGTTTAACTTTAACATAAGGTCTATTCAAAAGACAATATAAATTAAAAGTGGACAAGCATGTGACTACAGCTTAATCATGGGAGGATTTTTTTTTTAATGTCAACTTTGAAAGTTAATATAAATATATTGAACTATGACCTTCATGTGATACAGACAGTCCTTGGTACTTTATTTTCACTCTAATCTCATCGAAGCTGCTAGCCTATGTGACATTCTGTGCATTCTGTTATCCTTATAAGTTATGTAAAAAAAAAAAAAAGTAAGTTATGAAAAGTCATCATTCAGAGCAAGTGTGTGCTCTCCCATGCCCTCTCCTTTCTTCTTAAAGGTAATACGAGCTTCTATGTGGCTCACTACCATGAAAGAACATCACAGCAAGACTCTTCGCAACTCTGTGCCAAACCTCTGCCCGATTCCTTCACATCCAATGTTAAGAAACTATGTCTTGGATTTTAACATATAACTGTGCCTTAATTTCAAACAGTACTTAAGTACAAAATTGCAGGCTCAGTGTTCGGCCCTCAGAGCAAGTATCTACCTAACTACGAACAGGACAGATGAGTCTGCTGTGGTTCACGAGGTGTCAGTGCACTGAGGGATGTTCTGGCTGGCAAGCCAGCTGTAAACGGGATACGGAGCTATCTCAAGGGACTGTGCACAGATTGAGTGTCAGAGTGGGCAATTTCAAGTTTCCTTTTTTTTTTTTTTTTTTTTTTTTACACAAACACTAAGTAGTTTTGGTTCGTTCCAGTGTGTGAACAATATCTCAGAACTGAAACACCCTTTCCACTAGCAAGATTCAAGGGAAACTTAGCTTCCAGAAGAACACTGAAAATTGTTTACAGTTTCCAAGTGTCTTTTTTGCCACTCAGAAGTGTTTTCTTAACTGTAGATACAATTACTAATATAATTTTCAAAACTGATAAAACTGCAGAAACCTTCTCAACCTCCCCTCCCTAACACAGTCTGGACTGTCACTCTTCCAGTTTTGGTTACAATCCACACATCCTGAGCAGTTTTGCATTTCCACTGGATTGTATATTGTAAACATTCCTTTATGATGGTGTTAAGGTAGAAGTTACTTATTTTTACAAGAAGTGCCAAACTCGAGAAGTTACTATACGTTTATAAAAAGGAAAGCGGAAGGCGGAAAGCGGAAAGCGGAAAGCGGAAAGCGGATTCCACCTTAGCTTCTTCCATAACTCGCGTGCCACTATCAGCCTTGGGGTACTTGGTCACTACATACCAAAGCCAAGAGCCTCTGCGAATGTATCTGTGAGATGGTGAAAGAACCGGGAGCCATTACAAGCAATGAGAGTAGAGCAGTTGAAGTTTAAGGAATGGATTACAGAAAGAGGCCACACCTGAGTCATGGGCTTGACCTCACTGCTGTGTCCCGCGCCAATGAGGTGATGTGCTTTGACTCCAACTTCCGCAAACTTCGCGTTTTCCGTAATCCACTGGGAAAGTGCGTAGGTGCTCTGCCGTGTTTTCGTGAAAATAATTCCTCGGGAGGACTCTTCAGACCTTGTGAATTGTTCCAGTATTGTGTTTCTTAATTTAATGAGTTTTTCATTCTCGTATTTTGGGTTTTCAGCTAGTTTTTTCAACATTTTCTTGTTATCTTTAAAAATAACCATTCGTGTTATTAGCTTGATTTAGCTATCCCACTAAATGCACTCACACACCCTGTGGTGTGTCATACACAGGGTCAATTTCAGTTGATTTATTAAAGAAAAACATAACTTTAAAACTATTGAAAATAAAATTAGTTTGCATCAGTAAATTAAAAAAAAATTACACTGGCAAATTTTACATGATACTCTAAGACATGACTCATAGGTAGGAAATCTTGTGATTATATTTAGTGCTCAGACTAATTAATTAATTAATTGCAACAGTCTTGGCAGTAAAATTATATGATCAAATGATTAATTACAGTCACACAATTAAAAGTTAACCTGTCATATCAAATTATAAACCACAGTCTTCATGGGATTTTCTTTCAAGATGAATTTTGAGAGCCTTCTGGAAGACTTAAAGAAAGCCGTGAGTTCCTGTCTGAGAGGACGGTGCAGGAACACATGGTTTGTGCTATATTGAATCTTACCAAAGAACAAATTCATGAGAAATTCATCCGTTTCGTCCAGTTTCAAAGACTTCTTTGCATTGCCCTTAAGTTGGTCATTGCGACTGCTTGCCTCATCATCACTCTCGTCGCTGTCATTGAGGGCTGCAAACTTCTTTTCTTTCTCATCAGTGTAGAACATTTCCAGGTGGCTGTACGCGTCAATCATTCGGATCGTGTCGTTGATTTGTAGGGCTTCGTTGTACTTTCGCAAATGTTCTAAACAGACGCGATCTTTGCGATTTCCGTCTTTAGCAGCTTTGGAAGAATAAACTCTGTGAGTGAGGCAAAGCGCAGAAATCTATCCTATAACTGTGTTGTGAGCTTAAACAGGTTATGGCCCAGAACTAACTTCACCGTGGCGCTGGCATGAGCAAGACTCCGTATGGCCATGAGTTCTAAAGAGGGTGACTTTCAACTCTGTTGCTGGCTGCCTGAGCTCAGTGTAGGCGGGAACGTGGACCTGAACCTTAGAGGAAAAGCTTGGGAAACACCTCAGTAAAATTGCCTTTGGAGACAGAGCTGTTGATAGCTGCCGTAGTACTTTATATATAATAAATGAGAGTGAAAACTGTATGAATTGACACCTCTTTCCTTAGATGAGGGGTTGGAACAAGTGCGGGCTTGCCCTACACAAACAGAAATTCCGCTTCATGTTCCATTTGCTCTCAGAGAGCTTCTGAGTCTGCGAGGATCATCTAAAATCTTGGTTGTAAACAAGGGAAAAGCTGTGAGGTCAAAACCCAGATTACCTTTTTTTTCCATTTGAATGGCCCATTGCTCATAGTGCTGGGTTCCAAAATCTGACATTGGACTCTTTTGACAGTAAGTTTGAATGCTTGCCATAATTTCTAGAAGTTTCTCTTTGAATGGGTTCTAAAAACAATGACATATATGTATTAACGTTGTTTAAAATGGCATTCACTATCTTTGTTAAAATGATTTGCACATTATAATGTGATTGGTTCAGAATCATTAACTAGACAATCAAACAGATTAATTTCTGATCACTTGGTGGTACACAATACTTGGTTTTTGCAGTTTTACCTTTACTTCAGGACGTATCTGACCCTAAACCTCTACCACAACATTTTAAAAAGTAAAGTCAGTGAGTTTTACAAAGCTTGAAAGTTAAAGGCAATTAAAATTATTCATTGACTTAATGTCGAAATTATTTAGAAAGTTTTTGACTGTACTTAGGTAGCATTCCTATGTAAATGAGTAGTTCTGATGCGCTGATTTAATCTGGAATCTGGGTTTAACGTACGCTGAAGATACTTGCCCCCAATTGGTTTTTTGAGCTATCAATAAAGATGCCAGTGGCCAATGGCTACGTGGAAAGAAAGAGGCGGGACTTCCAGATTCCCACAGGCTAGAAGAGAGGAGAGGGCAGAAGAGGAGCATGAAAGACTTGGGGGGAGAGAGAGAACAGACTGAGAGCTGCAGGGGAGATCTTCCAAAATGTAGATGGAAAAGAAAAGCGGCCATGGAAGGGCAGCCCAAAAGTGTCTTGGGCAGCAAGACCAATGGGCTTCATATTAGGTAACCAGGCAACTAAGTTGAGGGCAGATTTAGAGACGTTGAACTAGATAGCTCCTGGGCAGGTGCATACCTGCAGCCAGTCGGGAGCACAAAGCAGTGTAGCAGAAACTACACGCCAACAGGCTTCAGTGCTATTACTCCCAAAATAAAAAGCAATTGGCATACTTTGGGGGAAAAAATCCAGATATGAAAGAATGTATGTTATGTGATTGAACTTGGAAAAAGTTCAAAATTAGTCAAAACTAATAGTTTCCCTTGGCATGGGGACTGAAAGGGGGGAGTTTGGAGGGCTTTGTAATGTACTGACTCTTTATCTAATTTTTTTTTTGCATAAGTTTGGTCACCTTATGAAAATCCACAAGTACATTTTGTGTTTTCCCTATGCATCACACTTTAATGAAGAGTAATTGTAAAAGTTAAGCCGAAAAAGAATGGTGAATTATATTCAAAAGAATATCCAGAGGAAAAAAAAATTTGATCAAAAATAGAAGCAGGAATTTTGAGCTCCTCAGGTAAATCCAAGACAGAGAAATGTAAAAGCGAGTAGAGCGTAATCAACATGCTGGCAGCTCCATTTCAGAATCAAAATGGTGCCCTGCGGAGGTTGCCCACTGGCACTGGTGTGGTGCCCACTGCATTCCGAGTCTGACCTACAGCACACATACCCTCCTCATTTAATCCTAGTAGCCTATGAGGCAGATTCTCAGCGGAATTAAACTTCTTTTACATTTCTAAAACAAGTTTCCAATTCTACAAAAGAAAAGATTGGAATAATCTACTAAACATAACGGCCAAACTGACTACAAGTTGATTGTTTTTTAATCGGTGAAAACACTCACCAGAAAAGCACCAGTACATTAAATTTTTCATTTTTTTATAGTCTGTTTTCAAAAAGAAAAAATGCAAATGAGGATTTCTATTGTCATTGCCAACTGCAACAAAATGGTTCCCTGGAATGGTAAAAAGCCAATCCTGCAAACACCGAGACCTTAAAGAGGGTACCAACTCCCACACTCCCTCTAGTTCAGCTGTCTAATGTCCCTGGCTCTAAACTTCCACTTCTCCAAGATTCAGAAGTAGCCACGCACTGAGCTATATCTCATATAAGCCAGAGAAGAGTATGGTGGTGATAATTAGTAGCAGTCTTTGCTGCCTCCTATCCATTTTTTTTAAAGGTATAAAATTATGGCTTGTTTGAAAAAAAAATGTTAGAAGGTAATATTCAGACAGAGAATGTAAAACATCCCATTGGATATGGTGTTGTCAGATAAATACATATAAAAATGCTGTTCTTACTTCTCTGGTATCATCAGCAATCACAAACTTCTTGCATGGTTCCTTTATTTGGTGTTTGAGTTGACCAAGATTCTCTTTCACTGTTTTAATGGTAAAGGCATCAAGATTGGCACATATCTGGAAAAGAGACACTTTAAGACTTCCTTTCTCACAACCGAATGCATAGCTTTGTGTAAGAAAATTACAATAGGCATTTTAGCATAACTATGTAGCATAACATTTAGGTAGTATACAGCATTAGTCACTGAATGCAGTGTTTTAGCATTGCTTACTGTGGATTTAATCAACCAATGATAATCAATAATATTTTCTCTGCTGTCTTCCAAAAGTATATTTGGAGTCTAATTCTAGATTTTCATTTTGTAGCTGTTATACAGGACTTAAAAAAAAAAAACTAGAAAAATTGTACAAATTAACAGGCATTAATTATGGAGTAACTGTTATCTGATTATATCAGGCAGCCATCTTCACGATCATGTTGATGTTCATGGACCATAGTCCCATTATTGTTTATACAAAAAAGACAGCACAGTGGGCGGAGCTGCCTTAGTCTTTGTGCCTAGATCATAGTTAGAAGTTAGGCCTTTATCCCAGTAATGAGATGAATCTTGGAGACAATCATTTTCTGACTCTTGTTTGCTTTAATAATTTCTATGCAACTACATACAGTGAGAGGCTTACGTACTCTGCAGTACTTTAACTGACACCCCATCTGGGGAAGCTGGTTAGTGCATCTTTAATAATAAGATCCTCACATCTCGATTCCCCACTTCCCCAACCCCTTATTTTGAGATGGTCTCCCTCTGAGGCACTAGTTGGTCTGGAACTCACTATGTCAACTCATAAACTCATAGCAATCTGCTTGGCTCTGCTTCCTTGGTGCCAGATTAAAGGCAGGAAAGATGGCATTGGCCTCTTTTCTATTTTAATGTGAATAACTCATATTCCACAATGACACATAATGGAAAGAGAGAGACAACATGCCACTTTGAAAGTCATGGAGTAAGAAGTCACTGAGAATGAAAACTATCATCCTTTGCTCTGTACCCCAGGTATTTATCAAGAATATCACCTTGCTGTAAAAGACGGAGGCTATTTTCTAGAGGCAACGCAAATAGCTTCTGGCACTTGAACTCTGTACACTACTTAAAATCCTAAGAACCATGGGCATTTGGCATTTGTCATAGCATTTTTTCTTGATTATATACAAACTCAGCAACTTACATTTAAAATATGTTTTTCAGCCTCAGATTGCTTTTTGGCTGCTCCGACACCAGGTGAAGCTGTAAGTCCTAGTATCTGTGGCAGGTGAACTGGTGGTTTATTTTGTTTCTTGAGGATATTGTTTTTCAGCTTCTGCTTCAAATACCTTCTCATGATGTTGTTATAGACTGCCTCCTTGTTGGTGTGATGGCACTCATCAATGATAATGAGGGAAAAGTCTTAACAGAAAGATAAAAGGTCTGTTTACCCAAACTGGCTTGTTACAAGAGATAAGTTGACTCTGTGTGTGTGTGTGTGTATGTGTGTGTGTGTGTGTGTGTGTGTGTGTGTGTGAGAGAGAGAGAGAGAGAGAGAGAGAGAGAGAGAGAGAGAGAAAGAGAGAGAATTGTGTGCATGCATGTGCATTTGTGTGTGTCAGAAGTAATGGAAGAATACCATACTTGATTTAGTAATGATATACTTATGCAAAAGCAAGCCATCAAGTTAACCCTTTCTCTGTTTTTGGTCCTTTTTCCAGGGAAGTAGAGCACTTCAAAGAAGCCTTGTGAAATAAAAAGTAGCTTAAATAAACTAAGGTTACTTTTCATCACAAAAAGATGATTTAACAAGCATTCTCTGTTACTATCTTTAATATTTCTCTCAGTCTTTATTTTCTAAAAATGATCACTCCAACCAACCTGACAGCTGCACACCATCATCTTCTCCACTCTCCAGATTTAAGAGGGAGTTTTCGAGGATCTGAGCTGTGCTGATAATAACATCGTAAGATTTGACAACTTCTGGAAATGATATTTTCAGCTGGGTATCGCCACTTAATCCAATAATGCGATACCATTTCTTCAAAAATGGGTTGAACTCTTTGCGGAAAAGTTGTTCTGCTAACATTACCTTAAAAATGAGAACATACAGGATTTTTAAAACTTCATAAAAAATAGAGGAAAGAAAAGCAAAAGGCACAGAGAAATATCAAAGGATTATATGTGTGCTATTAAGAGAAATATTTACATTCAATCAGTTAATTTGATATATCATTTCTTCAATTCACCTGATACTAAGTATCCATTGTGTTTGCATTAGATGTAGACATTATATCTAGAACATAAAGGAATTTAAGATAAGGCTGCTGACTTAGGGTAACTCAGTGTCTCCAAGTATGTATTCTATGACTAAGAGAACAACCCATCCTGCAGGATATATTTATTCTCCCAGAGAGACACAGCAGCGACACCACAGAGGAAGAACATCCAACCTCTCTAAGGAAGGCTTGGAGGGGGCTCTAGTAAGCTGTGGGTCAGTCAAGAGTTAAGTTGAAAGTGTGACTAATACTGAATTGATTCTTATTTGTGGAGCAGAGTCAGCTGTGACCATTAAGGGAAATATTAAATTTTATTGAACAGTTCTCAGGATACCCATGAGTTGGAGTCCAGAGATCATTTATTCTTAGTGTCTGGGATCCTGCTAGGGACTATCTGACCACAAAATTGGAAAGAGCAGGGAACTGGACAGTAGCATCAGCACATTTATTGTGAGCATGTGTGGGGTGGAAGAGAATGAACTACCACAATGGCTTTGGTGTCTGAATAAAAACAAAGTGACAAGCAAGGATAGGAGAGGTGGAAACTCAATTCCATTCTAACCAACTCTGTATGTCACAATATCTGCTGAAAGTAGCTGTGGACATCTTGGTGACACCTATAATTGCTAGTCACTCAGAATCCCGCCCAGACTGAGGAGGACACAGGTTAGGCTATCTCATTGCTACTTTTTTTGTTTGTTTGAGAAAGGGAGTTATCCCTTAGTCCAGGTTGGCCTTGAACTCCCTATGTAGCTTAGGATGACCTTGAACTCCTGATCCTTTTGTCTCTACCTCTTTTTAGTGCTGGAATTACAAGCATGCTCCTTGAAGATTTGGTTGTAGTGCTGAGAACAGAACTCCCTGCTTCGTGTGTGCTAAGCAATTGCTTGAACACCTGGGTTATGTTGACAACCTGCAATTGCTATAACACCTGAGTCAAGCTACTTTAAGAGTTTCCTTCTAGGAGGATGTAAAAATGGAATTCCAGAAGCATATAGTATAGCAAATAGAAAGTTGATAGGAAGAATGTCGAGGCCAGGCTTTGCGCATGCCCACTCTATCCCTCCTAATGTGATTGCCTGATAATGCGGTCACTGTTGGACAATCTTGAAACTCACTCTGGGTGGCACTGACTTCCCACTGAAGGACACAGAGGAAGCCAGATGCAAGTCTGACATGGCTAATTGGGAGGTGTGTGGTCTTCTTGGAGCCTTTTCCTGAGATGTGACAGAGTGTGTGCCAAGACTAATCAAGCCCAACTGCTCCCCACTTCTGCTGAATCATATGGGGCTGCATTACAGCATCTGAAGGAACCTGGGACTTCTCTCTCGTGATGTTGAAGCCCTAGATAGGAAATGGGAAGTCTGGGAGCACAGGTGGTGTTTGCATTTCTCTCTGCACTTGAAGGCTATAGCTTTGGAAAGGATGGAAATGAAAGTAAATGGTATTAGAGACCAAGATTTCTGTATTCTAGATTGAAAGCTAAAATATATTACAAGTGGGCTAGCCACGAATATGCTGCATTCCTAAGTCAGAGATTTGTGAGAGAAAAAAAAAACAACATCAATAATTAGAGCTGAAGTTTCTCCACATATATTTAAGAGAAAACTTACAGTAAACAATTATGATATAAATGGAAAACTAGTGGAAATGCTTTAGTAATCTCAAAGAACACAGGGAGAAAAAAGGACTGAGTGATGTTTTCAGTGCTCATTCAATGAGAAAATGTCATTGGAAAATTCAGATTTTTATGTTTGGAACTCAAAAGCTTTGATAGTTAATAGGAGAATTTTCAATTACTCTACTAAATATTCACACATAGCCACAAACATTGGAATATCTTCATTTAGTCTCATAGCTTCTAAAAACAGACACTAAGTACTTGGATTTTTTAAATACCTAGCTCACAGACTATGCTAAAGTGGGCACAGGATCCACAGAGACTGCATAGAACCAATAAAATCTGCTTTGATTATCAAAAGAATCCAATACAATATATACAAATAATGAAAATTATAAACATTAAATGTGCCTGTAAATGTGCATGGATAAGAGCTATCTAAATTTTATGAGTTGGAAGATTCCTAAGTAGAATAAATCACCAATCAAAAGAATGTGTATATAAAGAAAGGTACAATAAACCATTACACAATTAGATCTAGGGCTGGAAAGGAGGCCCAGTGAGCAGTTAAGAACACTTGCTATTGTTTCAGAGGATTCAGATTCAATCCCAGCATCCACATGATAACTCACAACTATCTGTAACCCCAGTTTCAAAGGATCCAATACTCTCTAATGGTTTCCATGGGCATCAAGCAAACACAGGGTGCGTGTGTGTGTGTGCATGTGTTTTGACACACACACGCAGTCAAAACACTCATACACAAAAATTAATAAAAGTAGATCTAAAATGATCAGACAACATAAATAAGAAAAATATTGAGTGTTTACATTGAAGCCTGAAAATTAGTTGTAGAGAAGGAAATTAAGAAGGTTTTAGCTTAGTATGGATTTTGATGTCCAAATTTACCCAGTCCTGGACTGAGCTAGACCTCATCCCTCCTCCATTCCACATTCCTGAGACAGCATCTACTGTGTTTTGCCTGATGCTTAACACTGTGTCTGGGAGACTATGAGGATGCCAAGTCCTGATAATGAAAGGAACAATGGGGTCACCTGGCACCCACAGGTTGTCGCCCTTTCTTTGTAAATGGCTGCTGCAAAGCAGGAGAGCTGTGTTTCTGCTCCAGGATGACAGAGGAACGACTGTGGGTTTTATAGAGCGCACGCGTTTGAGAGAACAACACATGCATGGGTTTCTTTGAGTGACAAATGTGGAAAGAATGGCTGTGGTTGTTTTGAAAGATGGGAAATTTCCTTGGTACCAGTCTCTCCGCAAAGGAAGAAAGCTACATCATAAAGGTCTTCTCAGCTCTAATAGTCTGTCGTCCTATGGCCAGATGAGGGAAATAGAGAAGGAAATTAATGAAGGATAATTGCTGGGCTTTGAAGCTACATGGTTTGGATGAAGTGGGATACATGACACAGAGACAGATAAATAGGGAGGGGAACCTTTGAGAGAAGAGGTGGTGAGACTAAGATCTGAGAAACGGCAGAACTGCCCTAGAGGAACAAGGACATTAGTGTAAGTGACTTTGGAATCACTTAACAACATTATTTTTTTCCCCTGTGGATTCAGGACTCAATCTTGTCCTATATGTAAAGTATTTGATTTCATTAAGTTCCAGGTGAGAAAGAAAGAAAAGAAAATATGAAAATTTAATGAACTATTATTAGACTCTTAATTTTTGAGCATGCACAGACAGACACACAGAGAAGGGGAGGAGGGAAGGAGGGGAGAGAGGGAGAGGGAGAAATCAGACAACTAAAAAGTTAGAAAATGTTTGAATTTGTCTGAGGTCAAAGTGCTAATAGGTAAGTAGAAAGAGGATTTAAACTTACATTCAAAAAATGGATAAGTAAAAGGTTTGGGGTAAATAAATATGAATGTTTCATTATCACCAGCAAAAGAAAATTAAAAAAAGATATCTTCCTATGGTGAGTATAAAAATATGTCCCTTTGTTTTGTTTTGGGAGTGCTGGATTTCAGAACCAGAGCCTTGCATGTTCTAGGCAGGAGCTCTACCATTGAGGACATGTCCAGGAGAGCATGTCAGGCTCTGAAGGTACACACGGGTCCACCTCGAACACGGTGATGGGCGTCACTCAAGTTGTGGACCCTGCATATGTCGTTTTTAGTATCGCAAAGCAGCTTCCTACGAATAATATAAATCTTTTTTAAAAAATACACAAGCAGTCGTAAAAGTCTATTTGTGTATTTTCTCTCAATGAGTGCAGAATGATAAGAAAAGGGCTAACCATGAAAAGCATGCTAAATTTTATTTCACAGAATAGGAAAAAATATTATTCAATCTACCAGTGTATAAATTCTCTTCTATCTAAATAAAATTCAAATTCAAATAAATAAGTTTTTTTTACAGTGTTAGTATGACAGTGATTTGGAGGACCTTTACAGGATATAAATGTTCAAAGACAAGTTCAGTAGCATTTAATGTAATATATATTCATGTACAATTGGGTAAAAATAGTCAATTAGTTTTTCTTTATCTTTCAGACACTCTCTGTGTGTTCTGGATAAAGAGTATATACAATGTTTCGTTAAAGATTAGTGGCTAAAGACATTTTAAAAGAAGGTAGTTGATCCTCATTTTCCGGTCACACAGGCTCGCATCCTTTGGACTTAAGAGTGTGTGTGCTGGCAAATTTAATTTTTATATGTAAGTTAGAACTATCTGGCTTAATGCTTTGGTTTCATGGGAAAAAAATCAAATTTAATTTATGGAAGTTTAGATATATAGCTTAAAGATAAAAATGAAAATAAATGGTTTCTTTGACATTATAACTAATTAAATGAATCTGGGTGTGATTTGGTGCTACAAATGTTATCATCTAAAAGCTCTGGCATAATGACACAAAAGTGAGCACAGTGACACACAAGGGGAACATAGGGGCATATATATACCTTATTGACAAGGACGATAACCTTCCCGGATTCAGATGCCTGCTTCTTCTTGTCTAAATGATCTTTGGTGACATAAACAGCCACTCTGGTTTTCCCACTCCCCGTGGGGAGGCAGATAATAATATTCTTCCCGTCCAGAGCTGGTTGGGCCACTTCCATTTGGTAAGGCCTGAGTTGCAGTTCTGGTTCAGGGGATGCTCTTTTTGTCCCGATGATACTTTCATCTGAGGGAAGCAAAAATGGAAAAGTGGCGTAAGAGAAAGGCAACGAGGACACGAAGGTTTGGAAGCCCAGAAACTGCAGACGGGATTTAATGGTTTAAGGTTCTATGCTCTGTGCTCCAAACCACTTCACGTTCTGTTTTCTGAGTCAGCTCTGTCTTTCAGGACATGATCCAGGTTCCCTATGATGGAGTGCATTAACAGCGACCTTGGGAGGAGTTCTCAAAGAGAGAATACTTCCCTGCTTGGATCGCAGAAAGGATGCTGTGTGGGCTTGTAGGTTCCTATCACTAATGCACGGGGTTTCCCAGGTCTTTGCTCAGTCTCTTGTTTTCTGGGTTTCTCTTAGCCCTCCTCCTGTTGAAGCAAGGCGGGATAGAAAGGAAGGCTGATTAGTCCTCACTACTCTCACATCCGGTATTTTTTTATTAAAAAGAAAGAAAAATCACAGCTGGAACTACTTCCTTAATTTGCTAAAATATCATCTGATAACTAAATGCCACAAAGCACATGCCTGCTGTCATCTACTGGTATCTGTGGGGCTTTAGGAGCTCAGGGGCTGCATGTGAACTGGAACATGACTTGTATGTAGTGTGCATATATAGCTTCTTGCAAATTATTTCTACTTACAAATCTGATGTAGTGTAAACGCTTTATTAAAAAGCCATTTTTTTATTGTTTAGGGAGTAATGACAAAATATTTCTGTGTGTTCAGTATAAATTTTAAAATACAGTTTGGATACACAGTTGACAGAATCTGTACAAGTGGCACTTGTAGACAGGAAGAGCTGCCTCTGTGTGTGTGTGTGTGTGTGTGTGTGTGTACCCACACGTGTGTGAGCGTATGTGAGGGAGAGAAACAGACAGACAGAGAAACAGAGAAAGATAGAGACAGAGAAAGACAGAGTCAAAGAGACGGAGAATGACGAGATCACTTGCATTTGAGGTTACTAGGCTGTAAAGCATATTTAGAGAACAGTAGGAAAGCACTTCCTATATTGGCCTATAATTAATAATGTTTCCATCAAATGATGAAACATAATTTTATAGTTTTAAGCTAAACTGTCATCAATTTTTGCCACCTAGTTTTAGTTTGTCTTTTATTATTTCCTGATATGCAAGTCTCCATACATTTGTTCTCCTGAAACTCAACTTAAAATATATTACAAGTATTTCCATAACATACATTTTTAAGTAAAAAAAATGCTAACAAAGTAAATGCTAACATAGTGATTTTATAAATGCTAAAATAATTTTATTATGACAAGTCTTGGTTTAGATATGTTTTGTTCAGAAGGGATCATGTTTTCCCATCTTCCTAGCCAAGAGGAGAGGATCTAAACTGCACTGCTCGCAACGTGGAATGCAGGAAAACAAATATTATTTCAACCTAAATGTCCACCTGTGCTTTACAGCATCAGAAAAGATGAGATGACAGTGCTTATCAGTACTTCAGCACGCACGAAAGGAGTGCTCATTCCCTTATCAATGGCCACAATAAGACTAACCTAACACCACCCCATTAACTTTAAAAAACCTGCTGACAGCTCCATTTCTGCAAACCGTTGATTCTGTTTAAGTGGGTTTTAACTTGCTGAGATGGAACTATCTGAGCAGGTAGGAAAATTCCCACCAAATATCACTTAGTGAGAACCATCTACCGAGTAGGTAGGATGTTTGACTCCTATGCATGAATAACCACAGGTGCAATACATTTAAGCTATGGGTGGATCATCCACTGAGTCATTTAACGTTTTTTATGAAAAAAATCATCAGCATTTTAAGTTCACTTCCCATTATATTTCTGTGAGGTTCAGATTTATTTAATGATAACATTTCATTTCCACCAGGTGGCTTTTTTTTTTTTTTTTTTTTTGGTAATGAAAAATTTAGTATTTCTTCTCTGCTAAAAGCATGAATTACTCAACTTTTCCTAAAAGAGCAAGTTTATAATGAAAGATATATTTTAAGCAGTATCTAAATCAAGACACAGAAATCCACATCAATAAATTCTCCATTAATTTTAATCTATCAAAATTTTGGTATAGATTTAAAAACAATAAAATGTTGCATTCCTCAGAGAAGCTGTCTATACTTTTTGGAAATAATTTTCCCACTTTGAGTGTTGTTTTCTATTGTATTGTTTGGTAGCAAAAGTTAGAAAGAGAAAAAAAAAACCCTAAGGATTTCCTAGGTCTCTCTTCTAGAAACCCAAAACCCCAATAAAATGAATGAGCTCCCAATGCCCATGTCAGAGTCTGAAAGTGAAGTGTCCCACAGTCTCCTGTGTCCTTTGAAGGTAGCTCTGCTTTGGGAAGGCACTCTGGATGGTTGGGTCTAGCTGGAGGAAGTGGGTAACTGGGCTGTCCTAAGGGGAATCTTTGACAGTTACAGCCTGAACAACTTGCTTCCTGTTAGGCTGCCAAAGAAATAAGAAAATACGCTCTCCAGTTTCTGCAGCCCTCAGTGACAGGCCTCACCATGCTGGCTCTACCATGGTGGGTTGTTATCCACTAAACCACAGGCTATAGTAATTCTTTCTTCTCCTAAGTTGTTTCTTGTCAAGTATGTGGTTGAGGAATGAGAAAAGAGGAAACTAAAATAAGGTGGGTTTTTATTATATTATCAGAACTGAAAGGATTTAGAAGAGTCAAAGGTCTGTTGCTTTTAAGATTTGACTCCAGAATCAAAGTTACGAGGTTTTTCTGCTACTGAACTGGTTATGTGCCAGTAATTCATTCTGAAGGCACCTATTATATGCTATCTTGCCAAAGAGAATTTATTTCTCTTATATTTTTGGTTGTGAGCCTAGCCTCTAACTGCCAAACCACCTATGCAGCCTGTAAATTTGTTTCCCAAAGGACCTCAGTCTAAGAAATTGAGGTAATATATAATTTACCCGATATATCAGTCTAGGTAAATAAATGATCTTATATATTTTTGAGTCAAGACTAGGAGGTCCAGTGGGCAGCCAAGAGATTTAAAACAGAAAAATAGAGTGGATTTGGAAAAGAAAAATAGAGTTGGATTCCATGTGAGAAAAGCATCCAAAGAAATATGCTGGGTTAGTGCTAAATATTCTGCCTGATTCTTGCCTTATCACATCTTTTGACACAAGGATGGAAAAAAAATCATCCATATAAGCAATGAAAAAAAAAAGAGTTTCATCTTCTCTATCACCAGAAGGAGAAAACTGGGCTGGAATCAATGAACCATGAGCCAGTATCAAGCAAAAACTAAATGTTTCGTTTGGTTTATTTATTTATTCTTTCCTCTCTCTGATGTAATCAATATAACCCAATTATGTAACCAACATGACCCAATTATATCATCAATATAACCCAGGTTATAATCAATTAAACCCAATAATGAAAATGGTATTTAAAATAGTGACAAGCTTTGAAATACATTGCACATTTCCTTCAAAAATAAAAGCCAGTTGAAGATCTTTAAATTATATTACAACATGTAAATGGTCAAAAATGAAATGAAATAGAGTTTAAATAATAATATTCTATTGAAACTACACCATGTGGCAAATTTCATTCTCACATGGATTTTGACAGCTGAGTTATTCTTGGAGAGGAAAGGTCTGCCTCTGCATGTGTTTGAAATCGACAAAGCATCCTCTTACCTATAGTGTGTAACCACGGGGGAAAAACATTCCTATTGGACAAATATTAATAGACATCTTCTCAAAATAGCAGGAGGCACATTCTCCATATCAGGTCAATATGGATTGACAAAAAGTGTCACTGCTTTAAGAAGCAATATATCTTTCTAAAAATGGGGAAAGGAGAAATCTGGTAACCTAATTAGACTATTTAAGCCCGAAAAGTGCGAGCAATCATGTTCTGCTCTAGTATGATATGTCTACAAAGATCACAATACGATTGCCTATGTCATCTTTGAAGGGGGATTAATGATATGGAGATTAAGGTCCTTTATGACATCAGCCTAAAAGGTGAAAACAATTTCAGCTCTTGCAGTATTATTCAGTGAGCCAATGTGCATTTAACCTTTCAGCAATTTGCCGAAAGCTCATATTAAGCAACTTCTACTTAGCTTTAGTACGCACTTAAGGGTCAAATATTTCACAAATGTTATCACTTTTCAATTTTATTGCCCACTATGCAAAATCATTATTTGCTCCTAAACACTGACCCATCTAGACCTTGAAGGGCATCCTTGGAAAGGGCATTTGCTTTTAAAAATGTTATTTGCCTTTGAAAATGTATTTGCTTTTCAAAAGTAGGTTGCGTTCAGATTTATCATGTCTTTCATGCCACATTGAAGCCTAGAAATCAGCAAATACATTTGCTAACAGCTCTAAGTAGGCAAAATGCCCTGCAAATAGAGGATGTGTTTTAGATATTTATTGAGTGAATGAATATTGTTGAAAAGCCCTTACTTAGACAAATACAAATTAGGATGGGGCAAAGCAGCTTACAGCAACCCATATGGATCGTAACTATCAGCTAGAGTATATTTAGAGTTCTAGCATCAGTGGCATACAGTAGAAATGGTATTAAATTTAACTATTTCGCAACAAAGACAAAATATCAAATGCAATCCACATGGAGAACTTAACACTGACCATACTGAACAGAAAACAAACTGACTTCCACCCCCCTTTTTTTAAATGACAAAGTCATGGCTGACATTTGGTGAACTGGCTTTCCTCACACTAACTTGTAAAGGATGCAGGAGTTCTCAGAGGGACATATACATACATACATACATACATACATGCATACATACACACACTTATATATACATACACACACATATAAATGTATATGGTATAATTTGACTTCAAACACTTTTAAGGCAAATGATCATGCCTATGCAAAATCTTTTCCCCCTATTATTGATCTGTAGTTCTATAAATCTGACAATGCAGAATAAAATGAATCATACAATATTTTCTAAGTAGAAGCAACCCAATCACAAAGAAGAAAAGGATAACTTATTTCTTAATTTGTCAGTTTTCTTCTGGTCCTTAACTGGCTCATTGCCAACTCGTTTTGCTTGTTAATTTTTGCAGTGCATTTTCTTCAGTCTTTGAGACTAATATCGAAAGGTGAACAGTAGGACATCAATAACCCATCAGCCACAGTCAAAAGATGCTAACCCTCCGGCTCTCGGTAACCACACATTCAAGAGATAGAACGAGATAATTCGCATCGACCAAGCTGACAAGTTAGGAAGTCTAATAAGAGGAAGTATTGATAAATGTGGGGGACACTGGAAGCAGGGGTTCTCACTTCCTGCGAGTGTGAGAGGCAGCCGATACGGAGAGCGGGATGGGAGATACCTACTCAAGTTTTCCTTTACTGACCAAAACCCTATGCATGCTCTGCTACTACTACATCTAAACCAGATCTCACTTAGCTTTATGTGTGATTTCTTGCTAGACTCTCATTTTAAGAGGGGCCCTATTTATTATCTGTAGTCACATTAATTTTGCCAGCAGTGTTAATTTCCAGTCTTAGTGCATTTGACAGGAAAAATAATCCTGTAAGAGATAAATAATGCCAAACTTCACAAAGAATGTAAGTGCCGTTAAATTAACTCGAGCAGATCCCATGAATAGAATAGGCTACACAAGTCTATGAAATGTGGCTTAGGCCTGACCAAAAGACACACGCTAGATCAAGATTATAGTTTCCTTGTGAGACTTGAGCAAGTTATACTGTTAAAGAAAGTAAGTGGCAAAGTTCCAAAATGACTCGCTGTTGAAAAAAAAAATTGCTTTAATTGCATAAATCCATTAGGGAGGCTACGCACAGCCCCCGTGCATTCCACTCTATGGTGTCTTATTTCACACTTTTTTTTCAGGTTTACACAACAGTTAGGCAGTACCTGAATCACTTCCCATGGTGCCTGAATTCCTGCCCATGTTGCTGTTATGTCCAAGACTTTCATCGAAGCAGCTGACACTTCCTTCTGCCAAACTTGTGTCTGATTCTGCAAAGGAAAACATTTTAAAATATTTAAAAAATATTTCTGAGAATAAACGTATTTTAACTGCACACCTCTACAGCACACAGTACATACAGTTCAATGCAAGTGGGGAAGGCACACCCAAGCAAGCCTGAATAAAAGGTAAAGAGTTTCTCACAGGCTCCACTGAAAACATTCCACTAGGGATGAGCAGCCTCCCAGAATGACTCAACTCCCCATTACCTACCCACAGTCCTTCACACCCAACAGGAAAATAAATGTGAATTCCTGCACATTTGCGGTTTGAATTATGTATCTTACCTGTACACATAACATAAATTCTGTCTCCTGAAAAAGAATTCTCTAAGCTTAAAAGCAACGTTTTTAAACAACAACAAAAAAATTAGTATAAAAACCACTGGGCTGTTCTATGTAAAATGACGGTGGAATGAGCAAGGTGTAAAATTTAATAAAGTAGACAGACCTGCTGACCGGATATGTAATTATCCTTTCTGAGATAAATAAACATGAATTTAAGAAGCTTGAAAAGGATCTTCTCAAAGAGAATATGACTGACGCTTGGCATTACATTTGCTAGAGTCTGTGAGTCTGGAAATGTTTCTCTTTACTATAATTATAGGAAGCTGCCATCCACTAGAAACATGAATGGCAAGTGTGTGCCCTTCACTGAATCCCATGGCTGCTCTCCCAGGTCAGGGTCATTCCTTTTTGACATCCTTCTTTCTTCTCCAGCTTAATCTCCAAAGATGTAAGCCATCTCATTGTCAAGGATCAGAACTAACATTCAACTAAGAAATCTCAGGGCACAGGAGTTCGTGAAGCTGGCTTGGAATCAGAAAGACTGGTGAAACTTGCTGTTCAGGTTGCTGTGATCCTAGGCCCCTCTTATGCAAGATAGATGTGGTGTCAACTACCTTTCTTATCTTGATAACTACTGTGCAATGCTAGACACAATATCCCACTGGCAGAAGAGCTTAATTGAAATGGAAATCAAATGATACTATCCTCTCTATATATCCTAGGTATATTTATCCTATAAAAAGGATATTCTATCCCATTTTATAATGTTCTTGTAATTAATTCTATTGTGTAATATTTATACTTATAACATGTTAGGCAATTATCATTTTATCTCCAAACACTATTAAACTTTATATTAAGATACCTGTTAGTTATTTCAAACTACTATCATTATAATTCCAGTTCTAGACATAAAGGCCAAAAACCTATCAGTGCCATATATTTTAGCATTGAAATAGATGAAAACAAATACATTGTATACTATTGGTAAAGCTTGAGATGAGAAGGAGAAGCTATACAGTTCAAGGTTGCCAGTATGTTTTTTTATTTTATGTGGTTAGTCATTCCGAATCAGATGAATATAGCTTCATTATAAAGATCACTCTTTTTGAGTGTATGGTTAATGAGTTAGACAAACATTTCGTAGTGTTCCGCCTGAAATCACTACTACAGTGAAGATGTTTCTATCAAGCCCCTTTAAGCTTCTTTGCTCTCGATACTTTCCTGATGTCTCTTGCCTATCTTTGGTCTGCTTTCTGGCTCCACAGCCTGACCCTTTCCAGACTGTCACGTAAGTGGATTCATGTAGCACACAACCGTCTTTTAACTGAGAGTACAATATTTGAGAGTCATTCACTCCTTGTGTGTATCAGTAACTCCTTGCTTTTTGTTGCGTACCTTTGTCTCTATAGAGTATGTTCTTGGCATATTAGGCCTCTCCCTACAATTTGATTGAGTCCCTTTAGGTAGAAAGATATCTAGGAATTTCAGCCCATGCTAATCAAATACTTAAGACATCATCGTTAAAGATTAGAAGCGGAAAAAGAAGTTGTGCAAAGACTCTCAATGGACATACATACTGTTTAAGTATATTAGCACAACATAAACACTCTAATGTGAAAATACTGTGCTTATCAGTTGTCATAGATTAGCTCCGGAACTCAGATTTGAGGAATCCCTCATGATTACACGGGAAAACCTGTATATCTCACAGAGAGATTTTAAATATGGCACTTTGCAATTCCCAGAGGTATGTCTTGTTAGAAGCTCAGAGGCGAGTGTGGGATAGAACTGTCAAGTCGAAGAGCGTTTTGGGCAGATGTACTGATGAAAAGAGACTATGATTTGTAAAGGAAAGGCAAGGTGTAAAGTGAGATGGGAAAATGTCATTGCAAAGATAATTCCACGTCTAGACATATAGGCCAAGATTTCTGTGGCAAAAAGTAAATTTCGGCATATTTTCCATTTGTTATTTTAAATGTGGAGTTGAGAGCTGGAGTATATTAAATTGGCTGGGAAATGCCAATAAATACAATCTAGAAATTAGATATTGTTCCTGATAAATTTTTCCAATGAGTGCAATAAATATGGAAATCCTATTTGACCTTTCCTTTCATTTTCCTATAATTAGCAATTAAACTATAATCTTAAACTCATTCTCAGCATATGTGAAGTCAAGATTTTCCCCCCAGCTTTGTTCTAGCATATGTAAGTTTATGGTGGAACCTTTATACAGAGTTTACAGATAATTTATTGATAATTATTAATTCATAATAATAATTAGTATTGCTACTAAATACAGAGCGAGGTTGATTAAGTTCATTATTTGGTTGTGCAGATTTCACAATCAAATCTTGCATGGTGTCAAAACACCGAGCTCAGAGCTTTCCCCAGATGTAATGCAAATTATGATAGCATCTTCTGCAGTAGATACCTCTATTAGCAAATCAACTTTATAGGTGAGAAAGCAATATTCAGAGAGGTTAAACGACCCATCCATGTCACCCAGCACCTCAGCGCTTCACAGCGAGCATGGCTCATCATTTGTGTGCTGAGGCTCTTTAAGCTTCTGCATCCTTGGTGCTAAAGGAAATGACGCTCCCTTTAAGAAATCACTTTCATTGTAATGTCAAATTTTCCATAAAACCCAAACCATCTTATCTTTCCAAGAAACAAGTTAGAGAGATGTTTGCACTTTGCTAATATATTCTGATTCATGGATGGACACCAACTTCCACCCATACCTCCACACTCACGTCTGCACACATAGCACCAAGGGGCGCTTCTGTCTTCAGCACACAAACTCAGTTGCAGCAACTCTGTTAGAGATAGCTGAAACAGTAAAAAGTAAAAAGGAGGACAGAGCGCTCCACTGCTTTGTTTAACCTGTATACAAACCCTCAGCTTCTCCTCACAAAAAAACAATGTAGCTTCCCAAGCAGCACATCTGTGTGCAATTTTATTTGTTCTTTCTTAGAAATAGAGGTATTTAAAAAACCAATTTAACAATAAAGAAAATAGTATATCTCCAGCAACACCGAAACTTCCTTTCCCGAAGGTTTTCAAGTTTGAATTCGATTTAAATAAAGAAAATATCCAACAAATAAAATAAAAAATAATATAATAAAAAATGTGCACGCAACTGAACATGAGCATATGCCTGTGCATACACATACACACACCTCCAGAGAAGCAATATCAAGAAATTGTTGATGTCTTACGTGACAACAACAAACAATGTTTTAAGATTATGTCCCAAAATTGAATTGCTACAACTGATTTACTTAGGATTTTCTTGTTTTTGTCTTCGAATTTTTCAAAGCAGGTCAATCTGGGAGGTTCTAACATTCATAATCATGCATGTTTCCTCTTAAAAAAGACACACAAAATAGAGGCTGGAGGCAGGGGTTTGCTGTAAAGAGAACAGGTGTTTTAGAGACCACTGAAGATTCCCAGATCTGAACTCAGCCACTGCTCACAGGTGGCTTGCTTTTATTTAAAAATACAGATAGTTGCTTCTATGGTTTTAAATTTTATTGTAATAATGATCCTGTTAAACCAGAGACAAGAGTTTTAAAGGGAAACAAATTCAAATTCTTGTAGACTTGTATCGAATATTGGAATCATAGTGTTGAGTGGGTCTATCTGACTTTTACATATGTCATTTTTTCTAATGAAATTATCAAAGCCAACTATGAAATAAATTTGAAAAAGGCAGTCACGTCTATTAATAAAGCTATCTATATCGAATTAATTGGAACCAAAAAAATTATACTTGTTCAATTAAGAGATAGAATGGATTTTCAAAATAAGAAAAAATAAAGAATAATAACTTCACAAGTAAGATAAAAACAACAGCTTTGCTTACAATGACAGTAAGTCTCTAAGAGAGAGAATCATGTGTGTGGGGCAAAAATCTCTTCATTTTGGAAACACGTTTTGAATATTTTGATAATGGTAAAAAATATTACTGGAATCTAAGAAATTTTGTATTTTTTAACGTGTTATAGACCTTAAATACTTTTAAAACATTTTTAAATCGTTTAGAAACCAGAAAAAATTTACAATAAAATATTGAAAGTGAAAAATGGGGGGGGGGTTGGTTTGGTGAGTTTAGATTCATTTTAATGCAACGTCTGCCCTCTGCTGGAATATACTAGTATAGCACGCAATGAACAAATAATACTGTGTTAACTTCTCTCCCCCCAGGTAGACTTTCTCGTAGCCTAGAAACTTTTTACTCTGCAGACTCTATCTTTTCATTCTTGCAACAATCCATCCCAGCTTCTCCATGATGAAAAGTGGATTTACATCCAGCAGGAAACAGCAGCAGGGAAGAGGACTTCAATGTACCTTGGCGAGGAACAATACTCCCTGTTGTATTCTTCCTGGAGCTGGTAGGGACAGGGTCTACACCTCACTGAACTTCATCTCCCAGTGTAGTCTTACTTTTCTCTTACTGTGACCTTGCCTTGTACTTGAACATCATACCTATCTTTCCTCCAGTTTCATAATCCTCTTGTCAAAGATTATGCCAAAAGCTTGAAGCACATCCTCATATTGGCACAGACACAAGGCTGCATGGACCCCTTAAATGTGCCTACTTTCATACTGCTAATAATACATATTTCCTTTTCTTTAGAAATAACAATCTTTTCTTTGAGAGGAAATAGATTACTTTTATTTTCAGCTCTATGTATATGGATCTACACACACGCTCACATTTTGGTCTGTCATAGTTCGCTCTCTGTGCCAGGGAACATGTGTTCCTGCAGAATGGAGAGAAGCCACCTCCACCCACCTTGCATATTCTATCCTGGATCCAAGCTTCTAGGAAATGAGTTCCCCAAAGAGAAAAAGAAAATCTCTCTTAGAGCCACAGGCCCACATTGCCGTCCATGGAGCTCCTCTGATCCTGTTTATAGGTGTGTGTGTGTGTGTGCTGAAATATGTCAGCTAGAATTAAATGTAAATCATGCGTAATGATGTTGGCTTAACTTGTATCATCCCTGCCTGTTATCCTTTGCTCCGGGGTCCAAACACAGAAAGAACATTATTAAAATACAGGGGTTTAAAAGTGACTACATCCACCTACCAGATGAACTTGTTCCTTCACTCAACTTAATGATGAAGGCACAATGTTCTAGAGTGCGGTCAGTCACAACGTGTAGACCTTGATGACCACACTAGAACTTTTGACATTAACGGGGGCCATGGACTGGAAGAAAGAAGGGGATGAACTGGAAATGTCTTAAATTCATAGATGGCTGTTGGAAAGGCTGAAGGCTCTAAGCAACCCTAACCAGACAGAAGGGAAGTGCAGGTGCAGATATCATTAAGGGTGCACAGGTAATGCTCAACAACAGGTTCTTGCAGGGGATTAAAATGATTGTCGAGTTCCAATGCATAAATCTTCTCATTGTGAGCAGTGTCAAGCTCACGATGTCAGAATGACGCCGCCGAGTAATTTCTTACATGCACTGCAATGGTATTTTATAAATATCCTGACAATAAGTTATTAATTTTAAGGAAGTTTTTTATTCGTTTTGTTTCGTTTTTTTGTTTTTGTTGCCTTGAGGGAAGCAATAGGACAAATCTCTTAGAGGGACACACTAGTTCTCTTGAGTCTTAGAGGTCTTAACTTGCATTTCCATCTCCGGTAACTCTCTTACATCACATTTATGACACACTTCAATCTTTCTTATAACTTCCTTTACTGGTGGTGATGTTCACTCAGCCTGAAATGTTATCAGTCAGCCCTGTTCAGAAACCCACCAGAAGGCCAGCCCTCTATGGCTCAGATGAATGTTGATTCTTCTCTTCTAGCTAAGCCTCTTTGGGGTAACCTTCCTTCCCTTTCATGTCTGCCTCTGAACCCTTTAACACCTAGATTCGGGCCTTTTCTTTTCTTTCTATTGATTTTCCATGGCTTGGTTACTGTTTCTCTTTGGGAGCATGTGATATATGTTTTCTTATCCAGATTATATAATTTTTAAGACATAAACACAATGGTTTGGTGTGATCTGACCAACTCACTTCTTTGTTGCTATTAGTCTGGCTTTCAGTCCTTACTCACAACTCAGGATGGAGAAGGTAAGATCTGATAATCAAATTAAAAATCTAAATCGTCACTTTGTTATGATTCTGCTAAAAACGCTGTTGGTGGTGATAAAGTCAACCCAGTCTACATTAATCTCACTGTAAAAATGCACTAGTCAGTTTTCATACTGATAAAAAAAAAATACCCATGGCGTTACCCCTGAACTCTGGGTGACTAGCTGATACCCTTTAAGGACAGCTGTGTAGGTGTGAGTCACATAACATGCTCAGTTTGGAAAGAAGAAACACAAACCCATTTATAAGCATTAGTCCCAACATATTCATACTCCTTCCTTTCCCTCCCTCTATCTTCAAATTACTATCTACCCTTAAATGGCCCCAGTAGTACTGCAAATCCTTAGTAGTCAATGGTAATAACTAAATTTAAGAAAATATAAAGGATAGCTCACGTAATTTGAGCCAATTCTGAAACAGTAATAGACTGCTACTGCAACGATCTTGCTTTAGCTTCAAGTGTTGTGGCATTTATTTCTAGGTTTCTAAAAAATCACTAGATTTTCTACAGGGTAGTGATATGGAACATTATTTTGATCCTTAAGTGCAAGGATAAATTTTGTGACACTTTCACAGAAATAAGTATAGACCATGCCTAAGATTGGACTTTGGTCTATGAAAAAAAAAAAAAAACAAACATAAAACAATAACAACAACAAAAAAACAACAACAAAATAAAACAACAACAACAAAAGCGCTGTGACAGATTGGACCAGGGAGAAAGGGGCTGTTTTGTAAAGGTCAATTTTTAAACCCCTCCTACAGAACATGATCTATGCAAAATATATCCACAATATATTCCAAAGCATAATGTCACCGGATAAACCTAAGGAGTTGAACATATGGGGGAATGAAAAAGAAGGTATTACAGTCTGAAAACAAGCAGGTTGGTGAGCTCATTAGCTGGGGTGGAATTTTAAAATCTTCACGTGAACGAATATATAAATCAAAATATACACATGCGTGCTGGGTCATGCGCACCATGTATTCACACATGGTTCGCTAGTTACATTTTTTTTTTCCATGCTGGAACAGAGAAATCCTGTCTCTTTATAAATGTCAAAGCGCCCTCTGCTGATCATTCTGAGGTACTTGCATTTCTAGAGTCCAAACAAGGTGCCCTAATGGATCCATAAGAGAAGCTTCGGGATTTGTTGTTATGGAGTGTTACAAAAAAGTGTTTCTCCCAAACTCAATAGCATTTTCCTTGTTTGAAATCTCATTTACTCTACTTTTATTTTACCATGATAATGTATTCCCTAAAATATGATAATAAAAATTCTACATTAAAAAGTAACTACTCACTTGTTTTTGACAAAGCAAAAATATTTGGAAATGAGTCTTTAGTTTTTCTGTAAATGTATAGAATTAAAGTAATCTATAGAATGGGTTAAGTCCCTTTGGAATCTTCCATGTAAATATGATCTAAGGAAACATCTAAATTCTGTGATATTTTCTTGTTCTATAATCGCCAGGGACTTCAGAAGGCAGAAGAGCCATATACAACATGACAGTCACACTAACAGTTCTAAAATGTGCAGTTGCTGTTTAGAAGTTACTGTGCTAATTTGGGAGAGACAATGCTTTAAAGAAAACTTTGGTTTATTTTAATTAATAACTGCATTTTAAGGGAGGGGAGACAGCATTTGTCTTAAACATTTTTCTTTATTCATGAGAATTTCATACACGTCTTCAATAAAATACCATTGTCACTACTCCCCATTTTCCTCCTCCTGCTTCCCCTGGGTTCCCCATGTTTCCCTCAGTGTGTCTCCTACTCTACTTCAGGGGAGGTATGTGTGTGCATGCGTGTGCGGAATTCCAGTCGGTGCTGACGTGCAAGCAGTCAATTCCAAATAGTGAATGAGCCAAAAAGAAGAGGTGCCAACCTCTACTTGTGCCGAGAGGGTGAAACGACCATCTAGAACTTTTCACAGGACAATTCTAGTCTGTCATTAAAGTCCGTTTAGTGCGAGCCACTGTGCTCACTGGCGAGGTGTGGAGGAGGTAGAAGATCTTCATGGGAAAGCTACTTAGAGTTAATGGGACCTAAACGCAGCAAACATGCACAAATATGCACCAGAACCTATGGCTTTCACAAAGATTTTTCATTGTTAATACTAAGAATGACTAGATAGGCAAAACGCCTCTGTTAAATCTAGCAATAAATACTGTTAGCCAAGTAACTCCATGGGTGGCATATAGAGATTAGTGGCAGAGCATTTGCCCAGCACCAGAGAGAGGCCATAAATCCAGTCATCAGCAGAAAATGAAAAGACAAACAGGAAGTGACTTCTCTGGGCTAACGGGCTGACAACAAGTTGTTTTGTTTGTTGTTGGTTTGTTCCTTCGTAATCCTTGTTCCATAAGATCAGATGGACAAGAGATCATAAGATCAAGATGAGCATAAACCAGGAATAACTTGAGCCATTTGTCAGTAGCTGCACCTAAAGCCAAGCTCTGGAGCAAAGGCACCATATCTTCACTAAGAAGTAACCGTCCACCATTGGCATGGAAAGGCTCAGGATAAAACTACTCTATTCACAGATGCAGGAACTGGAAGACCCTGCAGGTCAGAGGACTCCTGTGAGCGTGGTGGGTTCTAGAAGCCTGTCCGGCTTACTATACAATCTCTTTTATTAACACGGATTTGAATATTTTGCACTAAGCTTAGCCCTAAGGTGATTTGAATGGCCAACCTCACAGAGTAGGAAGCTCCACAGGGGCTGAGGCCTGTTCTGCTTTGTTTCTCACTGTGTGTACAGGATTTGAACAAGAGTTCTGGCACACGGAAGAAGATTATAGGGGTTGTTTGTTTGTTTGCTGGTTTGTTTTGTTTGTTTTTAAAGTAAAAGAAGTGACGGAAGGGAAGGGAGGCAGAGAGGTCAGCATGACAGTAATGGCAGAAGGTAATGCTACCAAAAGGTAAAAGCAAATGGAAACTAACAAGAAAACCCAGCCCCTTTCATTTCTACCCACTGCGGACATTATTATGGCCCATATTTTCTCACAAGGTCCATGCTAAACTTAAGAAAATAAGTCCTGATACCAAAAAAAAAAAAAAAAAATAGAGAAATTCAAAACTCTGGCCTTCAATTTCACCCACTTTCAAACTCAATCTAGACAAGTGCAAGCTGATGGGATGCCGGGTGACGTGTGAGAGTGTGAGATGCAGGCTCACCTCCCATCCTCAGTTCAGACATCAGCTCTTACTGGTGTCCGTTTATAAGATGGCTAGTGATCCCCCACCCCCCAACAACGTCAGGTAGCACACAAAGACTGTTGGGTAAATCACAAGTCCCCTCATCTGGATATGGCTTTGTTGTGGAACCCTGGCTTCTGAAGGAAGGCACAGGCTCAGGCACCTCTTAATGGAGAAGACACAGCCGGTAATATTTGGGTTTAAAAGCTTTACTAGTCTATGTCTTAAAACCTCGCTGCTGCATGTTTGGCTGGAGCCATGGGCAGCAGGTGCCTGTGACCTTGTGATGGAAGTGGAATCTGGAGTCCAACACTGCATCTCAACAGGACCCCTTCACCCGGTGGTTCATTAGATCATGGCCACCTCAGAAGCACTGCTATTCAAAAAACCAAAACATGTTGTTAGAATGTCACAGAAAGGCAAGTATGCAAGTTATCTTCCATGCATGAGAATTTTAAAAAGGAAAAAAGGTTCCTCAAGAGTAAAAAAGGGATAAGAATACACAGTGTGTGTGTGTATATAGAAATTTCACAACAAATCCCGTTAATTTTCACAATTTATGTATGTTAAGAATTATAAGTTTAAAAACCTAATACTATGAATGGTATTAAAAAAAAACAGCGTAAGCCATAAGAATGATATTTTTTGAGGCTTGATATCTTATATATTTAAAAAGTTCATATAAACCAGGAGAAAAAAATTACAAATGTGTTAATATGAAAGGTGACAGGGCCGGGCGTGGTGGCGCACGCCTTTAATCCCAGCACTTGGGAGGCAGAGGCAGGCGGATTTCTGAGTTCGAGGCCAGCCTGGTCTACAGAGTGAGTTCCAGGACAGCCAGGGCTACACAGAGAAACCCTGTCTTGAAAAAAACCAAAACCAAAACCAAAAAAAAAAAAAAAAAAAAAAAAATGACAGATACTCAAAAGCAGCCAAAAAGAGGAGGGATTTGAAAAAAATTAATAGTACAAATCAGAAAAATTCAAAGTTGTATTCAAATTATCAAAATACTGTGTTTTTGTACCGAACTGTACAGAGACTGGAAATGATGCCATGCACTCCTGAGGCAAAGGCTGGGAGAAGAGGGCTCTCATTTAGTTGGGAAGAACATGTAAATCAGTGTAAATTCCTACAGTGACAGTTGACACTAAGTATCCAATGTGTTAAAACTGTATAAATCGTTTGACCCAGAAACTCCAATTATATATGTTTCTAATGAGTTAAGCAAGACATAAGTGCAGAGGGCTCTAAAGGCATTGTTCATGAAGCTGTAATTTGGAAACGCACACAGTGTCAACACTTGTTTAATTGCATCCAAGTGACGTTACTATTATTCAGTCAGTAAAAACCCCCCGAGCAACACCTAAAATGAACACAGGAGAAATTACAGTTCCACATACAGGTATGCAGAAGGCAGGGCAGGAGGCATCTGAAATGTTACCCGTAATAGATACTGTGGGAACATGGGTGGCTTCAGTGTCCCTATGCATCCAAATTCTTCTAAAACGCAGCCACACTGCTATAGGGACAGGAGGGCTGGCTTAAGCAAGCTTAGACTAGAGCACAAAGGCAAACTGGAATATTTTTAGACACAGCTATTTACAGATTTGTAGGGATAGTAAATACCTAAAACTTATCTCTTATTGTTCCTCTACCTGGATTATACTCTGGTCTTTTTTATATAAAGTTAAAATACAATTATATTATTTCCTCTCTCCTCTTCTTTCTAATTGTACTCCCACCTCTCCCCTGCACACACACATCCCCTGCAATTCATGGCCTGTTATTCTTTCATTGTTGTTACACACACACACACACACACACACACACACACACACACACAGAGAGAGAGAGAGAGAGAGAGAGAGAGAGAGAGAGAGAGAGAGAGAGAGAGAGAAATATCTAAATACAGCCCAAGAGTCTGCTTAGTGTTGTTTGTACTTTTGTTTTTAGGGCTGATCCCTTGGTATTGGATAACCAATTTGGGGCTTATCCATGAGGGATGAGTATTAACTCTCCCTCTCTGCGGGCATTAATTATCTGCAGTCCTTCATCACTGGCACATTGGAAAATAATTTGGCAATCATGAAAGATAAGCACACACCTGGGTCAGTTATCACATAAGAACGATCACACATTTTTAGAAAATGAAATTAGAAGCAAACACGGTCCTATTCATCCTAGTAATATTACATCCACTTGAAAATACTTAAAGCTAAAAGTAGCAGTTTTAATTTAATCTTCTCTAAAATATTGTTTAAATAAAAACTCTTAGTAACACCAGTGTTCAAATTGGCCTTGTGTTTCATAGGTTCTGGTGTCATAAGGGAGCCGACTGAGGCTTTTTTGGAGGAAATGGTTATAATACACAAGGTGTCCTCATGTGTCAGGTACCTGTGGTCACAGAAGAATCTGCAAAAGAAACTTCTGGTGAAGTGTCCTCTGTGTTCCGGGTCTCTGTCTCCAGACTTGACTCATCAACAGCTGGCAGAAGGGGCTCGCTAGCTGCAGGCCCATCTCTGTGAGACGAATTATCCAAGTCTGTGAATCAGAAGTATCAGATGTAAATGACAGGATAACACAGGTTTCCACCCAATGTGTACAGATGCCATTGGTGTTCTTAAAATATAGCGGGGTCTGTTCCCCAGACACTGTACTTTCTAACTTTGACATTTCCAAAGACTTTGTTATTTCGGTGTAACACAAAGAGACGTATTTTTACTTTTAACCTGACTACGGTTGAATATTTGTGTAACAATCACATTTTAGATGGAAAGACAGGCTAGGCAAATACTAATTGAATCACAAGGAAGTGAGATGACTTCCTGTCTGGCCATTGTCTTTGGGAAGTCCCTCACTGACTGATGACTCCGAGCTCTATTTAAGGCTGAATTAATGGAAATGCAAATTGGGTGGCTTTCTTTAACCTTTACTTGCCATTTTGTTCCTGTCTCCATGCTCAAGAGATGTACATCTGCTTTAATGTCAGACTGAATCCATGTGTTTTGGATTCCTGGGATTTCTTATTTTAATTGAAAGAAATCTATTTTCTCCACTTTTCCATTACCTTTCCTGCTCTTTGGCCTCCAGCATACAGGAGTATTTAAGCTGCAACCTGCTGGCCATGTGGACCGTCAGCTGCATGAGGGAGCCTATGAATACAGGCCAAGACAAACTTGTAAACCTACTTAATACACTATGAGATTGTGGGGGGTGATTTATGTTTTCTTTGAAGCTCTAGGTCAGGATCCTCTCAGCCTATGTTTTGTCGATGACAGTGTGGTGTTGCAATGCTAAAAGGCTGGACACTCCGGGGAGGAAGGCCAAGAAGATCAAGTTCCTTGTCCTTGGGAAACTTCAATATATCAGAGGAGTTTGAAGACATAAATACAATTCTTAAAAAAAAAAAGAAAGAAAGAAAGGAAAATACTATGTATATATTAAATATATGCATATAATTGTAATTATATATATTAAGAATTGTATTTATATATATTAAGAATTGAACATGTATATATGTATATATAAGAACTATATATACATACATATAAGAAAAAAATTATATATCCCACCATAAACAACAAGGGAAAAACCCATCCAGTCTGGCATGGAGAATTTCCTAAAGAAAATTATTATGGCTTCAGATAAGGCTAAATTGACAATGTTTATAACTAGCTACTGGCTATTATAATACTGCCTTGGCCTTTTAAGACAGTGGTCACTCTAAAGTGTCAGATCCCATAGCTCAAAGAAATCAGGCCACTCCACCAACACCTAATTCATGGTCCTACCCTGTAGATACCTGGTTGCCGCTCTTCCCTGCCACAGTGCAGACCTTCCTGCCATCCCCCAACAGTTGTAAAAGTCAGAGGATTTCCTGAAGGTTCTCTCCCCCCACCCCCGCCCGCCGCCTTCTCCCTGTCTCATTCTACCTTTATTCTGACCTTAACCTGCTCTTCTTAATGTAACCATTCTATGGTTTAAAGGCAAGTGCGTCTTCCCTTTAAAGCCTGCTATGCTGTTTCTCATACACTGGCCTGTTGTCTCCTAACTGGTCCCTGACCTCAAGAACCAGCCTTTCTACTCATAAACCTCACTCTTGAACAGCAATTATGTGTCGATTCCTTTGAGTAGCCCACATAGTGAAGGACCTCTTCTTTTTCTTCACTTAACAGTTACTACGTTTTAAAATTACCACAGTCCAGAGCTGGAGAGATGGCTCAGTGATTTAGAATGTCTGCTACTCTTCCAGAGGACACAGCTTTGATTTCCAGCACCCACATGGCAGATCAGAGTTGTCTGTAACTCTAGGGTCTGCTGCTTTTGTTCTGGCCTCCTGGAGCACCAGGCATGCAAATGGGACACAGGCATACACGCAGGCAAAACACTCAAACAGATTAAAATTAAATAAACAATAAATAATAAATATAAAATAGTCCATTTGCTTTATAGTTACCACAAATCCATTTCCATATATTGAATAATTTACTTCTCAAAATTACCTAGCTGGCACAGACAGGTAAGGTAAAACGCAAGGAGGTCTAGTAGCTGACCAAAGGTGACAGGTCCAAGGAAAGAGCCAGGAGCACATAAGCATATGGATTTCAAGCCTGGTGTCCTCTACCATGGCACCAGACCATAACCTGTGTATTTTAAAAAGGAGAAATTTAGACCTCCCCCACAATTCTCTGCATAGCCGACTGTCATGGTGCTTCTGGCTGATCCATCTTCTTAGTTTACTCCCCGTTCTCACTGTGTCCTCAATGATAAGAAGAAAGGGAGCTGCTTGTTTTTGTTCCTCATCTTAAAAACCTAAGATCATAGCATGAGCTAAAATTTCTCCAGATCTTCTGTATTATGATTAATAATTTTTTATTTTCTTTTACATTTTACCATAACCTAGCAGAGAGAAACAATACCACTCCTCTGTCATTCTTATCAGTCAACCCAGGAAGGTTGCTACCGCCAGAGACAATGGATAAAGAACTTGTCACACAAACGTGAAGACCTGAGTTCAAATCCCAAGAACCCACAGGAAGCAAGAAGGAATAGGGCATGTCTGTTATGATAGTAATGTTCCCAGCTAGATGGGAGGCGGGGGCAGGAGAAGACAGGGAGTCTTTGGGGCAGCTGGCCTGGTGTATGCAGAGAGAATAACAAAGAAAGCCTATTCCAGACCAGGTATAAGAGGACAGACACCCAATGTGGTCCTATAATCTCTACATGTTTCCTGTGGCACACAGACCCTTGCACACGCAGAGGGATACATGGACAAACACAAGTGAGCATGCTCCCTCCACACAGAGAGAAAGAGAGGGAGAGGGAGAAGGAGAGAGAGAGGAAAAGGGAGACGGACTCAGGAAACTCCTACCTGACTTTTTTCAATTTTTCAAATGTTTAATTATAATAATACCATTACTTTTCCTCTTTCCTCCTTCTGACCCTTCCTATGCTTCCCGAGTCTAACCCCTCCCCTGCCCCCTCCCACTTCCTCTCAAACTCACCACCTCCTTTTCTCTGACTTTTACTGTTACGCTTAAACGCACACATGCATCAATATAAAATACTACTTGACTGATGAGTCTACTTGGTTTTGATTGAGAGTCTGTGATTTCAGAGCTAACTACTTTGTATTAGATAATAAATTTGGGGGTACATTGCTGGGAGATACAAATTCTCCCTCTCTTAGCAGCCATTAGCTGCTGATAGTTTTTTTTGTTCTCCCCCCACCCACTCACCCCCTCTAGGAGTGGAACCCCATGACACCTCTCCCTTCTGTTGGTGTTATCACTGTCTGGGTCTTGTTTAGGCAGCCATATAGTTGGGGTCCCATGGCTGTGGCCTCCTGTCCTTTCTAAGAGACAGTCTTACAGCAGACTTCCTGGTTCTCTAGCTTTTACAATTTTCATGTTGCTGAGGAGCAAGAGCTGTGGTTCAGATGTATCCATTGTGATCCTGCTCCCCTCGGGTGGCTGACGTCAGATGACGTGTTACCCCTTGTAATGCTCTCCAATGCAAAGAGAGGCTAGAATCATCATCATCATCATCAGTATTAGTCGTAGTATTACTTTTAATTTTTACAGTCCAGTAGTTACTCCCATCCCGGTCTCCCCACTGTCTCCAAGAGGATGTCCTTACCCACCCCGCCCCACACCCCTATCCCACCCCTACCCCACCCCCATCCCATCCCTTCAAAATGTTGATTCTAAAATCCCTGACATTTGACACTACAGTTTGAGGCCTCATTGAAATCTCGATCACATTGCATACAAAAATCTCCCTGACAACATGGGAAATACCTGTGCTGTCTTCTGGGCAGCCCACGCCTGTCAGCTCTTGGAATAGTGCCTCATTTCCAGTATGGCGAAGAACATCCAGGAAGGTAGAAAACCAGTTTTCTTTCAGCACGATCCTTCTCAGCAGTTCTCTTACACCTGACTCATTTCCACTATTTCCTGCAGCAGAAATCTATTATTTCAACAGAAAAGAAGGAAAAAAAAACCTTCTGAACATATTAATAGGGAAAATATTCCAAAGGAAAACCAATGGATAAGGCATACATATAAACACAGGCTTACATCCAAATGCTGAAGGATACCACAGTGTCGCATGTAGGTATTTGACAGTCTATCAGGAAAAACAAATCATTGAGCCAAAACCTCTTCTAAATATGCAATATTTTTAATGCAGAAAAAAATTGTAAAGTAGGCTGATGAGGTGGCTCTGTGGTTAGGAGTGCTTGCTGCTAAGTCACATGTGTTGAGTTCAACTCCCAGCCCCCCACATTGTGGAAGGGGAAAGCCAGTTCTCACAAGCTGTCCCTTGACCTCTACACACACAGCACAGCACATTTCCTCCACAGTTTCCCATTTCAAACTAAAATTCAAAGCAAAAACTTTAATAAAAAGGAAACACTAAAATAATTGACAGATGAATAAATGCTTTGATGGAGTTCATATGACCAAAGCCAAGAAAAAGAATCTTCAGTTTGTATCCCTATTGTGTCTTGTGTGTGTGTGTGTGTGTGTGTGTACACGCGTGTGCGTGTGTAGTGTATGGGTATGTGCATGTGTGCACACAGATGTGCTTGTCTGTGCATGCATGTGTAAACACCAGACCTTTGCTGGTGTCAACAACATGGGAACATTGCTGTCTTGTTTATTCAGTTCTTTTTATTTGGGGTCTAATTGAACTAGGAACTTGGTATTTTGGCTAAACTGGCTGCACAGTGAGCCATCGGCTCTGCTTATCTCTGTCCTCCAGAATGTAAGACATTTATTTTCAATATACTTTGGGCTTGTTGTTTTCTTTCAACCTCATTGATGAAGCTTATAAATGAGGAACCAAACATTTTGTGTCCTCTTCCTTGACTGTCACCACTCTGGAACTAAGTAGTTAGTGATGCAGATTCACCTTCTTGCCTATTTAATATTTGCAATTTTTATTATTGCAATGACACCATTTCTCCAACTTTTTGTGCATTCAATAACACTAGACCTCAGTTTCCCTATCCTTTTTAGATATGTAATCACCATTTGCTTTCTCTTCTATAGTAATCTAACAAATCATTTTAAAATACACGTCATCTGCACAGTCATGACTGGAGCACACTATCTCCAGTTCCAAACAGAGTAACAAACATTTGGAGGAAATGCTAACTTAGGTCATGCTACGAAGGTCCCAAAGCTAGGAACTGTCAGACACAAAACTTGATTCTAGGTAACAGAGTTTCTGGGATGAATGCTGACTTCTTGAGTTATAATTCCAGCTAAAAATTTTCTCCAAATTCACATTCTAAGTTCACATTCTGGCAAGAAATGGTTAAAATGATTCTCTTACCTGATGCATCTTATCCATTTCAGGCCGTCTCCCTTAAGAATATTTTCTAAGAAGTTTCTTTCTTAACCCTTGTGTTTACTCTAACTTCAGGAATCACACAATGGAGAAAAAAAAAATCTCTCTGTTCTGGAATTTGCAAGATTTTTACTGTTTTCTGGTAATCTGAAACACAGTTGCTACACACGTACGTAAGACTGATGTCAGATTCTTATTTTAACTCAACACCGCCATTTTTTTTTTATCATTATACCCCTTCATCAGCCTTAACTCTGACAGAAAAACCAGGATTTTTCTAAAGACAGTAACTAAAGCTTTGTAATTAATATTCTTGTTAAATTCTAAGAGTATTCTAATACCCAATTTTTTTCAAACATTATTCCATCATTCTTATGTTTCATAGCAGAATCTGAGATTTCATACTTTCTGTACCCAGGCATATGAGAAGGTTATGATGCTGTACTGTCTCCCAAGGATTTTTGTTATTTGAATGACAAACTACATATACTATATGTGGTGTTTTGTTTTTTTCTGATAGCTTCATCGATGATCTCGATTTTTAATGTTTTCCTGTTTTGGTGCTGGAAAACACATCATCTGAAATCGTGCCCTCGCTGCCGGTGACCACATTTCTTTGCTTCTTGGCCTCTGTAGTGCCAAAAGTGGGGCAACGTATAAGTGAGTGATGTCATTAGAGTGCGTCACCGTTACAGCAGCTGCCATCATCTCCATGAACAGCATGGGGAGGCTTGTAATCATATGTGCCCACGTACCTATTCTGATTACTCTGTTTCTTAAAATATTGCACTGACATTTAGATCCCAGCAGATAAGTGTAATAACTTCAATTCCCAGGAGGTTAGTATCTATTTACAGTTGTACCAGTACAATGATTCCCTCCCTAACTAGAAGTTTTGCTTGTGAACTGAAAAAAATGTTCCTAGACACCAAATAGCAAATTCATGGAGTTAAAATCATGGGTGAATTTGTGGGTAGAGCAGTTCACTTCTTGAATATTGTAAGGTTGATGTTCTGTTCCTCTTCAAGAGAGATCAGTGGAGAAAGCAACACTATTTTCGTAAAGTACTGGATTTCCAAGACAACTGTATGGTTTAGTACAAGTTTTCTCTTCCTCTTATGATAGTTTATGTAGCTATTTAAATATAATAGTGATCTTTTAAATCCAGCAGAGTTCAACTTAGAAAATGAAAAATTAGGAAGCAAAATTTGTGTCCTAAACAAAGAATTTGTTCCTATTTTACTAAGTGAATTATAAATATTGCTAACATCTTATTTATACCTTTTTACTCTTTGCCCCAATGACCCCTGTCCTTCCTAATTTGCCTAATAACACAATATGTGAAGGGAAAACTTTCTTGGACTTTCAACTTCATATCAGAAGGGCTTGATTCAGTGTCTATCTAGGATATCAAGGTATCTTAGTTCTCTAGGTAAATGGAAGGAACTTGATCTCCAAGACTATTGGTGTTCAGTGATGTCATCCAGGGCTAGAACAGTTAGTTATCTCTCTCTCCAAAACTGTTCATGTGGAAATTACTGTGCCATTGAAGTGTTACAACCTTTGTCTCAGAGATCCATGTGATCTGTGTTGATGAATACACCCAAGTTGGCACTAAGTATCCTGAGGATATTGGGCAATACAGGAAATTCTGTTACTGTGAAAAATAATTCTAGTTTAATTATCTGTAAAATGACCCTGGTAATGATTGAGTCTAGCTTGTAGGCTCACTAATGCTGCAGATAGTCTGAAACTAGGAAGACTGAATGCTGATCAACATTGTAACAGAAACTTTAGGCACACAGTGTCTGTGCTTTTTTCTTGCCTTCTCACATGAGCATGGTGATGTCACCCAAATCATTCATTCTGAAAGAATGAATAAATAAGTAAGTTATTTAAGTAAGTTATATAAGTTATATAAGTAAGTTCCTGGGATTCGTATTTTTAAATCCTCTGGGGCCAGCTAGTGCTGGCAGATGTTGGGTAAGAAGCAAAAAATAAAATAACTAATCAAGCAGAAAACATCTACAAGGTAGCTTCTCAGCCTTCTGGCAAAGGCTAACTCAGATTAACAAAAATAATAGTTATAGTAATCCATTTTTAGAAGCCCTGATTAATTAGTTAAGTGAACCTTAACCTTTAATGTCTGTTTGAAGCTACCAAATTTCAAATGCCCACCAACCATCTCTTTCCCAGCATTTGGCAAGGTAACTCATCATACGTTGTCAATTCAATTTTCTGTTTCTTTCTTCTTCTTTTTTTTTCAAATAAGTTCAAACACCAATCAAAAGTGATGCATTGGCTAGATTCTAGGTACTCACAAAGTGACAGTTTCTCTTTCAAATCAATTTAATCCAAAGACATTAAGAAGTGGGCTTTTTATGTTTTATTTTTTAGGGCTTTTTTTACCTAAATCCCTGAAACTCTACCCCTAAATTACAAAGCTATTAAAGTCCACATAATCTTCATATCAAAAGAACATTATTTATGAAACTTTTTCCTTAACACTTCATAAATAGTATTGATGTGAGCTTGGAAATTATTGTTATTCATTTTCCCAGAGAAACTTAAGATCATGGAACCAAGTTTCACATATAGCGAAATGCAAAGACAGATGGATCCCCATCATCATCATCATTTGCTAATTATTATTATTATTATCATCATCATTTACTTATTATTATTATCATTATCATCATCATCCTTACTATTCTAAATTCTTATGTTTGTGCCATGCCACTTTGTTGTTGTAAGTTAAACATTTTGATGAGTCCTGTATCAAAAGCGATTCCTCCAAACATCACACCACCTTTCCATTATGATTCATGATTACATTCAGAGCTGCTCATGTAAAACAATGCATGAGGAAATAATGACAGACTCCAGCGGCCTCACCACTGCCCCCTGGCTTCAAATCGGTAGCTCTTCCTTCTCTCAAGGACTCCTGAGAAATGTGAAGCTGGGAGAGTTTCCGGTTGTTTTTGCTTAACTGCTGCCAGTACACAAAAGTCCTTTTCCCATCCGTCTTCTCCGTGTCAATTCCCTTGCATTACTGCTAGCTGCCTCCCAGCTTGCCAGAATCAAGAACTTGGATAAAATGTAGCTGGCAGAAATTCAACCCAGGCAAGACAAAAGTGATGCAGATAGGCAGACGTATTTAGAGTAAATATGGGGAAGTGCTGATTCTCTGGCACTCGGGACATCATACCAGCAAACATAAACAGCTTTGTGGTGTGACTGGACTCTGTTGCTTCTGGACTTCCTAACAGCTACTGTGGCTGGAAATGCCATCTTCCTTCTCCAGCTGGCTTGGAGGCTGCATACTTTCTTCCAAATTACGACTCTGCCACAGTGATGTACACATTTGTCATATCCAGCTGGACCACTATAATGCGCTCTAGCCGGTTCTCAATACAAGAAATGATATGAACGCGGCTGATAGCAGTGCAAAGTAATTTACTTGTTGGAGAGACTGGACATCCATATGCAATGCATAATTTGTCTCTGGATAGCCATAGGTTGCTGCTAACTCTGTGAAGTACTGTTGGTAATAGTAACTAAAGGCCAAGTCACATCATATATAGCCAAGCAGTCTGATGCCAAGAGTCTACAATGAAGATACAGCCAATGAACCAAACAGAAGAAAACATCAAAATTGTAACAAAGTATACGTGAAGCTTTTGACTTACAGTTATGGGACATTTGTCCACATGCTTTTTTCAAAAAAGACTTTTGAGTTGTATTTAATTTTGTTTTAATTGTGTATCCACGTGTTGGGGGAGGGGTGGTAGAGGATGTGCATGTGGCTATAGTGAGGGTGGAAGCCCTAAGCATCAAATCTCCCTGGATCTCATGAATTTATAGATAGTTGTGTGACACCTGGCAGGGCCACTGGGAGCTAAATTCCTATCCCTTCAAGAACAACACTTACGATTGATCAATCAGAGACATCTCTCCAGCACCTAAACAAGACTTTCAACTTGCAACACTGGGTAAACTAGAAGCAGAGTTCAACGTTTACATAGAACACGGTAAATCTGCAGTCTTCACAAACTACCAGCATTATGTTAAGTCCCCAGAGAAACTGACCCATACAAATGATGCTCCAAAAGAGTCACCTGCTCTTTCAATAGTGTGAGAAACTGAGAGGAGTGGCATTTGTTTGTCAGTGGACTATCTCTGAACTTGCGTTCTAGACAATATGAAAACTCTGATCAAAGAAAAGAGAGAAACAAGACAGAATTCCTCATCTGGACCAAGACTTCATACGTTCTGCAAACTAGAAGGCATGGAGGGGGGACACTGGGAACCTGATAATAAATATTTTAGCTTTAAAGGCTATATTATCCACACCCAGCTGTTAAACGGCAACTATAAAAAGGTGTATAAACAATAAGGTAATGAGTTTCAATAAAACTTTATCAACACTCAAAATTGAAAAATCAGACAGCTAAAGACCATTTTTAGCTTCTGGCTCAAAATACAGATACAAGTCTAGATGTAGCGGGTGGGCCACAGCTTACTGATATTCTGAGGAATATGTGAACTAAATCATAAAATTCAGTACCACCTGGAATTGATTAATCATAATGATGGCAAGGCCGCTTCTGTTCTTCCTGGGAGACCAAGAGTGAATTAACTTACCTTGTTTTTCTCATCTACTAAATGGACTCCCTGTGGGTTTGAACAGCAATTATACAAAATGGGCTGGTTGTGCTGAAAGAAGTCAAAAGCCGCTCTCTCTATTGAGAAATGCACAAGCAACCCTGCTTCGCGAAATCTTCCACAAACCCATCTCTGTTTACTGTGACACCTACCCGATTTCTGTCCTCGACTGTCAACAGTCCCTTCTCGAAGCAAGTATCCAAGACATCGTTAATCAGAAGTTTGTCCACCAAAGTGGGCTGGAGGAGGTTCAGCAAGTGGAGACACTCATCATAGGCAGTCTCAGAGGAAGGAGAGGGCAGATCAGTGAGTGTGGGTCTGACATAGCGCGCTGCTAGGGGGTTGCCACTGTGCTCCAGGGCCTCCACGAACATCTGCCTCCATCCCAGCGGCCACTCTCCCTGCTCTAAGGTGCTTAGCAGCAGTTCTGCCGCGCTGGTGTTACCACAGGTGCTGACCTTTTTAAGAATCTGCTCTTTGGTTTCTGCAGGCAGAAAGTGGAGGTAGTCCAGCACCGGCTCCACCTGAATGTATGTTTTCACCCTGGGCCTGAAGATTGAGAGGAGATTCCTGAAGCTGTCCTCTGTAGAACAGACAATCGACATCGTGGATTCTCAGGGAATGGGAGAGGAGTCTCCTGGGCGGGCGGATGATCCACAGGTGGGAGTGAATGGATCCCCCGCCTAGCTGCCGGGGAGCCGCAGGTACCAGGTAGCCTCCAAGCACCTGAACGATCAGTGGCAGCCAGGAGGTGGCAGACGAGCCAGGAACGCGCTGCAGCTGGTGAGCACAGACCTCGGACCACTCTCGCTCTGCCACCGCTGGGCGTTCACCCTCGCAGGGAGCTTTTAAGTATTGCCTTCCACCCACAGATCGGTTTCTGTTTCGATTCTCTTCTCCGGACTTTACGAACGTTAACTTCCGGGCCAGAGAATTGGTTTCGTGAGAGTGGAGGAAGCCCTTGGACGCTGCGGGTTTGATGAGGACTTTGGTCAAGAACACCGTGGGAAAGTGGGAAACAGAAGGGAAAGCGAATTCTTCCTTGTGTTGAGAAAGCCAGCGTTGCTCTGCACTATTTTATTTGGGGATATCTTTGTCTTCACCTCTGGGTGCTGCTTAGAACAGACTCACTTGTCAGTTAATATGCAGAGGGCAAGGAAGGTCCGGGGGAGTGGGAGGCGGAGTGTGTGTGTGTGGGGGGGGGGAGTGATGGTGAAGAATTGCCCTAAACCTTGAGGTAAAAATTGAGTTACTCTCATTTGTGGGGATCAAGGTGGGGGACAGATGAAGGGAGGTTCCAGAATAATGGAGTTCCAGGAGACATTTCTGCATCCATCCTGCAGTAAACTCCACACCCAGTGGGGTCCCAAGAACTAATTTGTTCTTCCAAGAACTGGGTCTCAAGTATAAAAACGTGAACTATCCTAAACAGCTTTATTTCTTCATGCTTTGCTTGGTGGTATAATATTTTTTTCAGCTTTGACCTGGGCCTACCTAGTGACAGATGCATGCTGACTTTAGCCCCACCAACTGTGTTTAGGAGGAAGCCAAGACTGAACTGAAGGCTTCCTAACTCCCAGTATGTAAGGTCCCTGTATTCTTTTTTTTTTTTTTTTTTTTTTTTTTTTTGACAGGGTTTCTCTGTGTAGCCCTTGGCTGTCCTGGAACTCACTCTGTAGACCAGGCTGGCCTCGAACTCAGAAATCCGCCTGCCTGCCTCTGCCTCCCAAATGCTGGGATTAGATTAAAGGCTTGCGCCACCACCGCCCGGCAGGTCCCTGTATTCTTTAAGAGACAATTCTCTTATAATAAAACAAAACAACAATACAGAACCTTCAAATATATATATATATATATATATATTTGTAATATATATATTTGTAATATATATATATGTAATAGTAACTAGAGAATAACACAAGGGCGTGGTACAAAGTGGTATATATATATATATGCATGCCATTCTTTTCTTGGACTGAATACAGCAAGTTTTGGCTGAAGCATCTAGTAACTTAATTAGCAACTAATGCACTGCCTTGTAGTAAACACTAACATTTGTCTGTCATGGGAGGTAGAAAAGAGGCATTCAGAGTGAGAAGTAAAGACAGAAGCTTTGTTGCAGTACAGAAATAACACACATGGGAGCCTGTAGGTAGCTGTCCATTAAGCAGGCGACTAGATGACCAAATATGGAGGAACATTAACAATTTGAAAAGAACTTCCTGGTCCAGTTATCAGATAGACATGTTAAGAAAAATTAATCTTTCAGAGGAGGATATTCACTGAGATCTGGGGAGGCCAGGGAGGCCTGGGGATTCTTTGAAAACAATAGGAGAGCTGCAAGATTTCCATGAGCCTCATGACAGCATTCAAGATAATCAGAGCAGCACTTTATACCACGCCCTTGTGTTATTCTCTAGTTACTATTACACAGCTGAGATCCGCTCTAAACGATTGTGGGCTGCAACCTGTAAAATGTTTTATGAGTACCAAGCCATGGTGATTCCTGCCCTGAATGGAAATTCTGAGCTGAACACAGAGGTGGGACTTTAGTCAAATATATAGGTGAGGTCACCCAAGTGATTGGAAACGCACATGGCCTTGTGTCGCAGGCTTTCCCCTTCTCTTTCTTCATAAAACCCTGATATTTTATTATTTAACTTATTTAATTTGGGGGATTAACTTGGAGTCCACTTAGAATTCATTTTATTTATTGAATCTGCAAAACTTATCTTTTTCGAGGTATTACCAAAATATATTATCCAGTTCCCCAGCTGCCTATAGATTTTATTTCATTCGGTACAGCAGAAAATGACCAATAAGTCAAAATCATTTTAGTCTGAGCATTTTTCCCATCTTCTCTTAGTTTCAAACACTGAAGACCCAGAAGCAATTGCTGGTTGGATATGGGGGATGGTGTCATCGTTTTAACACCAAAAAATCCTGATAGATACAGGGTTCAAGTAGACAGTTAAATGTTGGTATTAAAATGACAGCATTCATTCATCAAATCAAATAGTCACCAAGTATCACTGTATGGCCAGAGTTTCTCTAAACAGTGTTGGTAACATAAAGTTCCTACTTTTATAGAGCCCACATACAAAAAGAGAGTGAAGACAGATAACAATAATACTTGTTAAACATCCGATGTGCCAGATCAGGATAACTGCTATGAAAAAAGCTAAGAGCAGGGTGACGGTGCAGGGTTGTGCCACTGGTTGGTTCAATTTCCTATGTAGGTGTCCTTAGCAGTCTCTCACAATCAACCTTCCATGATATTCATCAAAAGTAATTTTGTGTATACATAGATAGATAGATAGATAGATAGATAGATAGATAGATAGATAGATTTCTTTTCAAATGTAAGTCACTAGCTGGTTGAAGATTGAGTGTGGTATCAGAGGGAGAATAGAAAGGGATGGCTTTTTCTAAGACTCTATCGCAGTTTTGGATAGGACCCCTTCAAGGAAAAAGAGGGTAAAGAGATAGAACTCCATTCACAATCTCTCAACAATTATCCTCTTGGCCATCGAGATAGCTCCATGAGTAAAGGCACATAGTTGAAGCAAAGAATTGACTCCTGCAAGTCACTGTGGCATGGACGCTTGCACGCGCGCACACACACACACTCACTCACACACACACACACACACACAGACACACACACACACTGAATACTTTCTCCACTCGTTTTGCATGAGGATTTGTCTTCTGCACTGTCATGCTAACAGCCTTTCCTTTTAGCCTTATTTGCTTTCACTTCCTTCACCACTCCTTTTTGCTCAGTGTTAGTTTCTTTTTCTTTTCTTCTCTGATCCCTGTTTCCTTTCATCTTGTCCAGAACTGCCTATTCTTTTTGTTTGTTTGTTTGTTTGTTGTTTTGTTTGTTTTTGTTTTAATTAATTAATTTATTTCTTTAAAATACATTTAAGATTTTATCTCCTCACCCCATTCCCCCACCACCCAGGAACCCCTATCCCGTCCACCCTTCTGCCTCCACAAGGGTGTGCCCCCATCTACTCCCCCTTACTCCCCACTCCCCACCCTCGAATTCTTCCCCGCTCGGTGTTCAGCCTTCATGGGACCAGGGATTTCCTCTCCCACCCATGCCCAACAAGGCCGTCCTCCCCTAAGTATACAGCTGAAATCATGGGTGCCTCCCTTTGTGCTCCCAGGCTGGTGGTTTAGACCCAGGGGAGCTCTGGTTGGCTGGCACTGTTGCTCTCCTCTTGGGGCCACCAACCCTTTAGGCTCCATCAGTCCTCTAACTTCTTCATTGGAAACCCTTGATCAGATCAATGGGTACTTGCGAGCATCTGCCTCTGGATATGTCAGACTCTGGCAGACCTCTGAGGAAACAGCTGCATCAGGCTCCTGTCAGCATGCCTTTCCTGACATCCATATAAGTGTCTATCTTTGATGACTGCACATGGGATGGATATCAAGGTAGAGTGCTCTTCTGATGGCCCCTCCTTGACTTTCTGTCCCACACTTTGTCACCTTATTTGCTCTCTTGAGCATTCTGTCACTCCTTCCTAGGCATCCACACTTGGTTTTCCTTCTTCATGGTCTTCATGTGGTCAGTTAGTTGAATCTTGGCTATTTCAAGCTTTTGGGCTAACATCCGCTTATCAGTGAATAAATACCATGTGTGTTCTTTTGTGATTAGGTTACCTCACTCAGGATGATATTTTCTAGTTCCATCCATTTACCTAAGAATTTCTCAAATTCATTATTTTTAATAGCTGAGTAATACTCCATTGTGTAAATGTACCACATTTTTTTTTAATCCATTCCTCTGTTGAAGGACATCTGGGTTCTTTCCAGCTTCTGGCTATTATAAACAAGGCTGCTATGAACATAGTGCAGAATATGTTCTTGTTATATGTTGGAGCATCTTCTGGGTATATGCCCAGGAGTGGTGTAGCTGGGTCCTCAGGTAGTGCTATGTCCAATTTTCTGAGGAACCTCCATACTGATTTCCAGAGTGGTTGTACCAGCTTGCATTCCCAACAACAATGGAGGAGTGTTCCTCTTTCTCCACATCCTCACCAGCATCTACCATCACTTGAATTTTTGATCTTAGCCATGCTGACTGGTGTGAGGTGGTATCTCAGGGTTGTTTTGATTTGCATTTCCCTGATGACTAAGGATGTTGAGCATTTCTTAAGGTGCTTTTTGGCCATTTGAATTTTCTCAGTTGATAATTCTTTGTTTAGCTCTGTAGCCCATTTTTTAATAAGTTATTTGGTTGTCTGGAGTCTAATTTCTTGAGTTCTTTGTATATATTGGATATTAGCCTCTATCGGATCTAGGATTGGTAATGATCTTTTCCCAATCTGTTAGTTGCTGTTTTGTCTTATTGACAGTGTCTTTTGCCTTACAGAAGCTTTGCAATTTTATGAGGTCCCATTTGTCAATTCTTGATCTTAGAGCATAAGCCATTCGTGTTCTGTTCAGGAATTTTTCCCCTGTGCCTAAGTATTCGAGGGTCTTTCCCACCTTCTCTTCTATTAGTTTCAGTGTATCTGGTTTTATGTGAAGGTCCTTTATCCACTTGAACTTGAGCTTTGTAAAAGGGGATAAGAATGGATTGATTTGCATTCTTCTACAAGCTGACCTCCAGTTGAACCAGCACCGTTTGTTGAAAATGCTGTCCTTTTTCCACTGGATGGTTTTAGCTCCTTTGTCAAAGATCAAGTGACCATAGGTATGCGGGTTCATTTCTGGGTCTTCAATTCTGTTCCATTGATCGTCCTGTCTGTCTCTGTACCAATACCAAGCAGTTTTTATCACTACTGCTCTGTAGTACAGTTTGAGGTCAGGGATAGTGATTCCCCCAGAAGTTCTTTTATTGTTGAGAATGCAGAACTGCCTATTCTTTTGAAAACCCCCAAAGATCTATTTCAGTCCCCAATGGTTTCAAGTCTCTCTTAAGCATCTTGTCTAAATGATAATACATCATAACACAGGAAGATGCTAGACTGTAGAGTCCTATGACTTCCAGGTTTCCATTTGAACTTTTAACATTAAGAAGCAAAGGAAGGAGGGTCCGGATGAATCAGCCAGTGAAGGCGCATGGCACCAAGCCTGACAACTGGAATTTAACTCTGGACCTACATGGCCAAAGAAGATAGCCACTTCTTAAAACTTATCCTCTGGCATCTGCATCCTCCTAATTTAACTCTCTCTCTCTCTCTTTCACACAATCAATCAATCAATCAATCAATCAATGTAACAAGTATAGATGGTCATAGTAGCCACACAATGTAATGCCCGCATAAAACAGTAATAATTGTTTTAATTGTTGTTTGTTTTATTTAAAGAAAATGATATTGAATCCAGTTTTATGAGCCAATCCTCAGTACACCCATCTTTGTATTTGTTTATTAAAGAAAGAACCCACTGGGTTAAGTGTTACTCAATCTTAGCCTAGCAGTATGGAGTCACTGTGTGTGGTGGCTGACTTCAGGGTGCCTGAGCTCACATCTTATCATTGTCTTCCTTTTTCCTGTGTGATCGGCATATCAGTAAGACGAGGGGCACCATCACAATGTCCCGAGGTCATTCTAAGGTTGTAAGGATGGACTGCAAAGTGCTTACCTCTAGGTCTGGAATGTTCATATATCCAGTATCACTCAGTTCTCTAGCAATAAAGTCTATGAAGGAGGTTGTTAACAGTCACAGCCGTTTAAGTGAGATTTAGCTAGGATCCCTTTGTGTACAACTCCCATAGGCCGACTCAGTAGGGGTATTTAGTAAAAGGGATATTGTTGTGTCTTTAGGTTTCCAAAAAGATTAATAGATTTGTCAAAGTGTGGGTTTCTATTGCTGTGAAAAAACACCATGGGCAAAGGCAGCTTGGGGAGGAATGGGTTGATTTCAGCTTAAAGGTCCTGATCAGTATTACTTGAAAAACAGTCAGAACAGGAACCTGAAAGGAGGAGCTGATACGGAGGCCATGGAAGAGTGCAGAATGCTTCTTACTGGCTTGTTCCTCATGGCTTACTTAGTCTGCTTTGTTTTCTTCATTTGTCCTTCCTTCATTTATTCCTTCTCTTTCTTTCTTTCTTCCTTCCTTCCTTCCTTCCTTCCTTCCTTCCTTCCTTCCTTCCTTCTTCCTTTCTTCCTTCCTTCCTTCTTCCTTCTTTCCTTCTTTTTTTCTATCTGGATTTTTTCCTTTTTATTTATTCTTCTCTCATATATTACATCCCAACTACAGTTTTCCTCCTTTTCCTGTCTCCAGTGTCTTCCTGCTCTCCCCACCTCCCCTTTCTCTTAGCTACACCACCCCTCCATCTCCCCTCAGAAAAGAGCAGGCCTCCTAGGGACATCAACCGAACACAGCATAAGAAGCTACAGTAAGACCAGGCACAGATTCTCACATAAGGGCTGGATTCAACAACCCAGTAGGAAGCAAAAAATTCCAAAGGCAAGTAAGAGACAGCTCCTGCTTCTACTGTTGGGGATCACAGAAGAACAGAGAGCTACATAGCCATAACACATATGCAGATGACCTAGGTCAGACCCATACAGGGTCCCTGGTCTCTGTGAGCCCAGTTGAGTAAACAGTTAGTTGATTCTGTGGGTCTTCTTCCCATGGTCTCCTTGACCCCTCTGGCCCCTCCAGTCCGTTCTCCCCTCCTCCACAGGACTCCCCAAGCTCCACCTAATATTAAGCTGTGGGTCTCTGGATCTGCTCCCATCAGTTGCTGGATGAAATCACTCTGATGACAATTGTGCTAAGCTCTGGTTCCAGCAAATCCTAAAGGCATGACAAACTATAGGTCGGAGTTTTTGTGGTTGGGTTGAACCAATCCTGCCATTTGAGCCTTGCCTGGTTACAGAGGATGGCCAGTTCAGGCTTCATGTCTAATACTGGGAAAGTCAACTGGAATTGGGAGCATTTGGGTGCATGGAGTTTCCCCAAATCTACATGGGTAACACTAGTGAGGACTCAGTCAGCTTTCTTATAGAACCCAGGAATAGTACCTCCCACAATGAATTGGATCCTTCCACAAGTCATTAATTAACAAAAGACTCTACAGGCTTACCTGCTTACAGCCTGGTCTTCTGGTGGCATTGTCTCAGTTGAGGTTCTTCAAATGACTCTAGCTTATGTCCAGTTAACAGAAAAACAGCTACCACAAGCCCCAAAAGAGAAAAAGAAATTCTAGCTAAGTTTATTAGAATTTGATACTCATTATTTAATTATTTTACCCATGCAATTAAACTTTTGGTTCATAGTGTGCATATATAAAAGTTTTCTAGAAAACATTTTTGGCAAAGGAATCACATGCCAATGATCTTGTACCAAAAACTCAGTTTTCAAATGTGTCCACTACAGATTTCGGTAACTCTGAAAGCTGTTTCTGTTGAATGTTTCTATTAACTAGTAGCTGTGGTTCAAATGCTCAGATTGTTCTATCTTAAAGTAAATGGTTAATCGGCTAGAGAGATGACTCAGTGCTAAAGAACACTGTACTTGCATAGGATGTGAGTTTGGCTCCAGCACCCAGACAGAAGTTCTGGAAGATCTGATGCTCTCTTCTGACATCCATGAGCACCAGGCAGGCTTATATACATGTAGGCAAAAAACTCATACACATAAAATAAAAGAAAATAATGTAAAAATATACAAATATATGCTCCCAAGTGAACTGCTATCAAATATAGTTAGGTTGCCATTAACTTACTCCGTAATCCTGGTTAACATTTACCCAATGACACAGCAGGGCAAGATGTTCCAGAATTCATTGATTGAGAAGTAACATTTACTATTGCTTCCTATTTATCCTGTACCAACTGTTGAATATTGCATTTTTATTCACTACTATTGTCAAAGTCTTTAAAGTAAGAGGACTATAGAATGAGCTACTAAAATATAATGTTTAGATACACTGATCCAAAATGCTGAATTCCTAATTCACAATGTTAAGCTGATATTTAAAAAAAAAAAAAAAAAAGGCCTGGGTGGTGGTGGTGCATGTGTGTTGATCCCAGCAGAGGCAGAGGTAGGAGGATCTCTGTGAGTTTGAGGCCATGTGCAGGGCGGTGGTGGCGCACGCCTTTAATCCCAGCACTTGGGAGGCAGAGGCAGGCATATTTCTGAGTTCAAGGCCAGCCTGGTCTACAGAGAGAGTTCCAGGACAGCCAGAGCTACACAGAGAAACCCTGTCTTGAAAAACAAAACCCAAACAAAAAAACACCAACAGAAAAGCAAGAAAAATAAGTAAAAGGAAATAAAGCAGTTAAACATCAATGTATCATATTTATGAAGAATACTCAAAAACTTATTGGGGAACTAGGGCTTGTGTTGGCAAAATGCTTGCTACATAAGCATGAAGACCTGAGTTCAGATCCTTTAGAAGCCAGCTAAGATGCCAGGTTTCTCAGTGTGTACCTGTGAGCCCTGTACTGGGACAGAGGAGACAGGTGAATCCCAGGGCCATCCTTATTGTTTATAGGCCAGCTAGCCTGGCTGATTTTTAATAGGAAGACAGTTTTGTAGAATTGAAACACCTAACTTGAATGCTAAAATGAAGGAAGAATTCAAAGAACGGTAGAAATTCATCTCCATTTGTTTCACATATCTGAACATCATACCATTTTTAAGAAAAACGCCCAACAGAGAACTCAGAAGTGCTCCACTCAGTTCCTTCTGGAGTTACACAGTGAGCCAGCGCACTATCTGGGTATGGAAGTTGTTCCTAGCCTATCTTCAGATTGAGCTTTTGTGAACAGATATTCACAATTAACTCTTATATTCTTCATGACTGGAAGTTCTGTGTTTTCCTGCCAATTACATTGGTGATTCCATTTTCCAGGCAGAGACAAAACCTGGGATTAGAACTTCTAGGGGTGAATTAATGACAGAGTTGGCATTTGTGTATGTATATGGGGTGAGAGGAGGTACATGCACATAGGTGGCTGCCAGAAGTCAAGTTCAGATTGTCATTTCTTAGGACTCTCTCCACCTTGCTTCTGCTACATGTTATGAGGCAGGATCTCTTACATTTGTTGGAACTTACAGACTTTGCTAGGCTAGACCTGGCTAGCAAAGCCTAGAGAACTGCCCATTTCAGCTTCCTTGGTACTAGGATTATATATGTAATGCCACTATGCCCAGTAGACAGCAAGTGCTTTTCAACAGAGCCATCACCCAAGCTACTGATACTCATTTAAAAAAAAAAAAAGAAAAGAAAACAGAACAGGTAGTTCTGCACAGTTGTTGCCAGCAGAGCATCGTGGATTCTGAGATACCATCATTCCAGGTAGAAATGCAAGATCACACAATGTAACATTCCTCTGGCCACATCTTTATCAAATTATTAAGGACGGAACTTTGGTTTGTGTGTATTTCTGTTTACAGATATTGTATTTAATATGTAATATTGATTTCTAATCAACGAATCATTCATAACCAGCACTCAGTGCTTAGGAGTAGTAGACAGTACTCATTTCTATACTTAAATATCATCCCAAATAGTGGAATCACCAACACAGCACAAAAATGTGCAAAATGTTGTACTAGATGGGCTACATAAAGATCCTTGTTTATGTAGCATAAAAACTGACACAAAGAAGTAGGAATGTGTATGTATGATGGGTAATTTCCATTTTTTAAATTGAAAATAGAATTTTTTTTTTACAATATAATCTGGTCACAGTTCCCTGCCACCAACTCCTCAAGATCCTCCTCACTTCTCCACCCACCCAATCCACACCCTAGCTCTCATTAGAAAACAAACAGGTAACTAAAAATGATAAAATAAAATAAAACAAAATGAACTAGAACAAATGGGAAAAAAAGAGTCAAAGAAAAACGCACAATAAACATATACAGATGCTGAGATATACACAGGGCAATTTCAGTCACCAATGGGATTGAGGTAACAAATTTGAAGAACGTTAATAAGGTGCACATTTGGGTGTCTAAAGGGGTTTAACTGAGGAGCAAAGACATCCCTGAATGTAGGCACCAGAGGGGCTGGAGCCCCATGTAGACTACAAAAGGAGAAGAGGGAGAAAGCCAGCTGATCTCTGTTCTTCCCTATTCTTTGTGTCTTCACTGGTGCCAACCTCCTCCTACCTCCCTGCCTTCCCTGCAATGATGGATGGGATTCCTTTCTACTGTGAGCCAACAGTAAATTCCACTTCCTTTAAGTTGCTTTTTGGTCCTGTTTATGGACACAGATGTTTACCCTCAGCTGGGATATTTGGTTGGGGTGACTCAAATGTCTCATAGGGGCCACATGTTGACAAATGCATAAGCAAGTGTCCTAAGCATTGTTGTTGTGGTGTTCGAATCCACTGAGAGAAACCAAAGACTTAGGCCCAATTCAAATGTATATTAAATTAATTTAGTCTTAGTGCTTAGGAATTAGAATAGTTTTGGAGTCAGACAGCATGTGGTGGGAGAGGCAGGGTCTTAAATCAGACATTAGAAAGGTCTGCATTACAACTATTCATGGAATCCACAGCCACAGGCACGTTTTACAGAAGCAAAGGCAGCTGTTACTACTGCATGTCCCATTTTCCTAGTTTTATCTCACCTGCAGGCCACTAGGATCTTCCTGGCCTTCCAGAGCTAAAGGTCATAGGGCCTTAAGGGATGCCTGGCTCCATAGTAAGTGTCCTTAGTCATCAAAGGGACCGTGTAAATTATTGTGCAGGTCAAAGCACTTTAATAACTTGGGTAGAGCCGGGCGGTGGTGGCGCACGCCTTTAATCCCAGCACTTGGGAGGCAGAGGCAGGCGGATTTCTGAGTTCAAGGCCAGCCTGGTCTACAGAGAGAGTTCCAGGACAGCCAGAGCTACACAGAGAAACCCTGTCTCAAAAAACCAAAAAAAAAAAAAAAAAACCTTGGGTAGAATAGTTCCTTTCTGGGCAGGCAGAAACAGAACTGTCCAGATTAGGGCTGGTTGTCACCTCCCCATGTTGATTGGGGGTTGCAAATAAGTGTTAGCAAGGGTTGATTCCACAAAAGGAAGTTAATAAGTGATACATTAATAAGTGATACGTATTAGATATGATTTGAATACTTAAATCCTCACCAATATTCATAAAAAATTCCAGTGAAACCACATGAAGAGGTAAGTGGGGTATAAAATGGAGTTAGTTGCTTATCAAAGGGTTTAGGGTAAGCTCAGCCCTTTTTATCCTTCAGGTCTGTCTACCACATGAACACAAAGTATCAAAATCTAGGAAGCTGAGATTGGGGCTTCTTCAGAAGAGCCTACCAGCTTCATCTTGGATGTCATAGTATTGCATTAAAAAACAGAGACAAACTAGCCAGGCATTGTGGTGCACACCTTTAATAGAGGCAGGTAGATCTCTGAATTCAAGGCTACCCCAGTCAGCAGAGCGAGTTCCAGGACTGCACAGAGATATTCTGTGTGAACAAAACAAATAAGAACAGAAGACTGAGACGAAGTGTATGTGTATATATTCTATACATTCTTTTCTTCATCTTATTTTCTCTGCCTCGCTGGTGTTATTTGGAAAACTAGATTGTGCATTTCAGACTTGTTTCTGAATTATATATAATTAATTCTGACTAACATTATGATTTAAGTAGCTTATATTTTTCACTCATTTGTTAATGAACAGGTTGTAGCTTGGAGCCTTCATCTGCCAAACCAATTGGATTAGGCATCACCACACATTTTCTTAGAATAAATAAATCCTTTATATAGGACATAAAATGCATAATTTAATAACAGTCACATCTGGAATACTTGAGAGCATAAATTCCTACCTGGCATTGGGAAAATTAAATCACATGAATTCTACTGAAAAAGTGACCTAATGTTTAGAAATGGAAGAGAAAGTTGCAACAGTTAGCAACCTGATTTGACTTGCTATGGAAGACAACTTGCTGATATTATGCCTGGATCTTTGTTTCCTCAATCTACTGACTCATGTATAGTTAAAAAACATGCCTTAATTATAGTTAATTAAATTTCTTATGCCTTTATAATTAATTTTGTTATGCTTTTAGTGATATTACCAGGAAATTGAACTTCCAGAAGAATATGAGGAACAGCCATTTTGTTGCCTGCTTATTGCACCCGAGGTGACCAATATTCCAACCAAAGAGATGCAGCTATGCTTCAGTGGGTGAAGCTCTGAGACTCAAACCTTCTCCAAAGAGAACAGGTCACTTTTTTTTTTTTTCTTCAGTGTTACACATTCAGGTTATATGGTTTTGGGAAAATGTTTTCAAATTTTGTATGAAAGACTAAATGGAGGATTGTTGGGGGCCGACTTTAGGCAGAAAGCGGCTACCAGCTTTGCAGCCATCTTGAGCCATATACCCTGACATGAGATTTGGATTACAATAGCCTACAACAGCTGAGCACACTCTGATAATCTTGGTTTAGATACCTTGAGATTAAAGGTGCGTGAGATTAAAGGTGTGTGGGATTAAAGGTGTGTAACTTAAGAGTATGACTTAGAAGTATAGAGATCAGAGTTAGAGACAAGACCTAAGGGCATGATTAAAGGTGTAACTTAGAGGCGTGGCTTAGAAGTGAGACATATAAAAGGCAGAGACAGAACAGATCAGAATCAGACACATCAGACATTAGGTAGAAGACACTTGGCTCCAGACAGAATCAGACACAGCAGACAGAGGAGACAGAGAAGGAGACACTTAGAGGAAGAGAGACTGAAGAATAAACGGGATTGAATCACACCCTGTCTGGTCTCCATTCTTCGAGTCTGCCCTCACCCTCGCTCTTGCTCAACCCCGACCCGTGGACTAGAGCGGCAGCTTGGGCCTGGATACAGTGGCCGCCCAAACCTGAGTCGGCCCGGGCCTCAACATTTTGCTCGGGCTGCGACATTTTTGGCGCCCGAACAGGGACTAGTGTGGACCCCAACATTATTTTGGCCGCCCCAACGTGGGGCTAGTGTGGACCCCAACATTAGAGGATTCTTGTAAAAATGAATTTTTAGATGATCTCACACTTAATAAATATATTTACGCTCTTCAAAGTAGCAAGGTGAGCTTGGCTCGGCAGCTGTCTTTATTCTATAGGTTTCTCATCGAATCAAGTATTAAGGAATTTGCCAGACACTAAATATGTATGCCATTTGGCTGAGGGAAAGGACCCAAGCCCAGGGAGGGATCCAGACGCTTTTCAGATTTGTCTCCCCCCTTCAATTAATTTAATTAACATAATCCCTCACAGGTATGCTTGGAAGCTTGTCTCTCAGGTGATCCTAGATTAAGCTGACATTTAACATTGCCTGTCAGATTCTTTTTTTTTTTTTCCCTTTGTTTTTTTTTTTTTTTTTTTCGAGACAGGGTTTCTCTGTGTAGCCCTGGCTGTCCTGGAACTCACTCTGTAGACCAGGCTGGCCTCGAACTCAGAAATCCGCCTGCCTCTGCCTCCCAAGTGCTGGGATTAAAGGGTTGCGCCACCACTGCCCATCACGTTCTTAGTTTTCTTCTAAATTTCTAACTAGCAATGCGTACACTGGGTATTGTTGCAAATATATTTATCTCAAATCTTGCATAGTTTTTCTTGATCTTCACATCTTGTTCAAATGTTCAAAGTCTATTTAAAACTGATAATTTCATTTTATTTATCTTTGCCACAAAATCAGCAAAAACAATCTCAGGACATGTTTATACAATGTGACCCTCCCCCTCCCCCTTCAGTGATACTGTAATTCAAATTACTTTATGGTTTCAAATTTTCTATTTAAAAAAATAATTGATGATAAAAGATCTATGACTTCAACAGACAACAGTAAACAAGGCTGCACGTGTGGATTGTGAACGGGGTCTTCACAGGCTTCAGGAAGGGTCTGTCCTTTTTGTGAACAGCCCCAGTATGTGCATATAAATGGGCTGCATTTGGCTCCCTAGTACTCAAGAGTATTGACTTCGCATTTATTTATTTATTTATTTATTTATTTATTTATTTATTTATTTTCATTTTTCGAGACAGGGTTTCTCTGTATAGCCCTGGCTGTCCTGGAACTCACTCTGTAGACCAGGCTGGCCTCGAACTCCGAAATCCGCCTGCCTCTGCCTCCCAAGTGCTGGGATTAAAGGCGTGCGCTGCCGCTGCTGCCGCTGCCGCCGCCGCCACCACCACCCAGCTTGACTTTGCATTTCTTTTGTGGAATGAATGCAATGAACCAGAGATAAAAGCCTGAAATTTATCTCACACAATGAATTAAAATGTTCCCAGACCCTCCACAACCAGGTATGTCTTCGAGAAGCCGGCAGACACAAAACAACCAATGTCAACTCTTAGACATTGTCCCGTCCATCCCTTCTCAGTGAGTGAGAACACTTGCCTTCTTCATCTTGCAGGGACTGCTTCTCATAGATGATGACTCCTCTGCTGCCACCTTGTGGGTCTTCATGAACACATCTTAAAGTCATTGAATGGGATTAAGCAAAGCTAACTATATACAGCATAGATTATATTCAGCTAGCTAATAGGAAAAGCAGGTAATTCATGCTTCCCAATAGGATTTAAAGCCATAGTTATGATTTAAAATGTTATTATTATTTTTATAAAAGCCATTGTAACCTTCTCCTTACCCATACTGTCAATGTTCTGCCCAGTCTTGGGAAAGAACAGCTAAATGAAGTTGCTCAGGACTCAGGTCCTGCTGCTACAGAGTCAATAAGAAGAAAGGCACTTGTGTATAAGGGGCAAAATGGTAGGTGCTAAGGATGATTTAAGGAGGGATGATTTTAGGAGGGACTAAGCCACTGTATCTCTCCCCACACTCATTATGATAGCAATCGCAGACTTTACTCTAGGCTGATCACCCATCTCCTTGGGATTGGGATGGGGGTAGAGTTTTGTTTACATGCTATTCCTGGTAAAATTCAGTTCTACAAGGCTGTGCAACATGCCCCTTCGAAATCTTATTTCACCTGTAACAGAGAGATACCTAATATTGAATGACTGAATTTTAAGTATCTTTCCTGTGATATATATATATATATATATATATATATATATATATATATATATATATCACATATATACATATATTCTTTTCCAGACGTTAGCACTTCAGTTTTCACAACTATGAAGTCTAATCATGAATGAGCCTAACATTTTTTTTTCTGCTCAGTAATTATTTTTATGGTTTTGGTAAAATTGCACCAGAATTCCTTAGCCAAAACAACCATTTCCCATTTCCCCTACCTTATCCTCAGACTTTATTCTGTATGATTGATCTCTTTCCCATAAAATGGGAATTTGTAGGTCTAGAGCCATGGTTCTCAATCGGTGGGTCGCAATCTCTTTGGCGTCAAATGACCTTTTCACCAGGGTTGCTTGTTGTGAAACACATTAGGATTCATAACAGTAGCAAAATTACAGTTATGTGCAAGCAACAGAAATAATCTTATGGCTGGGGTAATCACAACTCAGGGAACTGTATTAAAGGGTCGCAGTATTAGGATGGTTAAGAACCACTGGTCTAGAGCTTAATTGGTTCAAGCTCTTCCACATGCTCCCCCACCTCCACCCCAGCACATTAGCTGTAGTGATCATATGAGGTTGGGACCAGAATCCAGTTAGAACCAGAGAGATAAGAACGGAATTTTCTTGTAGTTATTTTTGAGAGTGGGCTGATGCTCAATCACAACTTGAGAGAGGATTTTGGGAAGGGACCTCTCGCATATCCACTGAACGGAGGCAGCAGGGTCATCTGGAGTGATATTCATATTGGGACAACCATTGATATGACAAATAAAGCCTGGATCAGAAGCCAGTATTGGGACTGGGCTTACATGAGTTATTAAATTTGCTTGTTTATACACACCAAGCTGAACTTTTTGTTACAGCATGAGAGGGACTAGTCTCCCCATAGCAGTTATCCTCATTTTGCAAAAGCAGAAGCCTAGATTCAAGAAAGTTGCACGATGTTTCATACCTAGTAGCTGAGCCTGCACTCAATGGCCAAGTTTCTTAAGTAGTTCTGCAGTGTTCCTTCCAGAGTTTGTATAGGAACTGCTGAGAAAACCAATGGACACTTTCTCTTGTCATCAGAATGGGAGTGAATTGATGAAATAAGTATTGAGAAGGAACTAAAATAATCAGCAAAGAAAGAATACTGCCACCAAGGCATTGGTACAAAGTTATTTTCTGTGTAGTGTGGCTAACATATCATTTGAGAAAATGGTTTCCATCTTGTTTCTTTCTTAACTTACCCAAGATTCATCTAAAATAATGTTCAGAAAGATAGCTTATATAGAAAATTGACATATAAGTATTTAATATTTCTTGTCTTTATATCTTTTTTTCATATCTTCCCATTATAACACACATTTGTATCTTCTTTTCATGTAATTGTATTTTCTGATATTACCTAGTTTGGTTTTATTAGACACTTTATGGGCATACTCTCAGATGTTCTGTTTCTAGGTAACATCTTTTTCTCCTCCATTTCCTTCCCTCTGTTTATCCTGAACTGGTTACCATAGTTTCCCATGTAATGGGTGGACCAAGTCTTTACTATAATTTTGTTGGTTGAAATAAGTGTTGGGTTCATATATTCTTTCTGTCTCTGTCTCTGTCTCTGTCTCTGTCTCTGTCTCTGTCTCTCTCTCTCTCTCTCTCTCTCTCTGTCTCTCTCTCTCTCTCTCTCTCTCTCTCTCTCTCTCTCTCTCTCTCCCCTTCTCTTTCAACTCTGTCTCTCTGTCTCTCCACACCAATTTATAACCTGTTTGCTCAAATCATGGATTTGTATTTAATTAAAATCAGATGGATACATTAAAAAACAAAACAAAACAAAACACCCAAACAGATGCACAGTTCGATATTCCATAAGTACTTACCTTCTGTAATTTATCTGGGCTCTCCCCCATTTCTTACATCCTTACACAATAATCACATAGGTTGAGGCTCTAATTTAAGAGTTGTTAGGCTGGGGTAGCATGTTACATTTTAGAAGTTGTTTTTCTTCAGCTTTTGACAAGGTCTGGTTGCCCCTGAAGGTTTACTCTCCCTCATTTTCTGCATTGTTTTGGGTCTAGGAAGCTAACCCTGATTGGGTACTTCCATAAATTTCTTATTCTGCCTTCTGATTACAGATCATTGGCCGAAGACCATAGTCAGGGAATGGAATAAGATTTGAGTATCCCTTTAACTAAGGTCACCAGTCCGTGTGACCCCTTCATGCAGAACCTGTAAGTCAAGTTTCAGTAACTGTACCCTGGTCTTGTCTAACATCTTCAGCCCAAGGATGGAAGTGGTTTAATGATACCTAGAGCAAGATATTGGACTATCTTGTAAATACCTTTGTAATCAAAACTTCATTACAGTCCCTTAATGTGATTGCCAAGGATTTTGTTCTGGTAGAAGAGATAGCAGCTTAGCCTTATGGTTAGAGGCCAGAAAGAAAAGCAAATGCCCAAGGTAAACTAAACTCAGTGTATGTTGGTTACCATTTTACTGGTACCCCTCAGGGTCCTGGCACCAGCTCCGCACCTGGCTCCTTCGCTACATCAGTACATAAGCTTACATTCATGAGGAGAAGAACCTAGGATTTTTTTTTTCTTTTTCTTTAGTTTCAAATTTTAACTTTAGGTAATTTGAGCAATTAATTATCTTATCACAATATTGTCATATTTTAAGGCTTTTTAAAAGAACTAAGAATGGGACACTCTACTTAGCTTCTCAAAACTTCATAAGCTCTGTGGGCTGTCGTTTTCTTCACATGAAGAATAATGAGGCCATGTCTTGTTAAACAAAAAAACCACCACCACCTGGCTAACAGTTCTGATCTGGGTCTTCCTCAGCAGGCCACTTATTAACATCCCAATTCCTCTCTACAATGTCACTAGGGCTGCTCATTTCATAAGACAGTTATAAAGATCAAACATGATAAAACACACAAAGCCGGAATGTGCACTGATTGGTATATCAATAGGTGGATCGGAATTTATTCATTCTTACTACCTGGCTATTCCCATTAATGACTGTATAAAGTTGGAGTGATCTTATTTCACATATTCACGAATGGCACTTGAAGACTTTGAAGACCCAGTCTACAATCTGTTTAACAATCAGAGCTTTTTTTTTTTTTTTTTTGCTGATACTATTTTAATGTTTTTGTATAGATGCATGGACCTACTTAATTATATGGAATCAAATTGCTAACAATGAGAATAAGTAGTTGGGAACAAAATGTTTAGCTTACATGGTTTTATGGGCTCAGTTTGGCAAGTGGAGGAAACTATGGCATGTGTATACAATGTATTCTCTCAAGTGTGTACTTGGAGTTAAAAGTTACCACAGACATGTTTCCAGCAAGAGCCCCAGCAGCAGATCGCTTTTTGAGGGTTACTAATTATAGTGTTATGGCTCATGCTGAGCCTCAGTAGTGTACACATATTGTGATCAATATTTCTCAAGCGTTTGCATTGAATCCAAATTGCTTAACAGGGCTAAATAACCAAGGCACGATGTGTGTATTCAGAAGCCTCGTGAAGAGCCCTGTTGACACTTCTCATATGTGCGCGATTTGCTAAATTGGCTTAAAGTTTGTGCTTCTGCCAACACAGTACTTAATATTACTAGAATTAGAAGCTAGAAACTGTTGTTGAAAGCTTAGCTGGAGAAAGGTCAGTTTTTCAAGTGGCTGACTGGTATAATAAATGGCAAATAAAACTTGTTTTTTTGTTGTTTTTTTTCCTTTCTCTCTATCTTCAATGGGAAACAATAACCTTTATTTAGCTGCTGAAAAAGAGCCATTGTAAGCTTATGATAAAATTGCAACTGAGTGGCTTCATTTTATACTGTTGTTTGTATTTTCCAATAGCACATAAAATATACAGATTAATTTTCTAATTTTTGGAGAAAGTATGCATAATTGTATCCATATATACATATTTAAGAAATTCATGTGAATGCACTTTAGCAAAATGAAAGTAAATAAATAGTACAGTGGATCCAAGGTGACAATATAATAGTAGACATTATGATTAAGGGTCTTTTCCTCAATCTTCATATTTTGTATGCTACAGATTTAAATGTATGCCCTTTCAAATTCATATGTTTACATCTTATGCCCTAATATATTTGGAAACTGAGTCTTTAGGGGTAATTATTTAGTTTTTTTTAATGAGGGTTCAGTCCTCCTGTTGGGTTGTTATTGTTACAAGAAGAGAATTTATAGAACTTTTTTTCCTTCTCTTTCCACTCTTATTCACCAAATAAGCACGATGTTAGGACACGGTAGCATGTAACTTTTTAAAAAACCACGCTCAGACTTTGCCAAGATCAGCTGCCGCTAGCCTCCCTTCCTGCTTGCCCAGCTTATGATAAAATTGCAACTGAGTGGCTTCATTTTATCTTTCTCTCTATCTTCAATGGGAAACAATAACCTTTAAAATATACAGATTAATTGGCACGACCCTGGGAGGTGCCAAGACCCTGGAGCTGCTGTCCATGCTCTGGCCGCTCCTAACTTTCTCTTGTTCCCCTGGCTTAGCTTCACCAAGCCACCATAACTGACACAGTTTCTCTCTCTCTGTCTACTCACCTTTGCTCCATGGATTAAAAAAAAAAAAAAAAAAAAAAAAAAACAAAAAAAAAAAAAAACAAACAAACAAAAAAACAAAACAAAACAAAAAAACCCACCACTCAGACAGCTTTATTACTTTAGAACTTGCCAGTTAGCACAGTTGCTGGGCACAGAATCTCCTGTCCTAAACTTAACAGTTAGGCTGTATCAGCTAGCCTGTATCAGCCAGCCTCCACCAACCTCCTCAGTGGTGGAGGCCACTGGTTCTAGCTTTCCTGAAATCTTACACGATTGTTTCATGCCTCTCCTTCCAAAGACTGGCCAGAAAAGCCCCACCTCTTTTCCTGTGTCTCTTTTTCCTCCGGGGACCTGTAAGTTCCACCTGTCCCTTCCACCCAGCAGTTGGCTCCCGGCCTCTTTTACTGACCAAATCTAGAACCAATTAGGGAACCAGACTTTAGTATCAGCACCCCTCCCTAAAGCAGCTGCTGCGACTCAAGGATCAATCCATCACAAATCATTGTCCTCAGAGCATCTTGATCAATGCCAGTTTCCAGAAATACATTTCTATTGTTTTATCCACTAAGGCTGGAACATATTTCCTCAGAAGCTGGGCTCATAGATATGCTGTATGTGTAATCTCTCAAGTGCTACATAGATTTAAAGGTTTGCAGAATTACTTTACATAAATGATAGGCTATGCTTCCAATCTACTAGGTCATAGTGCTGTCTCCATTATTGGTTATGTTTATGGGCAATAATGCCAAAAAAGTCATTAACTTTGTAGATCAATTTCATTTCTATTATAAAATTAACAACTCATTTTCATTTTAGAGCCATTTTAGGGTAGTCCTCTACCCTTAAAAATAAGTTATTATTATTATTATTATTATTATTATTATTATTATTATTTTGCCTCTTCTAACAGGAGCTATATCTGAAAAGGAGAATAACATAGTTTATTAAGAGACTACCACCTTAATGTTACCAGCTAAACTGTCACTCCAAGCAATCTAAGCTCAACAATATACCTAACAATGTATATTTTTGTTCTCATGAATGCTCAGATCTGATAATTCCAGAATTGACTACTGACTTCGCCCCATCTAAAATAAATGGCTCATTCTTCAATCTTCAGTTCAGGAAATTCAAAATGACCAGCAGTAAACCCTGCTTGTTCATATTCTTTCTCTCTCTCTCTCCTCTCTCTCTCTGTGTGTGTGTGTGTGTGTGTGAGAGAGAGAGAGAGAGTCCTCTCTGTGTGTGTGTGTGTGTGTGTGTGTGTGTGTGAGAGAGAGAGAGAGAGAGAGAGAGAGAGAGAGAGAGAGAGAGAGAGAGAGAGAAAGGAGGGGGAGGGGGTGGTGGTTGTGCATGTGGAAACCAGAGGACAACCTAGGTGCTCTTTCTAAGTCTGTGTCTCCTTTTATTTTGAGACAGAGTTTCACACTGGTCTGGTGTTTGCCCACACCAGTCTGGTGTTTGCCCAGACCAGTTTCACACAGGTCTGGTGTTTGTTGGCTAGCTCACCACCAGCCCTGGGAATGATTCTATCTCTATTTCAATGGGGCTAGGAATTAGAAGTATAATCCGTTATACATGCTCATCCAGGTTGCTATAATCATGTAAACTTCATTGCCACCAGAAAATATGTATCCTGTGTTGGAGAAATGGATACATTGATTATTTGGGGACTGATTTTTCTTGGTCAAAGCAAGATGCTTTCTTTTCTGTTTGCCTAGCTAATTTTTCTACTGTCATTCTTTATATACTTTAAATATTTTATTTTTTAGTAATGTAAATAATTTTATATTTTGAAATTTTATAATTGGAGGTGAAGAGGAATGGAAAAATTAAAAGACCATCTATAGACAAACTATCTGAATTCTGCCTTCATCTCTGATACTAGCTGTGTAACTGTGGTTAAGTGAAATTACAAACAACCTCACTTTTCACTCTAGTAAGACAGAAAAATGACAGTACATCCCTGATGTAGTCCTATATTGAAGAATAACACTTTACAACTTACAGTGTCTGTTACCTGGTGTTCAATCTACACAGAAAGCCATGTTGCTGGATAATAAACAGCATATGAAGAGAAAAGAATATGATTTAAGAAACATACATACACACATATGTATATTTAGTGAATATGTATATTTAGTAGTTACCAAACAATATAAAATATTCTTCATGTTACAAATATTATTCCATAATTATATGGGATAGTCTTCATAAGACACTATTGCCTATACAATGCTAACTGAATCATAAAGACAAGTTATTACTATTTAAAAACAGCTGTGGGGTTAAGTGAAATTTTTAAAACAGTTTATAATGCTGCAAAATTTGTACTTTAAATTTTCAAATTAGAAAGCCTGCTATAGGCTGTGGATTTGAAAACCCTTTCTGTATCTGCCCCCACCTCCTTTTCTCCAAGGAAGATACATTGTCAGTATTTGGTATTTTATCCTACTTGCAAGCTAACAACAAGCTTGCCAGTTTTCATACAAGCTGGCAGAGGCATGGGATTCCTGGGTCAGAAACAAAGGGTTTCATTACTGAAAGTACAATAGGGGCCCGGGCAAAGCTCCCTTGGGCCAGTGGGAGTGTCCCTGCGAGCACTCAATTACGTAAGCATTGGGTTTGCTATCAAACTGGAGGAAGTCTATGTTTAGGTAAATTTAGTCTCTAAAAGCTGTTAGCAAAGGAGTTCACATTTTGTTCTGGAGGGAAAATACTGTCTTTGAAAGTGGACATGTAGACATGTAATGGATCTATGGAGATCTGACTTCCAGGATACAGAAGGGCAATGTGTCAGTAAACGTGTTTTGATAAAAAGAAGATATAGAAGAATTCTGATCTCAAATTTGGATTAGTGGTGCAATTACAAACAACCCTTCCTAAGCACTTTGAATATGCTGTTTGTCAATTAGAATACAACTTGGCATAGACTTCTTCTGTTAATAGAATCACCTGCTATCTACTGAGTTACACTCTCATTCATTTTATCAAGCAGGTTTTTATTCTACTTCTTTTTTAAATAGGTCCCAATATTAGCTAAAGCAGTAGCTACTGCTGCAGAAACTGGCACTTTCTCAATAGTAGGTGGATATTAGCAACGTGCTTCTTTCTGCCTCTTCTGATAAAATTGTTTCACAAGGCCCAGAACGTTCTTCCGGCTGTAGAACAGCAGAGCGATTGTTAAATTACTCAGCGCTGCAAGGCTGATTTCCTCTGTTAATACTTTATATTCTTTTGACAGTCCTATTTTTTAACGTTAGGCCTTTTCTTTTTCAGAAAGAAATCAAAATGGTTTCCCTTTTGTTTATAAGCTACTTCTAAAGCTGCCCTGTTCTTGTGAATTCTAGACTTCGAGAAACAAAATTCACGAGTTTCAGAGAAAAGGAGACTTGTCGTTTTTTTTTCGGCCAAATGATAAAAACCAAGATGTTCTCTTGATGTTTATAATCAGATAGCATGTATTAAGAGTTTTCTCAATAGTTGAATCACTGGTAAAGTTACTAAATACTATGGAGGACGCCATGTAAGCAAGGTAGGCAATATTCTAAAAAAATAGAAGTGTAATCCTGTGCAGTATTTGGGACAGTATTTATGTTTTTAAATCTATTAAAAAACCGAATTCAATAGATATCCCGTATTTTTATTTGCTACTTTTGGCAACTATGGTCACCATTTATCTACAAAACTACAAATAATCTTTCTCACAATAGGTATCAAGTGCGGCATAGGGACGGTCACGGTTTCAAAGCTCTGATACTGCATCCACACTTTATTAAAACCGTGAGTAGGTACAAAGTTGCAACTATCTGGTCCAAAGAACATAGGCATAGGTTAAAAAGAAGTCATCACCTGGTCGGTTTGGGGTTTCTACAGAGAAAAGAAACTCTAGGAGTTGATGGCCTGGAGAAGCTTTCCTCAGAGGGTGGGGAAATAACTCTGGAGGAGGCTTCTGGTAAGAACTTGAAAGAACCAGTAAGAGAGATGGACTGGAATCCATGAGACAGGCTGCAGCCAATCACAGATGAGAGGGGCGGGGCTTGCTCGGGCAAGGGCGGGCTCGGGCTCGGGGGCGGGATTCCAGGCGGAGCGGGCTCGCCGGAGCAGAGGTGCGCAGCATTGCGCTCGGACCTTCCGCACCTGTCGCACACACTTGCGCCTTCCTCGCAGCAGCGCTGACGCTGCCTTACTGGTGACGCGTGACTTTCGATCGCCTGGTCATGGCCTACCCGGGATACGGAGGGGCGGTAAGTCCTCGCGAGCTGCGGCGACCCCGCGGGCCGCGTCACCGTGCGGAGTTCACCCTGTGGCCCTGGCAGTGCCCTCTGGTACCAGGCGACGCCCGGACACAGTGAGGTGCTAGAAGCTGGGGCTGGGCGGGGCCCGGCGCCCAGGGGAGAACCGCGAGCTGGAGTCTGGTCCAGAGCCTCAAGAAACGTCCTTGTCCAGCCGGTGGTGTGAAGTGTTTGTGTTTTCTAGATGTTGTTTTTGGAATGGAGGAGCAAAATACCACGTCTTGTTTCCAGTTACCTTTTGTGATTTATTCCCCCAACTTAAGTAGTTTTTTTTTTCTGGCTATCTTCATCCTGAATTGTTTTTATTTATTTTTTTATAACCATATCTTGTCTTTTAAGTTGCTTATGAAAAAAATTGAAATGTACTTTCAGTGCCCCCTAAACTTTTCTATAGTACCAAGCGCGACCAGATTTTCTAGACTTTGCTTTTGGAGGGGGACGGGTTGTTCTCTCTTCTATAACGTACCTCTCAGTACCTCTGAGGGTTACAAGTAATTATTGCGACCTGTGGGTAGACCTTTCCTCTTTCGAAAGAACCTAAACTTTTAACTCCTTCTCATCAATGACCTGCACAGTGAGGTGGGCTATCAAGTGTGGCCGTACAGTGGTCCCGCAGTGCTGAACGAAGAGAGCAGATTTCCTAGGCCTATTGCTATTTGTTGTTCCCTTAAAAGAGAAATTAATGTTTTGTTACACATAGGAGTAGACATTGGCATGTGATTATGGACTTCAAAAAATAATTCCTACCCCTGGGAGTAAGTAATTAGTTTTAAAAGTAATTTTTAGTTCAAGGCCTTTAGCTTCAACACACACATGATTGAAACTGGTTTGCTTGTGGTTACTTGCTTGAATTCCAGCTAACATCATGCACTTTCCAATATATATATTCCTCATTAGTCATTTAAATGTACTGAGAATGTCCATAAGGTAAAGTTATCACTCCACCTTTTAATACCTGTTATATTTAGTTGTTAAATTAAAAAAAAAGTTAAGTGGTTTTTGCTAGGAAATACCCTTATCTAATAAAGTATATATTTCATGAGATGCATTTCCAATACATTTTCATTTGTTTAATGATTATCAAAGATAGCTAAGGATATAGCTTGGTTGGTAGAGGGCTTCCTTAGCATACTTAAGGCCCTGGGTTTGATCCTCAGAACCACATAAATTGGGCATGTTAGCCTGGCCTGCAATCCCAGCACTCTAGAGGTTGGGGCAGGAATACCAGGAGTTCAAGGTCATTCTCAGCTTGAGGCTAATCTGAGCTACAGGAGACATTGTATAAATTAGTAAACAAGGAATCAAACCCAGCTAGAACCAGCTGACCATGGTAGTTCACTGTGTCACCCTAATACTTTGTAGTCTAAGGCAGAATTGTTGAGAGTTTCAAGGCCAGCCTGTGTCTGCAATGGGGTCTAGGCTATTTTGTCCCCCAAATGTACAAAGACTAAAATAAAATAAGAATCCTTAAGTTGTATATTTTTGTATTTTATTATTTCTGTACTAATAAAATTGTATTTTGATCTAAAGGAATTTTCTTTCTCATTTTGGTCCTAAGAAAGAAAACAAAATAAACATATGCATAGTGTAGTATGAGAGGAACATCTGTATTTTTTGTAAATTTTAAACATTGAGTTACACAGAAATGTAGGAGATCAAAATCGTTACAATTTTTATATATGGTTTAGTCTGAGAAACTATGTTTCTCCAAGAAAAGGTTCTAGACCACTTTCTCTAAAGTTTCAGTCCTCTTCTTAATGTATAAGTACACTCGGATACGAAATTTATTTTAAAAACACATATACGTAAGTTCTCCGTAGAACTCTAATCACATAGGTTTGTTTTATAAACAGTATTTTAAACTGACAAACCTCAGGAGAAAGTATATACTTGGTGAAAATACGATGAACATCTGAAATAATTTTTCTCGCACATTCAGCACTGTAAGGTTTTCTGTCTTTGCCTTTCATTTCTTAGTCGATTCCTGCGCATTTGCTAATTATAGACACAGATTTTTTACCTCAAACCCAGTTCTGAGCTTGAGTGCCAGGAAAAGCAAAAGTCCAAATTTTTATGTTGACATCACGGTTTTAATTTTTAAAATTTGTTTGAAATAGAATGCCCAACAAAATGGGGCAGTCGTACAAACCAACCCATCAACCAACCAAACAGAATAACCCAAGCAGAATCATGTATTATATGTAATGATCATCATATGAGAGGTTTATTTTAGGGTGATATCTACGATATAGTTGCTCTGTGAGTTCCCTCAAAAAAAAATATATATATACAAAAGTGACTTAAACATATACTACTACCTAAAATAAGAGTACGTCATAAGGGGCACACAATTACAGTTTTGTTAGTCCTAAAAGCTGAGAGAAAAATAAAATAGTATCAACCAGTATGCCCAGCTCTCACATAATTTCCAAGGAACTACCAATGGCATCTATGCAATGTGCCTCTTTTTCTAAGTGTTTTAGCTACCTACCATCAGAGGAAGGAAGATACTAAAAGTAATGGTACTGAACAGAATTGTTTGAGACCCGTACCCCACATATGGAGAAAATGCATGTAGTTCAGCAGACATAGAGCACAGTGTGAAGATACTGTGCTTAGACACAGATACTCCAGAACAGAAAGATATCCACAAGGAGGGTCAATGTATAAAACCATAGCACATGGATAATAACATCCAGACACGCATATACTGCAGTCTTTAAAGAAAGATGCTCATTTATCTCATTGAACAAGTATAGGGAGAAGTCATTAAAGTTACCTATCATGATTTACTATAACACACACACACACACACACACACACACAATTGTAGATACATATATAGAATGAGTGTTTAGGTGGAATTTATTTGTCATATTTCTCAAGTTAAATTTCTGTGGATCTGCAACTTCCAGGAAAGCAAAAAGAAAAAGAAAAAGAAAAAACCCTTTTCACCATAAGAAAACATATTTTACTAGGAAAGCATGTTAGTAAGAAAACATGTTTCACTTCCTCCATTCCCAAGATTCACTTCAGGAATTTTGTTCTATAGTTCATCCGATGATTAAATTAATAGAATTTTCTATTTCCGAGTGTGTATTTTCAGCTTGCCACTTGTTTCAACAAATAAGTATCTTTTAATATTTAAACTAGGTGCTGCAAAATATTTAAGAGAGGATTTAAACTCCAGATCTGACTGATTAAATAGCAAATCAAAACAAGAAAAAAAATTCCAGGGGTTTACTCCCACTGTAAACATAGGTAAAATTTAAATTTCAGATTTCAAACCAAGTTAAGGAAAGATTTGACCCTCAGGATCCACTCTATTATAAAGATCTGGCAGTTGATACGGAGAAAATGTATGTGAATGGTTGCAGGAAAATTGGCCCATTTTTCTAACAGAAACATATCTAACTGTTCTTCTTAGTCTCTTAAATTTAATAACTTCATCATTTTTTTTTTTTCGAGACAGGGTTTCTCTGTATAGCCCTGGCTGTCCTGGAACTCACTCTGTAGACCAGGCTGGCCTCGAACTCAGAAATCCGCCTGCCTCTGCCTCCCAAGTGCTGGGATTAAAGGCGTGCGCCACCACCACCCCGCCAACTTCATCATTTTCTGCCAACACTTTAAACAGACTGGAATATCAGATTACACAACAGAAAAATACACATTAAAATTTACCAAAGAAAACTCTTATAAGCTATTTTGTTTAAATTTTTATTTGTTCACTTTACATCTTGTTTACTGTTCTGCCTCCCAGTCACTCCTTCCCCTAACTCTTCCCCCCCCCCCTTTTTTCTCTGGGAAAGTGGAGGCCCTACCTGTGTATCCTTCCTCCCCTAGTACATCAAGTCTCTGTGGGACTGGGTGCATCCTCTCCCACTGAGGCCATACAAGGCAGCTCAAGTAGAAGAACATATCCCACAGACAGGCAACAGCTTTTGGGATAGCCCCCATTCCACCTGTTTGGGATCCACCTGAAGACCAAGCTGCACATCTGCTGCAAACGTGCCCGTGCAGTAGGGGTGGTATAAGCTATTATTTTAATGGTTAAAGAAATATAAATGGTTGATTCCTTTATTAACATAAACAATTAAAACAATATTTATACATCTACTATGTATAAATATGTACATAAATAGATAGAGAATGTAGATATGAAAGACTGATTACACAGTCTCTTTTGAACCATGTGTGGGACCAGCAGTTTGTTTCAGGTAATGGTCCAATATGGCCCCTGTATCTTTAAGAACTGTATAATAAAGAAGACCACTGTCCAGCAGCAATTTGAGGTAGAAGGTGACTGAGGGGATAGTACTCAGTACTTATGATTGAAAGCTTGCTGCAGAGAACCAGCTCAAAGGGAAGGCTGTCCATGTTGGGGTTGCCATTCAAATGCAGTTCCAGGTTCTCCAGGGTACCAGTTTCTTCAGGAAGAGGATTAGCATGTCCTCTCCAGTGATGACAGGATGTGCAAGTGTTAAGGTGACCAATTCCACTAGGAAGAGTGGTCCAGTTCTTGTTGTCAAAAACAATTTCTGTAAATTCTTAAGATAAGCAATTTCATTGGTTAAGGGTTCCAATTTGTTCTCCCATAGACCCAATTCTCTGAATTTCCTAAGGTTTTCACGACTGTGGGGAAGCATCTTTGGAAAATTGTTTGATAATACTAGACCCTTGTGCAAGACAAGTTTAGACACATCTCGAAAGAACCTGGTGAGCCAGTTAGTGCTCAAATTCAGTTCTAACATAATTGTTCAATTTCCCAAATCTAAGAGAAGTGATGTTAACTGCTTGTCTTCATATTCAACTTAATTAATGTATGGTTTACCTCTGGAGAGAATTCCAAAATGAGATCCTGTTGATTCGATTATATTTTATGGTAAGGGAATAAATTGTGGAAAACTGAGATGAATCTACTAGATATAATTGCAAGTGATTTCTAGCTAAGGTCTAACTGCTCAGTTTTACAAGACTGGGTAAGACTCTTTAGTGAAGAAGTGTTATTTTTTTTTTAATTCAAATTCTTAGATTTTCAGCATTTTGCTAGTGATCTGGGTATTCCCGACAGTCTATTGTATCTCTGGCCAAGATGGTTTAAACTGGACAGACTTCCTATTGTATGTGGGAGGTCTATTTGTTCATTGTGCTGCATGTCAAGGTTGGTTATCTTGGGCGAAGTTTCTAATCTCTGGAAAGTGCTCAAGTTGATTGCGAGCTACAAGCAGCATAAAGGAGTTACATAACTCAACCCTTGGTTTAGGATTTTGTTCTCTTGAGTGCTGAGTTGCTGAGTTGAGGCAGATTTTTCATGTCCTTTTCCAAAGGTATAGAGTGGGGAACAAATCAAGCCTATCAGCACTGAAGGAATTCCCCTCAGTTTATTATGCTGTAAATCAAGCATCCACTGCTTCTTCAAGGATCAGGCAAACTGGCCAGTGAGCTTCCACTGAGAGGCAAGTGTCAGGAGATTTACTAGACAGCCCATCTCTGCTGGAGGAGCTTGTAATTTGTTACTGTATAAATAAAGCTCTGTTAATTGAGTCAGCCCTTTGATTGATGGCAGTGTATGTATAGACCCCTTGATGTTTCTTCCAGGCAGTTGTTAAGCTCCTTAAGGGCTGAGTTGCCTTTTTAAGTCCCAGGTGCTGGATTTGGCTGTCTGATGATACTGTTTACTGAAGCAGCCGCCCCTGGCTGGGCAGCACTGAAATCCTTCATGCTCCTTTCCACCTTTCCCTTTGGTTTTAGATTCATTGTCTTTTCTCCAAACCTCTAGAGTCCTTTGCCTCTTCTCTTCCCTTGGTGGATGGTACTTGGGATATTTCTCTGTAGTCTTTTTCTGTGCCTAATCTATCACACATGCTGACTCAGCTGAGACCGAATACTACGTGAGCTTATTTTATTTGTGAGAAATCCAGATTGGAAGATGAAGAGACAAAAATCTTACAACAACAACAACAACAACAACAACAACAACAACAACAACAACAAAGCTAGCCTTGGTGGGACTGGAGCAATGACTCAGTGGTTCAGACCTTCTAGAGAATCAGGGGTCGATTCCCAGCATCCACGAGGATGCTCTCAGTTGTCTGTAATTCCAGATCCTGTGTATCCGAAGCTCACTCTGACCTCTTCGAGCACTGTAGGTGTAGTACCAGCATACAAGCAGGAGAAAACACATAAAAATAAAAATAAATAAATCCTAAAAAAGAAGTGTTAGCATCAGGAAAGAATCATCTTGGAGACATGCCCATCAGTGTGTGTTATATCTCATAGAGCTATGGTCAGTTCTGATAAGTCACTCCAACGGGTATCATGGTGCTGGGGGTCTGAGACTCATGACCCCTTTCTGAATGTTATTTCCTACAGTTCCTCCTGCTTCCTTCATGCCTTCTGCTTTACCACAGCCCAGAGGCGCCTGAACAGTCTACCAGCAGGTTCCTGAGTCATGTGTCTGTTTCTCCCTCATTCTTGTAATTCTTTTCTCTTTCTGTCCTCCGGCAGTCTTTGCTGTTCCTGCTGCTAAGATCCAGGGCAAGGCATCTATCTTTCTTTCTTTCTTTCTTTCTTTCTTTCTTTCTTTCTTTCTTTCTTTCTTTCTTTCTTTCTTTCTTTCTTTCTTCCTGCTTCTTTCTTCTAGACTCATAAAAATGGGGCACAGTGATTTTCCAAGTATTGAACTCTATTTCCAGTAAAAAGAATAGACCATAGCCATCACAAAAGTTAGTGTGTGGGCAGCTTCAATAGTGAGACTGTGTTTGAACACACAGCCCTTTTCAGAATCCTTGACGTTTCAGATCCTCCAAGACAGAAAGGACAGACTACCTTCCTATCTCCCAGACAGATGAAAATCAGCATAAAAAATGGAAAGTGCTTAGAACAGATCCAGGCTGCACCGACGCCCCCAGTGGATGTTAGCAGTCCACCACATTTTCATTTTGTAGATTTTCATGTTGGTTTGGAAGAGGACTTTGATTGGAATCATCTTTTTATTTTCTACTGGTTACTACATTTTTTTTTTTTTTTTTTTGAAAAAAAAACACAACAAACATTTTATACGGTGAAGGGTGCTTCAGCTCTGTGATTTCCCATGTTTAGGTTATGGTTTCACTGTATATTCCAGATTTTCTACTATGTACATGTCTACTTGTTAGTGTACTGTAGGTGAAACCCCTAGGTTTTACTTTCTGTTTATGTCTGCTTTTAGTTTTGCTTAAAATCACACTTAAATTCTTCTTTTTAAGTAGTGGTTCTCAACATGTGGATTATGACCTTCTTAGGGGCAAATGATTCTTTCACTGGGGTGGCCTAAGACCATCTCACACCACATATATTTGCATAACAATTTATAACAGTAGCAAAGTTACAGTTATGAAGTTGTAATGAAAATAATTTTATAGTTGGATGTCATCACAACACGAGGCACTGTATTGAAGGATCATAGCATTGGGAAGGTTGGGAGTCACTGTTTTAAAGGTTCTTGGAGGTTAGAGGCTGAAGGGAAGGCTCAGTGGTTAAGAGCACATACTGCTCATGTAGAGGACCAAAGTTCAGTTCCCAGGCAGCTCCCAACTTGTAACTCTAGCTCCAGGGGATCAAACATTTTTTTTTTTTTTGCCTTCTGTAAGTACCTACTCACATGTCCACCTCTCTCCCTTACATACACTCTCCAAATTAGAGGTTTGAAATTTCTCTTTTATAGTTTTTTGAAATGTCAAGTAACATGTTGATGAACTGTGTTTTATATGAGGCTTCTGGTACCTTGTAGTTTAAGCTTTAGTGGTGGATATGTTTGCAAGATTTGTTCACTGTATTTTTAGGTGATCTCTAATAACTTTTATTTTTATCACTAACTTCTTCTTCTCACTCAACAGTTTGGAAACTTCAGTGGTCAGATTCCAGGGATGCAAATGCAAATGGGCCAGCCAATGCCAGGGGCAGCTCCCAATATGTTCTCTAGTGGCTACCCTGGGTACGTGGCATACGACAGCTACTCCCCTGCCGATGACTCCATGTGGACGTATTTCACAGCTGTTGCTGGACAGGTGAGGTGATAAATCTTTTATCAAATACTAGTCAATAAATGTTTACTAGCGACTTAGTGTATGATTTAAAATGTCTATAAAGTTTATGTCTTAAACTTATGTAGATCTTATCAAAGATGAGAGTTGTCATACCTGCGTTATTTTTTAAATTCTATTGAGTTTGCTCTTGACAATGTCACATGTGAGTAATGTGTGTGCTTATCATTATAACATCATCTCCTCCCATTAGCGTCCCAGCTTCCTTACAAGTCCTCTTCCCACAAACATGACCTGTGTTGCTCTTGTTGTTATTATTTGTTTTTGAGACCCACTGAGTTTGACTGGGATCCTCCGTTTCAGTGTGAGAAGCCAGTAGGCACAATGGATAGTATGTTGTTCATTTGACTGAAAGGGGCAATGTTCTCAAAGGTGGGGAATCTGATTCTTCCTGAAGATGTGATTTTTGTGGCGAGTGGATGTCATTTGTTCCTTTCAAGCTCAGGCTAAAGTGTAATTGCAAATGTATTGGCATTGAGCAACAGCAGTTACCTTGAGAGGTAATTGGATCATAAGGGTCCCATCCTCTTGGAAGGATGAGTGTGATTCCTCTCCATGGTTTGAAAGCAAGCCATTCACCTCCCCTCTTTCTTCTTGGATATGGATATATGCTTTGGTTCATCAAACACTATGTGGTCTTTTATGCTCATGTGCTACTCACAGAAAGCAAGGGGTCCTCTCTAGAAACAGCCATACTCTTCCTGGCTTCCAAAACTGTAAGCCAAAATAAACTTTTTTTTTTTTTTTAAATGAAAGTGCCAGTTTCAGGTATATGGTTATAGCCACAGACAGAGGAATATAAATTAAATATTTACTAGTTGTCTTCTCTGGAATTATATTTATTTTTAATTGTGTGTATGTGTGTTTGTGTCTGTGGGTGGACATGCATGATGATGCCCATGAAGTCCAGAACCTTCTGATCATCAGGGTCATTCTGATCATCAAAGGTAGGAGTGAGCCCCTTGACCAGGTTCTGGAAATCAAACTTCGGTCTTTAGAAAAGCAGTAAGAGCTCTTAACCACGAAGTCAACTCTCATGCCTGCTGAATTTTATTTATATTTCGAAAGAATTTTTTTCATTATGTTTCACATTGAGAAACACTCTACTCTCCTTAAATGACTTTAAAATACAAAACCAAGTCGGCTTATGAAGGAAAAGAATGAATACTCACAATTTGCTTGAATACAAAGAAGTTCTAGGGCTGTAACTTAATAAGGATGGGAATTATATTCTCAACTTTGGCATCAATTCCATTAACTGTAAGTACACATACTGCAGTTAAGGTATGTCCAATGGTGTGGCTAGGAAGTCACTTCTGCTGTCAGACATTAATTCAAGTTGAGAAACTGCATGTGTTATCACAGATGAAGTTGTATCATTTTTAGTTATAAATGGTTTAAGTTGATGGCACATTGCTATGGAGAATATCAAAATGATCATGTCGACTTTTCTATTTTTTTAATACAAAAATGAAAGCAGAATGGTGTGCTATGGTATTGGCAATTAGTCTCTACTACTTCGACTACACATGTAGGCCAGCTGTTGATGACCAGCAGAGCAGCTTGGGCCTGCCAGTCAGGTCTCAGACTTGTTGTTATTGACAGTATGTGATCACAGTGGCTTTGCCTTTACTTTCACTATTAATACATTAATTTATCATAATTAATTTTATGCATACCACCCTGTAAAATTGGAAGTGAAATTAAAAACATATGCCTCTGCTATGGTTTGAGTGTGAACACTCTCACAGGCTTGAGTTTCTGTACATTTGGCTTGGGGCTCATAGTGCTGTTTTGAAGATTGTGGACATGGGACTCAGATAAAAGACCATAGGAGTGGGGTTTGAAAGCTACAGACTGGGTCTGTGGCCCAGAGCTTTGTGCTTCTTGCTTTGTTAAGATGTAACAAGCCACATGACAATCTCCTCCGCCATGGACACAGTCCAAGTCACCATGTCTTCTTCACCATAATGACCCTGCCCATTTAAACTGTCAATAAAATCTCTAGTTTTTATTGTTGTTGTAGTTTTTTTTTTGTTTGTTTTGTTTTTTGTTTTTTTTTCATCTCTAGTTTTTAAAACTAGCTTCTAAAAAGTATTGGGCCATAGAAGTAATCTATATAGTGTTATACTTATTTGTGTTAGTTTTCACTGCTTTTGATATGAAGGAAATATTATTTATTCATTAAAATATTATTTTGTTATCACAATTATGATTTTGTACATATGTATAGCATGGAACTATGTACATATGTATAAAATCTCAATTATATTTTATATATGGATGCAGGCATGTATATAAAAATACGTTTATATTGTATGTGTTATACCCATGTTTCCTAGCTCAGGGCATAGAAGTTAGAATTTCTCATTGGTAAAGTGTAGAAACTCAGTCTCACCCTGCTTTCTGGTTGCCATAAAGAAATTCTATCCCTTAGTTTGTATGGTGACTTGTTAGAAGGCCCTCAGTGCAAAACAGTTCTGCTGTGTCCTGCGGATGCTGTGTGAGATGTGGATGGTGTGGACCGTGTGTGAGAACAGAGGGCATGTCTCTCTAAACTGTGATGCAAAATATTAAGAGTTTATTTCTTTCAAATATCATTTGGATCCAATTTCTAAATTTTTAATGCTTATTTTTTCTTTTGTTGCCCTTTTCAAAATGAAACAAAAGTTATCTGGTAGACTATTTCATTGAGAATAAATATTACAATGTGAAACATTATAATATATTTTGTATATGCGAGTGGGTCTAAAAATTATAAAGTTATAGTCAAGCCTTATTTGACACCAGTATTGTGCTCTGGAATATTAGGCAGTAGAAAGAACACAGAGGATGAGACCATTTGCCCACAGTCACTTTAGAGTGAATCTCACAACAACCAAGGACCTTATTGTAGGTCCCACATCCTATGTTCATCTGCCAGGGGACCAACACATTAGCAGTTCACCTCTGGTAGACATTTAACCCAAATACAATACATACTAATTGGTAGGAATTTTTCAAACTCCATTTTAATCTTTTGGACTAAATCTATAGTCCATTCTTGACTGAAACTGTGTTGTGACAAAAGACTACATCAATTTAGTAGTATGGCCCTTCTTTAAAAAAAAAAAAAAAAAAAACATTTGAAATGAAAGATCAAGAGATCCAAAACCTGATTCTTAAATTCAGGATATAGTAAAGATGGTTGTGCTGTCTAGTTTTATGTCAACTTGACACAACCTAGAAAGGCAGGTACCTCCAATGCCTCCATAAAATCAGACAGGAGGGCACTCTCTTAATTAGTGATTAATATGTGAAGGCCCAACCCATGGTGGGTGGTGCCATCCTTGGGCTGGTGGTCCTGGGATCTATAAAAAAGCAGGATGAGAAGCCAGTAAGTAGCAAGCCTCTACCATCTCTGCATCAGCTTCTACCTCCAGCTTCCTACCCTGCTTGAGTTCTTGTACTGACTTCCTTCAATGATGAACAGTGAAATGGAAGTGTAAGTCAAATAAACTCTTTCCTCAACTTGCTCTGGTCATGTTGCTCTGTCACAGCAATAGTAACCCTAAGACAATTGTGTGTGTGTGTGTGTGTGTGTGTGTGTGTGAGAGAGAGAGAGAGAGAGAGAGAGAGAGAGAGAGAGAGAGACAGAGAGAGAGAGAGAGAGAGAGAGAGAGAGAGAGAGAGAGAGAGAGAGAGAGAGAGAGACAGAGAGAGGATCAAGTGAACCGATGGTATTATATGTATATTATACAAGAATAACATACATGCTCATATGTTATATATCATTTTTATGTTTAACAATTATTGGGGTGAGAGATGTAACATTTGTATCTATGGGATATAACAGGATGGTAATCCAGACTATAGGGTAGAATTTCAAGTAGAAAACTATGTTTAAATCTGGGGCAGGCTATCAATTGATGACTTATAAATTGTGATTGTTTCTGGGAGAGGCTTGGGGATGAAAAGGATTGAGAACATAAAAGAAAACAGTACACTGGATATTCAGATGCTGACTGATAAGGAGAGGCTCTCCCTTGGTTTTAGCTACAGTCTGTAACCATCCTCCCCTCGTTTGATAGCAGTGGAGAATGTACTGAAGTGGGTAGCATTTCATAGAACACTGACAACATCTTATGTTCTGTTCTTTCCTTGAGTGCTCTTCAGGTCCCATTGCTTTTCTAAGAACAGTGGCTTTGTACAGAATTACCATATGTGACTCATGATTGGCTACTCAAGCCCAATAGACAACTTCCTGTCAGTATCAGTATCTCATAGAAGGTGGAAAAATCATAGTTATAAAAAGTATCCATTTTCTATAAGACAAAACAAAGTCATGTGGATAGAATTTCTTTGGAATGCTTTTTCCAAATAAAGGCATTGCTAGGGGACTGATAAGATGAAAGGGAATTTCATGTCTGAATTCAAATCCTGAGACCCACATGATGGGAGGACGGCAGATTCTCATCCAGAAGATGTCCTCTGGCATCCATGTGTCCTCCACACAACATCACAAAATAATAATGTTAACTGTAATAATAATATTAAAGCCTTGTTAGAAGACAACCTTGTTTCCTTTGGCTCATTAGTCTTTCTACCTGGAAAGGGAACTTGATGTTTGAAGATGCAGCAGTCATCTGTGGCTTGGGAGCAGTTTGTATGAGATAAAGGCCTGTGTCTGGAGAATGCGAGAGACGTAGAGGTAGATGGGACAGTTAAGCTGCCATGTAGCCTTATTGTCCCCAGCTGCAGACTTTTATGAAACAATGAACCCTTATCGATCTATCCATATATCCATCATGTCTCCATATATCTATCCATCTACCCGTCCGTCCGTCTGTCCGTCCGTCCGTCTGTCCACCCACCCACCCATCCATCCATCCATTCATCCATCCATCCATCCATCCATCCATCCATCCACCCATCTATCCATCCATCCATCCATCCATCCACCCATCTATCCATCCATCCATCCATCCATCCATCCATCCATCCATCCACCCATCCATCCACCCATCTATCCATCCATCCATCCATCCATCCATCCATCCATCCACCCATCCATCCACCCATCCATCTACCCATCCATCTACCCATCCATCTACCCATCCATCTACTTTAGGCCGGGTCTCACTACATATCCCCAATGACCTTGACCTCGAAGAGCTCCCCTTGCCTCTATCTTAAGTCATTTTTATAATGCTGTTCTGCACAACAGAATGTCATTGACATAAGAACTAGTGAAACATTTTACTTGTATTTTTTTTTTTTTTTTTGTCTTTGAGTCTAGCAGATGCCTTACATCTACAGAACATTTGAATTTATACTAGCCACATTTCAGGCACTCATTGGCAACTCCAGCCAGAAGCTACTGCCATGGCAGCAGAGGACTAATTACTCTTTGCTCAGGGGCCTGCTTTTCATTTCTACGTCACCTATGCGATGACGTAGAAATGTCCCCCTAGCCTTTATATTGTCACCTGATGTAGTCTTGGCTGCACTGTTCTATCTTCTACCACGGAAGTGCAAGCATTGTAAAGACAAGGAAGGTGTATTGCACACTGTTTGATACCTGGTATATTGAAAGGGATTCATATGCAGTGGCTGCTCAGTTAATGACTGTTAGATGAAAGTGTGTACAAGAGTCATCTGATCAAGTCTGTACATTTGCATAGCAATTATTTTAATGATTGTTTCATGAAAGTAATTTTATCTAATATGGTCTTTTTTGAAAACTTTATTTTTGCAGGCTTTAGCACACATAAATTTTACGTGTAGCTTGAAATTTTGACTTGTATTTTTGAGCTGAAGTTTGTCATTGCTTCTTCCCTCTTACTTCCTTCTGCGTCCTATGTTCCATCCCACCGCCACCTTTTGTCAGTCTTCTTTTCCTCTTAGTTTTGTGACATCATCACTTGGATTCTGTCATGAGTCAGCTCTCAGCTTGGTCAGGGATGTACCCAGGATGATGTTGAAAATTCTGTCCCAAATGAGGTGTACCTAGCTCGCAACCTAGTCCTTCTCTGTAGGTACCACTTACTCCTCCTTAGTGGTGTCTTTTTTGTAGGGGATATTTTGGTTCCTTGAGGAGAGGGTTGGGGATGAAAGCGATGAAGAATGTGAAAGAAAACAGTACACTGGAAATTCAACTCCAGACTGATGAGAAGGAGAAGCTCGCCCTTGGTTTTAGCTACAGTCTGTAACCATCCTCCCCTCATTTGATAGCAGTGGAGAATGTACTGAAGTGGGTAGCATTTCATAGAACACCGACAACATCTTATGTTCTGTTCTTCTCTTGAGTGCTCTTCAGGTCCCATTGCTTTTCTAAGAACAGTGGCTTTGTACAGAATTACCCCATCACTCTTCCTAGATTCAAGGCATATGGCAGTCATATCCCAATGACATATGAAACTGTGTTTACTTCTACGTACTGTACTAAGGTCTAATTTAGAATTGGAATTACATGTGTGTGTTTGTGAAAAAAAATATATATATTCACACACATACATATATACTATGTGTGTGTATATGTGTATTTCCATCTCATATACTTTGAAAACATAACATCATAGACATTGAGCATAGTTAATAAAGGAATTACTCGCACACCCTTTGTCTCATTGTCACTCCTTTCAGATGCCATAGCAGTCCCCTAATATAAACACCTGGTGTCACCTTCAGTTGTTGCTGTATTGCTAAGTGGCTTAGAGTCAGGCTGAATTAAGACATGAGAGATTTTTGTCTTGAATGCGCAACTTAAACGTGTTTTGAAATGTGTTAAATAAATGGAGCTTTAATGTGTGTGTGTGTGTGTGTGTGTGTGTGTGTGTGTGTGAACTTAGAACAGTGTGATGGGCACAAGCTCGTTTTTCTCAGCTTTTAAGACAGGCCTGGCCCTGTGTCTGCACATGGCTCTCATTTGCCTCTCTTTCATGTTGACTGTGCTTATGTGGACAAAGCCCTTTCAACTTGTCTGACAACTTCACTTTTGTAAGACATTAAAATATAGACCAATCTGTTTGACATGGTTAAACTTGCTTGTTTTTTAGAAGATAATTGGGTAGAGTAATGTAACTGGAAAGAAAGGATTATCCATGTAAATTAATGTTCTTATATCTCTTCCAAAACTTCTTCATAAGATGGAGAGTTTGTGAATGGTCATCAGGATACAGTGGAGTGAGTACCTGTAGTTCCATCTGTCCAGGAGGCTGGGACAGGAGGACCAGTTATGCCCAGGAATTTGAGACCAGCCTGGGCATACTAAGATTCCCATCTCAACCAAAATAAAAATCAAAACCAATAAAGCCTCAGAAACATTGAAAAAGTTAATGGACAGATTTCTGCAGTTTACAGCCTTGAGTTTTTCAAGTGGATTAAGCAATATCAGGGAACAGGTTTCTGATTATAAAATGCAAACTCCTTTTCATCTACATTGTATCTATGCACAGCAGTGAATGAAGAAAGCAGGGGCTTCAGGTGCAGCAAGTACTATTTGCAGCTCTCTTAAGTTCAGGGTTATTTACCAAGATGTCCCCAAATACTTCTTTGTTCTTTAACTTAAATTCTCAATACTTTTTTCTAGGTTTCTTTTTTCTACTAGTATTGCTACAAAATAACAACATATTCTTCAAAGTTTAGTTTGCCTTCTATGTTTAGAAGTATAAATTAACCTATGTGGAGATAGTTGAACTTGTGTGTGAATGTTGCAAAAGACGGTGCTAAGGGGGCAGAAACCATCAGCCCATATGGGATTTATTTCTTATAATTTAATTGCACTGGTGGAAAGTTTCCATAAATTCATGTGTTTTCTTGAAAGTTTTAATTTTATGTTGTCTCTTCATTAAATTCTGTGTATCATTGTGTTGTCTAAATATTCTATTGATTTGTTAGTGGGAAGAAACTGACAAGCCTTAGAAATTCTTGTTAATTTCATTCTTAACTAGAATAGCATTTTCCCACTTAAAGAGTTAAAGAGAAAAGCAATTTATAATTGTTATTGTCAGTATGTGAGAGGACGGTATTTAAAATCAAAAGGCGGGGAGGGAAAGGTATTTTCTAATCCTTTATTTGTAAAAAGTCTTCTTGTGCAGAGGTTGAGCACACTGGTGTTCAGTTTGCCCTCTCGCAGCAGGGCCTTTGCTGCAGAGCTGTCAGACTTGGATATAGAGCATGATATTGCTTATTTCCACTTAGAATGCATCAAGCAACTATTACAAGTTAGGTTTCTCGAAACATACTATTGGCTTGAAACCGTTACTTTGGAATAGGTAATTATTGGTAATGTGTACTTGAGTGGGATGTGACAGAGAGGCCTTCTGATGTCCATGTCATTCATTGGAGAATTTATTTTTTCTAAAGCAGCCTCACTCTTAAAACTATACTAATTTTTATTAAACCCTAGTTTTAAAAATAACTAAAGAGTTCGTAATTTGTAAAGTCCCTCCCAGCACAGTGAGGGAAGGGAGGGGAGCACTTAGGTGCCTTCAGGGAGCACGACAGGGGTGACCAGGAGTAAGGTGAAAAAGCATTTTGCATTGTTCTGATCCCTGAGAAGACAAGGGAATCCTATGTGTCTCAGACTGGTGGACAAGGTTCTCCAGGTCCCACAGTCTGGGGTGTGCCTTTGCTGGCAGTGTTTTATTGTGCAGATTCTGTGGTTTGTACTGGTTTGAAAGTTGAGTATCTCTGGGTTGCCCCAGAGTAGCACTCATTAAGATTTTAAAGTCCTTGGGTACCACTGCACTTTCAAGCTGGGGCCATTCTCTTTTGCAGGATGGTGAGGTGGATGCTGAGGAGCTACAGAGATGCTTGACGCAGTCTGGAATCAGTGGAACTTACGCTCGTGAGATCATGTTTCCTCTTGTTTCTTCTTGTTGCATTGGCGATTAGGATAGCAAATTAATTTCTAGCAGTTTAGTCGCACACCTAAAATAGCAAACACTCTATGTAACAGGTTTAAAGAATCAGATAGTTCTGTACATATTAGTACAAAAACAACGGTTTATTTACACTCATGACTTTCAACATTAACTACTCAGCAGACACATTTTTTTTTAAATGGTTATAAATGGCTTTGTTCAAAATGTCATTCCAGACCTCAAAGAGTCATAGTTTAGCACTATACCGCTGCAGCTTGGTGATTGTCAATTGATGTCCTGCTATGGAAAATGAGTATTTAACTTCTTTCCGACCTTAAAATCACTCCATCCTCCCATGTGAAGTTTCTGTTGTTTGTCCTGCTGATGGAGGTATAATAGTCTGAGGCCTGTCATCAACATTTACCTTAACTCTAGGTCTGCATGTTGCTTAGAGCTGTGTCTTGTGACAGTGTTTGGCGACCTTTCTTTGTCCAGTAGCCCTTTGTCTTTCCCAGAATACACAGTGGCTAGTGTACGGGAGTAAAGAAACTGCTGAAATAGCTACTCCATTAGGGGAAGATTTTTATTGTGGATAAGAGAGGGACAGTAGCCAGAGGCATCCGGAAGAGTCAAGCACAAAGAGAAAAAGACAGTGGACATTACCAGGGCTATCTCCAAGAGGAGGGAGAGTAGGAGGCCATAGCAAGAGAGGGGACAGTACAGAATAGCAGGGGTGGGGAGGTCGGGGCGGTAGTGAGGATATCAGAATGAGGGGCAGGAGGAAACTCTTGTTATATAGAGAACACATTGATATCTAGGAGGAGGAAAGCCTGAGGTGAGAAGGGCCAGCATGATAGGGTTAAGGTCTTAGAAAGGTATAATTGATACTTGTGAATAGGCAACCACAGGAATATCCCCATGGAGAACCATATGCCCTTCTTCCAGAGACAAGGGAAATGTATCCTTTTGTCAGATGGGAATCTGCTTCCAAAGTTCCTGAGGCATGCTGGTTTTTATCTGATGGTCAGAAATCTGTCTGTAGTCCAGCTTGAGCTAAGCCAAGACTGTTATTTCTGGATATGTGCGCTGCCTTTTAGAGTTTAGGAAATTGGTGATTGCTTTGGACCTGACAGCTAGAGATTGCATCCCTCTGGTTGTCCCAGACTTTCTGGGATGCTCTATGTTTTACAGAGGGTCTCAGTTTTCCACTCTACACTTCTTTCCCACTCTTGAGTTGCATCTCTTATTTTATTCTCTCTCTGTTGTCTAGTATTTTTTTATGATCAATTATTCCATTGCAATACCTCATTAAGTAGCTTTTGTCAAATTTTGAGACTTTAAGATACTTTCATTTTTGTTTAGTCATTGAGTGGCTGCTTGTCAAGGGGTGGAGTTCTCCGTGACAACATTCACAAAGAATGTTTTCTAGAGCAGTGTGCAGCGTCCAGCTAGAAGAGGCAGGAAGGGGCCTGGGGTTTAAGTGCTCCTGCCAAAGACAGTTTCACACACGTTTTCAGAAGAACGTCTGGTCTGCAGGTCCATAGTCTAAATTTCTATCTCACCTGCATGAGGTTTGCTTTTCCTCTCTGGACACTCAGGGATCCTTCTGTTCCTCACAGGCCCCTGCTGCTCTGGCATGTCAGAGTGTAGTGTCTCGTGGTCTCGCATGGGGGAACTGAGTGGGTGTGTTCAGTCTGGAATCTCTTGTACTTTTTTGTTCTGGGAAATCTTCTTCAGTGGTGTTTCCTCTTTCTGTAATGTGTGCTATTTGGACCGAGTCATCTGTTCTCCTTTTTGTAGAATGTCCTTAACTTTCTTTCATAAACCTTCTGTGTCTTTCATTTCGGGTGGTAGTTTTGTAAGATCTTAGAGCCTCTGCTCTTTTTCAGAAATGCTATGCTTTTTGTTTCTATTATCCCTCTGAAACTATTAATACGCTTATTGCATGGCCTCTCCTTTCTCAAAATTACCTTTACTTTTTAGCTTGTTTGCTTGCTTTGCCTGTCAGTTCTTGAGTGTCTGACACTTTGTTGCTCATGTCTCAGAAAAAAGCTGATAATAAATAAGCACTGGTCTAGCAGACTCTGTTCTTCCTTGTAAGGTGAAGCTGGACAGTTTCACTGTGGGTTGCCGGCGTCACTGTCATGAGAAATTTCCATTGTTGCCTTTGGGCTATCTTTTCTCTTGTTCTCCTTAGGGGAGAAAGCATATTTCCACAGTTCTCAACTCTGTGTAAATTTTTAGTTAGTTGGCATGTTTTTTGTAGTTAGTTTGTTCTCATTGTGCCTAGTGTCCTACAGTCCAGAAACATCTCCAGAAAGTGAAGCTCCTGCTGGGCGAGAGTGTAGGTGTGCCAACCATCCAACTGAAGAAAGGCAGAGAGGGGATTGGGTCTTTGCATGCTCTTAAAATAGCCCTTCGTTCAGTTCTGTTTTTAGCCCCACCTTCACACACTTGTTCGAAGCTGCCAATTCTTCAACAGGTGGCATCTTTCCCAAGGTAACTAGGTTGTTTCTCAGCATTTCTCTATATGTATAAACATCAAATAGCCACATCTCTCAAGTTTTTAACTTGCAAAATAATTTTCTGTTATTTCCTTTTCTTCTAAGAGTTGACGTACGCCCCCTCCCCCATCAAAAACAAAGGATGAAGTAAAATCTATCATTTTCTGGATGAAAAGTCTGTCTTTCTACTGAATAAAAATATTTCATCTTTAAATTTCTTTCCTGAGATTGAAGATATTCTTACCTGTTTATGTAATTTTTAAAAATGATTTTATTTATTTATTTATTTATTTATTTATTTATATGAGTACATTGTAGCTGTCTTAAGACACACCAAAGAGGGCATCAGAGGCCACTACAGATGATTGTGAGCCACCATGAGGTTGCTGGGAATTGAACTCAGGACCTCTGGCACAGCAGTCAGTGATCTTAACTGCTGAGCCATCTCTCCAGCCTTGTTTATGTATTTTTTAATTTCTATTTTAATCTGGTTAAGTTCTTCTACCTTCTAAATGTGAACCAAGCTACACTGTCGAAAAGCTGTCACAGAACAATTTGTTCGTCATGTAACTCTCCTAACTTCCGGTAGGTTAATTATGGAGGAGCATGAGGTCTCAGTGTTGGTGCTTCTGTCAGCTTAGAAACCCCTCTTTCTCGGCTCACACTATCTATCTATCTACCTGTTTACGTATCTATCTATCTGTCTATCTATCTATCTCTATCTATCCATCCATTTGATATACTTGTGTTATAGTATGCAATCTACTGTAATGGTTACTCTTTATCATAGGCCCAACTGGGCTTGGGATCACCTAGGATATACACCAGTGGTTGTGTCTATCAGAGCATTTCTAGGAAGACCCACCCTGAGTGGGAATGAGACCATCTCCTGGGCTAGGGTCTGAGTAAAAAGGGAAGAGGAGAAAGCATTCATTTCTCTTTGCTTCTGACTGCAGACAAAATGTGAGCAGCCACCACGTGATCCATTCCTTAGGTCTTTTATACAATAATGAAAAAAAGTAATACACCCACACCTTACTGTTCCTAGCAGAGTGTTTTATCATTTTTCTTTAGGTATTTTGAAATTCATCTCATTTAATTGGTTTGAAGGATTTCAAAATGTTATCAAGCAGTATAAAATACAGTGAATTTAAATTATCTATTCATTTATTAATATCAAGGATCTAAATAAAGGAATATTGTAAGCTTCCTTGAAATTTGCTAATGTATCTTTTATTTTAGAAAAGTCAGTCCAACTAATTGAATGTAATTGTAATAAAATTTTGCAAATTTGAATTATTTTTAGTGGCTTGGCTTCATTGTAAATAAATGAAAATGTTAATATTTCTTACAATGCCTTTATTTTAATTACTTCCTTTATTTATAATATAATTGCAACATTTTCACCCCCTCTTTTCTCCTACCACCCACTTGTACCCCCTTGCTTGCTCTCTCTTTCAAATTCATGCCCTCTTTTTTCATTAATTATTTCACATATATATGCATATGCATCTATATTCTTAAATACATGAATGCACTCACCTCAGCCTATATAATGTTGCTTGTATGTATGTTTTCAAAGCTGATCATTTGTACTATATAACCAAATGGTATGTTCTCCCCATGGGAAAACTATTTCTCCTGTTGTTTGCATTCATTAATTGCCTGTAGTACAGTTCAGAGATCATCACAGAAAAATGGGGGAAAGATAGTAAGGGCCAGAAGATTAGGGAGTTTGCTGTAAGACTGTCTCTCTTAGGAATGTAGACACTAATCCCAGAACTACTTTCTTAAGATGGTTTATGTTGGTCTTCCTTTCTTCCCTTTCTCAAGAGAAGACAGTTACGTCTGCTCAGAGGATCACCATTTCTCACTAGATCTTCCTTCCTTCCTTCCTTCCTTCCTTCCTTCCTTCCTTCCTTCCTTCCTTCCTTCCTTCCTAACTTCCTTCCTTCCTTTTCATCCTAAATGCTGTCCTCTCCCAATTCTCTCCTCACAAAGTCCGAGAAAGTAGGGCCCACCCTGTATATCCTCCCACCTTGGCTCATCAAGTCTTTGCAGGTTTAGGCTCACCCTTTTCCACTGAGAGGAGACAAGGCAGCCCTGTTGGGGATGAGATTCCCTGGCCAGCCTACAGCTTTAGGAACTGCCCCTCCCCCCTCCAACCACCATTCCTGGTCCAGTTGTTGGAGGACCTACATGGAGACTGAGTTGCACATCTGCTACGTATATGCCAGTCCCAGGCCATGCATGCTCTTGCCTGTGTGGCTCAGTCTCTGAGAGCCCTCAGGGGTCCAGCTTAGTTGACTCTGTTGGTCTTTCTGTGGCATTCCTGTCCCCTGGAGGGCCTGCAATCCTTCCCTAAGATTCCCAGAATAGATGCAGACCCACCCTCACTGGATCTCTTTACTAAGCCAGCACACTTCACCTACCCCCAGTCGCCTCTCACCTAGAATCCTTTTGTTGTACACTAGGGTTCACATTGAGGAAGTACTCATCTTTCTTTTCTGCTGTGTCACCACAGCGATGTTCATTGGTCTAAAGTGTAGTATTAAGAATGTCCTGGTGTGACCTTTCTTTGCCTGTCAGTTGTCCTCTTGCCTTTCCCCCTCACATGTTCTCTAAGTGCTGCACGTGTTGTAACTTCTGGGTACACAGCAGATACCTGGGTAAACCTCCCACATCCCTGCCTCTCCTGTTGTGAAGACTGAAACCTGCTTTCTTCCCAGGTTCCTGGCAAAGCCTGGAAGTCTGTAATGTATCCATCTAAGTAACTTTCTCTTTCTCTGTAACTGGCTTCATGAAGTGTGAGTAACTTGAAGACAGTAGTATACTATTTAATATATTTTATTTTTATTTTTTAAATGTGTAGCAGTCAACAAATATTCATCACTTATAGTGATTTTGTGTTGTTTACTTGTGAATATTTTTATAAAGTGAAGAACATCCTAATGTTACATAGATAAAACTGAGAAGAGTCTAATATTCACATATTGAATATGTTTTACAGCTTTCAGTTTGGAAACCTGCAGAATTATGATTGCCATGTTGGATGTATCCTTGAATGAAAATAGCAAATGAGAGACTATAGAGTTGCTGCTTTCTTGACATTAAAGCAGTTGTTAATTTTAGAGCTAACTGTATTTTGTAAGATCCTGTTTAAAGTCCATTTCACGTGTTTCATTTTCACATGGAAATCTATTCATAGGCTCTGTCAGGCCAACTGAGAAAGAATATGTACTTTTCAGTCAGTGATGTGGGGTGTAGGATCAGGTACATTGTTTCAGGTACCCAAACTTATTTTTGTTAATAAAACTGTTAGAGAGACTACACAGGAAAAATGGGATTCAACGAGTTTAAGGAGCTTTGGGCAGCTCTTAATGCCTGGAAGCAGAACTTCATGACCATTGATCAAGATCAGAGTGGCACCGTGGAGCATCATGAGCTGAGTCAAGCCATTGCTCTTATGGGTAAGACTACTAACATCCCTTACAATCTTCTTTACTCTTTGATAAAGTTGTAGGTTTTTAATATTTATTTTGTTTTTATATTTATTTATATTTATTTTATATTAATTTTATTGTATGAGTTTGAGTGTTTGCCTGAAAGTATTTGTATGATATATGTGCCTGGTGCTTGAGGAACTCAGAAGAGGGCATCAGATTCCCTGGAACTGGAGTTACCATGTGCATGCTGGTAACCAAAACCAGGTCCTGTGCAAGAGCAGAAAGTGTTCTTAGCCACTGAACCATCTTTTCCGCTCACAAAATTATGTTTGTTATGTGCATTAATTAATAAAGACTCTTTTCTGTTAATGTGTCCCTTAATTTTGGCTCACAACTGTAGGTAAGTCCTAATAAAAAATATGAACACAATCTTTATTAATGTTTTATCTTCACCCTTCCTTCCTTCCTTCCTTCCTTCCTTCCTTCCTTCCTTTCTTTCTTTCTTTCTTCTTTCCTTCCTTCCTTCCTTTCTTTTCTTCTTTCTTTCCTTCTTCTTTTCTTTTTGTAGTAGTGTTGAATACCGAGTCATCAGTCTTGTATATGGAGACCAGTGCTCTACCACTGAGCCCTATGTCCATTCTATAATTTTATCTGAAATTTCTTCCAAAGCCAATCTTGTATTCATTATGAATTTCCTAAGTGCATTTAATTATTATCCCTAATGTTAGCACCTGACATTTGTATTTCATACACTTACAACTTAGTGGACTCTAATTCTGTATGAAAGAGAACTGTAAACCACAGGTGTCTCTAGCTTTTCAACAGAAAAATGATTTATTTTGTTTTTCTTCTTTTTTTCTTACACAGTATAGAACACATGTGGTAGGTCCTGAAAACCTCCAAAGTGGAAAGAGTACATTTCAGATTAGTTTAAAAGATGTAACTATTTTCATTGTACTTCTTATAGGCTAAGGCTCTTGGTTCACTTTGCAAAGACTGGTAATGTGCATTGATGTTTATTGTGCTGACAGGTAATGCTGTGGTACTTTGTGCCATACTATCCTCTTTTATACTCTCCTCCTCCTCCTTCTCTCTCCACATACATACTGTGTGTGTGTGTGTGTTTGTGTAAGTATGTATATATGTATGTAAGTATGTATATATGTATGTAAGTATGTATGTATGTATGTATGTATGTATGTATGTATGTATTTTTGAGATAGATTCTTATTCTGCTCACTTTATAACCCCGGCTGGTCTGGAACTCACTGTGTAGCTCAGGCCTACCTCAAATACATTGAGATTCTCCTGTTTAGATCTCCGGAGTTATAAGTGTGAGCCGTGCTTTTAGTAGTTTTACCTAGCTTATCTAGTAATTCTGTGCATGGCTATTTATAAATAAAATGTGTATAAATGAAAATTTACCTGTTTAAAATTTAAATTCTGAGCTTAAGGTACATGGGCTTAAATTATATGCCAAAGCTCAAACTAGTGATTTTTTTCAACTTAGTTATAGAAATAGACATTTTAGTATCTAGGGAAAATCTTGGCCATATAAATATGTTCAATTGTAAATCTTTAATAATAGTTGATTCAACTCTGCCTTTTGAATAGTATAATTTTTTAAAAAAAATTATGCTAGTCTTTTCAAAATTAAAAAGGGAGTCAGGCAGTGGTGGCACATACCTTTAATTCCAGCACTATGGAGGCAGAAGCAAGTTGATCTCTGAGTTTCAGAACAGCATGGCCTCCAGAATGAGTTTCAGGACAGTCAAGGGAGGCTACACAGAGAAAACCTGTCTTGAAAAAAGTCAATAAAGCAAAACAAACAAATAAAAAACAAAACAACCCCTCAACCCCCAACCAACCAACCAACCAAACAAATAACAAAATCTGAAAAGGTTCCCGTGCTCAAGCAGCATCTGAATGTAAGAAAAGGTTGGCTCTGGGCCTGCAAGGATGCTGATGGCTAAAAGCCTGTTGCTAAGAATGATGGCCTGAATTTGACTCCCAGGGCCCACATGGTAGAAGGAGAGAGCTGACTCCTGTCAAGTTGTCTTCTGACCTACAAACAATTGCTGTGTCCCATGCGCCCCTCAAACTGTAATCAAACATTTTAAGTTATTCTGGGCCTTTCAAACTTAACACTTTCAAATATCTTTGAAGTCCTTGAAGTTATGGAAAAGTTTTAGAAATTGTGTTCTTTCCACATCCAGATCATAACTCACTAGATGAATGCTTAAATGCATCTTCCCATAATTGAGTTATTGTGTGTTTTGGTATGACTCTTAATTTATATTTACTTTAAGCATGATTTTTGGATGTATAGACATGAATGCATACATATATACATATGAATATATATATTCATAGCATGTATTCTATATACATGATTAATTTTGTTTTGTAGTGTTGGGGATTGAACTGGGTAAGTGCTTTGGCCCTGGCTCCTCCTAACCCTATGGGTTATATATTGTTATAACTATAGATGGAGTTTTCCTTCTGGTACTGATTTTTATCTTTGGTTGGATTAGTGCCCTTTTTTTCTAAATCTACAGATTAATTAATATGTAAACCAAAATGCATCATTCTCCCAAGTCATGTGTACATGTCTCATTAAATATATCAGGATCATGCTAGAAGTGCTGCAAATAGAGTCCCTGAATTTTTATTTCCATTATTTGATATTCATTCTTTATAACCTTCCAGTTTTTCAGATAATATATTTTGAAATGAAAGCAATTGAGCAGTCATTTGGGTAGAAGTTAAAACTGACATAGAGGACTTAACACTGGAAGTGCATGAGCAGAAGCCGTACAGGGACAGGCGGACAGGGACAGGCGGACAGGGACAGGCGGACAGGGACAGGCAGACACACTTAATTTTAGTAACAATGGAGCTTAAAGAAGGAACGATTGAAGTAACAAATAGGTGTGAAAAAAAAACTTGAAGAAGAAATAACATTTTCCGGTTTCCACTACTTTTCAGCAGGTTAATTTTCAGATGTTCTTTAAAAGAAAAACAGACATTCTATCAGAAATACAGCATTTGAATGATAACAAAGACTAATAATGATTCTTCTTTTGGTACTGCAATATTGGAGTGTTAAAATCTCTATCAAATACCCACAGTAGTAATTTCAGGATAAATATAGATTTTAAATGCCAAAGAAGATAATTATTGTCTTTCTTTAGAATTGATTTTGTTACAGAGTTAGAATTGTGTCGGCTATCTACCCCTTGCTGGAATTATTAATGAATATGGAATGAATATGAATATGAAATTATTAATGAATGGTCTTACCATTTTTGATACTAATGTCTTTCTAATATATACTTTCAAGTGCTTTGGTTCCGTGGTATAGTGCCCATGTATACACTGTTATATACTCACTCTTCACTCCTGCCAAAAATACATTGAATATTTTTGTGTAGAAAGAATTTTGAAAGTTAATCTGTTTCATGACTTATTAATAGCAATGGTTTTGTTACTTTATGGCACTTAACTATGAAGGTTTTAATGTATCAGTCTTCATTCTTAGGCTACAGGTTGAGCCCGCAGACATTAGCTGCAATTGTTAGACGCTACAGCAAGAACGGCCGGATTTTCTTTGATGACTATGTTGCCTGCTGTGTGAAACTACGTGCCCTGACAGGTACTCAGCGTTTAAAAGTGAACTCCATTTATGTGGCTTAATTTTGTGAATTGTGGTTTTTATTTTTCCTTTCAGGAAATTTATAGTAGCATTTCCCCAACTTTTTTCACTATGATATCTAAATAGTCTTAAATTTTTAAAATATGAATGTAAATAGAGAAAATTGAGATTGCTCAGTTTTATAATGTTTTCATATTTTAGTTTCTTAGAATATTAAAACACTTAAGATACTGTCAGTCTTAGTATCATAGATATTGGGAATTGGGAATGAATGGGTTTTCAATTATAATTCTAAAACATAATTTTTGTGTATAAAGATTTCTTTAGGCGAAGAGACCACTTGCAACAAGGGATTGTGAACTTCATGTATGAAGATGTAAGTATTCTGAACACACCATAACATTTGTCCTTTGTTGTTAGTTATTAAAAAAAATTAAGTGATGGAACCACAAGGTGGCTTAGCCTGCAGACCTTTGTCACCCACCAATCAGATAAGCTGAGTTCTAGTCCAGGCACCCATTTGGTGGAAAGAAAAATCATTCTCCAAAATATTTTCTCTGACCTCCACATATGCTTCATGACATGAGGTCATAAGCATGTGTGCATGTGGTGTGCATGTGCGCTCTCTCTCTCTCTCTCTCTCTCTCTCTCTCTCTCTCTCTCCCTCTCTCTAAATGAATCAATAAGTATATAAATGCAATAAAATGTGGAAAAACATTAACTGATCCAGAACACAAACACTGAAAATAATCTATTTTGTGGCTACCTTAGTTTCTATACATTTCATTAATGCAAACATAAGGTTAATGAATCATATGACAAGTGAAAATCATGTAGAATCACATGACATGTGTTTGGTAGTTTATTTTTCCAATCATTTTTTAGTGGTAACTACAAACATGGTTTATTAAATGGTAAGCTAAGTTTTATGAGGAGCTGTTAACTTGTGGTTATCCTTTCTAAGAGAGAGAAAATATTTTCAGTCAGTGACGAAGTGAAGCTGCTGGCTCTCCATTTCAGATAGTCTCCATGAATCCAGTTCCAGTTGTTTGTAAACTGAAGCCATAGCAAGTAGTATGTCTTAAGTACTTTCACACTATAGAGGTTTTGGGTTGGATTTGTTCGGTTTCTCAGGAAGGTATGGGATCGACAATACTTTATATATACAGGTTTGAATTCTAAGTCTTGAGCACTTTCATCTTCTTACAAGACAAGTTCTCACGAAATATAGTTAATTCAAAACAAATACAAACCATTTCTTGTTGCCATGTGATAACACTCCTCATGTCTTAGTTTTTGCAGGGCACTATGACAATTTGAAAGCCTAGCATTCCAAAGGCGGAGACAGACTGCGAATCCTTCTGCTTCATTGAAACAGACTGGACTACCTAAAATTAAAGCTCGCGGAACTTTTTTGTATGCCTTCCTGTGAAAGCTCCCCACTTTCTGTTATTTAACCTTAAAGCACGGTTCAATGCAATAACTTTTTTATTTGGGATATGTTATTTTTGGAAAAGTTATGACATTGGAGATATATGCACGCTCTCTTGAAATGTTGCTAACGGTGTATAGCTAACTGATACCAGCATACCTGAGCCTTAGTTCTTAACAATAAAGCATATCAGAATGTAGTCACATGACAGATAGTCTACGAAGCCAAATAACGAAAGTCTAGATAAAACTTTTATATTATCTAAAAGCTTCAAGTTATACTTTTGATTTTGTTCATGCCTGTGGGTGTTTCTGGGAGTGAGTCAGAGGGGACAGCTGCACTTTGTGCTGTCTCTGGGGTTTGTTTATACCATCAGAGGACATAGCACATGTTCTTGGCTTGTGAGTGACAGATCTGTTGCTCCTAAGACTTTATCCTTCTTAGGTTCTGTCAGCCTATAGTAGTAGGTATTGTTTCACCTTTTTTATTGTCTTGTTTATTTTTCTACAGTATGTTTTGTCTTCCACTATTGTTTTTGTTTTAAACTTCTCTGTTTTTGTTTAGCTGTGTTTTGTGAGACAGTGTCTTTCTCCATAGCCCAGTGGGACACAAACTCGTGGACCTCCTACCTTATGCCTCATTGTTTGCAAAGATTCAAGACTTGCACACCCTTGACCATACTAAAAATGTAAAGTGAAGATGCCTTTTTCTTTCACTCATGAAGGCATAGATAACCTAAAATGTCAACTGTCTCGGAATCAAGCAGTTTTGAGGAGTGGTGCATTTTAGTGATGAATTAGCACTCATTCTCGTTTGTTCAGTTAAAGCTGGGTGCTGCGCCTAGGTAATGGCAACGGTTTATACAGAAAATCAAGTAATCTGCCTCTGTTCAAGTTCTGTGAAATTCTGTGTTGGATTGGTAGTATGGACTAATGTGTGTGTGTGTGTGTGTGTGTGTGTGTGTGTGTGTACCAGGAAGTGTTTTGTTTTTCATAATTTTCCTCCTCCTCTCCTCTTCCCCTTCCTCCTCTTTCCTTTCTTCTTCCTCCTCCCCCTCTTTCCCCTCCACTTTCTCTTTTTCTTCTTCCTCCTCCTCCTCCTTCTCCTCCTTCTCCTCTTCCTCCTTCTCCTCCTTGCTCCATAAGCAGCATTTCTGGTGAAATTTTCTATAAAGATTTCGAGTAGTTACCAGGTTGTTTGCATTAAGTTCTCTGATCTAGGATGTCAGACTTAATTTGGTTTCTGAATTTTCATATATTTTAACTGAATATATTCTAGCTGAATTCAGATGCAAATAGATATAATTTTAGTTTAGCTGGTGACCAAATTAAATATTTAAAACAGAACTCCATGATTCTTAAAAATATTTCTAAACGAAAACTCCACAAAAGTGCAACCTCTCTTATAAATACAGAAAACTGAAAATCAGCTTTTACTTCAAAAGATCCTGGAAAGGAAATGATGTGTAATCACTTTGACATTGATTACTGTTAACTTGCTATCAAATCTAATTGGTCAATTTTATAAGGATAGGTCAATGAATAATCCGTACACACTGTCCTCTCTTTGTTCATGACCACATATTTCGTAGCCTGAAGGAATATTAACGGAAACATTGAATGTACAGAATCTGAAGCTGTTACAGAAAACAGAAGCCACATTATGATATTGTAAGTCATTGAGCAATGTACACTCTTAATGTATAAGTGCTTTTATTTATACAGTAAACATGTTTCCATGTCATTTTGAGAATTTTTTAATAAACATTCAAATAGCTTGCTGTAAAGTTTTGTATCATACAAAATTTGTTACATATATACTGTAATGAGATGCTTCAGTTCAAACAACAGTGCGTTAATTCAGCTATTATCTAAAAGATTGCCAAATGGTTAAATGTCAGGTATTGCACTTCTAGTTTGAGTGGCAGTTTACACATTTTTAAATTACATCAATACTATGGGAATCTTGATTTGGTCCACTTTAAATGTATTTTAAGGACTGTGCTCATTAATCTATTTTAGGCATGCATTCAGAAAAAAAGAAAGTTAACAAATATATATTCAAGTTATGTATTTATTTCCAGAAAAGGCATTTAGCCTGGAAGAAAGTAGAATTTATCCAGGTAGTTTAAACTCTGTGCAATTAAAAAAATAACAAAATCAATTTGTGATAGTTCTTTAATTAAAATATACAAATCAAGCTCACTTGTAATCTTACGATGTTACTAATGAACAAAAAAAAATAAATTCTATTTGTGAGAAATGTGCTTTTTTAAAATGTTCTTTTCTTTTTGACAAACTAAAGTGGATATGTTTTGTCTTGTTTCATTAACAACTTTCTGTAAATTTGATAGGAATATTGATTTTTAAAAGTTTGTAAATTGAACCCACTGCTCAGATTCCCAGACTGCTCTCCGTTAGCACATCTTTTGCTTAACAGGGAAAACACAACCAAGGCTCTCTTATCCCTTTGGTACTCGATTGAAAAAAAATCTCTCTCTCTCTTTTTTTTTTTTTTGTTTGTTTTTTTGTTTTAGTGCATCATTTATGTAATGAGTTAAGCATCCTCAAATAAATGCCTAAGGCTCAGGAATCATCTAAAATATGTCTGCAGTCTGTCTATAATATTGGAGGATACAACTGCAAATGTTTAGAATGTCTTGAGGTGGTGAATGCAGACATTATTTTAAATGAATAAATAAAAGTCTTATTGTTTCAAGATATCTTCAAGATATCTCTCCATATATTAAACTAAATTTTTTTGTGTAATTTAGAACACAGTGAAGAAAACTTTCTAGCAAAAAGACTTGGAGAAATCCGGAAGCCTTTGTGACTCAAGACTATCTATCATTTGGATGCTAGGAACCCTGTGCTTTGAACCCCTCTTGTTGCGTTTCCTTCTACTTATTTTTCAGCATGCTTTCCCCTTCTTACAAAAAAAAAAAAAAAAGAGTGTAGGTTCTAATCATTCCTTTTATCCAAGTAGCTTCATAATACTCAGCTCAGGTTATGAAAGCACAGGCTTGCCTCTCTCAGTCTGAATGTATGGTAAGTAGACAGAGCACTTCTATCTCATTACCACACACTGCAATCAGAAAATGCACGGGGGTTTTGCCCATGTGGTGGTCTTGTTAACGAGTGTGCCCTTTCATTAACATCAAGAAGTTACAGCATCATTTAATAGCTAATTGGAAAGACGTGTGAATCAGGAATGATGGGTTTCCAATTCCGATGTACTTGGGGCTGAAGTTTAATCTTTTCTCTAAGTACAAATGTTTAAATATATAGATACATGCATATAACCATTTTGATTTAATTGTCTGTGTTGCTTATTTAGTTGTCTTATTTTTCTATGATTACTGAAATTTCAAAAGGTAACCTGAGCAGTGTGGATGTTACTGTTCTAGAAATACACTAATTAAATACTCAGGTTATTTTGGAAATTAAATGCCATTTAAAAATGATTTTAGGATTTACTGGACTTTCTCATGCATATTTAAATTCGCACAGTTGTATAAATTCAGGGTCCTCAAATATGTCCTAGGACAAGGGATAATTATGTTTCGGAATATTTCCAGGTACTTTGCCTTCTCTGCTTTGGTTCTGATTTCACAATCCGTTTCACTTCCAGGCAGCAATTTAATATGTTCTACTATCTGTATCAGTTTGGTTTTCCATGTGTCACATGGGGAGATATGCCCTTAGCTTCTTACATCTTTTAAAACGAAGCACAAAGAAGCTACACCACTGTACCAATGATGCTGCCCTTAGACATGCGGTGCCCCAGCCAACAAACTTTAAGTTTCTTTGAAAGATAGCATGAATTTTCTTAAATAACACAGAAATAGCTAGGGGGAAATTAAGCCTGTGTGGAACTTAAGCAGGAGGAAATAATAGCTCCACACTTTTATTCTTGAGTGGAAAGGTGAGCTAAGCTTTCATTGCAAGTGGACTATTTTGAATGTACATTAACAGCCATTTATCCTTCAGCCAATTTTAGCAAACAATAAATGTTTTAGTCATTTACTGCCATGGTTCTGATGGGGCAATGAGTAAAATTTTTTCGTTTCTTTAAATTTTTAATGCTTTTTTTCTTTTTAAGTTGCTTAGTGGAGCTTGCTAGCGGTCTACTGGAACTCAGTAAAACTGTAGCACTGTTACGATGATGTGAGTTTCGAAGCGATCAGCACCACCATGCCTATAGTTTGTCTAGTACTGTACCAAATAAAATGTTGGATCTTGTTGGATTTTTTTATTAAAAGTACACTAGCTAGCTAATAGTATTTACTTCCTTTTTTTCCTCCAAAATAAATTCTTTTACAAATTCTTGAATTTTTTATGTATAAATAGATCAGAAATTATGTCTCATTCTTAAATTAGGTATATATATATGTATGTATATATATGTGTATATATATATATATATATACTATATTTTCAATACAACGTGTATATTTCTTTCAGCTACCAAAAATTCACAACCATTTTTACATGAAATTTACATTTTTCTTATGTACAGTTATTTGTAGAAGGTTATTGCAAAACTAGCTGTGCAAATAGATTACAATGTCAACACCACATACCAATCTTTGAGGAAAATAGTGGCTAAAAAATAAATATTTCTGCACAGAATATTTCCAAAGCATCATGACTCCATGCTACATTGTGTGCATAAAGACTACGAAGTAGTATGTGTTTGGGTCGATTGTTTCATTTAGTTTAAAGCATTCCAGAGTTTTATGTAACAGCATGTGAGTGAGCTTCCTTACATCAGATGACTGACATTTTCAAGTGATCACACACATATCTCTTTTCTGAAATACATTATTCATTGACTGGCAAGCCTTCTGGGATAATGAATTTTCTCATCAGAATTATAAAATGAAAATTTCAGTTATAAAGAGGTCATGTGCCTTTTGTTCTAATCAGTATGAGCCTTGGAGCAAAGTAGGAATTTCTGGGTTGTGTGTGTGTGTGTGTGTGTGTGTGTGTGTGTGTGTGTGTGTGTTAACCACTTGGGAGAAGGGTACCATGCCATTTCATTGCTGTCATGGCTCTGTGAGCAGCTGAGAAGGTAGGAAGAGCTCACCATAACTATCCATCCTTCAATTTTCCACATAATTAGTAATAAGGGATATGGGGTAGACATTTTTATGCGCTCAAACGGAGTACAAATTAAAATGAAAACTAATACCATTAAAATGCTCACAGTTGTGGTTATTCACAATTCTGAGTTTTTAAGTGACATCATCATATACCAGAGGAAGACCAAAGAACATGAGTTAAATATATAAAGCTTTGAAATCACAGGTGCACCAAATTATTTTAAATCTTTCAAAAATATGTTAACTTGTGGAAGCCACAGATGACAGGAGTATAGTTTACGAATTAAACTAAGTTCTGGCATTAATTATAAAGGAATGACCATGTTCCCATTGCTAATTCTCATAAATAGGAGGATTTAACTGGGACCTCTACTGCAGTCGTTCTTGCTGTGTGTGTTTAAAAGTTCACTCATGTCTGGTAGAGTAAGTGATCGGGTCAACTGAGTAAACAGTTTTGTATACATTCCATTTCTATGAATGTTTTATTCTCATATAGTAATAACATGGTAGTTTTAAATAACTTCCAATTAGTCATCTCTCAACTTCCATGTAATAGGAAAATAATCTTTGTGATAGTCTCTTTTCATGCTGTCATATGCCAAGTCATGCCTTCTGTGAGTTTTCTTTTTCGGTACTGGACATTGAAATTAGACCCTTTCTTTCTTTCTTTCTTTCTTTCTTTCTTTCTTTCTTTCTTTCTTTCTTTCTTTCTTTCTTTCTTTCTATCAGAGGAGACTCTAATGACATTCTAAGCACAGGCCCTGCTCAGTCAAGATACCCACTATTTTATAAAGCATTGAAAAATATCCTTTTAGTTTTTAAAATGTTAATATACCTTTAAGAGCCCCAAGCAAACAATTCTGAATGAGATTATTTGGGGAGTCGGGGAGAGGATGAGTATCGCACCTCAAATCTAGACAGCATCTGCAATGTGGATACATGTCAGTCGACATATGTTGACCAAACATGTGGGAGATAACACAGAAAAGGTGACCCCAACCCTAACACTGTCTCCTTTTAGCAACCCTATCTTTGGCAAGTGTATGAAAACCACTTTGTAGATTTCTATTACACACGAAGTGTCTGTGGAGGGAAGAATGGTGGAGATGTTTTCACACGATAGTCAATCACACAATGATCAGTGCTACCTGTGCCACAGACATAGCACTACTCTGACAATGGCCTGGCTCACACACTTCCATTGTACACTGGATTTCAGAGAGATATTTCAGAAATTATTTCTATTTACATGGTTTAAATCCTGGGGTTTATTTTAGGGTTTTCCCTCATTCATAAGCGGAAAAGGTAGGATTCGATTTCAGGTTTACCACGCCGAACATTTTGCCATTTCCAGCGTTCCACATGAGAACTCAGGTGTTTAAGATCTATAGAATGTATAGAACGCAATGAGGAAAAGGATCTGGAGGCCTGAAAGTGCCATTACCACCGTGAAACTAGTCTCTGTAAAACCAGTAACTGTTTACTTTCAAAGTTGAATTTTGTAAATGGTTTCCAATGTGCATCTGGGAACTATATCAATCCAAGAAGACAGTGTACAGTGCACAAGCCTTTATAGAATATAATTTACTAGCTTTGAGTTGGACAGGTCACCCTGCAGAATTTAACATCAATTTAGAGCAAGTGTGTGTCTGTGTGTGTGTGTGTGTGTGTATGTATGTAAGAGAGAGAGTTTTATCAGGGAAAGTCCTATGTCACCACCATTATTGTCAATATTATTACTTTAAAGTTGTAGTGCCAGTAGCACAGCATTAAGGGAAGCTTGTAGTCACAGTTAAGTTTTTTCTGAGTCCAAAAGCTTTAGTCATGGAAACAACAACATAGTTACTTAGCACTTGTGCAAAAGAAAATTGTCTTCCTAATTGTTTTCAATGTCATGTTCAGGGAGTGGGGGTGGATTTTAGGATTTTTAAAAAAGCACCTACTTTGTACCCGTCACTTTACTTGATTTTGTTTCTTCTCAAACTTTAGTGAGGCAAGGACTGTAATCTCATCTTTTACAGAACCAGGGAAAAAGTCAAAGTGGGTAATTCACTCAGGGCCATATAGTGTTAGGAGCCGCGGTGGTAAAATAGTTACTGTTAGGATCTAGTTGGCCTGACTACAGGGTGTACATTGTGGAGCTCAGTGTTTTAGTGTGCATACAGACTCTGTGAAGGACTGCTCATTGAAGGATCAGTGCTTGGGGCCCCGCCTTCACATTTCCGACTTAATAGCTCTGGGATGAGGCCCAGAACCATTTGTTTCTAAGTTCTTGGGTGAGTCAAGCATTGCTAACTTTAGGACTACAGTTTGAGGACATTCCCCAGCACCTGTCTTCCGAGAGCCTCTCTGAATGACCAAGATTGGCATATACATGTTACTGCAAAAATGTGACCACAAATGAGATAACAATTGAATTTTCTGACCTGAAAGTTTTTCTAATATTAAATAAAAAACCCATTAACATGTCACGACCATGTTTTTTCATTTTGCTTCACCCATGAATAAATAATATAGAGTCCCTTATATTAAGTTATAGCCAGAGTTATAATTCATTTCTAATAATATTAATTTACCGAATTTCTTTTTCTGGCTATAAAATAATATTACTTATTAATTACTCTTTTGTATGAACTCAAGAGGTGATACATTTTATCCTTATCTATGTTGGGTAAGTTAGAATTTGAAAAATGATATTTGGATACAAATGCTCTCTCCTAGGTGTTTTGGAGCCATTGTACTAGTTCAAGCCCACACACTCTTGAGCTCTAGAATGCACATATTATACCTGATTCCCAATTGGCGTCTCCCCTGACAACACGAGTATAGAACTTAAATCTCACAGTCTGTCCATTATAATAAACTTGAAATCTACGCTGCTTCAAATTGGCCCCCTGCTTTCTCCTGTTTGTCGAATTAGTGATTATTATATTAAAAACATCACTTCTGCATTTTTTATTCCTGGTTTTCTCATCAGCTAATTAAAGTATGGGGCTCCCCTCTGGGATAAAATGATAAGTCTTAGAGGCAATTCTCTGTCCTGCAATTAATAGCAGCAGGAGAACATCTCATCCAAATAAACTTTAAGATAACATTTTTTTTAAGGACATGGGACCAGACACTAATTTTGGGTTAAGAGCAAAAGCTGTTACATAAATACTTGTAATTTCCTCTAAGGAAAGCAATCACTATACTTAGGTTTGCAGAGGCTAGCCCTGGCCTTGGGCAGGATTCCAAGGCAAAGGTGACAGATTGTTCTGCTATAGATGATAGGTGGGCGTAATGCTATTTTAAAGCTATTTTTAGGGTATATATTGTAATCAAGATAATCGCTTTACTACCCATAAGTCAGTTAAATTCTGTTTCATCTGACATTTATGACTATGTATATCTTTGTGTTGTTTGGGAACTTTTAAAACTAATATTCTATAGAAAAACAAAAAAAAATCTGTTTATATTTCTACTCAGCCCTATAAGACTTACAATATAAACAGCAATTTACTGTATGAATAAAGAAGGGAATGGTTTTGTGTTGTGCTAGAATTTAAACCAGGTGAATGCTTGTATCCGACTCATCTTCTTCCCTTTCTTGCGTGCCCAGTTTCTATAAAGAAGTATAAACTGAGGCTTTCAACAGGCTGAATTGTATGCACATCATATCCAATATTGCAGTGGAAGTATTCACTAATCAAACAATTAGACTTCTGTTCCTTACCTACCAAATCCCCTCTCATGAGCAAGCTCTCATGAATTTATTCTGAATGCTCACAGAGCTTAGGCAGAAGAGTCCTTAGGAAATTTGTTGCAGCTGCAAAAAATGTGTGCTGATATGCAAATACAGTCCCTAAATCCACATCTAAATTGTTCGCACTTATAGGAACCTCTCTTTTGTGAGCGCCACCTCATTCAAATGTCTGTTGAATGAATGATTAAAAGTGGCCTTTAGTCTACATTTGTATCTGTACCGTATCAAACAATCTGGGAAGCCCATTTTACTTTTCTATAGTTTTGTTGACTTGACCAGTCTTTTGCCATAAGTATGAAGCCACCTATGATTACTTTCCTTAAATTAAGTGACAATAAGAACATTCCTTACGTACAGATCTCCTCCCACCCAGGTCAGACTAGCAAATTCTATGACTGCTTAAAAATATATAGGGAAAAATTTCAGGTCACTCTAGAACTGCATTTTAAATACAGTAGCATTGTTATGCATATTTAATAAACTGCTTGCATTTGAAGTGGGTTGACAGGTTAGTCAAAGTGTTCATTGTTCAAGTGAAGGAAAATTCAACCATTTAATAATGTACAGATAAAATACTATCTAAAGGTCTGTGGGAGCGTAAGAATTAGTAGAAAAACTAAGAAACCTTTAAAAAGATTTCTGAGTGTTTGTGCAGAAGAAAAGAACACAATAGGTCAGTGTCTGAAAATTTTAAAATTATAATTGAATCCAAAATGAAATTTAACTGGAGTCTGATCAATCAGAATTGTAAATTGTACTTTTTCCTCTGTTGATTTTTATGGTTTAAATGATATCTTCATCTCCAGTCAGTACCTAACATTCTAAAATCATAGAATATATTCTTCTACTGTGTTTCCTGTAGTTTAGAAACAATGTATAAATCAGCCTAAATTATATATAATGGATTTGTCATTTAATTTTTAATTAACTTAAGAATTTTCTAGGTGGGTCAATGAACACCATTTGCCACAGCTTGGGTAATAAAGCAAGGAAGCAACCTATTCTTAAAGAAAGGGTTTTGTTGACATAAATACTCTGAAATTGCACATTTTTTTAAAAAAATTAGGTGTCTACTATTTAATCAAATGAAAGATTATTATCACATATAAAAATCTGAAGAAATTGTAAATGTCCTTCCATGTAAGTGGCATGTTAAGGACCACCTCCCTTTTAGCCCCTCAGAAAAAAACACACTACTGCAAATATTTTAGGTAGTTTGTGAATGCAGCTGCTACAGAATTTCCTAGAGAGACCATATTATTTTCTCACTAATGTTGTCCTGTATTCATGATGGTTTAGCTGAAGATAAGCTTGGAGGAGCACTGTGCCTCCTCCTTCTGTCCAAAAGTAGGGCTGAAATGCACACAAGCTCTTTGTGTTCTCCTCCCACCAGCCTGCCTAAAAGCAGGGTTTAGATTCTCCTTAAGGACAGACTGCTCACTGGCCCAGAGACTGCAGGCAACTGCTTCCCACGGTTTCCTCACCTTTGGAAGCCTGGCACAGCTTTGTGCTGTCATCTCACCAAAATGAGTAACTCTTGATGAAAGTCTTCTAGGGACATGAAACCAGGGCCCAGGTTACTGTTGAAACCTCATATGGGTTTTCTTCCATGTGACCCGAAGTTTACTAAACCCACCTCCGTGTACTTGTCCCTGTAAAAAACTGTATCGAGGAAGAACTGTATCTTTTGGTATTTTGGGATTGTGCTCCCTTTCTGACTGCTGTGTAGAACTCAAACTTTTCATTGTTTTTTATTATCAAAGGAAATGAATGTAAGTAACTCTAAACATGTCAATACAGAAGGATGTCTGTTTTCCAAAGTGACTAACTTTTCTTTATCCCCTCTGACCTTCCATAAGTTGAGGATCATCTGAGTGTACTCATGAACGCTTTCATTCCTTGGTTTCTTATTTGCTTGGAAGGCATTTTCATACTGAAACACTGGATCAGTAAAAGCGGTCAACAGGAGTCTCCATGCAAGAGAAACTGGAGTTCCCTAACATGCACATGATTTGAAAAATAAAATTCAAAAACAAGGTGCCTTGAGATGCTGGCAGTTTTAACATTTGGAACCAAAAAGCTCTTAATGTATATTTACATCCTAACTGCTCAACTTTACCTTACAAGCTTCAATTTAGGAAAAATAGACAGTACTTTTGCATATAATGGTACCTTGTGAGCCCCTGAGTCAAGTAGAGAGGATTTAAATACAAAAAGGAAAACAGCCATTAAAAGCACTTACATTGGATGAGGAGGAAATAGTACAAAAGGATTACTTTCCTGGAAGACCAGGATCAGAAACATGCCTATGGAGACCCAAGATCCCTACAGTGCTTAGGGAGGAATCTGGCAGAGACGGGTGCCGGATAGGATGAAGGTAGGTTTTCCTTTGCTGAGGGTCAAGCTCTGACGACACATCACTGTCTTGTTTTAAAAGTGAAGTCAAGTTGTCTTCTGAAGCTGTGTTCAGGCGCCTTCTGCTTGAGAGTGATTCTTTGGATTTGAGTTTGGATTTTTCAAGGTCAAGAAATTCAGGACACTGCTAGGAAGATAAGAAAATGAACTTTTTACATTTCACTCCAATAGTGAACTAAAAATTTAAAACTATGTTCACATAACTCAGATGGACATTCTCTCCACAGTAATTGTACGCGAGTAAGGATAGTAGCCATCTCTCTCCTAAAATGGTTGAGACATTAGGGGTCTGTTATCTCAGGTAAAGAACTTAAATTTCATTCTGAAGCCTGATTTAAATGTTCAGTTTTGTTTTATTTTTTTCTAAGTATTCAACTTTGAGTTGTATAGGCCTTAATTAAAAATAAAACTGGACTAAGAAATGTTTTATCTAAGAGGAAAAGAGACAAAGGAAATAAAAATCACCATTCCCATAAAAAATTACAATATAAATCAACTTTAAACAAAGAATAAAAACATAGTCGCATATATTTCCCATCCATTCAATACCAGAGATAAGTTAATTTTATATTTTGAAACGATTGTCATTATTTTCCTTCTGACATGCTAACTTCTGCCATCACGTCGTTTCACTTTCTAGAATATTTTATATTTAATTTCCACACAGAAATGGCCACAAGATTGTCTATAAATTTTATTTTACTTTTTAATTAATCACTCCATTTGTTTACATCTCAAATGATATCCCACTTTCCAGTTACCCTTCCACAAACCCTCCATTCCACATGTGCCCTCTCCCCACTCTCCTTTGCCTCTATGAGGGTGCTCCCCCACCTACCTACCTTCTCCCATCCCACTGCTCCAGCATCCCCCTATGCTGGGGCATCAAATCTCCACAAGACCAAGGGCCTCCTCTCCTATTGATGTCAGACAAGGCCATCTTCTGTTACATATGTATCTGGAGCCATGGATCCTTCCCTGTACACTCCTTGGTTGGTGGTCCAATAGATTTATATATTTGGAAAGGCTCAATTAGCAAGATGTTGACATAATTAGAATAGTTACCCAATATCTAACCTTTAACATAAGTTGCTACCCAGGACTGCTATTGACTCATTCGTCCTCCTCCATGGTTGCTAGTTCTCTCTCTTCCTCCTCCCTTTCCTCTTTCCTTCTCCCAGCTCCACCTCCTCTTCTGCCCAATTACAGAGCTCCAGTGCAAATACAATGTAGCAGATAGATATCCTGCTATATCTGTCTAGAAAACTGTCCATTTCATCTAAATTTTCCAGTTTTGTTGAGTATAGGCTTTTGTAATAGGATCTAATGATTTTTTTAATTTCTTGGTTTCTGTTGTTATGTCTCCATCTCCCTTTTAATTTCTGATTTTGTTAATTTGGATACTGACTCTGTGCATTTTAATTAATTTGGCTAGGGGTTTATGTATCTTGTTGATTTTCTTAAAGAACCAGCTCTTAGTCTTGTTGATTCTTTGTATAGTTCTCTTTGTTTCTAATTGGCTTGGCTGCTTTCAGCTCTGAGTTTGGTTATTTCCTGCTGTCTCTAGGGTGTGTTTGCTTCTTTTTGTTCTAGAGCTTTCAGGTGTGCTGTTAAGTTGCTTGTGTAAGATCTCTCCAATTTCTTTTCTTCTTCTTCTTCTTCTTCTTCTTCTTCTTCTTCTTCTTCTTCTTCTTCTTCTTCTTCTTCTTCTTCTTCTTCTTCTTCTTCTTCTTCTTTTCTTTTCTTTTCTTTTCTTCTTTTCTTCTTTTCTGAGACAGGGTTTCTCTGTATAGCCCCGGGCTGTCCTGGAACTCACTCTGTAGACCAGGCTGGCCTCGAACTCAGAAATCCGCCTTCCTCTGCCTCCCAAGTGCTGGGATTAAAGGCATGCACCACCACAGCCCAGCCTCTCCAATTTCTTTATGAAGGCACTTAGTGGTATTCATTTTCCTCTTAGTACTGCTTTCGTTGTTCCATAAATTTGAGTATGCTGTCTCTTCATTCTTGTTAAATTCTAGAAAGTCTTTAGTTCCTTTTTTTATTTCTTCCCTGGCCAAATTAACCCAGAATTGTTCCTGTCTAAAGGAACCACAGGGACAAAAATGGAGCAGAGACTCCATTTTTGGAAAGGCCATCCAGAGACATCCCCACCTTGGGATCCATCCCATCCATAGACACCAAACCTTGATACTATTGCTGATGACAAGAAACACTTACAGACAGGAGCCTGGTATGGATGTCCTTTGAGAGGCTCTGCCAGCACCTGACTAAGAGAGGTACAGATACTCACAGTCAACCATTGGACTAAGCTTAGGGACCACAATGGAGGAGTTAAAGAAAGAACTAAAGGAGCTAAAGGGAATTGCACCCCCATAGGAAGAACAATATCAACTAATTGGACCCCTCAGAGATCTCAGGGACTAAATCACCAACCAAAGAGTACAGATGGGTTGCTCAGTTCCCCCCTCCCCTCCCCTGCTACATATGTAGCAGAGGATTGCATTATCTGGCATCAGTGGGAGAGGAGGCCCTTGGTCCTGTGGAAACTTGTTGCCCTAGTGAAGGGAGATGCTAGAGAGGTGAGGCAGGAGTGGGTGGGTGGGTATGGGACCACCCTCTTAGAGGCAAAGGGGAGGGGGAAGGGAGAGGGGTTTTTAGAGGGGAGACCAGGAAGGTCTCAAATATCATTTGAAATGTAAACAAAATAATTTTTAAAAATCTGTTGTTTGCAACTTTTAAGGGCACATAATGCAAAATGCAAGCCCAATTTACATAAATCCTTGAGCATAAACAGGTGGGAATGGAAATCCATATTTTTCACAAGTGGTTCTTACTTAGGCGATCCCTGGAGATATGCTCAAAGAGTCAAGGTCAGTTTTGCAATGTCTACACTCACTTGTGAGGAGGGACTGAAACTCCTGTCTGTCTTAATGGATGCTCTGGGCTGACTGGTTCTCAGCAGACGGAGGATGGGCCTATGGTACTCCGCTCCTGCGGTCACCATGCTGTAGGCTGGAGGGACTACTGTGGTTTGTTTCTGCAGGAGCTGTAAGATGGCCTGGATGTCCGTTGTCATTTGGGATTCAAGTCTGCAAGATACAGAAAAGGGAGAGAGAGTTTTAAATAGTTCTGACCTGCAAAAACATCTGAGACAGTATCAGCAGTGCCAACAAGCAGAACTACATGGGGCTGCTATAAACAAGTAAGAGAGAGGGCAGAGACTCTCCTACTTGACCCCTTTTGTAGAACCAATTACTCTGATATAGGCCATCGATTTCTTATGCCTATACTAACAGAAAAAGAGAGTTCATACGATAAGTTTTATCTTTACAAAACACTATTGATTTTAACATATAAAGCACATTTGGAATATTATGATCAGTAATCGTTTGTTTTTGATTAGGTGTTCTCTCAAGTCTGTGAACTCCTTTTTCCCCCCTTCAAAGACAATTCAGTAATATATTTCTTTATGATTACAACATCTCAGGAAAGCATCTTACACAACTTTGTATTTTCACTATGTGCTGGCTAGTCTTGGGTCATCTTTACACACAAACTAGATCTAATGTGATTAAGGGGATTGCAATTGAGATGACACTTCCATAAGACTAGCTATAGAACATTTTCTTAATTAGTGATCAATGTGAGAAGGCCCAGGCCATTGTGGGTGGTGCCATCTCTAAGTTGGCGGTCCTGGGCTCTATGAGTAAGCAAATGGAGCGAACCATGGGGAGCAAGCCAGTAAGCAGCACCCCTCCATGGCTTCTGCATCAGCTCCTGTTTGCAGGTTCCTGCACTGTTTGAGTTCCTGTCCTGACTTCCTTTGATGAGCACTGTGATATGGAATTTTAGATCTAATAAACCCTTTCCTCCTCAGGTGGCTTTGGTCATTCATTCTCTCTCTCTCTCTCTCTCTCTCTCTCTCTCTCTCTCTCTCTCTCTCTCTCTCTCTCTCTCTCTCTCTCTCTCTCTCAAGTAGTTAGTGTTGTTGAACATTAAATTCCTTTCCTGTTAGTGGCCCAGAGCTTAGGTAATTATGAGACAGAGCAAACTTAAAAGTTTACTTGCCTCTGTGACCCATTTGGCCTGAACTATGGACAAACAACCCTTGGTTTCCCCAAAGCTCTCAAGTTGTCAACCACTCATTTTAAAATAAAATTCTAGAGAAAATGGCAAAATGCATGGTTTGTGCCAGATCCAAAGGAAACTCCAAAACCCCAAACTCCAAAGTCTGTCCAAATATCCAGAAATGATCTCAAAGTGGTCTTAGGGGGATTTCTGGCAGTCAGAGAAAAGTCTATATTCCTCTGGAACCTGTGAAACCAGTTCCCATTGGCCAGAAGCAATCATTTCCCTTACATTCATCAAAAAGAACATAGATATAATTAACACATACCTCTGGCACTTACCAGCTTACCCAGGTAGCCTTCTGCTTCCCCAGTCTCTCCTTACTTGGTGTATATCTCAAAGTGCATGCTAGCTTCTGACCTACCTTAGCTTTTTCTCTACCCTAAACTCCCACCAGATCCTGGGTATCCCTTCCTCCAGATACTCATCCTGAAACTAACCCAACAATGTCTCATCATGCATCTAACCCAACGATGTTCACTACTTCAGCCCCTGGTATTCTTATTTTGCTCTTGTATTCTCTGCTCCACTTAGTACTCTCACTATGCTTTCTGCATACTTTCTGTCTCCTGCTCTTCTCCCATACCCCCATCCAACATGTTGCTCAGGACTCTTCTAGATGCTTTTGTCTGTTTTGTGTCTCAAAAGTAAAATAAAATTAAAAAAAAAAAACCCATAGAACGCTCATGTCAGCAGTTACTTTACAGAGCCCCCTCACATGCATCTGGTGCTGAAACCCTCACATACAGTTTGATTCCCCTGTCTGGACAGCTTCAGATAAGGAATTTTGTGGGTGTAAGAACAAAATTTGGACCATATGCATTTTTAGAAACTTCTTTGAATTATCATACTTGTGCTTAAGACTTAGCACTGAATTAAAATAGAGAGAACAGTAAAATTTAGGGCAATTTTCCCAATTAAATACACATATTAGTGGAAATTAGCTTTTATTTTAAAAGGAACAAAAATATGGAAAACAATAGAGAAGCTGTATATGATTTTTCATTTTAATTTTGAGATAACATCTTTCTGTGTAGGGAGGGCAGTCTAGCCTACACTTAGTTCTCCTCAAGTGTCTGGAACTAATGGGTTTACAGATGTGCCAGATGCAAGGTTCTTTTGCCTTTTAATATTAACATTAACAATAAGAATCATTTTTTGAATTATAATATATTTCTATAGATTGTCTTTCATTGGTAAATATAACTGGAGAGTGCGTTGGTATTTCTCATACTAACGGCTTATAAAATATATCTGATTGTGTCATATAAATGTCAGTGCTGTTCATTGAAAATGGAAAAATGCAGGTATTAGATAGTTGATGCCTAAATATCCTATGTAACTGTGGTACAAGTTAAATAGAACACACAAGATTATTTGATTGTTGCGAATCACATTTTTGTTTTATGCTTTAAGATTCAACTCAAATTTTATCTGCACCAATAATTCTTCTTTCATTTAGGTCATTCAGAATAATTTTGTGAATGGGCAAGATAGGGCAAAGGTTCCTCTATCTAGTATTCTTGCTGAGGCCATTTTCATTTTAACTAGAATTTGATCTCTTTGATAAAAATCCCATGGCAAACTACCCAACTCTACTTTAGTAACGAAAGGTCAGGATGAACTAGCTAACTTGTCTTGACTTCGGTTAAACTGCTTGCTTTTGCGAAGGTCGCTGTGGCTGCTGAACAAGAGGCCTGTTCATGGATTCTGCTTTTGTGTTCTGGACACTAGGGTCCACACCCTAGTCCCCCAAACACTTGGGTGTAGTCCCAGCAGGTTGGAATATAGTTTTTCAATCGACGGTGCACTGTGTTTGAATGGTTGTCTTTGGTGAGCGCCCCATAACAATTTCTCTTCCCCCAGCCCTGAAATACTAAATTCAGATATCTTCATGAGTATTTGTACAAATTTATTCTATCAATGGCAACATCTAAATAGTGGATGGATTACAGCATGCTCTTTATTATCGTTGCCAAGATACCCTATGAATGTAAAATGACTTAGCTATGGATTCTGGAATAAAAGCTTCATTGACAAGTTGGATTCAAGATGATGATATTTCTGAGTCCTGAAAAGCTTTTGTTAAACAACAGCAGTCTCTGAGAGAAAAAGAATCTCCTTACGATAGATCCTATTTAAAAAATGTGTATGGCAGACACATTCATAGGAAGGTATGTCTTCAGCAGCTGTATACCTGATAATTGCAATCTGCTGCTGTGACTGGGACTCACTCATGTGAGATCATCGTTGTCAGGTAAAATGGTTGACGTAGAGTGAGACTCGTGACTATTTGTGCTAATTCTACTTAGATAAGACTACAGACTGTCTTTATCAGCTTGGCTTAGCTATTTGTTGCAAGGAAATTTTGCCTAAGAAAAATGAGACTAAGAGCTAGATTTATCAGCACAGAAATATCTACAAATCAGCTCATCTGAACAGCTTTCTAATCAAACATTATGAAGTCTTTCTACAGGAGTCTCACCTCTTTTTTACTTTCTTTTAAATTCATGGTCTCTTTTTTCATTAATAGTTGTTACATACATATAGGTATATTATATTATGCATACATATGTTCTTAAATATCTAAGTACAGTATATATATATATACACATAATTTTCAAGATTTTAAAAAATGAATTATGTGATTGATATTTGGATTTGTGTAGGGCATATCAGCAAAAGAGGGTATGGTAGTAAGTGTCTTTATAATGTATAATATTTTGTTTTATGCTATGGTCAGGTCTATTTTCTGAGAAAGAATAGAATCTTTTGAGACTAAAGTACTTAGAAAGAATTACAGGGAGATAAACAGAGGTTCTATTTTTCCTTTATTTTTTAAATACAAAATAACCCAGTTTTAGATTTTTTTTTTTGCCTGGTTGATAAAGTTGTAGAAAAAAATAGTTTTACTCAAAGATCTGTTATCAATCAGATATGAGATAAGGAAGGAAGGAGAGATGAGAACACCATGATGAATAATAATTAAATTCGATTTCATTACTGACAGGACATGTATAAGGATCAGAGTTTGGGTTTCCAGAACCCACATGAAAAGCTGGGCAGATATGGCTACCACCTTTATTTCCAGCATTCAGGAGGCAGAGAAGGGAGATTCCGAGAATCTGGATACCTATGGTAGGTAGCCAACTGACTAGCTCCGAGTTGAGACACTTCGAGGGAATACATAAGTTAAAAAATAATCAAGATGGACATCCAGTGTCAACTTTAACCTCTACACAGGAAGACATATATACATAAGCATAACCCTTATATGTGCACATGTTCACACAATACAAACACTAACGTAAGAAAGTGGAGGGCATGGATAATAAATTGTAATAGTGAACGCAGCAGTTCTTAATATCCTGATAGTGGCAGGCAGACACATTGCTTTGTGTGTTAGGCAATGTAAAGGCCATTGACAACAACTTTTACATCTCTTAGGTCATCTTACCTGTTGTTCTTAGTCTAGCGGCATTGACTATCACTGGCAGCCTCTTTAAGTGTGGACTCTGCAAACTCTAGACTTCTAATCTGCACTTCTACAACTTACCCAGTGACATGAGTGCATGTTAAAGCTCGAGAAGCTCTGCTGTGGGATCAAGGATTGGTAATTTCTCCAACTATGTGTATATCTGGGCACACCATATAAATATATAAGCACAGTTATTTAAGCCTTTAAGCTTGTGTGCAGCTTAATTGGCCATTAAAGCTGGAAAAAAAAAAAGAGGTTGCAACCAAGGCCGCTCAAGGTATGTTATTTGTATTTGTTTGGATTAAATTTTATATTTATATTTGGAATGGACAACACTATAAGAATTCACAGATCTAGATTTGAATAAATGTCAACCAGGGTAGATTGTACTCTCAGAAGAGAGTAGAGTCTATGTTAGACTTTTCAATTTTGTTTTCTGTACATTTTACTTTGTAGAACAAATGGGAAAAGAGAAACTGTTAAAAGTGGGGTTGAATGAAAACATTACATTGTCAACTAAGCTGACTTATGACATAAAACATAGGTGAAGATACCAGAGGTAATTGAAAAATTAGTCAAGAAGAACTACTAATTGAGGTAACAACCTAAAACAGGCTTAGAAAGCACTTGCAGATACCAGATGCGGGGGCATGTCAAAAGATATTTAGTTCTATTTTTACCAGTGGAAAAATATGTGAAATATGCTAATATAAGAAAACAATAACTATTATTGCTAATAGGTGATTAAACTCAAGTGTGCTCTGGCCATATATACTTAGAAGTTTCTCCTTTCAGTTCTAGGACACATAGAAAACAATTTTTTTAAAATCAATTTTATATATCTTATAAACATTTTTGGTATTAATGACGACAACAAAAACTGGACACAATTATTTTGTTTTTAGTCTTAAAGACTGGTACAAACTTAGGCATTTATGTGAAGCAAGAGCATGCCAGTAAAACAGATAAAGTAAAATGATTAAGCATTACCTAGCTGCACATATACATTCTATTTTTTTTTATAGCATGTGTGGTAGCTATGTTCAAATGGACTTTACTTTTAAGTTCTGCATCTAGAAGAATTTGTACATGTACTAGATGTGTAGAAATGTGTTCTTGTTACTATTCATTAGACAATGCTGCCCAACAATTCTAGACACAGCACTTACATTGTATTATGCTTTATGGTAAGGTAAAATTGATTTAAAGTATGCAGGCAGATTCTGTGTAAGTTACATGCAGATGGTTTTATTTTATATAAAAGTTGAACACACATAGTTTTTGGTCCCTAAGTGATATCTTGGAACCACTCTTTTGTGAATAGTAGAATATGGCTGTGAAAAAGAAACAGTGTGACTGATAGGTAAGAAAAACATGATTCTAGGAATGTTTAAATGACTTTATCCAGTCAGTCTATAAATAGTTTAGTAAACATAGTTAACATTTACCTAGACCAATGGTTCTCCACCTTCCTAATACTGCAACTCTTTAATACAGTACCACATGTTGTGGTGATCCCCAACCATAGAATTGTTTCATTGTTCTTCATAGCTGTTGTTTTGCTACTATTATAAAATGTAATGTATGCAGGATATCTGTTATGTGACTCCAATGGGATTGTGACCCGTAGGTTGAGAATCATTGACCTAGGCTAACAAATTCTGTACACTGTTGGTACTGTGCTAATTAAATCACTGCTGTCTCTATCATTTACTTACTCTCTTTCTCAAGAAGAGTAACATCTACTGCCCCTACCAGCACAAACTGAGTAAGTATAATTAAGCACAGAAAATAACTAAATTATATTAGCCACTTTCTCATGGCTGTGATCTAATACCTGACAAGAAGCATCTTGAAGGACTGGAGGTTTATATGGCTCAGATTTTGAGATTACAGTATATCATGGAGTGGAAGGTGACTTAACTGGGGTTTTATTGCTGTGAAGAGACACTATGACCACAGCAATTCTTAGAACAGTAAACATTTAACTGGGGCTGGCTTACAATTTCCAAGGTTTAGTCTACTATCATTAAAGCAGGAAGCATGGCAGCAGCAGGCAGGCAGACATGATGCTGGAGAAGGAATTGAGAGTTCTACATTTTGATCCACAGGCAGCAGAAACAGACTGTGTGCTACACTGGGTATAGCGTGAGCATATAGGACCTCAAAATACACCCCTACAGTGACACACTTTCTCCAACAAGGTAACATCTATTCCAACAAGGCCACACCTCCTAATGGTACTACTCCCTTTGGACCAGGCATTCCAACACATGAGTCTATGTGGGCCATTCCAATTCAAACCACCATGGAAAGCATAGAAGCAAGAGTGGTTCTCAGCTGTGACAACAGGAGCATGAAGCTGCTAGTTTACATCTGGGTAGACCAGGAAGCAAAGATAGGTCAGGAAGTATGTGGGCTTTAAATTTTATAGCTGCCCACAGTGATCTCCGTACTCTGGGTAAGCTTTCCTTTGTAAAGGTTATACAATCTCTGAAACAAGAGCACTTGCTGGGGAGTCAGGTTCAACATATAAGCTTACATTGGGGGTATGCCATATCTAGACCATTCTATAAGAAAATAATTCATGTTATATGGAAAAACATTCAGATATTTTGAGTATAGACGAGTAGTTTGGAGACAGTATAGACACATACGCACACATTAATTAGGTAATAGCACAGTGTCTAAAAGATTAGAAGGAAATGCGATGTAACAAGGAAGATGGTTATGAAAGAGATGAACTTACTATCCTGACAGCCCTGGGCTGATAACTTTCTCTCCAAATTAAGCCAACTTCTAATTATACTTGATATATTCTTATTGTGGCTCCTCATGTGCTTTGTCTATAAAAGCCTAGTGAATCCTGTGTGTGTTGAAGAGGCTAACTGAAGAGCAATGGCTATCGTATGGTATTCTAAGCCTTGTATCTCTGCGACAGAGTCACCAAATGCCATTTATATGGAAGTTGAATTTTTTCCTATGGGTCCTCTGGTTCTTGTGTTCACACTACAGACAGGGATGAATGGTGTGTCAGAGAGGAGGAAGTTGTCTAATGAGGGTTCAAGTAACATGCCTTTTGATCAAGCTTGCAGGAAAAGCATTAATTTCCATTTCTACCTCTCTTTAATCAATCCACTGTGGCCTTTGAGATACCTTACGTTATGGTGCAACTGAAGGTCAACACTGCATAAAACAAATTTCCAAACACACTCAGGCAGCCATCAGGGTTTTAGCTTTCTAACATCTTTTGAGGCACCATCTCCCTGTGTAGTCTTGGCTTGTCTGGAACTTGCTATGTAGATCAATCAGGTTCAGATCTCAGAGACTTGTTTGTCTCTTCTACATGGTTTTGACCAGCCTAACTTTAAAGAGCCAACACAGGCTCGAATAAAGTGTTGCTTCTTTCCCCAAACCAAAACTGTTCCTCATAGTATAATGTCTAGATAAAAGGAAAAGGGAACAAGCAAGTCTCGCATTTTACTTGTCAAGTTTTAAAAATATTAAGATTTTTTAAAAAGTTGGTGTGAAATCAGTCCATTTTTTTATGTCACAGCAAAGGAATAATTCAGGAAAAACAAGTAAGTAGTATACATGGATTAAAAGAAGAAGGTTGTCAGTTAAAAAAGTGAAATGTAAATTATTTTGAGGGCATGGAGGAGCCTTTAAGGTAACTAGTTCAGAAGACAGACAAATGGAATGGCAGGCTGGATGGCAAAAGTATCCTGCATTTAGTCTTCCTTGGTACTCTCTAAGGTGTACATAAACAAATCCCTCTTTTTCTTCCACCACTGAGTTACCTGTTAAGTTGTTCTTGAAGTAAATCTAACCGTTGCTCCACTTCCCCATAGGTGAGGTCGCTTTCAGTCTCAGAGATGCCCCAGGCAGCTCTCTGAAGTCCCGAGGGACTACATTCTTCAGGTTGAGCCCGGGCATGCTCTCTTTCCCAGCTGTGTGTATCAGTGATATCTGTGGGAAAGAGTAAGACATGTCGGTTTCTTTGGAAGCTCCTCAGTAATACAAAGACACCTGCAAGGCAGACTGGAAGGATCTGCAGGTATAATCCAAGACAGAGAGAACCAAAGGGTTTCAAAGACATGACATCTCCATTTTCAATCAGAAGCATAATCTTTGACTTAAGAGCTGTTCTTATCTCTCTCAACTATTTTCATAAGATTCAAATTTTATAACCTGTCATTAGACTTGGTTATGATATTTTTCATTCTTTTGTTAGTGTTGAGAAGACATGATGAACAAACTCAAATTGACCCTGAAACTGTAGTTTTACACTTTTGGGGAGAAAATAGCAAGTTTTGTTTGCAACGTTCTACCTAAAACATAAGACTGTTAAGACTCCCTACTCATAAGTTCATTTTCATATATGGTCACTCAGCTTAAAGGTTGAGAGGGAAGTATGGGTCTTCCGGGTGTTTTCTTAAAGCCAAGAAGTCACTGTCTCTCAGAGATGAGAAGTCTTAAAGGTCTGCTGCTGTTCTGTGCTTCCAAGTTCTTTAAAAGTCTTCTTGCACTATATTGACCATAGTCACATTGCTTTCTAGAGTTTTCTTCTTGTATGTCTTTTATTATTAATATTTTTTGTTAATATACTTTAAAATAATCTGCTTATGTGTTCAATTCCTCTCTTCTGGTATGCCAGGTGTTCACTTTCAGAATATGCTAAGCATGGCGGAACTGAGTAGCCAGGCTCTGTGTGACTTTGATGAATGAAATAGAGAAGAATTGTGATCACTTTCTATATAATGTTTCATATTTGAACCTGTTTTACTACTGCTTCTCCTAAAACTTTCCATTTTCATGCTATCAGTATTTAGAGGTGAATGTATACTACTTTCTTCTTCATTTGTTGTCAAGACTTTTAGTGATTTAAACCCACTTTCTTCTACAAAATGAATAAAGAAAGGCAACTGGACCTGGGAGATTATTTCAGAGATCACAAAGATCAAATTTTTCATGGGAGGGTTGGGGCAGAAAAAAGATACCTCAAGTGGATCTTTGCTTTTCATGGAAGTAGCTTTGGGTTATAGAACATGATTTGATTTTGATAGACATTTTGAAAGAAAGTCTTGAAAGGTAGCTATGATTAAATGGCAAAGAAAGTTATTACATAAAGATATGGAATTTACAGCCTCAGCGATTTAAAAAAAAAAAAAACTGGATGGAAAGTAACTAAATTCAGGCAGGATTAGCTATGATTCTAGAAATAGGGAACAGAGCAGTGGGATATCCTTTGCATGGCCTCTCTGAAAGCACACTGGGGCAGATGACAAAAAAATTCATTATTTTCCATGGGTCTTCTCTTCTTATCTTTTATCATTGAATGCATAAAAATGTCTCTAATGATAAATTTTTTATTTCTATCTCATCAGGGAAGGCTATAAGGAAGAAATGAACAAAACCAAAGAAAGAAAACCAAGGCCAGATTCCTCGTTTTGTAGAAATGGTTAACAGACCTCAGAGACTTCCCTGTGACATCCAGAGAAGGATCCTGATTATGACATCTTTAGCCTGCAGGATCTTGGTGTTTGGTGTTTTTCTACAGTGACAGCATATGGCTTATTTTTACATTTTATCAGACAAGGTGAAATTCGAGTACAAAAGTGAAACTTCAGATTTTCAGAGACATGTGATTTGTAATTTACAGACTTCTGGACCACTTTACAATGCAAAGGTACAACGTAGAGTCTTAGTAAACTAGATTTTCTACTCTGTGTTGGTGATGTTACATCAGCATGTAGAACCTGCACAAGGAGCCTGGTGATGCCAGGGACATCCCCAGCTTGTTTTCTAACATCTATTTCATACAGGAACACTCCTTTAGAGAGAGTGAGAGTTGGTAGCATGGAAAGCTATGTAGCATCCTCATGAGCTTTGTGCCAGAAACCTCATTGAATTTTTGCCTCTGCTTAACAGCTCCCTCATTTTACAATCATGTAACACATTGATTTTTAAACACCACTGGTGAATCACATGTGTTAAATTATGGAGGATAGCAGTTTTCTTTGACCCTTAAAAAAAGGATTATCTTAGCAGAAATGAATAAAATGTGTACTGTGAAGTTGAGGCTTCCTTGACTATAATTCCATTTTTAATTGAAATTTAGAGATATGTGATTAACTTGTTTTAATGGTGGAATGAGAAATAAAGAGTTCAAGGAGGGAAACCCTGGTTAGCTGTCCTAATCAAAGGCGCATCCTTGTAGACACCTTCTAAAAATAGCACAGACAGTATCTGCACTTGGTTGCCTTGGAAAATGTTGCTATAGTTGCAAGACACATTTCTGCAAATGGATGAACAGAGGGTAAACGTTCATTTTCAGGGTTCACAATTTCACCACAGTCTTCATTTGACCTCAGCATTAGGAAGGCCAAAGTCATGTTAATTTTTATCTCTCTTAAGTTTTGCTTCAATGAGTTCTTCTTTGGAATGACAAGAACCAGAATACAAGGGAGTGAAATTGCCTATTGATAATGAAACTAAACTGCTACTGAGTCCAGTACTACAACCTGCAGTAGCTATATCTATATTCGTATCTATATCTATACCTACATATTGGAGTTCATTACTATTATACAGTATTGCACTTTGACTATTACTGGGGAATGATCTTTACGTGAATCAAATTTATGTGAATAAATTTTTCATTGGTTAATTATAATGATTAGTCCTGTTACATGCATGTCATCTTGACTGAAGCTTTATGTCATCAATTTCTTTTGTCAATAGACATGCATATTTAGCTACGCAGTATCAAGATAATTATTCATGACTTGACTGTGGATTACTTTATACATTTTTGAAAACATGGATATTTGGAGATGCTAAAATCATTTGAAAATATAATTTGTTGGGCATAGAGAAGAGTTAATTAGAAGTTGGAAAAAGTGAGCTTATAAAATGAAGGGCATTTTAATTCACTGTCAGGGAGAAACATTATAAAGTCAAAATCTCAAAAATATCTTTAATGACTTGTCACTTGAAAGCCTAATATTTAAGAAAAAAACATGGTTAAATAAAAATCATCCTCAAATTAATTTGTACATAGTAGATATTGTTCAGTCAGTTCTTCAGAACTTTGACTTCCAGGATACAACCTGTTTCTATTTTTAGTACTACCCAGAATCCATTTTCATAAATAACTAAAATGGATATTTGATAATCACATCTAATATTCTATTCTTCCACTGTGATGAATGAGGTACTATTTCCATGCACTTCATCAAGATTTTAGGTTGTCTAGAGAACACTTGCATATATTCTTAGCTTATTGCCATGTGAAGTCATGACAAGCTGATGTGACATGATAGGGTAAGGAACTCTGGAAACCTAACCATCTTGTATTCAACAACACTTCATTGTTGGATATTCCTGTGAAATGATGGCGATAAATACTATTTACCTTCTCAGCAATATACTTTTCTATCCTCCCAAGCAAAACATCATGGTTTTCATTTTTGTTATAATCTTTTGATGTTTTGTGACACTGTCTTTAAAGATATATATTTATTCTTACTTATAAGCATATATGTGTGTTGTGCTGGACTGTATGTGTACCATGTGCATATAGAAGCAAGAAGAGGACATTGGACCACTGGAACTAGATTTATATCCATTTGTGTAGCCCGTGAGATGTGGAAGCTAGGAACCAAGTCCAGCTCCCCTACAAGAGCAGCAAATACTCTTAAACACTAAGCCATCTCTCCAGCCCCATGTGATACCCACTTAATTTTTACATGTAAATCAAATAAGCAAAAAGTTGGAAAATAAGACCTAGTAGAAAATATTATTAGAGCTCAAGATTTGATCCTAGAAAAATTTAGTTAGAGACTATATTGTTTAATAATCACAATCAGTTGGTTAAATGACACTTTTTTTTTTTTTAAAAAAAAAGATGCATAACATGGGTCCCGGGGTTGTTCAAATAATTTTCTTAAAGTCATAAAGGGTAATAAAGTTGTTTTTAGAATCCAGGCTGTCTGACTCACGTCACTAGGTTTACTTAAATAGAATTATATGTCTAGATATATAGATATAGGTCTAGATATATAGAGATAGAATAGAGTTAGAGATATATCAAATAGTATCAATCTGGCACATTCTTTGAGGTAGCATTTTAAAGTATTCTTGTTTTCTATTTTTTACATAAAATTTGAAAAATCAAGCATATTGCTCAACTTTTGTGTATTTCCTACAGCAAATCTTCTACACTTGGTTATTCTTTTCATAAGAGATGTGAAATAAGAATGTTTGTAAGACAATATTTTATTTCAAGACATTCCTCTTCTTTATAAATCACAGTAAGCTACAATTCTGTTTGATTTACCACATGTTATATTTGGATGAAGCTTTCATATTATAATGTTATTTGGCTGAAGTTAATAAATTGGTGCATTAATGCATATGCAGGTCTTACCTTTTTGTCAGGTGGTGGTGGCCCACAAACTTTAATACCAGCACTCGGGATGCAGAGGCAAGGAGATCTTCAGGAGTTCAAGGCCAGCCTGGTTTACAAAGTGAGTTCCAGGATAGCCAGGGTTGCACAGAGAAACCCTGTCTTGAAAAACCAAAGCTAAACCAATCAACCAAAAAACCTGACTTGCCAACTATTAGCAAATAGCCTCTGATCCTCTCTTCCTATAACCAATGGCTTCAATGAGCTGCCCACAGCGTTGTGTCTTACACTAAGTCTCGTAACAAACAAACAAAAACAAACACTCAAACCAAACCAATCCAAAACAACAAATACCAAAAAACGCCCCAAACAACAACAAAAACAACCAAACAAAATAAAACAAACAAAAAATTTCTAAACTAAAATTTTTGGGAACATTGTTGTAAAATGATGTAAACGCATTAGACATGCTATTAAGTCTGAAGAGTTTTAAAACATTTCATGAATAGAAAGGGTTAGAAGAACCTGGGCTTGTTTGGTTCGGTTCATAGTTTTTGAAAAGCAACCCCTTCCCATCCTACAATGGAGAGCACACACTGATGCCTGTACCTTTGCAGGAGTGACTCCTTTTATCTGTGTGAATTCTTCCTGAGGGTGGCATTGTTTCTTCACCATGAAGTCTGGTTGCTTTCACTATTCTTGGAGTAGAATCTACTGTTCCCAAGAAGAGTGGCTTTTGCTCGTCATCGATAGAGGAGATGAAGGATGATGATCTGCTCTTCTTCTCTTCGAAGTGCTTCTTGGAACTCTGATAACGTCTTATCGTATCTGTAGAATCGTCAGCCTCATTTGCACTGTTTTCCTTGCTAAAATCTACCAAAGAAAGGTTATTTTCATAGTAAATAATAACACGTGGGACTTTGTGCACATTATACTAAATAGCTATAAGTAAACTACCTTTTACCTATGGAAATAAGTAGTCATGTGGAGACTTCTAAATTCAAGAATTATTAGATTATCTTCATGAAGTAAATCACTGATTTCAAATTTTAAAGAAGAACAAGTAAGAATGAGATTATGTAGTAGAGAAATGATATAAAGTTATAAATTATAATTTTTAGTCTTAGAATCAGGCTTATTATCTCTTGAGGAAAATGAGACTAGCGAGGATGTGTCCTAATTTTAAAATACCATCACTATACAGCTTGTTATTTTTTTTTTTAACCTTTATGCCCCATCATCTATGACAATCATTCACGCATCCTAAAGGTCAAAGCTGGAAGCCACTTCAGCAAAGTCTGGCAGGCTAAATTTCAACATTAGCTCAGGAAATGGCCTTGACATTCCGGGGAGTTTGGTTGCACATTGCAAAGTATATAAGGCTTAAGTACAGTAATTGAGGTAGGGTTTTACCTAATTACCTCAAGGCCACTGATGCATAGTGACTGCTTCTTAGAGACATGTCAAGATAATTCCAGCCCCGAAGGTCGTGTTAGAACATATTTCAGCAAGAAAAACTCAGAAACAAATCTCAGAGCTTGTTTCTATTAGTGTCCTGGGGAGAGAGTGTAATTCTCCATCTGGTTTCTGCTAATAACCAACCAACAGAACTCCAAGAGGTATATCATTTTCTAGAGAAATTTTTAAAACAGTGTCCCCATCTACTCTGTGCCTGGATGTGCTCATTTTGTTATTTATAGAAGGCCAAATGAACAGACTTAAGGCCACTCTGGAGAAACTTCCAACAGCTTTTCAAAATTCCCATATGGCAACGAAATGAAACAAAGATGCTGTCTCCTTTAAAAAAGAAAAGAGACAGAGAAAACTTATAATTTAAACATATTAAATGCCAGAAAACAGCCCAAGGTATAAATGGACAGTGTTTAAAATTAAACTTAATTTGAAAGGAGTATATTGTCCATCAGTTGAAGTCTAGCAAATGCAGAGGACCAAATGTATTTTCTCTGTGTACCACACTTGTTCAGTAGTTTTGTCATTGTTGTGAGCACTGTAGACCCTCTGGCTGTCAAGTGTATAACCATGATTACGCTCTGTGGTTTACATGTTGCCGCTCAACCACAAATATAATTGTGAATATTCAAATCAGTACATGCAAAAGCCCTTGTCTCCAGTGTGGTTGGCACAACTCTCCTTCCATTCAGGAGTACTCAACCTTTCCATCTTTCTCTCTATTTTCTTTCTCTTATTGCTTGCAGAGCCTTCCAAAAAAAAAAAAAACCCTCCACCAACATTCCTTCTCCCCCTTTTGTGTCTATCACTTAAAAATCCACAGTCAACAAATTTATTTTAGAGTTTGATAAGAGAATAAAAGCTCAACTTTTCGACATTTGTACTGTTCTAAATTTTCACAGCGTGGGCTTCCAGCTCCCAACTAAACCTTTTTGAATTTAATAGTCAGAACACAGTGGAATTTATATGAACACAAGCTTCCCATCTTGATATTGACTCTCTTTGTCACTATGACATGGAGTTTTCCCTAGGAGGAACCCAATTTAAATTAAGCTAGCCATCCATTCATGTGGCTCACACATCCAAGTGTGAGTAACTATAGACAGTATGTACCACAAAATATCTGTCTACTTAGTCACATTTTGGTTTGTAGTTCTCTGTTAGTTTTTAAATCCCTACATGTGGAGGTTGGAGAGAAGTCTCAAGAGTTATGAGTATTGTTGATTTTTGAAATGACCCAGGTTTAAGTTCCAAGCATTCACATGGCATCTCAAAACCATCTAAAACTTCTACAGATCTCACACCTTCTTCTGACCCACGTTGGTGCAACACACACACTTGGTATACATACATACTGGCTACACATGGAAATGTTCCATCTCACCTTCTATAAAGGCCCAGCCTTAACTTACTATCTCATGGTTTGATATCAGTTGCTTAGACACAAGAGACACAAGAGATAATGGTTAACATGAATGAATGAAGTTAGGCTCGTTTCAATGTAGGAGAGGTACACAGACTGGGTGAGTAAAAAAATATTAGCATTTAGTTCAATGGTCTGAAAATGCCAGTTATTTCACATATATAGACAGATATTACTTAATTTTATATACATTTGCACAGATTTTTTTTGGTCTACTTTACAAAAACTAGAGTCATTTAGAAAGAGGGAACCTGAGCTAAGGAATGGTCTTCCTCAGAATGGCCTGTGGGAAATTTTCCGTTTTAATGATTGATGCAGGAGGACCCTGCCCACTGTGAGTGGCTCTGCTCCTGAGCATGCAGTTCTGGGTTGTATAAGAAAGCAAGCTGAGCAAGCCAATAAGCAGTGTCCTCCCATAGTCTCTGCTTCAGGTGCCTGCTCTGAATGCTTGCCTTATTGTCTTTCTGCCTCTTCATGCCTCAAGGGTAGACTCTAAGCTCTAAGCCAATTAAACTCATTCCTCTTCATATTGGCCCAGTAGTTTATCACAGAAATGCTCTTAGCAAGAAGTGCAGGAAAATGAATAATGAAATAAAATAGAAAAAGCTTGACGTTCTTGAATGATTCTTTATTTCACTAGATTATGGCTGTGTGATCAGCTGCTTTGGTAAAGCCTCTCCAAAACAAGCGTTTTCTGTTTAATACTAGCTAAATTAAAAGTTCATTTTCTAGGATACAATATAGAAATGAAAATGACAATCCACTTGTAGACTGAAAATAGAAACTGTCATGTTTAGTCTGGATTCTGGCAGGTGTAATTCATGTGATTGAGCTGTTGAAATGTACTGTTATTAGCCGTCTAGTACTAGATTTTGACGGCCTGTCCTATTTCTGCCTTTTGTAGAGAAACTGAATTATTTGATAACCATTAAACAGTATCATGCAAAGCTTTTCTTCTGTCTCCTCATATTCTCTGTAGGCATGCCAGAAAAATATTGTAGATATAGAAATTATATTCTGAAACATATCTGAGGAAATTTTATGTTTTCCCTTTTCTAGATCTGAGATAACACAATCACCTATTACCATCACTTTCAAAGAAGAAATTTTATTTTCTTCCTGTTTAAGTTTCAAACTTGCTTTCTGAATCATATGACTACAAATCTTTATTGTTGTTGTTTTTTTCTCCCATTTCTATGAGCTGACAAGGCTTTTTACTTCTTTCTTATCTCACAGGGCATAATCCTATGACATGTGTGGCTTTCTTTGTAGGTATCTCGGTAGCTTCGGAATAAATTCAAGTTTGTGAAATTAAACTTGGTGATGGAGTGGCTGTTTTTACAAATGATAATAGAAATAGCCTTCATGTCAAAAAGTATGGGAATAAATACTTAAACTTCCTCTGTCCTTTACAAGTTCTTCCTTTCAGATTAATTACAACTTGTGTTAGTCAAACCCAACAGGGAGACATAACTCTTGGTCAAAGAGAGACATTTAATGGGCTCTCTAGGCCTTTGGGTTTTATGGCTCCCACTGGTGACAATTTGGAGGTAATCTGAGACAGCTCTAACCAGTTAGTTTAGAAAACATTTCATTAGAAAGATAGAGGCAGGAATAAATTTCTTGTCTTCAAGTACCTTAGTTCCTCTGTAGCTTCAGAGGCTTAGAAGGGGACCCTATGTAGGTTTCCATAAAAATACAAGATTAAACAGACTTACAAACTAGACAAAAAATCAAGCATTTGGGGAGTTGTCTAAGGATGCACAGTTTTATTTAGGACAAGTAAGTTCTAAAGCTCTGTAGTAAAGCAAAATAGGGATGGTTACTTCGTAGTGTGCTTGACACTTGCTGGGAGAAGATCTTAAATGTTCTTTCTACACGGAGGAAAGAAGTTAGGGTTATACTGAAACACTTGATTATGTAAATCACTTTTTTCTAGCTCTCTGTGTGTGTATGTGTGTGTGTATGTGTGTGCCTGCCTGTATGTGTGAATGGATATTCAAATGTCTCATTATATATTACAGTTGTATGCAGCTTTTGCTTACAGTTGTATGAAGCTTCAACCATGCTTCCAAAGATCTTGAAGAGAAAGGTTTCATGTACATAACAGGTAATAAAAATTAGGTAGCTTTTGTTAATGGGGGGTGTCAGAACTCGGTCAAAAGAATGATGTATGGTGAACCATGCCTTGGGGGAACTGTGAGAGAGGCTCCAGGAATAAAAGGCAGAGGGCCTTTTACCTCAGGTGTGTGTTTGTTCCCTGGATTGTTCTTGGATGTGATTTCATGCCTAGTATGACAAACATTTACATTCAATTTATAATACATATTCATTCTTGTTGGATGTCAGAAGATGATTTAGAAACTAGTCTGGTGAAAGGTTATGACGAGTGCTGTCTTTAATGCACCCTGAATCTGGATCTGGCCTTCTGGCTTTTGTGTGTGTGTGTGTGTGTGTGTGTGTGTGTGTGTGTGTGTGTGTATGCTTTCCCAGATACAATCTATACTATGTGTCTACATATTGTGTTGAAATTGGTCTAACCTGAGCTAGTTCTGTTAAGAGTTATTATGTGCTTACTGACATTCATTTACGTGTTTTTTTTTTTTAAAATTCAAACAACCTCACTTGGACAATTGCTTTCTTTGTTACATTCCTATAAAAAAGTACATTGAAATTGCAATAGATTGTCTATAGCATTAGACTGTATTCTGATGCATCCTTTCAGGTCCTGGCATCCCTGGTCCAGCACACAAGACTTGTACAAGTCAGCAGAAGAGTTGACAGTGTTTTTTTTTGTTTGTTACCTTGTTTGTTTACTTATTTATTATATACTGAGACTGATGTAGCCAGGTTGGCCTCAGACTCACTAGTTAGTCAAAGAGTATCTGGAATAACATATAACCCTCCTTCTCCTTCCCAATTTTGGGATTATATGTATACCACCATGGCCGTAAATTATTTTATAAGAAAGATAATTTAGAATCCAGATATCAAATTATTTATTCTATTTATTCAAATGGATGATTCTTTTAATTTTAGATTTATACCTTGCTTTGCTCATAAAATAAGTTTAACCATGTACGCATTAACTCCTTCAGTTGCTTTCATTGATGTTATATTATTTTAGAGAAGTACTTTAAAAATGTAGTGGATTATAGCTTATAATATAAAATTACTAAACATTTAAAGTAAAAATAACTACAGTTACCAATAGAGACAGTAATTGTAATGATTTTTAAGGTGCTTAGATAGTGTTCACTGGAACACTCAACTTTAAATTTAAAATGTCACTCTCTGCTTCCTACTTTTAGGATTATAATATGTAGAAGCGAGAATACCCACTGGACAGGAATAATCAGCATACTTTCAATGATTTCCACACATTGGTTGTCACAGGCACATCTTTTAACTCTTTATTTTTCTCTTGTATTGTTTCTATATTTATTTACCGTTTTCCATATTTAGTTTTTGGCAATTGTTTTTTTTTTTTTTATTGATAATAAGCTTTGTTGTGATTGCAGCAGCACTGGAGTCCTGTGTTTTCAGAAGCTGATTAGGTATATATGATCAAGGTGGTACAAATAGTTCTCTTTTAGAAACAATAAGTTTAGAATTCTGGGAGACCTTCTCTTTGGGTAACAGTGCTTATTTTCTTTCTGATCCTATGTATTTTTTTAGACGGAACTTAACTGAGGCTAGTTATTTACTGTCTTACTGTCTTGGAAAAGGAGTTAGGAAAACAGGTCCATAAAGGATGAGTGGAAGCCAAGGGAGGTACTTCTGCTGATTCTGACTGGGAACTTGAGCAGATGCAGAGAAGCTAAGTCTGTCTTCTATTAAGTCTCCTTTAATAATAATTCAAGGCAACACAGACTTTAGGTGAAAAATGCTCCAGCAGTTCATTTTCCTAGAAATTCATAGTATCAGCAGGTACAGTATGTCATGGTGGTTGTTTTGTTTTACAGCATCAGCACTTTCTAAGTAGTAAAACCAATTAAACAGTCCCCCTTTCTAAATTATCATTTTTTCCTGCTCACAATTTGCTATGAAAATGAAAAAACTAAGTTTTGCAGAATTCAGTAGAAATCTCTTTTTTTTTGCTGCTATCCAATAAAAAGGATGTAATAAAAATTGAAAAGCATAGATGAATAAATAGTGACTGTAATTTAGAATGTTTTGTTTGTCTCTTTGTTACTTAGTGAAAAATGTTCTCTTCTAAGTGGAGACAAACTTTGTAAACCTAAAAAGAAATGATTTAAGTAAAATAACTAAGAGCATTTAGTATATATCAGATGCTCACTGACTGATATGTAAGTGAGAGGATGATTGACTTATATCCACAACATTGTTGCCATTACTGGATTATTAATGGTCATTGGTACTCCAATCATTTGTTAATGCTAACGTTTGTGCATTCTATCTACAGAAGGAGTTGAACAGCACACTCCAAATATTTGATCCTGTGATCGTATATGCCATATATATATATATATATATATATATATATATATATATGTATATATATATATATGAATGCAACTACATATTTTATAATATCCTATGCATAATCTCTTTCCTGTGTTAATCTACATTCCACTAATATTGAATGTGTTTTATTCAATGTATATACCATAACATTTTAAGAGTATTTCTAAGACACAATTCATCACTGTAACATACTTGGGGGTTAGTGTAGTCTAATTTTGTAGACCACTTAAGTAGAAGTGATTTTTTTCATTGTTTCCATCATTAATTTATTTTGCCCAGTCTTTTCAATTTCCATGGCAATAGAATACATTGCTGAGCCATCATTTCTTCTTTGCTTTTTGTAGCAAGGAGATTCTACTTCTGTCTTGGAAAATTGAACATCTCTACCTATGCTGACCCTAGTCACATAAGAGATCCTAGATGCGTGTGTACCAGAAGTTAAAAAAGAAATTACTCCCCACCCCTTTCAAATTTTCTGTGACAACAGTTTCTTGTTGGGAAGTGGTTTTATTTCCTTAGAAGAATTCTGAAACTCATGAAGACAAACCACCTGCATCAACAAATTCATTATGCTTAAATCAGCTTGGAAGAGGTCCTGAACAATACTTTAAATATGCTCTATTTGCATATCAAGGTGGACATGCTAAGGTCTGAATCCCAAGAACTTCCAGGATCTTGTTGAGTAGGCAGTGGGAAGCTATGCAGGACTTTTCTCTGTCTGCCTGATTCCTGACTGCAGGATCTTCTTGTCCATGGTGCCTCTGCCAGTCAATTTCATAAGACATCAATGCTCTTTGAATTCTACCTTCAAAGATTTGTCAGTAAGCTAGCATTAAAATTATTGGTAGATTCCCTGTGACGCTTTTAGTTTATATAGCTCAAGGTTCTTCAGTTTTAGGGAATTCTCTGGAAATTCTCTATTCTTGTACACTGATCTCTCTCTCTCTCTCTCTGCCTCTTTTAGTTTGCACAGTGTGTGTGTTTTCTAGAAGATAATTTTATGTCACAAAATGTGACATGAAGGTCACCTAAAGAGCATTAGATTAGGGTGACAGGGACTAAATTGCTTTCAGCAAAATTTGCACTTGCCAGTAGCAGCCTAGAATCCTGAAGACTTTGACAAAGACTGTGAAGCTCTTGTTTCTCATTGTCCAACTCATTCTGACACACTGGCTTGCCAGGATAAACTTCAGAATAATACAGGAAGGCAAATCTCTTGCCATCTACACTTTATATAAAATAGATCTCAAAGACTAAGGCGCAATTAAAGGGAATGTTTTAAACATCAATAGAAATGTCTGCGTGCATGAACACTGTGAATTGGGACATGATTTCAGGGCCTTATCAGAAGATAAAAAGGCAAGATTATTTGATTTGAGAATGGGGAAACTGAACAAGATTAAAAGTGGATTTAATAAATCTTCAACCCTATTGGAAACAATACTACACAGACTACATCGCCAGGCTGTTCCTCATTTCCACTGAGATAAAACCAAGAGATTAACACCAGGATGAGGGACTTAGATTAAGTCTATGGAAAAACAGCTTGACATCAGTGGTGCTGTATTAGAAAAAAGTCACCAATAGAATAAAGAAGGTCATTGCAGAAAATAATTTGCCTATTTATAAATACTTTATGCAGTTGGTTAAATGATTCAACTATTGATCCAAGACAAATGACACTCATCAGATGAATTTTGGTTTTGGTTTTTGCTGAAGGCATCTAGAGTTTGGTAGAGAAAAAAAATACAGTTATGCTAATAATACAAGCACAGGATAGGCTTTGACAATTTCATAAGAGGAATGTACCTCGGAAATTAATAATAAAATCGTTTTGCAATTAAAGTGATTAAGAAATGTTCGTGTTAAATCTATCACAAACCATAATTTTAGAAAGTTAAAAATAGTTTGGTCTGATTATGAGTTGTGAATATATACTTGTGTTTGTGAGAGTTCGAATATTTTAGAAAAGGGATGGAAATCTCTTTCAATGAGTGACATATGGAAGAGCACAGAAACAATGTACATAAAAGAGTAGAGTTAGTGAGGATTTTCCCCCCAATTTGTAGGTTGCCAATTTGTCCTATTGATGGTGTCTTTTGCCTTACAGAAGCTTTTCAGTTTCATGAGGTCCCATTTATCAATTATTGATATTACAGCCTGAGCCATTGGTGTTCTGTTCAGGAAATTTCCCCCTGTGCCAGTGATTTTGAGGCTCTTTCCCACCTTCTCTTCTAATAGATTCAATGTATCTGGTATTATGTTGAGATCTTTGATCCACTTGTACTTGAGCTTTGTGCAAGGTGATAATATGAATCTATTTTCATTGTTCTCCATACAGAATACCAATTAGACCAGCACCGTTTATTGAAGGTGCTTTCTTTTATCCACTGTATGTTTTGGGTTTCTTTGTCAAGATCAAGTGTCCATAGCTGTGTGGGCTTACTTCTTGGTCTTCATTTCTATTCCATTGATCAACCTGTTAGTCTCTGTACCAATACCATGTGGTTTTTATCACTAAATATTTATAGTACAGTTTGAAGTCAGAGATGGTGATTCCCCTGGATGTTCTTTTGTTTATGAAATAAAAAGGGTGAAATGTGGAAACCTTTTGGAGCTAGTTGGCAGGAATCTGACAATGGCCAAGGACAAGAAAATGGGCTTCAGGCTGTAATCTGACATTAGGCTAGAACAAAGAAGTATTTTCAGGTAGAAATTTAAATCTTAGGCTACAACAAAAGTAATTTCAGGAAGGAATCTAAATCTTACGCTACAACAAAGAAGTAGACTTCAGGCATGAAAATGACTTTAGCTAGGACAGGGAAGTAGGCTCATATATTTTGGTCATCCTGACAAACCCTTAGAAACAGTGATCATGGACTTTGTTTATTGCTTTGCTTGCTCTTTGACTATTTGGGTTTATTGTCTTGCTTGTTCCTTGACTATTTGCATTTATTGTATTGTGAGCTCAGCAACCTAGAACTTACCTTAATACTTGCATGTAATTAAAATTGTATAAAAGCAGATTGGGAAAAAATAAAATAAAAATAAAAAAACCCCAAAAACCAAAAACTCAAGTGATAGCACATGCTGGTGACAATTTAGAGAAAGAGGATCACTCCTCCATTTCTGGTGAAATTGCAAACCGGTACAACCACTCTGGAAACCAATCTGGCAGTTCCTTCAAAAACTGGAAATAGTTTTACCTGAAGACCTAGCTATACCACTCTTGGGCATATACCCAAAAGATGCCCCATTGTACCACAAGGACACATGCTCCACCATGTTCATAGCAGCCTTATTTGTAATAGCCAGAAGATGGAAACAACTCAGATGTCTCTCAACTGAAGAATGGATACAGAAAATGTGGTTCATTTACACAATGGCATATTTACTATTCAACTAGAAAATATCATCCTGAGGGAGGTAAGCCAGATTCAAAAACACACACATACTATGTACTTATTGATTAATGGTTATTAGCCAAAAAGTAAAGAATACCTAATATACAACCCACAGACCATAAGAAGTATAACAAGCAGAAAGGCCCAAGGGAGGATGTTTCAATTCCACTTAGAAGGGTGAAGAAAACTATCAAATGAGTCAAAGGATGCGAGGGACCTGGGTGGAAGAGGGGATTGGGATTGGATCAGGGGAACATGATTATGTAAGGGGGGAGGAACAGGAGAGAAGCCCAGAGGGCCAGGAGAATGAGTGGAAATAGCAGCCTTGAGTGGTGGAAGGTAGGGAACCCTCTGGAAATTACTAGAGACCCAGGAGGTGAGAGACTCTCAGGACTCAATGAGGGGGACCTAAGACAAAATGCCCAAAATTGGGAAGAGGGAGCTTGAAGAGTCCACCTCCAGTAGATAGAGAGGGCCACAACTGGAAGGACTGCTTTACTGACCTACAGTCAAAATTTCTGACAAAACTATCTATCTATCTATCTATCTATCTATCTATCTATCTATCTATCATCTATCTTTCATCTATCTATCATCAATCACCTATACCTTTACCTATATCTATATATGTTTTATATCTATATGAGATAATAATAAAGATGTCATAGATTTGAGAAGGAGCAAGAGCACAGGAATAGTTGGAGTGGGAAGAAGGAGGAGTGGAAATGTAAATATAGTACCCATGTATGAAACTCTCAAAAAAAAATCTAAAAATTTCACTTAATAGCAATAAGTGGCAAAACCAGAATGGTAAGTTCTTAGAAGAACCTAGATATACAGGTGACATAAATGTAATTGGATTTAAGAAAAAGTCTCATCTGTGGCCTAATATGCAGAAAAAGACATAGAGTAAATTTTGCATGGGAAGGTAAGTTTGTTGAAACCTAGTTTACTATTCTAACGGGGTAGATGATGATATCTAGGCTCAGGATTATGGCTGTAGATATGGAGATTTATGAAGCAATGGACATCTAGTTTTGAAAATAGCAATGTTAGTGATAGCAGTAACACCCCTTAGCAACACTAGAAATTGTGCATAGTTTGACAAGTTAAGACCCTACATACTTTTGTGGAACTGATCTGGATGGTGTGAACATTTGCAAAGAAATGGGTATTGAGAAGCACTGAATTTCAAAGAAGCATTAGGAGATGTCTTTGAGGGCTGAAGAAGATAGTTTAATAAAAAGTAGGGTTCACGGTATTGAAGCTTATCTGGGCTTTGATTTAAGATATGATTATCTGTACTTCCCAAATGAGGACAGAACATAATAAAAGACATATATTATATTAATCAGAGAAAGAATTTATATAACAGAAGCAGGAGATATCTTAAGAAAGTCTGGGGTCTGAGGAGAGAGCTCTGTCTATAAAGTCCTTGTCTCATAAACATGAAAACACGAATTTAATCCCTATAACCTATGTAAATATGTTGAGACATTTCACATATTTCCAGCAATGGGAGACAGAGAATTTTGTAAGTTCACTGGCTAGTCAGCCTAGTTTAATCATGAAAACCAGGCCAGAGAAGACGTTCTAAGGATGATACCTAGGGTAGGCTTTTGTTTTTGTTTTGCCTCTACTCACATGTACACCTCATGGAAGTCACAGACATGAAGCAGAGTATTCTTTAGGAAGAATTCATGCACAATGTGCTACCACGAGGCTGAATAAGAAAGGCTAGCATGTTTGTGAGATCAGCAGAAGATGCAAATTTCTTCATCAAATCTTTGTCTCAGCTGCCAGGCACACTTTCCTGTGTCTGTATCTGAGATCTTACTAGAGGGTACTAATCTCTTTTCCTGACTGAGGGTGGAGTCTTCTCCTGTGCCTTTTTCTACATAATATATCCTTGTGGTGCTGGTGAGGAGATTGAACTCATGACTTGAAATAAAAAACCCTTCTTCCTAAACACTCCACTCTAAATCTTTAGTCATAGGTATCACCCTTTATTAACTTGATTTTATTTTTTAATCAGTTCACCTATTTCTCTATTGTTGTCTTTGAATCCATGGAGTGGCTTTGTTGAATGATGCAATTTAAAGATATCAACCCCAAAGAAGAAACAATCTTATTAGTTTGGGAACAAAAGTGATTCTCCCTATTCTAGCAAAGCATGAATTAAATTTACTATTGTAATCAGAAGGATTTACTCAGGAAGAGCTAGTCACCATCTGCTGTAGATTAAACTTTACAAGTAGAATGAATTAATTACCTTTGTCACCTTCACTTTCAAAGGACAGTCTCCTTCTTCGAAATTTACTGGTGTCCCCTTCAGAATCATTTACGGATTGGGACTGAAGCAAAAGATCAGCCTTTGTTAATGGAACTCAAAGATAAACATAGAAAGTTATTCAACTTGAAGATGATTCATCATCGGTGAACTCCTTACTATGTCATATAGCATCAACCCTTTCAATCTCAAGAATTACATTTTTGGCAAATAGCTACAATATTTTGCTTGAAAGTTGTCTCTAAATTGTAAAGCAGATTGATAGATTCTAGTAGTTTCACAATTTTATTGGAGAAACCATGGTTTGTAGAAGTTATAAGTTAAGAATGTTAGGATATGGTGTTAGCATGTAGAGAAAACCTTCAAAAGTAAAAAAAAAATAGAAATCATAGAAGAACCTGTATTATTGTCAACAAAATGTATGAATCAATTACAGTAGCTAAGATGTATGAATTATATAATAATGAACATGAGATTAATTTTACAATGAGTATATGATTAAAGACAATAGATGTTACATTAACAAACCTTTATTAGACTGTTTCAACTCCTCCTCCTTTTTGATTACAATATCAATATTGTAATATCTGTACAATATCAATCTTGTAAACAGAAGCACCAAACTATTCCTTTGAGTATTGTCTGATATCAGTACAAAGGAGTTATCTGAGGTTTGTATTTACTTTTTAGACAAAATCAGAATGAGGTTGGTGACATGTGACCAAGATCACAATATAGTTTAATTAAAACTATCATGAAAATACTTTTAAGAACTGAAGATTTCTTAGTGTATGTTTTAATATTTTCAGTGATTTTAAAAGAAGAGTTAACTCAGTCCATGCATTACAACACTGAATGGCGACGTTGTGACTCTGGAAACTGCTGTTTCTTAAGACCCTCACAGTTCCTGGAAAGAACTACCACTGCATGGAGACTTGAATCTAACACTGTTTTAACTAAATACTGATTTATAGACTTTTCCCCCCATAGAACACATTAGATCATATGTAAATACACTGGGCAAATACCAAGTGCTCCATGTTTGATTTATGTGAAATAGGCATTTAGAATAGAAATGGAGTTTCTGAAATTTGAGGGACTAACCTAGAAATAATTGTGAGCTGCAATGTAGGTTCTTTGTCCACAGAATAGAGTTACTTCAGATATCACAGTTCATGAGAGCTACACTCTCAAAATTATTTTAGGTTAACTAATGTGTATTATTTAAAATAAAATTTTATTTCAGTTAAACCAAATTTTATTCATTCCATAGCCTAGATTTTTACTTTATTGTAAGACAATTAATTCATCCTTCTTTAATTTAAAAATGGTGGTTAGGATAAATTTAAACAGGAATAAGGCTAATCTTTTAAACAATACAAAGAAATCAATAGCGACTGATATATTATATGTAAGACAAACTCTTTTATGGTATTTAAAAATTTCTTAAAATCTTTCATTTTTCTTCAAATAATCAGTATATACAAAACAAGACTAAAAATTTCTCCAGGGTCAAATTTAATTGACCCTTTAAAATTATTCAACATCTTTTAGTACTGAATTCCTGTCCTATAATTTACTAATTTCAATATTCAGCTGGCCTTTCCTCTAGGTACTTAATAGTGATAAGCCTTTGTGGCAGTAATTTGCTTGCTATTTCAGAAGCATTTGGGAAGTTTAAGAATGACATTTCAGAGATGTGCAGATCAACATTGGACCTCTACCTTTGCACTTTCATGTCTCAGGTTGAAAGTCAGTTCTAGATTGGTCAGAAAGTGATCCGAAAATTCTGGATACATATCCAACACCTCCAGTAAGTCTTCTCGCTGAATCTTATGCAGGTCACAGTACGTGAGTGCTCTCACGTCTGCATTAGACTTGCCAGGCTTGGCATAAAGATGAACCATTTCCCCAAAGATATCATTTTTTCCTGAAAATAAACCAAAGAAGGAAAGGGGGAGGAGGAGAGTGAGGAAAGAACAAAAGAAAGAAAAGGAAGAAGAGGAGGATTAATTAAATGTTTTCTTTTTAAAAGTAGAAAGGAACACTGATCAGCTGACAAATCATTGGATTGAAGGCCTCAAATGTTAAGATCTTATACCAAGAGGTGCATGGATAGCAAAATTCTGTGTCTGGATTTATAGTACTCTGTTTGTCGATGGTAACTTTTCTGTTGTAAGTCTGTGGTTCTGTTATAATCTCCTTCATTTCATGAAGGAGACTTCTTTTCATTTCATGATGATGCTGGGCATCATCATCTCGTTACAGCCCTGAGAGCTAGCTATGGATCTTGCTATGTGGTTTCCTAAATCTACTTCCAGATAGAAATGCTCTGAGACTGTCAGTCCAGAAATTTGAGAGGCTAAAATGAGTTTGATTCATGATCTTTCTGATGAACAGGATCACGTCTGGAGCTTTTGCCTATCAACACCACCACCATTCCTCAGCACTCACTGACATGGACAAGTGATATCAATGTACCTTGTTTCTTCAAGTTACCAGTTTTGGATTTGCCTTTAATGTATATATCCATTTATTTAAATTATTTATTTTTTTTGTCCTCCACATATATAATTATTGTTTTGGTCACATGTTCTTTGCTCTGAACCTTTGTGCCCTTTCCTCTTCTACAAGTATTGGTGGTCCTCTCTGTCACGTCTCCATCACCCCCTGCCTATCCATGTGCTGTCTGATATTCAGTTTTATTCAATGAGAATAAGAACAACCAGTATTTTCTAAGGACTATGTAGGGGCCAGGCGCTGTATCAAATCTTTATGTAAATTATCATACTACCTAAAATAATTTTGTAATGATGTGATTGTTATCTAAAATTTGTAAATATTGAAACAAGTTTAAAGAGGTAAACTGATTAGCACAACATCACTTCTTGGTTGGGTGAAGTGAACGAAAGAAAAGTAGCCAGGATTAAAACTCATTCATTTGACATTAGAATCAATATCCTTATCTGCCTATATATCAAATCTCCCAATATTTTCCAAAATTTCATGGCCATCATTCTATTTTTTAGTATCAAGTTATTCACATGGCATATTCCCTTAGCAAATACTAATATGCTACTTTATGATTTTTTTCTTAAAGTTAATTAGTAGCAGTGCAAAACAATACTTTCTTCACATATTTTGAAGGCTCTTTTCAGATTAAAAAGACACTTCCCTATGCATTATACTAGCTTTTATATCTCCAGTTTTGGGAGCTATCAAGGATGTTTAGACAATAAAGTCAAAACAAGTCAAAAAGTCTAACAAGTAAAAAATGCTGAAATGTTCTTACTGTAAATGAGTATTTAATAAGGAATAGTTAAAACAATATATCAATAATATAGAAAAATTATTTTAGAGAGACCACATTAGGCACAGTTTAAATAAATACTTATAGACCCTTGAAAACCAAAATGGACAATAATTTTGATACTAACATGGAAATTAGAGCAGGAAAGAAGAAGCTCTTGAAATTCTTTAGTTTGAATAGCTTAGCCTAGCCAGAAGGCAGAAGAACAGATGCTCCAACGTTTTGAAGTAGAGCAAGTGTCCAGGTGTTCAGAGGTCTCTATAAATTGGCTAAGTTTTAGAAGCTATGCTTTGTGCTTCCCACAATTATAGTTAACTCAGTCATTCTGGATTTCTGACGGGGTTGAAAACTTATAGCTATTTACCTTAAGAGAAAAGATTTGAGTGGATGGTCATCAGCTGACATTCATCCTAAAGCCAGGTTCAGAACTAAATGTTTTAGTTAGGATAGATGACAGAGGTGCTGGTTAGTCAACAAAAGGATGGACTGGGTATTAGGACTATCTTGTACCTCACTGGTACAAATTGGCATAATTATGCTCTAATTGTATTTTGAGAGAAAAGTTTCATTTTAACAGGAAGGGTGATGTGTAGGAGGAGCTAAGGTAGGAGGAGTACTGAGAGGAAGAAAAGGAGTAAGAAGAGGAGAAGAAGAAGGAGAGGAGAAGCTAGGTGATGAAAGAGAGAAAGGGGGGGGGGAGAGACAGGGAGGCAGATATTCATGTATCTCCACCAGTCAAAGATAGTTGTTATATCTAGGTTGGTCAGTGGGTTACACCTCTGATTGAACAATTTCAAACTTATAAAGCCTATGATTAACATTATTTTTTAAAAAAATTTATAAATGCGAAAAGGAAAAGGGGGCATGGGATAAGGGTGTTCTAAGGGTGGGGGAATGGGGAAAGGGGATGGCATCTGAAGTGTAAATAAAATATCTAATAAAAAAAAGAATAGCTTAGCCTAGGCACCATTTTTTTATGGCTCTGAACTGTATTAGTATGGGATTTTTATTTGAATTATCTTCCATAATTATAGTTGAACAAGGAGGAAGGCCTATGGTGCTGAGCAGTGCTCTACAGTCATTGTTATCTAAGCACAGTGTTGTGCACGCAGAAGCCATGACAGGCTGGCTTGAAGATTACCTCTGCTTTGTATGGTAACACACCAAGACAAGCTAGCAGTGTCAAATCCAGAGAAAACTCTCCCTTGATACGAAACCTTGAGGCGAGGATGTAGCATATTTCTACTCCTTGAATCTTTATTGGTTTAAAAATCAAGGTATGCATTATCTTAATTTGGGGATTTTTTTTTAAATTAAACTAATCATAAAAAAATTATCAAAATATCAAGGGAATGACTTAAACCTCTTTGTTCATGTAGGGCATCTAATGAGCCCAACTCTGGTTCTGTCCAGCAACAAACAGATACAGCTGTGAGTTAATGTTCAGATGTGAGCACTGAGACCTTAGTGAAAAGAAACAGTTCAATTGCACATATAGCTTAAGTGATTGATAGATACTGGGGTTGAACCCAGGGCCTTGACTGTTTGAGAAAAGGGCTCTGCCTCTCTGTACCTCCAGGCCTGCATGTCTAATATTTAATGGAACTGTATATTAAACCTATGATAAAACAATTAATTTTCACAGATACTGGAGGTAGTGTTGTTCATTTTGTATCCTATCATCCCTAGTCCTGATAATATATTCATAGCTTAATTCTACTAAGGGCTCCAATTTCTTTGATAAGCTTAATTTTAATAAATGAACTTCATTTATTAAAATTAAATATTGACAATTCTTGTATATTTGACCTCAAATGTCTAAGTAGCTGTCAACAGCTAAAGGGAGTCATGTGGATATTTAAGTAGTAAACAAAAATTGAGACAGTAAGAGAAGATATTTCTGCAAGATTAATTTGCTATATGTTTGAATTGAAATAAGGCTTTAAAATGATCAGTGCTAGACTCCTTGTCAACCAGTCTATTGATCTGTCATTCTAAAGTAATGAGTGGTTGTAAGCACTCCTAGATGAAGCTGTCATCATTCCAAGCTCTCACCGAGAATAGCGACCACTATGTCTTCCTTGAGGATCTCGATGGAGCCTCTGGATAAGAAGTACAGCGCAGTTAAGACGTCCCCACAGTGAACCAGGGTGTCTCCTGGAGGGGCATGCGTGGTTTTGAACTTCATTGCCAGAGCTCTAAGGCAACCTTTACTTGCTCCTCGAAAGGCTTTGCAGTTTTGTAGCAAAGTCTGGTTTAGATGCAGGCAAATGTCAGCTTGTAAACATTCTGGAAATCCCTTTAAGACCTGAAAAGAAAAAATAGAGAGTTTGATACTACCAGAACACCAGGCACTTCAGCTTGAAATAAAGTCTATTTCTTGCTCACAGACCTGCAGATGCAGTAATTGTCACAAGAGTATATATATAAATATATAATGTATCACATCCCTTAGTGGATACTTGGTTTGATAACATGTCAGAAGTTTTAACTCCATATGGTTCTGTGAATTAACTGCAGATATTCAACTCAAGGCAACTGCTGTCTCATTAAAATGTCATGTCTACACATTTCTCATTACTTCTTTTCGTCTGCATTAGGCCATGTTGTATCATATTGTTCTTGGAGAGAATGCAATGTGACAGTCAGAAGGAGACTGGTGAAAGGCAATGCAACTCAAAAGATGAGAAACCTTTCGAAGCAATTTCAAGTCAATTTAAATTGCCACCATGGACCTACATCTTAGCTGATGCAGGTATTGCATTTGCAAATATCATAACCAATGCAATGTTCTTAGCCAATTCTATTTAGAATAGTTGTATTTTCTATACACATTATTTACAGTAAAATTTTTGACAAACACTGAAAGTGAAGGAAAGGAGAACAGTTGATGTACTTTGAAAGTAAAGTTTAATTTTAGTAACAGAAATGGGGGTACTTTTGAAAGCTTACTGGTTAATTTCCAATCAAGGGACAGACTCAACAAAGTTTTTGATGAGTGTTTCTCAATTTGAACAGAATAAAGTTATTCTTACAAAATTGGGTTTTGTACACCATTGGTACACCATGGGTTGGGTGCATTCTTCTTTAGCTCTTTATGTTCTATTATCTGGGGCATCATACAAAAGCTTTACTTTCTATCCTGACTTTCCTCTGCAAGTATAAACAGTCTATTTTGAAGTGAATGGAGGGAGCATTGTACAGAACAATTACACGGTAATAGTGCATTTTAGTGATTAGTGATTTTTTCTGATATTTATTGGCTCAGCCTTAGTAAATAATTCAATTTAGCCAAAAGTAATCATAAATTAGCTATAAGACAATTCAGATATATTTAGTCCACAAAGAAACTTAAAATTGAGTTATTTTTGAGTCAAACTATGATTATCAGTGTTTGAAATACTAAAGCAAGTACAGGGACCCGCTTCTATTAAACCACCATTTGATGGAGCTGCCAAGTTGACTACGGTATAACAGGAAAGAATTTTTTAACATATTTGAAACACAGCTACCACATTATTATCCTATTACTAATTTTGTTCTTGCTTTCTTCATCTACAGAGAGTAAAGTACATTTTGGAAGAAAATCTATGGAATTTTTTTTCTTGAATTTGCCAGTTTGACTCTTGTGCAAGTCACTTCACCCATCCATGTTTCTCTGCTACAAGACTAGAATTTTCACAGTACTGACCTATTTGACCACTAAATAGTATATCTGGCAAGGCACGAGCTCTGCTTCCTCAACTCTATGCTGCCAGTGCTTTCACCCTGAAGGTTTCTTGTTAACCTGACGTGGATTCAAGCCTTCCACTTGTATGACTTTCTGAGCATGCATCTTCAAACTCTCCCTTACCTATAACTTATAGCTCCATCTACATGAGTAGATTCCTTCTAGTTTCCCAGGTTGGGCTGAAGACCTCTCCAATATAACGTGCCAACAACTGCCCAGTTCTGTCTCTGAAGCCAGTGGTGTTATCTTACTCTGATGGGGCCCCACATAAACTTAGCTGTCCATGGAACCAATGGATGACTGAGCTTTTCCATCATCTACATTTAAAATTACTGCATTGAATTTTTTGGTAAGTTGTTCCAAGCTGGAGACAACCTTAGTTTGGACACTGTTTTTCTGAATTAAGAGTGCTATCCCTTGGGGGATTATATAGGAGAAGAACACCAGTGTTTACTGGCTTCTGCATGTGTCCTTTTTCTCCCTTGAAGGCCACTTTTGGAATCTCAGCATAACTCTTAAATGACACCTCATCCCCCAAATATTGACAAATATAATAACACACCAAGTAACAAGTTAGACCTTTTCCTTTACATATAGCTGGTAAAATATTTTATATTTCACATAAGTGAGGGAAGCTATTTCTCCTGTACAGCTGTAGTAATAATATTGACCTGAAAATTACTGCTTTCTGGCATATTCCCTAAAATACATATTCCTAAATACAGTCAGCTCACTATGTTTCTGTGTGTCTGTCTGCTGACATGTGTTTGTTGGCATGTTTTGGTTTGGAAGATAGATGAGGCAGAGATGATGTTTCTATCATAGGAGCCACATGTTGGTCCATATTGGTTCCACTACATGGACTGAAGTTCTTGATCTTTCACTTGCCAGTTCTGAGTGTGTAGATCCCTTCCATGATATTTCTCTGCAATCTTATCTCCTATTTCTTACGTGTTCTGTTTCATGTGGGTTTAAGCTTCACCAGAACTTGTCATATACTCATATTGAAAGTATTCAGTTGATGGGGCACATTACAATTATATTTTCGCATTCCAGTCATCCTGGAACTACCCACAGAACCTGAAAGTTATGTTATTTCTCAGAGTAGCCCCATTGTTTGGAATTCCCAAGTTGGTCAGTGGCTTTAGAATTTGGGTTTAACTTCAGGAAAAAAATATTTTTAAATGGATTTAAAATTTTTAAAAAAATTTTTAAACAGCTTGGATCATAAAAAATGTACATTTTTAAAAGTGAGAAATAAGTAGGTGTTTATTCAAGATACCTCAATTCACTATTCCCCTCTAGGTTGCCTTTTTCATTTCCTACATATTGTACTATTTTTTTTTCTGTTTGCTTCCTTTGCTAAACTTTCTGAATTATAATCTTTTCATTTACCATGGGACTATGAACATTTTAGCAGGCCATGTTGATCTAGAGGAAAAGAGTGTGAAATATCTAAATACAAACCAGGACATGAGCTCACTTAGTGATGGTGCACTCTTCTCTTGGCTGTCAAATTTTGATGCTGCTGAAGTACATTTCACTGTCTACTGTGCATCTGGAGCTATTTTTTATTGAGTGAATCGAATTATGAAGACCAAGAAGCATCATCCACAGTCAGTGTCATGGCTTATATCTTGGAAAATCAGTTCTTGCCTTTTTAGCATATATTCTTCCAAGTATTTACTTACATTAATACTTAAATAGCACCAAAAGCTACGCTAAAAAGAATCATGATGAAAAAAACATTTTCTGAAAATGTACCTACATATTAAACTTAACTCTTACAAGTCTAATCAGAATTGGCCACACTAGTCTGTTTAAGTAGGACATTTGTGGCATGCATTTGTAATTAGAATGGTAATTTTCTGAACCTCCAAGTTAACAGTTAATGAAACACTTGCTGTTATTTAATATATAAGTATTTTTTTTTAGTTTACTGCTTAAGAACTCCAAATAATATGATGGAAATATTAAAGTCAGTTTTTTTAAAGTCACACAAAAAAGAATAAAAAAATGTTATCTTATGATCATCTATGAAATGTGATCAGTAATTAATTCAGAGGCACCTGATTTCATCATAGTTTCCCTAATAGTTGTATATTCTAATACACTCTTAATAGCTTCATAATACCTTCCTGTTATTTGTACATATATTGAACAAGTGTTACAATGTTACAGCTTAGTGCAGACTGAAGTTAATACAGGGCTAATGCTTCTCACTTGATATACATACTAATCAAAATGATATAAACTTTTAAATTAGTAAATCCTCTATATAAGCTTTTACATCAATACCAATAATACACTTAATGCTATATTTTGGGCCACTATGAAAAAGAAGTTTGATCTATTCTGATGACAATATAATTAAAGAACTATATTATATAAAACTACCTAGTTTTATATCACCTTAGCACAAGCTAAAGTCATCGGAGAAGAGAAAAATGGAGCTATGGGCAGGCCTAGAGTGCATGTTCTTCATTAGTAATTGATGTGAGAGGGCCCATACCATTGTGAGTGGTGCCATTTCTGGGCTGGTGCTATATGAAAGCAGGTTGAAGAAGTCATGAGGATCAAGCCAATAAACAGCATCCCTCATGGCCTCTGCATCGGCTCCTGCCTCCAGTTTCCTGCCCTGTTTGATTTCCTGTCTAGACTTCCTTCAATGATGAACAGTGATTTTTGAAGTATAAGTCAACTAAACCCTTTCCTCTAAGTTGCTTTTGGTCATGGTATTTCGTCATAGCAATGGTCATCCTAACTAGGGCAATAGGTTTTTGATTAGTGGTATTGAGTGAAAAAATATTTCTAATCAGGAAAATTGTTAACAAAAATGTTTGAACATGACATTATTATAACTTTTTCCACAAACACAGGAGAGGTATTTATTTTCTTAATAAAATTTTACAGCATAGAAAAATATTTTCAAATTAAGATAATTTTCATAGTATATTGGCAGCAAATTGTTACTCTTCTTCGAGGCAAAAATGTCAGCATTTGCTGTTTTCTCTCTCAGTCTGAGAAACACTCTCATGATGAGTACATTTTCCAGATTCTGTTTAAGAGTGTCAATAATGTAATTGTTTTTACCCCAAACACTTCCTAGCCTTCTTTCATATGTTATGAACCACCAAATTCACTTTCAGAAAGAAACCAAACATATTCCCACCACACACACACACCGTCTACCTTGTATCCTATAGGCTTATGGAGGCTGTTGTGTGTTCTAACCAGTGGCTTTTCATTCGTTTCAGCCAGTGTCCATGTAAAAGGGAACATTCCCAAAGGCAGGCTGAAGAGAGAACACATTTGCAAGGCAGCCTGACTGTGGCAAATGGTTTCCTAAATAGCAGATTAATCATATGGACAACTTTGGTGTCTGTGTTAACCGTCATTAGGAAATGTCCTAGGGAAATTCTCTGGGTCATTAAATATACTTAAATCTTGACAAATTAGGATTAATCAAAACACAAATTAGCAACTCCCTATGAAGTACTAAACCTCCAGCATGATTATCAAACGCATTATGCAAGTAATATATTAAATCTTAAGTCTCTGCCCTAGAGTACAGCTTTACTTCTTGATAGCATTCCCTGACTCTGGTAAAACTGCTGTTTTTATGTGGGCATTGAGATTTTTATAAATCTTTAGCAACCTGTGAGCCCATGAACCCTATGTTTTATTCTTTGTGGAAGCTAATGTCTTAACACAATGTGTTTTGTAATCTCTAGGTCAGTTCATCTTACATCATTTCTACAGTTAGGCACTAAGAAATAGGAAACACATGCATTTTATGTTTCCTTGGTGGATACATGTTGATTGCTACACTTTAACCACTGATTATGATAAGTGAACCTTTAAGTAGGTTTAGCACTCCAGGTACACATCAATTACCCTAGTGTGGAACTCCAGTTGCTTTGACATCCACTTTTGTATCCTACCTCCATGTAACTGATAAAAACAAGGAATTATTTTAATATATAAGGCCATCATTCCTTGCTAGACTGTTGAGAAAATTAGAGGATTGTGAATTCAGAAATGAGAAAATATTTATAAACACTGGGTTAATACATTAATGTATTGCATGTAACCTGCCAGCATTTAGTACATAGTTTTTATTACTTAAGATACCACACCCTATCCTAGATACTTAGACGTGGCTAACAAGCAGCAAGTCCTGAAGCAGTTTTGGTTCACCAATGATGACTTAAAAAGAGCACGCTCTTCTCATATCCTCCTCTGTTCCTTTACATCCCAACTACACCCCACTGCTGGGACATTTCCTTTTTAGAAGTGCTCTTAGACTTCAGCATGACTCAATGAAGATGGGGTTAATGGTGTGTGGAGTGTGAGTGATGTGTGGGCAGAAAGGAATCATTGCTTTTTATTTACATGCTCTCATTGCTCAGGCTCTGGAGTCTTTTTGCTAATTCAGCTGTTTGGCTTACAAGGGGTGTCTCAGGATTCCTGAGATGTGACCTTAAAGGAAACTCTAGAAACCATTAGAATTTCTGGGGGCTGTAAGTAGGATCATCAGCCTCCAGGGCAGGTTCTGAGCCTTCCCCCTTTTATCCCTGCACAATTAATTTAGAGAAATAGTACAGGAAGAAATGAGAAGGGTGAAATTGTAGCCCTTTCTGCTGGGTGTACTGCAAATAGTTATTTGTGTGTGTGTGTGTGTGTGTGTGTGTGTGTGTGTGTGTGTGTGTGTGTGTTCATGAATTGATTGTAGATAACTTAATCTTTCTTACAGAGTGAGGGACAGAGAAATTAAATCTGCCAGGTGACAGAATCAATGACACAAAGTATCATCTTGCACCCAAAACACTTTTTTGAATTTGAATCAAGTTTTACGATCCCAGAAAGATTTCTCACGTGCTATATTTCTTCAACATTGTGTGATGTAATAGAACTTCAGTAGCCTCATTCTACGAATATAATAGATAAGATCCAACAATTAGAGGACTCTGTGGAAGATCTAAAATTCTAAACTTAGTCCAGAATTTCCTTAACAATTTTTGTTTAGTTGTCTTTCAGGTTGGACTTCTAAAGTTACTAGCAGTATTACAATACATAAAGTATTTGCCATTCATTTTTAGTAATTGGTCTTGTAGATTATAAAAGATCAAGATCTCAAGTAGATGCGCTCTTCATTTTGTACCCAGAGGGGTTATGTTTTCCTCAGAAATATGCTGATAGATGAAAATAAAATTATTATACTATTTTAAATACTATAAACTTAAATATTATAAATAAATAATACTTTTGTAGGAAAAGTAAGACCTATACTGTCAATTGTTCAATTTGTTATAAAATAGCTTCACAACAGAAATTTGTTATCTTGTAGATCAGATTTCATCCCCAAAATGTACTGACTGCTACCCAGCATGCCAGCATTTGAAGATATTGTTAGATCTCTCATATTTCTGCTTCTACTAACAAGGCAGAAGCCCATTGTGTATGTAACAGTGGTTACTTTTTTTTTCAACTTTACAAGTTTGTGGAACTACATAATTTAATAATATAATACAAAAAAAAATCCATGACACAAAAGGGAGGGCAATTCCCCCTTTCTGCCATTATGAAAGTAAATGTGAATTATTTGAAAAAGTTTGATAATGACGAGTCACTTAAAAACTGCAGTCAGATTGTTAAAGTAGTTGTGGGCCCAAGTATTTGAAAAGCAGAAGTGTCATCATCGATAGTTTGATCATAAATCATAAGAAAAGGAGAAATAAAAAATTGAAAAACATTAGTCACAAAATCAGAAGTAATTAGAAATAAAGAACCATATCTGATAACTTTTGGCTTAAGAACAGGGTGACAAAACACACATTTTATGTCAAAACTCACCTGAAAATGCCTGTCCTTATATCAACATCTTTCCATCACAAAAAGGAAAAATAAAAACAATGACAGGGTTGAGACTAGGAAAATTATTAGCTTTCTATCCCCTTCCAGCCGTAAGTGTGGTTATATTATAACATTAAGAAAGGAAACGAAGAAAGGGCAGCTTTAGGTGACGATGCTGAGGAGAAACAGAGTGCAGGCAGAACCTCTGGAGTTGTGACTGAGAGTAGAAAGAGGATAGATGGCTTCATTTATGAAGTCCATAGACTGGCCCTGTTGTAGTAAGATGACAGGAGCTAGAAAGTGATTCTCCTCTGACAGATAACTGCATGCATGAAAGAGAATGGGAAAGTTTGAATTTGCTTTGCATGCTGGATGCAGCATGCAAATTATAATGTAAAATGTAGTTATTATTAAATTACCTAAGTTGGTTACCTTATGGTATGCAATCTACCCTAATTTTATAAAAATACACAAAAAAAGCAAGATATCAGACTAAAAACAGGTTTTTTACAGTTGATGGCATTTTCTTCCTAATCACATAGCAAAGTACAACAAAACTGATGAAATAAAGTCAAAAGATATAATGGGACCTTTTAGAAACAAAGAATGATCCATTAACTGCATCAGAATTATTGGTAAATCAGAGGCTAGTTAAAGAAATAGCAAAAAAAAAAAAATGTCAAAAAGATCCATTAAGTAAAATGAATGGGTTGAAAACAGGAGCAATTTATAGTCTATTTGACAGATAAAGCCCTGACATCTGTAGTGTTTGTAGAGGTTTTATAAAATAAGAAATGAAAAATATATAAATAGGCAATGCATAAATTATGATATCCATACATATTGTATATTCAACCAAAGAAATGTCATTAAAATGACATAAATATATCTGCTAAGCTGGAAGAAATGAGAATAAAACATAAGACCCACTGCTCCTGAAGGGTGGACAGATAAGTATTAGCATTCTTTATTGCCAAACAATAGCTATAAATATTAAAATTACTCACAATCAGAAATATCTCATCTGGAAATCTATTTATCATCAATAAAAGTTATAAGTAAGTATATTTGCTTCAGTGTCACTCAAAGCAGAATGAAATTAGAATAAAAGTATAAGTGTATTAGTGACAGAATAGTTCAATGTCAAGTCATGAAAACATAAACTGTTTTGTCCCATAGAATTATAGTATATAAAATGAATGAGTATAAGAAGTTACATAATTACATTTTCTAAAGAGGACTTGGATGTATTTTCACAAGGTATGAAGTGAGAAATATCAACTGTAATGTTAAATTATATTTAAGTGTGGGATGGTATGTATAATATATATACAGATACATATGAGAATATTATCACATTCACAGCAGCAATGAGAATTATGTGGAAGGTTATGCACATGAGTAATGGATAATGTGTGTATAAACTTCTGATTTTGAGAGAAAGAGTATAGCTATAGAAAAGTTTTAATCTGCTGCTCTGGCAAGGGATTACATCAAGGTCTGTAAGATCTGGCTGGAATGTAGACATGCTCAGAACACACCATTAAACCCTAATAATGAAGCTAGGGTTAGTTTGTAGACTAGAGCAACCATGTTTGAAAGTTATGTCTAATTGAGGGGCAGACAAAGTGATGAATCAGTGAAAGATTTTACAGAATTAGACAGAGGTAGAATATGTCCATCTCTCACAAGAACATCATAGGAAAGAGAGGCTACTTAAGAGCAGTGCAGGAAAAAATAACAAACTAGACAGAGGTTATAGTAATACTATGTGTGTAACAGTTTTACCTAGACAGTTTTACAGAGACAGGTTGCAGAGAGAACAAGCTAGACACAGGTGAAGACAGAATGAGCCAGAGAATGAGAAGGAGCCAGAAGATTAGAACATATTGACAAAGTTAGTATGAGGCCAAGCAGAGCAATATAGTGAAAAGACAAGAGAAGCTGGATTGAATCAGTCAGTTCAGAGAGAAGTTTGAGCCAGAACAGCTGAGTTGAGTTAGCCAGCCAAAATTCAGAAAGAACTAGAAAGGTGCTTAATACACAGTAAACCTCCAAAATGACAATTACATCTGGTGAATGAAAGATAGCAATGATCAAGGATGAAATAAGAATCATAATATTTCACTAAAATCTTTAAAATAATGTTGGAAGACCCTGCTATTAAGGTCACAGTCTCCCATATCCTAAGAAGTGCTCTGAGCTCAGTGTGAAATGGAGGCTTTCTTTCTCAGTGGGGTTTCCTCTTCTCTATCTGATCTTGTCTGGAGAGTGTCTCTAAGCACAGGTGCCTGATCTTAGCTAGAGGATGATCCTGCACAAAATTTCTTGCAATGGTTCAGCAGTTAAGTCCTGCTCACTCCTTCCTGCTATATGATAATTAGGTACTGTGTTATGACTAACCAATCCTCCTCACCTATAAACCCCTCAAAAAGGGGTTAGTCAGAGGAAAGTCGCATAGCCTATGGCCAGATTACTGGTTCAACCTCCTCTTTCCTGATAAGAACTTGCTCAGCAGGTTTTTGGAATTCCTCTTTATGTAAATGAAGCATTTCCAGGCCTCTTCCCTAGACAATAACATATATCCACTTTGAAACTCCCTAACCCACTACCCAAGATCTATATAGTCCTTGTTCACCCCAAATAAAGTTGAGCATTCTTGCTTTCTGGTGACCAACAGCCTCTAAGGAGAAGAGAGGGCCACAAAATAAAATATATGTATGTTTTTTTCTGTATAAAATTAATGTGTAGTTATATGTCTGTGTGGATAATAGGAACACTATTACAAAAGATAGTTTTGACTTGAAAATTTCTGGCCAGGTTGTATAACTTTAGTAGAACAACATTGATTAATAATTAATTAATTCTCATACATTGTATCCCTAACTCAGTTTCCCCTCCCTCCACATCTCACAGTCCCCTGACCTTCCCTCTTACCCAGATCCAATCTTCTAATATTTGCCTTCGGAAAAGAGCAGGCATTCCAGAGATATCAACTGTAATATTACAGGCAACAGGTTTCGTGGCCAAGATGCTGTATTTGGACATTATCTCTGATTTGAAAAGATATAAGGTAAATTTTAACTGCTTTTAAACAGAAATTTGTTAAACAGTTAATAGGACATAGAAGATTTGAGCTGGTTGCAACCTGAAAGCCTTCTACTGTGGTCTACCTTCATAGTACCAGGAGGTGCTATGTTAGGGTCCAAGGGAGAGATCAATTACTATTTCTACCTAGCTATGATACCTCTGAACCCCAACAATGACCGCCAAGGCAAGATGTCCCTAACAGCACAATAGTAGCACTTATATCTTAGCAATAAGCAACAACCGCTCAATTGATTTCTAGGTGCACTCAGCACGAGGGAAAACCATGCCTGGTTTAAAAAACCTAGCCAACTATATGTGGCTTGTTAGTTCTTATATGGTAGCCTACTACCACAACTGTGCTAGCCAGCACAATTCCTAATTCGCTCTAATACCCATCCTTATACCACACACACACACACACACACACACACACACACACACACACACACACGTGTGTATAGCTCTCAATACACATCAAGGTTGCTTTTATTTGCATTAATCAGAGATCATCATAGAAAACTATAACTGGTTATAATGCAAGAATCAACTGATTTAGCAGAGTCCAGTCCCAATAGATCCATGTACAACACTATTCCTGCATTGAAGTCTCAGGGAACATCATGCAAAAGAGGGTAAAAAGGCTGAATGAGCCAGAAGACAGGAAGTCTTTGGTGCCATCCAGAGGGAGGGGGCATGTCCACTCTGTCCCTGCAAATGCTATTTCAGTTCTGCAGGGTGGGGAGGAGGCTCTGTTAGGAGACCTCTGCCCCAGAGCTAGTAAGGTGCCTGGGACCTTATGCATGCAGTGCTCTTAGAAATGCTAGGGATGCTACACTCATAATATCTCAACAGTGTGGCTGCCTAAACAAGACTGGAGCAATGACAATACTAATAGATATGCTGTGATGGATGGGGGAAGTCTTACAGAGTCTAACCCCTGAAAAAGAACTAATGGCTACTGAGAAAGGAAGAAATACTTGTTTAATAGCCCCTTAATTAGTATCCAATACCAATACCAAGTGGCCAGCCTTGGAATTATATACACAGAAGCAACACTAAGTGGACTTGCACTGTTTATATATGCACACATACATACATACATACATATGTGTGTATGTGTGTTTGTGCATATATAACAATAAGTATGCAAAAAGAAGCTATTAGTTTTGATCAATGATAGAAGAATGGGAGAGGTTAAAAGGAGAAAAGGAAGAAGTGAGTGATGTAATTTGATTTTAATTAAAGATTTTTAAAAAATTTGTGTGTATGTGTATGTTATGTGTGCTTCATACACATGGGCATATGAGCATCCAAAGGCCAAAGGAGGGTATCTAGTGGCTTTCTCCATCACTGTGTCTTAATTCCTTCAAGTCCTCCCACCCGATTATCTGGCTAGTGAACTCCTGGGATACACCTGTCTCTACTCCTCCCCATTGAGGTAACAAACACATGCACTGATGACCGAGTTTGTACACTAGTGCCAGGGATTCCAAATAAGGTCCTTATTTTTGCACACCAAGCACACATGCCCACTACACCATCTCCCTAGCCAACATTTTTAAACAAGTTTTTATACTCTGGTAATTTGCAGTGATTCTATAACTTTTACTTGAAAAAAAAATGTTGAGCCTTAAGGTTTCTTTTAATTTTGTTTCAGTGATTTGAAAAGTCATTTCTCCAAAATAGTATATGGCTAGTATAAAAGCTATAATCTATGGGAGCCATTATATTTAATAAAAATACCACTAAAATATTTATACATTCTAATTCAGTGTGCTAAGGCAGACAGGACCCAAAGGGAAAGTAATCAAACAATACATTGCAATTAATACCCTTGTCGCATAAGGATGAAGTCATAGTAAAGAAATGTAATCAGAAACACGGTGAAACATAGTGCCCGATTTTCTCTTATTATTATTAAAAAATTAAAATATTAAAATATAATTACATCACCCCCTTTCCCTTTCCTCTCTACAACCCCTTCCATGTCCTTCAGTTTCCTTTCCTTGATTCTCACTTGCCCCTTGATTTTCCTTGATTATCTACTTGCCCCACCTCCCCAATTATTCCAAGGCTGTTTCCAGCTGTTTGTTTTATGCCAGGACTAGCCCATATACTTTGTCCATTTATTGGTCCTGTTTTTGAAATACTAAACCAGATAGCATTTCTTTCTGACATAATATTCTCTTCAATTCTTCAGATATGTGGTCAAAGGGACTTGAATCATTATGAAGCTGGGTTCATTATTGGCTTGCATGCTATCTGTAACTAACTATTATGAGAGGCCCCTAGATATGGAGAATAGAATTCTGTTATAGACTAAAGCCTCTATCTTGGAAAATACCACTAAGACTTCACTTCCTTTGCATTTGTATACTGTGATTAACAGAAAAGAACCAGAAGACAGAGACAGATTTCTGTGTTCAAATAAAGTAACTACGTTGATGTGAAGTGTTGGCATATCTTCTCCTATGGCAGCTGTTCCTAAACACATATACTTTTTTTTTCCTCTGTGAGCATTGTAGAACATCCCTATTTGTGAAGATTACCAGTAGAAAGGGTGAGACGAACTACAACATAAATAAAAGTGTCTTAATATAGTACCAAAACTCCATCAGCTGAAAAGAAGCACTTCTCTCTCAGGAAAACACACAGCAGATTGTCCCAAAGCATAAAATGATGGTGGTGGTGTTGGGTGTTGGGGTGATCCGCCTTACACAATAGGAGTCAAGATACCAACTAAAATACACTTTGAGGAATATCTAGCATGAAAGATGTAATTATTTTACTATCAACACAATCACATAAATAACTATGTCTACAAGAGGTAAGTATATATCTGAAATTTCTACACTACTACTTTCTTATTGTTATGTAATAAGATGGTTTGGGTGAGTTGTTTCTGCTTATTTTTATCCTTAAATTGGTAAAGAATAAAGCTTAACATATTAGGTAGAACATGTACATATTTGTTAATAACAATTACTAGTACACTGATTTGTTTTTCATGAATAAGACTATCAGGATTTTTTTCCCTGGGGTCATTAAGAATGATGTTTGTTCATTAAGTTAGAAAACGCTGTGTTTTTTAAAAATATTTATCTTAAAGAGACCTAAAATAATATTTATAAAGACTATTTTATTACAGTGCTTCCATGAACTCCATGTAGGGAGTAGCCAGCAAAGGAAGTCTCGGTGAATGGATTCCTGAGTGACTGTGAGCTGCTGACATGGGACCAGACCAACAGAGGAAATGGTAAAGCTTACAGGCTCCTGAGAGTGATGCTCAGAGAGAAATCGCAGGCTTCCCTCTTGGTCCCTGTGTGGCTGCTGATAGTGTGCAGAAAATGTCCGTCATAAGTCTCTTTACCTCCTGATGTTACAGACTGAAGATTGCCTGTCTGGAGAGGCTGCTCCTAGTGAAATTAGCTGAGCCTATCCCTTTGATTCAGCTGTATACCATAAATAAACCCTGCTTCTTTGTTTATCTGTATCTAACCCTGTCTCCTTGTTCAGCTATGAACAATAACCCTGCCTTTCTGTTCAGCTCTACATAACATGCTGAGCTTCAGGGTGCTGCGGCTTCTCCAGCAGAGAGCCATCAGATACCAGCTTTCAGGGTTGTGTGTTTGTCTTTCCTGTGCTCTCTAGTCACTCCAGTTGTGTTCAAGTCTCTGGGGGTTGTGCAATAGTTCTTTTTTGTTTGTTTCCCTTCTTTTTTTATTGGCTTAACCTGTGTTGATAAAGAAAAAGGAAACTGAATTGGGTTTGAATGACTCTGCCTCAAAAAAAGTGTTTTATAACATGTCATTCCCTTCTGCATCAGGAACTACACTCAAGGGTCCTGTTCAAGCAGGGTCATTATTTTAAGGAGTTGGAAAACAAATGAAGACATCATTTTTACTCTCTATTGCTGTCAGAGGAACATTAGTACTACATGGAGAAACTGAAGCCCAGGATGTATTCATTGCCTCTGTGATGTTTCTGCAGTAGCTGTTGATCTGTTTAAAGCCTCAGGGCAAGCTGTCATTTCTTCCCTTGGGTCAAAAACTGCTAAATAAGCTGGGTGTGGTGGCACACATGCCTTTAATCCCAGCACTCAGGAGGTAGAAACAGACAGATCCTTGAGTTTAAGGCCAGTCTGGCCTATACAAGCATTCTAGGACAGCTAGGGGTACATGGGGGTCAGGGGTGGGTGGGGGAGGACTTGCTGTATAGTGGTAGGCCTGTATTTAAGTAGATAATGTAGATAAGCTGTAGATAAGTCATTCTGTCATGATAGATAACTGCCATCACTTTTAAAGATGACTGAGTAACTTGTCACCTAAAGACATCAGATGCCTGCTTTATGTTCTCTATTGTTCATGTCAGGCAGCTGCAGATGCTTTTGTTGTTTTTATTGTTTGTTTTGTTTTTCTATAATGATATTTTAAAGAGGTTTTGAGTATGTAGCATAGGACAGGCAAAGGAACTTAACCCTTGTAAAAGCATATGTTGCGTAGGATCCTGCTACAGAAGGAGATGAAGAGGTACCAACTTGTATACTAATATGCTTCTCAGTGCAACGTTATAATCTACCACTTTTTGCAGAGATAGGAAATCTCTGCAGATCGATTAACCACTATGCAGATGAAATTATTTTCTTTAAAATACTTAAGTTACACTTATTTGTGTATGTGTGTGTGTGTGTGTGTGTGTGTGTGTGTGTATGTATGTGTACCTTATATGACACCTGTAGAAGTCAGAGGACAAGTCCTATGAGTTGCTTTGCTTTTTCCACCATGGGTCACATGTGTAGAGCCAGTGTGTCATACATATTAACCAGACTTGACAGCAAATGCATCTACCCTCTAAGCTATCTCACTAACCATAAAGTATTATCTTTAGTGCAATTTGCAATGTTATATGTGACCCTCAACTCCAAAATGATAACCTGGTATTTATTTATAGAAAACAAGAAGATTTCACCAGTCCTATGGTCCATTATCATGGATATGCAAACATTTGCCAAACTCCATGACTCCTTTTAAATGGATTAGTCAGACAGACACTGTTTTAAACACCTTTGTTATGGTTCCATGTTATTGATCAACCAAATGTTCATTGACTGTGATTACAAATAAAAGGTTTTTAGAAAAGGTAAGAAGTCTTGCTACACTATTTTTAAGTTTTTCTTTTACATTGGTGATAGGGTTTATTGTAAGGATTGTTTTCACTTGATTTCAGTAATAAGTCCAAGCCCAGGTTCCCACCATTGCACTTCACTGTGATCTGTTAAAAAAATATGATCTGAACATCAAAGTCTATCACATGTGAAATTATTTAAATAATGGTGCAGAATCTCAGTGTGTTTGTGTGTGTGTGTGTGTGTGTGTGTGTGTGTGTGTGTGTGTGTGTGCATGCAGGAATGAATGCACATTTGTGCTCATGCTTTTTGGAGGCCAGAGGTTAAACTTGTAGGTCAGTCTGTAGCTACTGTCCACTTGGTCTATTGAGACAGGGTCTCTAATTGGCCTGGGATGCTCCTAGTAGTCAGAGTGAGCTGGCTGGAGAGAGTCTACCTGTGGTGGAGTCATAAGTAGCAACCGCCACTTTTGATTTCTTTTTCTTTATCTTTTTAATTGTGTTATGAGGTTTGAACTCAGGTCTTCATGTTTTTGAGACTGACTGATTGATCTTCCTGATTTCCCACATGGGATTTGCCTTGAGGGCAATTGGCTGATGAATGCAGAGAGCACTTCAATACTAACAATGGAGGCTACTCTGCCAGGTTGTTGAAAAACTAGAAGGGATATGAAAATAAGGAACATAAATTTTTGATTGAAATGTCCCTTAGAAATAATACTAGTCCCAGCTGGGTGGTGGCACACGCCTTTAATCCTAGCGCTCCAGAGGCAGATATCTGAGTTTGAGGCCAGCCTGGTCTACAGAGTGAGTTCCAGGACAGTCAGGGCTATAGAGAGAAACCCTGTCTGAAGAAGAAGAACAACAACACACAAAATCACAGCAGTCCCCTAAACCAGTATCTCTATTCTTTTTTAAACAGTCTATCACTTATCAGTCTTTGTTTTAGTTTGTCTTTATATGTTACATCTTTAAAGAAGCATGTTATGTCAGATAGAATATCACTGTGTTTGGAAAAATGTTTAGCCCGCGAGGCTGACTCTTCATTGAAATATTTAAAACGTTTACTTGTACAGCTCTGCTTTTATATCCCCATCCTCTTCACCATTCATGGGACCATGTTAGTACATTGCTGGTGAGTTTTTGTCCTTATTCCAGAAAGCCATCATGCCCCCTTATTGGGAGCATAGCACAAAGATGCGTGTGCCCACAGATCTCCAGAGAAACCAGGAACGTTAAGCACACAGGATTGTCTTTCCAATGGGAAAGATGAATAATCTGATCTTCCATAAGAAAGCTGAGAATTGGAAGTTAGTATTAGCTTTGTGATCTGCATTATCTGTTGGGCCAGGTCATATCAAGCTTCTACAAACAAGACCAGGGGTGGCTAGTAATCTAAATGACCCTAATATCCAGAAGTTCTCCCAAGCTCAGACAGACCCTTAAGCCCTTAAGCTAGAGCAGGTAGCATATTTCTAGAATTTATCCTTCTATCACTCTAGAAGAAGTGATATGTATCATGAATTGAGTTTCAATGTAATTATGCTGCTCCTTCATACAACAGGGATTTTATTGTGCCAGATTTTTTTTCAAATTATCCTGGGCTTAATAAACACTAGAATAAGCCTTCTGTTATTAGATTCCCTGAAGTCTGATAGAGGTTGATGAAGTCAATCTGCACCTGGGTTTCATTCTTATCTCTGCTGGGCTTGCTTCCCAGCCTGGATAACTGCAGGGACCTCCTCACCCCCTTATGATTTTTCTTCCTACCTGTGTTCAAAGTGATTTTATCTGTTCACCCTTCTGGAGAATTCATTTCTTGTCTATGCTATTAGTCCAGATATTTTCTATTTCTTTACTTCGTTAAGCAATCCTAACAAAAATCCACTTATCTTTATCCATCCTGCCTACTCTAAAACCAACTAAAGATGTGCCTGGATTGAATAATTCAGTCTCTCTCTCTCTCTCTCTCTCTCTCTCTCTCTCTCTCTCTCTCTCTCTCTCTCTCTCTCTCTGTCTCTGTCTCTCTGTGTGTGTGTGTGTGGTCTTGATCTCCTGTTTGTGTTTTCTAGAATTGTGTTCTCTACAATGAATAATTTTAATATGCACTTAGGAGAAGGGCATCTGAACAACATTCAATGCAAGATATTCCATAAGGAAGGCTTAGATGCTTCCTACAGGGAATGGTGGGCATAGGCAGCAGACAGATTATGAAGCATATATTATGGTTGAATACAGGTGCCTTTACAATGTTTATAATTGGCAAGCTTGTTGAAACTACAGAAACATTAAGTGACTTGCACAAGGGTAGTGGCAGGCTGAGGATGAGTGTCAAGGTCCTCTGATTTTTTTCATGTTTTTCAGCCATTAGTTGGCTACTGTGGTAGCATGAATTTTAGGGAAAGCAAAAATCCTCCACTAAATGTATATAATCTTCCATGCTAATATTAAAATTATAGAGTTTATTTTCTGTTGTGATAACAGATATTTGGACCATCAGGGCTCTTTATCTGTGAAGCCTAGCTCTTAAGCATGATCTTAGTTTACTGGGTTCTACACTTCCACAGAAAATGGTTTTTGTTTGTTTTGGTAGCATTTACACTAAAATAGTGTTAGCTAACTAGAGAGTTTAGACTGGATCAAGAGATGGCTTTGACTTGGGGACATTCATTGAAATACTATCAGCTCTAACTTGAAAAAATAGCTCTATTATTGCTAACTGGTCCAGTTGCTGTATGCAGAAAAAAATATTTTCAGAAATTAATCTGTGTACATGCTTGAGAGAATTGTAAAGTCCCCAAGCTGAAACCAGACTCTGAAGGACATATCCCTTTCACTATCTTTATTTGCTTGACCCTTTCCTTTTGCACTCTGGGCTATTTTGATTCAAATGAAAGGGAGTCCATAACTGTTTTTTGTTCTGGAACATTCTGGCAATATGTATAGGAAAAGTAAAAGATAGAAAACCTAAACAATATGGCCCCATTTTTTTTTAGGTCAATTATTTCCTGTTTTGGTGGTCTGCTAAGAAATAAAGTGTTTAGATAATGAAATAATTTTAGGCAAATTAACTGTGTGTGTGGAAACTACTTCATTTGAAAATGACTGAACAGTAAAAAATGACCTGAAATTTCTCATGAGAAATTATATTTAAATTAATACTTAAATGAAATAATATGAAATGTTGATGTAAAATACAACAGTTTGATGTAGTTTTATGTATCACAGTACACAAACTAGGTAACTTTCTACTGTTATTAAATTATAACTTTACCAACAATAATTTGACAAGACACAAGAATATTTAACAGTGTGGTTTTGCAGGTTAAAAAAAAAAAAAGGTTTTTTTTTTTTTTTTTTTTTTTTTTTTTTTTTTTTTTTTTTTTAACCTCTCAACAGTGTAATAATATACAGTTGCTTTCTGCTAACCAACTTTGTTTTACACATCATGCTTAACAGTACACAACATCTTCTATGTGCTGTTCCGAGTTATCTTGCACTGAGTTGCTTTTCTTTTTTCTTTTACTCACTTTGCAGTCACAAAATGAAAATGTAGACACCATGTACAAACAAGAAGTTCGTGCAAAGTCAAGTTTTCAAAACCACATGCAAAGTCTCAGCGGCACATGGCTTAGAGCTTACACGCTCCAGGATCATGTAATACTGGCATGCAGATGATAAGAAGAGAAAGCACCTACATCATGAAAAGAGGATGATGAAAGAGAATGAATTTTCTTTATGACAATTATCTAATGCAAACCGTATACCCATAAGCTCTACCAGCGTGGGAATGGGGGCAGAGAGGTAAATTTTTGTGGGGAGTAGGAAACTGAACATAAACATTATTGGAGGTCAAGTTGTTACTAAAATGGAGATTTTTCTGTTCTGTACTTGGCCTCTTCCATGTTATCTTCCCCAGCTTCTTGCTTTGTATCTCCTTTGCTACATCATGCAAAAAAAAAAAAAAAGATCAGATCTAACACTGGAAATCATTTAACAAGCTCTAACCCTGACAGATGACAAGGGTATTCTCCACAGTTTACACGAGAATTAAATTGGATATAAATACCTCCTGTTCTTACCGGTGGGTGTTGTGATTCCGTGTGTTAAGGTGTGAAGCAGACAGGAAAGAGATAAATCTTTCATAAGTACATTGTAAATAGGCAAGGGGTATATAAACCATATTTATAGGTAATAGAGTCGAACAATGACAGGTAAATAGTTGTCACAAAATATTTTATCACAAAAAAAATGGTCATAGATCGAGATTTTATGTAGAAGGAAGGTAAAATAGATGACTGCTTTACTACTGTTATTGAATTACTTTGGCAGTATGGAACAATAAAACTGAGTGACACATATTTTAATTACAAGTTCTTGACACTGCTTAAGCCAGCCCAGCACCAGAAATTCCCCAGTGGTTTTGGATGCTGGTATCTTCATTAAACAATCACAACAACAGTTTATAAAAGCAGCCAATATATAGGTGTTCTTTCTTGCAAGATTAAAATCATCTCCTAGGAGATCAATTTATTAGGTGGATTTTTTAAACCATGAACCTTGGGAGAACAGAAAATGACAGCTCATGGACTTGCGCTACATTTTTGGCTAAAATGTGCTTGCTCGTTTATTTCTTCAAATTAAATTTTTTATCATAATATGATTTTTATCTCTCAGTCAAATAAATCACATGCAGCTATCATAAAATCATCTCTAGATAAACATGCCTTTGAGTTGGCGGTAACTGCTCAATGGCCTTCACCAGACTTTCTAATTTTGATCCATTGTCTTTTTGTCAGAACAACTCTGGTCAAATGGAAAATAGCAATCTAGACTATACATATACACTCCTACAAAAAGTGACATCATGTAATCGATGAAATGATTAAATATGAACAATGTGTTTTCAGAAGAATTTTCAGAACAGAGGAGTGCCGTGAGGATGCACCATAGTTTTGTCTTTTCCTATAGCTCTGTAGTGTGTAGTGGGGTTTGGCTTTGCCGCATAATTTATTTGTAGCATTAGGTCTCCAAAGGCAAATAGCAAGGAAAACAATGGGATCCACTCTTTTAATCCTAAAACAGAGCTCCTCAGAACCATTCATCTTAACTCTGCTGATTTTTGTGCAGTGTTTCAGGAGGTATTTGTAAAAAGTGTTCTCTTTTTTAAAAATATCAACTTGTTTGTTCTCCCTCTTGAGCAGATAAAGTCATTAAACCAGGAATACTGAAATAGAATATAATTAATTGTAAAGGGAAGTGTGAAACTTCCTGCTTTCTGACATACTTTAAGTATCCAATGTTTCCTACCAGCATTCAAGATGTCCTACTTCAAAAAAAAAATGCTAATCTTGGATCTCTGCTGAGGGTCATCAGAATTGTCACAGCTCAGTTTACAAATCAAATTGCACATGGATTCAGCTACTTTGTTGTTGTTTGTTTTTTTTGTTTTTTTTTTTTTTTTTTGTATGTTTATAACCAGGCCATACCAGGAAGGCCTGAGTTTTAGCTAAGACAATGTGTCCTTTAATTGGAGGTGGGAACTCTATGACACATAGTTATATCAGTTTGCATCACGTTATAATGCCTTTGCCACACAGTATAACTAGATATAGCACCATGCAATGCCATGAATTGAGAATGAGACACTATCTCCAGGGGAGAAAAATAAACATCCAAGAGAAGGAAACAAAAGCACAGGGCTCAAAGCTGGTGAGACTGGCCTTTCATTTCGCTATAGCTGTAATGCCTGTGGAGACTCTGTTTTGGGAAACAGAAATACATACCATGTTCATGTCAATGCCGTTAGTGTAAGTCCATGCATGCTGGAAATATTCCTCGAGCCGTTGCCTCAGAGGGTTGGGGATTTGGTGGAAGCGAATGAACTCTTTTACTCTCAGCATCTGCATGTGGTACCTGGCAGTTCCCGAGTACAGTCTTTGAATAATTGCAGAAACATTCCCAAAAATACTCGCATACATTAGAGCTGGATTGGATAAAAAACAAAGTTATGGGGAAACACTGTGCTTGGGCATAGTATATTTTCTCAGAATATCAATTGTGCTGATTTTACTATAAGGAGATGTAAAGTGTCCAAAAATCATCATGATTTAAAGTAAAACTGATATTTCTCTGTGAACTACACATGCAACCAAGAATATTAATTGGATGTTCAGTACATTTGTGAAAACCCATTCTATTTGTGATGAGCTGAATCGTAGTCAGCGTTATGATATTTTTCTGAAAAAAAGTTTTCATAAGGCAAAATCATCTTTTAGGAGTTTTAAAACCACTTTCCCAGTAAGATAGACTTATCCAGTTTTTGTGGGCAACTAAGAGCATTCATGAGCAACAACGTTGGTGCAAAAATCACATACATGGCCTTGGACTTTTTATTTGGTTACCCGTGAGCATCATACTGATATGAGCATTATTGCATGTGTAGGCCAACTCCAATTAAACAAATGTTTATTAAATGCATATATATTAAACATATATGAAAATGATAGGTTTCCATATGGCTATCTCTCTTCCCACATGGTATTGTTATAGGACATAGAAAAGTCAAATTAATATCGACCAGGAAGCTTTACCTTGCTGGCTGCCTTTCATATTATTTGAAAATGATATGCAAAACTAGGGAGAAAAGTTATCAACAATCTTACACAGCTGTGAGATCTTAGAGCTAAAATAATGATCAACACTGAAAAATATGCCCATGGGTACAATAGTAACCGAACGATAACCAATTTATGGTCATCTCCACAGGAGGAAACTCAAGCCCAGTACCATAAATATGGCCAAGAACACATTGCTGGGAAGGTCGTATGCTCCAAGCTAAACCTACCACCATTACTTTACTAAATGGGCATAGTATCAATTTGCTCTTTATGTTTGTATGTCTCGCCCATATATTAGTGAAACACTTAGACCTCATCAGAGGTGGTTTTTAATGTAGTGGACAGATAACACAGAAACTCGCACTGGGTCAAAGTGCATAGAGTCAATATACTAGGCAGACTTAGCCACATATGGGACATTTACAGTATATTTCCCTTTTCCTCCAATGCTCAGGGAACATCATGGAAGAGGAAGTTGAACGATTTTAAGAGTCAGAGTTAGGGAGGACCAGAGCAAAACTGTACTCTAGATGTAACAAGGCCACTGCATCCATAGTCTCACAGGGGCTGTAGTTGCCTGCACAAGAACAAACCAGGCAACATTCCAGTACGAAGGAAGAAAGGGATCCTAGAATTTGGCAGTTTTGAGGAGAGGGAAAGTCAGTTTTCTTTAAGGTCTTGGATCATGGTAGAGCAACCATGCTCTAGAGAATAACCCCATACCCTTCGATAGCACAAGTTGGAATTGGTGGGATATCTATCTATCTATCTATCTATCTATCTATCTATGTATCTATCTAGTAGGTAATAACGTGAAATTGGGAGGAGAAGTGAAAGAAGGAGTGGGAGGAGTGAGGGTGCATGAGGGTGCATGTAGTTATGCATACATGCATAAACTACACTTTATGCATGTATGAAGTTATCAAAAATTAATAAGATACTGTAATAAAAATTTAAAAATTTAATTTTTAATTAGACTTGAAATAGTACTTTTCTAAAACAAGGACTTATTTCGACCACAGTCTGGAATCTAATATTGTCAGAGTAAAACATCATTGTAAATTTTCAATACTCTGGAGTTCTCAAGTAATTGACTAATTTTCATATGAAACAGTTTTCTTAGAGTGCTAATTTGCATGCAATTCTTAATTGACTTTAATTATTTTGACATCATAGTTATATTTATTCATACATATATCTGACTTAGAAAAAATATATATTGCTTAACTTTTGCCAAGGAAGCTATAACACATTTTTGCTCATCTCTGAGGAGAAAGTGATATGACATCAATTTACGTTCAGGATATAGAATATAATTAATATTTCTTGGGATAATGTTTAAAAATGTGTGTGAGGTTTTTGCCTGCATGTATATATGTGCAACATGTATATGCCTGGTGTCCATAGTGTTCAGAAGGGGGACTAGATCCCCTGGAAATGGAGTTATAGATGGTTGTGAGCCACTGTTTGAATATTGGGAACTGAACCTAGATCTGTGAGAGTACCAAGTGCTCTTAACCACTAGGTCATTTCTCCAGGCCTTGCTCTACATTTTTATTTAAAATAAAACTTTCATATTCTTATTGTTTTCCTTTTGTGTTTGCATATCTAATAACTCTAACATGAAAACCATAGATTCCATGCAGAAAACTTGCACTATGCTTGTGCTGCTTACCGATCTTGGGAATCCTGTCAAGAACTTTGACGTGACAATGTGTAGTTCAGGCTCTGGGGCCACAGTACAGTAAGCAGTAGCGAAACATTAGAAGCAATAGCACAGTGTGAAGTATGGGATTCAACTATGTTCACCCAACACATTTTTCTTTTCCCTGAAAGGCATTTACTGGACAATCTTCTAAAAAATACTTGCTCATTAAAAAAGCAGATGTCACCTGATTTTGGCTCTGCTACACTGATACATTTTTTTTTGACCGTTTGTTTTCCTTTCCAGCTGCTTTTCTTTGCATATCGTATGCTTAATTGTAATGGTCTTTGTGTGCCAGAGCTATCCAAAGAATGGAATGTTTCTGGAAAGATGTGATCATTTATTAAAATACACAAAAAATGAGGAAAGGCAAGGATTAATTTCATGACAACTTGACTGGGGCAGATTATTCAGATAATTTGATTATATGCAACGTCTATCTGAGTCTGTAAAATTGTGTCTGACTGAAATTAACACGAGCTAAGTAATGCAAATTGAATTCTTCTCTGTAGGTAGTCATCTTCTGTCTAGTCCACTAAGGTTTTAGTAGAATAGAAATTGGAGCCAGGGAGAGTTCACGCTCTTTCTTACTGACGTTGGTAGAAGATTAATGTTCTCTTGAGTTTGGACTATAGTAACAAAGGATGAAATTATGTCTTAGTTCTGCAAAGTTCCGTAGATTGCTTCCTTATCCTAGACACAAGGCCCATACCACCTATTTTTCCCTGAAGCTCATGATATGAAGAAGAGAGGTCAGGAATCAGATCTTATTGGGGCCTTAGTAGATATGGTAGTCTTATCTCTATTTCTCCATGAAATGTATAGAAATGCTACTGCAAACTGTCAAGATGGAAAACCCTAAATTCTAAATACGTAATTGTAAACCTGAATCAAAACCTGGGAGTTCATCTTTGGTAAATTCTAAACTGTTGAATTTTAAAATCTTAAAGACTTGAAGTTTTATCTCCAGCCACCCTTTTAAAACAAAATATTGCCAGCTAAAGAGAATGAATTATTATTATGTTCTGAATATCTCATTTAGTTTTTACCCATTCATTAGCATAAAATATTATATATTCAATATGCAATTCTATATACAAATGTGTATTGCCAGATTAAACAAGCAAAGGAGTGAATAAATAAGGCTATTTTTATATGGGACTTTCTCCAACACAGCCTTCTATAATGGAAAATTTGACTTCATCAAAATTATTTATATCAGGTTGAAATATTATAGAAACAAAAGAAACATATCCTCTTTGTGCCCATATGTAACATATTAATTGTTAATAAAGTATTAGCTCAAGTATTCTATTAGAGCCTTTATATTTTTGCTTTTAAAAAAATCTATTCCATGTGTTTTAAAAATACATAACTTGATGAAAATTTATTGGTACATAACTAGCATATAACTAGTTGTTTTAATTTTAAGGATATAGTTTATTTAGTTGTGATAAGTATGTACATTCTGCAAGCAAGCTGAGCTGTTTCTAGCATCCCTGAACACATGAGTGATTGCATCATTCCATTGCCTGTGCTCAGTCAGATATGAAACTGAAGCAATGAGTTTCATCTGCAAGAGACTATCACACACATTCATGTGAGTATGACTTTTGTTCAGCATAACGCTGAGAATCGCTGTGTCTATCAGTACTTTTTTTTTTTTTTTTTGGTTTTTCGAGACAAGGTTTCTCTGTGTAGTCCTGGTTGTTCTGGAACTAGCTCTGTAGACCAGGCTGGCCTCGAACTCAGAAATCCGCCTGCCTCTGCCTCCCAAGTGCTGGGATTAAAGGCGTGTGCCACCACTGCCTGGCCAGTATTTTTCTTAAAAAATTTAAATCATAAGGGTGAACTAGAGTTTGTTTACATCATCTGCTGCTGGGAGAAGAAAACCCACTATTTTCCCACGCATTGGCTGTTATGTGTAAAACTGTTATGAACATTTGTGTACAAATACTTGTGTGGGCATGTATTTTCATTTGTGTTTTAAACACCTAGATGTGGAACTTCATTGTGATATAGCTTATTTAACTTTGCAAGAAACAAGTTGTTTTCCAAAGTTGTCTTATTTTATGTTCCTCTCACCACACTATGGCAATACTGTTTGTTCCATATCCTGCTGACATTTGGTATTGCCATTTTAAATGAACCAAAGTAGCATGTGTAGTGTGTCTCATTAGTGTTTAATTTGCATTTCACCAATGACTAATACTACTTTTAAGTGGACTTTTTCAACATTCAGGTGTCTTTTTGTGCAGTGCCTGTTAAAATAATTTGCTCATTAAAAAAAAAACTTTAATTATTATTTCTGTGAGCTTGTAAGAATTCTTAATATATTCTGGGTGCTAGCCTTTTTCATATTTATATCTTCTAAATATTTTTTCTAGTTTTTCACTTTCACTTTTTTTTTTTGGTTTAAACAATGTCATTTGGTTTTTTAGACCGCATCTTACAATATTGCCCTGGTTGAACTAAAAATTTCTGGCCTCCAACTAATACCTGCCTCTGCCTTCTAAGTGCTGGGATTAAAGGCATGTGCCATCACACCCAGAGCAACAATGTCATTTGAAAATAAAGTAATTTTGATGACATACAATTGATCAATTTTTATTTTAAAGGTTTTTTTGTTTTGGTTATCATGTTATTAACAGTGCAATTTGCTCTGCATTGTCAATCATAAATCAGTTCTTAATTTTTTGTTGTTGTGGTAGTGGTGGTGTTGGTGTTGATGGTGGTATTGGGGATTAAATCCAGGGTCTTTGCCACCAGTAAGACACTCTACCATTGACCTGTAGCTCAAGCCCCAGAGTCCAGCTTTTCACTCAAAGTCTGCAAAAAAGAATGTAGTCCATGCCATCATTAGACTCTTTAGTCTAATTTGTTTCTGTTCATCAAGTCCTCCACTGTGGCAGAAGTGGTGGGTAAATGTTGGCACTGGTCGGGGACTTTGCAAACAAATGAACAGGATCAACATTTATACCAACTGCATTACTAAAGGCATTGATTTATTCTCCTTGAGGATCATGTGAGACAAGAACACATAATGTAGACAATGGGAAGCCTGGAGCTCCAGGCCATGTGCAGCCAAACCAGGAGTAGCAGGGATGAAGGGAGGGCTCACATACACTGAGCTACAGTATTAATTGTTCAACTTTTCAGTGTCTTGGAGTTGAAATATCCTCTTTGTAATGCTAAATATTTGTACCTTGATCCAGCCTAGTAGAAAGAGTACTAATTGTATTAACCCTTGAAAAGGAGCCAGAATTTATGTCCAGTAAATGTCTCTATGTATATGTCCAAATAGTTTCATAACTTCCTCTTATCTCTATCATTTTTTCTATTTGTATACCTTTAAGTTATTTGTCTTTTGCTAACTTTTTAAGATAGATATTTTGAATTTCCAGGTTGTGGCTTTTATTTTTTATAATAATAATGAGCTTTAGCTGATTCCTATAGGTTGGGTCACAAATTTATTGAATTTATATTAATGTAGTTTTCATCTTTCCATGTAATCATTTCCTTCTCACACACTGAATAGTGTCTCAAGTGATTCAGGGGTTTCGCAGCAATGAACTTTTCTGTCACCTTTGCTCCTTTGGGCTATTATTGCCACACCTCTTTTTTTTAAACATATTTTACAAAACATATCAATTCACAGATATTATTTTCACATTGGTCAATTATTTTGAAGGGTGTAAAGACAAGGGTGAATGTTTTCGATTCATTCATGTAAGTACTAGTTTTGGTCTCTCTCATTCCTAGGCATTCCATCCTTTTATGGGGTGTGGTTTTCCTTTCACTGGAGAAATTTATAGTTTTTTTATAGTCTGCTCACGATAAATCATGTCATTTCCTTCCTTATTCTTACTTGAAATGCAGTTTAATAATAAGTTCCTATGGTGACAGATACTCCTTTTTTTCCCCCAGCAATTTAGGGATCTTTCCCTATTGTCTTGTTGATTCCACAGTATATAATAGATCTGCCAGTTTTATTATTTCTTATGTTGTTTATAATGTCTTTGTTTTCCTTTTACTACCTTTGAAATGCTCACTTTGTGGCTAGATTTTGGCAGTTTGATAATGTGCCTTGATACGTCTTGTTCTCAGCTTGTATGATAGACAGTGGATTTTTTTTTAAACCTGTCTTTTTATAGTTTTCCTCAAGTTTGAAGGAAAAATCAAGCCATGGCATTTCTGAATACTTCTCCACCCACCTCCTTCATCCTGGGGGCTCCACCTTGCTGCTTCTGCTTGCTCTTCTTGAAGATTCCTACCTTGCATTGGTTAAGTGCTTGGCCTCACCTGCTAGCCAAGTGATTTTTGTCAGGTCCACATGCCTTTATCGGTTTTCTCTCTTGGTAAGGGTCATCATAACTATAATTGTTTTCTGGGATTAATATTGCACAGTGCTAGACTTTTCCTTCTTTTAAAAAATGTTAGACTATCTTTTCTTTTTACTTATTTTGGTGTGAGCCTCTCTTTTGTGTGTGTATGCATGTATGTTTTATTATATTAATGTGTGTGCATATGCATGTACATGGACACTTGCCATATAGGTATGTGTGGAGCCCAGAGGGTGGCATCAGGCAAGAGAATCCTTTTCTCAGTCATTTATCTAGCCTAATTTTGGAGCCAAGGTCTGTTGCTGAACTTGGAACTTGTTAGTGGAAAGCCTAGGCAGCACGCTCTTAGGATCCTTCTGTCTCCATTCTCAGTGACTGGTTAGAGACACTCATCACCATGTCCAGATTTTTTATGTGATTGTCAGACATTAAAGAGAAAATCAGGTCTTCAGGCTTGCACAGCTAGTACTGTACCCACTGAGCAATCTTCTTATTCTAGAATTCCCTCTGTTTTCCCCTTAAAATCAAATTTAAGTGTGTTTATGGGTGACATAGAGAAACTATATATTGATGGGGTATCATATAAAATTTTGATAATGCATGTGTTGAAATGTTTTCTATTTACTCAAACATTTATCATTTATTTGTGGTAAAAACATCAAAAATTCTTTAAATAGTTACTGTTTAAAGTCATATTATGGTGTAGTGGCACTCTAGAATTTCTTATTCTTATTCAACTATAACTTATTACCCATGAATCAATCTATTCCTAGCTTCTCACTTTTTCTTGTTGTTACCACTGATACGTTTTTGTACCACATTTTTTTATCATCTATCCACGAGTAGCACTGAAGATATTTCCCTTTCTTAACAATTATGAATTATACTGGAGTAAAGATGTGGGTATATAGATATCTTGTTGACTGATTTCATTTCCGTTGTATATAAGCCCAGTTAATGAAGTTGCTACATCACCATACTATAGTTTTATTTTTTCCATAATAGCTGTATAGTGTATATTTCTACCATCAGTAGACAAGGGTTTTTTTTTTTTCTTGTTGGCATTTATTTTTGAGAGTTTTGACTATAGATTACTAGGGTGGTATGAGATCTAGTTTCAATGTGTGTTTCCATGGGGATTAGAGATGCTGATCACTTTCTTGTATTTGGTTATTTGTGTGTCAGATTATGATAAATATCTATTTGAGCCTACTGTTCCTTTTAAATTGTATTGACTTCTGTTTATGAGCACTTACAGCTCCTTCTGTATTTCGAATAGTTAAATCTTTGTCAGCTGTATTGCTTGTACATCTTCTCTTTCCACTTTGTAGACCATCTCTTTACTGGATTGTTTTCTTTGCTGTTGAGAAGCTTTTTAAATCTGATTTAATCCTGGGTGTCTAATTTGTGTTTGTTTCCTGAGCTTCATCTATTGTGAAATACTTTTTTTTTTGTTCTGTTAGTTACTGTTCTTGTATTCTTACAAACAGACCACTTGAAGAGGAGGCTGATTGTGTGTGTGTGTGTGTGTGTGTGTGTGTGTGTGTGTGTGTGTGCTAGCTATGTCTCTAGTCCAAAGACCACATTTGGGGCTTGCTTTTAAAGCCTTGTTAGGACTACATTAGTTCTGTTTTCTAAGGGTGTATTTTACTAAGATTTCTCTTTTTTCTGCACATTTGGATCTTCGGTGAGGCTTTCTACTCTACTGGTTTGAATTTTAATGTCTCCTTTACCTGTGTGAGCCCTGAAACTAGCTCAACTTGTATTTTTGTATATCTTTACTGGGCCTGAGAGCTGTTGTTCCACGTGCTTGTGTCTTAGAAGAGATCAGCAGGTTAGAGAGCTACCTTTTAATTTCTTTTCACTTTCTGTAGTGTAGATTCCAACATCTTAGCCTCCATGACTTCTGGTCTTCCTTCCTTAGCTGGTAGTGAGTGAGGGGAAATTGCAGGTATAATTGTAGTGATTTTACATATATGAGAGGGATTTATGTGTAGCTGTCTATCTATTTTCTGATTTAAATTAATCATGTCTTGTAACAGAAAATAGCTATTAGTAATAAATTACAATCATACTTTTTATATGTTTATATAACAATGAGCGAAGTGTAATTTTTAGACCCTCAAGCTAAAGACCTACATCATTTAAATGCTATATCCAAGATATTCCAGGATACAGAAAACAACCTTATTAATTGTAGAGAATGGTGACTTCTGTACTAACACTTGAGAAGTCAACGAACCATGACCAAAAATAACTTCAAAAAGTTATGTCTGTACTGCACATACCCAAACATCTTTCTCATTCTTCTTCATGCCACTTATGTAGCATGTATGTTACATTAGTAAATACATGTAGTCTAGAAGTGATTTACTTTATACATGAAGATATTTTTGGGTTAAATGCTTTTTGTGATAATATTTTTAAAAATAATATTTCAAATTTTATTTATTTTTATGTTTACATGTGAATGACTACATGTATCAGTTTGCACTCAGTTCATGTCTTGTATTCTCAGAGGTCAGAAGAAGGCATCTGATTGGATCCAGAGTTATAGGAGGTTGTGGGTGCTAGACAGAACATAGTCCCTATGCCAGAGTAACAAGTGTTATTAACCAGTCAGCCATATATAGAGTCCCCAATGTGATATTATTTTTATATTAAGGACTTGAGGATAGTACTCAGGTTGAAACATTGGGACACCCTAGAACTAACCCTGGGATCACCAAGTGATGAATTTATTTTACATTGATATTAAAGTTAGTTCTAAGAGAAGAATAGGTAAAGAGTTTTTGTTTCTTCATTTTACAGAGAAAAGGCATCCTTCATAAAATGTAGTATCCACACGTGTAATCCCCCTATCTCTACAGTTTCCATAATTCCGCTTCATTCTCTATGTTCTAGAAATACCAATTCTGTGCTATTATTTTATCCTAACAGATAGCAAAAGAGAAATCTACTTACAGCCAATCAACATGACACAAATGGAAAAGATTTTCTCCGAATTGGTGTTAGGAGACACATTTCCAAATCCTACACTGGTTAGACTGCTGAAGGTAAAATAAAGTGCCGTGACGTATTTGTCTTTAATGGACGGTCCAGAACTTGAGTCACTGTCATTGTAACGTTTCCCAATTTGTGTTCCTAAGGAATCCAACCATCCAATTTTGTCAGTCAGATAGGGCCTCTCTACATTCCCAATCGCATACCAGATGCAAGCCAGCCAGTGGGCAATCAGGGCAAATATGCACATCAGGAGCATTAGAACAGCGGCGCCGTATTCTGAGTAGCGGTCCAGTTTCCTGGCTACACGCACAAGACGCAGGAGACGCGCAGTCTTCAAAAGACCAATTAGTGTTGTTGTCTGTGGAAATAAACATGTATGGTCAGAAACAGTTGCAAGCAATCCAAAGTAGGTTCACGTAAGGCAGGATTGTTAACAGAAAATGGGAGTACAACCTCAGGATGGTATAAAATATAAAGATTAGTTCTTCATCCCCAAAAAAATTGAATCCACATTGACAAGTATGTGGTTCATTAATCCAGTGACTTGGCATACAAGATCCATGGAAAGAGAATCTGCCTTCCCAAGATCTATGACAGTGACTTCCACATGGTATGTACTTCTTACATTTTTCCTTTCCACAACCAAAGTCCAGGGAATTGATTGTGTGTCTACTAAGCACCACACACCACATTTACAATGCTGGAGAGAAGCGCTCTAACAGACGACTATTTATAGACAAGAGATCTCTTGTAATAAAGAGATACAAAGTCTGCTATTTCTTTGGGAAGAGACAGAGTGAGAAATGAGATCTTGGTATCAGCGATTGCATGGTTTTGGGTATTTGCTGAAGTTGAAAAATACCTGAACAATGTAAAGGAACCAGTTAAGCTCCTTCTTGTAACTGTGGGAACTCCTGTTGGATAAGTGCAAGCATGAAATATAATTTATATTTAAATAAAAATTTCTTTTTGCTTCCGGAGTGCATCAAATTCATAAGTCATTTCTTGGTATCCCGATACCATAATTGCATTTTGGAGTATGCTATGTGTTAACTAAATGCATGATTATTACTGACCAGGTATTTAATAACAGGATACTTTTGCATAATAATAGGATATTTCACTGGTTGTTAGGAATTGAAATCTGATAAGTACAAATTACAAGTTCATTTCTTATGTTTCCTAAATAATGTCAACTATAAGTACTATATAGTTCACAGAGCATATAATTATTCCATAGTTACATGGTGTTTACCAATCAATTATTGAGTCATTTTTATCTCTTCATTATGGTGTTTATTTTACAAAGTACATCCAAATGTGTTAAGAATGTTAATGTTTTAATTGAAGAAACAGCACATGGAGTAACTATCACCCCTTAGCTATGAATATTTTTTAGTGCAAAAAATTACTAAGTATACAGGAAAACTTTTTATGAAAACATCATAGTAGATATTTTCTTTTTCCATTTGCTGTACTCTAGCAGTCACAAGCAAAAGAGAATCCTTTAGTCTCCCTTGAGATCATTTCTTCAAGATTGTAACCTCCCCAAAGCGGGACAAGTTTTCATAGCTTGGATGGACTTCTCATAACTGGGTTATAGTTTACTTTGTCTTGGTTATGCCAAAGGTAAGTTATTAATTTGCACAGTGGAATGCAGAAAACAGTTTTTCCTTCTTCACAGATTTGAAGGCATCTGCCCCTTTAAGGGATTCTGGAATTTACGATAGTGTTGCATGGTTCAGTGGAGGTAAAGTAAATGTCCCTATTTGTAGTATCAATGTTTTGCTTTGGTCCTCATGTGCAAAGGCTTTTAAATAGAAAGGTTTAGGACTAAGTTCTGATTGTTATTCATATGCGATGTTGTTCAGGTTACTCCTTAATCTCAAGCTTCAGTTAGTCTATATGTGGAAATACGATGTCTGCAGGGTTGTAGGAAATATCCAATAAATGGTAGCTATTCATGTCTCTATTAAATATCTATTTACATTTCTGTTTCTACTAGTAGGAACTTTATGTTGTAAAACGAGATGATGGAGCCTCCACTATTTCCAAACACATGACTCAGACATCAGAAATCTCAAACAGAGCCTTGCAATATGGACCATACAGCTCACTAAGAAAAAGGCTGGGTCTTTCACAGATAAGGACTTCATTCAAGTACATGGTCACCTTTGTTCAGTCTCACCACTTTTGGACAGTTCAGACTCTTGAGTTTATTTCTTTTCTTAATACAACTGATGGTTTACCCAACTTTCAAAACCAGAGCTATGTAAGGCTTATTGTGAAAATACTAGAACTCTTATTTGGTTTTAGAATAAAATGTATTAAAATAATTGAAATATAATGCAGATTCACAGTGTAGTAGGTTAAATCAAGTAAAATTTTTTGGAATAACTGGACAGTTTTCATAATGGGTTGTGAAGCAGTAGAGTAATACTGACATTATCAAAAGGAAAACAATAAAAATCTGCTGTGCGTGCTTCATACTCTTGTAAGTTTCCACCTTAAACCCTCTAAAATTTCTCCTACAGTAATTAACAATGAAAAAAAATTATATGACACAAAGGTTTTCTAAGAATATAAATCAGGATAACTTACACGATGACACACAAATGGCATATAGTCTAGGGAAAGAAAGTTTAAAAAGTATGGTGTGAGAGAGGAAGCCCTCGGTCCTCTGAAGGCTGGATGCTCCAGTGTGGGGTAATGTGAGGGCAGTGAGGCAGGCTTGGGTAGATAGTTGTGGGAGCGCCCTCATGGAAACAGGAGGAGTGGGGATAGGGTGGGAGGTTTGGGGGGGGCGGGGAATGGGAAAGGGGGATAACATCTGAAATGTAAATGAATAGAATATCCAATAAAGAAAAAAAAAGAAGTGTGGTGTGATAAAACTTTAGACTCCCTCACGTTTTCCAGATGTGGTAATTAGAGTAGGAATAGGAGGAAGGAGGAGCAGAAGGAGGTAAAGGAGAACAAGGAGCAGGAGAGGAAGAAGAGGGCAGAGGAAAGGAAAAGAAGCAGAGTGGGATGAGGAGGAGGAAGAGGAAAAGGAGGAGAAGGAGGAGGAGGTGGAGGAAGAGGAGAAGGAGGAGGAGGAGGAGGAGGAGGAGGAAGAGGAAAAGGAGGAGAAGGAGGAGGAGGTGGAGGAAGAGGAGAAGGAGGAGGAGGAGGAGGAGGAGGAAGAGGAGGAGGAGGAAGAGAGATAAGGAAGCAGTTGTAACTCTCCTTTATTGTGAGGAGGTATTGAGGGAACAGTGACTTCAACAGTCATTCACAGCTCTGTAACATTACCTACAGCTCTGTAAGCATAACGATATAACTACAGTGCACCATCACTGTGTGTCTCATTTCTATTGACAACGCTGAAACTCACTTGAGTCTTCTTTGCTCGTGCACCTTGTGTGTACTGCTACACTGTCTTGTCTGAGATTGTAGAGAGAAGGCAATGATAGTATCAAATCGCTGAATGAATAGACTCGGATTGTTCCAATCTCCTCTTGCTGAATAACTCTTGGCAAACATTTTTTTTTTTTAAATATGAGCTCAACAAATCCTAAAATGTGATTATTTTTATAAATATTGTAATAAGATAGATAAGAAGTGTGTACTTCTACAGTAGTACTTTGAAGAGAGGTACTTTGCTAATCTTACCTATGATAAGGTACCTATAGTAAGGGAGATGCAAGGGATTTTATAATATTAAAGTTCATCTTACTGTGCTATCTAGAACTCAACTCATTTATTTTGTTTGTAAGGTAGTTTAAATTTTTCTAGATTGTCATAGTAAAGAAACTTAACTTATACAAGATTTTCATTTAAAAATGCCATTTTAATTCTTTTTTATTTTGAAAACTTTTTTCCCCAAAATACAATTATTTATGTTACTTAAACAATGAGTATAATCCAATTATAATGTTTTAAAATATTTATTATTTATTAAAGATCCTAAATCTTTTCTGATATTGGTGGAAGTTAGGTTACATCATTAAATAAATGACTTTTTTGATTGAACATGCAACTATATCTGTGAAAATATGTTTATCACAGACTAGACTAAATAATACTACATTAATTTTACTTGAGGAATATTATATAATAAATCAGTCAATATCCACTTTCAATGTTGTAAACCATTGTGAAAGACTGAAATTAGTTAATTCTCATGAGGATTAACAACTCTCTACTCAAGAATAATTCTGTCTAGAGCTAATTGCAAAAGTCTTACCAATAAGAAGACATATATGTAAAAAATTTTAAATCTACCTTATTTTGTGAGTATATATAAGAAACTCATACTAAAAATGTTTAGTATACTTATTACACTTTGTTTAGATTTACTTATTAAATATTAGTGTTCAGATAAGTTATGGCAATAATTCTTTAAGAGTTGATGAAACATACACATGTTCTTTTTCATTTTGTCAAAGGGACTATAGAGTCCGTCATCATTGAAACATTCAAGTTAATGAATCATTCTATTCCACTTCCTGAGGAAAAGGGGGCATAACAGGGAGACAGTAACATTTGCAAGTATAAATTTCATGATTTCACATTCAATTTTGTTGCTTTCCATTTTATTCCAGATAATTCCCGTTCAAGTGTATAGTTTACACACCATTCAATGTAATACTTAAACAATGCAATTCAATGACATCATTGTCTAGTTTCTGATTCTTCCTTTCAGCTTGTCTAATATTTTTCAACATGTCTTAGGTCAGGTTTATTAATACTCTCAAAGATCCATATCTTAATATGTGCAGAACCTTGGGGAATTATCTAACTTATTTCTTTATCCATATCAAATGTCTTAATTGCCTCTATTAACTATGTGTTCCAAAGCAATGATTCTTTAATGTTGCTGAGTAATTCCTTTCAATATTTAACAATCTTAATGATTGATAGATTTACTCTGTTTCATGGTAAATATTCTATCATAATGTAATGTTATATCTCTTTTTATTTCATTGTAGTAACATAGAAATGGGCCATCAAATGATTGCAAGTTTTAACAGACAAATAAAACATTGCATAGAGAAGTTTGAATGCTATATCATTTTAATTGAAATTTGTGTTTTAACGAAGGAAAAATTGCATTTTATACCATCTCTATCATTTCATAGTCAATCACATACAAACAATATATAAATGATCAGCATAAAAACATGTTTTTAATTGGACATCTTATATTTATATCACTTGTCATGCCAGAGAGTTGAGAGCTGATTAAAGCTTCATGTGAAAGGCAAAGGGAAATTTTTGAAAAATTTCCAAAGACTATCTAAAGAGAGAGAAATAGTTACATTATTGTTGAAATGCATATGTATGCATATTTTCAAGCTATGATATTATTTCAAGTACAATATGAATACCTCACTTGCATAATAAAGTCTAGTAATTAATGACATCTATCATAAAGATCACTAGATACTCAGAATTTCTACAGAAGACTACTAATGTTTTCTGTGTATTCACTCCACAGTTCATCTGTCAGAATAATGAGTGAAATGTTACCTTTGTGAGGAGAAATTCAATGTTACTATTGAAATTTTGCTGCAAAGAGCCCTTAGTTATCTTGATTCCAAAGCCTTTTTTGCATGCATTCAGAATTCATTAAAAAAATCACTAAAGCATGAATCAGAAGTCAGCAAAGCAAGTAACTGAAAACAAGAACTTTAATTTTCAGGGGAGGAAGGAGATAATGATCTATGTCACAAAGCATAGTTCTCTGGACCCTAAATGTTAATGGCTTGAAAATTTGCTTTGGCTAAACCAAATATGGGGAAATGTGAGGCAGACAATCAAAGTTGACTTTCTGGTGACAAAGGGAATATTATATTTTAACATAAATGATATTGAAAGAATTCATGGCAATGTCATGCTTGCTAAAGCCATTATTAGATTATAAGAATTGTTTCTTATTTTAGATGACTTTAGTGTCAGTAAGAGCAATCCCAGCAATAACCAGCATCCACTTTTGTGTTTGCAATAGTAAAGGATATCCTTTCATTATTACTAATTCAATTATAGTAAAAATTATTTATGTTTATTATGGTAGTTTGAAAAAATATGGGCAATTGTGTCTTCCTTAGTAAAACCATATTGTCACTGTCCTATTGTTAATATATATGTTTCATAGATAAAATGGTATGGTTAGAAAGATGGAGTTTTGAGTTGGCTATAAATAAAATTAAAGTATTATAGTTTAACATTCAAATGAAGGAAGAAATTGTTTGACATTGAGAAAAATATTTTTTTCTAACCTAACTGATGATGCTAATTCATGAGAAGAAGTCATTCAAATAATTCAGCAAGAAATTGCTTTACACTTTTAATCAGGAGAAAAGCACATCTTAATTAATTTGCTTATGTATATTTGCATATAGTTTCTAGAAATGTTAACCCATGAGTAATTGAAAACCTGGATGTTTGTATTCCAGATGTGGCCACCACATTTACATGTTTAAATAGCACAATTAAAACAGAAAAGTGTGAGTTTTAAAGTCTTTCTTCCTACCAATTGTGAATCTTCAGGTGTGTGTATGCATGTATGTTTGTATCTGTATACCTATTGAGATAGTGTTTGGTTGTGTAGCCCAAGCTGGCTTCTTCCATATGCTTAGTTCATGGGCATGTGTGGCCATGCCTAGTCTCTAGACTCTTTTAAACATCCACACAGAAATTTATGCATAAACCTAATAATATGAAAGCACTGATTCAAACCATCTATTACTATGGTCGTATCTGATTTTTAATGTAAAGATTGTCTTCTCTTTTACGGCAGTGTGTCTTTCTAGTTGCAGATAGGGTACCTGATTTGCCTTTCAACCATCTGTAGTTATATGACTAATAAGCAACTCATACTTATGTTGGCAGAACATTTCATGATACACCTTTTCTCCCTCACAATACACAATACACCTTTTTCTCACCACAATTTTACCATCTAGATAAGGGCATTACCTTCTATTAATGTTCGTTATAAAAGCACCCTCTTCCTCCTCCCACCTGAGTAATTCTACAAATGAACTACAAAAAGTGTTTTAAATCATCCATAGATCTGATTCTTCTTTTTTAAAAATAGATATTTAATTAACTGACAATTTCTTATAGATGACATTCAAAATATAACACACATTTACCTATATTTTTAAACCTTTACTGTGCCACATGTCCACACTGTTTTCTCATCCATCATACATTACAGTGTGGTCTTGAATTTGGCTCCCTTGTTCTTAAGCCAACTGTCCAGCACACAAAGAACACTCCACACAGTCTTTTAAAATGTCAATCGAAGTCAGTTTCATTCCAAAGAGAATCACTGAAGTCACAATAAACAGATCTCATGCCTCTCTGTGATTTAGTCCTCATATCTAAACACCTCATCTCTGGTTGGATTTAGCTTTGTTGTCACTGGCATTTTTCTTTTTACTTCCATTCTTCTAATATTCTAAACCTGATAATCAATTGAGGAAATGGGTACAACCATTTCCTTTTATTTGTGATGTTTTGCATTGTAGTCTTATATGGGTGGAAACGCCTTGTAAGTCCCAACTCAAATGACCTTTCCTTAGTCGCCTTTCCTAGACTCCCAGTTTGTATCTGCCATATTCACATTATTGTTCCACCTGATTCGTATAACTTCTGCATTTACACTTTTATGAGAATTTTAAGTTCCTGGAGAGCAGAAACCTATCAATTTTATTGACTTCTGAATCTAGAATTGTGTCTGCTGCTTTGAAGACTACTGAGCAGACATATGCTGAATAAAGCATACCATATTACTACTGAGTAGGAATAATGTACAACCTAGAACTAAAAAACCCAGTTAATGACCTCTACAAAACTTGAAAAATAATTTAACTTCCTAGGCCTGGTATCAGGTGAAATTTTTTTTTGTAGTTAATTCTACTTCTAAAAATTTACAGTAAACATAGTATTAGATTTTAATTTACTTCCTAGTAAAATGAGTTTAGTAGAAATTATGATACCTAAAGGAGTCTCCAACAACAAAATTTTACAGCTTCTAAATACGTTTTCAGTGTCCTGTTAGTAATTGGCATATATAAAGCCAAAACTTTTCATATTTATTAATTGTTCTCCAAATTTTCCCACTCTATAAACTTTAAGTTCTTTACTTTTCTCTTTATCCTTTTTTTCCTTAGGATTTCACTGTATACTGATATGAACCTCTTTAACATTATATTGCTTTGGTGTAGTCATTAGTCTTTTTGATGTAGTGATTATCTAAATTACATATATTAAAAGAATTTTACATTTTTCAAAATGCATACTAACTAAAATCAAGAGTCTAGCATTGAATTATTCCTTAATGGCTGTAATTAGACTACTTAGATAGCCACTATTTTGATTATTATTGATGGAATATAATGAGTACACTATCTTTTTCTAATATTCTATTTCCTACTAATTTGTTTTTCAAAGTTTAATTCACAAGTAGTGCATATAAATAGAGTTAATACACACACACACACACACACACACACACAACTCAATCTTTTGAAATAGTGAAGTTTTATTCTTAATTTATCAGGAAAAGTTTGTGTAATAAAATTGCATATATCTCCCATAATAAGAAATTCAAAGGTTAATATTAATGATGAGATATTTTACATTTTTGTCTTTTAGTTACAACCCAAATTAGAAATTGCCATTAAAAGGTATTTAACAGCTCTTTTATTTTTATTTCATATGTGTTATCTCATTCTAGTCCCTAATAAAATAACAAATTAACAAGGAAGGTGATTTTATTAGCATTCTTTTACAGATTATTAAAGGGTTCTGGGACTTTGTCATTTTCCACTTTGTCATATTCCAGTAGGAGAAGACTTAATTCTAAAGGTACTGGTTTCCCCTGGTAAACAAGTACTCCTTTGTCCTTAAGCCTTTGGTGGCTTAGGAAGCAAGTATCTGTTGGAATCTCCTTTTTTTCTTTCTCTTGAAATATATGAATCAACAAACAAAACAAATGGTTAGGAATTATTAGGTGTAAAAAGACACTGAATTATTCAAAATTTCAGCACATTGACTTTATTTCTTTTCAGTTAACTTTCTTGGAGTTACTTTTATAGCTAATGTGATGGTTAGTTTTAATCATTAAACTGTCAATTTAACACAGTTGCAACAAGGGGTTATCTAAATGGCATGTGGCATGTCTGTAGGGGCATAGTTTTGGATATCTCAATTGATGTAGGAAGACCCAGCCTAAAGTGTGCGGCAGCATTCTCTGGGTTGGGGTCCCGAATTGTAAAACTGTAGACAAGGCAATTAAGCAGCAAGGACGCACACACCCATTCTCCCTCTGCTCTTGACTGTGGCTTTGACTAGCTGCTTCAAATTTGTGATGGGTTGACTTTTTCCACACTGATTCAATAGAACCTGGAATTGTGAGCTAAAATAAACCTGCTATCCTGTAATTTGTTTTTTATCTAGGTATTTTATCAAAGCCTTAGAAACTAAGACACATAACTTCTATAAATCTTTTCATTATGTAAATACTTATATAGTATTATAATTAGGGACAGTAAAATAAAAGGGACACTGGCTATATCTGGCCCAAAGATTCTTTAAAAGATCTGATTATTTTAATGGACCTTTATTCAGAACATTATCTATCTATCTATCTATCTATCTATCTATCTATCTATCTATCATCTATTTGCCATTTATCATTAAACTTTCCAACTTTTTGAAGTACTAGCAATATGCATTAAGTATTTTCCAATATGAGAGATAGAAGTAAAAGTGTTTTGATAAAGGAATTTTGTAAGGTGCCCTCTTTATCACAGTTTGAACAAAGAAAACATCTCTTTTTGCCCTGTACCTTAATAAGTTACTTAAGACTGCAAGGCATCCTTAATGATTGATAGGTTTGTACTCAAGAACTTGATCTGCAAGGATTTTACTTGCTAGGGGTATACTGCATCCTCTGTGCACTTGAGTCAAAATTTAAGTTGTTTGCCTAAAGCATGGAGAGGATTTTTGTAGTTTTCACAAATATAGAAAAAAATTTCAATTATTCACAACAGAAAAAAATTGCTTCATTTTATTTTACAGCACTTCCAGATGAAAATGAATTTCATCTTTGAGAGATAGGAACTTTTGAAGGAACTACTTTCTCTTGCAGTTAAAGTAGATTTACTTTACAATTGCAGTCTTTCAGAAAATAAAATTGTTAAGCAGCTCTTACCTCATCAGAACCTGATCCAAAAATCAGCAAGTCAAAAGGGATGGCTGCAACCATGTCAATCAGGAACCAGCCTTTGAAGTAGTGTATTGCTATTTTTGCAGGATCACTTACCACTTCTTCATTCTGATTTACATAGGTTGTTCTGAAGTTTATTAGAATGTCTATAATAAACATAATATCCACAATCAAGTCTACCACATTCAAAGGGCTACAAGAATAGCCACATTCTCGCCTTTTCTGTTCCTCTCTGTCATTGAGAAGAAAGGCTGCAGAGTACGGGGTGAATATAGCCGTATAAATGACCAAGAGTAAAATGAGCCAATCCCAGACTGCTTTGAAAGGGCTGTAGTGCAATATTGTAAATTTGTTGATACGTGGCGTCTGCAGCTTATACTCTGGCAAGACATCTGCTCCCAAAGAAAGAACCTGAGTATAGGAAAGAAAGGTAGACACTTGTAAAAATGCCATTATAAATTATGTAAGACCTATAAGAATATTAAGGCAATTATGCAGTATGATGAATAGGAAGAAGTCATGTAATTTTGAGATACGAATGACAAGCACACATACATTTAAGTGAATCTATATAATGATTATTTGGCAGTTTAAGAAAATATGAATAATATTTCTTCATAAATAAAGTTTTTCACTAAAATATAATGCATATTATTCCTGAGACATCGAAGGATTGTTAATGTTTCTTTTAAGCAAAGTAGATAATTTTTTTTAGAAATACAAAATATAAGTTTATTTAATATTTCAGTTATCAAATATAGGAACATAGTGGTGGTAAAGACTAGAAGATATATATATATATATATATAGGTGGATTTGATTTCACCATACTAATTAATAATTAAATCTTAATAAATTAATTAAGAAATGAAATCTTGATAAACCTACTCAGATCTTTAGTTAAACATGATTTTTCTCTTTGCATTTTGTTTAAAATATGATCAAAAGCAAATAATACTAAAATACACTCAAATGAGTGCTTTCCTTAGATGGTGATAAGGTATTTTATATTCTGGGACAAACAGCTTCATCCAAAAATTTTCTGAAATTTAGAGAATTGCACAGGGGCCATGCTTCAGAGTTCTCTAGATCATTAACTGGAGTTTTTGTAAGATTTTATCTACCAAGTGGCCTGCAAATACTAAGAGATAGTCTACTTAATAAAGTGGCAGGTAAACTAAAATAATTCTGTTTTATAGCTTTAGTTTATCTGAAAGTATCAATGCTACACTTGAGTCATATCTAAAATGAACTCATGATTTTGTGATTTCTAAAAACAAGTTTATAAATCAATATTCAAAACAAAAAAGTTTTTAACTATCCAATGTGGCATATACTGAGTATTTGAAGGAAGCATGTGAGAAACAATCCGATACCCACATGTGCACAAAGGCTCAATATATGAAGTAGTTTATTAAGTATATAAACTAGATTCTTCTAAGTAGCAAGTATGCTACTGAAGTATACTAATGAACTTTCTTGGACATATTTTAATATTCAATTTCATTTTTTATTGTCATATCTCATACTTTGCTTCCTCATGCAACAAGCTAGTATCCCTCACTTCTAATAGACTTGAAAAGTTAAACCCAAATACTATATGACATAATTATTAATAATAATATAGAAACTTAGCTAAAATAGGCAAAACGGGTTATATAATAGCTAAACTAGTTTAAATCGCTTTGGAAAACAAGAGTGTAATTTGATTATCCAGAACACAGTAATTTTGAATTAACCAATATATGGAGGAAATGGAAAGTTATCCCCCAATATGGTAAAAAATGACATGCTAAGCATAAGGACAAGTTAATATGGGGAAAAGAGATTTAATATTTTTATAATATTAGAAATCCTTAGAATCTAAGACATACTAATATACAAGTAGACTACAAAATCAGAATGGGGAAAATGTTTAGGTTAGTATCTATTTACCACTTGGAAAGAGCAAGCTAAATAGAACATAATAGTCATTGTACTCAACCTACAACTCTAGTGTATGGCATCTTGGTTGGAAATTGTGGATAATTTCTCAGGCTCTCATATAACCTAATATATTTTTCTCATAAAACAAAGACTCCCCATCTTAAACAAAGAAAAACTTAAAACAAAACTTGTTTTGGCTGTCAAGATCTAAAAATCTGGACTGTTCTTTTTCTCCATTTTCTTTCCCATTAGGTTTCTGTGTGCTCTTAGGCTACGCCAATAAGATATACCTGAAACCTCTGAGCTAAGAAGCTCTTCCTAATTCTAAACCCCACAAATTCTTCTCATAGAAGAGCATATAAAGAAAACACTAAGGACAGCAAAACATTTTGTTTACAAAGAGAGAAGTATATCCTGGGGTTTCTCAAGGTTTGGTTGGCATGCTTCAGATACAACCCCTTATAGGGGGCACCAGTGCTTGATCCATCCGATGTCTGAATTAGAATGCACACAACAGCTCAGAATTTCCCCTGAAGAATAAAACTGTGGTGGGAACTCTTTCGTTTTCACACTAACATTTGATGGTTAGGTCTCCACTGTTTCTGATATCATGGCATTGGAGGAGACTGGGAAGCTTTTGAGCTTGACTTTGCACAGTATCTGTGAATTGAATGGTGCTGAGGGTGGATGGGGATCTTTGTAGAAGACTCAGGAAAAGATGGCAGTTGTATTGAGACTTTGAATACAAGTAAAAAAAAATTGGCAATGTAGGGGCATGAGGAAGTTGAAGCACATTGCTGGAGGAGGGATAGAATCAAGGACTTGAAGGAAGCACAAAAGAAGATGTTACATATTGAGGAATTATACACTCACTAGTGCTGTGCAGAAGGGTAAACCACAGGAAGCAGTCAGTGGTAGATGGCAGCAGTGGGAAACATGGGTCACAGAGCAGAAACCAATGGAATGTGGCACAGACCTCAGGACTGAGTGTTAGGGCAATATTTATTACATTTAACATGGAAACTCCTTTTAAAGGGACATATATTTGATTTATGTTATTCCTAACTATAATGATAAAAACCTAAATATAGTGGTAGTGGTACATGCCTTTAATTCCAGCACTCAGAAGGTGGAGGCAGATGGATCTTTGAGTATGAAGTCAGCCCTCGCATCTACAGAGCAAGTTCCAGGACAGCCAGGGCTACACAGAGAAACCCTGTCTTGTAAAACCAAACCAAACCAAACCAAACCAAATCAAACCAAACCAAACCAAACCAAACCAAACCAAACCAAACCAAACCAAACCAAACCAAACCAAACCAAACCAAAAATGCTTGGCTTAGCTTATACTTCTCAATATGACTATTATAATTTGTACATCTCAAAATATATTTATGTCCTAATTCAGAGTATCTTTACATGTGACCTTAAAGATTTGGATTTCCCCTTCAACTAATGAGACGAAAACACTGTGTTAACACTCTGATCTAGACCATATAAGTTTCCAAGTTATGAGAAAATAAAATTTCATTGTTTTAAGAAACTTTTTAAAAATGTTTTACTATCTTCAGGCATAAGGAACTAACAAAATGCCAAAAATGAAGACAGGTGAATTATAAAATAGCATCATTGAACTAAAGCTATCATCTTTAATTCAATGTCTGACAATCCTATAAACCAAATGGAACCAGGAATTGGCCACTTGGCATGAGCCAATCTAATACGTAAATCATGATTTTTCTTTTCTAACCTCCAATGCCTTTTTGAAAAAGTCAAAATAATAATGTTATAACCTTCAAAGATTTAATGTCTATTTCAGGATAATCAAATGTAATCCTTAAGGCAAACACTGCTCTTGCTGGCCTTTGAAAGCCAATTTAAATGGCATTACTTCATAACTCTGTGAGGTTTTGTTTACTTAAAGTTAACTTTAGCTTTAGGGCATTATTGAATTTGCCATCCAGTGGTTATATAATCAAATTATCTCAAACTGGGTTTATTATAGTAGTTTATTTACTGTGTTGTAATATGATATACATCAGCATAGGACTGTTGTCTTTTGTCCATATGTGTAGTTCATTTGGATGGTATGATATTACATGTTATGTTACAGTTTTTTAAGCTTGTGCATTGCTATTCACCAATTATATGATCATTCAGTCACCATGTAACTTTATTAGTCAAGTAGTTTCAACAAACTTTGTTTTCATACCATATTTTAATATCATGACTTCTCACTAGAAATGCAAATGTAGTTGAGCTTGCGTTTTCAAACTCAATTATGCACTAGAAGTTCATCATTTTCATGACTCAGATGATTATTGTACTGGCTTAACTTTTACAAAGACCAAAAAAAAAAAAATAAGATTTTCAAAAAGAACTCATCACTCCATGACGATCAGCTTGACGATTGAGTATTGCTAGGCAGGGAGCATGCTCCCATTCAGTTTGAGAGAGAAGTTTTAGGTATAATGAAAATACATTTTATAATGTTAAATATTACGTATTTTGTAAAGAGTAAACACATACATTTTAAGTGAAAATCAGCTAAAATCAGTCATGTAACTGCTTTGAAACTAGTTTTGGGAAATAAAATATTAGGTAAGTAAATATTAGTTTATCAATGTAATGAGAGTTCTCAGAGTCCACTAACTAGAAAAACTTATTACTCAGTCCACCCCATTTCCTTAAGAAAGACAACGTCTTCCACACCTTTGAGAAATACCACATTTAAGAAATATAAGACATGATTAACTGAATAATAAGAATTTTCTTGTAAGAAAAAGAAAAGACGAGAAGGGTAACAACTCACTGTATAAAATTGAGATTTCCTGGTATCCAGACATTTCTATTTTTTTCCCTCAAACTACCAATTAGATGTACAGTTTAATACAGACTAAAGTTTTTTTTTTTAAACCAAGTTCGTTTTTCTTCTTGCCAGCACATTGTTATTTGTTTAACTTCCAACAGTTTAGTGTTATATAAAACTGAAATCTTTGTATGAAACAGCACTATTATTCAATGAAGACCCGCTTTGAACATTTTTCCATGAACACCAGGATTAATAAGCACTCTTTCTTTTGAGAAGTTCAGTAGGGAATGATTAAACCTTACAAAAGATTAGGCAGTACTTTTGGTAGCTGCTAACTACCATGCTGCCATGTTAGCAGGGCTGGTTTACCTGTTACTTGCCTTTGACTTGAGACTTTTATTAAACTAACAGGCTTGCTATATTCACAACTCCTGGGAAGAGTACCGACTAACAAAGTGAATCAGATAGATTATATAGCACCAGGAAAAACTTAAACTCTCCAGAGGTTTATCATATGATTTGAGCTACACTTGCTAAGCACCATGTAAGCAGGCATTCTCTAATGACTACCCAGACATTCAAATAGGAAATATGCCAAAGAACCACAACATCTCAAATCTGTCACAAAGGAAGTGATTTTCAATTAAGTGAGATGGTGACATGAAGTAACCCAGTCATTCAACTTTCTGAGTTCAAATGATTTTCTAAACTTTAAAACTGACCTATAGAGATAAAGGGTTGTATGTTTGTGTGTGTGTGTGTGTGTGTGTGTGTGTGTGTGTGTGTGTGTGTGTATAGTTGAATACATACCATTGTTTGATTTTGTAAAAACCAAATACTCGTAGGTGCAGGTTCTGCTATATAATTCAGTTTTAGCATTGTGTTCTTTATGCTAACTTGAAAAAAATTTCTTCTTAAGGTTTGAAAGATGTTGCTTTATATTATATAGAGATATGCTTTTCAGGGAATAAGTATTCATTCCCTTTATCCAATTTTCAGTTATCTATTACCTATAAGACAGTAGACCCCTGTCTTAGAAGAAGAGCACAGGAGCATGCACCTGTAACTTTAGCACTGGGGGGCAGATAGAGACAGGCAGATTCCTAGAATTTATTGTCCAGCCAGTCTAGCCTAGTTGATGTGCTTAAAGTTCAGAGAGAAAACCTGTCTCAAAACAGTGGGAAGGCTTCAAAGAAGACATGACTTCTATATAGACGGGCACTCATATTGTGTGCACATCTTCACACATGTCCACACCCACGTAAACATGCTCCCACCCCACACTTGATTTAGAGCAAAGTCTTTTGTGAATGTCTTGGGATTACAATCTTAGTTTTAATCATCATGTAAGAAGGAGAGATTGGAGATGAGACAAGGAGAGAGAAAGAGAGACACATACTCTGTCTCTGTGAGAAAAAGATGAGGACTGAAGAGGAAAAATCGGTACAAAGAAGAGAAAACATAACTAGACATAGGCTATCAGATCAATGCATCCCTCAACCATTCCCAGAGCAGTTTTTTTCTTGCAATTTGTGGTAATTAAAACAGGCAGACAACATGACAACAGATCACATAATGAGAGTGAGAGACATTTGAGCATTATCCCTGAGATGTCTGCATCACAGCCATCTCCTGCAGCCTCAGAGATCCCATGGAGGAAGGGGCAGAATGATTATAAGAGCCAGATGTGGCATATGGCTGTGAGAAAACACCATTTTATGGAAGCAAGAAGGCCGATGCACATGCGAACTTACATAGAGCATAACAAGATACTTAAGACCTGCACAGGCTCAAGCCAGACAGTCTCAGAACGGAGAAGTAGGCACAGCATTCCACTCTAAGCTATTTGCAATTGATAGGCAATAGGAGAGTGCAAATAGGTTTTCTTCAATACAGTGGTGAGTATAACAACCACACATCTCAAGGCAGGCCCCATGCTCAGGACTATAGTTGACCAACACTACAGAGATGCCCCTGTTTTTAATGGCTTTTCTTCTTTCTTTCTTTTATAATAGAAAAAAAAAACCATGATAGGAGTGGGTAGGAAAGGTTAGAAAGGTTAGAGTCTGGAAGGAGTAGGGGGACAGGAAAATTATGATAGAAATATACTGAATTAAATTATCAAAGAATAATAACAAACATACCAATAGTATCACCAGTAGAAAATTTGTTCAAGGTTCCAATGGAATCAAGGGGGGTGGTATCTTACCTGAGGAATAGACGGTTTGCATATGGAAGGAAGTTTTCTCAAAACTCCCAAAGCACAATCTCGGCTAACTTTCAGATGTGAGCTGAGATTTGGTTTGAGATGGGTATATTAATTAGTCATTTTTATTACTACACAATGAAGATGTGCATCAAAGCATCATATTGTATTCTATAAATATAAAGAACAGTAACCTTTACTTCTAGTTAAATCTTCAAATGAGAAATGAGCTAATTCATTAGGAAGCAGCTCTGATAACAGGGACATTTCTATCTGAGGGGAAGCTGATGAGTCTTACTTGGTTAGACCACATCTGATGGATGGGAGCTGGCTAAGAGTCTATGATACTTTATTCTAACTGCAAGAATTTACTCAAGTCATTTACTTTAGTAACAGGTCCCTGGAATGCTCTCATCTGCCTTCTGGATTTGTTCTTTTTGGAGACCTGACAAACTTTAATGTGAACCCAGAAGAACAAGGATTATAAGTGCCAATATACTGGAAACCAACCTGACATAAACACAAAAGTATAAAGAGATGACTTCCTGAGAATTTGCTGATAACCCTTCTGCCTATGTTTTTATATTTCTCCCTTTTTTTCTCTCTCCTTTCACTTCTGTTCCTCACTTTCTTCTGTTTTTCTCCTTAACAAAAGTTTAGCAAAAATCAGATTTGTGTAAGAGAAAATTATGAAAATATTAAAAAGATACCCTATCCTCAAGACATGGAATAAAGTTGCATAATAAGTAAAAACTATAAGAATACTTTTATCTTAATTATATATTACCAGATCCTTCAAGATAGAATAATATTAAGCTAATACTAAAAACATTAAGGTAATACTACAATTCATTTTGAGTCATCAAATTAAATATAAGACTGTTTCTACCATACTAGAGAGATAGTTATACCCAAAAGTTACCTGGAGGTATCAATGGGATAGTGTTATCAAACACAGTCTTCTAACATTGTTTTCAAGTCATATAGAAGAATTCTGATTTAGCTCATTAAAAACAAATCACCTTTGATTTCTGTAGTAACTTTCAGCCAATAAGTACATGCATAATTTAAAATAAATGAAAAAAAAACAATGGGATTTTAGCTTATTTATAAGGTTTGATGAAAAATCAGTATCTTTGTATGAATAATCACAGGTATCCTGTTTTTCACATCACTTCTCAGGGATAACTTCATGGGAGGTCATTTTTCTTGATTCTAGATGGTCACAAATTCCATTTTGGCTGGTATTATACCTTATGTCTCATCAGACATATTTTAGCCTTAGTATTTTTAGGAAAAAGAAAGCTGATAAGATGTTTTATTCCTCCTAGGTGGAAGCATGATTATAACTAAAACATAAGGCATCGTACATTCAAGGAACAAGTAGAAATCAAGCCACTGTGTGCCCTCTCATTAAGAGCACAATTTTCTCAATAACCGCCAGCTTATTGAGTGTGTAAAATACAATTGTACGTGTGAATCACTGTTCTTGATTTCTTCATTGTAGCTTTTGTGTCTTGCCAGTATATAAAATATTCTGGTTTTCTTTCAAACCCAACTTTGTATTTGAAATGATCCTGCTCAGTTTTCTATTGAACAAGATTGAATAGCAAAACACATAGATTATTTCTTTTGCAATATTCTTTCAGATTTCAAGTGACAAATAGGAAATGATGTCCTTTAGTGGAACTTGTGTCTTAAATAGTTCTTACTAATTCAGGCTCGTTGATAACTTCTTCTAGGTTTTTTTACATGTAAAGTATTCAGACTTCCTTTGACATTAGCATTTAAGATAGTGTTTTCTTCAACTACTGGATTTCATACTCTAGTTAAAGTTTGAGTTTATGGTCAAAAGGGTCATGCAGATTCTCTAAGACATTACGATCTATACTGATTACATTATTATACCAATTGCATTATTGCTATACCCATCGTTTAACGCATGCATTACTCAACCTTCATCACAGAGGTTTTTTTCTTGCAGTAGGTATTAATTAACACTTAAACCCACAACTGGTTAATGCACAGAGCATACAACTTTTAATATTAAGCCCTGAGTGGATGCAAATATCATATACTTTATCTAAATGCTCAGGCACCTATGTGGAACTTCAAATGGAAAGACTGTAAGAACCAGAGTTGATGAATGGTTTCAAAGAAACAGCATTTTCAATACAACAGGCTACATTCACATATACAGTCATAGAGACTGTGACAGAATGCACAAGACTTGCATAAAACCAAGACACAATTACAGCATAGGGTAAAGGGAAGTCCCACCCCTAGTCAAGAAGCTATTCATAAATGATAGCTGCTGGGGGAGAGAAACAAATGTCGTTTCTTCAGTGGGGTGACACTGGGTATATCAAGCACATTTTAGCGCAGGCTCCAAGCTCAGGGGAAGTTTGCTAGCTCAAATTGGACCCCTTGCTTTTTGTTTGTTTGTTTGTTTGTTTGTTTTTCAGAGAGATTGTTTATTTTTTAGAGAGAGAAAGCATCAAGTTAGCTCAATACTACCCTTTAAAACAATGTGTTCTGAAATGAGGAGCAGTGATTCTAGCATGCTAAATGTTAATTACATACAAGTAAAGCATAAGGGGAAAGTATTCCTACAAAATGGAAAGACACATCAGTCTGGGTCTCTGCTTATGTCCCCTCTAGGGGAGCGAGGCTACTTATCTTAGCATATTATTTCCAAATAATTCTATTTGTCTTCAGGAAAAATTTTGCTGTTTCTCCTCTGGCAGTGGAAAATTTTATTCTGGGAATTTTCAAGATGTTGGAAAACAAAACAAAGCAAGCAAACAAACAACAACAACAACAAAAGCAGCCTGAAGTATTCCGTATGAAGGGCTGGGAGAGAGAGCGTACTATCAGTTGCTATGGATGTAATCAGAAGTTATTATGCTACTGAGAAATTAGAAGTGATTTTTTTCCCTGTGGGAAAGAAGATAATCTTGTATTTAAACTTTATGTGGATGTTTATTTCACTTCTGAATGAAAGATAATTTCACATGTACACATATATGACAACTTTTAAATGGGGAAATATTTATTTATCTTGGATTTTCATATCATAAAGTACAAATCTCTACATCTAAAAGAAAGATTTCATTTAAAAAAAGAATTCTTTTTGGTTCTTTATAAATTTCACATCATGCACCCCAATCCCACTTTTATACCCTCTCTTCATACAATTCCCTCACCCTTGCAACTTTTCCGATGAGAAAAAAACAAAACAAAACAAAAAACTCATTGTGGAAACTGTAGTGTGTCACAGTGTGTCCCACAGTATACCCTTTTGTTCACATTTCTTTGCTTGCCAATGTTCATTTCAAAGACTCCACTAGGATATCCTGTTGTTGCCATGTGTAATGGAGATCCTTTAGTTTGGATCTGCAGGACCAGCCCTTCATACACTTTAGTGGTTCATAGATGTTAGGATGAGCTAATTCAGAGCCCTGTAACTGGGCCTGAGAGGTATATGGACTGTTAAGTCCACCAGCTCTGCTGTTTTCATACCATCAGGACTGGCTCACCAGAACCCTCCTGCTTCCAGGGGCATCTCTACCTTGGTGCCCAGATGAGGTCCAGGGACCACTCTTTAGACAGTTGTAGCCAGTGAGATACATAGCCTATTCTATGCCTCAGCTCTCCCATACTCACATCCTTGGGTTTGACTAACCACAACCCCTATATCTAGGACCAGGCGAGGTGTTTGTCTGTTCTTTTTAGTACTGCAGAAGGTGAGGGACACAGCCAGCTCTCCAGATCTGATGACCTTGGTGTTAGCTCTCCTACCTGCTGTAGGTGACAAAGGGTGGGGTGTCATCTTTCCCTCGCTCATGTCACAGCACAGGAAACAAGTGGCTGGAGCCAGCTCTCCCATGCTCACACCCTTTGAGTCCACTAGCCACCAGGGTCAGCTGTCCTGTGCTGCCCAGGTGAGGTACAGGACCTGCTCGCCCCAGTGCTGCCAAGGCTCAGGAGAGTGGTAGGGCCAGCTCTCCCATGCTTATATCCTGCAATGTGAGAGGCTAGCTCCCTGTCTAAGGCCTCTTGTGCTGGACTTGTGGTCATCTCAGGCTCGCATTTTTCAGGGAATGTTAGGCAACTCATCATTCAGTAGTTCACAGGTCAGAACACTGAGTATAGACATAGCCTCTCTCCTCTCTTCCCACTACTGATGCACATGTGACACAGCTGCCACACCTGCAACCCTTCTAGGGGCAGGGAAAGTGATCCTTTAAAGTAAATTTTGTGAAATCAATGTTTATTGAATTCTAAATGTAATTTACTATGGTTGCTCAACAGGAAAAAATGGACATTTATGCACAAGTTTTGGTCCTTTGTGGTTGCTGGGTGACTTATAAACAAGAGAAATTTATTTCTCAAAGTTTTGTACTCTAGAAAGTACAGTATCAAGGGTCATCATCCTTGAGTATTTTTAATGTGCAATTACAGGCTCAAAGATTTTTCAAATCTGGCTTTCTACCCTTCGCCTTCAGAGTGCAAGAAACGCTTGGAAACATGAACTTTAACAAGTGACTGTAACAAATTCATTATAGTTACTCTGATATGTTATAATATTTTAATGTTGACATATAGGCAAGCTCACATGCGTATACCTGCATGTAGTTTTGGAAATGTTAGAGAGCAGATAGAAAAAAATGAAACCTTGGAAAAGGTTTGCGAGGAGGTTGTGAGCAATAGATAGGCTTGTGACATGATGCAGTTATTATCAAGTTATATAGACTTCAAAACACAAAATAATAGGGAGTCAGTGAAACACTGACTTTCATCTAAATTGTAATTTAAGAACTACTCCTTTAAAATGCATGTTCTTTGATCTAAGCAACTGGTGTTCAAGGAGCTGTCTCTTCAAATAAATAGAAGAAAAGTGCTTATGGAACCAAGACTTGGGGTTTTCAGTAGGTGTGGCAGGTAGAATCAAGTAGAGGAAGAGACTATATTAAGATATCGCAAATCATTCACCTCATATCTATTGAAAACATACTATAGTAGCCCTGAGCTACTTTCCTTGCATACAGAAGTAAAACATTCAACTTTACTTTTGAAGAGCTCATATTTTAGTATGGTCCACAATATAGTAAGTAAACAGCATTCACAGCAAGTTAAGAAATAGACAATAAATGTGCTTAGTACCATGATAGAATTAGTCATAGTGACTGGATAAGACTGAGAAAAGCCTCCTAGTCTGGAATTATGTGTACATAAAACCTTCCTAGAGGAAATCAATTCTCTGAATTAGGGAAACACTGGAGTTACTCAAATTTGAGAAAAAGTTACTGTTACAATTGTGGCATGAATGTTGCAAGAATCACTTTCTAATTAGATTTAGAACCTGTTTCACAGATGTAACTTAAGCAGTTAACTGGGTAAAAGCTCTATACCTTTCTAGGTCATAGGAGCCATGAGAGAATCTGGTACCTTTATTCTGACACAGCCACAGTAACGAATTGACCTTTAAATTTTTATCATTATGCCCATATATATTGGTGTATCTCAACCTCATGAGAGGAGCTTTGCTTTGTAGTAGGTGACAATTAATATACAGACCCAGAGCTGGCCAACATGTGAAGAATAAATGATTGTGTTGTGCTTAGTTCTAAGTGAGACATCTACTTGACACCCCTTCTTCTCAAGGTTCAGAGATCATTTCAGAAGAGAGGATGAAAAGATAATTGTAAGAGCCACAGTGAGTAGACGTCTGCAATGAAACAGGGATTATGGAACAACACAGGGCTGTTGCACACATGAGCTCATGAGTGCTCTGTGACTTTGACTGTGTGCACAGTACCCCCACAAGGTTAAGAAAACATTCTAGAATGGATGGGTTAGGGTTGATGAAGTCCCATCCTTATCTGAGGATCTGTTGGCATCAAGGGAAAAAGAGTCCCATCTAGCCACTATGTCGCTAAATATACTCAGGTAGATGGTTCTACACCTATGTAACACAGAAACAGCACTAAGTAGATTTTTGAGTTGTTTTTTTAAGAGCACATGATGAAAAGTATAGATGGGATAGTGTTGTGGGTTGCCCTGATGCTGTTTTTATTCTGATGTTAATTCTACTTCCTCCAGATGGGTTGCCCCTGACAGTCTATCTCATACTTACATGATCTCATGTGAGCCTTCTTCCCATTTTAAGTGACCAATAAAAGCTAGAGCCAGTGATTGGGCAGTGGAGGGGACATGTGGGATAGGAGGTTTGAGATTCGGGGCAGGTAGAGAAAGGAAGAGGAGGAGGAAGCCTCAATGAATCAGAACCACGTGGCCAGGAGAAACTGCAAGTAGCAAGGAGTCTTATAGCTGGGAAATAAGTTAGTACAGTGTTAGATCTTCCCAATCAGCCTTGCAAAAGACCTAGCATGACCCACAGCCATCCAAGGAAACCTGTCCTCAATTCCTGACCTGAGCCGTGAGGCAGCAAATGTGTATTGTTTTAGACATTAAGACTGAGGTTAATTTTGTACTCAATAATAGGTACTTGATGTGTCAAAACTTTTGTCCTATCATATATACTATACAGATCCCTGGAGTCAATTTAGTGTATGTGTAGTGCAACGACACTGTCTAATTATGGCATTTACATACTACTGAAGCAAGTAATAGCCCAGATAAGATTGCTCTCTCTAATTGACAATAAAGCCCTAATGAATCCAAATCGCCTCAGAGTAATGATCCTTTATTTTCCCTCACAAAAATGTATTCCTGGTATTTCTAGAATATTTTTGGAAACTTTATAGCAAACTTTCATGCCAGCTATATTGGCATGAAGCCAGTTACTCAGGCTTCCATATCCATTATCTACCAGATTGTTTTTCACTCTGAATACCAAGCTTTCTTTACTCCGCATCAGTGTGTGCATATGCATGTGTGCATGTGTGCATGTGTGCATGTGTGCATGTGTGCATGTGTGTGTTTTGTATGTGTGTGGTGTTTTGGGACTGTGTGTACTTTGTGTACATGTTTTTGTGTGTATTTGCATGCACATGTGTGTGTGTGTGTGTGAAACTACAGTTCTTACAATATAGTTGTTATTGTAACACATACAGTAGAGCTAAGACTGTTGAGATATACACAGAGTGTTTTCAAAAACGGTAAGATTATAATGCACTTCTATAGCTGAAATTCATGACTATATAGGATATTTATACTGCTTAAATAAGTACCTTTCACTGTGAATTTTTCCCTCAAATAGTAGACAAAGAAGAAGGCAATTTTAAAATGGAGTCCTTGCAGTCCCCCACCCACCCCTGATGTGTGCTTTCTCAGGCTCATGAGTCATGGCTGTGTGCATACAGTTGGCTCAGATGAGCTGGCACCGTTGAAACAGCAGCAGCTGCACTAAACAATTACCAGCCTCTAACTGAGAAAATTTCCCATGGGGGACAAAGAGCCAGCTGGGCATTGCTGGTGCTTGTCTGGTGGACGTTTGTTAGTTTGTATGAACACTAAAATTCCCAGGGCATCAATCAATGGGTGAGATAATTCCACCAAGAATACACTAGCCCCAAAGAGCTGCAACTGGAGAAGACTTTTTGTGGGGAGAAGTTTGCCTTCAGTGAGGCAGACTGGGAAAGCTGTTCCAAACATCCAAAATCTGGATGAAGCCTTTAGAATACTGCATCTCATTAGGGAGTCTGCCTCCCATTAATGAAACTCAATTAATCAGTCTTTAGTTTTTTCAGTGTAGTAACTTGTTGAAATAATACTCTTAAAATGTCTGATCCAAATTATACTGGAACTCCACACATAGAACATACTTTCAGTATTAATCTTATGAAGCACATTTGTTATAACAAAGGGTGAATCAAAATATTAATATTTGCTTGGCATTACTGTCAAATAAAACCTCGGGTCACTTTAATCTATTCAGTATTTCAAAAACTTTCATTATCTTAGAATTACCATTTTCTTTATTATGAAGACAAATGATAAAATAAGGTAATTTTTGCAGCAGATTTTATATTTTTTAATGTTATGTATATTTAAAATAAAAGTTATAAATCTTAAAGTAATGAAGGATTTTTCCCAGTTCATTTTAAATAACTTCCATTTTACTAAGCAATATATCACTTGCTCTTTACAGTTAATAGCAGAGGTTCATTAGGGCACTCTATTAAATACACTTTTAGAAATATTTAAGCATACCTAATCTTGAAATAATTGATGGGACAATTGTTAATCCCATTATGATTTTCACTAAGTAATGATGGCGGAACACAATGTTTCATTTCCTTGTGAGTTGAAAAGAGAGTATCTTCCCAGGGAATATTTTCAAGTTAGAAGATACACATCATGAGATCCCATTATCACAGTAGAAATACGGCTCTGAAGGTGTGAAAATGGTTTATGCACAAAAGTGTAAACCACACTTGCAACATTCCTTTATTATAGCAGTAAAAATGCTCATGGGTTCGAAACAGACCATCAGATTTATTTATGATTTTAGTACCTTGGAACTTTAGAAACAAGATGTCTAGAATTTGAATGGACACATAAACATTGTTCCTCAATGGGATTATTGTATCTGATTTTTATGAAAAACTATTCAAAACAGCAAAAGAGAAGTAGGGCATTCTTACCTGGCCTCAAGCAACTGTTAACTTTGAAACTCTAGTCATTCTGGATAGTCTGCAGATTTTTAAATGTTACCTCTTTGGGTGGACTCAGCCTGATGGATCGTTCAAGCCTTGCACATCAGAAGTGCTCAGAGCACAATGGGCCCTCAAATGGGAGCACAGCAGACAAATCCAAGAAGTTGCAGAGCTCTTAGTGTACAGCCTGATTGGCTGGTGCTTTGCCAGCACCTTTCACACATTGCACACATCCCCGCCACAGGGGGAAGTCTTGAGTAAACAAAGCAAACTGAGTTTGTATTCAGTAGGCTTCAGAGAGAACATGGAGAAAGAGGGGGTGTTTTGCTTTTTATTTTCTATTTTTAGCTAATCCATTTCGGTCATTTCCATCTTCACAGAGAAAAACACACAGAAGAATAAAAGTAAATGGTGCAAAACATTTTGTTATTTTCTGTTCTTATTTTCTGTCTCATATTGCTTGAAAAAAATACTATTTTGGTTTTGCACGTGAAATGCTGTAATTGATTAAGAAAGTCAATTACAGCATTCCTTTTTTTTTTTTTTTTTTTTTTTTCACGGAGCTTTTAATACAGCAGAGGAAGGCTTCCATGGGCTGACGATACAGACTTCATCACTATCCTGATATGAATTATCAGGGTTAAAGGAACAGTAGAATAGGATATAGTATATCACTGTTTGATTTTTCCTCAGGGTAAGAAAACATCCCTTAGGAAACAGAATTGAAGATGCACTAGGCTGGAAATGGTGATGACACACAGATGTGACACTCGATGACAGAGAATGTGCACTGAGTAGGGACTTGTATTTTCACAGAATAGAAACAATTGTTTTGAATGTTGCATCATTGCTTTGACAATGGAAAATTAGGTTTCTGTAAGAAGCTATGACCATATCCTTTTGCCAGTTACAATTTCTTCCCACTTAATCATTCTTGACCATAATATATAAACATTTGGAACCAAAAATGGACCAATAGACTTTCCCAACAAGTAGCTATGACCTGTTTAAGATCATAGAGGATCATGAGTTAATTCACTGGTTAGCTTCTTGTAGATTCAGATTTGATTTCTGGCATGGCATTTGATATCATTTTGTAGTTATTACACTATAAACCTGGTAAAGCTATCCTGAAAGATATTTTGTTTGTGTCTGATTTCATGGTTAACTTTCCCATAAGGTAGTCTATAAGTTCTTTCTTCTAGCACACACTGATGAGAACAAGAGATAGAAACTAATCAGGCCATTTAGGGACAAGGACTTTGATTCTTGGTAGAAATACTCTTAGTTATATTCTAACTAGAGGCCAAAACTAGGCTGCCAGAAGGGGGCTCTGGTTCCTTCTGTGGCATGATGTAGTTTTCTCCTCCTTTCCCATCACCTAGATGAGCATCATAGCTCAAGAGGTACATGTGAGAGTATGACAGAAACCGAGCAGCACATGAACATCAAATGAACGAGCTGAATGGACTCAACTCAGTTTCTCATGCCTCATCCCCATTTCTGCCATAAGTCTTAAGAAAAGCCTCTCACCAGCAGCTCAACTGTTATCTGCTTCAGAGGACTTACTCTACTCTAAAGGAGCTTTGCTGCAACCCCCTGTCTGTCTGTCTGTCTGTCTGTCTATCTATCTATCTATCTATCTATCTATTTATTTTTCTATCTTCCATCTATACTCCTATAACAAAACTTCCTTCTTATCTTCCCCTTTTGTGGCACATATTTTCATTCCCTGAAATCCCAAGACGACAACACAGTCACCAACTCTGCAAGTTTCATGTGCCCATGAATATCCTGCACTCTATCTCCCAAGTTAAAGCTTACTTGAGGCTAGCCTCAGTTATATTCAAGGACCACCTCCCACCACATATACACATTGCAGCATCACTCATGTTACAGAATGCACAGAATATTTCTGACTAAGTCACCATCTGGATTAATTCGAATACCAAATTGTAAAAGTCTAAATGGGTAAAGTGTTAAGGCTTTATTACAGTTGTATTTTCTTACCTTCCCATCTAATTTTAAGCCACTGAATCATGACCTATTGAAGTCTCTGGCACTAATTTAATTTCCAACCCTCTGCCTACTACTGGTATGAGGTTGGCCCTTGGGCAGCTTAAGCTCCTGACCTACTTCAGCATTTCTTTTGTGCTCTGGAAAGTATCACAGTTGAGAAAGCACTTTAAACTCTAGAACAGGCCGTTAATCATTGTGGCTCCCAGGGCTTTCTTGGTGCTTTTGAAAAGGAAGTAGAACTGATAGAAATAAAACTCACGGGCAACTTTTATTACAGAAATCATGAGGGTGGGCCAAGAAGAAACACATTCTAAGTTTATGTAAGTTGCAATGATTCAATTATTGGAAAATTATTTCCCTTATAGAGAGCCTGGTGCTTTGTTGAAAACGGGAGACTAAAGCTCTACAGGACCCGTTTTACATTATCAAAAAGGGCATCAAGATTCTGAATTCATATTAAATACTTGATGCATTGAATTAACCATACCTTTTTAAACAAACAGTTCCCATATTTATTAGCTAAACATGCATAGTAGTAAGCTTGAGCCAATGTTGTTGGATATCAGAGTCTGAATTTCTGTTGAGGTGGAACATTTACAAATTTTACATATTCTTATGCATTTCAAGTAATCATATGAATTTATTGATAAGAGTAAAGGGTCAATACATAAAGCAGACCAAGCCAAAGAATAATTAATTTTTATAACTTAAGCCTAATTTGAATTATGTTACTTCTTTTTCAACTTTTATGAAAGAGAATTTACCCTATTTTGTCTGTTATCCAAAAGAAACTTGAGGAGGGAAGGTTTACAGAAGCTTACAGCTATTGATGGAAATCAAGGCAGTAAATCAAAGCAGGAGCCTGGAGACAGAAACTTAAGCAGCTCCTGTTACTGGCTTGATCTTCTGCAGCTTGCACAAACTGCGTTTTTATGCCACCCAAGACTACCTACCGAGGGATGACACTACCCTGAGTAGACTGAGTAGACCGTATCACTATTCATCCAGAAAATGTCTCATATACTTTTCTACAGGCCATTCTGAAAGAGGTATTTTCTCAATTGAGAAATGAAATTTATGTGAGGCTTTGGTATACTAACGGGTAAGTATGCAAAAAATTTCATTTGAAGGAACTCAATAAGTTATGTGTCATAAGATACTGGCAATGTAATGCACGATCTCTATCCCACCCACTCCGTGTGTGTGTGTGTGTGTGTGTGTGTGTGTGTGTGTGTGTGTGTGTATGTTGTTGATGATGATGATTACATCACTGGAGAGTGTGACTGGATGTCAAGAGCTAGAAAGAAATAACTTTTCTATTCACTTAGATGTGCTTTTAATGAAGGCTTGTCAAGATTCTCCACCAATGACCTTCCTCTCGTGACTTTTTTGTTTGACTCATCTCTTATAGTGATTATTTTTTTTAAAAGAACAAAACTAAGTGCAGTCAGATCTTTGAGATAAGTGGAGGAACTTATTTCAATTTCTACTTCCTGTCAATGTAATTCAGAATTGTACTGGAAGCTTTTGAAAATTTAACGTGATATTCTGTGGTGAAAGGGTCCCAGCATCTACCAAGGTTTTAATGAAGGTATTTTAAGACATTAAGAAAGAAAAGAAAACCTGTAGTTAAAGGCAGGCACTAAATTAAGTGCTAAAAACCGAGTTCACTTTACTTAAAATAGGAATTCTGCTTTTCAAACAGATGGCATATTGAAATAGTGCTATTTAAATAGATATGTCTGTTATGTACACATTTTCTTAGTGTTCTGAATGTTTCCTGCATTGTAAATGGTTCAGTGTTCAGTAAACAGGAAGCCCAACAATTTCATAAATGTGGTTTTGAATTTTGAGAAATACTCATTTTTTTTTCCGAGAAGACTGATTTACTTAACTCCTAAAGGTAAAGAGATGATAGTTTGGCAGTGATATTAAATGTACCTGAAGAAGGTAGAGACACAGACAACCTGAGAGCCTGTCAACAGAACTAAAAAGATTTTTTTTCTAAAGTGTATCTTTCCTTTTACTTGTTATAGGTTCTCCCCCTCTTTCCACGTTCCCTTGAATAAAAATCTTCATTTGAGTTAATGAGTTTCTCTTTCTAGATGCAACCACATCCCACTGAGAATAAAATTCTATTTTTCATGCAGGTTTTTACACAAAATACTTCAATCAAATTAGCAGCCCTAGGGAAACATAGATCTTTTTAAATTACAATGGGAAGCCTGACAAAATCCCAGCCTAGAAAGAGGATGTGGGTATGAGGTCTCATATCTAGGTAAGGAGCTATCAGCAAGTGATAGATATTGGATGATAGAAGGTGCGAGTTGAACTGAATGGGCTTAGAAACTAAAAACAAAATAAAAAAAACATACCTGAGTACACAAAGGTGGTGGGTAGGGAATGGCTCTTGGAGGAGTCGAAGGCTGACTATGGTCAGATGGTGTGACGTTCTCGAAGAATTAATGAAACAAAGAGGAAAAGAAAGTATACTTACAATTTCTTAAGTTAAAGACATTTAGATAATCTATCAGGAGGCCATGTGTAAGGACGGGACTTGTTGGAGAGGGAAACCAACATAGAAGTGTGTTATTTTGTAGAGCAAGGAGTTGCTAAGAGTACCAGAGAAGAAAACGGGAGATCAGAAATAGAAACTTGGTCCAAAGAGTAGCTGTCATTCGCTACCTTTTCCACAGTACCTCCAATCACTCATTTCGAAAATCTCTGTGCTATGATTTCTCCCTGGTCAAGTTTCTATTGGGCTAGTGTCTTCCATCTTCTTCCTTTCTTTATGGTTCACTGTGGATACCACTTCCTCTGACATGCTAGACTAAATTTTTCTGTCTGTTCACGAGAGTCCACTCTTTCAAAGTATAACTTTGCCTTGGTTAGACATAAGTTCTATTACCTTTTCTGTTTTCATTTAGTCAACTAGATGGCAGTGGTTTGTCACACCACGGTAACCAGCATTTACAATGAAACACCTTGCTTGCACAGAGTACTCTAGAGACAGCTGGAATCTGTTTGGCTCAGGAACTGAAACTGATGATTCATTGAATGTCTGTAATGAGGAAGATTTTACACTATCTTACAACTTAGAAATATAAGAAAAGATAGAATGGACGATAAAGACGATTGTTGGTCTTGTATCATACTTTTGATACCAAAAAGAACCCATTTAAGCTCACTTTTATACTTTCCTATGATTGTCAAGACTATATTATGTACTATGACACTGTAGTTACTTAAATTATTCATTGATAAATGAGTATTATGCTGAGTTGTTTGGGCTATATGTTTAAAAAGTATTATGACAAACTTGACAGAGGTTTTCACAAAGCCTCAGCCCTATACAAAGAACTACAGACAACTAAGGAAACCTGGGTACAGGAGAGGTGGCCTTCCCTAGGGAAAAGCACACCAATTGATTGTCCAGTGTCAAATGGTCAGCCTTGAAAACATACATACAGGAAGCATTTCATAGACTTAACAATTTATATTTAGAAATATATTTTGTGTGAATGTGTGTGTGTATGTGTGCATGCATGCGTGTGTGTGTATACGTGTATGTGTGTATGTGCATGCAATAGCAATTATTGAAAAAAATAAAAGAGACTGTGAATTGAAAGGTAAGTTAAGGAAGAAATATAGCGAAGGATTTACAACAGAGGTTTTCAACCCTAATGCTGTGACTTTAATATAAGTCCTTATGTTGTGGTGACACCCAAGCATAAAATTATTTCATTGTTACTTCAGAAGTATGATTTTGCTACTGTTATGAGTCATAATGTAAGTATCTGATATGTAGGCTATCCGATATCTGACCTCTATGAAAGGGTCTATTTGAGACACAAGTTGAGAACTGCTGGTCTATAGGGAAGAAAGCAAGGGATAAAAATAATGTAATTAGATTATTATCTCAAAAATCAAAAAAAATTTAAAAAGTAATGGCACCCACAAAATTATGTTCTCCCCAAATTATAATGCTATATCTCAAGGTATAGATAAGGAAATGAAAATAAGTCAGCATGTATATAAATACAGGTAAATTACATAATATGATTTTATCTGTGTTTTTACCTGTTTATTTCCCATCACCATCATCATCTAGCCATCTACAAATAGATCAAAAAATATCATGGATATAAGTTGTATAAGATATAAAGTCAAAAGAAAATTGTCTTTGGACACTGGAAATGTACTTGGATCTAAACCTCAGAAATAGGACAGATTTATAGAGAGAAGGGCATGCTGTTGTTAACCTAACAATAAGCAAAATTTGAGGTCATAGTCATCTCATCAGCAGGACAAAGGGCAAAGGGGACTGTTGGACCACCCTAAATGCTTGCTGACTAGGAGCCAGAGTGTAGTGACAGTCAAGAGAGACAGACAGCTGGGTCATGTAAGAATATTTTGAGGTAAGATTGATGTAAGATTCCTTTTCAGCATGTGTATATGTTTAATTGTTTTTCAGGACCACAAGAAGATTTGATTCTACATGATAATTTAAAGAAGGTTCAATAAGGTAAATGTTATATAAAGTTAGATAAAGTTGAACAAAAAGGTTAACCTATTATAAAAAAACAAGTTGTGTTGGGAATAAGGGCTGCAAACAATGCTAATACTTGGAAACAGCCACATTAAGGTTCTTGGTTGAGCTAGATTCAAGGTGCACCAAGTCACTAAGGTTAAGCATTAACCATCACAAGAGCAGAGAATGGTATTACTGATGTGTGGCGTTTCCTATGGCTACCGAACCCTGGGAAATTGAAAGTGTTTCAGAAGTAGGTTCTACTAATCTTTACAGATTAATCTGGAGTCTTTCCTTCCTATACTGGATAGCTATATGTCTAAAACAGTTTCACTATAAATTTTAACATCTGTACTTGATATTTTCTGGGACACATTCTGAATGCTAAATGTCACCTGAATATAATTACATTCCGGCTATTAGCAAGTTAATTTTCACCTGTTGTAACTGAGAATTCCAGGAACTGTTATGCACCAGTAATTATGTTCTGAATTTATTCTCTGGGGCTGAGGAGGGAGAGGGGATCTTAATTAATAAGGAATTAAGTTTTCATAAACTAGGGAAATGAAAGTAGAATGTTATAGAATGAATAGCAATTTCTCAACTCTGATCTCAAATTTTATTCTTAATTTTTAAAATTTTTTCAATACGTTAATTTAGTATTTCTAGTGGGTGGGAATCAGACGTGGATATTGAACTAATTTATTTATATGGTGTGGGGTGATTCTCTTCTTGGCAGTCAGCTGTGCCAAAGAAGGTCACTGAATGAAAGAAAAGGGAACCGAGGAATCCACTTTCAGAGTTTATTCCCTTGAACTTAAACAGAAAGCTATGAGGGTTCCAAATGGAAAAGAATCCCAAATGTGGGACTATCCACTCCACTCCACCCATGACTCTCCTTTCTTCCCTAGCAATGCTAAAGAGTAATTTTGTTTCTAATGCACATCCACTTTGAAGAATCAGTTTTTAGGAAGATACTAAGAATATCATGAACACTGTCAGTAGCCTATTTATATTCATTTTAGATAAGCAAATATAAAAATGATATTGCCTCTTTTTCATGTTACTTGGTTGAATTTTTAGTCTCCTGACCTCATAACTGTTGATTGGAATGATGATATATGACATATAAAACCAATAATTAAATAAATCATGTTACAGAACACATATAAAATACAAAGTTGCAATAGACAAGTGGACAATATCATTAGTTTTCAATTATTTTCAAATAAGTTGTGTCAACCAGAAGGAAGTTATACTCATGCTTTGCAAGATGCCTTTTCAGTTAACTTGGTACTGAATTCTCATGTGAATGCTGATCAGTTACTAAAGGCATCATGGTATTTAGCAAGAGGCATTTGATCAAGTGTGCGGGGCAAAAAGAAGTCATTATTTAAAAGACAACGTGAGTTAGTAATATCTGATGAGAGGGAGAAAGATAAGGAAGGAGAAATGGAGGGAGGGAGAGCAAGGGGAAGAGAGAATGAAATTTTAAGTACTTCAGGTGTTTACAAGTGGAAAATTTAAGGGTGAGAAACCACTGATTTTCAGTAAAATTTCATGAACAATGGAGATAGCTATAGGTGCAATTTACAAAGGACAGGTTACCTTTCTAAAACAGTGTGGTTCAGCTAAGGTGACGGCTGGCAGTCAAAAAAAAGCTGCACTGATGTTTTTATTGCATTCATTTTGGTTACTCTTTGGATTCTGTTCACTGACTGTTACTCAGTTTCAGTACTCTGCCTTAACCTTGCTCCTGATGTGGTATGCAGACTTGTCATATGGCGTGCATCTCAGATACAACAAAGCTCCATGGACACAAAAGACTAGACCTGACGATGGGTTATTTTGCCCTTTATTTATTTGCCACCTTGGAAAATTAATGGAAGACCAACAAATCAGGAACTGAGACAAAGTGGAATAGAAAATACCTCATACCACAATCTATTCCCCTCTACCAAGAATATTAAAGTGATACGTTTAGTATTATCGTCCCTTATCACTGAACAGAGAAGTGGACACAGAAGGAAGGAGTCATCTCTCCAGCCTCTGTTGTAAGCAGGTCAGCTTTCTGGTTCCTCTTTCTTCTACTATGTATCATATTTACCATTCTCCCTTTCTACTTAACAGAGTCTACAGAAATCAATTTCAAACACACATGTACCTGTAACAGGAATAATTAAGACAGAGGACAGGTTACCTAATAATTAAAGACTGTGAGACTACTGTCTTGGGGAAGACCATTTAGAACCCAGACATAGGCAAGTTGTCCCATGCTTCTTAGAGGGGCTGGTGACACCAACAGCTCTGAATTTGTCTCTGGAAATGGGATGTGTACAGGGTTACTGAGATGAGAACTGATGTGCCTTTTCCTTTTTTATTCAGATGTTGTTGTAAGAACAATATTACAAAGTTGCATGTTTTTATTGGAAACCATGTGAAGAGATAAACTGCTCAGAGCTATGGAAGACAGAAAAAAATGCAGCTCTCTGCTAGATTCTCTTTTCAGCTTCAACTGTAGGACAAAAGAGTAAGCTATGCCTGTATTTCTCAAGTTTGTCTTACTTTAGTAATATGGAAGTGGATGTTACAAAAAAAATAAAGCTTGTTTGAAATTAAGAATTTTTAGGCTTCCATCACCATTCAATGTCTATAAGGGGGAAGGATGTATGTGGAGAGAGAGAAAGAGAGAGAGAGAGAGAAAGAGAGAGAGAGAGAGAGAGAGAGAGAGAGAGAGAGAGAGAGAGAGAGAATTCTATATGATGTCATTGATACAATATGTCAAAAATTATGGGTAAGAAAAATTTAAATTTCTGTGAATTTTAAATTATCTAATTTTTAATAAATTCTTCAGTAACAGTTAAATTTTGGATGTAATTGTGATCTTATTATATAGTTTTCTCCTGGAAATGAGGTCTTTACAATAGAGAGAAATAGAACTAGGAGAAAGCTATATTAATACCAAGATCACCAATAAGCTTCCAACTTCAATTGTATTACTCTCCTAATTTAGATTTAAACATATTTCTGTACCTGGACTCACATTTTAAATCAAAGAATAGTGCATGGCCACCTAACATTTCGAGTCCTTAAACTGTGTGTGTGGAAATACTCTCTATGCTCTGAGATGTTCTCAGCTGGTAATAATTCTTAGCTTAATCCTTATGTAAACATGGAAAGCCTACTGCTCAGCCTGCTTTCCTGCTCTCATTAGGTAATTCTCTTTGAACTGTGCTTGTCAAAACCCCTATGTTACAAGGGCAAATGAGCAGAGAGCGTTGCCTCTGCACTTCCTTTCTGTTCTACCATCTGACTTTCATCTCAAAGCTCAGGCTAACTGGAGGGCAGAAGGGGATAGAAGGACTGAACAACCATCTTGGCAACAGATCCACATTTGTCTGTGCCTCAGTTGCCATGGCAACTAGACTACTGCTATGAACCCTAAGCTAAATTATTTTTGCCAATTTCCATTCGTGTGTGTGTGTGTGTGTGTGTGTGTGTATATGTATGTTTATATGGGTCCTTTTCCTGCCTTAACTTCTAAAGAGGATGGCATTCTTTTCTTTTCTTTCTTTTAAATCTGTGAATATACAAAACCAAACAGGAAATGGCTTTTTTTTCCTTTTAAGCAGTTATGCATGAATACTTTACCAAAAGCCATGGCTGTTATTCAGTGGTTTCCGAGGTCTCATGAGGAAGTATTATTCCTTCATTATCAAAACTGCATAAATGTGAATATTGAGATAAATAAAGTACTTTTACTAAAATGAAGATCTCTTTCATTAGGATATATTTTAGTAAGTGATTTTAGGTATAGATATAGGATCTAATGAAAATAAACAAAATTAATTTGTTGCTTTTAAAAAGTTTTCATATTTGCTTTTAAAAATAACAACAGCCTTATTTATATTTAATATATGTATAATATAGTACATCCTTACAGAAGATAATTACTAATAAAATATTTAGTTGTTTTTGTCCTAATTTTATTCATTATTTAAACTGTAGAATATATTGACTATGAGAAAAAGCTTTAAATCCTAATATGGCATTTTCACTCTCAAAGTTTTGATTTAACTCAAATGCAAAAGGCAAGCATTGCTTTTATTTCTGCAACAGCCATAGCACCTAACACTGGCTTACACTTAATAAGTACTCACAGGTGCTGAATCTCTGTTCAATGTGCTTTATGCTTTCCTGCAAAGTCCAGATATACTGTTTTCATTTCAGTGTGCATTTATACAAGTAGTTTATCAACCATGCCCAGAATATGGAGAAAATATTGGATAGGGATTTCTGTTCTGCTTAGCCAAAGTTGATGGCATTCTATAAATAACAGAAAGATAATGGATGCAAAACAAATGTCATATCAATTGGCAGTATTCAGAAGCAATTTTCCTCCTGTGTTGCATTTTAAATTTAATTTGTAATTTTCTGATTATTGCTATTTCTGGTGGTTCAAGATGATCTGTTCAGTTCTGTTGAAACTTACATGATATTTAAATCTATTTAGATACAAAAAAAGGAGTTTAGAATAAACACATTAATCATGTGGCATAAGTATTGTGAATCTTTTTTTAATAACTTTAAATTATGAAGAATCATTTGCTAAAATAGTGTTGGGAATTAGAATCTCGAATTAAGTGCAATTTTAACTTAACAGCATTATTGAAAAATAGTACTGTATACAAAATGACTTTTAATGTGTAATTCTTTCTACTGGATTTTTAGAAAAAGACTACCATTGATGAAAGTTTAGTATTTACATGAAGTGAGAGAATGTCAAATGTGTTAAGAAATTTTGTATGGCATATACCAAGATGTTAATTTTAAGTATTGCTTAACAGTATTAAATTAATGTTAGTTTTGCATTAAAATCTCTCCATTATATATCATGCTAAGTTATAAATAGTTCCTTTGAAGTCATTGGTTGAGAGTGAAAATATTATTATACATTTGTATTGTATAAATTTCAATAAAATTAAAATGCTTTTGTCTTTGAGCCCTTTTTATGTCAGTAATACCACCGTCACCTCAGTTTTCTGTTAACTATAGCACACAAACAAAATTCTAGAAACTACAACCCTGATGTAAACATAGCCTAAACAGATGGACGTGAACTTCAGCAAGTGATGATGGAAATGAGCTTCTTTGTCAAGGTGTATTAAAGATGAGATGAAGAGAAAGCATCCAGTGTTCTGTTCCTGTTTCTATTGGCTCACATGTCTGAGTTCTTAATATTGTTCCAGGTATGAAGCTCAACCCTAAAGACAAGTTTAAAGCATATCCAACTTCCATGATGGCTTCTGACTAGATTCATCATACAAAAAAAAACAAACAAACAAACAAACAAAAAAAAAAAAACCAATAGAATCATGGTATGCCATTTAGAAATTGGGGCAGTTACTAAGATAGTCAGGGGACATTGGGTGGAAAAGGACTTCTATCTTTCACTATGTGTCCTACACAAATTTTTTCATCTCCCCTATGAAATGGGCATAATAATACTGCTATGTGGATTAAGCTTGGTAAGCCATAAACAATTTATCTCAGAGTCTCTTAAATAGCAACAACTGTTCACTGTCAGCTCTTATTAAATTTACCATAATTTTATTTTCATACCAATAACATACTTAGTGTGATTGTTGAACAGTAGAAATCTACTTTGGCATAAAACCTACATAGTTGGTTTAGAGATTGCAAGATTTTTTTTTTATTGTTGTTTGTTTTGAGACAGGGTCTCTCTACATAGCTTTGGTTGTTCTGGAATCATTATGTAGATCATGTTAACCTATAATTCACAGAGATCTACCAGCTGTAGACCAGGTTGCCCTGGGACTTATAGAGGTCTTCCTGTCTTTGCCTCCCTGGTGCAGGCAAATTAAAGGCCTGTGCCTGGTGATTATATAAACCTTTAAACATTGATGAATTTCTTTATTGTGACCTAGGTCTTGTGATTAGTTAAATCTAATTTTCTTGAACATTTTCTTAAGTAGATATACAAAAAAAATCTTGAGGACTAATAATAAATTTCATACTCTAGATGACCATGTCCTCATTCATTTAGGCAGCATCTTGTATCTTATTTTCTGGTAACGTCTATGGGAATTTCCATTAAACTCATCAGAAATTCTTCATAAACAACAGACATTTTGACAAATCTTGATTTGAAGGGGACTGGGGACTCTCTTTGGTTTCTGAAAGTCACGTTACAATGCTTATCATATTTGCTCTTGTCTATGGTATTATTCTATACTGTTATATAGTGGTTCTCCAACTAGTTCATAGTACCCTCTGTTGGCATACTAGGATGGAATTCTATTGCATGTTTTAGTATTATACCATTGATTCTGGGTTTTCTACTTCTATGTTTTAGAATTTGCCCAGCATTTAACTTATTTGCATTTTATGTCCATTTCAGTATCAGCAATATTGTTTGTTTGAATGCTTATCTTCATCTTTGTGGTGGGCCACTGCTATCTGATACTCCTTCAGCAGAGTCTCTTCTACTCTACTACATTTTCACAAGGATGATCACATACAGGCTGACCATGACCAGGGTTCTTCTTTCTTTGGAAATCATATGAATGCTTGAAGATAGAAGGCATTTACTAGATCACCACCTCTCAGCATTACTAGAAGCAGTGGGTGGGACAGTCTGGAGATCTTACTTTTTTTAGATGATGAGCAAAGTCAAGAAGAAGAAAGCCTGGCTAAGAAACAGAGTGAGGATAATCTGCTCCTTTACTTCTCAGCTCTGTCATTTATTATGCTAAGCACTAGTGACACCAGCAATCATTCTCCATCCTGTAGTTTCACTTTTACATGTGATACATTCCAGATTCTTATTCTAAAACATCGAAGCTTTTCAAGCCTCATAACTAGGCTAACAGGCTGCATTGCTTAATTATCATCCCTCAGCCTCAACACATAAAAGGTTTCCTTTCCTAAAACCCTCTGTGTCTTAACTGTGCCTGTAATAACATTTTTCAAACTGCCTTATAACACCTATACTTGTCTGCTTTCTTCTCCAAGGTAAGGAAATTTTCTATAAATCTAAATTCCCAGGAGATTACACTGTATATTCTCTCAGCAAATTCTTGTTGGATGAGTAAATAACTTTATGAATAAAATGGATAATGGAGTGGGTAACAATAGGCTCTCTTCTGCAATAAAACTCATCTAGCTGGAAAGTAAAACAACTAACAAGTTAACTTCAATTCATTGTATACAGGAGTCTGGGAGACAAACAGCAAGGGCAAATACTGTTTGTTTGTTTGTTTGTTTCCATTTATATCTCATTTTGGTGATGCCTGCTCTATTGTTGGTTTGCTAAGGAATGTTTAAAATCCAATGTTGAATTATTGGTGGATAAAAGCTTGGCTTCTCTGAAGAAAGTACCTTATGCCTTATGCAATTCTATTAACACAGAGATTGACCAAAAAAAAAAAAAAAAGCCAATTGGACAAAACCTATATATTGATCATCGTCTGGCACAGCCTTTCCCCAAGATTAACTAAGGAAATAAAGTTTTAGCTCATTACCCAGCTCATTTTAGTGACAGGAAGACAAAATGTGTTGCACCAAATGAATATGTAAATTTCAAAGACAACGATGGCTAAGAAATTCCTCAAACACCAGGATAGTCTCAGAGACATAGGGTAGTTTCAGGGTACTTTAATGCAGTATTAGGCTGTATATTGGCAGGTAATGTTTTTGTATTTGATATTTGCCTTGTTTGCTTTGGCATGCAGACAATAACGATTTGTTATTAAGTGCCAATGTAGAAGTGTTCAGAATCAGGGCCATTGCCACTTTGAGTCTTTTTTGCTTCCAGAACTTCTCTGCATTTGCTGGAAGTTCTTATTACAGAACATGATCTTTTATAAGCAGGTCCCCATGTTAACCTCCTAGCTCCCTTTAGAAGCCCATTCCTGCTTTTTTTCTTGGGGAAATTTGGAAGCGGGGGTGTATACCCCAAATTTTTGGAAAGACGAACTCTTTTGTTGGCCTAAGATGTATTGAGTGGTAATAAGCATTTGCACTGTTTGGACTGCTATTATATAAAATACTGGTAACTGACTAGCATATAAACAATATAAATTTATTCAATTTTATTTTTTTAATTCCAAAATCATGTCATTTTCAGATTTGGTGCTGGATGAAGGCACAACCATCTCTGTGTAGTAACAGAATAGGACCCAGAATCTATTTCATAGTCTTTAAACTATTTCATGAGGACTGCACACTAATGATCTAATCAAGACTTAGTAGTTTTATTTCCTAAGTACACAAGTTGTGTGTCTGTGTGTGTGTGTGTGTGTTTAGATATTTGTGATGCTTTCAACCTCGGTCAGAGAATCTTCTCTTTCTTCAATGAAAAGAGACTTTATTGGTGTTTTCAATTATGTGTCTAAGTATGGGAAGTAAGGAGGTACATACATGTTGTGCAGTGCTTGCGGAGGCTAGAAGAAAACCTAGTGTCCTCAGGAGCTGGAGTAACATATGGTTGTATGTCACCTGAATAGGGTGCTGTGAACCTAACTGAGGTCCTTTGGAAAAGCGATACATGCTCTTAACTGTTGTTCCATCTCTCTAGCCCCTCAAATGCTTATTAATCACAGTGAGTAGAGGCCAATGAAGAGACCGTGCTTGTTCAAAGTGCTAAGAACAAGTAACTGAGAGTAATATATCAAACCCCACCCAGAAGTTCAGGGGACAATTGTGGGTTTAGGGAGATGAGTATAGTCAAGATTTCTAGATTTAAGAGCAGGCTGGTCTCCAGAGTGAGCCTTAAGGCAGCCAGGATCACACACACAAAAAAATCCCTGCCAAAAGAAAGAAAGAAAGAAAGAAAGAAAGAAAGAAAGAAAGAAAATGAAAGAAAGAAAGAAAATGAAAGAAAGAAAGAAAGAAAGAAAGAAAGAAAGAAAGAAAGAGAAGGAGGGAGGTGGGAGGGAGAGAGAGAAAGAGAGAGAGAACCATCTAGAAGGGAAATTTCACAGCTTGTCTTTGTCGAGCTTTGGAATCCATTTGTTCTCAGAAAACATAACAAACTACTGTGGTTCAACAATGTGGAGAGCCAACAGAAGGCGGCTATCATCCTTGCAGCCATCTTGAGCCATATACCCTGACAAGAGACTTGTTTACAATAGCCTACAACAGCTGAGCACACTCTGATAACATCTTGTTTTAGATACCCAGAATTTTCCCTTGGGTGTGTGAGACTTAAAGGTGTGATTTAGAGCCGAGACTTAAGGGCTTGACTTAAAGGTATGATTTAGAGATAAGACCTAAGGGCATGACTTAAAGGTGTGGCTTAGAAGTGAGACATATAAAAGGCGAGAGGCAGACAGAGGAAAGTAGTAGGCACTTGAGACTCAAGACAGGCCACTAGGAATTAGACACTGAGACACTTGAGACTTGAGATTTGGAACTTGGAAGAGAACTTGGAACTGGGAAAGAGACTAGCAACTTGAAACAGAGGTTAGGACTTGAGATTTATTACAGAGGAAGTAGGAATTAAGACCTGAGACTTGGTACTAGGAACTAGGAACTTGGAAAGAGAGAAGAAGAGAGACTGAAGAATAAACGGGATTGAATTACACTCTGTCTGGTTTCCATTCTTTGAGTTCGTCCTCACTCTCTCTCTCTTGCTGAACCTAACCCTGCGGACTGGAGCAGCTTGGGGTAGTGTGAGCTCTAATAATTTAGCTCCCAAGGCTTTTGGCAGCACGGGTTCCAACATTGACAGAGTGGTCCGTGACATTTTGACCCCCAAGCGTGGGGTAGAGCAGTTCTCTATACAACAACTTCATCCTTGTTACATTGCCTATATGGGCATTTCCCTCCTTCCCTTGATAACTGCATTGTTTCTTCATCTTTACCTTTCTGCCTCCCCTTCTTTCCTATAGCAGACACTTGATGATGTGTATCCTACCTCTGTTGTAGGAGGGCCTGAGGGTATGGCTAAAGGGAGCCTTCAGAGAGGAGGAGAAAGAGAGTCACAAAAAATATATTTAAAAAAACCCATGAGTAGACATTAGAATGAACACATTCCTTGTTATGTACTTAGCACCAGAAGTACACTTTCTACATATAATTATAATCATATTATATAAATCTTAGGTTTGCTTGTTTGTTTTGTTTTGCTTTTAGACAGGGTGTCAGTCTTTTGTGCTGGCTAGCCTGGAAGTCAAAGAGATCCACTGTCTCTGCTTACTGTTGCTGGAATTAAAGACATTCACCATTTCACTTGAGCAACACTGAGAAGTTTTGCCAGCCCTTAACCTTGCCTTATTCCCACACCAGCCATTCTACTTAATTCCACATCATACACTAAAAGACAAGAGTTAAACTTGAGCTTGTTTGATTCTGACCTCGGGCTTTAACTATCACAAACTGTTTAGTCTGATAAATAACATTTTGAGATCCAGCTTCAGTGTCCCATCTAAGTCTTATTTTCTTTGATCAGTCTTACCTTAAAGTACAATTATGTCCTCCATAAACTGAGATCCTGGAGTCCTTACTAACAGACATTACTAACGGATTCATATATTATATATGTGTCTGCTTATGTTTTCATTACACTAGGATTAATAAAATATCTAATATATGTGTGGGGAGGCATAAGTCCAGCCTGTATATGTTTTTTGGTTGGTGGTTCAGTCTCTGAAAGCCCCAGGTTTCCAGGTTATTTGACTCTGTTAGTCTTCTTATGGAATTTCTATACCCCTCAGGATCCTAAATCCTTCCTCCTATTCTTCCCCCAAGCCTCATCTACTGTTGGGTTCTTGGTGTCTATATCTGTCTGAGTCAGCTGCTGCTTAGAGAAGACTCTAAGAGGACAGCTTTCCTAGATCCTTTCTGCAAGCATAACAGAGTATCATGGTATTCATGTGGGTCTCAAACAGCTGGAGCAAGGAATATCCTAAAAGCTGTTGCCTGTACTTGGGATATATCCTTCTAGCTGGGATGCCTGGTCTGGCCTCAGTGGTAAAGGATATACATAACCTCCCAGCAGCTTGATGTGGCAGTGTGAGGGGATACTGGGGGGGGGGGCACCCACTCAGAGGAGAAGGGGAGGGGGTAAAAGAAGAGGGACAGTAAGCAGGATGTAATGTGAATAAATTAATAAATTAAAAAAAAAACCAAAACAACATGAAAATCTTAAAGCAGGTGCCACACTGGCCTCACTTTCTTGGAACAGTGGACAACTTAGATGTGATAGGATATGGGTCCTCGTCATAAACTAACACATAAAAGCTTGGATGCTCAAGAGGTTATTTAGTTTTGTTTGCCCAAGAAAGAATGCAATGACATTCTTCAAATTAACTTTTCAACCATTAGAAGTGAAGATACTGTCTTAAATTCTAAACTTTCAATATTCTTTTGGAATGAGACGATTTTGAAACATTCATTGGTCAAACTTTCCAGCCTTATTTATCACAGTTGGCTGGAAAATTTGGGAAATCCCACTCTACAGTTCTTGGTTAGTCTCCATCATGCTTGCTATGCTGTTTTTTTTTTCTTCACTTGCTCATGCCACTTGCATAGCCATGACCTTACTATTGCTAACATTGCTTCCACATCTTCTTAAGTCTTTCAGTTTCAATATGTCTACAAAGTCATTAGCACTTATAAAGGAATTTAAAAAGAAATAGATAAAAGTTGCAAGTAAATTTAAAGCCACCAAGATGATGCCAATACAGTATGAATAATAATAGAATAGTTAACTCTACTATATTGCCTTTACTTATGATAGTTAGGAAAAAGGAAAGACCAATAGTAGTGTGCTTCATCACCATACAGATATGAAAGAGCAACCTAGGGATGCTATCACAAATGACATGCATATCTTTTCATCTTCAACAAATACGGGTTGGTCACTTCCAGTCATAATAAATGCACAGTGCAGTCATACATATCTCAACTAGTAAGAGGTTGTGTGTAAGTAACAATGCAGTACTATCTGTGGTAATTACAATCCAGAAAAAAAAAGTCTTTCAAAAATTTCTAGTGCTTAGAATAGAGGCTGAGGTCAAATTTACCTATTTATTGTGGGCTGATTATACAAAGACTTTCTGGGCAAATATACTAACTAAATTGTGTGTAGAGGAGTTGCTTATGTAACAGTTTTTGAGCTATGAATCTGTAACATTGTAAGTGCACAATAAGCAAAAGCTAGGTACTACTTAGGTGGGTATTTCGATATAATAAGTACAAATCACTTTTATTTATTCTTTGAGGCAGAACATTTGAATAGTGCCTCCTTACAGTAATTTAGGTTGCAATATTTATTTGAAAAAATGATAAAATATTGTTGCTGTGAGATACATTGTTTCATGCTAATGTTTTGTCATTTCAGACAGCTCTCCTTTTCCATCAGTTTGCATATGGCTCAATTTAGTGTTGTAAGTGCAAATGGAAAGGTCATGGTTAAGAGGAAATCCCAATTAAACCTCTAAAATTCCAACATACACATTTCTTTTAAAATGCTTTATAATGTAAGGGTTGACAGAAAGTCAATAAATGTCCAAGTATGATGAATAGCTCAATAATTACCTCAGAGCAATAAATAATACCCTAAGTTAGTTCAGTTTTGGTCAATCTAGTAACAGACAAAAATCATTGTACCTAGCTTTGTTAATCTTTTTCCTTAGAAATTTTTCAGTATCTCATGGTATTGAGATAAATGTCTTCCCACTATCTTTCAGATCAGAGATAAAAATATGCTTCATGGTACAGAAAATGGCCCACCTTGCTGCTGAAATGTATAGTAAAATAACATCTTACCTGGGTTACTTTCTCTGTTACATTGTGTGTCCTTTCTTTAACCTTGGGTGCAATAATAGTTTTGTCTGAAGAAGGAGGAGATGTATTCTTTTTTTCAGTTTTGACATCTGAAAAATTCAGTGTGAGTTGTGGGATCTTGTTAATGGTGCTGTATTTGTTGAGGTTTGAATCTGACGTGGATCCCAGCAGGCTTGACTTGATATGATTAAAAGGTCCTAGAAAAATGAGAAAATATTTGTAAAAGTAGTATCCGGAAGAAACAGAAAAATAAAACAATAAAAAAAGATGGTCTTGAATGCCTTGTTAATGATCCATGACCAGTGTGATTCCCGTAATACAGTGCAGTCAGTTTATATGTGAACACCTTTTGCCACATAGAAAGACATGTGAGAACCAGAGGGGAATTTTTGGTACTGGAAGTGCAAATGCCAGCTTCTGCTCTGAGTTGGCTTCTTTTATTAAAGTGAAGAAGAAGAAGGAGGAGAGGGAGGGGGAGGGGGAGGGGGAGGGGGAGGGGGAGGGGGAGGGGGAGGGGGAGGGGAAGGGGAAGGGGAAGGGGAAGGGGAAGGGGAAGGGGAAGGGGAAGGGGAAGGGGAAGGGGAAGGGGAAGGGGAAGGGGAAGGGGAAGAAGAAACAGAACAAAACAAAAATCAAACAAACAAAAAGTGCTTCATGCCTTGCTATTGGATGGATTCTACTATAAGGGTTTCTCATGGAGTTTGTTTCCCATCCTGGGGTTTACTTTGAGGACACTGGCCAGATTTAAATCAGGTTGCTCATGAAACTATAAATGTTTAGTTTACGCATCTCTGGTTTAAGTTACTGTTTTAAACATGTCACTGAGAAGTGACAATCTAGTTGCTTTCTTCAGGTCTTGTACTACCTATACAAAATGATCCACGGAGTTTCTACAAGATTTCTTTCTACCTAGATGAAGTTGAAGATGACAATGTGCACACAAGGCACAGGCCTGCTCTAATTCTCTGTTGAAATCTTCAGGACTCTTTTTGGGATCTTGAAATCTTCTATTTTATTTTCAGTTACACTTTTTAAAATTAAAAAAAATCCTATAACCAGACTACACAAGAATGTTGCTATGGCAAACACAACTTAAAGTAGACACCACCACAGTTAACAGACCATGTCTGAGTTGAAATCTCTCAATCACCATAAGCATTCTGTTCTTACAAAGACAACTAGGAAGATGACAAGCCTTCTGGTTATCTTGTTGGAGGTGAGAAGTCTAACCAATGCCATATGCTTCAGTCATGCATCTATTGTTTTCTATTTGTGGTGTCAAGAAATGGACTGGAGTTCTTATGTGCTGGATTTATTGCTTACTCCTTGTTATCATTCTCAAAACTTAGCATCATGAAGAATCGTTTAAAGTTGTAAACAACATTAGTGTTACACAGTGTATGTAGACAACCTGGTGAATGTGTTCAAAGGTGCACCCATGTAGTTAAATGCTTGTAATGATCTGAATCCCAAGAAAGGAGCATAATATACTTTGTAGGGTTTCAGTAATAATAAAATTTTAGAGCTACACCTATGAGGAACATGGGGGATTAAACATTGTTTTAATGCCCTTTCATAAATGTATTAGAGTATGACACTATTTAAAAATATGTTATATAGAATTGCAATCTTTGTAGCATTTGAGTGATTATCAGAAAGTCTTAGAGTTCTGGTGACAGTCTGTATCTATACCTACTATGTGTAAATATGTAAAAGAAGACCCTTGAGTATTCTTTGATAACTGGGAGCAAGCATTAAATTTCCAGGTAATTACAGAAATTACACTAAGGTTCATAGTCAAATGCCTTTTAAAGTATTTTCATTACCATAGTGCATTTTACATCATTATCCCTTTCCCAATGTCAAACGGCATGTGTCTTCATGAAAGGACACTATATCCTAAATACTAAACGTCCGATGTGCTTTCAGCTTCAGTTCACTAAGACTAGAGAACTTTCACAACTTTTCTATAGTGCATCAATGGACCTCTGTACCGACATTACTCATTATTTACTTATTTTTAATTTAATTAATTATTCTTATATGTGTGTGCTTTTAATTTAATTAATTATTCTTATATGTGTGTGCTTGTGTGTATGCGTGTGTGTGTATGTGTGTGTGTTCTTGTCATGTGAGGGCATCCAACTCTGGTCACCATTCTTGTGGAGTTAAGTACTTTACCTGCAGATTCATCTTGCCAACACTTCTGATTCTAGGCAAAGCATGTGGATTACAAATGGTTTTTTTTTTTAACATGAAGATAAAGACACACCTTCACATTCAGTGATGTGCCTACCTTCTTCCCAATTCACTGTTACTATATCATATAGAGAATAATTTTTAAAGAATGCTTAAAGCAAAAGACACCTTGTGAGAATGTAACATTTCCAAGGATCCCTTTCAGGTCCTCTTTGTTTCTTATTACGTTGAGTATTTAAAACCCTCAAATATTTGCTAAATCCCAATTTATTATCATTCAGTATGGCTGCTCTACTACTTTACTCTTTTTATATGGAATGGTCAATCATGTGCCTAGCTTCTTGAAAGCCAACTTTTTCTACCGAGTTTATTGAATTATGTCTTCAATATATTTATATTCAAACAGTATATATTGTTGGGTTATAAACTGTTTTGCTAGTCTATGTGAATCCTTTATATTAAAGATAGAGGTTCTTGCTATTTTAGAAATGGTTAACAAGCTCTAAATTCCATTTCAGGAACATCAAGTGAGGAAAAAAAATACTTGTGAGGAAAGGATTATTGAGTCAGCCATAGCTGAGAAGTCCTTGATAAAATGTCTTACTCAGGTTTAGCCCTGACCATGCAGCCTCTTTATCGCCCTTAACTTAGCTTCTTTTTTTTAATATTGAAAACAATCTCCTACACAACCATTTCCGTTTGTTTTGAATTTTTGGTCTGACAGAGTTAATAAAAACTTTCTTTTGGATGAATATATTTAATAAGTGCAACATGACAGTATATTGAAAATAGTTTATTAACCCCCCCATCAGATAAGGCATTACAAGCTTATTTTCTCCTGTAGAAAAAAGTGCAGTTTTCTTTTAACTTGAGTCAAACATTTGCACCTAGAAGTGTTTTCCACTTCTATGAAAATATGGTTTTCGTAGATTTCTCTGAAGTCTGCACAAATTCCAACGGAATAAATTCCCAATGCTTTAAGGTAGGAATTAGTGATACCTTTTTCATCAATTCTAAACATAAGCTGTCAGGATTTGAGGTCAAAGGATATGAGTCAAGAACCAGAGATTAAAATATAAGGTGTCCTACCTCCTAGGTCTACATTCAGAGAGGCCTTGGCTGAGGACTTAGAGGTGATAGGCAGCCTCCCTGACAATGATCATGAACAGATGGGATTTGGGATTCTAATAAAAGAAAGGAGATTAGCCTGAAAAACAAAGTAAATTAATATAAAGAGAAGGAGCAGGCAGAAATAAAGGGACATGGTAGATTCAGTTGAAGGGAAGTGAGGATTCAAAAGTGTACCAGGAGACTGGCTTTTTTTTTTTTTTTTTTTTTTTTTGCCATTTCGGTGAATGGCAAAATGGATAACAATGTGAGTGTATCTCTGTGTGTTTAGAAGAGAGAAAGCAGGTGGTCAGGTGACTACACCAACCATTGGGTAAACTTGATTACAAGTACCTGGTGATGTAAAATAAGCGATGTTTGCAAACTATGGACAGAGATTCAACAACCTATGAAGAATTTTAGATTTTAAAACACTTGAAGTATATATGATGAGACTCTTTAAATTTATCGGGCTAAGGTAATGCTTTATTTATTTATTATTGTTGCTGCTGTTGTTGTTTGTGGTGGTGGTGTGAGTGTGTGGTGTGTGTGTGTGTGTGTGTGTGTGTATGATATGTATTTATGGGCACAAATGTCAAGACATGAGCATATGAACACCATAGGACAGTTGCGTCAAACTGGTTCTCTCTTTTTATGGTTTAACGTAGTTTCTTGGTCTTAATCTTCAGTTGTCACGTTTGTGTTTTCTGGCAGCAAGGGCCTTTGCTATCTTGTTGAACTTGTACTGCATTTCTTAAGACATCGAGTCTATTTTGATAAATGTAATGAAATGGATTACTAAGCCATATTAACATTAGAGAAAATGGCAATGAAGCTTTGCCAAAGATCCCTGTGAATAAGCAGGAGCCAGTGAGTGTTACAGCACTCAGAAAAGGACATGAGAAGTGCTCATCATGTTATTTGGATTCAGTAGCTACAAATTCTGTTCCAGTGCGTGAGTGACACATAACTTGCCAAAGCAGACTGTCACCACTAAGAATCAATTTGCAAATCCTGATAAGGTCATAGGCTTCTGGGTAATGGCCAATGCAGTGTGTGAGAAACAAGTTCTGTCAGATTTCTCTCTCTCTCTCTCTCTCTCTCTCTCTCTCTCTCCCTCCTCTCACAGGTTTCCTGACTAAAGTGGAGCTGAATATTCTTACCAATCTTGAGAGTAGTTTGCTTTCTGACTCGTAATGATATCATGGACTGGTTGGAAACTGGTAAGTATGAAATGGAGATCCAGGCTCTTAAAAAAGAAATCTAAGTATACAACTTGATCAATGACTTACTAAATAGGATGAGCAGAATAAACATTGCGTCTATGAATTAGAATGTGGAATAGAGACATCAACCACTGGATGTGAGGTGATTTATGAGTTTCCAGCGTAATATTAGAAATCCTTTTCATGTTCTAGAGGTATTGCCTTAAATTCTACTATCTATCCACAGTATGCAATTTGTATGAAGTAGCTTTTCTCCTCCTACAGGGGTTACAGTTTCTAAAAATAAAACTTAACTGTTGTTTAAGGTTTCAGAGAGCTAAGGATACTAAGTGAAGCAAAACAGAATTTACCTGAAGAAAAATGTTGGGTAAAAATTATTTAGTTTTGGAAGAAAAGGCTGAGTGCTAGTTTGCAGTCTTTTGCTGGTGAGATTTTAATGTTTCGAGTTCTAGCATCCAGAGAATGTATCTCTGTCCACTGGGGACAGATGTGGGGGGATTTAGGCTGGTGCTAGTTCTTTATGAAATGGGAATTAAAACAGACTTTTCAAGTTAGTTAACATATGGCCTTTTCTGAAAATAAAGATATCTGTACTCCATGTGCAGAGGAATTAGGCAGCACCTGAGCTTTAAGGGGAATAATCAGACAATTCTGCAAATCCTTTATCTGCATTACAAGGTTATTCATGCTGTTTCTAGGGTGGTCTTCAATTGTAATGATATGTTTTGTTCTCAAAGCAGTGTAAAAATGTATTTTTCCTTTATATAATATTTTACTTATTAAGGCTTAGAGTTATCATTTATTTTACAAGCACACTTGATGGGTCATCTTATTTGTATTTGTAGTTTTATGAGAATGGTAATTGTAAAACTGATGTGGATCTGAAATATATGCACACACATACACATAAAACAAGCTTTGATCAGGTGATTGGGATTTCTATTAGGAAACAGGATGATTAAAGATAAAGGTTGGTTTAATGTAATTGACGTGATTTGTGGTAGGTTTTTTCTTTTTTTCCCCCCTTTCTTCCTTTATCTCCCTCATTTCCCACTGCCTTCCTTTGGTTGCTCCAGATTCGGTCAGAACTCACACATATATACAAGTGGTCTATCTATCACTGAACTATAGCATTATCACTGTATCACTAGTTTCGGCCCAGCCTAATTTTTAAATGACTTCAATCAAACTAGATTCACCTCTCACTTTAGTTTTTAAAAATAATCACTGAAAAAAAACAATATCTACTCATTTACTAATCTTATGCATTGGTATTTCCAGGGAACAAGAAGGCAGCAAGACTTTATGTTCTTTCTGAGGATTCACTCTGAATTGTCAGCTAAAACTACCACCTACAGCTGGAATTAGTTCCTCCCTTTTAAAAGTCATAGTGGATAGGCCAAGAACAGAACAACCATGAAGATAATATCCCATCCTACTATTGAAGATATCCTGCACAGATCTTTCTAGAAGTGTTTACAAAATGATAGAAAAGGCACAGAAAAAAAACCTCACAATCTCACTTATTTCCAAATTATACTGGGATTCTGATCACATATCATCCACAGTCTCTAGTCCTATTCATTCATCAGCAATAGCAGTTTTGAAATTAATTAGGAAAGCAATTAAGAAGTCAATACACAAAACCCCACAGTGGTCAGATTACTAATGACATAAAGAAGAGGCCAAGACAGTAAGTTCTGAGTAATGATGGTTACTGGTGGAGACATTTTCATGCAACACACATGCAGAAGATGGATCACTGTCACCATTTACACACCCACAGCAGCATGCACGGCCAAAAATCAAGCCAAATGTTTTGATCCTTGGATCTACTTTGATAGCCAAAATAGAATTGGAGTTTAAATATTTAGCCAAGTCCAAATTTATCCAGAATATCTCTCAGTCAAATATTACCCTGTGGTAGCTGTAAACCATGCCAGCTGTTAGAATAAGATAGGACACAGTTTAAAGGGATTGAAATATAATAGAGGAAAAATAGAGAATGACTCATGCAAGCACAGTATACTACTACAGTAAGCTTAAAACCATACCCCCTGCCATCCAGGAACGTGAAACTAGTTTTAAGGAAACAAAAGAGGAACAAGTGAAGTGATTCTGTCATAGAGCGCCCCCCGGATCATTTTATTTAATCCTGTACTCAAGAGAAAACAAATTCCCTGAAACAGATCATGTGCTTCTTTGACATTGGGATATATTCATCTCGACACTCATTTCTTTCCAAATATTAGTGAAGAGTTCACTGTCAATCATTACATTCTTGTATTTTTCAGGATAAAAAGGCGTTCATCATCACGTTGATGGCACAGCAGAGAAAGTAATCATGTCTCCAGCATAACCAAGCCATGATGTCTCCACCAGGCACCTGGAGTAGCTGAGGGCAGCATGGAGAAGTGGCATCAACAGGGCATACAGCAGGCAACTTAACATGCCAAGTAAAGGGCACTTTAAACACCAGATGGTGAATTTTGAGTTTATACATTACCTTTGACATTTCGACCATTGTCTGTTTTGAGCATATAAGGATAAAAGAGAGAGAAATATAAAAAAGAAGACTAGAATTATGTTAAGTACACCAAACTAGCTTAGTAGAAACAGTCAGAAAAACCAGAGTATAAATATAGAAAGTGTTATAAAGCATTAACAAGCAAAATGCACAAATTGAACTGTGTGCCATAATAAGCATTGTAAAGAAGTGAAATACTCACGTCACTTAATTTAAACATTTGTAAGTTACAGATTTTTAAATTACAGCATTTTGGGGAAAGATTTGCATAGTTGCTGGCAATTGAGTTAACTTACAACCTTGTCAAAAGCCAATTTTTATGTCAACTATAGCTTGTAACAAGTCAAAGGCAAACCACATGATATTTTGCATATCAAGTAGTTTTTCTATGTAATTAAACCTTAGCATGTTAGTATGGAAAAATGTTTCTAAAACAATGGATTGCTAATACAATCTGGATAGTTTAGAAAAATTTTATTAACTGTCTCCATAACCTTAAACTGTTCTTTACTGTGTACCTTAAAAATATCAAACAGTATTTAATGAGTCATTCTTAGGCAAAAATAATTGCAATATATCAATGAAAGCCTTTATTGTATAAAAAGATTTTACATGTTTATTCTGCAGCATAAAACCTAGAATGTTTAGAAATTTGTTTATATTAAAACAGGCTGTTTTTAAATCTTGGCATATAGTGATTTTAGATTTATTTTGAGAGTAGAAATCTAAATGTTTCTTCTGTGGTACTGAAAATATGTATTAATATGTATTACTAGCTTTGAAATACAGAAGCTTAAAATAAATGAAGTCATAAGAAACCATCCAAGTATATACAAGGTTTGAGAAAACTGGTATACATTTGTTGCCATCTATCTTATCACTATGCATATTCAAAATCTTGGGATACTGCATACTTGCTTCAAAGCTTATATTGAAAGAAATTCCAATACTATGGTTTATGGAATTGTTAGAGGAGACATTGCCTTGGTCAGAAGTATGTGAATAAAATGTAACTTGCAATGGCATTTTTCTCCACTCCTTTAACAATCACAAAAAAGGAGCATTGAACAAAATCTTGTTTACACAGAAATAATTTCACCTTCAGAGTGGCCTAAAATCATTAATAAAGTAGTAACTCTTTTGCAAGTGGCTAGAAAAATTTACAAATGGAACTGGAGGTTAGCTTGGGAGAAGGATACTTGATTAGCATTTGTGTGGCCCTGGTTTGACTCCCAGAACTACTGAAAAACTACTTATAGAATGCCCTACACATACACACGTGCGTGCACGCACACACACACACACACACACACACACACACACACACACACACACACGCAGGCACACACGCATGTTCACTCACTAACCCTAGCTGCTATAAAGACAAATGGCAGTGAAGTTAGCATAGAGTTAGTGAAGCTTTGACACTGGGAAAGAATGAGAAACTTGAACACTGAAATGAGCAGCTCTTTGTCATTTCTTCTATGTGCATCAGTGTTTTTAATTAATACATTTATGTATTGATTGATTGGCTAAAATTGTTTCAAAGTTAAAGTAAAAAATACCTGGCATCATATATTGATGGTAGCATCTATAGTACCAGTGATATAAAGTGCAGAAAACAGAACAGTTAGGCTCGTTTGTAGTGTTTTGGCAGAATAATTTCATGTTTCTTGAATGTCATGATAAATTAATTGAAGTTTATATTTTTCATGTCTATTTTTAACCTTCCTTTTTAAAATGCTACATTTTTTACTAAATTTTTATAATTTTAGCTTGGAACAGATCTCCAAAAATGACTGACAGTTATCTATAACATGTGCCTTAGGAAGGAAAATTCCAAGGTACTTTTCAATAGACAAAAAATAAGAGGATTATGTAAATTATTAACTACTAATATATCCATAAAATATCTGTAGTACTGTAAAGATAGAGTATTTAAGAGGATAGTACTTTGTCTGAATGAGAACTTCTCAGCTTCAACTCTGGTGCCTCAAGGATTTTATATCTTAATCATTTTCAAGGATTCATAAAACTAAAATCAACAGTAAAAGTCTTCCATCTACTCTGACTTGTATTCCATTTCTCAAGTATATGGAGTTATAAAGCCCCAGGAATGATAATTCCTTCTGAGACTATCAGTAGCTTTTTTAAAAGTAAGATGATTTTGTAGCTGAAGTACTTTGGTGAATGCTCTGTGAGTTTATCAGTCTGCAGTCATGCACTGACTTGGTATTGGCAGGACAGTGGTACTTTACTGAAAATTGCTTAGCACAAAGAAGAGAGGAGAACAAAGAATGACCTTATTATTTAGCATCTATCTACGTACAGTTCTTGTACTGGGAAATCTAAAAATACCAAAATTACCAAGTCGCCCTTTCTTATAACTGTGTTAGTAATGGTGTACCATGAGGTGGCCAACTAAGAGGAAAATATAATATGTAAGACTCCATATACAATACTAATAAATTCTATGAAACCCAGACAAACATGCAAGATGTACTGAGTATGAGAAGTTTGATTTTTCAAATGTATTACCCTAAACTCAGTTTCCTATGGGAAAACTCTTCAGCGTGTTTGCTATAGATGAGAATAATAACTGGCGGGGACAAACTAAAGCATATGCTGTTCATTTGAAACAGCACTGGATTTATTGTAATGCATCACAAGATGCATTGTCTAAATATCCAGTTATATAGGTTTCATTTGGTCAGAAAATATTGAAACCAAGATTCCTAGGTGGTCTGAAGCATAATTACCTAGCTTGGGAATTGTCATTGATTTTCTTTTTCTTTTTTCTTTTCTCAGACCATAGATTAAAGTGGGTGCACTAATTACTTTTGTAATGTTGTTTCTCTGATTTGTTTTATTCCAAACTCTTCTTTCTATTCTGAGACAGTTTCTGTTTATCTCTCTTTGAAATCCTCCCTCACACCCCTGCCAACTTCTTTTCTTTCAGCTCTTCTGTCTTTTCTATTTCACTTTGCCCTTTAGAAAGATTCCCCCACATGACTCAATACTGAGACTTTGGTTTAAATCAATGTATGTGGAAGAAGGAGCTCATTATATCCTTATGAGTGTGATATTGGAATATAATTCATGTGCATGGTTCTCTCAGTGCCAAGGCAATGATATTGAGTATGTTTTAAGTAGTATACTGGGCTGGGTGCTAAGTCTGAAGAACTACAGGTACAAGAGTGGTCACCATGATGTTATCTTATATGTTTTTACATGCAACCATCAATGATCTGTATGTATCCTCTCTCTCTCTCTCTCTCTCTCTCTCTCTCTCTCTCTCTCTCAATCATTTATCTATCATCTCTATGTATACATCGATAGCTGTATGTGTTGGTAACTATAGAATAAATGCTAAAATATACACTACTTTTGAAAACTAAAGTTTCATTTCATTCAGGAAATCATGTGATTCATCTGGTTTGGAAAGGGAGAAAGCAGTGCTTGCAGCTGGACAGGGAACGAACAGCGAAGAGGATTTTAGACAGAGCAAAGTGGTGAAGGAGTAATATATATGGTATGGTTGTGTGAATTAGATTATCATTTAGGTGTGAGCAGTCTCCAAGATAGCTAAAAAGTAATTTTGTTAAATTGGGATAATGATTAGAATTTTATAGCAAGGATCCTCATGAGCAGATTTGTTTTTGAAATGACAGCTGACCAAAGCTTAGGTGGCAAAGACATGTGAAGGAATGAGGATTCTGGGAAAGGACAGCAGACCCTTCAAGAGTCTAATTCTGCAAGGGTTGGAAAAGTACATCTGAGGATCTAGTTGGGCCACTCCTCTCAGGCTCCTTGACCCTGTCGACTTTCCTTAAGGTGGAATCTACTGGAATAGAAGTGAAGGAGAGTAATTGCAGGTGGGTTTGAAGCCTTTTGAGCATTGAGACCATAGGAGCCTCAACATTGACTAGCTCAGTTCCCTTCTTGCCTTCCCTGTGACAAATGTTTACATATCTGTAAATGGAATTTAAAACTGGTCCCTAACCTACTGCTTCAGGCCTCCTAAGTACTCAAACAATATTATCCATTATCATGCTAAATATAGATTGCTTCCGTGGTGACTTTCAAAACACACCTTTCACTCTGGCTAATTTAGGAGTGTGTATGAGGCTAGGTAGGAAATAGATTCTGACTCTGCTTTCCAAATTGCCCAGTAGGTTTCCCCAGTAACCTATCCTGTTCTTCCCGCCTATTTCCCACAGCTGATGGTCAATGACACAGTCCAGCAAGGGCACACTGCTCTTTCTTCCAGGGTGTGATTATTTGCTAAACCCAAGAAAATTAATTATGCTTAAGATGATAGAATTCATCACCTAATCATATCTTAAATGAGGGATTAATTAATTAACACACCAGGACGCAGGCTGATAATGGTTACACTGTTTCAGAAACACTGGTAAAGAAGCCAGAAGAATCCAAATTACTCACTAGGGTTCAAAGAGGAAACGAGAAAAAAAAATACTTAATGCAAGAATCATGACTCTAATAGCTTTAATCACACTTCTGTGAAGAAACAGATTACTGTTCAGTTTTGAAGCAATGTAAAAATAAACTTTCAGTACCCAATTAAAAATCTTTGCATGTTACGTACCTTCACTGGCATGTCGATCTCTAAATACGTTCTTGGGATGGACACTGAACCCTTCTATATCATGAACTGAAGAGGCCCTCCGGATGCTACAGAGGCTTTCCCTTGACCTGGAGTGAGTTAGTTGGGAACTTGACTGCAGCATGTCAGGGTAGAGGCGGTCCCATTGCCTTTTGGGAGAGGAATGGTCCAGAGGTCCTGATATGTTCACTAAGGGAGAACACTGGCTAGGCTGTATCAAGGCTTTCGTATCATCTGCTTCAGAGGGACTGCAACTTTCTTTCGTGGGAGATTTAAAGTGCTTCATGGCCACAGAGTCATCGCTGTGTTTAGAAGAATCAATGACGACCACATCTGGATCTTCCTGTGGCAAGGACTGCTTTCTGTACGTTAGAACTCTCAGACCAGGAAATTTGAACCCAAAAAGTTTCCCTACAAAGGAAGACAGAAAAGAGTATTCTCACACTGTGAATATATTCTTTAAAAATAATAAACACAACCAACTCACATTTAAATGCCATATAAAAATAACTTTTAATCTATATTTAATTAATTCTGATTTAATAAGAGCTATTGTATAAAAATTTTCTGATATATATTATATATATGTGTGTGTGTGTTATATATATATACACACATATACACACATATTTGCTATTGATAATTACAAAAGAATCCAATGACATGAAGACATTATTTACATGACACATGATCTTTAGTTTTTACAGATTAAATACCCACAATTTATATATAAAAATAGAACAAACATCTTATATCAAGGGTTAGACAGAGGAATCAATGGGTACATACAGGATGGTAAAGGTATTGATAGTGGTAAAGAGAGACATGAGTTTGAAGTAGGGTTGATGCACTTGAAGGTATCATTAGTAGCATTTTAATTAATAGTACTGTAACTGTAATTGTAATTTAATAGTATTGTAACCAAATAGTATTTTGTCTTTAACAGTTCTGTAAATTCAGTTTGGGTAGTAAAAGGGAGATAGATTCTAACCAAAAGTTTCTCAATCCACCTGGAAGGCTTGAAAAGTTATAGGCTGCCCAAGAGTTGTGAAGATAAGAATTTGTTTATTTGTGTGCTTATTTATTTATCAAATTATTCAAATAATAATTTGTTACATTTGTTGTTGTTCGTAAATCTAAGAATGTGATTGCGATGGTGCACTTACATCAGAGTGAATGATGCATTGACAATTATGCAAATATAAACATTTAAATGAATATTATTTTAATTTAATTGTAATTAATTTAATTGTAATTAAATACAGCTAATTTAAATAATAGCTAAATAAAAATTAAAGAACCCAGCATTAAATATTAGCTAAATAAACAAACTAGTAGTAGATCTGTAAATTAAAACAGTAAAAAATTAGCTTTCCTGCCTTCAAGTTAGAAGAAAATGAGGGAAACACAAAATTTATCTTAACTACTGTGGAGGTTTGCTGGTGGAATTGTAAATTCCTGCAGACCCTTTCGGAAGTTATGTACCAGTATCTATCTATTGAAATGAGAAAGAAAGTTCACATTTCACTTGACACAGCAATTCATATTTATGATTCAAAGACACGGAAGCAGAAACCAACTGAATTTTCATTAAAAGGAGATTGGTTGAAAAAAAACTGTAGCATCTTATACTGTATTACAAGAGGCTGGAGATGCTAGAAAATTTGCATGCTTTAATTAAAAGTCGTTCAAATGTATTCTTAAGAATAACTTAAGTTTTGACTTCGTATACGTATGATATTATTTTTAATAAAAAAATCCAAGAATTTATTTGTTCATACAAATTGGATGACAACAGAGGAAAACATGAAAAAGCACAATTTGAACTTGTCTTGTGGATTTGCTCAGTGAGCAGGTTGAAAGCAAACAAGGCGCATTGCATCCACACCCTTTTTATTTGCATCTATTGTTGCTTTAAGAATGTCTTTTAAAACAGAAATGAAATGGTGATAAAACAAGTAAACTTACATCTTCAAAGAAAACAAAAAGCTGAGAGCACCTAGACAGTAACCTGCTACTCAATGATTCTCTAATATTTCCAAGAAAACCCCTAATTTAAAACGTGTAATTCTAACAGAGTAGCCTAGGTCTGCGAGGTATTTACTGTCATTCTGGGTATTTAGCTCATGTCTGTAGAATTCAGTCTTTTCCTCCTTGTTTTCTTCTTTAAAAGTCATGGAAACAAGCCAACATGGACATTGTGGTTTCATATTGCATGAATTTCTCAATTTGTTGAAGATGGTTCTAAAACACAAGAAAACACCACTCCACACTCAGAAGCTTTTCTTCATTTTGAAAACATGCTTAGTGAATGGTATTATCCACCCACATATTTTTTAATCCTCCTCTTAATACAATCACTGTATGAAATTGTAACCTACCTAGTTGGATAAGTCGGAGGTTCCAGGGTTATCCTCAATACCATTCTCTGATTAAACCCCATCTTCTATAACCCATAATAATAACCTTCCAACTGTATCCAGTTAATCTAATCATCTTTTTGACGTTTACACTTTTTTTCATCTTACTGTTTTTCTTCATTCTAATTAATGGTTGAGCTGAGGGTTTTTTCCTCCCCCCATAGGATGGTGATCACTTATTTCCCAAAGACAATGAGTTTTCTAAATAAACTATTCTTATCTCCCTCCATAACTTCTTACTTAGTAAATGCACACAATCTCTTTCCTACTCCTCAGGTGTCCTCTTGCCCACTAGAATCCAGTCACGAGGATTTTTTCATTTTTCTGGAGGCCTGTGCTTCTTTCAGATTCAGGGCTTTTTTCTGTAGGATCTTGTCCTTCTGCCTACTTGAGTCATCCTTTAGGTAGAGCCCAGATTAGCTCTAGAGAGGATTTTTCTTTCCGTCTGAACCAGGTTGACATCTCTTCACAGTTTTCATCACATGAACTAATAATACACACAGTGATATCTCAGTTAATATTTTTCTACCCACCATGTAAGAAAGGCCTTACTTATTTTGCCTCATTTCTGAAAAAATGCTTGAGTAGGGCAAATAGAGTTATACAAACACATAATAAACTGAGCTGATAATGTATTTAGTTTGGATTAGAATATATAATTACCCTGGTCATTATAGTTGTGTAATCTTAGCATCCTGGAACTGTGTTGACTCTTATGTTCTTTACAACTGAGTAGAACTAAATGTATCCTGGGAACTCTATATTATGCCTTGTCTACCTGACACAAATCTTATTACCAATTTTACCCTTTGAGACAAGGTTTAAATAGCTTCCATCTTGATTGTTAAGTTTACACAGAAGAGTTCTGATGTCCTTCATCACCTAGAGAATATAGATAAAATGCTTGTTGGAGAAAAATTTAGAATTAAGCAGGCTAATTTATTATGCCAACTTTTCACTTGTAGTCTAGTAGATAGCAATACTAAAAGTAATTAATATAGAATTTATTTTCCTAGTAAAATACTATGACATAATGTAAGTGTATTGAACATTATATTTGGATTAATATACCAAGATGAGCGCAAGCAATCTGCACAGATAAGATTATATATGGGTAGAAGACTATAGGGGTTTTGAAAGCACTTTTACATACTTCTGGTAACTGTTTTTTATATGCTCACACAAATTGCCAAGTTAAAAATCAGTGAGCTGCATCAAAATCATTTGATTAGTTTTTAATGCACATGAAATTGAGTTACAGTTTACAAATCAATTTTGCAAGTTTTATTACAATGCACCGAAATTCAATGCCTATTTTTACTCATTTTTCATCCGTTACACTACATGCTCCTTCTGAAGAATACCCAGTCACTCTCTGAAATTAATGATCGTACAGGCATTTTATTTTGCTGCTGCGTTTCGGTCACATCCAAGGTGGTACAGATGGTTGTTTCTGCACCACTAGGTTAATATGACCATGTTGTATTGCATTACAGATTTAGTTGTCTCCATGTAGTTCATGTGGAAAGAATGCACATTGAGAAATTTGTGCCCCACTATATTTCCTTAAGGGATAGAATATACAACATAGATAAGTGTAATTGTCGTGGCTTTTTATTCTGTAAATGTCTTGTTAAGTCTTCAGATTTTGTTAAATTTACTTTCTTAGTTGAATAATTAGATTCTATTTATTCTCGTGTCTACTCAAATAGAAAAACCTAAAAAAAGAAAAAAACTCAATATTTTTCACAACTCATACATTGTCAGAAATAAAAACACTGATAAACTGCTTCCATTGATGTAATTTAGCTTAAATACATAATTTAAGCAACAAGTGGTGCTGGTAGCTGCAAAGATTGGAAATAGCCTTTCTTGTGGAAAAATGAATATTCTTACAAAAATGTCCATCTAGCTTTTAATCATCGATTTTTTTCTTGAAACTACAAGTCCTTATTTTCTTCATTCCATTTACTATCATTTTACCAATTTTAGTACTTTGAAAAATCTAACAATTTTATAACAAAAAAGCCAGTATGTGGCTCAAAAGTATGTACCTCTTGTCTGGTTGTTCCCAGTTGTGTTAAGGTTATGCAAATGGAGAGCATCCTCAGGTGTGGCAAAGATCTTTAGAGTGGCAGGGAAGTGGGCAGAGAGAAGTAATGAAGGCTGCCAGTGTAGATTTCCCTTAGTGGGTTAGACTGTGTCATTGAAAACAGGCTGTTGCTGGGCAGTGGTGGAGCAACCCTTTATTCCTAGCCCTCTGGAGGCATAGACAGGTGAATGTTTATGAATTTGAGGCCAGCCTGGTCTATAAAGTGAGTTCCAGGACAATTGGTGCTACATAAAGGGGGAGGGAGGGAGGGAGGGAGGGAGGGAGGGAGGGAGGGAGGGAGGGAGGGAGGGAAAGAGGAAGTAAGAGTGGGAAGAAGAAAGGGAGGGGGAGAAAAGAGAAAAGAGAAAGAAAGAGAGGGAGAGAGAGACAGAGACAGAGAGAGAGACACACACACACACACACACACACACACACACAGAGAGAGAGAGAGAGAGAGAGAGAGAGAGAGAGAGAGAGAGAGAGAGAGAACAGATTGTATATTGTATAAATATTTTCATGGGAATATTCTCAGGAACTAACTGTCAGAAGGGAGGAGGGACTGGGAAGAGCTAAAATCAATTGTCTAAATGGATAGTTTCAACCAAATCTTAAGGGAGGAGTTGATGATGGAGCTCTTGGGCTACAGCTTAGAACTGCTGCTGTTGGTAGATTGCTCTCAGGCCTTAATTCATTTCTAACTCCCCCTGACCTCCATCTTAAGACTACCTTAAGACACAAGGCTTCAGGATTCCAGTGTGATCTTAAAATTTCTGTCACTCTTTTGAAGTCTCTTATATCTCTGCATCACCCAGTCACTGACTGTAACCATCCCTTGGGAGAGGTTATAACCCTGTGTAAACCCATTTCCACCAATGAATAAGATACTCAGACCTCCTGAGAGGCTGGTTGGTGTGTGTGAAAGTTCATTACTTTGAGCTTTTTTGCTATCACAACCAAGAGCAAAGTGTTCAGTACAAAGAGGGAGAAAAAGAGCCTACATTTTTTTTCTAAAAAAAAAGTTGTCATGGATGAATTCTATTATCAATTATCTAATGTAAAAAAAATGAATGGGTTTCTGTAAACTCAGGGTATCCATACACTTAACACTTGAACAGAAAGCCTTGAAGCCAGAGTTCTCCAGCTCAATAAGCACTGATACAGGGAGGGACATGAATTTAATCCAGGCAAATACAGTAAAAAATCAAATTTGATGGGAGAAACAGAAAATGATTGACACATCAATCACCTTTTTCTTTTTATGGAGAGACCTGTGATAGAAGCCCCTTGAAAGGAGATGAGGTTTTTTTTTTCCTCCTGCTAAGTGAGGGATGTTGTGGTATATTATGTCATTAAGGGGATGTGAGAACAAGCCAGAATACTACTAACAAGGAAGGTTTTCATTGGCAGTTAGATTGGAAAAAAATAATTTTCAATATGTACTCAGTACTGACCAACTAGCTATCCTGAATAATGAGTGGTAAATGGACCCGTATAGCCAGTGCAGTTTTGGTTTTAGTTATTAAAACAAAATAAAACAAGTCACTTCCCCAGACACAAGAGTCCACTGACAGACTTAAAGTAAAGCTGAAGATATAAATGGAGTTCTTTAAAGGAGGAGATGTAATTAATAAAGACAGGAGACATGAGGAAAAACAAAACAAAACAAAAACAAAACAAAACAAAAATCATGATCTTATAAAGGAAAGAACAGTGAACCATGGACAAATTGGGATCTTGTAGTAATGTGAGTCTCAGTATGCTGTGTGAAGGTCAGGAGGCAGCCTTGCTGCAGCAAGGCATGAGAACAGTCGCAGCAGCAGCAGCAGCAGCAGCAGCAGCAGCAGCAGCAGCAGCAGCAGCAGCAGAAGCAGCAGCACATTTCTCTCTTAACATGTTAACATTGCTGCTGTGTCTGTGAAGCCCTGCTTCCAATCTGGCTACACCATCATGACAGCAAAGGCGGCAGTAAACAGATTTGGACAAGGGAGATAAGCAAGAGGACAGGGTAATGAGATGGACTGCTTTTAACCACTCAAGGCTAAAATCATTCAGTAAGGAGACAGAGGGAATGAATGGAACATACCAACATTGCATATGCTTTAATTAGATCTCTATGTGTTTAAAATAACCACTAAATCAATAAGACCATGATTTTACCATTCTGTTATTCAGTCTCTCTCGGGTATATATACATTTTCCCCTCTCCAAATGCCAAGTTAAAGAATCAATTCAGGTCTCCTGGAAGTGATAACATCTTAACTTATATTGATTCTGGATGATCATGCAGCCATCATGCTGATGGGAACTCTAAATAGAATGTTCAAAATATGAATGAGAAATAGTCTAGTTTCCAAAAACTGTATGACTAAAGACTGTCCCTGATTTTCATGTTGCTAGGTAACAAAATATTTCATAGGATGCTCAGAGGGAGCCACTATGAGGGTATGCTTTTGCTGACCTGTGTTTTGATCAAAATCTATTCTTAACAGAGTACATATTTTTTTAACCTATCACAAGGACTTCAATTGATCTTAGATGTATGTTGTTGTCTATATAATAGGGAGACTGTGGCAAAAATTTAATTAAACTTCTCTATTTGTTTTTGCAACAATGTCATGGTTACTTTTTTTCTATATTAAATACAATTCTTAAAGGAGAAACTTTCAAAGGAAAGATGAAAATAAACATTAGTTACATTGTAAAACCTTTAATTGAATTCTACTGAATAACAGATGGTTTCTTTAGTTAATGTGTGCTGGTTAGGGAATTCTGTATCAAAATTGCAGCTTCTCATCATTGAATTAAAGCATGACTTTCAGCTCCAGTGGAGACTAGTAAAAGCATGGTGGAAAACTTTCTGCAAGTGAAACACATGGAACATTTCTTAGTTTCTTACTTGCTTGGGCTCAGAAAACAGGCACAAATTTGAGGAGGTAATGTAGCTGTTGAAAGGAACGTATGTTTTATATGTTAACTATCTTGAGTGAGTCCAAATCATACGAATATGGGTTTTGTGACTTAAATTAGAAAGATAAGTGCCTAAATTATCAAATGTAATTTTGTTTGTATAAAATTAGTTTCAGTTGAAACTTTGAAGATAACTCAAACTTTCAGTAAGAATAATAGTAAAATTTGTGCCAGAAGAAATAAGGTTAATCTTTGTAAACATGACTAAGTGAAAAAGTTCACTTCTGAAAGTTGTTGTAATAAAGACACTTTATAGACATTTGAGGTTATTTTATTACATGACTTACATTAGATTTCACCTAAAATTATTTTATTTGAGTGTTAGTTAACTTAAACCATGGTACCAGAATGGTGTGTTTGATATACACAGAGTATTGAATTTCTGTATTCTGAGTCAGTAGTTCTGATGTAGAGGTCCAAAACTTGCATTTTCAAACATGTTTTATGTTCATAGTAATGATCTTACCATGTGGAAAGTTATGACCAGAACAATCTTGTTGATATCCAGTCAGTAGAAAATAAATCAATAATTTCATGTTAAAAACATGCATGTATTTTCATTGCACAAACACACACAGATACTGACTATTGGTAAAGTATTTGTAGAGGTATAAGAAAGAACATGTTGGGCAGGGAGGTGGGAGTGGGTGGGTGGGTGGGGGCACATCCTTATAGAAGCAAGAGGAAGGGGGATGGGATGGGAGTTTCTGGGCGGGTGGGAAATGGGGAAAAGGGATAATATCTGAAATGTAAATAAATATCTAATTAAAAAAGGAAAGAAAAGAAAGAACATGTTGTTGCTTTGAAATTGAACTTAAGAGTCTCTGGCTACATTAAATTAGGTAAATATTCTTTAATTTTCTACAATCTCTACCTTTCTTTTAGTACTGACTTTCAAAATTCATTTTAGTGTATTTTTTTAAAAAATTAGGATTATGATATGATATGATTAAGTTTTATTGTGTTCTATTGGGTAAACGGATGTACTCAATGTAGACAAAGTATGAAGTTCTATGTTCCCACAGGAATAGAACCATGTAGATCTGCTTGCATGAGGTGAGATTTCCACAGGAAAGAGTCTTTTGAAGTAGATATGCTACAAAATGGTAACCTCCTACTAGACAACACATGACAAAAGGCTATTTCAGTTAAACTCTACAGACTATGAGAAGACATAGACGATGAAGCTAATGAAATCATGGAAGCTACTTCGATTTAGATCTTTGTATTGCATACATATAGTATTTTGGAGTTTTATGTTTTAGGCAACAAAAAGATAGTGTAAAGGAGAGAGACAGCAGATTACTGTAATCTGAGTGCAGCAGTGTTTCATGTAATATTGGAGAAAAGAAGCTGGAAGAAGAAATTACAATACTGAAACTATTACATTAGCTAGAATAAGGTGTGCTAGAGCTCTGGGTAGAATAATTGTATAGACATGATATAAGGAGAGATATTGAGAGATGTGATACATGTATTTTGTCCAGCCTTTTGATGGAAGACAAGAGGATTCAATGGAAGGAAAAGCTTAAGTGATTAATTAATGTCAACATCCATGATGATCAAAGAATTCTAAGTGAGAGAGACAAGAGATGTTAAGACACACTTGACTTGAAAGGGCAAAACTTCAGAAGTACAGAAATATTCCAAAGACATACCCAATGGCCATTGGGTATGTCTTTGGAATATGTCATTGGATGAATTTCTCAGACAGAGTGGTTCTCAACCTGTGGGGTGTGACCCTTTCAAGAGGTTTTGTGTGACCCTTTCACAAGGGTCACCTAAGGCCATCAAGGAACTGAACATATGCTGCTAAAACAACTGCTCTCTTTAAAGATGCAGTGAGTATGGTTGCCTAGAAGTAAAAGAAGACAAGAAGGGAATCTAACTCACCTATGTAAAGGACCATCTAGATGTAAGTAAAGTGAACTCAGTTGTGCTGCTCTGTGGAATGAAGGTAAAAGTGGAAACAGTGGTACATGTGTGGCTCAAACACCTACAGCAAAAAGCAAATAATAGAAACCAAGAAAACCCAAGTACACGAAACTTAAGAAAATGTGTGCTGAGCACAGTGAATAGAATAACACAGGCCCTGTTCAAAGGATGGTTAGTATTCTATGCTGGCTTATAAGGAACATTTGGGGTATGTCGTTAGCTACTCAAAAGAGAGACAGCCAGATATCCTAATTTTAATGTGCAATATCCAATTTTTAAATGTTGGCAACAAATTCAACTAATTAAAACTTTTAAAAAAACATGATGTGATATAAACAAAATGTGTCTGTTGAAATGCAGGCTATTTATTCTCAGCAGCTTGAGTATGAGCAACAGAGGAAAGAGCCAGGAGAAAACATTGGCATGGGAGGGAGACACTGGGGAAGATGGAGCAGGCTAGTGCAGATCCTTAGGGGATTATGTAAGTTTCACTTAGGATTTGTCAGCCAGAGGTGGCCTGTAGTTGCTGAGGAATTTCCAATGTCCTCCTTCACCCCTGCTGTGGGTACAAGAAGAAAAGCTTTTTGTGGTACAACACAAGAATGGATTTGAGGTCATGGTCATAAGGACTATAGAGATTGGAAGTGCCTTCTCTAGTTAATGGGAGAAATGGGAGAAAATCACAAGAGAAAAAAGCATCTCAAATAAAGTTTTGAGATGTGTAGTCAATTAGTACCTTGGTCAGATAATTTTTCTAAGAGCGAAGAAAACTTAACTGGAGCCTGTAGTTTCTTAGAAAATATACCCAAATTATGGCCTAAACTCAATACATCATTTGATAGTGAGTAATATAGATTTAAATTTAGACTCAGAGGTAGTCCAGATCCTATCCCAGGGAATAATGCCACCCACAGTGGGCAGGTCTCCCCACCTTAATTAACCTAATGTAGATAATACAGGGATAGCATGCTTTGCCCAAGACCTATTAACTAGTAGATTCTAGCTCACATCAAGTTGACAATTGAGATAAACTATTGAACAATTAAGAATTTTGTTCAATTTTAGTTTCCTAAATGTTCTCAAGAAAGTTTTAGCAGACTCTATCATTTCATTTTTTAAAGAATATTCTACATATGATACCTAAAAAAAAAAAAAAACTAACTTTCTCTTTTATTATTATTGGCATTGATTTGTTAAATGGATTCATTGTACAGTATTTGATAATTTGATAGGCATATTCAGTAATACATTTTTTTATCTACATGTTTCACTGGGAGACATGAATCATCTATTTGTGTCTGATTCTGTATCCTTCACAGATAATATTGCAAAAATTTATTTATTCTGGAAATATGCTTACTTTTCATATGTTGGGGCTCCAGAATTTAAAGTTAGTATTTTTTCCTGAGAATGTTTATTATTCCTGTCCATAAAGAAGTCTCCCATTTTATAACCTCTATTTTCTATTGTACAGATGACATTGTTTCTTTCCCTTAATACTTTCAATTTAATAAAATCTGTACATGTTACTTTTAAGAAGACAAATAATTTACAGAAAAATGTGTCTTTAATAAACAGTAAATGGACAGTTTTCTCCTTTTCTCTTCTCTTCTTTCATTCTTTCTCTCATAATTATATGCACTAGGTTTTCATAAGAAATTAATCATTGAGACAAAGAAAATACGAGTTTTAAATGTGTTTTAGTGTATCTATCATATATGTCAGTGTAACTATGCTTTTTGGACAGTTTCATTGACCCACATGTTGGCAATTGGATTATAGGCTTCAAGTAACAATCTCACTATGTTTGGAGTTAACATTGTATTAGGTCAAGAAGTATAGAGGTTCTATGATCTCAGACTCTTGTTGAGATCTTTTCAGGTTTAACTAGAATTTGATCTTCTTAATGGAAAGTTCCAAAGAAAATTATCCAATTCTATTCTAGAAACCCAAAGTCAAGATGTGAAACTACTTATGCAAAGGTTCTTTTCTAGTTGTTTATCTTAGCGTCTGTTAAATTGTTTGCTTGCACAAAATGACCTCTAGCCAATACAGAGGAAGATACCAGGATGTGTTTTTTACCTTGCCCTAAATGCTCAGGCTATACTTAAGTCCCAACTTGCTGGAATGTAGAGTTTTAATTGGCTATAATCTGTGTTTGAATAGACATCTCTAGTGGGCTTCCTGTAATTATATGTGTTTTTCCAAATCTGTTTGTTAGATCAAGCAGAATAGTATCCAAATATTTTTCTTCCTTCCTTCCTTCCTTCCTTCCTTCCTTCCTTCCTTCCTTCCTTCCTTCCTTCCTTCCTTCCTTCCTTGCTTCTTTTCTTCTTTATTTCTTTCTCCTTACCTTTTCTTCTTCTTCTATGGCTTCCTTCCCCACTCTCTTCTTTTTCTATCAAAAGATGTTTGAAAGAGCCAAAGCCATTATTTTGTACTGACAATAAGATTCTACTCTAAAGGAAATAAATCATGAGGTTTTGTCAAAGATGAGACATAATATGCAATGTTACCAAGCAAAATTTTGGTCTTTTTAACTTTTCTGCTTGATTTAACAATTAATTCTTGAAAGTCTGACACAATGTTAAGAGAAATGAAGGACAAAATGACAAAGGATGTGAATGAAATCACTGCACTGGCTGTAAATAATCAGACTTTGAAAAGCCATAGAAACAAGTGTATCTGCATATCTTTTACTTTCTCCAGTGATTTCCTCTGTGGGTGACAGCGATACTTTGGGGAAACACACATATGCACAAGGAGCAGAATCTCTATTGGCCTTGCCAAGACTTTCCCATGAGATGCCAGTCTAACTGAACATAAAATGTCATAGATCATGTTTGTATTCTGGGAGCTGTTATGTTGAATTGTTTCTGTTTAAGAAACCAAGGTGTCTAGAAGGTCACATATGCCAGAGAAGCAAGAAGTTCTCAGGACCTAATGGAGATGTTAGTCAAAATACCCAACAAAGGGAAGATAGAACCTGTTGAAACCATATCCAGTGGATACACATAGTCCCTGGCTGAGGGATGAGGCCACCCACCCATAACAAAAAATTTAACCCAGAATTGTTCCTGTCTAAAGGAAATTCAGGGACAGAGAGTGGAGACGGAAGGAAAGCGATCCAGAGAACCCTCCCACCTAGGAATCCGTTCTATCTGCAGACACCAAACCCAGACACTATTGCTAATGCCAAGAAGCACTTGATGACAGGTGCCTGGTATAGCTGTCCTCTGAGAGGTTCTACCAATGCCTGACCAATACATATGCGGATGCTTGCAGCCAACCATCGAACTGAGCATGGGGACCCCAATGGAAAAGTTAGGGAAGGACTGAAGGAGTTGAAAGGGATTGCAACTTCATAGAACAATATCAACTAACCAGACCCCCTAGATATCTCAGGAACTAAACCATCAACCAAAGAGTACACATGGAGGGATCCATGGCTCCAGCTGCCTATGTAGCAGAGAATGGCCTTATCTGGCACCAATAGGAGGGGAGGCCCTTGGTCTTATGGAGGCTCCATGCCTCAGCGTAGAGAGATGCTAGGGTGGTGAGTGGATGGGTGAGTGGGGGAACACTCTTATAGAAGCAGGTGGATGGGGGATGGTATAGGGGGTTTGGGGAGAGAAAACCGGGAAGTGAACAATATTTGAAATGTAAATAATCAACAACAACAAAAAGAAACCAAGGTGTCAATTCAACATTTTTGTTTCAGTTTTAAATGAATGTACTATCATTTTTTCCCCCTAAATCTCATCCTCATCTATGGTGTGGGCATGCGCTCTATTTATTACTTCCATTCAGATAAAAGGCACCATTCCATTGGTAAAATGAAGTAAATGAGAAGATGGTTAAAAAATAAAGTAAGTATTCGTTTCCTATGTAGACAACCTAATGTTCGTGGATATTCACAAATACAGATATTCATGGCAGATAGAGGTGGGTATAACTTAAGTTTACTGTCATAAACCATTCAGTAGTGAGTGAATGGGATAAGTAGAGAACATAAGTTGAAGTGAATATCACCTTAAAGGCACAATATCACAATGAGATTTTTTTATTGTAGCTTAATTTGTTTCAAAACATATATTTTGAAAAATTGATGAATTACTGATTTTTCCAGAAAATTTCTCAAATGTATTTTTCAGGGTAAAAATTCAGGATGTTGGTATTTTATTGCATTAATATATTTGTTCCTTTTTTGCTTTAAGAGAAAATTAAATTTATACTGCTATTTAGACTCGGCAAAGGAAGTAATTTGATACTATGATAAATGTTTAATTGTTCAGTTCAGTATTAAGCTTAAGTTTATACTTACAGGGAGGAACATGCTATGACTCATGGACCACAAGCCACTCCGCCAGGAAAACAATGAATAAAACCCCAATATGACACAAAACATGCAATAAAGCACTATGCTTGGTTTATGTTTTTAGGTCGTGGTGGTGGTAGTGATGTGTGTGTATGTGTACATGCATCTTTGTGTGTGTGTGTGTGTGCACGCGTGTGCCCGCATGTACACATATATGTGTATGTGTGAAATTAAAAAATATCTATTATGTAATTGTCAAGCTTGTACTTTGTAGATAACTGTTCTGAATTATAATGTCAAGAGTTTGCTAGTGGACTTAGGATGATGGCTCATTCAGTGAACTATACACAGAGAAAGAGAGAGAGAGAGAGAGAGAGAGAGAGAGAGAGAGAGAGAGAATGAGAGCTTGAGATCTACCCCCAGAACCCTTGTGAAAAATCTAGATGTGAGAGCTAGGAAAACAGCTTTATGAATAAAGTCTTGTTATGTAAGCTTGACAAATTGAATTCCGATCCCTAGAAGCTGTGTGAGAAACAGGTGGGCATGGTAGCCACTGGAGTCTCAGCACTCAAGAGACAGAGACAGAGACAGACCACTAGGGCCAGCAGTCAAGCAAGAACTGGTAAATTCGAAGTTCATCGAGAGACCCCAATTCAGTAAATAAAAAGTGATTGGGGAAGACACATGATGTCAACTTCAGGACCACACATCATTGTACATACACATGTACACATACACACACCCACGCATATGCATATAAATGCACACAAATGATTAACACACACACACACACACACAAATGATAAAGTATAAGTAAATGCAAAGCTGGCTGCATCAATGCAGGCTTGCAGTCTCAACACTCCAGAGGTTGAAACAAGAGTTCTTGGAGCTTGTTAATGGCCAGTAACGCCTAGGTCCATGAGGAGACCTGATCTCAAAAATAAGATAGTCACAGAAAAAAGTTACTAATGTTAACCTCTGGCTTTATACTTATACATACCTCCTCCTCACCCCTGTTTCTAGGTTTGGGTATGACTGTCAGCACAGGATTTTGGTAGCAGGCTTTTATTTTATACATTTTTTTTATTTAATGCTCATAAAAATATAAGATTTTAAAATATCTATTACTAACAATTTGTTAACATTTTATTATGTCTTCCAGCATCCCTTAGACAATACAAGATATATGAAGTCCAATTTTTGTATTAATTGTCTCTCAACCATAGAAATCAATAAGGAAGAGGTCAAATCAATGTACCCATAAAGCATGGGTACAACATTGTTAATGGGATCTCTTCAGACTTCAGTGTTCATGGACACCTAGAAAGGACCACCTAGGACGAGAACAGCAGAATTTGCCAAGCAGAGCACAGGGCAACATAGATAACAGAACCACACAGAGTCTATGTGGGAAAAGTGGAGGCACACATCTTAGGATGATGAATTGCACTCTGAAGAGACCCATTGGAGAGGAGTGTCCACACAGGAAAACAAATAGGAAGTATGTGATAAAAAATGGTCATATAATTAGTTATATAAGACCGCAGATCCCAAACCTCTACTGTAGTCAAGGAGGTTAGTATTGACTCCTTGTCAGCAATACTTAAAGGAAGAAAATAATGAATAGATCACTGGGGGCTAGGACAATCCAAATGCAAAGCAATACTCAAAGTGGTACTATATACCAATGTTGTCCTTTATGTATTGGGGTTACAGGAGACTCGTGTCTTTATTTGTCACTCTTTTATTGTTATGATAAAATACCATGACCAAGGCAATTTATAGGAGGAAAGGATTATTTGGGCTTTGGTACTAGAGTGATAAAGCTTCATCATGGAGGGGAAGAAACAGGCATGGCAGCTGGAACAACAAGCTCAAATATTGAACCACAAGCTCAAAGTAGAGAAAGTAAACTAGAAATGACCTGAATCTTTAAACTCTCAAAGCTTATCCCCCAAGACATACTTACTCTAGCATGGCCATACCCCTAAATTTAACCAAATAGCACTACCAACTAGTGACTTAATATTTAAATACCCAAGGCTTTGGAAGACCATTATTCAAACTACTACCATGTTAAATAATAAAAAAAAATGTTCTGAAAACACTGTGCAACTATACGTTTTATTTAGTAAGTTATAGAAAAACTGAGGAAGATTGCATGAATAATGATTATATTTTATTAGAAATTTAAGATGAAACATGAATGAGACATTTACAAATGTCCCATAACTGACAAGCTAGCATTAGGTAGGGAGAAAAAAAAGTAAGACAATATTTGAGTGACATGTTGTCAAACTAAAGGAGTCTAATGATATAATCAAAATCAATAAGTCAAATAGCAGACTACTAAAGTTATTTAGGAACACGAAGACAAGCTCAAAGAAATATATTATTAACTAAAATTGTGTGGTGGGAAGGGCAGAAAAAGAACTTTGAGATAATTGTTTTCTTGTCGAAGTAAAGAACCATGATGAGGAAAAACAAAGGATCAGGAACAAATCTATAAATTCAACAAACTATATAATTGCAACTATGTGGCATCTAATAAACTATTTTATAAAAACAACTATTAGAAATGTAAAAATGTTACCAAATATAAAAAGGGATATGTGTAGATGGAGACAACCAAACATTACAAAATAAAATGTAATAGATCAACACAGACTATGACAGCCCAACAGAAAGCAAACAATTCTACCAATAAACATGCATTCTCATTGGAGATGTAATCAAATGAAAAGGAAGTGTAATGCCCCAGAGTTTTCAAATAGCAAACATCAAACAGTACGAACTGATACAACTAAGACAAATCTTAAAATTTATTTTAAAATTCAATGGCAAAAGATAAGAAGATTCATTATGTCATGAATTAAAGTACATGAGATGGAGTTGGAAAAGTATTAAACAAAACAAATAAAATATCCTTTAAATGTGTAAACTACCTTGCTTTACCGATATAATGTTATTTATCTGAAGTATATTTCTAAGGCATTTTTATAAGATTATTGGTCCATGATTTTAAGCTGAGATAATATTTTTAAATGTATAAGCTAATAGTTTATCAAGCAATACAAATCCTTTGTGTACCTCATATGAAGTATTATTTCTAATACTTGAAATATCTAATGCTTGAAAACAACTTAAGTGTTTTCAGTAAAGTATTGGTAAAATAGACCAAATAATGGAGCACACCTTTAATCATAGTACTATGGAAGAAGATGCAGTGAGTTCAAGGCCAACTTGAACATACTGAGTTCAGGGGCTATCCAGGGCCACACAGCATGACACTGTTCTTTAAAAAGGCATTGGTAAAATGCATCATGCCATATACCAGTCATATGAATTTCAAAGAGGATGATTGAGTTTGTAAAGTATCAAAGAGTAACATCAGCTATGTTTTTCTGGTATAAAATGTTTATAATTTCTATGTGAATACATTTTTAAGAGCTGACATGCAAATGAGTACAGAAGCCGTCAAATGCCATGACTTCATGGACACGTAGCCTTTTACTTACGGTTTACAGTTTTGACTGGTAATATGGGGTTGACTCTCTCTGGGGAGGCACCGTTGTCTTCATCTGTCACATACTCAAAGTTAATGATGAACATCATAGCCACACCCTCTTGGTTCTTCACTGGGATTATGTGAGTGTTACAAATAAATGTGGAACCTAAGGAGAAACAAAACAAATGTTAGATCAAAAATATACCTTCTGTGTGAACTATCAGGAAAATAAAATGAAATATATTTCTATAAAAATTGGGCTGAAATAATCTTTGATATTCAATAAAATAATTTACTATTTATGATATATATATACATATATATATATAATATACACATATAGAGTATACAGTGTAATCTAGTTGCTATTATTACACATTGTAGAAAATGACAATATCAATCCTCATTAACCTTTATCAATAACCTTAATAGCTAATATATGAAAATATTTTTAAGATTCTAGAAAACACTACCAGACATATTTACATTAACTACATTTACTACATATTTACATTAAATTTGTTTTTATATGACTTATATAAACAGTGAAGAGACGCTCATTTTATAGCATCATGATTTTGGAATTCAAAAGTTCTTTTTTCTTAATTTCTTGAACACAATAAATTACTGGCTACCAAATGTGTTACAATAAGTGAGAAAAATATGCAACATCTAAAGATAATGCTTTTGTTTGGTTATAATTTGTTAGGAAAACGGAAATTATATGTATTATTGTATTGATTTTTCCTGTGTTGCTGTTAGCTACTAATGTTGATCCACCTACACAGTCTTTGCAATCCATGATCTATGGAGTACAGTTTTGAGAAGTTTAATGTGTTTAAACCTCTTGCTTCTGTCCGATTTCCTGGAGTTGACCACTAGTAATCCTTCAAAAATCCCCCTTACATCCTTATCATTTGAATATTTGCTCTATTGAGTCAGAGTGAGAGAAGTGTCACAAGTTATGGGTTTATTTCAGTCAGTTGAAAATGAAAAAATCTTCAGAATAGGATCTTGATCTCTCAGGTGATAACATGTGTCGTGAATATTCTCTCATTTTTTTAAGACTTTAGTTGAGATTGTATTGGTGGGAATTATGTTGCAATGTCAAAATAAAAAGAAGTGTCTGAAGGTTAGGTTGACTAGAGATTTTAGGTGAATCGTGAGAAAATACAGGACACCTAGAAACTAGGAACAAAGGGTTGGGCAGGTAGCACAAAGTTTGAACCAACAGCCTCCGCATCTATAAGAACCACAAGGTGCTGGCATTCAAAAGTGGCACCATGTATAAATTCTGTTGCAAGCAAAAGAAGCAGTGAATAAAACCTCTTTCTTGCTTCAGAGTCCTGCTTCATTGCTCAAGCTACCAAAGCTGAGGAAAGAAGCTGTTACTGATGCTGATGGAGGTGGAGGATGAGGGGTTTGGGGGGATGAGACTGAACAACTACTTACTATATGTTAAGCTGTTCCAATAGCTTCTATTTTCTACAGAACTGAGTAACTTTAGAGCAAAACTCCTTGTACTTTAGAGATACCAATGTGTTAATTATAATTTAGATTTCCAAATGCTGGTAGCCTCCCAAATTTGAAAGAGAATAGACCTTAATATAATGTCAAATTTTATAGAATGGTAGCCCTCAGTTACAGATGCTTTTAAAAAAAAAACATGCTTCAAGAATGATTTGCTGCACCTCCAGTCTTCAGCTGTATCTTCAATTCATCTAATAAAACAGTTAGCTAGAGCACTTGTCGAAGTTTCCATGGTAACAAACAGGCCGACTTTAGTAAACACAAAATAAGCAATTTAAGAGTGCTCCATTAAAACTAAATATAGAAGTGCTTCGGGCCAGGCATCACAATGCACACTGGTAATACAGAGTCTGAAGAGATGTGAGGAATGGCCGCTATGTACTATCCCAATGACTCAGAATACATACGATTTTGCCACTTAAAATGACATTTCCTGCATCATTTAGATTATAATTGTGAATTCACAGATTTGTTATTCAGCAGTTTCAAATATTTCAACATTTGAGATGTACTTCTAATTGCGAAACAAAATATAAAGCAGATCTTTGAGAAATCAATAAATAAAAGATCTAATAGGCTTGCAATAGAACAGAGTCATTTTGTATTGGCTAATAAAAGAAAAAGCATGCCCTTCCATAGAAATGCTTAAAATTTACAGTCGAGCACTGAAAAGAATATAATTATTGTGCTTCAGGAAACCAGTTCAATGCATGTATATCAGCTCCATACCTCAGTGCATACATATAATTAATCTGAGATTTATTGCTTACTACTATTCCTTCCTACATGCTTCCATTAAGTAATATATCCCTTTTACAGTCAACTGAAGACTCACGTTTATATGCTTTTCCTTTTTAGTTTTAGGGGTGAGGTGGATATATCTATCATTCTTTCGTAGCCTCTAGAAGCCACACAGTGAAAGGGAAAACACAAAATATTAGAAGAGGCACATATATGGAATGTATTTTAGCTTGCATAATTCTATGACATTCAAGGACCATTGAGTTACTGCTCCTGTTTAATATTTTTTTCCTAAATAAAATGGTAGAAGCAAAAAGAACAGAAGCATAATCCATGAAATGCTATTTTAAAATTGACAAAAAAATACATCTACTCTATGATGTTTAAATAGGATTAAATCAAGAAAAAATTAAACTCTGTTAAAATGAATAATGAATTCAAATAAAATTAATAGTGTTTGTTAAGAAGCAGAATATTTACAATAACATTACTCATTATTTATACAGGCATGCATGTGATTATGTTGCACTAATATTAGTTAGACTTAGGTTCAATTCCATGTTTTGTTTCCTGAATTTCCTGAGTGAAAACCTTTCCAAAGTAAAAAAGGCCATTTAGGAAGAACAGTGCTCATTTTAATAAGTTTTTCAGGAATTAAAAAATTTAAACTCTTGATTTTAGTCAAGAAAAGCATAGTGTTTTGAATAGTATAACAGTTATCTCTTTAGTCACAGATCAGTGGCTTACACTCAGCTATATTATAAAATGAAAGGTCATGATTTAACACTGTTGAGTGTATTTTATGTCTGTGATGTATACTCACAGGGCATCCTGTGCACACAAGGAACAACATGGAGGTCAGAGTGATTATCCCAGAGTATGTTGGCTATAGAGTGCGGAGGGTAGGTTAAGGGAAATGAAAGACTGCAAACCATGTGTGACCTGGAACGTCCCTCTTGGTTAGAAAGTGCTGGGAATTTCATGCAAAGATTGCTGTCACCTGGTTTAAAACTATCACTCTCATGTGTATGCAAACAATAACTTGTTGAGAACACTGGGATGGAAGTAAAGAAGACACTTGAAGAAAATACCATAATAGGAGTGTGAGTTAGTCTATTAGTATATTCTAGGGTCATGTGGGCAAAAAGTGCCAAGGTGAAGCCTGACGTGTTGTTGAATAAGAAGAATGCTGTACTATTTCTTAAACTGGGACAGAGAAAGAGAGGAACTGATTTTGAAGAGTGTGTATTTTCATAAGGTTTTGACTATGGTAAGTGTAAAACAGCCTGCTAGATATCTAAGTGGAGATGTTGAGAATGTAAACACCAGGGGTTGCAGTCCAGTTCAGTTTAGTTTAGCTATTGGTCCTAGTCAGAGTTATGAATCTGAATGTCATTAGGGAAAACACTTCATTTCAAGGATGGATGCAGGTAGTTAGGATACAGAAAGTTTGTAGCTTATCTCAGAGGCACGTCATCTTCAAAGGAAAGACAAACAAGACCCTATAAAATTTGTGGAGGCACACACAGTGAAGTGGAAGGAAAACCAACATTGTGGCACATCAGAACTTCAGAGCCAGCAGTATTCCTAAAGGAGGGCTCCATAAACTTTTGCTGACAGGCATCATGAGACCCTAGTAAACACATACCCCTTTAGAAATATTTTTCATAGAATTGTGGCCATGTAATTGCTTAGATGCATTCAAGAGTGAATGGAAGTACAGGAAATTACACCTGACATAGAAGATTCTTTTTTTTTTTTTTTTTTTTTTTTTAACATTTTTACTAAATCAATGAAGTGGTCATGGTTCTAGCACAAGTCAGTAGCTAGAGAAGAATTGAAGAAGCTGAGGAGGAGGATGACGCTGTAGGAGGACCAGCAGTATCAATTAACCTGGCCTTCTGAGATCTCTCAAACACTGGACCACCAACCAGGTAACATACACCAGCTGATATGAGGCTCCCAACACATATACAGAGGATTGCTGGGTCTGGGTTCAGTTAGAGAAGATGCAACTAACCCTCGAGAAACTGGCCACAGGGAGTTTAGAAGTCTGGTTGGGGGTGGGGTTTGGGGGTGGGGACAGAAGGTGGAGAAAAGGTATGGGATTTGGAACAGTTGGAGGGTGATTGAGGGGGCGGGATTAAATCTTGAGTGTAAATAAATAAATAAATAAATGTCAAAAATCCCCATTATGGTATATTTCTATACTTTTACATGATACACTGAAATGTTTTCAAGTAACTCTATTCAAATTTTGTTTATATTAATTTAATTTATTACCTAGGTTCAAGAAAGGTCTAATTCTATCTCAAGACATTTTCTTAGCTTTGCTTTGTTCCGTGTTGATTTCCTCTGCACACAGTAGGGAACCAAACATGGTTCAATGATAACCTCTATCGTTGAAGAGCAGTAGCTCTGCAACTGGAATGTCTGCGGTTCCCTCCTCCACTCTTTATTTGCAGAGTAACTCTCTCCCTAAACCTAATGGTGCAGCCTAGCTCAACTTCATGTATCTGTATTTGGTCTAAACCTCTTCTTGGAATCAAATGAGTTAATACCCACATGGAAGGGTATTAGTATAGAATTATTTATACTATGTTAATATGATGATAGAATAGACCAAGTCATTCTCATTAGATTTCTATTCCTGGGAGCAAAAGCAACTTGTGAAGGAAGGATTTTATTTAGCTTACGCTTGAATGTCACAGTCCATCACTGAGGGAAGCCAGGGAATAATCTCTTGTATTCTTGGCGATGCTTGCGTCTATGACTCCTGATCTCTTTCCTAGGTTTTGTATCTCCAGGGTTGTCTCCCTTTGTGATTTCTTTATTGATTCTATTTCCATTTTTAGATCCTGGATGATTTTGTTCAATTCTTCACCTGTTTAGTTTTATTTTCCTTTAAATCTTCAAGGAATTTTTGTGTTTCCTCTTTAACGGCTTCTGCCTGTTTACCTGTGTTCTCCTGTATTTCTTTAAGGGAGTTATTTATGTCCTTCTTAAAGTCTTTTATCATCATCATGAGATGTGACTTTAAATCAGAGTCTTGTTTTTCTGGTGTGTTGGGGTATCCAGGGCTCGCTGTGGTGGGAGAACTGGGTTCTGATGATGCCAAGTAGCCTTGGTTTCTGTTGCTTATGTTCTTGCTCTTGCCTCTCGCCATATGGATATCTCTGACATTAGCTGGTCTTGCTGTCTCTGACTGTGGCTTGTCCCTCCTGCAAGCCTGTGTGTCAGTACTCCTGGGAGACCAGTTCTCTCCAAGAGGAATTGGGTATGGAGAGCTGTGGCACAGGGTCAGCTCCCAGGTGCATATGGAAACCTGAAGGATCCTGTCCCAGGCTGTTCCTTGGTTTCCTGTGTCCTGAGGATTGGTCCCTCATGGGCCAGGAATTTGAGCATAAGTCGTGGTGTTACCTGTGTTTGCAGACGTGCCCGCACTCCTGGGAGACCACCTCTCTCCTGGCAGTGTTTGGGTATAGAGTGCTTTGGTACAGGATCAGTTCTGGGCACTGTGGCACAGGATCAGCACTGGGTGCAGATAGAAGCCAGAATGATCCTGTCCCAGGCTATTCCTCAGTTCCTGTGTCCTGAGGTCTCTGGGCAGGTCCCTCGGAGCAGAAGTGGTGGTGGTATCTGTGCTCACAGGTGTACCAGCACTCCTGGGAGATCAACTCTCTCCTGGTGGTATTTAGGTATCCCATTCCAGAATTCAACACAACATCTACAGAATAATAGAGCATTGCTGTGTCCCAACATATAGGTTAACACTCCCTGACATGTATACCTATACCTGTAGGTCTCAGCATATTATCAGAGTGCCAATCCTATTTTGAGTTGATCACGGATCCCTTTCTTCTCCCTGGTGGTGAGATAGCTCATATAAAGCTGTCCACAGGAAGGTACTTGTGAGCAGGAGAGAGGGGCATTTGTGACCACAGTGGACAGTAGCCTGTAGCTTTAAGATGTTAGAATTTGAAGTCCAAAAATCCCCTCAAATATCTGGGTTCTGGACCTGCCACAGTAGGCTTCTGTGTCTGCAGAATGAGAAGAATGTCATAGCAAAGCAAAACAATTGGACAATAATGAAAATGGGCACAAGAATGTTACTAGTTTTAACTTACTGTGAAAAACCTTGCTGAGGAAAACACTTCTCAGTAAAGAAGGAAGGGAACCTGTGAACTATAAGAAGTCTTAAGAAAATTCAGCGAAAGGTCAGCAACAAATACAGAGACTCTATTATGTATTCCACTGTGCCTCTGCAGACTCTAAAGGCTGAAACCACCATGTGACTCTATTTGGAGATAATTATTTCATGGAGATAAATGAGATTATATGTAAAATTTTAATTCAGTGGAGTTCTTCTTTACAAGGAGGAAGAGACCAAAGGGGTGCCCCTGGCACAGGAGAATATCAGGGTACATAGTAAAGGATAACCATTTGCAACTCCAAATTGCCACCTCTAACAGTGAGGGAGAAGATCCTGTTATATAAGTACATATCCGTGTTATTTTGTTTAAGCAGCATGTATGGAATATTATAGACTCAACCTGGAGAAGACAGAAAAGTGGCTAGGGTGGCTGAAGCAGAGTAAGCTGGGTGCATTGAAATGACTTTGGCTGATAGTGTGGATCCACAGCGTGAACTGAGAAGGAAAATAATGGCTTTGGAATATTAGTGCAATGAAGTACATGTGACTTCTTTGACATTTTACTACAAGTACTTAATGCTTTTTGGTCACCGTCACCTCCTCTTTTTACATATCTATATATCTATCTCTCTATCTCTCTATCTCTATCTCTATCTCTATCTCTATCTCTATCTCTATCTCTATCTCTATCTCTATCTCTATCTCTATATTTGGTGACCCTATGAGTTTAATTATGGTGGCTTATAGAAGCACGGGTGAGAGGTTATCATGTTTATTAACCCAACACTGTCTAAGTGCACACTAGAATACGCTTTATAACATGGAAAAGCTGGATGAGTGCAGTGGGAGATCTTTCCTTGATGTTTTGGGAGTTTAGTCTATGGGTGTTAAGGATGTGACAAGTTGTTTTGAGAACGAGAGTATTTTATGAAGAAGTACTTCATTGTACAGAAAACTTAGACATGGGCTGCTGTAGCTATTAGTGATGCCACAAGGAAAATATAAGTTCAAAGATGTAGGAGCTATATATTTGATTGAAGAGACAGAGGTACATTCAGAAAGACTATTAAATAACTCTTTCCCAACATCATATCAACAAAAAATAAATGAAGCAGTCAGTTCAAGTGAGCACATACAGCCTGTTTGGTCTGATGGATTGGGTCTAACTTGACTGGTATGGGAGGTGTGCAGCTATCAGTAGAGCAGTGGCCATTTTTCTTATTTCCCAAACACTTTGCTAACTTTAAAGGAACATGCTGAAAACAAATAGGAGGAACCCATGTGAGTTAATAAAAATGCCTTATCCAGATGCATTACAAATAAAAACACACTTAAAACATGTGTCTATTGATACCTTATATTTAAGAAAAACCCTTAACATGACAAATTTCTTCACTCCCAATCACAATTGAATGGCTGTAATCATAAACAAATATACATAGTTTGTGTCCCCATTGAAGCAACAAAGATCTGCAATTGTCCTTTCTGACTTTTCTAGATAAACATTATCTATCCAATTGCTTATCATTTTTTAATAATGGAAAATTAGTCTAATTTACATCAATTTGGGTATGACATTCATGTTCTGCTATGTGTTAATAGTAAATGTCTCATGTATCAGCACAAATAATTTGTATGTAATTATGCCTGATTTAAATAATTTTAAATATACAAAATAACAAAGTTGTCCTTTTCTTGACATTGTATCTCTGTATACATGTAGAATTACCACTTATCCAACCCTAGAGTTTATTTTATTTTTAAATTTTTTACAGCTTTTTAAAGTTCTTTTTATTAAAAAAAAAAAAAGACCTCATAGTGGCATTGCTTCACAAGCATTGATAATAACCTGGGTTTTATATTTTCTTTGTACTTAGTTTTAATTATATTTAAAAATCGTGTGTACATGTATGTCTGCACATGTTCCTGAGGATGGATATATATATTACACACACACACACACACACACACACACACACACACACACACACACACACACAATGTGTGTGTGTGTGTGCCCCTGTGTACCTGGAGGCCAATGTTAGGAGTTTTTCTCAACTGATCACTACTTTGTGTTTTGAGACTCAGTTTCTTACTGAACATGGAATTTCTGGTTTAAATTTAGCAATAGTAGCTGGCCAGGCAGACTCTTCAAGTTTTCTGTCTCTGCCCCTTTAGTACTAGGATTAGAGCTGTACATTGCTACAGCAGCATGAGGCAGCAAGTGGAGAGGTGTGCAGTCGATGGGATTCTGATTTGAGGTTCTCTTGCTTATACTACAAGCAATTGGCTGACTGGAGCATTTCTTTAAATCCTCATCACATCTCTAAGTCATCTCTGATCTCTATTGTAGCTGCCTGTACAGTTATTCCTCATGAAATAAAAGACTCCTGCCTCCTCAGTGTATCAGGCATCACTGGCAGAAACTGATAGATCGTACTGCAATGTGTACTTTGTGCACAGATGATGGTCCTGAGCCATACAGGGTGGGAGGGTTGGCAATACTGTCTACAGTTTCCATGTAGAAATGGCTATTTCCATCTCTCTGCCTGTTTATGTTATGTTATTTTACTTTTTTACTCTATATCCCTCTCACTGCCCCTTCCCAGTCTCTCCTCCTACATTCTCTCCTATCCCCCTTTCCTTCTCCTCCAAGCAAGTGGAGGTCCCCTGATCCCCTGATCCCCCCACCCCCACATATTGGTACATCAAGTCTCTGTGAGTCAAGGCACACCCTCTCCCACTGAGGCCTGACTTTTGTCTTTTAACCTCACACATTTTTCTTAATAAATGTCTCCAAGTATTGCATTCTTCATCTGTAAAGAAAACAAAGAAAAAGACTATGCCACAGTGCTCTTGGTAAGACAAATTGAGATAACACATTCAAATCACTTGCAAGGAGTTTGGCATATAAGATGTGATAGAAATGTGGGTACTATTATCATCAATTTCGGGAAAGTAATTTTTTTTAAAAAAATTTACTATTTTTGTTTAAAATAGTATATAAGCATCTTCCAAAGATTCTCTGGTGTCTTGGAGACATTTATCTCAGAATTTTAGGTATGAATTTACCAATGTTATCCACGTAGCTTTGCATGAGTAGCTGAACCAGAGGACTATGAGAATGGGGATGGTGACGTAGTAGAGGATGGACCTAACCCTAGCTAATGCCCAATATAGGTTTCTTTAATTATGTGGTGATAAGGCCCTAGTTTAATTCTTAAAATTTTCCTGTATTTGTAAAGTGTCTCATAATACAGACAATATAATTAGGTGATAACAAGAGCATACTTTAAAATTTTTTATATGCAATAGCATTGTGTGAATTATTTTGCATTTTAAGGAACATTTTGGTAAACACTTGAAAATAAATTTTAGGTAGGGAGTTATATTAACCACTATATATTTATTGTGTACCAGCCACTGTGCTCCTGGATTTACAAGCTTTCAGATCATTTACTGGTTTGAAAAAAACATAGATACGTGTCATTACCACCATCCCACCTACATAAAGGCAGTGATGCATGTAGTTTGTTTTCTCTTGTGATTCTGAGACACTGTTTCTTATGACAGTTTGGACCAAATGCATTCTTCTCAGTTCTTTGTTATGTAAATGCTCCAAATTCTATAATTTTCAAATCATGTGTTTTTGAAATGATTTTTGCCTTTTATAGAAATTCCCTGAGAATTAACCCCTTTCTCTTCTTTTCCATGCTTGCACATTTTCACATTGCTAATCTTAGGTAGGTTCCCAGGCTTTGCTTCTTGGACATCAGAATGTCCTGCCTTGGGGCCTTCTGGGAATAAACATGCTCTACTCTGCTGCCAGTATCCTTCTGTATATTACCACCGCAAGTATGACCTTCGTTTTCTAATGCATGCTATCCATATGACATTCTTTTTCATGAAGAAGTTTCCCAAGGGAGGAGTTTTCAAGTAAGTAGTAGAATCTTAAATTTGAGCTCTAGCATGTCTTGGTATTTGGTAGTGATATCTCACGGAACAGAATATATAAAACTTAAAAGGATATGGAAAGCTTATAAAACTCGGGAAATAAAACTCATAGTTAAAGGAAGTTCCTAAGACTTCCAAGACTCACAAGACTCCCACTCCCAAGGATATGATAGTAGTAAATATTGTGGAGAATGACTGAAAATTCTGCCCCTGTGGGGAGCTTCCAGGAAGCAGAATTCATGAGGTGTCACCCATGATCAGGTGGGGTTTTCAATGATGCAGCTGTCTTTGAATAACCACACATCTATAGGTAACTCCTCATGCATACATTTTTTATGTAACCAGTAAACTCACTGGCTTCTTAATCTAGACTCAAGTGGAATTTTTTTGCTGATCTGTCACTGGTATCCTATCTGGGGTGAACAGATGTTTCTTCTCTCCCTAGGGGGAGTCACTGGTCCATAGTTTCTTCTGTCTAATTGTCTTCCAAAGATTGAAATGTGGAGATGACTCTAGGAAGAGATTTCTGTAACCAATGCTTGTCTATAGTAGATACATTCTAAACTAGAAAACATTCTGTATACAGTAAAACATTTCTCCTCTCCTCTCCTCTCCTCTCCTCTCCTCTCCTCTCCTCTCCTCTCCTCTCCTCTCCTCTCCTCTCCTCTCCTCTCCTCTCCTCTCCTCTCCTCTCCTCTCCTCTCCTCTCCTCTCCCCTCCCCTCCCCTCCCCTCCCCTCCTCTCCCCTTCCCTCCCCTTTCCTCCCTACCCCTCCCCTCCTCTCCCCCTGCCTCTCTCTCTCCTTCTCCATCTCTCTCCTCTAACTCCTTCTTTCCCTGTTGTATGAAATGTTGTGGCTCTATCTCTGTGCCTCACAAATACTGGTCAACGACTCTGTGCTTGAACTACATCCCTAGCCTTCAAATTCTGTTTTGGATTAATTTGTGGTTAAACTCTAGCTATTGTCAATATCATTGGAAATTATTAAATGGTTTAATGCTCTCTTTCCCACATAGAGCTCTTGACAGAAAAAGAAGTATATATAATAGGTCACTTTGGTGCTGCTTATGGAAGAATCTATAGGGAACAAAACATTGGGCCAGGAAAGAATGGAAGACGCTAAATGCTGTGCAGTGGTTTTATACATTTTGCTTGGTAATGATTCTTGTCTAAGATCTCAGTGATCCAATTAAATCACACTGTCACATTACATCATGTATATAGTGTCCATTAATTTATCATAAGCATGTTTTAAGGTAATTGCTAAGTAAAATATAATATAGCTTTTTACATCCTAGACCCAATTTGTACCTCATGAAGGAATCAAGTTTTAACACGTGAAAGCACTAATTCCAGAATCCAATAGTGTTATACATCAGAAATATCATTACATATATATATATATATATATATATATTTATATATATATATATATATATATATGGCAGTTTGAGGGATGGACAGAGGAATGTTCTTTGTGGAAAGCATTTTTAGTTAAATAACAAAATATTTACTTCAGTAGAAAAATAAAAGCATACATTTTTTTTAAAAAGCCATCACAAACATGCCCCAAATCTTCTAACCATAAATGTAGAAATTTCATGAGCTATAAGTAAAAAAAAAATTTTTCATTGTGTTTGATCAAGAGTCATTTCCCCCTCATTTTTGGCACTGAGTATATGAAAACTTACAATTTTAAAGATTGATTTGTTGGATCTCACTTCTAGCTGGTAAAATATTTTCCAGCAAGATTTATGTTCAGATGTTAAGTTCAGCTGTTCTCTTTAATAATCAACTTGCAAATTTGATTCTTGAAAAAATTCAGTTTCTATTAGTGATCAGTTGCAGATAAATTACTTGATGTTTGAAATTAAAAGAAAACATACATTTTGTCCTATTGATAGTCAAGAGTATCTTTAAAGGTGAACTATTAACATTACTGGGTGTTCTGACCTCATTCATTTGGAGGTTTGATACACTGAACAAGTATAGTAGATGAACGTGAGCATAAACTGGAACTGATGTTCAATGCTATATTCATTCTTCTGCAAGACCAAGCCTATATTTATGGTTAGAAAATTTGGGGCATGTTTGTGATGGCTTTAAAAAAATTGTGCACTTTTATTTTTCTACTGAAGTAAATATTTGGCTACTTAACAGAAAAGGTTTTCCATAAAGAACATTCCTCTGACCATTCCTCAAATACCTAAACCAGGCTCATCTCACCAAACTGTCATTTGTTCAACCAAGTGGCATTAACACTGAACTGACTGAGAATATAAGCAAATGTGCACATTATGGTATGTGTACAGGATATCAAGGACAGAACACAATGAAAGATCCAGGGACCATGTATCCACTGTTTATATGATTGCAAACCGATCTTATATATGTTCGTATGTGTGGCAAATTCTGTCCATTGAGTTTCTGTCCTTATTGAAAGGAGGTATTGTTTTTTAGGTTGTTTTTTTGTTTTTGTTTTTGTTTTGTTTTGTTGTTTTGCATTTGCATTTTGCTCTTTTGTGCTTGCAGAGGGACCAAAGTTACAAAATAATATTGGCATGTCTTGGAATGAGTAACTATATATTTGTCAAATTTAGCAAGGACTTATGTGCTAGGTACTGACAGTGTAATAAGTACTCTCTTACAAATTGGAAGTTCTATAAACATGACCAGAAACATGGATTTAGGGCTAGAATAGGTTCAAGGCTAGTGTGCTTGCCTCAAACTGGGGTGTGGCCTAAGTCATTCAGAGCTCCATATTTCTCCAACAGTTCAGTTTCAGCATATGTCTTTAGAATGATCTTCATTACTCCTTACAATAAAATGACAAACACTTTACAGACAAACTCAGGCCTCACCTGCAAACTCCAAGCAATGGGTAAAGACCATACTTAGAGTATCATTAAGCCACTTAGGTATGTTAGGAACAAATTTTAATAAAATTAGAAAGAAGTAAAATTAATGTTTTAATAATTATTTTATTTTGTACCTTGGCCCTCTTATGTTTTCAAATAAACTAATAAAATTCCCTATCCTGCTTAAGCATAGTGAGGTAGAATTTAAACTTTCTTTTATTGTGCCAACACTGTTTTTGCAGAATAGTAGCAGGAACATAAACACATTTTTGGAAATCAGGATTATAGAGTTTGTTTCTATTATGGGTATTCTGCATGACCAACCTTGTTGGGAAGCACCCTATCCCCCTCGGGCTTTGACACCAGGCCTTGGGACATGTGGCTGCTACAGATGTTGTCTGTTCCCTAAGGATGTGTGAAGCATGTGCCTGCAGCAGATGACTGATGCCTGGGATTTATTTGCAATGCTTCATCTTGCTTGGGATATGTTTTACAAAGGCAACAAAAGAAAGGAACTGCAGCATTCAATGCTGTTTCATGGCTAACATATTTCTGGATATATTACACAGCCTGCTATGTCTTAAATTGATGTGAGAGTAACTGCTATGGTTCAGTTGCTCACAGACTGTAGAGACGGTATAGGGGTACAGGCTGAGTATAATGTAATATGTTTTTCTGAGTGACAGTGTACATCTCTAGTGTAGGTGACAGGCTAAAGTCTCTGTGCCAGTTCTCCAGGTGTTAACTTCTGGATCTGACACTTGTCATTGTTTAATTTTAGGATAAATTACTTAAGTTCTCTGGAAATTTATCCTCATTTATAGATGAAAACTCTATTACAGACAAATTCATGGGGTGATAGTGTGATAATTGAATTAGTCAGCATCTATAAAAAGATTATAATATCACCTTTGTACAATGAAAATGTATGCTAATATCAAAAAAGAAACATCAAAGAATATCGTGTGTTCTCATGCTAGCAAAACATTAACAGATAGGACTGATAGTATTAGCAATGAGAGATAAGGTTTTTGTAGTATGCATATTGCTTCTATGAACTTATGATTGTTTACACGTCAAATTTACTATCCTGCTTCATAGTTGCACTTTTAGACCTTGATGGTATTTCTCAACATATCCTGAGTCTTTGCCTCTCTACAAATTTACCAGTCTGTGCATTCATCCAAGACTGCTTGGATACTTGCTGACTTCAAAAGACATAGAATGCCTTGTGTTCAGATAAGAAAATATATCTCAGCTACTGGGAAGAGTTTTGTTTTTGTCTTTTGTGTTTTGTTTTTGTTGTTGTTATTTTGGTTTTATTTTTCATTGTTGTTGCTGGTAAGTAATTTCCATGTATCTCTGCTGTTTATTCATGACAAGAAATATGTGAATATAAGATTTAGAGTAAACCACATCATCTGAAGTTTAAGCTTTTGACTAGTCTAAGCAATAACATTCATCTGAGCAACAATGGCTTCTTTTGCCTGATGCCCCTGATGCTGATTAGTGAGTGTGTCAATGTGTGTTTCTTTACTTAATCTTACTCATTTAGTAAGAACTTTGTGGAACTAAAACTCTATAAAAAGAAGTCTTTTGGTAGAGATTTTAGGCTTTTAGGTAAGCTGTTTTGATGTCATTGGAGACTTTTATTATATCTCAAATTGTAAAAACCTGAAAAAATTGTTTGAATGAATGCACTGATGAGACTGTAATCGATACTATGAAAGTGAAGCAAAGAGGGAGACTAAAGTGTTAGGATGAAAAGGGATTCATTTCCCACATCCCCTTCTCTTACTGTCATTGTAAAATGTTAGAAACAAAGAACACACATAATACTATAGTATCAGTGTTGATAAAAACAAGGAAGCTGATAGAATTTAGTCATTTAATGACATCATTAGAAAGAAACTAGAAGTTTTTTTTTCCAGAATTTCAGATAACATGCTTTTTAAAAATTTCATTGATTGATTGATTGATTGATTGATTGAGACAGAGTATATCTCCCTGGTTGGATTGGACATGCTAGTTACAAATTCAGAGAGTTGCCTACCTCTGCCTCCTAAGTGCTGGATTTAGAGGCATGCACCACCATGCCTGTCTTGGCAAGTAATTCTAACTATTGTTTTTTTTTAAAATTGTCTTTGATAATGTGATATAATGTATTTTGATCATATTCATATTCAAATTTTGACTGGATTTGACTTTATTAATATTCTCTTCTCTCCTTTCCTTTTCTTTCCTCTCTTTTTCTCCCCTTCCCTCTTCTTTCTTCCTCTTCTATTTACTTTTGGGGCAGAGCCTTGATATACAGCTCAGACTGGCATTGAACTTGGCGATCTTCCTGCATTATTGGTATGAGTGCTTGGATCATAGGCATGTACTGCCACATCATGCTCATTGCTATCTTTTTTTTTTTTTTTTTATTCTACTTATTCTTGGAACTGGGGAATGTATACATGAATTTCATCCTGTGAGTTTTGTGCAAGGCTTCTAGGTCAGGTGAAATCAAATTGTAACTTAATTCAAGACTATTTCCAAACAAATTTAAAAAGTCATGATGGTATGGAATGCATGGCAAACTACGGTAATGTTGATTGTTTCTATGGAGCTCGGCTTTGGGAAAATTAGTTGATTTGTGGCATAAGCTGTTCTCAAGCAGCAACCTTAAAGGAGAAATCGAGATGAAATGCTAATGTAGTTTTGCTTTATGTCATCAGTTTGTCCTTCCAGGCTTTCTTTACATTCTTCCTGCTGATAATGGGCACAACATACTTCACAGATTTGCTCCACTAGTTTCTTTTGCTTAATAGGTAGTGGTGGTTTAAAGAAAGAAACTGGAGGGAGGGGGAAGAAAATGATGTTATGTTGCTCATTTCCCAGATTTCAGCTCCATGGCATTGCCATGAGCTACCTATATCTTTCACAAAAGTTCACGGTTTGTATGGTGCTTGGCATACAGCTGTGTTTCCGTCCTACTAACAATTATTCCCTCTGTTCATGGTTTCTAGTGTTCTCCTTGAGTTATCCTTTGCTTCCCTTGAACTTATCAATACAGTTAGAAATTAACTTTTCCTGAATGCTCCTTAAAGTCCCAATTTTAATGTTTAAATCTTGATTTAACCCAGGATAAAAATATTACCAGACAAATAAAATAAATAAAATGATAGGCAAGTATAACATATCTGAAAAAATAAATACAGAGAAACATACTATGGTAATGAGAATCACTTAGATGGGTGTTATTAAATGCAAAACTCACTAGCAAGCAAAGTTAGGCTTGATAATACTGATGCATCTCCAATTCTATTCCTGAAGAATTTGTAGAGACCTGAGTCAGATAGATGTTGGTTATCAGTCTTTTAGGTTTGATAAATGACTTTCTAAGATTAAAACTGCCTTAGAACTTCAAGATGAAGTTTTAGTTCAGAGCAGTGTTCAGACAAATAGCAAATTAGCAGGCAGCGATTTTCCATGAGCGTATTCAACATTCTAATGAAAGTGAGAGGAACTCTGAGAACGTCCATCAGAACAGCAGCATTCAGTAACAAAAAAGAAAGGAAGAAAACTTCAAAACTGACTTGATCTAAATTATTCAGAAAGTGCCCATTATCGTCCCTGTTGGGAAATCCTGAACTATTTTTAAAAGCCTTAGAATGTATTTCCAAGAAAATAAGTTGACCATAAATCTTGCATGATTGAGTGGCAACACTAATACACGTGAACAAAGAAAAAGCTAGCCAAACCAACAAAAAGCACACATTTCCACAAGTGAAAAAAACCCCAGAGCTGGTAAAGAAACACATAAGAGTTTAAAGTAAATGCGAACTAAGAAGCCAAAAATAATTTAAGAAACCTGGAATATTTTCTAAGTCTTTAATTCAAATGATAAGGATTTGAAATAATTAAAACAAAACAGGGAGTGAACAAATTTGGGTCACTGAAGTTGTACTCGGTATCAAGAGAAAGTCAGCTAAAAACATTGTATTAGCCGTGGAAGAGTCTTAAAACCATGAAACAGGAAAGTAGATCACATTAATTGCTTGCACAGAACAATAAAAAAATAAATATCTTCCCATAATCAATTTTTAAAGTGCACCGAGTTTGGTGTGAGTGGCCTAAGTCTGTAATTTACTATTCTATTGATCAATGTGCTGGCCCATGTGAGTTCTATAATAAGCACTTGAGAGAACAACAGCTCAGACCAGCAGCTCTTTGCCAAGCAAGTGGCTGGCAACAAAAATAAATTGTGAAGCCACTGAAGACCTTTGAGAACAAAGTGTGGGTGAATAAGTGTAATAATATTATTATTATTTTCTATAAGATAAATTCTGAGTTTTTTGTATTAGGAGTGTTTGCATTTAAATAAAATGCAAATAGAACCAAAAAAAATAAAAAGGAAAAGAAAGCAGAACAGAGGACTTTGACAGCAGTTGCTATTAGTGTGTCTGGTCTTCCAAGGGAAGGAATTACAGCTGCTATTTTACAGAGGAAGCTGACTGAAAAGGCTCACTATCAACTTTGCTAATCTGCCAGAGGTCACTTGTCATTTGAAATAGAAACCAGACACTTGCCCATATCTGCCTGACTCTTAGTTCCCAACTTATTTTCCTAATTTATTTAGACTTTTAATAAATTAGTAAATTCTTCTAAGGTGTTTTAGAAAGTTCTAAAAGTTCTATCATAATTCAGTGAACATAGTGTTTTGAAAGATTAAGGACTGACTTAGAAGTAATGGAAAATAATTGGTATAAGCAGGTCTTCCTATTATTAGAAATCCAGAGTATTTTTTCAGGTAGAATTCTACAGTGCCCTTAATTTCTTCAGTTCACGATATTCACACACAGCATAATATCAAAACTGTGACTATGGTAGAATTAAGATATCTATGTTTATTTTCAGTTCTATGGTGGAGTTGACTTGAAGCGAAAGAGATTCCCAAGTAGGTGTGGTGGTTAACACCTGTTATCCAAACATTTGGGAGGCTGAAGCAGAAATATATGGAGTTCAAGGATATTCTGGGCTACTTAGGATAACCTTTTCTGAAAACAAGCAATAAGCAAACAGTAGCAAGGTCACTAAAGGGACCTTATTTTAAAAATATAACCTAATTGAAACTTTTAAAAGCAGACATTTCTCAATGGCTAGTATACTTACTGGTTTGGGAGAAATCAGACAGCAGTGTGAGAACTTCTGAATGAAAATGGAAGTTCCAAAAGCTAAATGTGGTACTTAATAAGCAGTCGGAAAGACAGTTGGAGACTCCAGCTTACCACCATAGGAGATGATCCTACAGTTAACCAGTACACTTGTAAAAGCACACGAACCCAGCTGGGAACTTGCCGTTCTACAGTGACATGTGGTTTTCATACCTTATGGAACGCCAAGCAGGGAATCAAGAACATTACTTCTAGACTTCAGACCACCAAATCTCTGAGCGCGCAAGTAGGCATTTTTGAAGCTGGTGATGCACAGAACTCTACCACTAAGCAACAGAAACTAATAACAAGTAAAATTCCTCCAGGAATTTGTTTCTTCTGAAATTCTTACAAAGTTCAAGTGAGGTGCTGGGCAGACGAGTCAGAACATCAGATGCTTGTCATCAAATAAGACTGGTATCTGCATCCCCAAAAAGGCTACGTGGGTATATTTACCCACCTGTAAATCCAGCCTTGGTTGGAAAGACAGGAATATCTAGAGCAAGGGGGTTAATGAGACTATTCCTGTTGGGAAAGAACTTGACTTAAATAAGGTGGAAAAGCAATCCAGGAAGATTTCTGATATTAGCCTTGGATCTCCATGTTCAAGTCACACACACACACACACACACACACACACACACACACACACACACTCAAACACTCATATACACATTAAAAAAAGAAAAAATGTTTTAAGGGACAGACAGCTGCAAAGTAAAATTATATTTTGCTTGCACATAGAATTTGAACTTTGGGGAATACACTGCAGGCAGATTGAGTTACAGTGATTGATAGAGGTAGCTTCAGTGTGGGCCGAGGACACTTCAGGAAGCATTAATCCCGATGATATTTGCAAGATGATGGATGAGACTTATCCAGCAGTTATGATTCATTAAAAAGCTACATGGGACATTTTCATTGCTCCCGTTAGACAATGACTTAGCATAGTACTGTTCAGAAGTCCAAAAGCAAAAATGATATTCTGAGCACCTCTGGGAGGATACGAGAAACCAACTAGAAGGAAATGGTCCAGGGAGGAAAAAAGTTATCTCACATAATAACATGAGGAATTATATCTGCTGCCAAAATGTATATGAGTAAAAGACAAGGTTATATTTTATTATAAAGTAAATTTTAAAAAACTGTCCTTAATATCATAAGTTAAATAACAAAAATTAAAATTGAAATGACCACAGAGGAGGTGTGTTGGGAACAATTTCAGAATCTAGTTAGTGAGAGATGCTTTTGCTTTCTTTTTTTGTGATCTCTATACACATCTAGAAGTTAGAACAATACTTCTGATCTCTCTTCTTTCTTTCCTTTATCCCCTAGGGAGAATATGAGAGTTATGTGCCTGCTAAAACCAGGACAACATGTTGGATGTATCTGACTCTACTTTTCCAGAAGACTCTGTCAGAGCAAAGAGCTTGGCATTTCTTCTATGTATTACTCTAAGATTCTCTTCTGAGTTTTAGTCTGAAGCATCAAACCCCTTCCAAAAATATAAGCTATCAACTCCATCCTAGCCCTTCACCTTTGAGTAATAAAGGTGAAATTTTAGTCCTGACCATTTTGACTTGCTTTAAAATTCATTTTTATTTATTTGTGTGTGTGTGTGTGCATGTGTCATAGCATGTATGTGGACGTCCCAGGACAACTTCTAGTTCTCTCTTTCCACTACATGGGACTGAGAGCTGGAACTCCAGTCATCAGGTTTGGTAGTAAGTGGCTTTATCCACTGAGTCATCATGCTGGCCTGCTTGTGCTGTACTTTCTTATGGTATTTAAGGAAACTGCTCACTCATACCTTGGGAATCCGAGCTTCAAGTAACCAGCTGTTTAAGTTTTGATTTACTAATATATATATATATATATATATATATATATATATATATATATATTTCATTATCTCAGAAAATAACCAAAGCATTTTTTTTTTTTTTTTTTTTTTTTTTTGCATGAAATGTCCTACATAAGTCTCAGGCATTTGAATTTGTGGTCCTGGGTTGTTGGCACTGTTTAAGGAGACTGTGGAGGTACGGCTTTCCTGGAAGAATGTGTCAGTGAGGTGAAGTTTTGAACTTTCAAAAGCCATATTCTCTTCCCTGTTAGCTATCTTTCTCTGTTTTAATGGTGGATTGAGATGGGAGATGTCAGTTTCCAGCTCCAGTCACCATGACTGCCACCTGCTATCCCTACCATCATGGATTCCAACCCTTTAAATACAAAACACACTCTTCCCCCGCCCCCACAAGTTGTCTTGGTCATGTTACTTAATCACAGCAAGAGAAGAGTAACTAATTTACAAAGGAATCTATGTGATGTTCGCCAGGCATTGTGTCATTTTGGTTGGAGACAATTGAAATGAAAGCTGATGTGCAATCACATAGCAAAGCAAGGGAGAATGAAGACGGAAATAAAAAGAAGAAACATAATTACAGTGTTAAGTAGATTCACAAAAATATTTACAGCTCATCACTTTCTTTTTTACCAGCTCCAGTACAGAGAAGTGAGCTATGGAATTCTTGAGCACAGTACAGCACACAGGGGAGAAAATGCTTACTGCTGCTGATAAAACAAATTACCACAATTTAGCATGTTCAAGCACTATAAATTTATTAAGTTGCAGTTCTGGGGGTCAGAAATCTTAAATAATTTGCCGAGTTGCATCCCCACAGGAGACCCTGGGGGTGAATCCATCTCCATGACACTCCCGCTTTCCCAGATCTTGATTCTTAGCCATAACCCAATGTCTGTGGGCCACAGCGCTTAGTGTCATAGGGTTTCTTAGCAAGTACAATGCAATATTCTCTACATAAAGTTGGTCTACAGATAAACAAATATATTTAAAATTTAGCATTTTGTGATTAGAACTATGTATGATCTCATGAATAATGCACTGTTGAAAAGGCCTTATTTTGATAATGCTATGAAACTATTATTTGATTTTTTTGAAGTTCACTGAGTTTTCTAAAATTATTTTCATCTGTGTTTTCTACTGGCATGAAAACGAGCCATCTTATTAGCAGTTTCATATTATTTAAAATAATTTAGTATCAAGAGATTATTTACCAAATGGTAATAGATACAAATATTCTGATGTATTTGAGTAAAATTTTTATTTATATTTTAAGCAGGTTATTTTTCCTCTCTGTGGGATTCTAGTCATAATTTTCAAATAAGGGTGATTATTGTAGTTTCATATAATAGATTAAATTATAAAAAAGTTCTGCAGAATATCTTGAATTGTGTCTTTAAAAACATATAAACACTCTCACAAAGACTCCCACCACATACACGCATATACTTTCATACATACACAAAAACAAATAGAACTTTATTTTCACATGTATTATACTATATGGTGCAATTATTAGAAATCAGATATACCTTTGTCTTTATATATATTTATATCTGTACCATGTCCATATGGAATAGCAAAAGTTTTAAAACTTGGCTTGAAACTAAAGCATTTTTGATAATTTTTATTAAAGATATATGTATTATATACCTATAAATGTATGTAATTATTATATAAAATAGAATATGGAAAGATAAGTACTTTCTATCATATTTTAATTGAAGCTATCATTTGAGAAATATTTATTGACTTGTATTCTCTCTTTAAAATGCTTAGTAGAAATCACTCTGCATGATTACCAGTCAAGACTCTATTTTATTGTCTTCATTCTATACATGAGTTCATAGGGAGATGACATTACACATACCTAACACTTGCTTTGAGAAATAATTATTCAGAGGATTCTTTTCTCTGTCCACAGACTATAGAAATAAAGAACAGTAACTTATATGTATTACTTTTATAATTATAGCAAAATCTTTGGGGGGGGGAGGATCTCTGCCTAACCCCTGGGAAATCAATCAATCAATCAATCAATCAATTGCAAACACCTGGCTGTAACTTACTGGAGACAATATTTAAAATGTAAGAGAATTTATGTTCAAAAATTCATATGACAGTGTTCAAAATCCATTGCTGTTAGTAGGAATTGTGGCACATGCTCATAGTAACAGTGCTCTGGTGGCTGAGGATGAACATCAGAGTTTGAAGCCAGCCTAGGTTGTATAGAACATTTTGGCTTAAAAAAAAAAAACCCAACCCCAAACATTCCATTTAAAAATAACAAAGATGAAGTTCTAAATCAACACACAAATAATCAAATAAAACCAAATTTTTTTGTATACAGTCAATGATTTTCCAGGAATTATTTTCAGAGGAAGTAATAAATACATATGAAAGATACTTTAAACTTAGTGTGCAACTTGAAAAACTTACAACATCAATATGATGACACACCAGAAAGATTTTGCTGAAAAAAAAACCAAGTTGTTTTCAGTCACAGTTGTTGCATTTACAGGGAGAAGAAACACAGAACAGTTGCATCAGGAAAAGTAAGGCTCTAGGTTAATGGTCACTTTCAATATGTATTATAGCACAGTTATAACACCCTAACACTTAGGGATCCAAAATCATGTATTGTTACAGGCAGTTGTACTTCAGGAGGCAGAAGAAAGAATCACCTGGACAAATAAACTACTAAGGCAAGATTTGGGACAACATTGGCTCTTTTTTTTTTTTAAAGATTAATTAATTAATTAAATAATCTTTGAGTACAACTGTTGCTGTCTTCAGACACACCAGAAAAGCACGTCTGATCCCATTACAGATGGTTGTGGGCCACCATGTGTTTGCTGGGAATTGAACTCAAGACCTCTGGAAGAGCAGTCAGTGTTTTGTTTTTCTTTTATGTTTAATGTGTGTTTTCTTTATTTTCTTTCTTTCTTTCTTTCTTTCTTTCTTTCTTTCTTTCTTTCTTTCTTTCTTTCTTTCTTTCTGCTTTTATATTATTTTAATTACATGTTGCCTTGCTTTTTCTTTGACTATTTGTGTTTATTGTCTTGCTTGTTCCTTGACTACTTGCATCTATTGTATTGCTAGTTTCTCAACCTAGAATATTGGCTCTTTCAATCAAAGGGACTAATGGGTCCACCCATATTAAAGGATGCAGAGAAACAGACTCCCCTTCTTGATGGATCAGTGGTATGAGATGAAATATGAGGAGAGACAGTGCAAAAGTTATCTTTGGAAAATGCAAACCTGTTATAGTCTGTTAAAAGTTTTCATCTACTCTATGCACAAAACACATTTTTATATTAAAAGTCCCATGACAGATATGTGAGCTTGGTTACTTCAGACACTTTCCCATACTATTGATTATTATATACTAAGAGAAATGTGACTTATTTCTGAGAGTCTTTGTTTCTGTCAAAGCTGTTTAGATTGTTGGTGATCTTGGGGTACAGGCATGCAGTTGGGGTAAAGAGTACCTGGACTGCCTTGTTAGGCCTCAGTGGGAGAGAAGAGCTTAGTCCTGCTGGGAATAGATGTTCCAGGGTGGGGTGGTATTCAAGCTTCTCTGAGGAGAAGGGGAGGGGTGATGAGAGGAAAGATTTGTAAGTGTGTGTGTGTGTGTGTGTGTGTGTGTGTGTGTGAATGTATGTATGTGTGTGTGTGTGTTTATTTATTAGTTTTTGGCTCTAAGGGCAGGGGGTTATCTGGGGGACTGATCATAGATCTTCTTTGTCTTAAGATCAGGATAAGAGTCTTGTCACTCTTTGTGACTTACAGATGTGCTGACAGTGCTGAAATGCAATGACACTCACATTGTGGCTTCTGAAATTTTCTGTGGCAATAGGATAATATAACATATATTCATCATTCATGAGCTTAAGACACGGTGTTCACTAAGCTCAATGTAAGCATGATCAGTATGTAATTTCTCTACAAGAATATTAAATACTTAGTAACAATAAAACAATTTTTGGTAAGAAGCACCAGGCAACTTGAGTAAAACTTCCTGAAGGCAAAAATCTTATCTGAAATATTTTAAAATATTCATTTCTCTATATCCAGTACATGTTTCATGCACTGTAGGAAGCACGAGTTAAATATTAATGGCTCAATTCATTATATAGGTAAAGATTAACATATAGCAAACCCTTGTTCTGTGACCTTTATCTCTACGTGCTCCAAAGTGAAACAGCATTGATTAAAATTTAAATTTCTGCTGTTAATCGAGATGTATTTAGACGTACTCAGACCATCAATAAAGTGCCCTTTATAGAATTGCAGCCATAACAGGAAGCAAGGTAATACAGGCAATTAAGTGAAGTTAAAATAGTTCAGGTACTCATGTAACAAACAGGCATTAAAATGTTCTACTAGAGCTTCATATGTACAGGACACTGAGAAAAATATCAAAAAATGAGTAAGGTGAGCCTGTATCCTTACCCTTATTGAGGGATAGTAACAACTACCAGGCCAATAGTAAATTCCATGAAGAAAAGCTTAGTGAATTAATTTGTTGTTTGTATTTTAAAGCTCTTAAATTGCAGTTCTGCAGTTCTGAAGTTCTGAAAGTGTCTGTGGATAGGTGTGTGCAATGTCAGTAAACTATTTTTTGAAAGTCTATTCAATCTAAAGAATGTAGTCGTGTTTCTAAAATGTCCTCAAAAGCTGGAAGTAACACTGCATAAAGACATATTAAATGAACTTCCTAAATCAGAAGCAAAATCAAATTTGTGTACTGTGGAAAGCAGCTATTTAAAAGTATGTTCAGTGCACAAAAAGGACATCACATTCTACCTCCAGACGTTATATTATCATTTGCAGAGGATTTTAAATGGTAAATGTTAAATGATCTTGACCCTTCCCTTTAGAAGGAGAGCACATTCAAGATCTTTCCATTTCCTTTCCTTCACATAACAAGAGTTAGCATTGTGCCTGAGCAATATGGTACCCCTCATGAGGAAGTACTCAAGTGTTAGTAGAAACAGAAGAAAAATTCCCTAAACTCAGCTTCCACCATTAGCCAGAAATGAACTATGGCACTAAATAGAATATTTCAAAAGCTTTCTCTCAATTAATGACATACAAATTTTGGAATTCAAGTTGTTTAATAACTTATTAAGAATTGCAAGAGACAACAAACCACTGTTGCCAAAGAAGCAGCCAGAAATCTCAAGCAAGTTAGATGTCCCTCAACAGGAGAATGGATAAAGAAAATGTGGTACATTTACAAAAGAGGGCATTACTCTATAGCTAAAAAAATGACATGAAATTTTCAGGCAAATGGATGAAAATAGAAAAAAAATTCTTAGGTATCTCACTCCCAGAAACACAATTTTGATATGTATTCACTTGTATGTTATGATTATATGTTTTTATTAACTGTTAAGGTGATAACTAAGCTACAGTTAAGGGAACCACAGATGGTATATATAAAGGACTAGGGGTAACAGAGACGTCTAGTTATTTAGGAAAGGGAAACAGAATAGTTATTATGAATGAATAGGCAGGGCGTGCTGGAATGGAAAGACCAAGTGGGAAAGATGGTTGTAGAAAGGAATACAAGAAAAGACAGTTAAAATCAAGGAACATTTAAGGGTAGTATGGAAATCTAATACAGTAGAAACATCCTAAAATATATAGATATATGAATGTGACCTAAGTGTAATTGCCAAACAATGCAGAAGACAGAGCTCCACCTGGACATCTTTTGTCACAATGTTTACAGTACCTGATTTGGGTTACATATAATTGAGTTGTTGGCCAAAGGGATTCCATGGGAATCCCCAAACAGCTGAGACTGTTCCCAAGACTGTAGGTTGTTCTCTACAAACTGATAGCAAGGGCCCGTGGTTGAAAAAAACACCTGCACAATTCATTGAACACGTGGAGGTTGGGCTGGTGTCTACATAGAGCCTCCATTCCTGTGTTTCATCATTTTCGATATTGGAAGATACCATGCATGCTCTCACAAGAGAAACATGAACACCAAGTCAAACACAGGCCCTTTGATCTACAAACTGCCCTGAATTCAAGAAATGCTAAGGAAATGGTAGCACAAAGCTTGTAAGAGAAACCAACCAAGTTTTGATTGGATTGAAGTCCCATTTCATGATATGAAAACCATACCCAAGAATCAGAGACCAAATATCCCAGAGACCTGGGGTAAATACTACTGGTCTTAACAGAATACAATGACTCCTAACGAGTATTTAGTACTCTAGGTCAGTGCCTCATTCAGCCATATCAAAGACGCTTCCTCCTGAAGCAGATGAGAACAAATATACAGATATATAGCCATACATTATGTACAGAGTAAGAAACCTTGGAATACTCAGCTATAAATTGAATGTCTCCATCAAATACCTTTCCATAGACCTCTGAAAACCCTGTGGAAAAGGAAGAAGAAATAGCATGAGAGCCAGAGGGGATAAGAACACTAAGAAAACAAGGCCCTCTAAATCAGCATGAGCAAAGTGCTTATGAACTCACAGAGACTGAGGCAGCCTGCACAGGGCCTGCCCATGTCTGCCCCAGGTTCTCCATGGATATAGTATGGCTTTTAATTTAGTGTTTTTATGGAATATTTGGGTGTGGGAATGAATGGGTCACCTATTCTTGTGTCTTCTCTTGGGCTCTTTTCTTCTGTTGGTTTTTCTTGTCCAACTTAAAGTGATAGGTTTTTTGAAATCTGATTATATTTTATTTTGGTATATTTAACAAAATGAATGAATGAATGAATGAATGAATGAAATACTAGCCTGTAGGCTAACAATTGAACTCTCAATTATACCTGCTGGGGATGCACAGATGACTCAGTGGTTAAGAGCACTGTGTGCTCCTCCAGAGGTCCTGAATTCAATCCCCAGGAACTATATGATGGTTCATACGATCTGATGCCATCTTCTGGCATGCTAGTATACATGCAGATAGAGAACTTGTATATATTAAATAAATAAATAAATAAAATTTTTAAAAAGTAAAAGAAAGTGGCTCTCTAAAATATTAAGTTGCCTTTCTTCACAGTATGGCCAACCGAGGCCTGCTCTAAATGAAATCTTAGGTACCAACAAAATATATATGCTTGCAAAGGCCACTGTGCTATATAGTGTCACTGGACCTGTTTACTTTCTCCAACAAGAATGAGTTTTTGCTGCTTTGATTTAACTGTAGGAAGAGACAGGGAAACCAGAATGAAGAACATAAATTGGAAACCAAAATTGCCTCTTCTTGAAAGACTTATACAAGCCTGAATGAATAAATAGATGAGGGATAGGAGCAAAAGCATGAAATTTTTGGGCATTAAGGGTCATTGGAGAATAGCATTGTAGAATTTATCAGACTCCTAACTCATGGTTAACAGAAACTGAATCCAGAGATGAAAATAACAAAACTTGCAAAATGCATTCTCAGTTATTAGGCTCTTATCAAAGCATCATGAAATGGTATGGAGACACATTGTAGGAGTTAGTTGTGATCAATAGCAGCAAAATAATGATGCAGGCAGTACAAACTGTGATAGAAAGCCCTTAAGGTGCTTTAAATACTCACTCATGATCATAGTGATAACACTTGAAAAGTTACTTCATTTTAGAAAGTTAGAAAATGATAAAAACTAAGGCCTGTCTCTCTTATTCTTTCTAACTATGCAATCAAAGTGTGCATAACTATTGTCCAGTATTATCTCAGAGGTATCTTTCTGCTTCTTGGGATTCCTTAATATTGAAAGTGTTCATTGCTTTAAAATGGAAGCTACAGGGCTGGCAAGATGGCTTACTGAGTAAAGATGCTTGCCATTAATCCTATTGACTGGAGTTTGGTCTTCAGGATCCACATTTAGAAGGGAAGACGGAACTTGAAGATTTGTCATTCGACCTTTATGTATGAGTTGTGGTGTGCAACTCTCCTTGCACACAGTCACACATTAAATAAAAGAAATAAAAATGTAAAAACAATGAGGATACAACATGACTGTAGAACATGACAAGAGGAGCTGAAGACAGTTGCTCACAAAATTGCGTGTACATGGACTATATTATGAGCTAGGTGTGTTTGTGAACAGTCAGCAGGTTTGCAACAAGGTGAGTGTAAATTATGTTTGTGAGCAAAAATAAATGGAGTTCTAAATTTTATAACCTTACTATGTATCGTTGTATCACAGGCATTTATTAGTTAATAGTTAACTAAAGAGGTTAGAACTTGTTCTCAGTTTTACCATGTGACACCCAGTGTGGACGTAAGTTAATGATTTCTAAAATGTTTATTTTCTGATAGACAGACTTAACAATGTATTTGTCTGTGATAAAGCTGTCTTTCTTTGGGAGCGAACTGAAGTAGTGAGGGTTCTAACTATAGGAATAAGCTTCATGTGGCAAGTAGCCAGTCCACGTTGCCAGAATTCAATGAGGTATGTCCCAAATTGCACAGCTACAAAATTTATGAACCAGAGAGGCAAGTTTGTTCTATGCTTGGAAGTTCATTTTTTCTCTGGTGTTTGAGATTTTTTTGGTATGTGAATATGAGGCTTTGGTCTTAGGCAGATCTGTGTTGAAAATAGCCTTTGGTGATTTAAGCCAAAGCATTAGCCTAAGGGAAAATTAAGAAAAGGAGGCTCTGATTTTTATGGGAAAGAGTTTGCTTCAACAGACTGGGGCTGCTGGGTACTTACTTAGCATGTTAAGGAACCAGGAACTAGAACTCTAAAGGGGACAGAGTAATAGAGGACATGCTAACCTTGACTTTGATCTTCTATGCATAAGAGAATGCCTGAAATGTTCAAAATAAGCAGTGTTTGTGTCTTTAAGGCAATGAAGCTAGTCAACTATGACAAATAATTGAATTTAAAAATACATAATTTTAATACTACCTTTCAACATTAAGGTTGAAGATACAGCAGATAAAACTGATGTCATTTTATGACTTGTAGGTTCAAATTAAGGAGTTTATTTCTAGCGAGTTCTTATGATTTAAAAATACTCAGGAGTTGCAGAAGTTTAACAGGCTTTGGTCGGTGGCTCTTAGCATTTGCTTATTCTGTGAGTCACTCTTGAAATAACTAAGTTTGAAGGGCATTTTCCCTGGATGTTTGTTTCTGTAAAGTATCTCATGTCAAACAGGAACAATTCCTGTCCTGATCTGTAGTGTTCCGATAGATGTGGATAAAAGAAACAGAAAGGGGATAATTTTTTTTTTTGCAATTTAAAAATATTTATATTAATTACTGGATTTTAAAACACCAAAAGCTTTATAAGAAAATTATAAAATTAGAAAAATTTAAAATTCTGTAATATTTTATTCATAAACAGAACCATTAATTTGCATTTAACTGATATTGAACATCCACAGTGCATAGTGTGTATATGTCTCTTTTTTCTGCACATATTTTTTTATTTTTATATATCTATTTATTTCATTGTAGCTGATGGTTTACTATGAGGTAGTGATATTTAGTTATAGATGGTGAGGAAAATCAACTATTCATTTGCTATAAAACAGGTTTATTTATTTCATTTTAGGTTTTTGCATGAAAACAACTTAGCCTAATTTGATTTTTTATTAGAATTTACAACTGATTAATAATACTTATAACTTTGTTTAACATAATCCAGCTAGCACATGATTGCAGAGTTAGATGACTGAGATGGTCTTTTGTTTTACAGAAGTGGGCAGTGGGCTTGATGATGGGGCGGGCAGCTCCTTAGGCATGTATTTATGTCCCTGGAGGTTGGGCAGTGCTTGCATGTAAACAGTCCACAGTGACTTTAGAATGAGTCTGATCTGCTTCAGCAAAGACCCAAGACAAAGGATCGGGTATTCTGAGTGTTAGCCACCCAGTGAAGACTGCTGATCCTTATCTCCAAAGTTAAGCCTGGGAAGTAGAACTGTCTTTTTCTGTCCCATGCTTTCTAGGAGCTCAGATTTCTAATGGGGAAGGAGAAAGAAGGCTTCTTCCCAAAAGAGGCTGCTTGTAACATATCCCCAGAGACATAAGTTCCTGCACCCTCCTTCCCATAGATTGTCTTGCCTAACTTGATCTTCCTGGTCCCTTCAAGATTGTGATGGCTATTCTTGATTGTCACATTGACTACATTTGGAATGAACTAAAATTTACAAATGAAGGATATACCTGTGGCAGATTATTTTTTCTTTGTTTGAAGTGGGTGAATCCACTTCTAGTCTGGATTTTGAGGTAGAGATGGAGACATTCAACATTGATCTGGGTCATGAGAGGGGAAGACACACCTTTAATCTAGGCCACACCTTCCGCAGGAAGCCTATACAAAAGACAGAAGAAGGAAGCTCTGTTTTTTGCCTACTTGCTGTCACCTTGCTAAAACATCCAATCCTTTTTTGGCATTGGAACCTACTTTGTGATTTCAGCATATACTGAAGACCAACTGAGACATCCAGCCTTGTGGACTGAGCAATTAATTTCTATTCACAGCCAGCTAAATTTGCTGGAGTGTAGCCCGTAAGTCATTCTAATAAATTGCATATACACACACATACACATACATACATTCTATATATCAAGATACTAGATATATTTATTTTATTATATATACACACATGTATTCATTCTATAAGTTCTGTTATCCTAGAGAACCCTGTCTAATTCAAAGTGTTAATTAAATGCCCTGGCAAATATTCTGTTCTAATTCTATATTTTGAGTTGGATCTCCACAAGTGGGATGGGTATGGCAACACAGAAGAATGCTTGCTCTGATGGAAATCCTGTGACTTTCACTGAGGCTTAGAGATGAGGGAGTGGTTTTTGTCTTCACAATATCATGGAGCTGATTCACCAATACAAGGTCACTTTCAGAACGTAACAGTTTTTTTCCACTTATAATTTAAGTGACAGCTACCAAATGAAAGATAGCTTATTCACCTTGTTTTAATGTGGAAGGATCAGCATCTCCCAGTAGAGTCCTTGAGTTTGAGCAGCATAGTTTACTGACTGAAGATTTTCTTTGTTCATTTGAGCACCCAGTTGATTCTACCTCCCCATGGATGTTTTGGTTTTTAGTTGAGAGTATGTGAAGACTTACAGAAAAATACTAGATATATAAAGGGCAAATTACAATAGTTCTCAGATAAATGGATAATTGTATTTCAATCTCTCTAACTTTTGTCCTATTTGTTAACACAACACAGCCATTTACACCGACACACAATGTTCTCAGTGGCCACTTGATATGTGTGGCAAACACAGGGGCCAAAGGTGGCAAGTATGCTTCTTTGAGACAATAGCAAAGTAGAATGAGAAAGTGCAAACCTATCAAATCAAGACTACCACTGCAGACTCAACATCTTCTTATGCTGTGACTGCGAATCATCAGACCTAAGTCCTTTCCTATTATGCTTTTTTAAAAGGGATACAAACTGATTTCAAAGTTGGCAAACTATAACACAAAGGCAAAGACAGTCAACAAATAAAAGGTCTTCAGTATGTTGGCTCTTGGATAGAGGCCTGTAAAGTCCTATAAATGAAATTTAACTAGATAGCAGGAAATGACTTCTCAGTGTGTGTGTGTTGTTATTGTTATAGACAGCAAGTGAATCTAATATATCAACTTACATAAACCATGACTTCCTACAGTCTCAATATTCATTTCTACACGTTATGTACAGCAATGATCTATTACTCTTGTGGAATTGTTTAAGAAATATGTTCTTTCATTAACATTCACAGTTATTCTTATTAAAAACTTTAGAAAGTTATTATTGAGAATAAAGTTTTGGTTTTACATTCACTCTATAATGCAATAAATATAAAAGTCAAAATTACTTTCTTTTAAAACAACAGATGAAAATATGCCATATGCATGTATAAAATTTTCAAAGAAATAAAAACATAAAAAATCTTAAAAATATGTTTCATCTTTTTCTTCTCTGTATATCTTCCTACATACAATTTTATTTAAAACAATTATTTTCATGAATAATTTATTTTAAAGTCACTGAATACATTACTCTGGTTTTGTCCCTTTCTTTTTCCATTTCTACCCCTTTATTATTTTTTATTTAAACCACTCTTGTTAGAATCATTGGAAGCATAGTTAAAACTTGTGGGTCATTTCTACCTGATTACAGATACTATCTAGAGAGCTTACATGGTTTCAAAAAGGTTGGAGAGACATACTGAGGTTTTATATCTACTGAGTCCTATTCAAAAACATTAATTCAGTCTTTGAGAAGAAATGTTACATTCTCAGATTTTTTTCCTCAATGAATTTTCTTTGCTCTGCTATCATGGAGCAAGTCATGAACCCCTGAAGTAATTGAGGTCCAGAGAGGTGAAAGAGAAATCACTAACCTCTAAAATCACCGATACAATTAATCTATTCTGCTTTTCTTTCTCAGAAATCCTTGAGCAAATTTTCTGTGATAAATTTAAAGCAATGTTCATACAGGGTAGTTTTCTTGCAGTAGGGAATATTCACTGTGTGACCTTGACCACTAATTCTTTGTAACATTAAGAGATAAGGATTATTGGTTTAGGATTAAGGGAATACAACATAATATTTTTGTATCTGTCAAATTACTACATAATTTTGTTCTGAAGATCATTCAAGGCTTGGTTTCTACTATGCTCACTGTCAGCATCTTTAGGTTAGTATACTTATATTCATATCTGTGTCATCTATTTGCTTAGACAAAATTTCATGAAATTGGAAAAACTGTAAGAGTTTTCTACAGGTTTTTGAAAAGCTTTAATTAGTTAAAATGTGTATGATGCTGGTTGAGCGATGCTATTGGGAGCCATTGTTACTTTTGAGGGCTCTATCAGCTTAAAGGTGAATTAGTATTGGTGGAGTTCCTTAACCTCCAAGTAATGTCTTTTTATGTTTTCATACTGGAATCATGCTTTCACTGTTAATATTCAATACAAACAAACATAGCCTTCAAAGTGCATATGTATGAAACAGAAAAAATGACTGCCACCTGTGAGTATTGCCTTTCAAATGAGAGATGATTTTCAGTCATCTTTTTGACCTGTAATTTTTTTCACTTTTGGTATTTTCTATATAATGTTAGGACAATAGTAACATAAAAGGTATTTCCTTCCTGCTCATCTCTTGCCAAGTTCTATGTGCAAATAAGTCATTTTCTTTTAAAGAAACAAACTAGCAGTGGAAAACATGACCTCATTTATAAGTTAGACAATACACAGTATTCAAACATATTTGAGTCATTAAGTATATAGTCCAAATGAAAAATGTACTTTACATAAAGTTATTGGGGAAAGTGTGGCATGCCAAGTCATCTGTATCAAGATGTAGTAAAGGAATAACTTTTTAATTGAATAATAAAATTGTGAAAAAATGGTTGGCATTATTTCTGTGTGAAATATTTTGTTTACAATTGTTAAGTGTAAAAACATCATTTAATATCTCATTAAATAATCACTTGGTAAATAGTGATTGTGGCATCCTCATGTAAGAGTTGAGACTAACAATAATGATTGTGAACACATATGAGGTTATTGTTATGTCTGGAGTCAGTGTTTAGACTCACAAGATCATTAGCCTTGGTAGAAAACCTGATAAATGTTATCTTCTGATGAGTTTTTTTTTTTTGAAACATTTACATTTGGGAGGATGGTGGCTAGAAACACCCTAGCACCAAGCACCTCACTGTCACTCTCTCTGTTATTCAACATTGCCTTTTTTTTTTTTTTTTTTTTGAGATATGGGACCATAGGAATTCCTTTTGTTCCTCTGTTACTGCTCCCATAGAACACAGGCAGAATGATGGTTTTGTGAAAATAATAAAAAATAGAACATCAAATGTTCAGCACATTAAATACTTAATAAACACTGGTTTATTATTTATTGATTTAAGATATTTATGTCACATTTATTTGTCTGAAACCATGCTCTTCCATGTTAATACTCTGTGGTGAGGACTGAAAGCTCAGAAAGATATAAGCCTATGAGGCTATGACCTTTTCCCATTGACCGGTCTGCTCATTCCTTTCCTGTCATATTTCATAGACTTTACAAGTCTGTTGGACAGAACAATTACTCGGGTAATGACCTCTCCAAAATCTGTTTTAGGATAAAGCATGGTCATTTTCCAAGTCCAATTTTATTATGGGGTAATGTAATTTTTGGTTTTTCAGATGTCCATAAATGTTTGGTCAGCAACCTTAGCTTATTAATTCATGGCAAAGAAAAATAAAGAGTTCAAAGACTGAGCTCCATAGAGCTCCAAATGGCCTGTTTTGATTAAACAGTTGTCTTAAAAATATGACCATCAGGGACACAAAAGACAAAAATGAGAGATGCTCAACTTAGTGTGTCAGGTAAATTTATTTAGTTAGTTATTAAGTTATTACTTAATAACTAATTAAGTTATTAAGAAGAATCATTTTTAAATGCCTGGTGAAAATCAGGTACATGCTGCTTGAATCTACAAAGACAAATAGAAAACTTCCCATTGAAGGGCTTCCATTTTAAATCTAGTATTTTTGTTTCAGCAGAAGTACATGGACCACAGACATACCTAGCAAGCATGTACCACAGAATTCCATGTGGATGAGTACTAGCCTATAGGTATAGCCTATAGGTATAGGCTAGTAGTATAGAATTCTCACTACACTAGTGTGCAGAGTAGGTCATAATCATGGGTGGACAGTGAGAAAATTCATGAATTCACAATGTTCTGTTGATGACATAACATACACTTTTGTCCACAAAAGAAATGTAAGAATATTGTGTTTGCACAAGCCAGGAACTAAATGACTATTAGGAAACAAAATGACTGAGATTTTAGAGATATATGAAATGTTTAGTTTTCTGCAAAGAAATGTTGAAACACATGGCTACTCTTTAAGAGATAGAAGAAGATGGGTATAAATTATCACTTTATCTAGGAAAGATCATACAAACTATGTCTTTATGATCTAGAAAATGGGGTCTTTTAAGAAGAAAAATCAAATTCACAAAAGGTTATATATAAAGAAAATACTTCCTCCTCATAGCTTTTATATTTATTTATTTTTAATGCTTTTCACTTAGAAAGGCCACTATTTTTAAAGACACTATACACTTTGGTTGTAAGGTACAGAGAAATCAGGTTACATCAGACTTCTGTATAGGCCACCACAGCTGCTGTGACTTCATGAGCAGAGCACTTCTGTTGAGTCCCAAAGAAAGCACTATTTCCTTCTGGTCTTTGCCATCTACCTCACTTGCTCCCCTGTCCCACTTCTACTAACCAATCTCTGCCTTTTATAATATTTTGTCTTCCTCTTTCCCCATTATTGCAGGGCTTCAAGACAGGAAGTTTTATGTAGATATCCCATCTATGGCTCAGCACTCTATAGACATTTATTCTCTATACTTTGACTAGTTATGAGATTCTGCATTAACCACAGTTCATGAGACAAAGAAATTCTTTAATAGGATATGTGTGCTATTCTAATTTCAGTTATACACATACAAACTTAAAGGACAGATTGATATACCAGAATAATAGTAACAGGTTCAACCCTGGAGCCTGTGAGTTTCACATGCTTGGGTTCTGAGACAGATTTACAATAGGAAGCACAGGCTTGCCCCTGTGGGAAGGGTCTTAAATCCAATCAGAAAGCTGTCAGCTACTCCAGAACATCTGCACCACTGTTCTATTATTGGCATATTTTCCATGCCAGTTATTACAACAGTTCACTAAGATTGTTAAAAACATTCTCCCCTAGCCCTACAAATCTGTTCACTGACCTGTATGTGCACATTATGATGCACACAACACACACATACACACACACAGACACACACACAAACACACTCTCACGCATGCATACACACACAACAAATAATATGTAATACAATTTAAACTCCCCACAGCAACTGTGGCATTATAAGTGCAACCCGGCTGGGATGAAGCTTTTTGGTAAAAGAACATGTGCAACCAAGTCTAAGGATTCGAATTCTATCCCTGTGAAGTCCACAGTAAAAGGACACCTGCAGCCAAGCTTAAGGATCAAGTTCTATCCTTGCGATGTGCATGGTAAATGGTGAGGCTGACTCATATTAGCTGTTCACTGATGTCCACATGCACATTATGACACACACGCACACGTGCACACACACACCCCAAATAAAATGCAATACAATTTAAATTTTTTTCATAAAAAGCAGGCATCAAAATGAGATATAAATAGAAACACTTTAAAAAATATCAAGCTACATGCAAAAAGGAAAAGGGGGCATGGGATAGGGGTTTTCTAGGGAGGGGAAATGGGGAAAGGGGATGGCATCTGAAATGTAAATAAAATATAAAAAGTATGTTATTTAATTTAAAATAAAAAATATCAAGCTATATAATTAAATTGGCTCACGTTGAATAAAAATTTTAGTTTTTTACAAAGTAAAAATTATTTTTATATTCTGTAGTGAATATTACTTAAGTCAAGCCACAAGGTAGACTGAGTATGTTTCTTTTCTTTTTCTTTCTTTCTTTCTTTCTTTTTTTTTTTTTTTTTTTTTTTTTTTGGTTTTTCGAGACAAGGTTTCTTTGTGTAGTCCTGGCTGTCCTGGAACTCACTCTGTAGACCAGGCTGGCCTCGAACTCAGAAATCTGCCTGCCTCTGCCTCCCAAGTGCTGGGATTAAAGGTGTGCGCCACCACCACCCAGCTGTTTCTTTTCTTTAATTGTTATTTATGTTGCATAAATCTAAATTAAAGTTAAATATCCCCTATATCAGTTTAGAGAAATTATCCAGTTGTTATTATGATTAATACAGTATATTTGTTTTGTAGAAATATTGTTTTGTATTCAATAGGCAGAAAGGTGATAATTTTCAACACTTTATTGAAAACACAAGGAGAAACTTGGCTCATTGATTAGCACATGTGCAAATACATTGTTGCATATGTTCACAGAAAAAGAAGGCTTCCCTGAGGATAAGTTGCAGAAAAATCATGGATTTGTTATGAAGAGGACAGAATTGACAATTGTAGCATTTTATTCATTCAAATTATGAACAAAATTATAATTTTCAGTGGATAATTTCTGAAGAATTTGAAATTTGTGCTAGACATAGGTATTAATTACCCTAAAACACACATTTAACTGCACACTTTTTGATCACTTTATACAGCATCACATCAGTGTAACTGTATTTCTAAAAGGTGGATATTTATGGTTTTCCATGGATAATTCAAAACATATGGAAGATTTATAGGTATGAATGCTTAATATAATTCACAGGGGACTGAAGAGCTTTGGCTGTATTTTGAATTTTTATTGGTGAAATTGACATTTGAAAGGCTTTTCTTCCTTATTATTTCAGGGTTTTATTTCAGTCTCTCTTTAACTTTAGCATGGTTAATTTTGATGACTTAATTTTTTCTTTGTAAAATAAATAAAGGAACAAAGGCTCCATCACACAGCTACTAGACAGTTGGTTCAATAGAGCCGTAATTATTCCATTGTGATGGTCTCTTAATTGTACGAATACACTTGAAATGTAAGCTGTTTACTTAATAAGTTATAATGACTTTTGCAGAGACAGAGAGCAAAATGCTTCTGTGATTTTAAAATATAAGTGTTTGATGTAACAAATATCCTGTGCAATATCTAGAAACAAAATCTTTGGGCATATTATCAATGTTTACCTCTTGGAGTTCTGGAATGAAAGTATGGATGGCTGAAACTGAAACAAACATATGAACTCATTTTAATGGTATGCACATGCGTGGTGGCTGAGACTTCACAGTCAGCACATTGTAAAATTCATGACCCAAAGTCTGTCTTTGGTGATTCAGGTCCATGTTCTCTCCTGTGTACAATATCATCAGGCTGGGTTTACACAGTTATCCATTAATTGTTTTTCTCATGATCAAGTAGGTATAATTCATGTAGCATTCCTATGCTAGATGAAAATTGCAACTATTATACTTTCTTGACTTTTATTTTAGTTGATTGGTTTTTTTTTTTTTAATCAATCGCTCATTGAACTGTTGCTGGATATTATGGCGTTTACTTTACAGATTTTTCAGAATTGTAGGAAAACAGGAGCATGTGATTGTCTCTGTGCAGACACAAAGTCACTTAGCAGAGAACCTTAGATGGTAATCAGAACTGGTAACGTAAGCAGGCATGGCGATGTAAGAGCATGTAAAGTTTCCAAGTATGTGACTCAAATTGCATCTGCTTTGTTATGCTCCTGGGTTCCAGATCAGGCACCCTAATCAGATTCACGCTGTACTGCTCAGTCCTTTTATATTCCTATGTTTATTTGATTGCTTTATTGTTTACATTCCAGTGTTTTAAAAATTGCTTTCATCTCTGCTTGGCTGTCTGTTTCCCAAAGGGGATATGAATCTACATATCTAACTTCTAGAAGATCTGCTGCTTTTCCACAGATTTGCACTTAGTTGACCTGTCTACTGACTGATGGGTCTCCTGCAACAGCACCCATCTACCTGTTGAGTCATTCTGTTGACCTCAATTGGATCTCTTGTTCCAGATGCAATCCTGGACAGCCAGCTGTTGACTATGGACACATTTCTTGCACATCATATATTCAGTGTTATGTTAAGCCAAGTTGGTTCATTTGAAAGCTAAGCCTCTTTATCAGAGGATAATTATGAGAGCAGTATGTGCTCTTAAACACTGAACCACCTCTTCAGATGTTCTGTATTTATTTTTAAGACAGTGACACTTATTTTTTTATTGGTTAGAATAACTAATATATCCTTGGAAATTAGAAAATGATTGTGTATTTGTGAGTTGAGACATGAAAACTATAGCATTGAAAAAAAAATAAAGCTTCTCTTAAAAAATTAACCACCTTTCATTTTTTTTCAAACTTAGATCACAGAAACATTTTATAATCAAACCTTCAACCAAAGAAGTGTATAATTAATTTGAACCAAACAATTATTTTTACCAGTGCTTCAAAAATTATTAATGATCTTTTATGATAGCCAAATCTCTTGTGGGGAATGTGTTATGTCATGCAGAATCACCTTTTATAACAACATTATATTTTTTTAAACTGAACCCAAGAATGTTGAAAGAGGTCTGTCCTTAGCAAAAATACATTTTTTCTTATGGTGTATCATTTTTTCTTTGCTTAAGAGATCATGGCTGTATACCAAGTAACTGGGAATTTAAACTGATGTGAGGAATTTAAATTACCTCACAGAATTTTTCTTGTAGCTTTAGTAGCATTCAGTTGGCTAAAGATTTTTCTTTTCTTTTTCATTTTTTTTTAACACTGTGTAAGGATTACGGAATCTTGATGAAACAAGATTAATTTCTATTCTTTAAACATTTTAGAAATATGTCTACCCTGCTATCTTTTTACTCTTTGATTTCTCATCTGCAAAAGTTGGGACTTTAAGGATAATGACAGGAAAGGAGATGAGGTTTCATTAAATTCAAAAAGGCCACGATTAATAAATTAGAACTATTGTGGATGTCAGTCTGGAGTAGAATCTCTTTGCTTAGAGGCAATGTGGTGAGGCAGCCAGAGAATTTAATCACTACTTACTCTTATACATTTTTAAACATTTTTATTCATCTTATTTTTTTTTTTTAGTTCTGTATCAATACTCCCTTCCCTTTCTAAAATATCTTCACAACTATAGAACTATTCCTACTGTTTCTGTAATTCTGGTTTTGATTTTGCTTGTTTTTATGAGAGGATAAAAATAGTAGTGAGTAGGATTTTGAGCTAACAAGGGCAATGATGATGACCAAAAGCATACTGTGAGCAAGAGAGCGGTTTGCAGAGAAATGTGCAGAAAAGATATGAACAACAACTTAATCACATCTGCTTAGAGGTATGGAAAATTGAAACTTTGTCAACTAGGAAAATGCACTTCAAACTTTTCCTGAACTTTCGGGGACCTATCCAACCTTGAACACCTGTTTTCAGTTGAATAGGCATAAGAAGAAAGCAGGTGACATTCATTCTAAAGCCAAGAAAAAAAAAAAAAAAAGCCAGGTTCAGAACTAAGTGTTTTAGTTAGGAGAGATGACAGAGGTTCTGGTTAGTCAACAAAATGATGGACTGGGTAATAGGACTATCTTGTACCTCACTGGTACAAATTAGCATAATTATACTCTAATTGTATTTTGAGAGAAAAGTTTTATTTTAACAGGAAGGGTGATATGTAGGAGGAGCTAAGGTGGGAGGAGTACTGAGAGGAAGAGAAGGAGTAAAGAGAGGAGGAGAAGAAGGAGAGGAGAGGCTAGGTGATGAGAGAGAGAAAGAGAGAGAAAGAGAGGTGGGGGGGCATGGAGGCAGATGTTCATGTGTCTCCACCAGTCAAAGATAGTTGATATATCTACATTGGATATTGGGTTACACTTCTGATTGAGCATTACCAAACTTATAAAGCCTTTGATTAACATTTAAAAAATTGTATAAAAGCAAAAAGGAAAAGGGGGCATGGAGTAGGGGTTTTCTAGGGAGGGGAAATAGGGAAAGGGGATGGCTTCTGAAATGTAAATAAAATATCCAATTAAAAAAAAAACTAAAAAAAAAATGAAGAAGAAGAAGAAAGCAGGGGAGACACGTGTAAACGAGGCTGAAGACATGTTGAAGACTGATTGTTTTCATATTGCTACCCCGGAACTGGTCTTGGTAAAGCGCGGAAAAGATTATGGGTCTTGGTGAAAGGATTGTGGGTCTTGGTGAAGGGATTGTGGGTCTTGGTGAAGGGATTGTGGCTCTTGGTTGAAAGGATTGTGGGTCTTAGTGAAAAGATTGTGGGTCTTGGATAAAAGATCTTGAGGGTTGATTTTTGAGCTCTGTATTCAGCTTCTTTACTATTAGCTTTTCTCCCCCTGAAACTTTAAAGAAGGCACCTAACCTAATTTTAGTTATTTCTGTAATATTGAGAGCATGGAACTTATTTCTTCTCTCACCCCCACAGACTTAGAAAAGAAAGATTGTGGACAAACTGCTTTATAAGCCACAAAAGATTATACGAGCAATTTTGCTTCCTCTTCGTAGAGTAGACTCCCGAATACTCAGCAAGTTATTAGTGCCCTTTCATTAAAGAACTGTTCTTAGCTAGGTCTTTTCACAAGTTCCATATAAGTTGTATTTAATAGTGCCAGATACTTACCATGTAGGCATTACTAGTTTCATGTTATAGCTGAAGAAATAGAACACAGTGAAACCCACTCACCTGCTTATAATCCTTGAGTTCCTAAGCAGCTGAGCTAACACATCTTTATCAAAACTTATAGCTCTCCAAATAGAACTGAGTTCTGAAGACTGCAACAACCAACCCTTGTGCTGTAGCTCATAGCTGAGTGAAAAGTGCCTGGTATTGTAAATACTGCTTTTATTTCCTTAAAGGAAGTGATGAGATAGATGAAAGGCATACCACAGCTGTGTGACTACATGTCTTTGCTGAGCCCAGAGTGTTTTCTTCTCTTTTCTAATTATGCCTCTGTCCATGCCTGGAACCTTCTTGCCTCCATACAATCTAATCTTCTAAGCTGACTGATTCAATCTAGCTTCTCTTGGCTTCAGACATGCTCTGCCTAGCCTCTTACAAACTTTGGCAATATGTTATAATCTGCAGACTCCTCATTCTCTGGCTCACTTTGTCTTCATCTGTGTCTAGCTTGTTTTCTCTGTAACTTGTCTCTGTAAACTGTTCAGTAAAACTGCCATACACCCTACCCCACACCACACATATCCTTTCTCTTGTTGTTCTTAAATTGTCTCTCTTCCTTCTGCTGTTCTCTGTGAGTTGGATGTATTCTATTCATGACTCATTCTCTCAAATCTTTCCTGATTTGTCACTTTGTCTGCCCTTCAATAGATGTCACTTTGAACCATAGCTACTTTCTTCTATAAATTAACCTTACCTTAATTGATAGGGGTTACAGGTGTGTGCTAAGGGTACATCTGTTTTCAGCCAGATCATATTGTAATCCAGGATAGTTCTGGATGGGATCCCTTGCCAGAGCAGCCATGTTGGCAGATTAAAATTCTTCTACATGATGTCTTTGAGAAATTTTGTTCGGAACATGCTTCTGCTGGTTTCCAAAGCATGCAACCATTGGCTGGTCACTTCTCCAGCTTTTGCCTTGGCTATACCCAGTGCTGACTGATCCTTTCCAGAAAACAGCAGAAAATAAGCAGAGTCTTACAGAGGAGAGGGTTAGATGTAAAACAGTTGTCACTAGAAACTTGTTTCTGAATGTCTTCCTAGGATTCAGTTTGTATCTATTATCATATTAGGACTTCCCTGCTTTGAACTTTTCCTGTCAGGAATGATTCTCAGAAGGCTAATTATTTTTTTTTAGATTGACTGTGAATTTAATTGTTGACTAAGTCTTTCTGAGAATATTCATTGTTTGTAACTTGGAGTAAAATAATTTGCCTTTCTTTAGAAACATTTCCATGAATAGAAGGGAGGGAAGATTTGAAGGGGTGTGTGTATGTGTATGTTGTAGTGTGTGTGTAAGTGCACATGCATGGGCTTGTGTGTGTATGATTTTTGGGAGGACACTAAGTGGGAAAATATAAAATTAACATTTTAAAGAAGGGCAAATAGATTTATCTATCTCTTAAAAATCATTAGATTATTATATAATAAGTCATACCTGATACCTAATCTTGGTTGTCAACTTAACTGCATCCGGGAACAACAACAACAAAACCCACCGGCTGTTAGGCACTCCTGTGAGAAATCTCCTTGCTTAGAATATTTGAAGTAGGAAGATCCACTCTAAATTGGGGCGGCACCTTTTGTTAGCAGCACAGATAAAAGAAAATGGACAAGAAAACTTCGCTTTTTTTCTGTTTACCTTCACTTTCACTAGCTTCCCTGTCTCTCCTAGTGTTGGGACATTCATTTACCAGTATTAGAACAAAATCGTTAGGGTTTCTAATTAGCAGCTCTCCAGGAGCTCTTATGACTTCAGGTCTGGATTAGTACTGCTGAGACATCCAGCCTCCTGGACTAAACAATTACCAGATTCTCAGCATTTTTAAATCGTGAGGCAACCACTGTTGCACTGCCTGGGCAGTATCCTGTAAGCCCTTTAAATATAGACAGCCATCCTATCAGCTCGGTTTCTGTAGAAAACTCCAAATAATACAAGGCACAATTGGTCTGAATGATTTCAAAGTATCTTAAGCGATGTTTTTGTTTTATGTTTTAAGATTTCAAATGTGCTTTTACATGTCTGAGAGACATCAACAACACAATGTATAACAAACAGTGACATAGATCCTATTGGCAAATGAGATCTGTTCTGAATAGAGGAGAAAGGGTTAGGCGATGATATGTAACTGTGAGTTTAGAGATCAGAAGCTAAACTCAGATAAACAACCATGACAGAAGACACTAAAAATGTTACCCCTTGTAGATTCTTGCCTAAACTTGACTAAAGATAGAAACAAGCATGAATGTACCAATAGGCTACATATATTTATAAATAAAAACAGAAAAGTAACTCCTAGGTAGGAATGGGGCTTTCTCCCTTTGTAAACATCCTTTGCTATCATTAACTAAACAAATGCATTTATGCAGAAAAAATTACCAAATTATCGTTATTATTAACATTATATTTACAGTTCTACTAAAGACAAAAATTGAATTTCATTCTGATTTATAAGACTGTTTGATATGGCAACATAATAAAATTTAAGTTGTTTTCTGTCTACGGAAGCCTTTATAGTTGGAATGACTCAGTAACTAAATAATTCCATTCAAATAGGAAACCTGGCTTAGGAAAAAGAGAAAAATACATGAGGCTTTGTTTTACCCTTTGTGTGTGTGGGGGGGGGGGGAAGGGGAGAGGGATGCTAGGTTTATAGATGAAGCTTAAAATGTTTTAAGACTATAAGAGTCCTTAAGAATAACGTTTAATTTTAGCAAAAAGGCAAGGTGTTTCTTATTTGTGCTGACTGAGAAGGGAATGACGTAGAAGAGACTTCCCAGCACCCAAATGAAAAACTTAACTCTGTAAAAATCACAATTACTTTAAATTGGTCCCTTGGTTTCCTCTTAGGGTGAAGGCATCTTCACCCATTCCTGAAAATCCTTAAGGGAGTCCCAGGCTAAATACAGATTAATTCAACTCTGGTTCCTGTAGAGAGAGATGAAGTATTTCTTGGCTGAGGGCAGCTTCTAGGGAAAAGTACAGCAGTCACATTTCCAAGGAGGTAATGTCCTTCCTGATCCTCTGATGTGTCAATATCAAAGTTTTATTTTCTCACTTTCCACTAGGAGCTTGGCGACCCTCCGGTCTCACTAGTGTCTGGCATATCGCTTACAGCATGGAACCCTGAATAATTCTTGGTGTAATGAAACAATAGGGGTACAGATTCAAGGGTGACGGTTGAATAACTAGCATTGCCAGTAAAAGAAAAAAATAAAAGAAGAGAAGAAAAACATGCACTGAATAGAATGGACATATCTGGCAGGGGTTCAGGTCTTCCTGAAGGTCTGTGTCTTTAGATGACCACAGAGCTAGTGAGTCATTGAGGATTTGTTATTGAGGTAGATAGGTAGGGTACAGAACAATCATAGACAGGAAACAGTCTTTAGGAAGACAGCTAAGTGGAACTGTGGGGAAAGTGGTGTCAAGATCACAGTGATTTCTCCTTTGTGGCATGTTCTGATAATGGTTTACAAAGACCCCCCTTGAAGGACAAAGGAAACTTTTCCTTGGATTGAAGGACAGCAGGGTTTACATGCCATCCTTCTTCACCTGCATTCAACATAGACCAGGTCACAGAACCTTCAGACTGGTCTCTTGAAAATATCTAGAAAATAGAGCTCTATGGCTCTTCCTAGACATGAGAGAGGCATCATAGCTACAGTCAGTATGGCTTCTCTGTTGTTACTGAAGTCCTTTCTTGTAGGAGTATTATATTTATATTATTTATGGCTCACAGTATAAGTCTATTACTTAAAAGAATTTTGAGAAACTAGTTCGTGGAAAAATAATTTTTACTCAGTTCCAACAAGATGTAAAATAAGAGCTAGTTCTTAGTACTTAGAAAGGTAGTTTTGTAATAGGGTGATAGGAGTTTGTTTGTTTGTTTTTTTTAAATAAAAGCTTAATAATAAAATTAAAACATGGAAACAAATTTAGGGCTCACAGTAAGTATGAATAGCAGGCTTCCACAAGATCAGACACTGGGTTCCAGTTTCTCTCATCATAGGACAGTTCAAGTCAGTTTCATTCACTTGCATTTTGCTTGCAGCCACTTAACCCAATACTTACTAATTACGAGATATTTTTAAATGCCATGCACTTAGGAAGAAATGAGTGACTTGTTTAAGAGAAAGAAAATAGAAGAGATCAAAGAATGCTCCTAGAGGAGATGCTGCAGGAGGAGTAAAGCTGAAGAGTGCTTGGCTCAGGTGGAAAGTACAAGGAAAAGTGTCACATGAAGTTTCCTGTTGTGAACCAAGGGTCACAGAGACAGAACCCATCATGATTCCCACATGCAAATAAATTTAGGGTACCAAGAAGAGTGGATGACGTAGCAATGTAATTTCTCCAACTTTCAGATTATTCTCTGACTGTGACTGATGAGTTATGGCGGCAGGCTTTAGACAAGCCCCGGATATGGGCACAATCCTAAGCAGAAAAATTTCCATTTGATTTGAAGTATTAGTGGTTGCTATTATGTTTGACAGATTCAAGCAAATCGGTGTGTTGGTCCAAATTTTAAAACTGTGGTTTTAAAAAGAATTCTAATTCCAGCAGGACAAATTGCTCAACTCACTTTGCTAATAACTACACTTTCAAGGCCATTAATGATGGAAGAAATTTCAATAAGTCAAACAACAATGGATAGCTATTTTCAGAATTTCATGAAGCATGTGAGTAGTAGAACAATACAAAAATCACTAATATAACAGCTTAGTAAAAAATAGAATCATCATTTTATTACAGCCAATGTCAAGGTATTTAGGACACGGTCTTTAGAGGCTAGAGCTCAGTCTTTACCTCATTAGGAGGAAAGGCATATTGCTTGTCTGTCCTTTCTAACCATGGAAAGTTTTGTTTTATTCCTAGTTCTATTTGGATATCTACAAAATGTATTTAAATAAAATATTTTTCAAGATACAATTTATTTTGCATACTACAATCTTATTATATCACTAGGTTGACATTGTGTTGCATATATTGGATAATATTAACCCAGAAGTCTATCTACAATAGCAAATGTGAGTGGGAAAGTGGCAATGGATCATCATGTACATTAATTTACTGGGAATTGGTTTGATTTATAATTAATAAAATAAATACCCGAGAGATGTCTATTATACTATCATTTTAAAGGGATTCAACTTTGCCAGAGAAATGTAGGACAGATACATTTATGTTGAAAGACTGAATTGCTGAGTGTGACTCTCTCATGTCCTCTCAGGCTTTCTCTTTGAAAACGATAATTGTTGTGTCTCCTGGAAGGGCTGGCAATCTTAAAGCCCATGTCAGTTGTATAAGAAAATGGGCTGGATGGGCTGTAGGATGATACAAGCACGGCTGAGTAAGCATGGCTGAACAACAATCTTCCTCTATGCAGTCTAAGATTTATGAGAAAGGTGAGACCCAAAAGTCAGGAGTATCCATGTTGGGATAGACTGTGACCCCATTTAGTCTTAGGGTTGGGTAAATGGCATTAGTAAACTGAGATTTGTTGTTCTCAAACAGAAACTACAACCTGCCAGTCTTTCTAGGGAATAAGAGGGTGTTCTAGAGTCCTTTATAATAATATAAGTGAAAACAGGAGGGTTTACATTATATTCTCAAATGCAATGTGCTATATTAACAACTGTCACTCTGGTAGTGAGAAATAAAAAGGATAAAACACAGTATTACTTTAGGACTAGGTCAGTTTTCCTTTAGAGAAACCCCTGCTACCATTGCTTGGTTGAGGCTTGTTATTTCCCCCTTTCCTTGTGGGAATAGGTCAGGAACTCACAGTGCCTTCACTCTGCAATCTAATGTTCAGTGACTCAGCTCTGAATCCATCCCTATGGAAGGGGACCTGGCTGAGTCACGCTCTTTGTTTCTAGGCTTGCCTTAATGTCTTGGCACTAGAAGACAAGTGGTTCTCAAGGCTTGGGGTAGATAAGGTCATTTCCTGCTTAGGTCTAGAGCACAGCTTCTTACGTAATATAAAGCAAATCAAATACTTGGACCTGAAGGGAATGAATCTGACTCTGACACTCATTATATCATAGGAAGTAGCCAGGGCCTTATTTTGTCTTAAAGCAAAGCAATTGATCTTGATTACTCTATGGTCATTGATTGGGTATTACACATCACGTGTATCTGGAAAGTAAATCCAGCAATGACCCAACATAAGTTTTGCAGAAATGCTAGTTCATGGTCTTCCCACACAGAATATCATTTTAAAATGGAATATTGTAGCTCCTCCGTAAGGGAGAGACATTTTAAATCTATTTTTAGTATATAGAATGGGAGAAGCTTCTGTGGTAAATGCTAAAATTAAAGTTATGTTCCTGGTTGTATTTTTGGTTTTTCTTTTGAGATGAACTTATCTTTATTTGATAAGTATGTGTGTTTTGTTTGTATGTACATATGTATATTGTGTGCATGCATGGTGCATGTGGAAACCAGAAAAGGGAATCTGAAGTTAAAGATGGTTGTGAACTCCCATGTGGGTGTAAGAAAACTGAACCTTGGTCTTCACCAAGATCAGCAAGTGCTCTTAGCTGCTGGTATTTCTTTCCATCACCCTCCTACATTTTATTCTTGAAGGATATAAACATGCATTTGACTAGAAGCTGTAAACTGACTGTTAATTGATTTTAATGGTTTGGAAAACCTCACTTTAAAAAACTGTACCAGCATTGGGTATATGACTACATTGTAAGTAGCAAAGATGGGCAATCAATTTATATTTGTTGTAATAAAAGGATTCTTACTGTAGGAAATAAAAAACTTAAATACACTATCATGGATCTTTAGATGTACCACACAATTGTTTTCCCTTATACACAGCAGACATAATTTAAGCTACAGCTATGTTTCTACTAGTTTTATTTTATGAATACAACAGAGTTTGAAAAGATCAGATGTCTTTCTAATCTGTAACCTTATTTCCCTTATTCTATTTTCTATATACAATGTTCAGTCTTACCAAGTGTAATTTATGCATCTATTTAAAATCAAGCAATGAGAACTAGAACTAAGTTCAGTGTGTACAGATCTGAACATAAGTGCAATTGAGGTACATTTATATGTTTAATACCAGAAAAACAATCAACATAACTGAAATCAACAGTATTCATTTAATATGACAGCTAGAGTTGCCTTGCTGGGACAACAGCAATAAGAATTGGTCACTAATATTGCAACAAACTGTAAAAAAATCCCCCAAACAAAATAATATTCCCTGGTTTGGTCACTTGCTATATCTACAGCATGCCTTGAAGCCATTATGGCAAAAATCTACTTCATAGTTCAAAGCCTAAATACTTTATAATGGATAGTACCCAATAATCAAATTCATGGTTGAAATTTCATCAAAATACATAAATATATAAATACTTATATGGAATATAATTGTCTGATGTTCATTAGACTAAGATTTGCTAACATACTTGTCAAAATCATTTCCATTACTCTTTGAGTGTTCTCCAATTACATTTCAGTTGTTTAAACATTAGAGCCATTACATGGCATTTCTTCTATTCAATATGTTTGAAATAATTCTTGTAGAGCATTCTCTAAAATCGTTCTGGTCTCAGAGTCTAGTCTAAAAAGTGAATCAACACCAAATACACTGGAAAGCCTAGATCCTAGACCCAAGCTGCAACTAACAGTGGTTTAGCTCATAAAGTGTCATAGGATATCAAAGCATAAGTGGGCAGTCACCTTAAGACCTAAGTCCTAGTGCTGTTGAAATGAGATAGAGGTAGTAGAAAACCATTTCATGATCAAACTCACCCTTCAGTCTTTTTGCATCTTAGTTTGCTCATTGAAGTTTAGAACTTCAAGGTCAGACAGTGTATTTGCTACATTTGTAAACAGGCAATCCTGCAACATTAGCTCTTACCTATTAGTTGTTCTTTCTAACCAGTCATTACAGAAGCCCTATAAGTGGAGTTTCAATTCCTAGTGCTTTGTTGTTGTTGCTCTGGTTGAGATACGATTTCTCTGCATAGCTGTGGCTGTCCCCAAACTCACTCTGTCAACCCATCTGCTTATGCTATCCGAGTGCTGTGATTAAAGACATGCACCACCACTGTCTGCCATTAGTTGTTCTTTGCTCCACAAAGAAAAGAGAGTTATGGAATTAGCATACCTTTGTTTTGCCCCTATGGCATCTCATTTAAATATTTTTGTTAAGCTCTGTGCAAGTCTCTTTCATATATCTATTGAAACTGTCTTATCTGTAAAGCAAGAGCTCATTCTTGGATGAAGTGTTGTAGGACTCACAGAATATGGATGTTTATGAATGCTTTGTGGAATGATGTGTGCTGTCAGTTGATAAGAATGTCCACCAACTTACACATCTCTGAGTGAAATGAGAGCAAGGAAGGATCTCTGGGATGCTGTGTGTTATGGGCCAACAAATGATGTTGATTTAATGACTTTAATAATGGGTTTGGCATTTCCCTGTGTCCCATCTAATCTAATAGGAAATTTTAAAGTGTGTATTAAAGCCACCCCTGTAACTACTTTAAAGTACAAATATCTCTTGTTTCCAGTTTTCTTAACAATTTTGTAATTTGGGGTTTCTTATATTTTTCCATTCTATGCTGAGGTTATCTAGGTATCCTCACAATCTCTCTGCTTCTGACCCACAACTAGCAATTGTTTTTTCATAAAACAACAGTAGATTCATAGTTTCTATTGACCAAAATATAATAATAATAATATGATACATTCACAACTTTTAAAAAATGCAATATATCTAAAGTCTCATTTTAAAATCTGGAATAACTTCCTTACCTGTCATGGAATATGCATTATCAAAAGCAATGCACTTATATCTTAGGTTTGTAAGGCTCTGTGCAGAATCTTACCCATCCTTGGCTTGCCAGCGTGTTAATTTAATAACTGTATCTGGGGGTCCATTTTCAGTTTTAAGCTATGTACTTTGGCTGCCAACATGTTGATGTTGTTAAAGACAAGCTTTAACACGATAAGCAGGAATAAAAGTATTCCCAGGACAAAAAGGGCTAGCATGATCAAGCTATACACGCCATTTTTGAAGCTTGACCAAAATAGAAATATTGACCTTAGGCCATGGGTAATTTTATCTGCAGTATCTACTACATTGATGCTCAGCAGAGCAGCATTCCTGAAACTCATAAGCTCCCTATGTATCATTAAAACATCTCGAGAGGTGTTAAAATTATGCCAAATACACTGTATGTGTCATTAAACTTCTTCCTAATTATAATGACTATGACTGACAGGTAAGGAAGGCATTCTTGCCAGAGTAACCAAAGACGGGCTTAGTCTTGTTAATGAAATAAAAAGGAGGGAGAGGTGGAGAGCCTTTGTGGCTGCTTGGCAAGAACTGACATGGGCCAAAGACAAGGAAGTAGGCTTCAGGCAGGAATCTGACATTAGGCTAGAACAAAGAAGTAATCACAGGCAGGAACCTAAATATTAGGCTAGAACAGCTAGAACAGTTCCCAATAGAGGAGTTAGAAAGAAGACTGAAGGAGCTGGAAGGGTTTGTGGCCCCATGGAGAGAGCAACAATATCAACCATCCAGAGCTCCCAGGGTCTAAACTACCAGTCTGGGACATAGGGAGGAACCCATGACTCCAGTTGTATATGTAGGTGAGGATGGCCTTGTTGGCATAGGTGGGAAAGGAGATCCTTGGTCCCATGAAGGCTGATCACCCAGTAAGGGGAAATTTGAGAGTGGGGACATGTGAGTGGGGGTAGTGGGGGCACATCATCATAGAAGCAGGAGGAGGAGGGATGGGGATAGGAAGTTCCTCGGCCAGGGTGGGGATGGGGTAAAGGGATAATATCTGAAATATGAATAAAATATCCAATTTAAAAAAGAAAAGAAACAGTGATCATGGGAGTGTTCATGTAATTGGGTTTAATGCCTTGCTTTTTCTTTGACTATTTATGTTTATTGTATTACTTGTCCCTTGACTATTTGCTATCTATTGTATTGCTAGACTCTCAACCTATAACTGACCTTAATACATGCATGTAATCAAAATGGTATAAAAGCATAAAGGAGGAGGAAGGATGGGATAGGGGCTTCTAGGGTGGTAAAATGGGGACAGGGGATGTCATCTGTATTGTAAATAAGTAAAATATCCAATAAAAACATTTTAAAAATCTAGAATACAGCTAATCAAGTACAGATGTATCTAATAATTCAGATTTTAAAAAAGGAAAATAGAATTTAAACAGATTTTTAAAGAAGTGGCCAATTTGACTTTAATTTCTAATACCATTTGATGTAGAAACCTGTATCCTTAAAGTACACCAATAATTACCTACTTTAATGCATAAACCAAGACAACTAGTATATTCATGCTCCATGTCATAATGTCTATGTTCAGCATTCCTTCCCATAACTCAAGGATCTTGATTTTACAGCTTAAATACCATTACAGCTACAAAGCATTTGTAACATAGCTTCTCTGTAACCAACTAATACTTTTTAACTAATGTAAGGGAATGCAATTGGATAACTACTAAATAATGATAACGTGAGTAAGCTATTAATTATTACAATATTACATATCACTTTGTCAGTTCAAATTCATGGCATGATTTTTCACAAATACTGTTATATTCGAATGAAGACAAGTTTTAATTGCCTTGGCATTAATCACATTGATTAGTCTTGCCTATTTTTATTTAAATGGAAGAAATTATATGTATTATAGAGAAGCACAACCAATCTGTAATGCAAGAAATAAATACACAGCAATTTTCTCAGAACCTTATGATACTTTAAAACTGTACTAAAACATAGAATGTGTTTTCACAAGATAAAAATATTTCTAAAATTTAAAATAATCAGGATTATCTTTGGTTATATTCATGATAAGATTATTTTGTCTGTGGTATACTTCAAAACATGACAACAAATTTCTCTTATTGCTGTATAAATTGTTTTTGAAATTTGTGTTTTTCCTTTTTAAGGGAATTTTTAGTTGGCAAGATAGTTTAGCACTTGCCACTCAATGATGCAAACCTGATAACACAATTTTGATCAACAGATGAAAAGAGAACCAACTCCACAATGTTGTACACACACACACACACACACACACACACACACACACACACAAATATTACTGACAAACAAAATAAAATATTTAAAGGGAAGTGTAGTTCACACACTACTACCAATTTAATACAAATTTAATGCATGAAGATATTGCACTGGTTTTAATTAATATAATATTGAAGTAATACCAAGCATGTGTTAGAGTTTGAATGTGAAATATCCTCCTCCATTGACTCTTATGTTTAAATACTACCTTTAAACTGGTGTTGCTCTTTTAAGAAATTGTGCAACATGTTTGAATAAGGGAGCATGGTGATAGATTCAGATTGGAGGCTCAAGAGTTACAGTTGGCATAGATTGGCCTGACATCTGCTTCCAGGTATAGAGATGTGATCAAGGCTTGATACAAATTTCTGATGCTAAAGATAGGAATTTGTCCCTCAGCCACAGCTTCTCTACTATGAAACTGTGAAGTATAATAAGTCTTTTCTCTCTTAAGTTGCTTAACATCAGGTTTTTCATTACAATAATAAGAAAATTCACTAGTACATTGTACACTAACATACTTCCAGGATATGGCTTCAGGAGCCATTGCAGATTCAGTTATGTCCTTTAGAAACCCTGAGATCACTGGGTTCTGAAGATTCGGAGATGGCCCATATGCAGGATGACAGCTATTCCATACATCCCAGATGAGACTTCAACACCTGCTAAAGGGCCATCGTAGTCATTGTTTTTAATCATTGTACTGATTCTAACCCAGCAATGATACTCTGTAAATCAGCCAAAGAAGAGGAGCTTTCACGACTAGCTTATCTTAACCCAACCTGTAGAATAATGAACACATGGTGCTTTATTGTGTTAAGACACTGTTTGATATGGTATAAAATGCCTAAGTAATTGATACATAAAGAGTTGATATAATATAATTGTTATTATTAACTTTTTATTGTTCTCATTTTTCCCATCAGTAATAGAAACGTGAGCTTAAGAATCAACAAAAAACAAAAGGCTACAAACTTAATGTGAAATTGAAAACAGCTTGGTATGTATGGTTTCACAGTCCAGACACTTTTCTTCATATCATAAACATTAAGAAGTTTAAATGAGATCTCATCTTCTTGCTCTAGCTTTGTCCTCTCCCTCTTGCTCCTCCTCTCTCCCTATTCCTCACCACCTCTCTATCCATGTGCTCATGGCCAGCCTCTACTCTTCTGCTCTCTGATTTTCTCTGCCTTTCTCTGTCTCTGATACCCTCTCAACTTTCTTCCCCATGTGCTGAATAAACTCTATTCTATACTAAAATAAATTTTTAATGAAAATAATACATATATGTATCAGATTTTACATGTAACAGTATCTATGCTACAAGTGAAGTTTCCATCATCAGTATGACTAAAATTTGTTAAAGTTTGCTGCTAACTATAGGCCCTAATTCATGTACTACATACATATTTTCCCCTCAGAAAAGATGACTCCTTCCATCTCTAATTTTATTGCTTAATTGTTATTTGTAAGCAAAGCTCTCTGTTGCTATTAAATGAATTCATATACATGGATTCTGTCATAGTGTATCTGTACTTTTCTCTGCAATTTATGTATTTAATTTTCTGCTTGTCTATTACACTATTTACTTTATATTTATGAGTGATCTGTTATTCCTATTAGAGAAACTAGAATAGATTTCATCAAACACTACGACTATCATTTGGGGGAGAGTATTTTAAGGCCCAGATATTATGCCTCACAGAAAACTGCACTTGAGATGTTTCAGTCAAACAAAATGTTTAAAATAAAATGTGAAAGGTTTCTTTTATAAAATCTACCTACTTCCCTCACTATCTCTGTGACAAGCATAGACAGTAACTTTCTAGTGCTATCAAAAGTTACTGTAAAAGAACTAGTACATAGACCATCTAACAGGATTCCTCAAGATTGTCTTTAATATCCATATTATTGTGAAAACATTGTCCTTATTTAAATTAAAAAAATAAAACAGAGGAAGCAACAGAAAAACAGAAAGCGTATTTATGCTTTGTTTTAAAAACAAACACCCATGTGTACATGTATGCACACACACACACACACACACACATACATACACACACACATAGGGAAAGGGGAGGGAAAGGTAAACGGAGAGACATATAGTCATACACCTACCTTATAATGTAAACCTGTATTCTTATGAGTCTATTTTGGTTCATATAATTTCCTAGTTCTGCCATTTCTTTTCAAAAAGGATTCTCACATGTATGATGATTAATAAAAAATATAGGGACAGGAATGTTGGGGCATGCATGTCATTCTAGCTGCTAGAGAGAGCACAACAAGATCGTGAGTTTAATGTCAGCCTGGCTCCAGAGAAATTTTTATCCAGCAACATGGCTACTCTAGCAAGAAATTACATCCCAAAACCTAGATCTATGTCATGTAGCTGTAATATCAAACATATCCTTGGTACACACCTTTAATCTCAAACAATGATATTTAATTGACAAAGTGATGAATCAGAGAAAGATTTGATAGAATGAGTCAGAGATGGGATAACACCCAACTCTCAGGAGAACAGCACAAGAAAGAGAAGTGACTTAAGAGCAGTGTAGAGTGAGTCAAGAGCTAAGGCAGTTTAGTGAATGCAGTTCATTTGAGTTTAGGCAATGCAATGGATTTGAGTTTAATTCAGGTGCAGTTCAGTTGTACACAACCGAGTTAGTGCAGTTCTGCTCAGTTATACTTATTTCATTCAGTTCGTGCAGTCAATGCAGTTCAGTTCATAAAATTCAGAGGCAGTTTTTCCATGCACAGCAATTCAGAGAGAAGCCAAAAGAATCCAGTTTTAATCAGTCAACTTGGAGAGGAGTTTTGAGCCAGAAAAGCTGAGTGGAACCAGACAGCCAGAGTTCAGAAAGAGCTAGATTATGAGCTTCTTCAGCAGTAAGACTCCAAGACAACAATTACATCTGGCAAATAAGTTACTTTTATACCTGGTCAAGATTATTCTCTGAAGAGAAACATTATCAACTTCATTGTGGAGTCTACCCACAATGTAACATTTTTTTTTTTTTTTTTTTTACTCTTTTGGCTTTGTGTTTGTATTCTACCAAACTCATTTAGCTCCCTTTGCTTTTCACACCCAAAGAACACATAATGAATCAGTATATATATATATATATATATATATATATATATATATATATATACACACACACACACATATATATGTGTGTGTGTGTGTATGTGTGTGTGTCTATAATCTATCTATCTATCTATCTATCTATCTATCTATCTATCTATCTATCTATCTCTATCTATCATCTACCATATCTCTATCTATATGTTAACACAGCAGGGATTATATAGAAGCCTTGCTGCATAAACTTGAGAAAGCATTTTTCGATACAATCTTACATTCATAATTGTTGCCAAGACAAGATATCCAATCAGACTACTGAATACAAACAGTGGTGACATTGGCTTTCTCAGCTTTCTTCTTCCCATTGTCTCTGTACCGAGCAGATCATTAAAAGACTGACCTGAAGACAACTGAGGCAGTATCCAATGGTACCCTTTGTGAAGCATCAAGACCATATGGCTTTATATTTCTCAGTAGTACCCACTTTTTATTAGTTAAAATAGGAGTTAGTGTGATTTTTTTCAGGAAAAAAATCTATTTTTATGACTTCATCTTATTTGAAATCTCTGACATGTCTTTCTAGACTTATTTCCAAACAATATAAAGCAGATTTAATTGTTTATTAACCTGTTACCATTAGTTACTAAGTTAGTTTTTCTCCATTTACTATGATAGTTTTTCTATAATCCTTTCATATGAAAGTTTGGATACTCATCAGAGTGAGATATCTGTAACAAGTTTGTTAAGTTTGTAGAAGCCAATGTTTATTGTCTTAATTTACGTCTTTTGGTGAATTTCACTCTCCTCTTCAAAAATAGTTACAATTATCATTTAACCTCCTGCCTTTTTGTCTCTTCCTACATATCACCAACTCTATGAACAGCCTCAATTTTAGATTACCACTTGCAACCTGTCAAGACTGGCAGACCAGTAGATTTAAGGCAAGCCATGTGATTTGTGACACCATTCATAATGTCAATTATATTTTCATCTGTAGACAAATTTCGTAGTTAATTTGGATCCCCAAATGAGATCTAAATTGTTCACTTTTGAATATGTTCACAAGAAATTTCAATTTTAACTTTTGAAGCAAGTGGATATAGAAATCATGGAACAAGAATTCTGAGAGAACAGAAAGGTAACAACGGCATCCTGGCTCACTCTGATCAAATATTAACCCTGTAAAGGCTGTCAGCTGTGTGGATCAGGTGCAGTGGCAAAAATGGCTCAAAACACTGGTCTCACTATTTATTGAAAGATAAAAAAAGAAAAAAGGAAAAGAAAAAGAAACAGACAAAGAAGGGAGTTTCTTTAATGTTGAACAAGAGACAATTGCATTTTGGTAATTAAAATGTGATTCCATGAACCTAAAATCGAGAGGTATGTGGTTTGTTTGTGTATGCCTATGTGTGTGCATATGCATGCATGAAATTTTACTAAACAAAGAATATGCTCTCATTAAATGTATTCATATTTAGGATAAACACTGACACAATAAATAATTTGTACAGAAAAATAAAAAAATCTAAACTAGCTGTATTGTATGTATGAACTTTTAGTTAATAATCCAGATTAAAACCCCAGGTGCACAGTGATTTTGCTCTGGGTTGAAGTTAGGAGCAGAAAATGGATACAAAATAATGTTAAATTAGAGAATATGGAAGCAACTCGATATGCTTTCGGAGTTTGCAGATTTTCTCTTTGATATAGAAATATGTTTAAAGATAGTTTTGTCTCACATAGATGAAAGAGGTTGAGAAAGTTCCCGAGAACAGCATGGTGGAGAAGATGGTATCGTGAACTAGGCAGTTCTGCTAGTGCATCTGAGTGGGAGGGAAGTCACACCTCCTCAAATTCTGGCAAGTGCAATAGCTGTAAACATGAAGGAGCCAGAGCAAATATTGTAAAAACTGCAAGGAGAGACAAACACAGCAAAAGCTGTTTCATCTGTAACAGCCGATGGAGACTGGCATCATGAGGACATTGATGGATAGAGCCTAGACTCGACCCTGAAAGCTTGCATGCAGTATGAGGCTGAGGTACTAGATCCAAAGTGATAGCAAAGAAAGGCAGATGTGAGGCTGTATTCTGTGGTCTTCCTCATGTTCAGCACTAACCCTTCAGTCATGTTTTATTACTTTTCTACCTTATCAGCACAAGGTCTTCTGTCCAATACGTCAGTAGAAAGTCTACAGAGTGGGAGCTCTGAAGCTTAACCCAAACCAACTGTCAACTCTTCACTTATTTTTACCCTGCTTCCCTATTGCCTTTTGTAGCCTAGGCAAGTATAACACTTCATCGACTTTTACTTTCTCATTTCAAAACACATCTACTTCGGTGTGTTTTAAATATGTTAAGCAAGGAGCGAGCGCCCTTCTAATCATCCAGTAGTGTCATGAAGTTCAAGCTCATCACTATTGCCTGTTAAGAACACATATTACTTGGCCTCAGTTCATACCTCTCATGATTTGAGCTAAAAAAGTTTTATGTTCCAGAATATGCCCAGGTCCCTCTGTCTCATATAGATTTGGCTGGTTCATCCTTTTGACTGTATTTTGTCAGCTTTCCAAGGCCTGGCTTTCTTCACACTTACAACACACCTAGACTGTCATTCTCACAGAGAAAGCTTTCTTAACCAAGCAGTTCAGCACACCAGTATTTTTACATTGCTGAATTTAATACCTGTATTATGTCATCTCATATTTGGCATCTTTTCTTTTTTCCTTTCCTCCCCTTCCTTTTTTCCTTCCCCCTTCCCACTTTCCTCCCCCTCCCCTTCCTTTTTTTTTTGTATTTACTTAAACCAGAAAGTGAGTTTAATAGAACAAGGACCTTCCTTTACATTTATCTTTCTGGAACTAGATTAAAAAATTACAAAACCCAAACTAGCTCATGTAAAATAATAAATGTCCTAGTTAGGGTTTTATTGCTGTAAAGAGATACCATGATCAAGATAACTCTTATAAAAGACAATGTTTAATTGGGGCTGGCTTACAGGTTCAGCTGTTCAGTCCATTATCACCAGGGCAGGAAGCATGCCAGTGTCTAGATGGGTGTGATGCTGGAGGAGCCAAGAGTTTTACATCTTGATCAGAAGGCAGCCAGGAGAAGACTCCTGTCTTCCGGGCAGCTAGAAAGAAGGTGTCAAAACCCACCCCCACAGTGAAAAACTTCTTCCAACAAGGCCACACCTCCTAATAGTGCCAATTCCTGGGCCAACCATATTCAAACCATCACAATTAAAAATTATGGACCGGGAGTAGGATAACAACTGGATTGTAAAAATAAAATAAAAGTAATAAAAATTTTATTTATTTATTTATTTATTTATTCATTTATTTTTGTATAGGTGTTTCTCCTTATGTGTGTTTGTGCCCATGAAGGGCGGAAGAGAGTGATGGACACCCTGGAACCACAGTTACAATTGTGAGCTACCATCTGGGTACTAGAAATTACAACATGACCCTATAGAAGAACAGCTCCTGCTTTTAAAACAGGATGGTCTCTTTAGCCCCTAAAATTATACTTTTATAAAAATTATTTATTTATAAGAATTAATCTTTCACCTACATGTGGAGGACTCCAAAAGAAAAACAGAAACAGTGAAAGAAATAACAGGAAGTAACCAGTATCTCTGTAGCTTGTGACTGACTCACTCATTGCAGCTAGTCAGTCCTAAACAACCTTCAGTGCAACATCAGGTGACTTAAGGTTTTTATTCAATCACTATCCTGGCATTGAGTAGCACAGACAAGTAAAGATGATCCCATGGGTCCATGGACCAGCAGATATAGACAACTGGTGAGCTCTGGGCTCTGAGAGTCTTTGTCTAAAAAAATAACACAGTAATAAAAAGGGGTGGGGTTTGATGGCTGCATGGATAATAGTTGTGTCATACCAGCCTACCAGTAAGAATTGGATCCTTGGAATCTAAATAAAGGTGGGAGAAGAGAGGTAACTCAATTGTTTTCTGACCTTGACACAGGCACTTGTGGTACATACACAGCAACACATATGCACACAAGCATGCACACAATAATAATGATGATGATAATTAATAATAATAATAATAATAATAATAATAATAATAATAATAATAATAATATTTTAAGGGTATGGAGAAGTGGCTCAGCAATTAAGAATACTGACTGATCTTCCAGAGGACACTAGTTCAACTTCTGTCACCTACATGGCTACTTATAACCACTCTCATCTTGCCTCTTCAGTGAGTCAGGCACACAAAAGGTGCACAAAAAAATCTAATATTAACTTCTGTTTTGTACATTCATGACATATGCATGCAGACTCAGCTGTATACATAAATGAACATGTCAATATACATAACACAGAAAAAATTGAATTGTTCATTTAATACATTACTTATTTTAGTAGTGAAGACTTTTTATAATTTCCGATTTTGAAATTTAGCCCACCTTGCTAATAGTTTCTTTTCAATTGAATTAAGTCAACAAATGTGCTTTTCCTGTTAGCAAACCTTTCTCTTTCTTGTAGATGACACTTTCAGTTTCAGTGTGATAGGGCTGTCAGTTATGTATGCATACTTAATAACTTAATGAAACTTGTTTAGTGACTGGCTTGTGAATAGTGAAACAATGGTAAAGTCTTGTGTGCAGCACTCATGGAATTAGGGTGCATTTCACATTTTTTTTTCTGCATTGACCAAAAGGAAAAAGTTAAGGGATGCAGTTTTACATTTTTTTTTTTTAATTTCACAAAATACGGACAAAGAAACAGTTAAGAATAGTATGCTGGGTTGGTGGGGTGATTCAAGTCTCCTACAGCTGAAAGGTTACTTAATTCAGAGCTGTGCTGAGTGTCCTGATCTATTCCTAGCCTCCTGATAGACAAAGGTTTCACCCACAATCTGCCATCAGCTCTAGAGTTATCTCCAGGCAAGGACGCTGATGCATTCGTAAGTACATCATCAAGGAAAGGGGTGGAAGCCATCAGAGCAGCGGGGACATAGTTGAGTATACTTCAGGGTCCAGCCTATTAAATATAGTTCCCAGAGGACTAGGCTGGGGGCTGTGAAAGCAGGGAGCACATTTGTCTAATCAGGGCTTTTACAGGACTCTGATTCACAACTCTTGAGTGCTTTGAAAAAAACGGCTCTTAGTAACATGCATCGGGTAGGCTGAGATAGTTAGCAGTGGGAACAGGTGTCACAAGGTAGGTGATTTGTCCCGAAGGAGCCAGATGACACTGCAAAAATTGGCTGCTGTTGCTGCTTACATTGTCTCCCAGTAGCCACCCCAGAGCCAGCCCTTATTCATTGGAAAATAGAGTGCTGCTTTATTTATGTATGTGTGTTAATGTATGGATGTGAAAACAAATAGATATTTTGATGTTGTTACTCCTGCTTATTGACTACCTGCCAAAGCTTCGCATGATCAACTGACTCAGCTTCTGCTAAGCTGGCCTAGTTTATAAACGGAAATGCTTCTTTCTCCTTGATATCAAAATATTGATGCATTTTTGACACTTTATCAACTAATTCCACATCAGAAGCATATTCTAACACTTCCTGATTGGAATCAGAGTGTGTGCCTCCTGCTTCACTTTAGCAGGCCAACAAAGCTGTGTTCCACTTCATTCATATCATTTCTTCCACTGCTTGTTACCACATAGCTGTACATTGAAGGAACTACACCATGAATATACAAAGAGCTAATGACAAATACTTCAGGATCCACATGGGGTCATGCACACTACAGGATTTTTCAAGTAATTTAAAACTTTAAACAACATTCTAAGTCTAATGGAGACAAAAGCAAAACAAAACAAAATAACAACAACAAAAAAACCCCAGCACACTGAAGGCCTACAGACCAGATAATGACAAATGGATATTAATCTTCTGATTACTGGAATAGTACATGTATGGTTGCAAATTTGATTTGCCTTTATCAAGCAGTCATTTTTTGTCTCATCTGCATAAAATAATAATGTAGGCAGAAAGAATTTGGAGGTTTTTGTATTGTGGAAAGGATATGATTCACTCTTAACTAGTGAAAATAAGCATTTCAAATACCCACAGTAAGGATAGCCAGATTTAGTACATTCCTATTTTAATAATGAAAAGGTAGCAGTTCAGTAATTTTGTTTTCATTTTCTTCCCTCCACTAGGTGGTGTGTGTGTGTGTGTGTGTGTGTGTGTGTGTGTGTGTGTGTATCTGTATGTCCCAGTATACAAGTGGAGGTCAGAGAACATGATCTTTTACCTTTATATGGGTTCTGGGGATTGAAATAGATTGAAAAGTCTTGTACAGCAAGTCTTTTTTTCTCAGTAACCCATCTTTCAGGGACACTATCATATGCAATTGAATATTAAAAAGATGTATTTATTTTTATTTTATGTTTATGAGTACTTTGCATGAACTTGTATGTATGTACACCAATGTATCTGTGGTATCCAGGGAGTCTAGAAAACAGTGTTGGATCCCTAATACTGGAGTTACAGATGGTTGTGAGTTACCACAAGGGGTTATTAACTGAGCCTGAGTTCTTTTCAAAAGCAGCAGGTATTCTTAACTTCTAAGCCATCTCTCCAGTCCCATCTATAATCATTTAAAATACATCTTTAGTATTACTCTTTGGAAATTTAAGAATGAATAATTCAGATAAGACAGAAATTACTGCTTCTCTTATGTGACAGTAAAACCTTCCCATCTCCACTGCCTTCTCCCCTGAACACTTTCCCCATTCCCTAAATTTCAAACAAAAGTTTTTAGTTCAGATATAAACATGTGTGCGTCTGTGATTATGTGTTTGTGTGTGTGTGTGTAAATGCAAACAAGGGTATATGAAGTTGCTCCCTTTACACTTTTCATTTCTGAAAATACTTATCAAAGATTCAGTTTCATAAACAAGTGGCATTGTTGGATCAAATAATCATTGACACAGAATAATTTGTTCATCGACTCAACAGCTTTCAGCACAGGCACTGGGCTGTCACAGACTCTCATTCAGATGTTGCACATCCTTAAGTACTATCTTTCTAGTCTTACATGTGATTGTAAGGGATGCAGGAGCACAATGGCACCAGGAACCTCACTGTGTGAGGATTCCATCTTGCACTACACTTGTGACCAAGACACTAGGTCTTGTCTTTACCAGGTAACAGTTTCTTCTGGTTAAAAAAAAAAACAGTTATGTTTTTGACATTCCAATTTTAATTCATGATTTGTTGAGCCTTTGAGGAATTAGCAAGGGCACATCGTTATCACCCACTCACCATAGTATTCAGATCTTCGGAGTTTAATCTCTCTGTACCTTTTCTCTCCCCCTTCTTCATTTCTTTCTTCCCTTTTTCTCTCTTCCTTCTTCCTTCCCTGTATTCATCTCATAGTCTCTCCTTATATCTCTTTGTACAATGAAATCATTTTTTTCTTGGAGTAGGAAGGCTTTAAATTATTGTTAAGCCAAAAAAATTACAATTAGTCCAAATTAATATTTTGAAAATTTCAGGACAAGAAAATATCTCTAAATTGATTTTATGAAACCAAAACACATATGAAGCTCTGATTACAGTATCAGTGTGTGGTACTACAATAAATCTACAGGACAATATACATTGTGAATATGGACACAGATTCTCAACATAACAAAAGTATAATACTGACATAAAATCCATTTAACAGTAAATCAAATGGATCTTTTACTATCATCAAGTAGAAACAATTTTAGGGGTGTAAGGGTGGCCAAACATTTGCAAATAAATAAATTTGACTTATCACATAATAAAGACCAGAAACCATATGCTCTTCACAAAAGATGCCAAATGATAAAAAAATTTAAGCAAAAAGATTACTGAAGTAGTGTTCTTCAGGACACTAAAATTTATAAGTTACATCATATACAGTGGTAAAAATATGAAAGATTTCCTTCAAATTTTAGGGGCTATGAACTTGAAAGAGGATGTAGAAGGGTATATGGGGGAGCGGTTAGAGGGATGAAAGTGAAGGGTGAAATCTTGTAATTAAAGCATAATCCAAAAAATTAAAACATGTTTAAAAATTGGAACACATGTATGCTTGCTTTTATCTCTTTTCACACTATGTACAGGAAGTCTGAGCCAAAGCCATTGGAAAACATTGATCCAAACAGAAAATGAAGATGTGAAATGTCTTAATTTGTCAACAGCATGCATGACCTTATATATAGAAAACCTTGAATACATCATCAAAAGGTTAGAACTCATAAATTAATTCTATTTGAAAACTGTATTAGTAGCCATTCTTTATACTATGAAAGTGCTGAGGAGTAAATTTAATTATGTCAATAAAAGGTATGTATACTAAAAAATTTGCCACATTGTTAAACATTGAAGACAGCAAATGAATGAAAAAGATATTCAGTGCTCATAAAGTGTAAAGATTGATATGATCATTATGTAGGCATCACCAAAATAAGGCATTGATTTAATAGTTTTTCTTTTAGAATTTAAGTATCAATTTTCACAGGACAGAAGAAGTCTCTGAATCTCATAAGAAGCATCAAAGTACTACAAACAGCCAGAATTAATTCTCAGCAGAAAATGGATGAGGCTATTATTTGTTCTGGCATTCAAATATATTACAAAACTATTTCAATCAAAACAGCATGATATTGGCATAAAAGAAGATTCATAGATGAATGAAATAAGGCAAAAAGCCCAGAAATAAACCCTTACACCTGCACTCAATTAATCTTTAACAAAGATTCCAAGAATACATCACAGAGAATTCTTTCAATAGCTACTGTTGGGAACACTGTATGTGCATACTGAAGAATTCAGTTGTACTTGAATTCTTTTATATATTCAAAATATAACTTAAAGTGTGTTAAATACCAAATTTAGTAACTGAATATAAAATAGCTAGAAAAAAATCAGAATAACGTTAGATAACATTGGTTTGAGCAATAATTTCTTGCTTATGCTCTATAAAACATATATAATCAAAGCAAAACTAGACAGTATGCATCAAGCAACTGCTTCCTCTTTATAGAAGCAATGATCATAAACTGAGTAGATCTTTATAATGGGTGGAAATATTTGCCAACTATGTAATGCATTAATATCTACCAAGAAGTCTATAGCAAAAAAAAGCAGCATAATTTACAAATGGGAAACAAAGAGGCATACACATCACACAAACTAAGAGATAAATGACATTCAACATAAAAAATGCTTATTGTCATAAACAACTGAGAAATACAAATTAGTACCCCACTGAGGGGCCATTTCACATTTGAATGGTATTTATAAAAATGATAGGAGTTATTTTTTAAAAGTTGATCACAATGAAAGTTCAAGTATTGTGGACGATAGTGATAATGCAGCCTTATAATAGTAAAGAATTAATCCCTTCCTGTGTGTTTACCCAATGTAAGTGAAATCAGTATGTAGCACTTTTATCATTACTCTACATCATTCCCAAGAGCCAAAATTTGGGAACATCTGTTGATCTCATGTTCAGTGTTCATCTGTTGGAATCATTAGGGTCCTTGTACCTAAAGACTAGGTTAAATTCAGGACTGTTAAGGTTCAGAATTGTCCTTTCAAAGGATAGGATGTATGTCCCCTTTTTCAATTCAGAGTGCTGGGAATTGGAGGTGTTTATTAGCCTGGTGATCTGCATATCTGTATAACTAGGATCTCCCTCAGGCTCCTGCAACCAGAACCAGAGCTGGCTTATAGGCCAAATGACCTTTATGCTATCTATGTTGATTGAGACCAAGCCAGACTCTTTCCAAGGCACTGAAGGTAATACAGGTAGCCTACCTCTAGATCTCATCTTCTTGGAAGAAATGTACTTTGAGTTAAATTTTCTCGTGTACATCAAGAATTGTATTACATCAGGAAACTTTTTTCCAAGTTGTACTGTATTTACCTATGTTAGCAATAAACCAGCTGGCATCCCATTCCCAAAGTTTGATTCAGGCCAACTAAGTCATACTGAACTAAGTTTTCATCTTGCCCCTTTGCAGACTTTTTTCACTGATAGCCTGGATTCCTATAGGGACTCCCACATCCATCAGTGAATGAATAGATTAAAAAATATGTGTGCATGCACACACACACACACACTGGAATACACACACACACACACACACACTGGAATGTACACACACATACACACACACACTGGAATGTTGTGTTTTATAAAATTATAGAAACCAGAGATATGGTTGGTGGAGGCAACGTATGGTGTCGGGGAAGGAGGTGCCTCTGAGGGACCATGCTGAGGTATCCCTTCCTCCTGAGGGAGCAGCCACAGGAAGGTATAGTATAGAATAGAGTTTATTCAGGACATGGATAGGGGAGTTGAGAGGTTAGTATACGGAAAAGGGAGAAAGAGCAAGAGTGAGAGCAAGAGGAGTAGAGTCTGGCCATGAGCATGTGGAGAGAGAGGGTGGAGGGGAATGGGGAGAGAGGAGGGAGATGGAAAAGGAGCAAGAGCAGGAGAGCAAAATCAAGAGAGTAAGAGAGAGAGAAAAATGAACAAGCAGCCCCCTTTTTTTAGTGAGTCAGGCACACCTGGCTGTTGCCAGGTAACTGTGGGGTAGAGCCTAGAATAAATGCCAACTTCAAATATTCAGCCTGATAATAAAAGCATGATTCTACTATTGGTCATAGATGGACAGATTCAAAGCCCATTGTGAAATAACTATGGACAAAAGTCAAATAGCATGTAGTAGTGGGATGGAGGTTACCAAGGTTGGGTGGTAAGTGAAGGATGGATAGGAAAAGAGAACTGCTTTTAAAATCAGCAAAGTTAAAGACAAGAACAAGGTGAGTATATTTAACTACAATGTATTCGGTGGTCCAAGATTGCTGAAAGAATGAATTCCAAGGGTACTTACTGCAAAAAAAAAAAAAAAAAAAAAAAAAAAAAAGGATAGCTATATGAGGTTTTAAACAAAAAAGTTAGATTTTGGAAATTCCACAATCTGTGTATTTATCAAACCATCACATTATACCTCCTAAATATATGAATTTACTGATTACAAATAATTTGTAAAAATTGAAATCTTGTATACTATCAGAAACCAGAAACCAGAGTATTTTTAAGTATGTAGCAAACTAAGGAAACATTGTTTGATTTAGCCTTTGTTGTTGCATTATTTCCAGGAGAAACCTTCTGTGTATAAGTGTGGAATTCCAAGTATGTGCATTTGTTTTCTTCTAGGCTCCCTTTCTTTCCTTATTCCCCAAGTGTGAACTAGTAAAAAAGACAGAATCTCCTGTAACACAGAGAGGCAGCTGAAAGCAACATGATGAACACAAGCTGACCTCTTCAAAATCTAGAGAAATGCTAAAGGGATTTTGTAAAAACATTTTCTGTGTGTAGTACCTCCGGTTACTGTGAAAGTCACTCTCCAGCTTCCCTTTGTTTATCTGCCTGGGTATATGAATAGGCAGAATCTATTCCAGGACTGAATTTGTGGGAAAGTGACTTTGCAGCAAGCTAAGAACACAAGTGAGAAAAACTCAATTAATTACTTAAGCTTAGATGGATGCTGCAGAATGTGTTGGAAGCTGTAGGTGTTCATATTCATGGAAACACCATAAAATGCCCTTAGAATTACATGTATTCATGGGCATACCATAAAATTCTTTCAGAGTTACCCATAACAATAGCCAATATTAGTTATTACAGGAATGCAATGGGTGAAAAGATCACAGGAGCATGTCTAAACAGATGTATATGTAATTATGGTTCACCTTAATTTATTTAAAAGTTCTGATATTGAAAGATCAGATTCATTCTAAGGAGTTTCTAGATGCTGGGGAGAACTGTGCCACCATCTTAAGGACTCCTGCAAAAGGTACTGTAAATGTGAACATGGCCAATCTGTGTCTTTACTTGGATTGGGATAAAAGCTTTTTCTAAGCAAAGTTCTAGAAAGAACACAGAAAGTATTTCACACTGATTTTTTTGGTTTCACACAAAAGAGGCTTTATGTGGTTATTAGCATTAAGGATGTCACAAATTCTTTATATGTATGAAATATTAAACATAGTAGAATTTTATAAAACAGTTTTAGAAGAGACTTGAAAGAATGTTGTGGCTTTCTAATAGCTATAACAATATCATTGTAATCACTCATTTTGAAAGCTTATTTAATTTACATTATTTTTAAAAAATAGCATATCTTTATGTAGGAAAATGAACAACTCATATGAATACTGTATCCTTCCTGGATCCTGGGATTGTAAATGTTCTCTGTTGTGTCCAGGCAATGCTGTAAGTTAACAATTGAGATGGATACTACCACATAGAAGAATATTATTGGAGTTTATGCTATTCAGGAACTTTCAACTTTATATAGGAACTAAAATATTTATCCTTAAAATACTATATCTTCATTATTTTTGAAAGTGACTAGCTTTTTATCTTCCACATTTTCACTTGTTTTATCATTTCCTAGATTTTTTTTTTTTACATTCTTCCCTTGTAGATTTTATCCATCCTAAGTTTTTGGCTCTGCCCCAAGCGTCTGAGCTTTTTAAATTTGTATACTTAAATATTAACTTAAAATGTTAATGATTAATTTATATTTCCATTTGTACAGTAACAAAATCTTACATTATATTTAATGAAATATTAAGTATACTTCATAAAACATACATTACTCTCTTTTGCTTAATTGTGCAATAAAGAATTATACTAGCTTTCTCATCAGTGAAACAGTGTTGTGAAGAGTACAGCTGAGAGCCCTCTAGGTAGTTAGTGACCAGCTCTGCATTTGCTCATCCATTTTAAACTTAAATTTGTACAGTTGGAGGTCTCTTTGGTGTGTTGCTGTGGAGTTGATTCTAGGGAACTCAATTTCATTTACTTGTAATCATTTTTCAAACTGTCAAGGTCATTTTTAATTCTAATCCTGTCTTCCAAAGTGCTCACCTATCCTGATGATGTGATGTACTTGGCAAACTTAATGACTACCTTCTCCAGCTCGTAATCAATCACATACAGAGATGTTAAATGCAGCCAGGACTGATCTCTGCAGAATATCACCTGCTACGAGCTTAGGGGCAACAGTTCTACAACATGTTATTTTTAAATTCCAGTGATTACCTTATTCTTCATACTGTGTCTTTGAGAAAGACAAATAGAATACTATCTGAGTTAAACAACATCAAGTAAATACAGGGAGATGGATATGGGTAGGTCTGGGATCTTGCTAGAGAGTCCTGCACAATGTGTGGCACAAGGTTTGGCATCTATTTGTTTTTAGCATCACTCAAGTTTTCAGAACACAAGCAGAAGACAGCCAGCGACTCTCCTAGCATATAATACAAATAGTTCTAAGTCAGTTTCTGATAGACTCTTGCCTCTCCTCTAAGACATTATGAGCCCACATTCACTGTCCATATTTCTGTCTTCATTGTTACTCTTCTTAATTACTATCATAATTTCACTTAGGTTCTATTTACAAGATCTGTTTTTGAGTAATACCCATAATTTTGGAATGGACAATATACCATACCATTGTTTAATAGTACTTAAGATTTACAGGACAATAGCAAAATAGCTAGAATTTAGTAAACCTTTATTTTGTCCACATAATTAGAACCCACATCAGTGTAAGCCCATAAATGCTTCAATAATTTCGTTCAGAGGAATTTTAATCCAGCAGTATGGCTACTCTGGCAAGGGGTCACATCCAAAGACCTAGGTCTGTGTGAACGTGCTGGAATGCAGACACACCAGACACTTTAAAATCATCTGGGTGGAATAAATACACATTTTAAAAGTGAAATTAGTTTGTAGAAGGAAACAGCCATGTTTGAAAGTGACTTATAAATGAGGGGCAGAGAAAAGTGATGAGTCAGAAAAAGATTTGATAGTATGAGTCAGAGAGACTCTCATGAAGGAAGAGACACACAGGAAAGAGAGGCAACTTAAGAGCACAGTGCAGAGAGGGAGAAGAGGCAGTTTTACTGGAACAGTTTTACAGAAACAGATTGCAGGTTGTAGGTGAAGACCCAAGAGCTAGAGAATGAGAAGTAGACAGAAGATTACAACAGATGGCCAGAGTTAGTTTGAGGCCAACTGAAGCAATTCAGTTGGAAGCTGAAAAAAGCCAGTTTGAATCAGTCAGCTTGGAGTGAAGTTTGGGCCAGAACAAATAAGTCAAACTATCTAGCCAGAGTTCAGAAAGAACTAGAAAGGGCACGCTTATTCAGCAGTAAGACTCTGAGATGGCAATTACATCCGGCAAATAAAAGATACTTTTACAATTTAGTATAGGTAGAAATGGTGAATAAGTAAACATTTAAAAGTCAAATCTATACTGAGTGTATATGTAGAAACTTGGTAAAGTGAACAAGAATATAAAGTTTTCTTCAAGTAAGCATTACTATTTCCAATAGAGAAAATATATTTTAAGACTCAGAAGAGTTTCAACTCTATTTGCAAAGAGCCTTGGGCACATGCTTCCTGAAATGAAAAATCAGACTATATTAGGTACATCAGCAATTTTTTGTTTTTGTTTTGCATTGGTGGGGATTAAACCTGTGTTTTCATGTATGTTAGTCAAAGATCACTAAGCTACACCCATAGCTCTGGTAACCATTTGTTTTTAAAACTTGGAGTACAAATTGAGTAGAAATTGGTAACTTAAATGTCCTTTGAAAATTGTGATATGAATTTTGTGCTTAACAGAAAAGAACGGTCCAATAAGTATTAGTATCTCTCAAAGAGAGGAAGGAAGAAAAAAAAAAGATTTTTTTTCTCTTCACAAGGTAATTTTCAGTCTCCGAGTGCTCTAGGATTTTGTGACGACTTAATCAAGAGGAAAGGAAAAAATGAAAAACATACATTGCTCACCCCAGTACTCTGGAAGAAAGATGCCTGGGATTTTGCTTTGCTGGATAGTTGGTGGTAAGAACTTATGTCCCAACAAATGCCTATGATCTGCTGCTGGCCAGAACAAATGCTGTCAGCTACATGGAACATCTTTCCATGGAAGAGGTTTATGTTTAGCATATTAGAGGTTTCAGAGATTTAGCTCTGAATTGTTTCACTAAAAGTAAATTCAAAACATGGACTCTGTTTTGTCTTCAGAGTTAAAATCTCTCTCTCTCTCTCTCTCTCTCTCTCTCTCTCTCTCTCTCTCTCTCTCTCTGAACTTCCAGTTCAACACTTCAGCAACAGAGATAATTCAACATTCCACTCAGATTAAACTTCTAAATCAAGGCACAAATGACCTTTAATGACCAAACCATTATTTAGTTTGTATCTAAATGTCACATTCTTTAATAAACTATTTTAACTAGTTTCTTTAACGTATTATTTGAAGTAGTAGTGTTTTATTTGATGCTTGATGATCCCTGTAGCTATCTGCATGTTATAATATTGTCCTCAGGCCATAGCTTGTCAAAAGTAAGAATTTTGAAACACAGAACTGTGCGAAGGGGCATTACATATGCTTGTAGGTCTAGATACTTCATTTCAGGGTTTAAACATGCTTTGTTTCATGTTCTTGTTTTTCATGACCAAAGAGTTCACACTAGTTTTGAATTTAGGTTCTATGACAAGTAAGTTGATGTCAAATTTTAGAAAAGAAGAGAGAATGATTTATTTTTAGGTCAAATATTTAATTACAAAACATGGTGAGACAGCCATCAAATATTAATATATGGTGTTGACCAGGAAATGATATGGAACAGTCTTTGACTGCAAGTACTATTGCATACAAAGGAGTTGGGCTGTGGGTAAAGACAGGGATACATATCAAATACATAGGAGGGTTAAGAAGAAGTTTGCAACAGCACTGTCCTGAATGAGAGCCAGACACTGACTGAAGCAAGCACAACTGGTATAAAGCATCAGGATTGCTTGATGGCAGAGCTGTTTGATTCATTTATCTAAGGAGGCTGTAGGCAAGAAAATCCAAACAGTATTTGAAATTGGCATCAGAGTTAGAGTCCTATAAAGTTGGTAAATATCAAACTTTCCTGAGCCTACACAGGACTCTGTCACCTGGCCTTGGGCTACTTTTTTTTTTTTTTTTTTATTCTTCTGCACACTGAAAACCAGCTTGCTCTTCCTCCAAAGCTTGCCAAGCACACCGTTGGAACTTCTTCGTCTAACACTCTCGCAGCTGAGATATTTTGATGCTCTGCTCAGACAGAGTGTCTAAATCCAGGGTTTCTATTTCCTCTCTGGATCTTCTCTGAAACCACCCTTGCATTTTAGTCAAAGTTCTGACCATGTTCAAACTTTTTAGAAAGTTTGGCCTGACCACTTTCCCCAAACTATTCAAACATTAGCTATCGACTATTTTGAACTGATTTTCTTTAGAATTGTTACCACCATTAGATATCAGATAGAACAATTTTACACCAGTGAAGGATACATATAAGAAGATAAAGGAAAAAAAACAAAGAAATGTCAAGCAAAAAAGGGGTCAACTGAACCTTTAGAAAAAGATACTGAACTGAGGAGAATTCGGTCAGTTTTTGTAATGTTCTGCATGGTGGCATGGGAATCTTTCATAGAGAGAAAGTTCCAGACAAAGTTTGACTAGAACAGCATCACACTCAGGAGACTAGTAGAACCAGACAGATAGAGTTCAAGTGCTGTTTATTTGTAATGCCTATGATTTTTGAGTCTAGATAATACTATTTTAATTTTGCTCAGTCAGTATATTTAAATGTAAGAATGAAATGGCTAAAGGCATTGATCCAATACAACATATACAACAGATTATAATCCCAGGATGTATATTATAAAAGATAAATTGTAATCTAATAAAACAGCTCATGATGGGTGTCAATGCTTATTTTCATTTAACAAAAAGGCATTCATTGTTGGAGCCTGGATGGTGTTTTATACTCTCAGTTTTTTCTTGGATACATTTTAGTTTGGGAAGATTGTTTTGTTTTCTTTTTTTCATGAACATTATAGTTTCACTGTATGGAAATTATGTCTATTGTATATTTTAAACTTAGAATAAATGGGGCAAAATATTTTGTAAAGGTGTTATTCTCACTGTCTTTAATACAGAAAAAAGATGTACATTTTTACAGAAACATGTTTACACACATTTTCACTTAAGAACCAATTGAACTACCAGCCTTCAGAAAATGTTCTGTCTCCACCATATCACATATTTTTTTTCTACAATCTATGTAATATATAACTGATCTCCTTCCTTGGTCTGCCTTCTTTCTACTAGGTGAAAATTAAGTTCTAAACTTTGCAGATTTATTTACTATCTCTCAATAACCTATTTCAGTACTCTATCTGAAACAAAATATGTAAAACCATTTGCAGTTTGGTTCTATTTGTCATTAACAATAGTTAAAAAACCAACAATAAAATCTCAATCCATCAAGTAATTTACATAATTCAAATATCAAGAAAGAAAAAAATGTATTACTTCTTTCACCGATGTGAAAATACATGCACAGAAAACACACTTTAAGGTTAGGAACAATTTTTTTCTTTTATACTAGAGATTATCTCTCAAATTCTTTAAGGAAGCAACACCATTAGCTACCCAGTATATACTATATATGATACAGATTACTATATTGTAATGTGTGTGTGTATATATGTATGTATAATCTAGAAAACTAAATTCATGTTTAATAGTATTTATTATTTTTTATAAAAGTTTTTAAAATTAACAATATTCTGTGTAGTGAATAAACACTGAATTATAGATAATAGATGATACTGAACAACACTTATTTTGTTGTTTATACTAGGATACATTTGATTTATATTTAAAATACATCAGTCCATTTTATAGTAAATATCCACAGTACATCAGATGAATTATTCACTTTTTATGTACTTCGAAATCTTTAATTTTATATATTTCTGATTCTGCCTCTGAATGCCCTTTTAATTGCTTTTAAAAAATAAATTGCAATACCTAGGCTCAGGTATAGGCACAGAAGTGGAAATGCTTCTGAGTTGCTATGTAACATAACAATCCAGTTTTAAGAGTCACTCAGTTATACAATTTTAAATACAGAAAAGTCTTTGAAACCAAGATCTCCCACCTGTGTTCCAGCCCAGTGTTCCTATCCTCTCTGGGGTTGAGTTTACCTGGGAGACAACTCCTTCCTCAGTTGTGTATATAGCAGTTGAAAACCCCACACAAAGCACAAAATGTTACTTCTAGTTTTTAAAGATATAATTGCTTTATTTGTGCGTGTGTGTGTGTGTGTGTGTGTGTGTGTGCGCGCGTGTGTGTGTGTGCGTGTGTGTGTATTCCATTTGTGTGCTCACAGAGAGTAGAAAAAAATACATTGGATTCTGGGAGCTGTAGTTACAGGTGGTTTTGAACTACCCAGTGTGGGTGCTGTGAACTATAAACTCAAGTGTGGGTGCTGGGAACTATAAACTCAAGTCCTCTGAAAGAGCACCAAGTACTCTGCACCACCAAGCCATCCCTCCAGCCCATGCTACTTTCTATCTTGATGAAAATGTGCTTAGCAGATGGAAGCACTAGGCAGAATGGCAGGGCAGAAGGATTTCATGGCCAGTCTAGATTGCAGAATGAAGTCTAAGCCGCCTAGATTACAGAGACCCTGTCTCAATGAAAGAAAATCAAAAGATGAAATGCCATTAGGTACAGAGTGACCACAGTGACTCCAGTAAGAAACAGAAAGCATAGTCTTCAAGCATCTGTCTGCTTCATCTTGCCTCCCCTCAAATCTTTTTGACCTTTTGACTTTGCTCTCTCCAAATCCCTCATATCTATTCTTTGCTCCACTTTTTCACATTAAGATCTTAGCTGAAGTTGTCTTAAGAAAATAGTAAAGAAAAATCTAGTAGACTGGCAAAACTAAGAAAATAAGAACTGAAGCTCAAAGAAAGGGCAAGAACACCCTTCTTAAAACTAGGTTTCAGGAATAGCATTCAGAGATAAAGAGTTACGTACTAAAAACTTACCCTGTGTTATCTACACTAAAAAATCGTAGAACATAGTAAAAACACTTTAAATGCTTATTAATTATTCCATAAACTCATAAATATCAACCTAATCAGTTTTATGAATTGTCACATGGACTATTCAAGAACAATTGGCTTTTCCATTCTTAAGAAGTAGAAAAAGACTAATCTCACATAAAAGTGGAATGAGAGTCACAGAGATGGGGCCTTTTAGTAGGTTTGTGGGGTAAGAGCCTGAAAAGTTGTAAACAATTGCATCTTCTATGCCCATGTGTCCAAAGGGAATAAACTTCAATGCAAGTTGCCACACATCTGTATTCCAACTAAGGTTCTTGGGCTGAGCATGGAGAGGTGCCAATGCTGTTTTGAGTTATTCCACAGACTGCACGGTAAGCTAGAATTCACTTTTAGAGAAGCAGATTAATTTTGCTTTCCAATTTAGCCTGCTCTGTAGCAATGACAAGGTAAATCATTTCAGAGAAGATCTGTTAAATCAGATTAAGGTTCTTGTTTAGCAGTTGTCAGATTCATAATGGTCCAGTGGCTAGCAATAAACAGCTACGTGGAGTAAGTATAAGTAGAAATCTTTGGAAAAAGAATGAGAACTCTCTCTCTCTCTCTCTCTCTCTCTCTCTCTCTCTCTCTCTCTCTCTCTCTCTTTCTGTGTGTGTGTGTGTGCCTCCCTTGAACTGGTCTGATGGAAGCACATCATACACAAGAATGTGATTTGCTGTTCAAATTGTTTTTCAGTGTTGGCTTTTTTCACCTAAAAATCTTGAACTTTCTCTTTTGCCAACTTTTCCCTCAGTGGTATACAAATAGACCCTTAAAAAGTCAGCCTGAATATTTTTACAGTCTGACGAGGTTGTGAATGCATATCTTCTTCTCAGTGTACATGGAACTAGATTTAACAGTAAAGTCTCCTTAATTTTACAGGTTAAGTCTAGTCAAATCTATCAAAGCATAAAGCATGTCTTGTCAACTTTTTTATGTAGTATTTTTCTTCATTTTAGCTGTGATAGGAAGTTTATCTCTGTTCAGGATAGATTCTAGCATAATACAGAGTCTGACCCTTCCTATATTAACCTGTGCTGTGGATTTAAGATTTTTGTTTTTATATTTCTGGGCTACTACTAAGAGATATATCTGTACAAACACACACACACACACACACACACACACACACACACACACACCCCTGTGCATATAGCACAGAAATAGACAATATAATTACTGCTAGCACTATGTATGTGAATGTATCTGTATATAGGTGTATTCATGCATATGTGGGTGCATGTGGAGTCCAGAGGACAATGTTAGGTGACATTGCCTTCCTTTCTCTGTCCCTCCCTCTGTTCCTCCTATGTCCCTCCTTTGCTTTCTTCCTTCCTTTCTTTTCCCCACAGAGTCTCCTTCTGGCCTCTCACATAGGCTAGTGAATCCCAGAGGTCCATCTCTTTCCACATCTTTAGTTCGGGGATTAAAGGTGCACACCACAATACCTTGCTCTTCTTGTCTCCCCCTGGATTTCGAGAATTGAACCCATGGCCCCACGTTTACTCAAGCACTTTAATAACCATGATAACGTCCTAGCCTCCCTGCTGCTTCTTTTAAATTACTTAATTCAATCAACTAATTAAATCCTGTATTTTATTCAAATGTGTGTAAAAAAGGCTAAAGAGAAAAATAATCAATAAAAGCAGGAGAAATTATGAACAAGTGTGAAAAATCTCTCACATCAGTGTCAATTATACGAATTAGAATTTTAGCAGATTTCTAACTCCTGCCTACTTTGACCAGTGAGCACAGCATACTGTGATGCTGAAGACTTCTGGCTCATGCAACTGCAATTCAATTTGATAAAATGCAAGTAAGTGATAATATTTCACTGTGAAGAAATATCCAAGGTCATTTTAGAGGGCATACATTTTGATACAATAATTATCTTTGACTGTTGGTTTATTAAAAACAATTAGTCTTAAAGTACATTTGAAAATTTTGCCTGAAATGATTTAAAATGGAATGTACAAAAAATAAGAGTCAACTACTAAATGATGATGGCGACAAATAGAATATTATAATACAATAAAATAGTTATTATCTAAGAATGCATATTTACTTTGGATAATGCATGAACAAAATGTGACACACAAATGGGGTTCCGCATGCATGTGAAACTTGGGAGATATTTGTTAATTTTCTTGTTTTTCTGTCTTTTGAGACAAGGTTTGTTTCCTAGGCTGGTCTTGAACTGTAGCTCTCAACTGATCAACCTGTCTCAGCTTTGTCCTCCTAAAAGTTATGTAGGCTCACAGCTAATGCTAATATGCAAAACAGTGTACTTAAAATAAACTTAGAGATGAAAATGTAATACTGCAAATTTTAATTACTGATTAATAAGGAGAATGTGATTTCTCATGTTTTCATTTATCAGTATATTAACACATTCATTTTACATTAAAAAGGTTTTTTTAATGTAAAGTATTTTTAATGGAAAAGTATGTTATTGATTTATAGTTCCTAATTTTGAATATAAACACCAGTTTGAAATAAAGAGAACAATTCTCAATTAGCAAATATTGTTTTCAAATCATTAATTGTGTACTTATGATAAAGAGAAATTAAAAATAAATTATAATTTTTGCAAATTACACTTTGAATTTTGGATGCCACTCTACATTTCATATATCTCTGAATTAAATTTACTTTGAAGTACTTTTAAAAAACTTCCTCTCTTATATAATACATCATGACCACAGTTTTCATCCTTCTGCTCCTCCCACTTCTCCCATGTCTCCTCTTCCTCAGATCTACTCCTCCTTTTCCCCCAAGAAAAGATCTTTCAGGAATATCAACCAAACATGTCTCAATGAGTTACAGTAAGACTCTATTTATTTTTGTTCTTTGAGACAACATATCTCTGCATAGCCCTAGATGTTCTGAAGTTCATTATGTAGACCAGGCTGACCTCTGTCCATAGAGATCAGCCTACCTCTGCCTCTGCAGTGCTGAGGTTAAAGGCTGCACCACCACTCTTGGCTCTACTTGTGTTTTCTAAAGCCAATACTTCATGTTACTACAAATCTTATGAGTTCAGGAAATTTAGAAATATGACTACAATATTTTATAAAACACGCTACCTCCTTAAATGTTTGATCGAATTATAAAATATGACTTGGTCTTTTAAAATAACTTGTATAAATATAACAGTCCTCTTTCCCCTTTTTAAGGAGAGGGTTTTGCCTAATAAAATAGGGAATGGGTTTGTAAGACTATCTTCCTACAAAACTCCAAACATGGGCTACTTTTTCTACTTGACCTGTGCAATCTCTTAATCTATTATTTCTAAGTAGAATCCCACAAAGTTAGAGAGTTGGTTATCATTCATAAATGAATAAAAAACACCAAAATGGACTTGTTACACATATTAATTTTTTTATCAAAGGTGGGTTTCCTATGATTAATAAGAATACAGTGCTACTGAGGCTGAACAACCAGATTTACTAATGTTTTTGAAATACATACAATTTCAAGACTTAGGTCTCCTTTTGCTTGTGTTCATTTTTGTTTTTTAGGACTGACCTTGTATTTTCTTTGCATTTCTACCCTCATATGAAATCACAGAACTCATCTCTGGATGCACACGGGAAGATCCAAACATAGATTCAAATAGTCTGATATTTTCATTGATATTCCTTTTGGGTTTCACTGTGAAGATATTTTAGGTGTCTTGGCCCAGAGGCAAGAAGAGTTAGTTAAGGTAGAAAGTGCAAAGTGTGCATAAATGAAGTTAAGGCAAACTTTCCCTTGGTTTTGAAAAGACATTTGGCAGCAAGTGGACTAGAGGAAGGGAGAACTGGGAGTGTAGCAAAGGCTCTCTAATAAGATCCAGACATCACTGTCTCTGGAATAGTCACAAATTTAAAAGCCAGTGCAGGAGGATGTCTCAGAGAATTCCAAGGCTCTAGACCTAGTATAATTCCACTTTGAGTTACAGTTTTCATGAGTTTCAATGAAAATCTCACTTACAATAACACAGATCCAACAAGGACCATCTTTAGGGAGTTGCAAATTCTAAACATTTTCAGAAGAATGGGGTTGTGGGTGATCACCCTCATGCTCTCACTCTATAGTGGACACAGGGTCACATGACACTCACAATGGGTTGTGAAAGAGAAACAGTCACACATCACAGAGATCAGTAATATTAAAAACATAGGAAAGGGAATATGGTGTCTTTTTTCAGTATTGTACTATGGGGGCATTTTCTTAAGTTTTAAAAGCTACATCACAACAATAAGATCCAAGCTCACAGCACCCAGGCATGCAAACAGCTGCTGAGAGTCTCTGATTTTTTTTTCTTTTGATAATAACCTACATTTCCTTAAGAAACAGCTAAGTTAGTTTTACACATCCAGTTTATATCCTGTGTCGTCTTAAAGAAACATTGCTCTTTAGACTATGGGTAATTATGATTCACTGAATGCCAGAACTCATAGGCCATTGATCCAGAAAATCAGCATAGCTTGAGAATCATCTTTTACACTTATTTCTAGAGATGAATATTTTTAAATTTTATTGTCACATGTGACCTATAGTTACATTGCTCTTTCCCATCCTCATTTTTTTTCAAGTATTTTGGGAGGAAATTTATATTCCACTTAATATAAAAATAGGCATAAATCTAATGACTTAGCTATTTTATCTTCATTTTACTTGTGATAAGTTAATACGGTTTTGACTGGGTTACTATTCTAAAAATTAGTTGTGTGTTTTCTTTCACTCCTATGAAAGATTTCTATGTTAGATTTTTACTTTTCACAAGAAAGAGAGAAGAACGTGTTGAGAATCAGTAGTTATTTTGACAATATTGATTGATATATGTCATGGAGACTTTTCATGAGGCAAAAGGCTTAAAAGGCCAGTGAAAATGTAATGATAGTTTAGTTAGAAAGCATTCTTAACAAATGAGACAAGCAACACTCCAGATACGACTCTCAGCAGACATGAAGGAGGAACCACATCGTGGCCCATCAATAGACACTGCAGTGCATGCAAGTGAACTTGTGCAATGAAGAATGAGGCAGGGGAAGACCATAAGGTGTAAACATACAGATCTCTTGGTGCCATGTGACATGAGTGTAAAGCAGCATCAAAGGCTGATTCTGAGGCCTAGGGAGTTACCAGCAGCAGTAGGGCAGGTGGAGAACCTATTAACACAATGTTCTGCAGTTACTTGGAGTGCTCAGATCTTGAATTACACAGCTCCATTTGGACTTCTAGATTTTCCTGTTTTCCTCTGATACAAGCTTGTGCAAGAGTGCATTCTGCTCATTGTATTCTCCAGTACTCAGATGTCAGCTCAGGAAGGAGCTGAGAGGGAATGGTGAACTAAGAGATAGGAGATACTATTATGAGGCACCCTCTTCCTTGAAAGCATGAGCATTGATTAAAGGACTAATTAAACCAGCTGGTTATTAGTAAAGCACTGACTATTAGTTACAGAAAAATGCATCATCAGTAGTTTATTGTTGTTGCTGTTGTTGTTGTTTTGGTTTTGGTGCATTTGAGCAAACTGTGATTTAAACTTGTTAGTTTACTTTACAACAAAAGTACCAAGCATGGATTTACTGAGAGTAGCAACAAGGCTGGAGAGATGGCACACTGGTAAGTGTACTGGCTGCTCTTCCAGAGGACCCAATTGGCTTCCTAGCACCCAATTGGTGGCTTACCACTCTATTAAACTCCAGTCATGGAGGAGCTGATGCCTCTTTTGTTATCTGTGAGCACTGTAAACATATGATACACAGACACACATGCTGATAAAATACCTACATATATAAATATAAAAGCAAAGAAAGAAAGAGGTGTGGGAGAGAGGTGAAGGGAGGGCATAAGAGAAAGATAGAGAAAGAGAGAGAGAGGGACTGAGAGAGAAACACACACAGAGACAGAGACAGAGACAGAGAGAACAATCTACACATACATGTTTTTCCCTAAGACACCTGAAGCAAAATAGAAATCTAAATGCTTTTACTGGTGACTTGATGTTTGGCTGACTTCATAAGTACAGTTCCTTTTGGTAAGGTTATCCAGAACTTAAGAACACCCTTGAGATGCAATTTTTCCTCTCTTCAAAATGTGCTAGGGCAATGGTGGCACAGAACTTGTGGGAGTGGCCAACTAATATCTAATTTCACTTGAGGCCCATGTCCTATACTGCCTTGATGGCCAGGAAGGAGAGTCCTAGGTAAGAACCAAATGCCTCTGGCAAAAAAAAAATCAATGAAAATATTCTTAATGATTTTCTGCTATACTCATATCAGAGAGACTAGACATTATGCAGAATAAGGGTCTAAATGAGAGGTCTTCATTAGATTCCTCCCCTTGAAGCTGGGGGAACATCACGACAGACAGGGAGGAAAGAGTGCAGGGTCAGAGGGAATGAAGGACACCCGGAGAACATGGCCCACTGAATCAACTCAGGACTCATGGGCAAATAGAGTCTGAAGCAGCAAGCATGAGGCCTACATAGCTCTACACCAGGTCCCCTTAAACATATTATGCCTGTTAGTTTGGTGTTTTGTGGGACTCTTAGCAATGGGAGCTGGTATATCTCTAACTCTTGTGTTTGCTCTTAGCACTCTTTTTCTCCTATTGGGTTGCCTCGATTTGAAGGATTTTGTCTTGTCTTATTATATCTTGTTTGAAGGAAAACAGAGGCAATGGGCCTAGGGAATAGGGGTGGTGGTGGTAGAGGACATGGGGAAGGTGTAGGGAGGGCACAAGTGGATAGGACTGGGAGGACTAGAGAGAGGGAAAATTATGGTCAGAATGTATTGTATGAGAGAAGAAACTATTTTCAATTAAAAGAAAAAATAGAAGAAAAGAAAAATAAATTCATAAACATGTATAAACATGCACAAGACTTTAAAGTTCAATTCACACTCTTCTTGGACTTGGAAACTACAAATAGGAAATGAACAGACCCTATGTCTTTCTGAGATTTTACATGTGGATCATAAAAATCCCAGAAAATTTCCTTGCCTCTCAAATTGTGAACCAACTTAACTACTCTACTGTATACTCTGCAATTTGTTATTCCTCACCTCAAGTATTGTCTACAAATATAAATGCATTAATTGTAAATAAGTAGGAAATTATACTCTGCTGTTTACATAAAGTAAGTGACATTAAAATTATACAGCTCAAGAGATTCAGTTCACAAGTTTAAATGAAGTAATATTTGCCACATTGTTCCGGGTGATATGTGTATGCTTTTGTTAAATTCTCTTGATGTTCTTAATAATGTCTCAAGGTAGCAGTGCAAAACCTCACTTCTACTTTAATAATCACATCGTATTACATTTGGCAAAAGTATTATCTAGTGTTACTTACTTTTAATTGTAACTACTTACAACTTATGCACCATTCTCTTCATGCAGAATAGTTTCAAATAATTTATATTTAGGCAGTAAAACAATGAAGTTATTAAACCTACCCATTGCTTTATTGGGTTTTTTCTTTTAAAATATTTTCATCAGCAAAAATTCTAGCTGTGGTATAGTTTATGAGAATAATTATAATTATAAATGCACATGCAAAAATGTGCAAATGGCCCATACTTAAATGCACTAGCAAGGAAGCACAACTTTTTCCCAAGATTGCTTATGAGTTGCTTTTCAAGTAATTAACAAAATGATTTCCTATTTCATACTTGAATTAGAATTTACTAAATTACACACAGGAAAATTGCTGAGATGAGCTTCTACGCCTCCACTTTTCTCATGTTCCTCCAAATGAAAAGTATAGTGGAAATCAGGCAGATCTCTGAACACACCAATGATTCCAACAGTACAAAGGCTTTTAACAGGTGTCTGTATCTTCTCACATTTCTCTGACTTCCACCTCCCAAGCCTACTTTATGACTAATAAGATGAACAACTGAAGCAAAACTCACTGAGTTAACATGTATTGTAAGAACACAAAGCTCCTAGTGTGATCATCTCTGTAGAGTATGGAAAATATAGTGGATGTCTTAGTCTTCAACTTGGTTTTAATGAGAGATAAGACTTGGGAAAGTTACATAGTTTAAGTTTAAAAAATATTACACACAATTAGTGTGTTATATGAGGTAGAGCAGAGCAGTGATCAGGATTGTGAGAATTTTCAGATATTATCTTTCTCCACCAATAACTTGTGTGGATTTGGGAAACTGTCACTTTATTCTCTGTGTACCTTTGTCATCTGTAAAATGAGACAGCTAGATTATATGATGCTTACATTTACCTCCAGTTCTCTCACACCAATATTTGCAGTCTTTAGTTTCTTATGAGGATTGCATTTTGATTTGTCTGAATTTTCTGTATACCAGATTGAAGCTTGGGTTAGGCGAAGTTGAAAATGCAAATAGGATAGAAATGTAAAATCTTCGGAGGTCACTGGAGCCACCTTCTGCAATTCTTCCTTAGCACTGGGAAAATGTATAATGTTGAGAATGTGGTACAGTTTGTGTTACAGAGGCAGCTCATTTACACTCAGAAAAGCTAAATAAGGACACCTCAGAACAAGCCAAACTGGATGGGGGAAAGCTCAGGAGGCCTCAGCTCTACACAGGCAACAGAGCAAATCAGAGAGAGGTGATCCTCTCAGGGAAGAATACTTTAATTGGTTGTCCAGTGATAAAAAGCCAGCCCCGAAGTGATACTTGCAAGAAACAGTATTGGGACTCAACAGGATTTATTTAAGAATATATGTGCATATGCAAATAACCATTAATGAAAAAAGGGGTTACGCATTTGAAAGAGAACTGAGAGAAACACTTTTGCATGGAGAAAAAGGAAGGGAGAAATTTAATTAAAATTATAATCTTAAAAGTAAACAAAAAGCTTAAAAAGTAACACTAATTCCTTGTCTTTTTGTCAAAAACAGTTTCAGCAGTCCTAACATGCTCTCAGTATTTCCTCTGCAATCTCTGCTCTTTGTAAGTGTACTTTTTCAGCTGAGGTCTTTGGTCCTTGCTGTGCTAAGGGCCTGAGAAGTTTAAGGTTGGAATGGGGAGAAGTGTAGATTTGGGAACCATGAACCAAATAATCTTAAAGAAATCAAATTCAAAAAGAAGAGTAGTCTAGCCTAGAATCATGAGTAGAGTATATGACAGTTTTAAGAATAGAGATATGATAGTATACATAAATGGCCTCAAAAATTCTATCAGAGAACTTCTACAGCTGATAAACAACTTCAGCAAACTGACTGGATATAAAACTAGCTTAAATCCATAGCCTTCCTTTATACAAATGATAAATAGGCTGAGAAAAAATAGGGAAAGAACACCCTTCACAATAGTCACAAATAATGTAAAATATCTTGATGTAACTCAAACCAAACTAGTGAAAAATCTGTATGACAGGAACTTTAAGTCTCTGAAGAAAGAAATTGAAGAAGACCTCAAAAGATGGAAAGATCTTCCACGCTCATGAATGGGTAGGATTAACACAGTAAAAATGGCCATCTTATCAAAAACAATCTACAAATTCAATGCAATCCCCATCACAATTTCAACAAAATTCTTCACAGACACAGAAAGAGCAATTCTCAACTTTATATGGAAAAATAAAAACCCTGGATAGCCAAAACAATTCTCAACAATAAAATAAATTCTAAAGGAATCACCATCCCTGACTTCAAGCGGTACTACAGAGCAATAGTGATATAATCCAAGTAGTATTGGTACACAGACACACATGTTGATCAATGGAATACAATTGAAGACTCAGAAATAAAACCACACACTTATAGACAGTTGATCTTTGTCAAAGAAGCCAAAAATTTATTGTGGAAAAAAAGAACGCATCTTCAATAAATGGTGCTGGTCTAATTGGCAGTTTGTATGCAGAAAAATGAAAATAGATCCATATTTACCACCTTGAACAAAGATCAAGTCCAAGTGGATCAAGGACCTCAACATAAAACCAGATACACTGAACGTAATAGAAGAGAAAGTGGGAAAGAGCCTTTGCAAAGGGCAAAATTTTCTGAACAGAACTCCAGTGGCTCAGGCTCTAAGATCAACAACTGACAAGTGGGACCTCCTGAAACTGAAAAACTTCTGTATGGTAAAAGACACCATAGGACACTATAGGACAAATGGGCAACCTACAGATTGGGAAAAAAATCTTCATGAACCCCACATTTGATGAAAGGCTAATATCCAAAATTTATAAAGAACTCATGGTTAACCTCCAAAAAAATTCAATTAAAAATGGGGGACAGAGCTAAACAAAGAATTTACAACAGAAGACTCTCAAATGGTGGAGAAATATTTAAAGAAATGTTCAAAGCCCTTAGTCATCAGGGAAATGCAAGTCAAAACAACCCTGGGATTCCACCTTACACCAATCAGAATGGCTAAGATCAAAGCCTCAGTTTACAGCATATGTTGGTGAGGATGTGGAGGAAGAGGAACACTCCTCCACTGTTGGTGGGATTGCAAACTGGTATGATCACTCTGGAAATCAATCTGGCAGTTTCTCAGAAAATTGTTAATAGTTCTACCCTAACTATTAACCGTTCTGAGGCCAGGCGGTGGTGGCGCATGCCTTTAATCCCAGCACTTGGGAGGCAGAGGCAGGCAGATATCTGAGTTTGAGGCCAGCCTGGTCTACAGAGTGAGTTCCAGGACAGCAAGGGCTACACAGAGAAACCCTGTCTCAAAAACAAAAACAAAAACAAACAAACAAACAAACAAACAAACAACAACAACAAACCTGAACTATTTTACCACTCTTGGGGATATAACTAAAAGATGCCCCACCATAACACAAGTACACATGCTCTACTATGTTCATGGAACTCTTATTTGTAATAGCCAGAAGCTGAAAACAACCCAGATGTCCCTCAACTTAAGAATACTGAAAATGTGGTTCAATTACATAATGTAATGCTATTCAACTATTAAGAAAGAGGACATCATGAATTTTGCAGGCAAATGGGTGGAATTAGAAAATATCATCCTGAGTGAGATAACCCTGACTTAAAAGGATATGAATGCTATGTATTCACTTGTAAGTGGATATCAGCCAAAACGTACAGAATATCTAAGATACAACGTACAGTTAGTAAGTTTAGCATGCAGAAAGGCCCAAGTGAGGATGCTTCAATCCTACTTAGAAGTGGGAAAGAAATAATAAAGGGAGGCAGAGGAAGGGAGTGTCCTGGGTGGGAGAAAGGATGGGCAGGGAAAAGGGGAATAGGGTCAGGTAAGGGGAGGAAGGATCAGGAGAGAAGCCCAGATGGCCAGGAGAATGAATGGAAATAGGCAGCCTCAGGGGGTGGGAGTAAAGTGATTCTCTAGAAAATACCAGAGACTAGAGAGGTGAGAGACTCTCTGGACTCAATGGGGATGACCTTAGCCAAAATACCCAACACTGGGGAGATAAAACTCTAAGAATTCACCTCCAGCAGATAGACAGGACCTCAAATGGATGAATGGGGTTACCAAACCATAGTCAAAATTTCTGACCCAGAATTGTTCCTGTCTAAAAGAACTTCAGGGACAAAAATAGAGAAGAGACTGAAGGAAAGGTGGTCCAATGACTGGCCTAACTTGGGATCCATTTCATGGGGTGAGGGGGACACCACAACCTGGCACTGATATTGATGCTGTGATGTGCTTACAGACAGGAGCCTAGCTTGGCTGTCTTCTGAGAGCTTCTACCAGCAGCTGACTGAGACAGATGAAGATACTTACAGCTAACCAAGGACTGAAGTTGGAGACCTCTATGGTTGAATTCTGGGAAGGACTAAAGGAGCTGAATGGGAGGGCAACACCATGGAACACCAGCAGTCTCAACTAACCAGGACCCCGGAGAGCTCCCATAGACTGAACTACCAACCAGGCAGCATACAAGGCTTCTCTGAGGCCCCTGGCACATATATAGCAGAGGACTGCCTAGTCAAGCCTTAGTGGGATAAGACATGCCTAATATCAAGAGACTTGAGGCCCCAGGGAAGGAGGAGGCCTGGTGTGTATGTAGAACACCCTCTAGGAAGCTAGGGGGAAGAGGAATGGGATGAGGAACTGTGGGAGGTGTGCAATGGCTGGATTGTAAAGAAATGGAATAAAATAAAATAAAATAAAATAAAATAAAATAAAATAAAATAAAATAAAATAAAATAAAATGAATAGAGACAGGTGCAGATGTGGCCCATGACTTTAATTCCAGCACTCCCAGAAGCAGAAGCAGAGAAATCCCTGTGAGTTCAAGGTTGGACAGTGTGACACAGAAAAACCCTGTCTAAAAACAAAACAACAAACAAACAAAACCCCTGAGATGGAAACTCCATGGAATCTATGATAGTAACTATAGCAAAGACTCCTAGTATTGGGTACATGGAACCTAAAGTGCTAAACTGGCCATATTCTGTGACTAAGCAAGGCCTCAATTGGAGGGATTGAAATACCCACCCAATCACAAAACATTTAACCCACAGTTTGCCCTACCTTATCTTATCTGAGGGGTATGGGGTGAGGGGGATGGGGAGGTGGAGGAGTGGTAGAGAGCACCCTCTCAGAGGCAAAGGGGAGGGAGGATGAGGTGAAAAACTCTTGGAGGGAGGACCAATTCGGGGGACAACATTTGGAATATAAATAAACAAAATAATTTAATTAAAAAAATAAAAAAGTTTCAAAACTTCATCTTATTATCCTAAGCAAAAGACTAAAATGTAGAATAGTTTTTAAAACCAGTTTAGTTTACTAAACAAAAAGGAAAACATGCATGACAATGTTTCAAGGTAATCCAATCTTTATTAAATTAATATGCATTATGAGATAGTTTTTATAAATGATGAAATGAAGAAACAGACATTTCTAAGTAAATGTGTCAAAATAAAATAAAGCTATTTTAAGGTTATGTTATGTTGTCGCTAAAGAATCTTATCTTTTGGTTTTATGAGGCTCTGTGTGTCAATCATTGGCATTAATCTGTTAATGAATGGAGTCCTGTTTAGAAAGTCCTCCAAAAGCCTATCTTGTGAGATATTGCTCAGGTGTTCTTCCAGCCATGTCTTTGATATATTTGGAATTGATTTTGTGCAGGGTGATAGATATGGATCGCAATTTAGTCTTCTACACAAATATCTGGCTTTCTCAGCATCATTAATCAAAGATGCTTTCTTTTCTTTAGTGTGTATTTTGACATTTCTGCCAAATATAAGATAGCTTGTAACCATGTATGCTCATGGTTTGATCTTCTGTTTTCTTCCACTGACATAGTTTGTGTGCATGTGTGCATGTGTGCATGTGTGTGTGTGTGTGTGTGTGTGTGTGTGTGTATGTACACACCTGTACCATCATGCTTTTATTGCTATAACTCTGTATAGAATGTTCTTTTGCAGTTCCAGATGAATTTTAGGATGCTTTTTCTTATTTATATCTGTGACTAATGTCATGACAATTTTGATTGGGATTGTTTTGCATCTGAAAATTTGCTTCTGGTAGGATTCTCATATTTACAATATTAATTGTCTAGCACAAGTGCATGGGAAGCATTTTAATTTTCTAGTAGTACTCAGTTTCTTTCTTTAGGGACTTAAGGTATTCATTGTAGAGATCTTATCTTATACCTCCTTAGTTTGGATTATTTCTAGATCTTTGTTTCAGGGTATTGTAAACAGGAGTGTGTTTGTCACCTCTTCTCAGTTGTACTGTTATTGGGTCATAGAAAATCTGTTTGTTTTGTAAGTTGATATTCTATCCTATCACTTCACTGAAAGTGCAGACCATTTGTTGAAGTTTTCTGGTGAAATACTGAGACCTTTAAATGTATAACATTATATCATCAACAAACTAAATATAATGTGACAACTTTTTTCTTATATGTTAAATTTAATTTTATTTTCTTGTCTGATTCCTTTTAAAAGATCTATTTATTTATTTTATATGAGTACACTGTTGCTCTCTTCAGACACACCAGAAGAGAACATCTGATCTGATTAAAGATGGTTGATGAGCCACCATGTCGTTGATGGGAAATGAAGTTCAGGCCTCTGGAAGAGCAGTCAGTGCTTCTAATCATTGAGCCACCTCTCTTACAATTGCTTTACTTTATTTTGAAGCATTACGAATCACCTCTTGTCTGATTTGTAATGCTTCAAGCACTGTATTTAAGAAGGGATGGCAATGGACAGCTTGGTCTTACTCCTGATTTGAATAGGATTGCTTCAAGCTTTCCTCCATTTAAGACAAAGTTGGCTATGGGTTTATCACAACCAGGAAACAATCATATTAGTGAAAGCAAGCCACGGCATAGTAAAGAATTGTTCCTAGCTTTATATCTGACAGATAGTTAATATCCAGAATAGATAAAAGAACTCAATAGACAAAGAATCAAGAAAATAAATGATCCAGTTTTAAAAAAAATGGGCTATGAATCTGAACAGTGTGCTCAAAAGAAGGAGGAAAATAAGCTAATAAATATTTTTTAAAATATTAAACTTCTTAGAAATTAGGGAAATAAAAATATTAAAACTAATGTAAAATGTCATTTTACCCCAATCAGATTACAGGGGATCAAGGGAATGATGGGTTACAAATATAAATAATATAAATTATTTATAGGATGTGTTGAAAAGGGAACACTCATACACTGCTCTAGGGAGGCTGCATACTGACACAACCATTACAGAAATCAGTATGGGAAGCTGCAAGAACATCTGCCATTACCCCAGATATGCCACGTGAACTGTGCCCAAAGGTTTCAACATTCTTCCATACAGATACTTTCCCATCAATACTTAATGCCACTCTAGTCACAATATATAAAAAATTGGGCCATCAAAGCTTACACTATATTTACTCTCCAGGTCCTACCAGGCCAGCATACCTCATGCTGTCTTGGCCTGCTGAATCTGCTCTAAACTTCCAGTACTCACCGAAGCCCTAAACCAGAGCTAGGACCACAACCCAGTGCTCCAACTCAGTCTAAAAAATCCTACTCACACCCTGTTAATGTCCAAGCTTGGCTCGGGACATAAGTCCTATTTAGCTCCACTGTCTGTCAGACTTTATCACATCAAGTCTCATGCTATACCTATACTCCAGGACCAGGCAGACCAGCACACCTGATGCTCTATCCCATCCAGATGAGTCTGTTCTCTTATCCTCTAGCCTCTTGCACTTATCTCAGTCCTCTGAAGGTGCCCAGGTCTCATATAGCTATTTACTCAGCCAAAAAAGACCAGGAAGTAGAGTCAGTCTAAATGACCTTCAACTGACAAATGGATAATGTGGATGTAGTATTTATATACATTAGAATTTTATTCATCTGCAAAGAAATATGAAATTATGAGCTTTGCAGGTAAATGGATGGAACTAGAACATATGATACCGAGCAAAGTAATCCATATTCAGAAAGACACATACAGCGTGTTCTCTCTTGGGTGTGGATCCTGGTTCCAGATCATTAGATGTGAGTACATAACCCTGGGGAAACTTCAAAAATTGGGAAAGTAAATATAGACTCTGAGAGGGAAAGAGAAGGATCTCTAGAGAAGGGTAGAGAAGGACACAGTTGCCATAAGGGAAAAATGGGAAATGAGGCAGAGGTATTTTGCCTGGAAAGAAGGTAGAAAGGTCAATATTAAGGGATGAAGAACCAAGGAGAACTGGAAAAGTCATATGGAAATGCATTGTTTTACATTTAGCCAAATGAAATATATAATATATGAGTGTATATATAATTTAAATGAAGTTATGGCATGTGGGGTGATAATGCTTTCCTAAGAGCCATAGACTGTCTAACAAATATGGGCATTCTTCCTTTGATTTTCTTTGGCATGAGCATCCAAGGGACTCCCAAAACAATATAGGATGTTGCTGCTCTCCTCATTTGCCTTTTAGAACTTGAAGGTATGACCCTATTGCTAAGGACACCACACCCTTTGAGCTCTGGAATTAAAGGAATTGAGCTAGAACTGATTTGCCAGTTGTCTCCCTGAGAACTTCTCATAGCATCTCAAGGTGGTATGTAAGCTTCTAATGGATGAAGGCAGCTGAAAGTCCTATCAAGCTATAAACCTGTGAACCACAACAAAGGCCATGACAATACATCCCCAAGGGTAAAATAATGGGCACTTATATCTCAGTTGTAATTAATAGTCACATCATTAGACTTAAGGCCCACTCAATAAGACAGACTTCATATTGGGTACCATAAACCCAGCAACTTGCCTATGACTGGTGAGGTGCCCTAGAGAGAACCTACTCTGTCTTTTCCTAAGCCAATATAGTTCCCAAATACTTTCTAAATACTTACCATTATATGCGCAGATAAGTATAGGTGTCATCCCTCATAAACATAGCTTCTTTGTGCACTATACAAGGACTATCACAGAAACCTACAACTGGTTAAAAAACAGACAGAAATTATTGTGTGGTGGCCATTCCAGTTGATAGATCTACAACACAAACCCTATGCCTAAACCTTAATGAATATCATGTAGCAGTGTAGAAAGATTATCAGAGTCAGGGGACCAGAGTGTCTACTATGTGTTAGTGTCTTCAACAACTAAAAGGAGCAATGGCTAGTTTTATGTCAACTTGACATAAGCTAGAATCATCAGAGAGGAGAGACCCAGCTGTAGGTAAGCCTGTAGGACATATTCTTAATTAGTGAATTATGTTGGAGGAGCTTGTTATGAGTGTTGCTATTCTTGGGCTGGTGGTCCTGTGTTCTATAAGAAAGCAGATCACAAAATACTCATGGGAGCAAATATGGAGACAAAACATGGGTTAGAAACTGAAGGAGGGGTCATGTGGAGACTGTTCCACCTGGGTATCCATCCCTTGTGCAGTCACCAAATTCAGATGCTGATGTGGATGCCAGGAAGTGCATGCTGACAGGAGCCTGATATAGCTGTCTACTTAGAGGTCTGCCAGAGTCTGACATATTCAGAGGCAGATGCTCACAGTTAACCATTGAACTGATCAAGGGGTTCCCAATGGAGGAGTGAGAGAGAGAGAAGACTAACTAACGGAGCTGAAAGGGTTTGTGCCTCATGGGGAGAGCAACAATAACAACCAACCAGAGCTCCCAGGGTCTAAACCACCAGACTGGGAATACATAGGGATGGACTCCAGCTCTATATGTAGGGGAGAATGGCCTTGTCAGGCACAGGTGGGAGAAGAGGTCCTTGGTCACATGAAGGCTGGATGCCCCAGTGTGAGGAAATTTGAGGGTGGGGAGGTGGGAGTGGGTGGAAGTGTGGGGGCACATTCTCATAAAAGCAGGGGGAGGTGGAATAGGGAGTTCCTGGGTGGGTGGGGGGGAAACGGGGAAAGGGGATCACATCTGAAATGTAAATAAAATATTTGATTAAAAAAAGAAAAAAAAATTCAAAAAAAATTCAAAAAAAAGAAAAAAAAAAAAAAAAAAGAAAGAAAGAAGATCATAATGGGCCAGCCATGAGCAACACTCCTCCATGACCTCTGCATTAACTCTTGGCTCCAGCTTCTTGCTCTGCTTGAGTTCCTGTCCGGACTTCCTTTGATAATGAACTGTGATGTGGAACTGTAAGCTGATTAAACCTTTCCCTCCCCAGGTTGCTTAGATTATAGTGTTTCACCACAGCAATAGTAACTCTAAATAAGACAGCAGGGAGTTCTGCCTATGCAATCCTAACAACATATTTGTCTGAACAAGACCTTCATAATAATAATGCATGGGCAATGTCTCACAAGCTTCAACACCTAGATGAAGAGCTACATGTATTTAATGGCTGCTAAGGCAGGGAGGCTCGGTTTTCTCTAGGGATAAATCCCTGACAGGTTATGCAATTGCCAAACAGACAAACCTGTAACACTAACTGGACTTGGCAGATTGCATTTATATATATGCACATACGTGTGCATATGCATGTGTGTGTGTAAAACAATAATAGTTAAAAAGATTGAGAGAAAGTAATGGGCAACACAGGAAGGGGCAGAGTGTGAGGTAGAATGATTTAAATGAAATACTTATGTACAGAAGTTTCAAAAATCAATGTTTAAAAATATATTAGTGAGAAAGAAAAGCAAAAAAAAATTCATTTATATAACATCTTCATTTACTAAACTAATTATAGGAAACATAGCATACTTGCTTATAAATTTTAGTTTAACTATATATAAAGGAGTCTTTACTAAAAAAAAAAAAAAAAAAACAAACCAACAAATAAAACCCCAAATACATGTAAGACTATATTCAATTTTATACCTGGCCAAATAAAATGCCTAGCCTACACTTAAAAAGTTATTAAAGATTTAAACTCCAACCTTTTATAAATTGCTATATTTCTTTTAAAATTTCGTTATGTATTTCTATATACTATATATATATTCTTTATTACCCGTGGACTATACAAATTTACAAGTATATGGGTACGGATGCTTTTGGGCTGATTGCCCCAGCTAGTTCTTCAACATAACCAGGTTGGCTTAATGTCTCTGATTCTATTTCATGATCCCTGAGGTGATGAAACTTTCCAACCTAACAACATTTAGGGCACTACTATAAACACTGATGAGACACAGCACCAAAAGAGCAGGTTAACTGGATTAGAAGTCATTAGATCAAGAAATATTGCAATGACTCATTAACATAATTATTTGTATGCATTCAATTAATTTTCTCAGAAAATATTTATTAAAAATTCTAGCAAGGCTATGCCACTCTTACAGGCACTGGCTGAAGTAGAAATTCAGAGAAATATTATATCTTTATGGATATTTTAATATTGGGCAGCTCTTGCTGAATATTCTACTCATTTGGCTATCCATTCATGTATTCATCCATTCCATTATCCTTTATTAATTATTTATTGACAAGAGCCATACAAGGGTACTCAGCTCAGGCCTTAGCCATAGAAAGTGTGAAGTTATTAATCAAGAGAGTTATTCGCCTTAAGAATACAATATTCTTCACTTTCAGATGTGTTCCAAATGAATGGAATGCCTGAACAGGTATTTGTAGGACTATGAACACAAGATTATAAAATATAAAATGTTTTCATTCAATAGCTTATTCTTATCAGGAGTCAAGACAAAGGTCAAAGGAATTATTAGAGATTTCATTGAGGAGAAATAAGAAAGTTAGTATTAGAAATTTCTTTGAGAAAAAATTGATCATTTTGTTTACGATTCTTCCTCAGAATGAGCAAGTGGTTGAGGAGATGGCTCGTTGGTATGGGCACATGTTCTGCAAGCATGAACCCTACTTTGACATCCCAGAATGTATGCAAAGGGTCCAGCATGGGCTGTGCTCGCTAGATTTTTCTTTCAGTCTGACACAAGCTATGGCTACCTAGGAATAAAGAACCTTATTTGAGAATATGCTACCATCAGTTTGGTCTGTAAGCAAGTCTCTAGGGCATTTTTTTCTTGAATGATGATTGATGTGGGAGATCCCAGACCACTCTGGGTGGGTGGTGCCTCCAGTTGGCAGGTAGTCTAATCCATGAAGAGCAAACCAGTAACCAGCACTTTTGCAAAGTCTCTGCTTCAGTTTCTGTCTCTATGTTTCTGCCTTGAGTTTCAACCCTGTTTTCCTTCAGAGATGGACTATGATCTGGGATATCTAAGCAGCTTTTGGTCTTGATGTTTGTCATGCCAATCGAAAGCGATCTAGGACAATGGCGTTGTTTGTCTGTAACTCCATCATTCTGAATTCTGACACAAATGGATCCCAAGAGTTGACTTGGCTAGAGAGCTTAGCCAAATGACAAGCTTCTGGTTTCCTAAGAGAGTCTGTCTAGATCAACAATGTGGACAGCACAGAAGAAGAGCACCTGGCATCTTATAATAGCCTCTGCATGAACATACACAGGTACATAGCCCTGCACATTCATGTTAATGCAACAAGCACATATATACCCAAACTTCACGCTTTCACCAGAGTTTAAAATGAGCACAATTAGCTTCTTGCTTACGACACCATCAAGTCTATGTCCTCTAGAAATCCACCCAGAATCAAGGACAGACAATATTTGATGTATGTTTGATCTCTTTATGGAGATTACCAACTGAACTATCTGAAATGTCAACTAAACTATTTCATGCTGTCTTCGGGTTTCTATTCCTACACAAACATCATGACCAAGAAGTAAGTTGGGAGGAAAGGGTTTATTCAGCTTACACTTTCACATTGCTGTTCATCACCAAAGGAAGTTGGGACTGGAACTCACACAGGGCAGGAAGCAGGAGCTGATTCAGAGGCCATGGAGAGATGTTATTAACTGGCTTGCTTCCCCTAGCTTGCTTAGCTTGCTTTCTTATAGAATCCAAGATTACCAGCCCAGTGATGGTACCACCCACAAGGGGCCCTCCCCCCTTGATCATTAATTGAGAAAATGCATTACGACTAGATCTCATGAAGGCATTTTCTCAACTGAAGCTCCTTTTTCTGTGATAACTAAAGCTTGTGCCAAGTTGACACAAATCCAGCCAGTACACATGGATTCACAAAGGCAGGCCAAGGAAGTTATCATATGACATAAAGGCATCTATAACAGTCAACAATAAACATTTGAAGAAACAAGAAACTCTAGAAGTCAACACTTGAAATCAGCAGAGGTATGCTTTATAAGACATTGTATTTAAGAATCAACCATATATTTCAGAGGTTCAAATTCTCCATTATAGTTCAGTTACTTTTGTGTCAGTTACAGTAACATTCTAAAAATGTAAATATTATGCATATTCTGCATATTTATGTAAATAATTCTGTAATATTTTATAATTTTATGTAAAGGGCAGAAGACTTTCTCTCAAACAGGCTTTAAGTTATAGACTAGCATTTATTGAATTAACAAAACAATGAAATGATTCCACATTCTGAGCACTTAACAACTTAAGAGCTGCTGACAACTGCCATCATTCTTCAGATCCTGGAAGATACTTCACAAAAATTAAACTATCTTGTTCACATGACTTTACTATTTAATTTGTTTATATTTATTATTTTTTTTCCCACGAGACGCGGGAAACGGGAGAGCGGGACTCGAATCCACGCACCAAGAGACGGTGCGCCCTCTGTGGGCGGGCGCCTTAAGGGCTGAGCCACCGGTGGTTCGCTATTATTTTTATTTTTATATTTTTTCTTCTGCCATATGAGACAGTTTTTTCTATATAGCTCAGGCTGACCTGTATTTTACTATGAAAACATTCTGGAAATGACCACATAATTCTCAGCTTCAAGTGTATTATCCCACACAAAAGAAATGAGGACTCTACATAAATATGTAGAATAAGCATAATTTTTACCAGTGTTCATGTTTTTAGAATGTTATTGTAACTCACACAAAGTAGCTGAATTATAAAAAATTATAAATTCCAAAGTACAGGACCTCTTAAATTTGTGGCAGATTGATTTTTAGATCCATTGGTGTATAGATCATCTCTGATGATTTCAAGTGTTAGATTCTGGAGTTTCTTGTTTTTCCAAATGTTTACTGATGCCCAGTAGAGATGCCTCTGTGCCATATGATAACCTGCCTTTGTGACCCTATGAGGTATATGAGATGATTCAATTATTTACGTCCCCTTTAATTACTATTTTTTCCAGATTTCTTCCTTGCTATTGACAATACTATTTCCCAGCTTCCCTGCATTTACAGCCTATGTTCATCTTTAAGATTATTTTATGAATTATATTTTATTTTCAGTTATTTTTAAATTGTAACAGTTATTTCTTTATGAGATTTTATGGACCCTTTGCTGTTCATCTTCCAATCACTAACAGATCATATATATATATATGAATGATATATATATGATATTTCATATATATGAAATATATATATATATATTTCCCCCTCATATTTTTCTTGCCTTCTTTCCCTCCAAAATCTAAGAAATTATATAATTTTGTTACTCCAACATACTCCTTTACACATTATTTGTTTTCCCACAGTAGGTTGGAATTCTCTAATACCTAACATATAACTATATAATCAGTTGATATTGGATATGCTTGAGAAACAACATTCTTTTATTGCTATTTTCAGACAAAAGTTTTACACTAGGATTGACCCAGCACTGTTTTTTTTTTTCTACAAACTTCTTTTCTCTACTTCAAAATGTTCCCCAAATTGCACTTATTTTTAGTCTTGCATACATGCTCTTTTGGTTAGGATTTTTCTTAGTTGCCTTAATAGAACACTGGCAACTTTGAGCTTACTAGTTTCTACACAGACATTTCTGACACCTTACTTTGTGATTTGTTGCTCTTCTACTGCCCTGTACATACTTTGGCTAAAAATTATCTTCAGAATTAAAAATGATACAAGCATGAGCTCTAAAGTTATGCCCTTGCTGAGCCAGAACACAAAAACTTTGTCATATATGATATTTCTTTTGTCTGCCATAGTTTTCAGCGTGAATCTCTTTGTGTGCCAATCTGGCACAAAGAGGGACTAGAAACTGCTCAGGCAATATTACACTGTACCTGCTTCTTTGAGGTTCAGAGTATAATACATGCTTAGTACCTTTTCTATGCCAGTTCATTATAAACTATTAATTGTGGGGTTTCACAAAAGCACACAAGCTCATTTTCCACATATGTACTTACATATATACTAATTCATAGATATTACAAATATATAAAAATATTATATTAGTAATTACTCTGTACTAATATACACATGTATTAAAAAGATGGAAGAAATGAGTATCATTATCTAGTCTGGTTTTTTTAGTAGATTAAATTTCATGTAAAGGTTGTTTATCAGGAGAACCTTACAGTATAATATACAGTATAGAAGATAGCTGTTGACTACTATTTTACCAACCTGAAATCATCTACTTAAATATGTTAAAATACCACTTTCTCTATCCTCATATCATCATTAGTTACACTCAGAATGCAAATATTTCTTTTATGAGAAAATGAACCAAAATACCAAAAGATAAAATAGCTATTAGAGAGCATTTTTCTTTTGCCACTCCTCATGTGTCTTTTGAAAGACTGTTCAGTCTAATTTCTCCCTTGATATATAGTTTGCTATTCTATTTCTGCAAAATGAGAACATTCTGTTCTATTCATTCTCCCACTTACTTTTAGAAACTGCAGAAAGGCTTAAATTAAACTCCTAAAGAATTAACTGCCATTCTTATGCATAGTTATGAAATATACAACAGTCTTTTGGGGATTCTTCCTAGGCATTGTGCCTCACTAGTGAGTGATCAGCAATGCATTCATATAAAACATCAGCGGAGTGACAACCAAAACTGGGTCAGGAAAATCCTTCCGCATGAAGCTTGTAGAAGCCAGTGATGGAGAGAGAATAGATACTAACCACCCCATAACCCCCCATGATGGGAAGAGCAGAGGGACCAGAGTCTCGGTCTCTAACGTAACATAATTATTTTGTTCATGATTAGAAAATCAATATCACATATTTCCAAATATATCTTTCAAGGTTGGCAGGTGTCAAAAGAACTTACTATCTTGTTCTTGACAGGACATTTGTAGTTAAACAGTCTGTGCCAAAGTCTTCCTTAATTTCGCTGTTGTCCTTTTGGCGGGGATTTGGTACAAGGACTGACTCTCCAGGTTTACCTTCATTTTGGAAATTGACTTTCTAGACTGGAATGCAGTGATTGTATATATTATATAAGTACCTCAAGTATTGGTAACTTCATAAAATCAGACAGGCAGTCTTCTAGAAATAAAAATACCTGTGATACTCAGAGACTCAAAACTCCTATAAGGAGTGGTCAAGTGGTGTCTGTGCTTCAAGTCTCAGCATGGCATATATGCTTTTATTTCACTAGTTTTGACAGTTCTATAATGTAAAACCAAGGAAGCACTATACGAGCAGGTCACATCATTATCCTATCTTCGGTCCTGTGGTAGATAAGTGTATGTACCTGAGAGAAATCCCTACATTGTATTTGATTAATATGTTTAGATGAAGAGTTTGTGCTTAAAACTCTAAGTTTGTGCTTCCCTCTGTAAGGTGCAAGCAAAACGAGTCTTCTCTGAACTCACGATTGATTTTAGTAAACAGTGATTTGCACATAGGGCATGGCCATTTTCCACAGCATTAACAGTAAGCCCCGAAGATGGAGTCTCTTATCTTCAGTTTTCCTTGTACACTCACTGTTATTTTGCTTAACGCTTTGCCTGGAAATATTGCAGATTACAGCGTGCCTTGTGTTAGTTTTGCATACCTAAGGAGGGTGAATGCTAGCTAGCCTTTAAACATTGTCTTCTGATAAAAATTTACATGTGGATGTGTTCTATATTTCACAGTTTTTTCTAAAACCATTTAACTATAGAACTTTTTACTGGATGCAAACTAATATTACTGTGTTCACACACTAAAAAATGCTTGAATAATTCTGGGCCCTTTTACTGTGGCTTAGCACAGGGATTTAAATACAGAGATTGCAGAGGTACCTGGACTTGGATTCAGAGGTCCTATTTGTGAGTCAAGTATGCCAAATCTTTTAAGTTAGATAGACTACTGGACTGGTTTCATTTACAGCAAGGTATACTACTTCACAGAGCAGTAATAAATAGTAACAGAACTAATATCAATAAGGTAAATTTTTAGAGGTCGTATAACACCCAGATCATAAATAAGGGCTACTGGAATAACCAAAACAAAATTGTATTCTTCTGTGCACATGTTGGTTTTTTTCTTCTTGAAAAATGGCCAATAATAATGCCTTGAAGTATCATAAAATCAGTACTCCCATTCACGTTAGTCAATGACCCGTTTTATTTACACATTCTCATTTTAGTTACCAAGGTTCTACATCAAGTCTATATCCCATAATCACGCTGCATCTACATTAGTCTACCCAACCTACTTTCTTGAGTGGTTGTTATGGAATATTCTTAGAAAAAGGAACCGTAATCACATGTATTAAATCCTCATATGATTGCCCTTATTACTGTTACCTGGTTTGAATTCCAGGTTTGAGTACCAGGTTTGAATTCATTTCCCCTAATGTTCTCTCGTTCTAGAATTAGTAGTGTAATAATTAATTGAATCCTCTCAAAAGAAGCTTCAAGTAACCTGGTAGCTAAATTTTAGTTTAACTCCTTGAGTACCCTTCTATCTTACTATTGTTATATTGGAAACTTAACCCTTTGGCACTCCATTTTCTTTTTCCTAGAAGAAAGAGGAGTATTGATGAAATGGATCAGCTGTGCAAACCTGATGATCCGAGTTTGATTCCAGGAATCCACAGCAGAAAGAGAGAATTGACTCACTCCCAAACTTTTCCTTTAACCTCCACACGTGAGCAATGGACCACACACACTTAAAAGCTCTCAAACACACATTTTATACTCGGACACACACCCAATAAATAAATAAATATTTTTCAAAATTAAAAAAGACTCATTGCTTTATGAAACTGTAAGATTAAATTAGATATGGCAGGTAAAGTATCTATAACATTACTGGCATGTGCTAAGTCTGTAAATGTCGCTTACTCTTATTTTTTCACTTTAATAATTAGTCGCCAGTAGGAGTCAAGTCACTGATGGGTGCTTCAGAAGTTGAGTGATTCATTTGCTTTTGTCAGTATTGGACCCAGTAACCAAAGCTCACTTTAGAGAAAAGATACTTTGTTGACTTTAGTTACTAGATGAACAAAGTACAACTGGGAAACAACAAGAAAAACATTGGTGTATTCACAAGGCTTCCACAGCCGACAGTGCCTGGCTATCTATCTTTCTAGCAATCTATTATCAGTTTAGAATAAGAGGCAGAAAAACAGCAGTCTTAAGAATTACATTGGGTAATTTACGCTGAAGCGAGGAAAAGCTGTAACAAAGGGAAATACTTGATATGAAAAGTGGTGGATGAGTTGAAACAGACAACCCTTTGCTTTGTGAGTGAAGAGAGAGCTTTGGTAAGCTAGGATTTTCTAAGATCTACTGCAGATACCTGATATATGTTTATGTAGATTGAGTGTTTAAATGTGATTGTGCTACAGACCTAGGATTTAGGAGTCACCTACTTATATTATAATTAGACTTTTGAGGTTGCTTCTATTAATTGTAGACTGCTATGAAGAGAAAATTGTATTTGTATGGATGTATATTGATTTATCTCAATTTTCAATAAATAAACATATCAATTTGTGATATGCTGTTTAAGTCTCATTAACAAGTACAAAACTGTACTCGGGGGAAACAGTCGAGTGGAATTGTTAACAGATGTATAGTTTTTGTTAATTTAATATAATAAATATTTAGAGATGCAGGATGCTCATACTGGCATATATGGGCAAAATATAGAGTTCATATTCTTTATATAAATTTTGTGTAGTCTTGATGTACATTTTGTAGTCTTCATGATGTCCAAAATACGTACTAAAATTTATTTTTAAAATTAAGTAATTTTTTTAATTTCAATAATATAAAGACTGGAGAGTCTAACTTGTAGACTGCCCAACATTTCCAAATAAAATCATTATAATGCTAATAAATACATACAACTAAGTTTTAAAAAGTAGAAGATGCTTTTATTAGAAAATTAGAAATGACATCTATACAAACCGAAAATCATTATTCTAACTACCAGGGATAGTCTGCTTTATTTGATTGAGAATAGAAGAATTCTTAAAGCCACCAACCAAATGATTGGCACATCTTATATATAGTAATATAATAAAGCCTGATGAAAGAGGTGGATTTGACGTAAAAATTTCAATTCTAATTGCTGAGTTGACTTGGTGTCATGGTTATCATGAGTACCATCAGAGTTACATGTCACCTCAAAAACCTATATAATATGTTCATTGTTGCAATGATAAAATGATTCATGCAATGTATATCATTAAACATTAGACTAATGCAGACTCTGTTACTATACCAGCTGGAGGATATTAAAGGTGATTATTTTAAAAGAAGGTTAAAATAGTAAATTAAAAATAAGCTAACAAATCTTCCATGGATATGCTGGGTTAACATTGTGGTTACTAAAGAAATAGAAGTCATTTCATTTAGTTCCTATATGAGACAACTTCAAAGAGCATGCTTACATAGTACAGTCAAATAAAATATTTGTTTATCGGTGATTCATGAGAACGGTATCCTTAGCCATGTGCGTTACATTGTGGGGACACTGACTTTGGCCCTCTCACACTTTCCCCCCAAAAATGTTAACATAGAAAATTTCATTTGTTTATGAACATTGAAGGATGGCACACACTGGATTTAGTGGACTATATTTGGTCACTAATTACCCCATCTGTCTGTTAAGTAGTTGGTATAACAAAGAGAGCAAGGATAAATCAAATACAGTGTCTCACCAGGCCAGAATCAGCATAATAGCTATACATGTAAAAATAAGCTAGTTAAACTAGATTAATTTGTTTTTAGTTTGGTAAGCTATGCTCCTAAATGCATTTGGGAAAAAAAATTTTTGTGAATTTACTAAAAAATAAAAAGATGTGCAGTAAAGCATTTCAAACAGCTGGAAAACTTTTTGTTCAAGAATAAGAAATACAAACATTTTTCCTATTCCTTAGTTTAGAAGAGTCATTTAGAATTCATAACTAAATATATTCTGTGAAATAGTGATACTGTGATTTTCATATCCCATTATTTATGCAATGACATTTTAATATATTTGATTTGGAATCACTAAGTGAATTGTCATGGCTCAGTGCTTGGCTTGAACCCTAGAGTAATCTAGCCTTGACATCTGTCACTGTATTTATTGCCAGGACAAATTTGGCTAATTATTAGTGATTGACATGGACAACATGTAAAATTTTTTCTAGTGCATAAGATCCCCTTTAGAGGAAAAACTATCACATTTCCCGTCTATGTTCAGAGTTTCACTTTGAATGAATGGACACTTAAATTTGTTAGTCAAAAGAATGAACAAACAGCAAAACTGTGGGAAACATCTAAATCATGGTGCTGGGTGGGGCAGAGATAGGAAGACTGGGGGACAGCAGACATTAGTAATTTAAATACTGTCATAAACTGTATAAAAAGATTATGTATCAACAAATAAACCATTCAAATAAGCAAAACAAATGATACACAGATATATGAGATTTAAGTTATATATGGTATATATGTATATACATATATATATTGTAGTTTACAAAAGTCATAGATTTATACTGTCTTCACTAATGCCACTGAAAACATCAATCTGCCTATAAATAAATAATAGGTAATTATATTTTTATAAAATCAAACAAGTAATTCTCTCTCACACTCTCTCTCTCTCTTTCTCTCTCTCTCTCTCTCTCTCTCTCTCTCACACACACACACACACTGGTTGAAAGCTAAGATAATCTTTTCATGAGTAAATTTCTTTTAACTGCATTGATTTTATTTTATTTGGGATATATTTTACTCAAAAATATTTTTTGCAAACATACAAAACTAGAAAAATGTTATTCCGCCACCTTCCTCTGTGTTGGGTGTTTATCCACGTATATGAAGAATATTTTTCCAGAACAGTCTGTAGGCACTTTCCAACATGGGATCAGTTTAATAAATGGAAGAACACATAGATTTATCATCAACTTAAGGTACATAATGAGGACAGTTAAAGTACAGACATGATACAGACATGTACATGAAAGATTGGGGAAAGGCAAAAATCAATAAACATTCCTTCATAATCACCAATACACACTCACACTTTGTTTCCTGCTAAAGCTAGGAGCCATGTGACAATGTGGTAATGTGGAAATAAGAGCCTTTTTTTTTTTTTTTTTTTTTTTTTTTTTTTTGCTGGGATGTTGAACAGGAAACCATCTTATATGTGGGCATTAGTAGATGCTTCCAATGGATCATGGATAGAAGATACTGTAAATAATGTATTCAAGTGAGTGCTCAGAATCATCCATAGAGGTGGTGCTTGCAAAAGGCCACTGGAGAGTCTGCCCTTGCTAAGGACATAGCAGGGAAGTAAACAACGTACTTTCTCTGGGCTGTCATTCATCACTCAACTGCAGTTCACCTCACTGTCCCCAATCTTAGATCAAGTGTCGACTTTAAATCCTGATGAGGGTTAGTCTGTCCAGAGCCAGGAAGCACAGAAGGGGTACCTCACAAGGGTAAGTGATGACTTCCCTGGAGTCACCTTGCTCAAACCTGTTTTTGGATGGATTGTCCCTGGTTTTCCTAGGATCAATGTGGTGCTGTCTGTGGCCAACCTGAAGCTGATCACACCAGGAATATCTGCACTAGAGAGATCAGCTGGAATTTTCTTTTCCTCTCTCTGGGTCAAGCATTAGCAGGACATTTCCATTTAGAATGAACCTTTATGGATAGGACATTAAATTATGAATAATGACATAGAATGAAGTTTTAAAGGAGAAGCTAATATTAAGGTAAACAAAATAAAGAAGTCCCCAAACTGCAAGGCAGAGGGCATGGGGGAAATGACTACTTATCTTTAATCAATTAATCATTTAATTATTTTCTTAAGACTTGACTAACGTAGAATTCATGTTGTAGACCAGGGTAGCCAAGGATTCCCAGCAATAATTCTGCTTTAGTTTCCTGGTGCTGGGATTACAGGTTGTGTACACTATGCTAAGCACAATGTGTCTTGAGGAAACAAAAGTAACCTAGCATGGTGGCAAAATTTTAGATATTCATAAAGCGGGCTAAATTTTACTGTCATTTGAATTTGAAGTCTCAGTGGGGATCAAAATGCAAACCAATTAGCTATTTTCATAGCATATATTGGGTTACTGCTTATGAGAGTATAAAATTTTACAACACAATTCTAGAATTTGAATTTATTTTTATGGCAAACAAAGATGTCATCCTATGGGAGATTATTTTGTAAAAGACAACGAATTAGAGGAAAAAGGCCTGAGAAGAATATTACTTTCAGGAACATCTACCAACTGAGAAATAGGAGGAAAAGGAAAAATAAAAATTAACATTAAATAGAGACATGAAATAAAAAAAAAGTGAGGGAAAATTGGCCAGCATCACTGTGGCTGAATTTGAAGCCACTGGCTTTTCAAGTTGGGAACGTTCTCAAAGGTAATTGTTTCAGGCAGCAAGTTAAGAAAGTTAGGTAAGAAATGTACCAGATGTAGACTATCTCTTTGAGGTGTTAATAGATCTCAAAGTAAAGGAAATTGAATATAAGTTGATAATATTAGTTCAGGGACAATCTCTAAGTATTTTTAAGAATATCAGTTAGTACAAATAACCCCCACTAGAAGTGACGTCTACAAGTTAAGGTTTTTTTACTAGGAGAAGGTTGAGCTGTTCATTTTTTTAATTGTCTGGAAGAGAGAGGTTACACATTAGGTTGAGAACATATAAGTAACTTGGTGCTATTTTTCTGCCAGGCTACTCTCTGCAATCGTACCCTAGCTAGCTGGGAGAGTGCTGGCATGGTTGCCATGGCCCAGAAATTGGATCTTCAGTGGGATCTACACTAATCTTTGCCCAGGATTAATAATTCTATTAATTTAATTAACATTAATTAATACCCAGATGGATCATTAAGCAGTGTCAATTGCTGTTAGATCTAGACAGATTGAGGGTTTTCTAGCAGGGGTAGCTGGAAATCTAAGCAGATTCATATCTGCCAAAGACATTTCCAGTGATTCAATCTTGTAAGGTACATGAATAATGTTTTGGAAGGGTTCTGCTTCATTGTCATTTAGGGGGAAATTGGAGAATGAGTAGCCTGTTTTACCACCTTTCCCAACCCTTATTGCATTTACTCTGTATGTTTACATGTTGATGGTTTCTTTTCTATAGCTAGTGTATTTGTAACTATTTGTGTTTTGTGGTCTCTTCTCCTCCTCTTATTTAATGAAAACACATTTTTATAATTGTGTCAAAGTAATTAATGTGTGTCTCTGTGACTTTAATATTGCTGTGACAAAATACTAATAAAGGCCGTATGAAGAAGAACACATTTAATTTGGATTACAGTTACAGAGGACACAGTGCATGATGGCAGGGAAGGTGTGGAGCAGGTTCCAGAGGCAGCTGGTCACATGGCAGCCAGTGAGGATGTAAAGCCCAGTGAATCCTCACATTCAACACCCATGCTCTTTGTCATCCACTCTATTACCATAGCTCATGGTATGCTGTTACCTATGTGGTTGTTTTGCTAAATGTCAAATGAGTTATTCTAAATAATTTCTCTCAAGGGTAATGTCTTGTCCCTAGATACTACTAGAAACCATCAATTTGACAACTGAGATCACCTTCAATGTAGGGTTTGACCATATTATAAAACCCAGTTGCTAAAACCTTGAAAGAAAGAAATCATCTTTCACAAAAAGCAAAGAGGGTATTGAGTTGTGTTTTTAAGCAACAGTGGATCCTGTATTTTACTTACAAGTGAACACATTTGAAATAAATTCTCAAGATGTTATTTTTAATATTAATAGATAGAGCTTTCTTTAAAATAGTTTGTTATCTACAGAAGATCCATGAAAGAAAAAGAACAGCTTATTTTGTAAAATTATAGAATAACATGAGTTTTTTCAGTTTATGGAAGTTGATAAACGTAGCTGTAACAGATCCAGAATATCGGAACTACCAACCAAGAAAAAACTTAGAGGAAACACTAGACCATATTAAATTGCTAGAAGAATAAAATTAGTAACTCTTTAATGAAAGGATATAGGGACAGAGAGATTAAAATACTGATGATTAATTTAAAAAAAACCAGAATGCCATTTTATAAGATAAATGCAATAATGAAAACTTTGCAAAAAGTGAACCACCATGGAGAATCTACACAGGTGATCCCATAGCCCAAAAGTGGAGAATAGAAAGAGCTGAATGTGTAGGGACAATAGAAGGAGCCATGTTGGTTTACATGATATATATTGTAGACAGTCATATGGAACAAAATTTTGTTTTAATTTTTTGTTTGCTATAGGTAAGTAGAGACATGAAGTTGGTAAGTAATTTTCAGGAACCCAAACAGAGGAGATGACAGCTGCTAGGAAATCTGAGTCTGAGAGAGAGGATGCTTTGCACATTTTTCATGTGGCTAATTACAGGATCACACTTATTTTTTGACTGAGTACCAATCTCTTGTTAGTGTGTGTGTGTATGTATATGTGCTACATTTTCTTTCATATAAAATATGTTCTTTTGAAACAATATTCTCTCAATGATTTCTTTATGTCTAATAATGGTTATTGTCTTTATTATGTGTCGACAACTTTAAAAAGCTTGTTTGAAGGGGTAAAAAAATATGTATGTACAGGAAGTTTAAAATATCTGAGAAGGACTAAATGAGCTTACCTAACAGAGAAGGGTGTAGGTTTATAAATTAAAAACTGTTAAAAATCAAATTATGCAGAAAAATGGTAGGTTCACAAAATCAAATGGTCCTATAGACCATAAAACAACCAGCTAAAAAACTTTTAAAAAGTAGTAAATTATTTATAGTAACAGTAAGAACATAGAATAAAATACTGACTATGCATTTAGAAATAAGTTACGTTTACATAAAAATCCCCTACATTACATATGTTATATCAATATGTGATGATTATAGAAGTAGACCAGAACCCATTTGAATTTCTCAGCTTTTAGAAAGGTACTTTTCTTACTCTATTTGTTTAAATAAAATCTCATCAAATTTCCATCATTATATTCATAGAGCATAATATGCTAATCTAAACTACTTTGACATAGAAGAAAATATGCTTTCTCCAAAGAGATCAAAGTATATGTCTATACCAATAAACATGGGAAACCTGGAAGAGAACTTGAGACATAGATCAATGGAAAGAATAAATTCTAGAGACAATCCATGAATAAATATTTATACAGTGCAACTAAATGTTATTTAAGATTTTGGAAGATAGACTGACTTTTTAAAAAATAATATTTTGATAAAAGGTTTTGGAAGATAGACTGATGTTTTAAAAAATAATATTCTGATAGTCTACTAACCATTTATAGTGGAAGGAAATCTCAGATAATTTATGGAGTCCTATGTTAAAGATTATATAATATATGAAGAAAGAATCCAAACAGTGAATAAAATTATAGGAGAATTACATTTTATAATCACAAAGAAGACACTGAAAAGAAGGTGAAACTTTCTAGATAAAATGGAAAAGCCAAAATGTATAAGAGGAAAATTTGTCAGATTGAGTTGCAAGGTTTTCTCTTTTGAAAAACAGGAGATATAAAAGCAAAGGTAGCAAGCTATTTGTTTTCTATTTTCTTTTCTTTTTATTGGATATTTTATTAATCTACATTTCAAATGTTATCCCCTTTCTCGGTTTCCTTGCCAGAACCCATTACCCTATCCCCCTTCCCCCTGCTTCTATGAGGGTGTTCCTCCACCCACCCACCCACTCCCACCTCCTGCCCTGGCATTCCCCCACACTGGGGCATCGAGTCTTCACAAGACCAAGCCTCTACTTCCACTGATGCCTGACAAGGCCATTTTCTGCTACATATGCAGCTGGAGCCATGGTCCCTCCATGTGTACTCTTTGGTTGGTGGTTTATTCCCTGGGAGCTCTGGGGGCCTGGTTGGTTGATATTGTTATTCTTCCTCTGAGATTGCAAACCCCTTCAGCTGTTTCAGTCCTTTCTCTAAGTCCTCCATTGGGGACCCTGTGCTCAGTATAAAGTGCTTTGCTATGTTTTAGGTAATATACTGATGATTTCATTTTTATTAAATTAATTTGTCACATTAACTCTGCCTCATATATATCACTTCATCCACTTTGAGGTGCTGAATTTCAAATTCAGAGATTCAGATGCTCTGGGCAAGCCTTCTATTGCCTGGTTACAGTCTCTGCTTTCATAGTCCACCCTAATCACACAAATATATTTGGCTGAAGTAATCAGCCTAAAGTTATGTAGTTCTTTGTGTTCTGACTACCATTGAAGTCAGCCTTTTTATACAGCCTCTTCTCTGAGTGCTCTATGAAGTATCCTTTGATTGTGCTTTAGATTTCTTTCACTTGGCATTTATAATTCAGTTTTTGTTCAGATGTTTATTATGGATAAAAGGAAAAAATCCTAGAGATATGTAAGTTGATGTTGCTCTCCTGGAATAAGATTTTGTATGCTTTTTCTGTACAAGATAAACACTATGTTTATCTTGCTTTTTGGTGTCATTTCATACAACCTCTCTACTCAGCTATAATTTATTTTTTGGCATGGTAAACTGCTCTTTTTATCTGTTCAGGCTACCTTTTTCCCATTTTTATAATCTCATCTTCACCAAGGGCTCATCTGAGTGTGTCTTCTCTCGTTCCTATGTATCTATTCTATTGTGTGTCGCAATGGTTTAATCATTGAGCCTCCAGACCGTGTTTTATTGCTTCATTGGATAAACTCATTATTCTAAATGTTCAAAAATTCTTGGAAATTGTTCACAACCATCAATTTAGAGAAAAGATTATGTTTCCATGCAACATTTAATCTTTTCATTCAGAAAATCACATATGCCTTTGCACTAATTCCTCCAGGCTTACTCACATACAGTTCAATAATATATATTTATATAAATTTGATAGTTTTCTTTGCATAGATACACCCTGATTCTAATTAAATCTTTTCCAAAGGTTACATATTTACCTGGTTGTGGTTTTTTTGTAGGTGGGGAATACTAATATAGTCAAGGAATATCCTCTGTTTGTAACTGTGACTGAATGTAGGAATCATGTGAAAACTATAGAGTAAGCACTGAATTTTTATACCATTAAAGCTTGATGACCATTTTAAAGTATTATTTAGTATAAAGCTCTGTGATAGGAATAAGCAAATAAGGTTAGGGGAAATTATTCTGCTCTTTATACATTAGATATGAAGTTCAGATCCTGCCTGGACTGATAGAAAGTATCCACAATCTTGTCATCAGGAAGCACAACATATGTTGACAAAAACCAATCAAATTATTGGTACTAGTGCATGACTCAGTATCCCACGGCACCAGACACATTATCGTATCCTTAGCAACTACGTTCTTTATAGTTTCTGATTACTATATTTCATTTATGAGCAATACAACGGGACTAATAATAATGTAAACATCTAACTACTCTACAGATTAATTAGATACAGAAGCTCAGGAATCTTCATGTCCATTTTTTGTTGTTGTTGTTGTTAGTTTGTTCCAGATCAGAACTCTACGTCCATGTATCTAGTGTTTTATGATGAACTCCATGTAGCTATAAAGCAGTGGTTATGAGAGAGTCAGTGATGTTTATTCTTTGAAAATAGGTAAGAGAAGACTGGTCACTGTTCACAAATCTAAGATGTATCATCATGTTTGCCCTTGAATTTCTACCCAATGAAACAATCTTGAAGGAGAGCTAAAAAAGGCTAAGCAAGAAAAATACAGTGTTCCATTTAGTCCTTTAGAAGTCTGTCCATTTAAAAATCATGAAATTTACTTGTAGACAATTTCAACTGTGTCAAGTACATTCTGATTACTGCAAATCCCCACCCTTTGTAATCTTCTTGTGCCCATCACCTCCCCCCTCAAGTTTGTTTTCCACTTTTTGTCTTTTCATTTTTATATTTTAAGACCAATTGAGTTTTTAGACAGGGTCATCTGTGTGATTATGGGTTGGGAATTATACATTTGAACAACAGTGGCTTCCCGGTAGGTAGACAACTAAGGACAATGGCTGCCTGACTGCTAGAATCCATTAATAGACAATACTTCAGCGAGCAAGAAGAAGGTCCCACAAGTCATACACAATAACATGATCCATGGTTAACTGGCAATGTGCCCAGTCCTATATATGCCCATTTTAGGCAGCCATACCTGTTTTCACGTCATGGTAACACTGGCTGAGCCACGCCAAAAGATTGCATTGCACAACTCCTTTCAATATCTTCCAGTTCTTACATTGCCCCACCCCCTGCTCTTTCATGGTTATCCTGGATCATTAGAAGGAATGGTATGTATCTCATGGATAGCACTGAGCAAGTCCCTTACTCTCATTATTTTCTTGAGCCATGAATCTCTGCATTCATGGCTGTTCACTGACAAGAGAAACCAACCCTTTCTATTTCCTTTAGTGTCTTAAAAATGAGCATGATTTGATATGATTATTTAAGTATATATTTAAATGACGTGAAATGGGTAGAGTGGTTTCTGTTTCACTAGCTGGGCTTCATATGCTTCATGGTTAGCAGTTACACGTTGGAGCATGCACAACAGGCCTATCAGCAGAGTAGTGTCTACTGAACAGTGCTGACTTATCTCAGCTGACTCATATATGCCGCTGCTCTGAAATTTTATTTCCTCAGTGAATATTTAATGTACTCTAACATTATGCCAAGGTATGAATGAAGCTTTGAAACATACAAGTACTTAAGAAACAGTTTATCTTATTAAGTTTCTCAAAATGTTGTGGCAGACAAATGTAACTGATACTAACTGCTATCCTTGGAAATAATAATACTAAATAATGATTATGATGATGATGATAAAGATTATTGTAAGAATAATAAATCCCTTCATCATTAGCACATTATTCTATATTTTCTCTTCATAATCTTTCCTATTTCAGGTGACACAATTGATGTTTATTCCAGCTTTATTTAAGGTTCTGTGAGGCTGCTGCCCGAAGAATCTACAAGCTTGTTCCAGTATTGTTTTTTTTTTTTTTTTTTTTTTTAAGTTTGCTTCTGCTGCTTTTATATCCACCCACACAGGCCCAGAACTGTTGGCTGCATAACACATATCTGAATCATAATTTCTGTTAATTCTTTTTGGATAATAAATGTATCTAGGATGATCTATTCATGTCCTGCTTGTCTTTGTTATCTAAAGAGAAAGGAAGTCTTGGTCTAGGAACCTTCCCATTTTTTTAAGTGACTTTTCTAGTTCCATCCATTTACCTAAGAATTTCTTGAATTCATTGGTTTTAATAGCTGATTAGTACTCCATTGTGTAAATGTACCACATTTTCTGTATCTATTCCTCTGTTGAGGGACAGCTGGGTTCTTTCCAGCTTCTGACTATTATAAATAAGGCTCTATGAATATAGTGGAGCACGTGTGGGGGAAATCGTGGGTGGGGGCATATCCTCATAGAAGCAAGAGGAAGGGGGATGGGATAGGGAGTTCCTGGGTGGGAGGGAAATGGGGAAAAGGAGTTACATCTGAAATGTAAATAAAATATCCAATAAAAAATTTTTAAAGTGAGTTTTGAAAAAAAATCAGTAGAATAATATCGTTTTTCACTGTTATGTATTTGAAATTTGTCACTTACATGAAGCTGTTGGAAAACACTGTTTTTTCCTCACACACAAAATATTCACATTTCCTGAGTTTTCAAACACAGCAAAGTGAAAATTCAGGGAAAAAGAAAACCAAACCAAAACAAACCAAAGCAAACAAACAAAAAACCCAAAACTCTGCCACTGAAAATGTTGCCAAATATTTTCCTTAATGGGGTCTTCTCTTTTATTGAATAATTAGAATTCTGTTTCTAAAATTAATTTACGATTAAAAATCCCCTTCAATTCTCCTAGAAGAGCCAAGCCCACTTGATTTCAGTATCCCCTTTCCTACTATTTGGCTTCAGATATGTTAGAATCAGTGCATAAAATGTACTTGTTTCAGAGTAATGTTTAGTAGAACTGATTTACCAAGTTTCCTCTTGGCAACTGTAATATAATATAGCATTATAGTATACAGTAATATAATGTAGCATTATTTGCTGGAAATAGCCAAAAATACTCCCCATGAAATAAGAAGAATAGTAGAATCTCAGCCAAAGATCAAAACAGACATGGGACTTTCTGTGAAACTTGTTTTCTGAAAATGGGTTCATCCCGTTTGTTTTTTTTTTCCTAAACCATTCCTAAACCATTCCCTGTTCCTATGCTGTCATTTCTTGCTTTGACTGCTATAAATCAGAGTGCCAAGGGCAAGTCAATCTCTATTGACTGGTAGTTACTGAACCCACATTGATCCAAGAATAAAACAGCCCTTTTGATTCTAAAAGTTCTTCCATTGACATAATTTTTTTTATTCTATTTCTGAGTTTGGATGACTCAACTGCCATACAAGTAATCTTGAACAAAAGGATGAACATTGTCACTTTTTGATATAATATAGTCATCACTTTCTATGTCACAAGTTCATCTTTATGAATGGGTCATCATTGCTTTTTAGACTGTTGTTTTGCTCAAGTGGAACCAATATTGTCCACTCATGAGGGCATAAGCCAGTAATATTCACGAATTGGCCTACAGATTCCTTGACCAAATGAAACAATGCTATTATCACAATTTACTATAGTAGTTAACTTCTTGCAATGTGCAAGGTGAGCCTGCTGCATACTACTGAAGCACAGAGCTTGAATTCATCTTTTGCAAATTTGCTTTTAACTCAGCCTTTCTTCAGTATGTCTTACTAGAGGTCCACCTGCCTAACCATTTTCCCATGATCCTCCTGAATACTCTAACAAGAGGCTCACTTTGTGGAGAATCTATTAGAGGCTCAGTCCAGAATAATTTATGCTGATTTTTTCTTTTTCTCTATTCTTTATATCTTCCATAAAGTTGCCTGCTATATAGAAATACACCTTGCTTGTACCTCCTGTTCCCATAACTCGGTGTCAATGGCACCATTTCCAATATTATTGATTGGTTGTGTTGTTTTCATCTAGAATCTTAGAACCCTGGCCTTTCCGTTTAGATAAGTTTTTATTCTATTTCTGACTCAAACTTGAACAAAAGTCTGAACATTGATGTTCTCTGACATAATATAGTTATCACATTATATATCACAAGTCTGTTTTTAATAAACTGGTCATCACTGTATTTTAGATTTTTCTTTTATACAAATAAGATCAATATAGGCCTCTATACCATTTGATGCTTCCTCATGTGGCCTTACTCTCTGTGACCTTCAGCAGGGCCTGTGGAGCAAGGCAATGATTCACATTGTATTTCTTCAGATAGATGTTTGCTTGATAGACTGTCGCTGGATCACCATGTCCTTGTGAAAGAGTCAGACTCTCCAGTTCTAAGTGGTCAAACAATTAGGTCTTGTTCTCTAACCCATTTGAATAGTTAGAGAGTTGATATATATCTGCTGATATATTGCCAAAATATAAATATCTTAAATTTAAAAATATAAGTAAGTCTGATGTATCTATTCTATACCACACTTATGACAGTTAAGAAAAATATAGATTTAAAAATGCTAGCAACTAGAACTTTCACAACATAAAAAGTTAAGTATGTGAAATAATGTATGTTAAATAGTTTCATTTAGTTAATGCATAATTATGCAAATAGCAAGCCCTCAAGGTGTACCTTAAAATATAAGCAGCTTTTATTAAAATATAAGCAAAGAAAAAAGTCAATGTATTAATATGCATCAGGTCTTGGGGACTGATTGGAGATTAGATCCCTGTGATTTATTGATCCCTTCATATCCTGGCATAAATACACTATTTACAGGAGGACTGAAGAGACATTCCAGTGGATTTCCTCTCCTAGTGCTCATAAATTTATTTTCTTTTGATAGTCTTATGAGGGTAATCAAATGGCTTACAGTTATGGACAGGATTCAGGCTCTGTAGCAGATATTCGACACTTTTGGAGTAGTAAAAATCCCTCAGTTAAGAAAATATTTATTTTTAAATTGTATGTGTATAGGCGTGTTTCCTGCATGTGCATCATGTGTGTACAGTGCCTGAAGGGGCCAGAAGAGGGCATCGGATCGCCTAGAGATGTAGTTACTGATGGCTGTTGGCCATCATGTGAGTGCTAGGGACTCAATCCAAGTCTTCTGGAAGAGAAGCCAGTGCTCACAACTTTTCAGGCATCTTAACAGTGCCAGCATTCTCATTTTTGTAATGTATATTTTGATGTGTTTGTAATTTAAAACAAAATAATGAACATCATTTTGACATTGTCACACACACACACACACACACACACACACACACACACACACACAAATAATAGACCTCAAATAAATTCCCCTCTTATCTCACTACAATCCTTCCCTGTCCCTCATTCTCTTCTGTTACTGCCCCTGCCCCTTTTACCTCAGTAACTTTAAATTTTTGTATTCCATATATGAGGAGAAATCAGTAACCTATCATAGCAGAGTAAGTATTCTCAAAGTCTCTCTATGTAAGTATCTATTCTGTGGATGAAAGCTCAGTTTCAACCAAGCAATATAGATTAATATATTACTGGCATGTACTGGGTTATATCCTAAATGGAGGAATATTCTAAATTTAAGATGGCCAATAGATACAGTAAGTATAGGTCAAAGGATAAAGGGACAATGGCATGGCAAGTCACTAGTAAAATATAAACTCCTTTTGATATATTTATAGAATCTACCTATGTCAGTCTTAACTGTTTAGCACTGGCACTAGTAACTTGTGGACTTTAATCAACACTGTTGTTTTATATGGATGACAGCCTTGTTCACTGTAGAATACTTGGCAGTATCCTTGGCCTCTCTGCTGGACAGCAATACTACACCATCCACTTCTGCCAATTTTGACAACCAAAACTTTCTCTAGAAACTGTAAAATATCACTTAGAGTAGGAGGAAGATTGTTTTCCTTTCCTTCATTAAGCACAACTGATCAAAGCACAGGTGTACAGGAATATCTCATTTGACACTATTAAGTGTCGTAGTAATGGTAATCACAGCTAAAGTTAGATGAATACCATGTGGTGAATATTTTGACAGACATATCTTCTTTAATTGCTACAGTGCTGTGAGGTATGCAGGCACTGTCATTATTAAGTCTCTAAAAATGTTAAGTGCGAATTTCCTGAATGGATGTATTGTACTGTTTAATGGAAGAGGAAACAGACATCAGAGGGAAAGGATAGAGGAAAGATTCATATAGTAGACACTAATCTCACAACCACATAGGAAAGCACTGTGCTATCAGTTCTTTTGGTGTCATCTTTATTTGATCTGTCCTTTGGAAAGTCATTAAGATTCACAGACTATCTAATCATAATGCCATTATTCAACATCAGAGGCTGGGAGGTTGAATGGCTTCTTCCAGCATGAGGCTCGTGGCGAATGCCCAGACTCATATCACTCATTCAACAAAGTTCTAGAACTCCGATTAATGTAAGAAGAAAATTAGAAAAGAACGTCAGTATTGAAAAGGAAGGAATAAAGACTCCTTGACTCACTATGTATAAGAATCTAAGGAAGATGAAAAAACGAAACAACCTACCCAACAAACAGAAAAAAGCCCACCAAAAAGCTGAATACAGTGTTCCTGAAAAATATATAATTATATAAATAAATATATAAATAAATAAAGATAAAAACACAATGATAATTCAATCAACCCTCAAATGAAATACATAGACTCACAGATTTCAATTATCCTCAGATCCATAAATATCTTTTAAGAATTATTTGTGTGTATGTGCACATTTACATATGCATGTGACTATTCACAGACTCTAGAAGATGTTTTTAAGATCTCTGGACTTGCTCTTATAGGCAGTTGTGAGCTGCTTAACACAGGTGTTGGGAATGGGACTCTGATCCTCAGGAAGAACAGTGAGCACTCTTAACCACTGAACCACCTCTGCAACCTCAATGGATACATTTGCAAATCTCTGCATGATGCTTTTATGTTAACAAAGACAAGATTTTCTGAAAATGTATGTGGAAATGCAAAGGAAGTAAGATAATAAAGCCAATACTGAAAATGAAGAACAAAGAGGCTTAGTGTAAATTATTCTACAGTGTCAAATAATTCTAGTGATGAAGACTGCTAACTGTAAGTGAAATCAAAAATCATAGCTGAATGGATCAGTAGACAGGAATCTCTGCCCAAAACTTGTCACAGAGGCACACCATGACCTCAATGTACAGAAATACATTCTCTCCAGTCTTACTTACTCTGTCTATAGAGCAACTCTTTGTGAGTATCCTGAGCAATTCACAATAGTGCCTCTGGACTTTAAGAAGCTTATTTGCATGCACAGTTCAGCAAGAATGTTAACCCTAGAAACAAATACATACTGACTGTATTTTAAAAAGCCCTGAGCATGAACACACCAGCCTTTCAAACGTTTTTTCCCATTATCATTTACTGTATTTAATTATCATTTCCCATGCTGTGTAACATTTACCAAGTAGATTGTGTAGGCCTTAAGAATGCTTCTCTGGCTTTTCATCATGGTGCCATTGCAACATCTTATTGCAGAAGGCATAGATACATATTCCTGATTGCTTGATTAACTGAAAGTATCTCAATCTGGTTATCTCTGGCATGTTCTCTCAAAAAAGAATATCATCCATGTGGGCTCCCAAAGAGATAAATTGTCATAACTGTTTAAATGCCTCAAACTAGATCAGGTTTGCTGCTATGCTGCTTCTTTCCTTTGTATCACCCTGTAGTGAGTCCTAGTTACAATACTGCACCTGGCTTGAAAACACTAGTACGCATCTGTTGGAAGCCACAGATGTTCTTTAATGCTATAGTAATACTTGCCTAAGTCAAATTCACATTGGCATGCAGCTGTGTTCCTGCTAATGATGCAGAAAAGAGAGCAGGTAACTAGGAGGCAGGAAGTAGAACTAAGTACCATCACAACACTCAATAATGTCCTATAGATTCCAATATGTGTTTACTGTTATGCTGAAGCAGTTGAACAAGGTAAAACCCACTGATCAGATTATAGGCATTTTGAAAGAGATGTAACATGAAACAATGCATCTAGTTTGAGAATTTTAAACAATGAAATTAAGTGAAAGGAGGAAAAGATAGAAATATTACTCCAATTAAAACTGAAACTTTGCTTCCCAAGTTATAACTAAATGGTTTAATGGAAACTCTTTCTTTGAAATATTTTAAGGACTCAAAGAACTGCCCTCCCAAGACTTCTAGGGTGAGTTCTGTAAAATAATGTGAACCTAGCTAGCTTGTTTTCCAAGCCAGTAGCAATCAAGACTGCCAGAATTGCTGTCTCGGAGAACTTCTAACTGATGACCAGTCATACCACTGAGTTTTAGTAAATTCTACTGAGCCATACAATAGAATTATTTGTGTAATAGTTCTCAGAATATGTCACCATAATAACTCAGTAATTTAAAGCAGAGAAAGTATGTGAAAATTTTATATCTGGGCTGAAGTGGGAAAACACTGTAATGGACTAGATCCTTAAAGGAAGAACACTTAATGAAGCACGTCTATGTACTTTTAAAACCAGTTCTCTTTCAGAGAACTAGGGAAACACATACCTGACAATTCAAAACAGTCCTTCAGCAAGCAGATAGGGTGGCTCCTCAGTTTGTGGGCTTTAAATCACTGATTTTATTTTTCATTTTCCCTGCTTCCTACCATTTATGCTTAATGTTTCCAACCTGTAATTTCATCTCTTCCCTGTCATCTATACAAAATTCAAGAAAACACTGGGTGGGAAGTCGCTTTAGATAAAGTAACCTTAAAAACAAAACAAAACAAAACAAAAAACCCAAAACAAACAAACAAACAAACAAACAAACAGAAAAACAACTAACCAGCTCCCCCATGGTGACACACTTAGTATCAACAAACAAACTTTGTCCTGAGAAAAATGACATGGTGTCATTTCGATGAGAGGAAATTCTTAATGGTATTAACTTTTTCAATAAAGGTGCTCATATAATAAAATAGTTAACATTGTCTAATGATTTTCCCAAAATATTCAAAAATTATAAATAATTAACTAATTAATTTATGCATAGAGCTTTCTATATTGCAGCCATATTTTGAACTAATCATATAGCTAAACGTATGATATTCTTGCTTCATTTTCAGAATGCTTAGACTCCACACATGCAACATCATGCCTAGACTATGCTGTGAGAATGAGTCCATCCAGATTTTCGTTACAGAGTAAGGTCACCAAGTAGGGGTTGTTCAATTGACTGAGTTTGTGGTATCTGTAGCCTAATACTAGAAAAAAAAAATAGGATGGATTTGTGGTACAGTGCATAATAGGAGCCTTGATCATCAAGAGGCTGACAGTTAACTCTGTAGGGTCAAGAAGTTTCTGCTCCAAAAAATGAAAACAGGGAGCTTAGACTATTTCTACCTGAGAAAATAGGTTCATGATGCATTTCCTGGCTTCAACTAAGAAGAGATTTGGTTTCTCAACAAACTCGGTGATAGTCTCTTTCCAAATTCCCTTCTTGAGTAAGCCCCTGGCATACAGTGTGTGTGTGTGTGTGTGTGTGTGTGTGTGTGTGTGTGTGTGTGTGTGCACGCACCGTGCACGTGCACGTGAGTGCGCCTGTGCATGTGTGTATGTGTTCATGTATGTATGTGTGTGTTCGCATACAAGTGTTCAAATGTTGTATAAGAATGGTTGTAGCTATCTATCACACTTTGAGGCATTCTTAGCCTGCTTGAAAACATTTTAAAAACATATGGAATCATTTGTGAATTTGTGTGACTACATTTTGAAACCCGTTACAATCACATTGCTTGATAGCTTGTGGTTTATTATACTACAAACATTTAGAGACTAAAAACTGCATCACATATACTCCCAGGCCCTTCTGGAGCCGGTAGCAATTAATAATCAATTGCTGAATTTAAAGTTGTGAGTTGCAGAATAACAGAAAGGTTACAATATAAAACCTAACATCATGTTTCAGTTAGGATACCATTGGCTTGTCATGAGTAATTAGTAAATTCTAACTAATGATCTAGTGTAATCCTGAGGTTTGTAATTTTGTAATAATGAAATTACATTTGCCACATATTGTCAAGGTAACCATTGTTTGCTTTATAGCCTATTCCATATGTTAAACAGAGGTAAAGAAGCAAGAATCAGAGCCAGTCTAACCCTCCACCTATGCCTCTGTCCACTCAAATGCTGAGCAAGTTTTAATCTTTTAAAGTAGTGACCCTGAGGTCCTATGTATGCCAGACAAATGTTCTATTACTAGGCCACATAGTAAGTTTGTTAGAACAGCTTTTTGTTGGTTTATTTTTGTTTCCTTACTGTTTTTCAACTGATATAACTGATTATAAATGGTCACATGATATCAGTGCCTTCATAACATTCCTGGTTTTGGCCCTTGGCTCTTGGGCACTTGGATATTTACTCTTTATTTTAACAATTGCTTGTTCTTGCCATAAGTGAGATTCAATAGCCATCTTCTCTATAATTATGACATTCTTCCAAAGTGGAGAATTATTCTTATGAATCTTTATTACATTGCTTCTAACCCCTCTAAGCACTAATTTCACACCATCTTGCTTATTTTTAATATATGCTTTGTCAGACATCACACATATTATTTTTGAGAATGAATAATTAAATATTCAGGAGCTACTTGAATATCATGGCTATTAAATTAAACCTCAAATTCATAAAAATACCTGAACCATGGGAAAAGTACTCTGCCAATTCACAGAAGAAATACTGACAACATATTACAAGAAAATCAAATTGACATTGATATTACCATCCTAGGACCACAATGAGATTGTTACAGAAACTGAAAATTGTCTGGCCTCTCTATAAAATAGGAAGTACATCAAGTGAAAATATTGGATGCCAATAAGCAATACATTTAATCTATGTGGAAAGCTATAATATTAAAAACTATGTTAAACCGATATTTGGAGCTTAACATTGAATATGACATAAAAATTCATGTAAGGTAATACACCATATAAATGCAAGTAAGATAATCACTGAAAGCCTTATTTCTTTACATTAATATGTATGTTTGTGTGAATTTATGTACAACACATGCGTATAGGAGACTTCCTTCAATTCCTGTGACTGAGAATTTTTAATGGCCTGATGTCTGCAATATTTACTCTCATTGCTTGCATGATATATTGTGCCCAACAAGAAACAATCAAGAAATAGGATTCCATATTGAAATTAAGCCGTTTACTTCTCATTGATAGACAATGCACCTATCAAATACAAAACCAGTAAAGAGAATGTGTGACTATTTTATTCAGAACAATTTTGATTGCTTGCTACATAATGTTTTAATTAATTCTTTGAGAATTTGATACCATGTTTCTTGATCTGACTCAGTTTCTCCCAATTTCCTTCGAGAGTCATCTTCACCTCCATAACCTCCTCAGATTTGCTTTGCTCCTTCCCCGCTCTCTCTCCATACTGTTCAAATTGAGTTGCCTAAATATTCTTGGATGTAGAGCCTGGAATCACACCCTTAAAGAAAACTGACTGACTCATCCTATCCCTGCAGCTTTTAAATACCAAGAGCTCCTGAGTTGGGTGTGGGAGTAGGAGCTCAGTAAGCTATTACTTCATAGGCTGAGTATCTGTGGTTTGGAGGTTTTCATAGGTACCTATGCAGAAGTATATTGTGTCTTGCCTGCCTTGTCATATTTCAGTAAGTTTCAATAATATTTTAAGTGAATGAATGGAATCTAAACTAGTGAAATTTCAGTTAAGTGTTCATCTCTCTTACTCTCAAAGTGAGATAATGTATTTCCTACATCTACATGAGGCAAGCTCAGCATTAAACAAAAAAGAGTTAATGCTCCTTTTCCCAGGCTTTGATTTTGTTTAAAAATTTATTTGAAATAAAACCATGAAGAATGAAAACAGTTATATATTATGCAGCAAAGCATAAATTTTTCATTAATGTTAAAGTGAAAAATAAAACTTCCAAGGAAAGAAATATGTAGCCGGAACAGGGGCTTTTTAATCAGCAACATTGCAGGGTTGATGCACTTTCCCTCTCTGCCATCAGAGACATGTCAGTGGGGGAAGTGTGATCCACTTGAGACAAAATAATGGGAAGAAAAGAGATATGGACAGAGATCCGACTCAGAACATATGTTCTTTTCCTTGAGATCTGAAATGCACAAGATCTGAAATGCATGTGACCCTGTTACCATAGTGACATCGAAAGACCTGTGGATCTTGGAACAAAAATCTAAATTCTTTATGTGATACTTAAGATGTAAGACTTACAGGCTATATTAACATATCTTTTCCTTCTGAACACTAAGGGCAACTTAACTTTAATTAGATGACTGAGCACATAATGGACAGGTGGATAGAAGTAGAACTTTGGGACAACATATTCGTTTCATATCCTCTCTTCAGGGCTGTCTAGAAGTATGATCTTCAACCAAATATTTTCCCAAGCACGTATTTTCGTTCATCTGTAAAATAGTTAAAGTAAGAGGGCGCACCTATAAATAACGTAAGGAACTGAAGAAGTTATGCTTGTATAGGCCTTAAGGTAATGCTTGATGGAAGCCCTCAGATCATTTTACATGTAAATTCTAACCAGTTATTCTAAAGAAGAAGCTCATCTATATACTGGCATCTTCTTTAGAAATGTATGGTTTTCTTACAGCAGCCCTGTTTCACATAATGTTAATGAATGCTTAGCAGCTTTGAGATGCCTCCAGCTGATGTCTGACCTACTTATTAGCAAGGGAACTCCAATAATCTGGCCATTACAGAGGATGTTTCCCTGGACTGACAGAATTGAATAATTGCTACTTCAGACATTGCTATAGAATGTTTTCGGTTACATTAAAGCGCTACATTCCTTAAAGTTATTAATTGGCTATTTTTTCTAAGTGTCTTCTTTCTATTACACAGAAAATTTCTGAAGCCCACACCCTAATGCAAATTTGTTAAAGTGTGTAATATTCATATTTATGGTCATATGTTAAAATATCTGTTCAAGATTTTTTTTTCTGATGAAACATGAAGAAGATAATATAATACAATTTTATTATGTGTTTCCATGATGTCTGAGTCACAGTAGGCTGTGGTTCTGGTGTTTTCAATTACATCACAATGAGATTATTGTTGTAGACTTCCATTCTTGGTATCACAATTTATAGAAAAAATTGTTATAATAGAATCTCCAACGCAAACAGCAACTGAAGAGTTAAAGTTTAAGAAAAATTCTCTATGAGAAATGGCTGAATTAAGAACATTTAATGAGAAGGTTTCAGAGATTTCTGTGTGTTTAATCCAAACTGGAAGATGTTTGTGAAACAAGGAAACAAATGAAAAAAAAAAAGAAAGAAAAAAATAGAAACAAACAGAACACACGATGTGTAATCTTACTGGGAAGAATTAAAGATCTACGAATAACAGCTATGAATCATTGCATTAGCAAATGAAAAGGATGATCCTGGTTGACTAGGGTTCTGGTCATTAATAGAATTCTCCCAGATGAACACCTGAGTGTCATGCTAAGCTGGATCTTTGGTGACAGGCTTCTGCTAAAGGCATTCATAAATTTTATAGTCTTTGTGTTGTGATTCTAGAATATTAAGCAACTAAAATTAATTTCTTTTAGTCCTGAATCTCTTCAGGTCTGTAAAATAAAAACACTTGCAAGATGGAATGGCCCTAATATTTGAAGATCTCGTCTAAGGGTATGATCTTATAAAAAATAATTTGTGAAATTTCTTGGCTTTAAAAAATTATCTCAATTTAACCAGGTTTAAGAGGACTCTATGAAAAAACTAGTGAAAGCAATTATCTTTTCATTGAAGTATCACATGTATCAGTAGCTCTCTGTCTTGAAGCTAATAAATATTAATTCAAATTAAAACATATTGAACAGAACACATGCTTATATCTTCTCTTCATTTCTATTTATGTAGTTTTAATTTAAAGCAATTGGCAAAATTTACCATTCAGTATTTTATTTTAATTTTTAAGGTTATGTTTTTTAATGTAACTGCACACATCAGCATTAGGTAATAATAAGAGTAATAAGGACAGAGTTCATGTTTCAGAAGATGAAAATTTCATTAAGAGTCTATTTCCACTATTAATTATTAAATAATTTACCAGAGTTAGAGGTTTTTTTTTCTCTCCATGAACTGTTCAGTAGAAAATCTTCTCAAGAGAAAAACTTATTCTTAGATGTGTGAGTGTCTGAGTGTCTAATGGAACAAGGGTCACTAGAGTCCTTTATGTACACTAAGATTTCTTGACCATAATATCAAAGTAATTCTGTCACAAGGTTTGTTTATTTAAGGAAAGTTGCCATTTATAAACAGGATAAGCAGTTAGAGAAAAAGAATAGGCCAGAAAAATTGAGAAGGACTTTTATTTTTATAATATCTAGTACTATTTAGCAACTCATGGAATTTTTACATCCGATCATTACTTTGAAGTCATTTACATATCAACTGCTTTTTAAAAAGTCACATTCTTGTGCATAACAATGTGTACTTTCCTGCTCTCCCACTGCTTCAGGCAAGTTCTCAAGGAGAACAAAAAGAGACAGAAGCATAAGCAGAGAACACAAATCCAGAATCAAAAGGATAAAGTACTGGCTGTGGACACAGCCAGTACTTTATCAACAGTACACAGATACGTGTGCATTCAGAAACAAGTGCATAGCTTTAACAGTACATCTCTTTGTAAAGCCTTAGACTTTTTAAAAATAACATGTTCATATTGAAGTATCTTCCTAATATATCATGACTTTAGTTAAAAGGCAACAATACTGTAAAATAATAGAGAGTGACTTGTTCCCTATTTTATAGCGTTATTGAGCTTACTACACTAAGAACTGATCAATGATTGGCATGATCAATATTAAGACATGTATCTCATTCCTGTGATGGGTCTTATTTGATTCAGAGAAATAAAAGATTATCTTATATTTTCTTGAATTTTGAAAACCTACCACAAATACTAGCAGAAAAGGTAGTAGCATATGAAGAATTCAGAAAATTACACACAGTTAAAGCTTATGCATATTTCTTTACATTCATAAGGCATGTGGTAGTTACAAGTCAAAAGAAATGCTTAATCATTTCTCTGCTAGAACAGTAAAAATTTCTTTGTGTATATAAAAAATTATATGTAACAAAGACTATTTAAAATGGGCTTATTGTTTTTATAAGTCTATCATGGTTTTTTTGATGATCCAGAACCCAGCCATTCAGTAATGTCACGAAGGGTGTTATTGAATAACTGCCATATTTCCACCAATGACAGGTACTAACAAGAAGCACAGGCATATGAATATAAATACTGACCCAGGCATATTAGGGCAACTTCTCTTCCCTCTTCACTTGATTAACTTTTCTCCACTCCTTTGAACAAGGCTCCATGTGACCTTTCCAGCAAAGCCATTCTTGACCTTCCTGGCAAAGTCAAACTGTCCTATCATCTCTTAAGGCAGAAGCTTTGCAAATTTTCATACTATGAAAGTGAATATTTATATGCATCTCACTCTCTACTAAGCTTTCAGCTCCATCAGAGGAGAAACCATACAAGTTTCTGTATTCAATATTTAAGCAAAATACCAGGTATGTAGAAGAAATTGAAGCAATATTCAATCATTCACTGAATTAGTACAGGAGTCTGGAAGACTCACCAAGACCCCATCAGTTACCTACTAGGTATGTAGAACTAAGGCCTGTCTGCTAAGTTTACTATTCCCAGCCTCCTCTCAGAATTACATTTCAAATAAATACATGTATATTGATCATTTTAAATAGTGAAAATTAACCATTATTATACTTTAGTATGATTGAAATCAATCTGAGAACATAAATATTTTTAAAATATTTAAACACAACCACACACACACACACACACACACACACACACCATGATCTTAACCAAAAAATGTTTCTAACTACTTAAAATTCATAACTATTTCTCAGTTATTCTCAGTTTTCAGGACAACATTTTAGTAAATTTCTATCTTGTAATGAGAAGGAAAGAGGTAACACTTTATATCATTTATCTGGGTTCAAAAGCAGATACTAGCCAATTATTTCATGATAATCTAAATTATCCAAGTATTAAATCCTATATATTTAAAATTACAATAATATTTAGAATTTTTATAAAGATTAAAAGATGTAATTTGAAAAACTGTATTGTATGGTATCTTTCAAAGTACCACATGGATTTTACAAGGCTTAAGATACATATATTAAATTAAAATAGATGATAAGGGATGTAAGTTTAGTAGCACTTTTAAATTTTTATTTTTAATCTACATGTAGTTATATTTTATCTCTGTATATTTGTGCACCATGTGTGTGTCTGATGTTTGCAAAAGTCAGAAGAGGGCATTGGATTTCACGGAACTAAAGGTTACATATGGTTGTGAGATGGCATGTGGGTATGGAGAACTGAACCCAGGTCTTGTACAAGAAAAAACAGCATTTATAACCACTGAGATAACTCTCTGTCCCCTCTAGCAGCAATACTAAGTGTGTTTTTTTTTCTGGTGGATATAGCCATACATATCATGGAGAAACTGAGTCTCTACATGAGAAGGGATTTACATTTCCTAACTATATCCTCACAAATGGTGAGAGTTGTAATTCAATTTCACTTAAAGAAATGTAAAGGGACAAGCTTAATTCTTATAGATACTTAGTTCATTTAGGACAAGTAAATCAAGTAAATCAAGTGTATATAGTTTTTATTTAACTTTATTTTTCAAGAATGTCCAACTTTGGACCTTGTGAAATGACATGGTCCCCTATGTCCATAGCTAAGAACCACACAATCAAACTGCAACAAAAACTTGTAAAAAAAATTAAACAAACAAACAAACAAACAAAAAAACCTAAAACTCTTCATAATGTTTTAAGCAAGTTCTGAATATTCTTTGTTGTTTTTGAGATACATTTGGTTTTTGTTTTGTTTTGTTTTTGTTTTTTGTTTGTTTCTTTGTTTTTGAGATAGGGTTTCTCTGTATAGCCTTGGCTGTCCTGAAACTCTCTCGGTAGACCAGGCTGGCTTCAAATTCAGAAATCCGCCTGCCTCTGTCTCCCAAGTGCTGGGATTAAAGGTGCGCACCACCACCACCCGGCTTGAGATACATTTCTATCTAGCTACTATGGGACCCAGGCTGGATAACCTGAAGCAAATAGTATGTTTATTCTAGAAAAACTAAGCCACTTGAAAATATAGAGCTATTATTTATCTTGTATATTTAAGGGAAATATTACCTTGACAATTCATTGATGAATATTTCTAACCAATATCACTCTGAAAATCTTATCCAGAAAAAATAAGCAATGTAAAACTATAAAAGGCATCTAAATCAAAGTCTAGTATGCAAAGAAAATTCTTCCTTCTTAGAACTAATTAGCAAAGTTGAATGAAACACAATTAAAACCAAAACAATGAGTGTATTTCTATACACTCACAATGACCTCCATAAAAAGGAATTCAGGAAAACCGAAGGGCACAATTTACAGACAAAAGTCAGTTTTATAGTCTAGTTCTATACTATAATAATAATTTCTCCCAAAGTAATCAAGAGAACAATCCAACTTACACAAGCATTGAAGTTCTTATGAATGAAATCCAACAAAGACCTGAAAAACCTTTAAATGACACTGCAAATATTGACGGAAAATACTGAAAAAGATAAAAAAAAAAAATGGAAAAATGCCTAGGTTTACAGATCAGAAAATTTTTAAGAGTGTTAAAATGTCTACATCATCCAAAGCAACCTACAGATTCAATGCAATTCCTATCAAACTCCAAATTAGAGTTTCCACAATCTTAGAGATGGTAATCTTAAATTTTGCCTAAAAATTACTAAAGAACTTTAATAGGCAATTCAGTCTTTAAAAAAGAATAGAGCAGATGACATTTTACTATATAATTTCAGAGAATATTATAATGCTTTTGTAGTGAACAGAGCATGGTACTAGTTTAAGAATAGAGAGAATAATTGCATGCATGAGAAAATACAGATATTCATTTATAATTCTATACTCAATGCCGTCTTAATCAAAATACTCATATGCATTGGAACACTCTTCAATAAATAATGCTAGCACAATTGGATGTCCACATGTAAATTAATTTCTTCATCCAATAGTATGCATAAAAGAAACTCAATGCTGATTAAGTACTTAAATGTAGGACAAGAACTAGAAAACTACTAAAATTAAGTCCCCTGACATTAGTCTGAACAGTTAATTGTTTGGATGACACCTAAAATAACAAAAGAAAAACAGATAAGACAGATTACATAATTTAAAAAGCTACTGCACAGCAAATTAAATAGTACACAGACAAGGTAAAAAATAGGAAGCTTGCAAAGATGTGTTACAATCAGCACCTAAATTATAATGAATTTATATCTATCATGGTAGCATTGCTGTGACCACAGTTTCAAGTCTCCAAAGAGGTCAGAGATTCACAGTGCCAGAAGGTTTCAGTCCACCCTATCTGGGACGGTATAGTTGGGGCTCTTCACATCCTGGTTGAGCAGGAAGCAGAACATAAAGCCAGAATCAGAGACATCTCTAACTCTCAGAAGGCCACACTTAGTAACCTGCTGCCATCAGTCAGGTGCCACTATATGAAGATTTCACAATTTCCAAAACAGTGTCACCAGCTAGAAACTGTTAGCACATGCACACATGTTGAACATTTTAGACTGAAAACCACAAAGCAGAACTCAAACCAATACCAAGTATACAAATAAACGGATTAAAATTTAACAGAGGGCACGAAGAGACATTGTTCAAAAAAAGACACATAGATGTTCAGAATGTATTTAAAATAGTCAATATACCTAATAAGTAGAAAAATGTGCATGAAATAAAACAAGAAACATCAATCTGACAATTATAAGAAGTCAATTATTTAAAAGGAGGGAAACAAGAAGTATCAGGAATGATGAGGATAGAGAAAAAAAAAATCATATTGAGAAGGTTGGGGATGAAGTATGGAGAATCTTCAAAAAATTTAAAATTGCTATGTGATTGCCTAGTCACACCATCGAATCTCTAAGCAAAAGACACAATGGAAATTATTCACACATCCATAACCACTGTAGGACCGTTCACAGTAGTCAAAATGTAAAATTAATTGATGAATGGATTAAAAATAACTGTGCATTGCTAGCCCACCTACAAAGCAAAAGAAAAAAAAATGGCTCATTTTTTGCATCATTGAAGGTATGAGCTTTGGCAGGATATAGAAAGACAAATACAACATGATTTCTTTTGTGAGAGAAACTAAAGTAGCCACATGTTACATAAAATTGGAGAGTGGAATAGTAGTTTTTCATGGCTGGATTGGTGGTGTTTATCAAAGACATACTTTTTTAGAGGTAAAAGTTTATGGTAATGGTTGTACAACTGGATACAGTTAATTATAGCTGTGTTCTTGAAAACTGCTAAAATGTAGACTTTTTATATTCTCATTAAAAGTATATTAAGTGCCATGTATATGTATGAATGTATGTATATGTATGTGATATATACGTGTATGAGCATGTGTGTGTATGCATATGCATGTACACTTGACTCATGTCAATTATTATGTGTTGTGTATTTCAAAACATCACATCCTATGTGATATATATGTTTATTTGCCTGATAAAATAAATTAATAGATATTGAAAATTCATTACGATTTATTTTACAGAATTTATCGATACTTTAAAGTCATGAACTAGTGTTTATTATTTTAAGGCATGGCATCTTAAAGTTGTGTTCACCAAGATGTTCTCTTCAGTCCTGTGTTGTCTATAACTTAATTTGCAAAACTGGGGCAACTGTATTTATTTCATAGCTTAGTGTAGTTTTTAATTGCAATGTCATTTATAATTCTTTAGCATAAATTCACACATAATCTTTTAGAAGAATTTGTCTTTAATAATGATAACCAGAGCAGCTTCTGTAGTTCATTTCACCTATAGAAACAACTCCATGTTCAATTATTTCTCACAAATAATAAATCCAGAAAAGATGTAACTGCATATATCCAGTGCTATTTACTAACATATCATGTCATTTACAGAGATATATACTGTGACGTTTATATTGAGAACATTAAGTGTATGTGTCAAATATGCTTGACAATTTTCTTTATAGTGAATAGTTTAGTCTGTGGCAAAAATAGTATAGGAAGTCTAGAATGATATATTACCTCTCAACAAAAGTTAGCTTCTAAAACATTACAAAAAAGAACCAAAAGTATAAGCAAGAAATAGCCTCGCTTCTTTCTACACAATTATAATGTCAGGTTTTAAAGATATTCTATCAAACATCTACGCATAAACTAATCTATAAAGAACATAAATTTACCATATATAATCAAGTGAGATAGGTCTCATGAGTTTAGTTCCCATATGGTCTTCATGTTTGATTTCTTCTTGCTTTCCTATCATTTCTTTATAAGATTAAAGAACATAAAGGCAAGCACAGGGGGCATATGTCAGAAAGAAGAAAGTCATGACCTTGATGTATTTATTGGAAGAAAATAGAAAAGGCATAAATCATATTTTCCTGTCATCTCATTGAGGAATGGTCCAGAACCTGTTAGCCAGATGCAACATTTTCAACAATTTGTTGATGATCTAGAACAAAACTCATAAACAAGCATTGTGCATATGAGATAGATGGTGGGATATGCATATTGTGGAACATCAACAGAAAGTCAAAAGAAAGCTGCAGTATTCTGTTTAACCAGATCGAATATAAAAGAAAAACAGAAATTGGGGATCAGCTAATCCAGCTCAAGGGTTACAATGTCAAGTCACAGCATAGACAAAAAGTGAGTGTTAAGGTCAGAGAAACATGGCCTTTTGGAGAACGCGCATCTTCCCAGGGACCATGCAGCTCTCACAGCTGCTAGAAAATGGAGTTCTTATACAAAGCTCGATTTTAGTGGGTTTTATTCTTTGAAGTTGTTTTAGGTAAATGAAAGTTAAACAGCACATAATCTGTCTCACACACATCAGAACTCTGCATCTAAGTGAATCACTGAAGCTGTACTGACATAGTGTTGTCCTCTGCAGTGCGGGTTCACTCTTAGGTGTTGATCTTAGTGTTTTGCATACAGTGGTTTTGGCAATGAATGCCACCCATTACTATCTAATCACTAGAATGCTTGCTCCATATGTGCTGTGTTCCCCTTGAAACGACAACTTTTTTGACCCTAATAGATTTTTCTCTTTTCACATTGGCATGGGTCTGGAATTAGGCAGCACGGAGCCCTTTTAGAGTGGCCTTTTCACTATGTAGCAGGCATTAAGGTGTTTCCATGACTGGCTGATAGGGTAGGTATGTATGTTTAGTGAAGAATAGAGCACAAGTGTGTACATGTGCCACAATCTACACATTTAAAATCTAAAAGACTTGTTGACCAGCTCCAAGTTTTACCACACTTAGGTAAGTTTCTGTAAATACAGCTGTGTGGATTTTAAGTGGACATAAGTTTTCAGTTTACTGGGTTAATGGTTCAAATGGTAACATACATACACACACACACACACACACACACACACACATAAAAGGGAAATGACAACATTCTGGAGTTGATTCTTTTACAGTGGGATCTAGGCATCAAACCCAGTTGTCAGGTTTGTGCAGCAACTCCTATACCCACTTAGATATCTTACTGACCAGACCCACTGAGATATCTTACTGGCCAGGTATGTATTTTTTAAATAGTTAGTAATTACTGACATTCTCAAAGAGAAAAATGCAGAAGCTGCTCTAAAGAAAAATTCCAATTCCCTTTTAGAAGAGAGAAGCAAAGTATTTCTTATTGCATGAAAATCTCAAACTATACCACAACGATAGCCTGGATTATATTATCACCTATGAGTATTAGTTTCCCACGATATACTTAGGCCTTTCACCCATTTGAGCCATCATTGTGTTGTGTATAAGATCTGTGTGTAGACTTCATTCCAGAGGTTCAGATGTCTAGTTGCTGCAGTGCCATTTATAGAGAAGATTGTGTCTTATTGCACTGACACTTATCCTTTGTTAAAGACGAGTTGGCATTATTAGTGTGGGTTCAATTTCAGGCCCTGTTCCGTCACACTGACATGCTTTTTATTTTACCACTCCATGATGTCTCAGTTACAAAAATCTTAAATTAAATCTTCTTCGCCATTGTATTACCTCTTCTTTCTCCTTTGCCAAGTAAATCTTAAAATCATTTCATTGTCCACTGCAGATTAATTGGACAGAATTATGATTGCAATTGTATATTTTTACTGATCAATTTTTAAAAGTACCAATCTGTGAACACGTAGTGATCTATATTTAGCTCTTTACTCCTCCCCTCGGCTTCGCAGTGCTGAGAATTAGATCTATATCTTCACACATGCAAGGCAACTGCCGTGCTGCTGAGATATATTCCAAGTCTTGGTTTCTTGTCGTTAGAGTTTTGTGGCTTTTGTTCACATTCATCTTGTACACATTTTATTTGATTGATATATATATATATATATATATATATATATATATATATATATACACATATATATATTGAATTATATCATTTTGTAAAAAATAATGCTACTTTAGACTTCACATTGTATTTGCTCAACAGTGGTAGTTAGACAAGTGTTTCACTTTTGTACAGTAACATTGCACTTTAAAACTTGGCTGTGGGGCTGGAAAAATTGTTCAGTGGCTAAGAGCATCTGCACCTGAGTTCAGTATCTAGCTCTCAACTCTGGGCAGCTTATAACTAGCTGTAATTCCAGTTCCAAGAAACTGACATCCTCTTACGCCTTCAGTGGGTACCTGTATAGATATGGTACATATACACATACACATGAACAATAAAGAAGTACACGTAAACCAGTAATGATAGAACTTTGCTGTAATCAGTTATTTCTGGAATTTTTTTCTCACTCAAGTTTAGTCTCTTGTACATGGCCATGCCATTTAACAACAAAAATGTTTTATTCCTTTCCTCGCAATTTGTGTAGCTTTCATTTCCTTTTATTATCTTGTGTTGATGAAGATTTTCAGCATAATTTTGGGAGAGAAATGATAAAAGCAGCAATCCTGATCTTACGGGAGAGTTGCTAATTCATCGTGATTTAGTGTGTTGTTAGCTGAAGATGTTTTGTAGATTAACATTATTCATTTGAAGTTCTTTCTATTTATTTTTTATGAAAAAGTTAAATGATTTTAGATTTTTACAAAGCTGTCTTTGTAACTATTGATATGGGTTTTCTTTAGTCTACAATGTGATAGATCACATAAACTGAATTTTAAATGTCAAACATGCCTTGTCTATTTATAACAGAGCTCACACTTGTTGAATGGTAGTGATATATAATCCGCTCTCATGTGTAGTATGTGCATGTGAATTGAAGTGTGAGAATAGAGACACATCCATGTGCAGGGAAGAGGACGACCTCTAATATAGGTTTTCAACATAGTCTTTTGTTTTGGGGTGCTGCACATGAGAGGGTATCTGGTCCACAAGCTCATTTCGCTGTGGGATATTGGGATCACAGGAGCACTATAGTGTCTGGCTTTACACGGGTTCCGGGGATCTGAATTCGAGTACTTATATTGGCATGACAGAACTATCAGTACTTCATAGTATGTTTTGAGGCAGGGTTTGTTGTCAAATCAGGGCACAGCTGTTTTAGCTATATTAGTTGCCCATGGCTATGAGATCACCCTGTTACTACCTCCAGAGATACTACCCTGTCACATATGGCGTTATGTGTGTTCAGGGGATCCAAACTAAGGTTCTCATACCTGAAAAGCACTTGACATATTAAATCCATCGCTAAAGACCTTCCATTGTATTCTGTCTTTCAATAATTTGGAAGAAATTTGAATTTATGTATATGGGAGATATTCTTAGTTTTCATATGCTATCTTTGTTTGCTTTTAGTACTGTTATTTTCATGCAATAAGATGCATGTCTGCTTCTCTCTCCTACATGAGATTCTGAAATCCTTTTATTTTCTTCTGAGTTCTGTTAGAACTAGTTGAGTATTTTCCTATCTGGGAAGGCTATTGATTACTGATTATTTAAAAAAATCAATATCTGGACAGTAGTATATTCCAGTGGGTATAGCAGTTGCTGCACAAACCTGACAACCAAAGTTTGATTTGTAAAAGATACATCAGGAGATCACAAGCTCCTGAATGTTGTCATCTGAGCTGCACACTCTTGAGCTGTGTCATTCAAGCACCTATCCATCTGTGCATGCATGAATAATAAATATAAATTAAAAATGCATTGTTTTTAATTAAAACATATAAATGTACAGTTGCTGCTTGCTCATTTCTTTGAGTCTGGGCACATTAAATTCTGTAAGAAATTTAAGATAATTTAACAAACTGTGGCCATAGAGATGTTCATCATAAATTTTGTTCACGATTGAAGCCCCAAGGTTATGTAATGTCTTTCCTGTCATGTCTGATACTAGTAGTTTGTGTCTTTTCATTGTAGCTTGTCTGGCTAGTGTCCTACCATTTGTATTCACACTACCAATGAAATCAGCTTTGACTTTTGTATTGGCTCTGTCCATAATTTTCCTATTTTTAGTTCATTAATTATTTGGCTTTCTTATGATTTTCTTTATGGTTCTGTAAAATTTCAGCTAATTAATTAATTAATAGTTAATTAATTAGTTAATTAATTAATTTAGCTACTGCTTTGTTTCTAACATATGGATTCAAGCTGTACAATCCCTATAACCTCGTTTTATGTGCATCCCACAAGCTTTGAAAATATCGCATTCCAATTTAATTTAGGTGAAAGTATTGTTTACTTTTTCTTGATGTTATTTAACTTATGCATATATTAGAAAGATTTTCAATTTTCAAATTTGTGGTGTTTCCCCAATAATCAGGGGTTTTTAACTTATTTTCTGTTTTCTAGATTAATTGCATCACTAGTTTAGAATACAATGATATGGTTCTAATTATGTGTACTTGCTAAGCTGTATTTGAAGCCTCCAGTGTCATTTGTTATATGGGATATTCCACCTTAGCTTGAAAAAAAGGTGTATTTAGACATTTTCTATGAACTTTCATTTTATCCATCTGTTCACCTGTGACTTCATCCTTCTCGCCTGATCTTCTACCCACCAGAAATATCATCATTTTTAGCTTTTTTTACATGCTTGCAAATAAAGAAAGTATAAATACTATAAACATTGCTGTGTGACTGTCAAGATGACACAACAATGATGCCACATAGCTATCAGGGGTGGGGATTAACATAAAGATTTTATTAAACACCAGAAGAACACACTCTTCATCCTTTTACTGCAAGCATCTTAATGTCTATCAACAGAAAGTTGTGCATTGCTTTGGCAAAACCTCATCATATAGTGATTGTTTAAAAAATGATTTTTTTTCTACACAGAGTAGTGTAGTTCAATAATGAGGCTACTTAAGAATCAGAGGCAAGATTTGATCCTGACAAAGTCAGGGTCATCCGGAGCAGTGCAACGAGATCAAGAGAAGCCTAGCTAACTTAATACAGTTATATCTCACATTGAAAGTAGAAAGAAGGATGAAGATGGAAAACAGAGGTAGAACAAATGCATGGGGCCCAGATTTGATCCCCAGTACTTGGGGGGATGGCTGATTTATTAAGGTTTATCTATTAGCATGTTAAAAATGAAACTATCACAAATTCAAATACTTTTCAATGTACTTTAAAAATAACATTTTTTGTGGCAGGTTTGCAAGTAGAATTGCTATATTCTCAGTATATCAAATATAGAATTTTACTGTTTAGACATTACTTTTTGTGCTTACCATTGAATATAGAAAGTACTCTATCAATGGGAATTTTGAATATTTTCCTATTTACAAAGAAAATCCAAGTTTCCAGATTTGTAAAAGTCACCAAAGTGTATATATTTGATCTTAAAATCAAGAATTAACTAAGGTGGATACTCAGTGTAAAAAGAAAGCAATAGCAAGCTAATTACACATATAAGACATTACAATTGTGAACTAGTTACTAGAGCACAATTTTAATATCATAGTATAAATGAATACATATGCATGGGAACGTTTTTTTCTGATATTATGTAATTTAAAAATCACAGATTGTCATTATTTATAATTAAGATCTACAATCATTCCATCATTAAATTCTGGATAAGCAATGAAAGTTGAGTACTAATATCTTGAAAGTTAAATTTTTGTGTTAGGCTCAGGGTTCTCTGACTTGTAATAGATCAGAAAGACTCTGTAGAAAGTTATTTCCGGTAATGAAAATCTCATAAATTTCATGAGATAAAAATCATGTAAGCCTAAGAAGAGATACTCCAGATTTAGAAAGGAAATGAGAAGCAGGAACTACGTGCTGACACTGACAGATGTTCCCAACTCGCTCCTGCATTCTCTCTCTCTCAGGGTCTGCAGATGTTTTGACATGTCCTCATGCTAAGCGGTTCTGGTTCTGGAAAAAGTAACTTCTGTACTACTGTTGTATGTTATTTTCTATAATTTAAATAGATTGCATCGAAATGTGATTTTCTACATAAAATATTTAATAAGTAAAATTGTGTCATTTAATGTCACCTCTTTTACCCTCTTTATGCACTTTTATGAATGACAGGTATATTTTTCTTATAGCTTCAATTAAGTTTGTTTCCACAAATAGAAAACTGACACTATATACTCAGTATGCTTGTCAGTTAAGTATATTATCTTTCTATGTAGAGGCAAATGTTTGCTTATTGTTTTTAACACAGACTCTCACAGGCTGACTGCTGACCTGGCACTCTCTATGTAGACAAGACTGCACAGGATCTCATAGAGATCCACCAGCTTCTGCCTTTCAATTGCTCAAAGTGTGTGTCAAAGTGCCCAGCCATTAAAGCACATTTTCATTGTGTGAACAGCTTGGCAACTGTGCCTATCTGGAGTTAACAAACTGATGTCTTCTTCACTCAGAGCTTTTCTTCAGTGTTCATTGTGATGACTTCAGCAGACTGCAGAGCTACAGTCTTCAGAGGTATTTTCTGACCTCTTTTAGTTTTGTCCTCTCAGTAAGTTCTACTCTCTTCCCTTTAGCTTTTGTTTGCATGCTTGAGTTTGTTCCATTTGAAATGAGAATTGACCTTTTGTGGCAACCATGGTTGTATACGCAAATTTTCACAATATAAATATTTAGAATGTGATAAAAAATATCTTCCCTAAGAATTAGTAAATCAATATATATGGCAAAGTACAAATACACTAAATTTGAAGTCAAAAACGTAAGTTCATCTTACTCTGATGATATCTATTTATCGCGAGGTGATCTTTGTGTTGTCTTGCCTGTGGTTCCATTGTAAATAAGAATAAAATAACACATCTTTCTTCTGGGGGAATGAAGACTGTGAATAGATGGTGTTATTACATGGTAGCCACTTGGTAATTCACTGCTGTGGTTGCATGTCCTGTGATATTCACGCCATCATTCACATATTTTCATTTAAGTGTTTGAGAAAAAAACTTGAAATATTCTTGTTATCATTTTTATCCCGATTTCTGTTTCTTTTCATACTGAATAGTATCCTATAATGAGTTTAAATAAAACATTTGCTGAATTCTTAGTTATTTAATGTACCCAAATTAAATATCTTTTATTTATTTTCCTCTCTGGGAAATACATAATTTTGATTATCACTATACTTTTCTTTGAGAGGTGATTAGTTTGATCTTCTGATAATTATCATGAATTCTTTGTCCACTCTAAAAATATTCAAGAGAATCAAATGATCACATGTGAGACAGGACAAAAACTAAAATGCATCTCTTAACAATCGCACTCTCTTGTAAGAACTCTGAGGAAGCTTCACCCAATCCTACTGTGACTTATGGAGAGTAGGAGGGATTAGCCCATGTGAAGATGCAACAGGGATTGGATGGTAGTACTTCAGCATATGAGGAAAATACTGAGTTCAAAGTAACACACATTAAGCTAAAGTTAGAATGTGCATGATTTTCAGTACCAAAGCAATGTAAAGGTGAAGCTAACTCACATATGAGCCTTTGCAGGATTTGGTCGGCATCATTACCTTACTTCAGACCTTTAAAAAATCTATAGTATCTTCTATCTAGTGGCAAATTTATTTAAACTCACCTACTTATTTTCATTAACTTTGTCCAGTCTTTACATTTACACCAATGCCACAGTTCCTCACCCTCTAATTACCCATATTAATTTAACTCCTTAATATAAGCACCTTAATTTTATTTCTCTTGCTCCAGACATTCTTTTGCTATTTCATTTTTTGTCTTCTTTCTACCAACTTTTCTTCAGTCAGTTCATTTTTCTATTTTAGTTACAGAACATTTTAAGGATCTTTGATATTATTTAGATCCCTGTGATAGTTACTACTGATTGTCAACTTGATGAGATTCAGACTCTACATAGACGTGAATCTCTGGTCTTCTTTTTGCGAGATTAGTTATATTCGATTAATTTAGTTTAGGAGATCCATTCTAAATATTGATGGTATCATTCTAAGAGCTAGAGTTTTGCCAAGTAAAAAAGAAAAAAGAAGCAGAGCAAGTGTTTAGTGTTTCCTGCTTCCCAATCTGATGTAACGTGACAATCTGCCACCTGCCACAATACCCTCTCCCTATTTACAGTTAACTGTTGCTCTTATGTAAGTCAAAATTATCAATCCTCAAGTTAATTTTTTTGTGTTTGTTTTTGTTTGTTTTATGTTTGTATTTTTTCTTCTTTTGTTTTGTTTGTTTTTTGTTTTGTTTTATTTTTTCTATTTTGTTTTTTTGAGATAGGGTTTCCCTGTTTGTCCTTGAATTTGTTCTATAAACCAGGCCAGTCTTGAACTCACAGAGCTTCATCTGACTCTGCCTCATGAGTACTGGGAAAAAAGGCATGTGCCACCACTGCCTGACCTTCTCAAATTGCTTTTGTAAGGCATTTTGTCACAGCAACATGTAGCTAATACAACCTTCCTGCAAAAAGATTGTATAATGGCATGCATAAGCTATTACATTTACATTTATCATTTTAGAACATTTTGTACATTTTAGGCCTGACCTTGGATAATTCCCTGTATGCCTTGTCAGCACATGACCTGGGTTCCAGAATCTGAGGTAATATTGGAAGGACAGACACACAGGCACAGAAAAGCTGGGTATAGAAGACTATGATCTCTGATGAAGAAGCCATGACTCTGGAATCTCAGCATTTTCATATCCAGCTATATATTCACACACACACACACACACACACACACACACACACACACACACACACACACACGTTTTATTTCATATGTTTTATATATATATAATTAAACATGGAGTTAATACATGGTTATTATTTATAAGAGAGAAAAGAAGCAATGTTGGCATATATTGCTGTATCAAAGAATAAGTTTTAGCTAATTTGGGTAGGAGCAGTAGGTGAGGTAGTTTCAGGGTATAAATATCTGATGGGAGAAAGCGGTGGTGGACATGTTTTGTGCACATATCAACATCCACACACAGACCAGGAGGAAAGGCTTTGGCATATCTACGATTCCAGTCTAGAAGACTTTGCTATTTATTTCTCACAGGGCTAAAGAATTTGGTTCCTTGACACAGCAATGTCCTTGTCAACAACATTCATTCAGTACTTTACTTGTTCCCTGCACCTAAGCAATGAACAACTGCTTTAGCAAGGGCCTTTCAATCCTCAATATGGCAGCAGCAGTTATGGCTGCTCAGACCACAGGGATGCACCAGATATGCTGATGCCCTTCAATGTCAGTTTTAAAAGTCCATTGACCCCAATAGTGGACAAAGTTAAAAAAAAAGAAGTTGAAAAATTTTGTCTATGCTACAGAGTATATTTACCATGGCTTTCCTATGTCAAGACACACCTGATCTTAAGGAGAACCTGTTTCCTTTGCACTCGACTAGCTTCATCACACTTATTAAGTAGAGACATGGAGAAAGTAATTGTGTAGCCCAGCTCTCAGGTAAAGAAGCAAATAAAAGAAACCTTGCTGGTTGTCAAAAACATAGCCTATAACATCTTTACAGATAAATGTGCTGGATAGAAATGGCATATATATATATATATATATATATATATATATATATATATATATATATTTATACCAGTTGATACATAATGAAACTAATATGTATCAGTTGGAATATCCATTTTTAATTTCACTAAATAATCTTTTAGCTTATTGGCTTACCAACCTATTTTAAATGTTATAACCAGTTCCTACTTGTGTGTTCACTATGAACCAAAACAAAAACATTGACCACTAAATTTTCCTCCTCTTTTTCTGCACTTTCTTTCAGAATCAGACTCAAATAACAATTTTTCCATAATTTTTTTGAAATTTAATTTTTATATCATCTATTTTATGAAAGGAATTATGAAAAAATGTTCTTTGGATTTAGAGCACAATTTCATGTGTTCCAATATCTTATATTACTCATTGACTATCATAAATCTGGAAGAACATAATTCAATAGTCTTGAGATAAATTATAGCTCCTCTACATCTTGCTAAATTTCATTTTTATTCTTTCAGCATCATTCTTATTGAAGATAAAGATCAAAATATTATTTTTGTTACAGGTATACTGAACACCAGTAGTAACATGTTGAATATTTGGATCTGATCTTTGATCGGTATCCTTTATTTGAGCTCAATTAAGATAAAATATGCATCACTTTGTTCCTTCCCCCTCTCCACATAGCTTTTCCAGATCATTCTAAGATACTTTAGAAAACTCTCATTTTCTTCAAGAGACACATCTGCATGTCCTCAAGCATTTCTGTCTCTTTCCCATCTCATTTGTGGTGAGCACTGTGACATTAAGTCACTCCATGCAGTTTTTACTTCTCTCTCCCTGCCTTTCTCCCTCCTGTTCCTTCCCTTCCCTCTCCTCTTGTTTCTCTTCCCTCGCCCTCTCCTCTGCCCTCTCCTCTGCCCTCTCCTCCTGCCTTTCTTCCTGTTTCTTGTCCTTTATCCTCCTTCACTCCTTCCTCTTATTTTTTCTCTCCCTTTTCTCCAACACTGCAATTGACTCATTTCCTGGAGGTGACCTACATGTCCTCCTTTGTCACTTCTGTTATTTGTCTTTCTTCCTTTCTTCTTTAAATATTTAATATCTTTAAAGCACCTTGTCAAATTTTATCATTCTTTCCTTATCCTTCATCCTGCCCTCTGTTAACCTCTGGATCAGGACCACCTATTTACTTTATGTCATTTGCTGATGATGTCAACATTTAACTTCTAGCTTGCACTTCAAACTTAGAGCTTTTGCTCTTAGGCTCCATTTAAGTCTCTTAGCTCTACTCCTTAAGAACAATAGCATTTTTCAACCTTGCTCCGCAGTGCTTGTTTTATTTCTTGACTTTGTTGTTGAATTTTATGTCATGGACTCACACGTTGGTCATATCATTCATTTTGGAGAGCCACAGATCAAATTTTGTCATTATTGCAAGTCTGTGCTTCGTATACATTTGAGCTTTGATGACCCTCTGTGAGCTCTTTGCTGCACTTCACATCTACACTGAGAATTCTCTAAGCAGAGTAAATCTCCCAATCCTAAGGCCTGCCTCTAAGATTCACTTTTTAACCTGTCCATGATTGCTTCATTTACTAGAATAATAATTCTTAAGCAAACACTGGAATTAACTATTCTCTTTCTGCTTCAGTGAAGCCATCAGCAAAGCCACAGTTACAGAAAGTGGCAGAAATATTAGAAAACTGAACTCACTGTGATCATGTTGTTTTTAGGAAAAACTGACTTAAAATATGCCCTTCAAGAATTTTTTCCTCTCACCTACTTTATCAATAATTATTGAACCCTCCCACTCTTTGTTCTTATTTTGCCTCCTCTACAGCATTTTTCATTCATAAAGATTTGTTCATCCCACCAGCTTGACACACTACAAAACTTAAATAACATTAATTTTGTCTCCGTTAGCATTCTTCATTTCCTCAGACTATGCACATACCTCCTTAATATATTTATAATACATACGATAATCAGGTAATGTTTAAAATATCAACAAAATAACTCTCTAATAGAAGTTTTCTATATCTTTGAATGGGTGGCAGATAACCTAATATTTTATTTATTAATCTACCTTCATTCCTCTCTTTTCTAAGCTATCTACCAAATATCAACAAGGCCAATAGTTCTCATGAGAAGGTTCTTAAGCATTTCTTTTGGCATAAATGTTATGCATTTCAGATGAAGTGTTTGATGAAAAGTCACACATCTCCTTAGCTTGTTGGATCCTGCCTTTTTCTTTTTCAGCAAAGATTTCCATCAATAATAATTCCATCTCCTATGTATAACAAACTTTTCCTTATGTTAAATTTGCACATGTTGGGGAATTTTGGCAATATATAGATAGTGATTAGTGGCAAATGCAGGATGACCTGGAACAACAGGTAGGCTGTACATTGTGGCTTTAGTGGAAATGTTAAACAGCATATAAAAGGAAGAATTTTTGAAACTTTCTATGTATTTATTTTTAGAAACCAAAAGTAGAAAATTCCTTACCACTCATGATTAATAGATTGTATAGACATGTACTTGGGTCTAGTGAACTAATTCCTGTAGGATCACAGATAAAATACTCTAATTTTTTGTTTACTACATTATACTAATAAATAGCAATAAATATTTTGGAAATTAGGATGCTTTATATTAGGCATCAACTCAAATGATAGACTGATAAATATCTATAAGCAAGACAGAATGAAAACAGCGATAATACTTAGCACTAAAACTGATGAAAAACTTCAGTTAAGCAGCTGGATTTTTAGCAAAACATCTAAGTCTAGGAGTATTATGTTTCAACATAGATATAACAATTGCAAACATGTGCTGAGACAAATTTTGAAATAATTGTTTTTAAATGTGAAACAGAAAACAATACCAGCATACATAACCTACAATACAGGGTAGAAGCAGAATGTCTTATTTTAGCCAAGTGGCTACGTCCTTAAGAAGTACAGGAAATAGAAGAGAGTGGTCTGATAGAATTGGCCAACAGCCATTTCCCAGAACAGTTGTCTTGCTTGTATTCTCGCAATAATAAAAAATGCCATCATGTATCTGTGTCTGTAGTGATCCTAAAAAGAATGGCTTAACAATTAATATTGCATAATTTCTGAGTAAAATGAATCTTTAAATATTTGTGCCTATTAAATATATTAGACTTTATCAGTAAAGGATGGAGATTTATTGTTTTAATTTAAAGCATTTGCCAGTCATGCTTCAGAGAAGAAAGATTACTAAAGCATAAAATATTCCTCGAGGTAAGACCATCATATATTAAAGCTTCCCTGGTGTGATAATTACTTAAGCACTCTTGAGCAGTTGTTTGAGAAATAAGATCAATTTAGAGAGTTAAATACAGAATAACAACATCAAAATATGCATTTTATTACTTTCATGTTGATTCTAAATATCTCACATTGAAATATGTTTTTATTAATAATTTACCATTCGTTCACTAATTCAGACATATAAAAAACACTTCACAGGGTTGTTTTTAAATATCTTTCTTTCTGGGTGAAAACCAAGACAGGGTTCAGCTTTGTGCTAATTAATGTATTATGCTTAATTTATTTCTGTACCTCATGCTTCTCAAGTTCATTTGGCCTTCTGAAATATCTTACTGAATGTGGCTTAATTTACTTTTGAAAAACCATTTTAAAACTTGTATAAGAACATCACTTTTTTATATTTTTATTTTTTATTGGATATTATTTACATTTCAGATGCCATCCTCTTTCCCCATTTCCCCTCCCTAGAAAACCCCCATCCCATGCCCCCTTTTCCTGTTTGCTTTTATACAATATTTTTAAAATGTTAATCAAAGGCTTTATAAGTTTTGTAATGCTCAATCAGAAGTGTAACACAATACCCAACCTAGATATATCAACTATCTTTGACTGGTGGAGACACATGAATATCTGCCCTCCCTCTTTCTCTGTCTTTTTCTCTCTCATCACCTAGTTTCTCTTCTCTTTCATCTTTTCCTCTCCTTACTCCATCTCTTCCTCTTGGTACTCCTTCCCCCTTAGATCCTCGTACATATCACCCTTCCTGTTAAAATAAAACTTTTCTCTCAAAGTACAATTAGAGCATAATTATGCCTATTTGTACCAGTGAGGTACAAGATAATACCCAGTCCATCATTTTGTTGACTAACCAGAACCTCTGTCATCTCTCCTAACTAAAACACTTAGTTCTGAACCTGGCTTTTTTCTTGGCTTTAGAATGAATGTCAGCTGAAAACCATCCACTCAGATCTTTTCTCTCAAAGTAAATAGCCAGGATTGGCTATGAGATTATAGGTCTTCAACCCCGTCAGAAATCCAGAATGACTGAGTTAACTGAAATTATGGGAAGCACAAGCATAGCTTCTAAAACTTAGCCAATTTATAGAGACCACTGAACACCTGGAAAGCCCCTATACTACTGAATGTTGGAGCATCAAATCTTCAGCCTTCTGGCCCAGAATTATCTGACAGACCTTAATGATGCAGAATTATTAAGGGCTGATTACTCTGTCTAGGCAGGTGTAATCAGTCAACTATTCTGCAAGTGTGTCCTTTTCTGGACAGTAATTTGTCTGTAGATGGAAAGAGGCAATTCTTGCCTAGTGGCTGTCTACCCACAACTGGAGTAACTCCAAGAATGCTCAATTTCTTCTTAGACTCCAAGACGGGAAGCTGTCAGGAGCAGACAGGTCTCTAATCAAAATGAACATTAATATAGAAATGTTTGTAACGTCAATTCTATGGACTTCTGACGTTTTGAAAACCAACTATCCATGTAAGGTAACCTGGACTGTTGTCTGTTAACTCCAACAGAGAATATCACTTTTTACTATCTTTAAAATTTCCATCAGTTAAAAAAATAAAAAAAAAATCAGTTAAGAATATGGAGCATGAAGAATCATTTTACAGAAGTAGAGAACATACCATATCTAAACCACTGCAGGTACAAAGAATATTGATTTTTCTAGATGAGGGATATATGCATGTAACTAATTGACATGCTATGGGTATCTTGCAAGTATTCAATGTTAGTCCAACATTTTTACCTTAATTGACTTTGCAAGATAATTGTTGAAAAATGAGACTGTTGGGGGCCGACTTTTAGCAGAAAGCAGCTATCAGCTTTTCAGCCATCTTGAGCCATATACCCTGACATGAGACTTGGATTACAATAGCCTACAACAGCTGAGCACACTCCGATAATCTTGGTTTAGATACCTTGAGATTAAAGGAGTGTGAGATTAAAGGTGTGTGACTTAAGAGTACGACTTAGAAGTATAGAGATCAGAGTTAGAGACAAGACCTAAGGGCATGATTAAAGGTGTAACTTAGAGGCGTGGCTTAGAAGTGAGACATATGAAAGGCAGAGACAGAACAGATCAGGAATCAGACTATACAAGACAGAACCAGACATCAGACCAGAGAGAAAGATTCATACACATCAGACATTAGGTAGAATCTGCCCTCACCCTCGCTCTTGCTGAACCCCGACCTGCAGACCGGAGCAGCAGCTTGGGCCGGGATACAGTGGCCGCCCAAACGTGGGTCGGCCCAGGCCTCAACATTTTGCTCAGGCCGAGACATTTTTTGGCCGCCTCAACATGGGACTAGTGCAGTCCCCACATTATTTTGGCACCCAACGTGGGGCTAGTGTGGTCTCCAACATTATTTTGGCGTCCAGAAGTAGAGAACATACCATATCTAAACCACTGCAGGTACAAAGAATATTGTTTTTTCTAGATGAGGGATATATGCATGTAACTAATTGACATGCTATGGGTATCTTGCAAGTATTCAATGTTAGTCCAACATTTTTACATTAATTGACTTTGCAAGATCATTATTGAAAAATGAGACAATTTCAGTGAATCTGTACCATGATATTCTCAGGGAAGACTGAAAAGCTTGGTGGTAACCCATGGTGGGCGATGCTGCCCGCTGACCACAACACACACACACACACACACACACACACACACACACACACACACCCAAACAATACTTTTCACTCAAGCAAAGGCCATTTGGAAGACTCGAGTGAGAAAATAAGACATAAGGACCAGATAAAGAGTAACACACAACACAAAAGGATTTGAATGGTAGAAAGCAAAGGCTTGCTGCTTATTATGGGTAAGAGATGCAAGGAGAAACAAAAAGCTTAGGCTTCCCTTAACTGAAACTAATCATTTAATTAATACAGAAGGAATATAAATATTTAACTTTTCATTAATGCTAAGTAAACTTTTATACATTGGCAAATGCATAGGAAGTCAGCCCCACTTCATCCTTTCATTGATTCTTTAGACTTAAGTTTAGGTTCTAGGATTTGGGGGATTATATCAGTGAACAACACACACCTGCATTCTTGCCTTATGAGGTTACAGCCCAAAGCAAAACTGTCAGCATACCAATTAATAGCCATACAATCATGTAGTAAAATAATGTCAGTTCCACAAAGGTGAAATCTGATAGGTCAGGCTCTCATATCTTATGTGGGGCTCCAGGGAAAGCAGTATCAAGGTGATAAAGAACCCAAACTCAGAAGAGAGGCTTGCATTTGTTTCACTGTGGCTGTGTTGCTCCTGGGTATCTAAATGTCTTTCATGTATTTGCCCCTGAGTAAATGGAACAGCAGTATTTTTTTTTTTATAAATTTTGTAAAATCTAAAGAGAAAATTATTTTAAAAATGTCACTGGGAGCTTGGTTGATAAAGAGACCACAGGCTTTGCATCTGGCAGTGTCACATTTCCTGCTCTTGTGGTAAGAGGACTATCGTGCTAATTTATATCATATATATTCTTCTAATTTTTCAAATTGTCTCTACCAAATCTGTCAAAAAGAGTTTTAAGAAAGGTTATGAGGCCATATGAGGCAACCTTTACAACCTGGGTTTCTATAATCTATAGGATAATGGGTTGTAAGGATGATAAACATTCGAATTATTTCCATCTCTGATCTTGAAAATATAATATAATTTTATTTACAGAAAAACAGAATTCAATAAATAAAAAGAGAGGAAGTAAATAATAATGTCTGAGTTTTCAAGTAAAGGATGGAAACAAGGAGATGCTTAGTGCCTGAGAGGAACCAAGGATAAGCATTGGCTCAAAGCTTAGGAACACTGTAGCTATGTGAGGCCTTTGGCAGGTTGGGGATGTACAGGGCTTGTTGTCCACGTCACAGTCAGACAAGGAAGTAAACAGAGCAGACGGCTGAAACAAAATGCTAAAATTAGTTGGATTAACCAGGAGATAAAGTAAAACTAAGGTTTACAAAAATTTACATAAATTTATGGTTTTCTAAGTTTTTCTGATGAAGGGAAATCACTAGAAGACAGATATTTTTATATATTTTCATTATAAAAATAGGATATAGATCTCATTATGTTGAGTAGATTGATCTTGAACTTTTGGGTCATGCCATTCTTCCTTAGCTTTCCAAGTATCTGGGACTACAGCCACATGGAGTCTCGCACTAGGCTCAGAGTCAATTTCTTCTTTAAGTTAAAAACATGTTCTTTGAGTAAAGTGTGAAGTTTTTATTTATTTAATATTAACAAATGTTACGAAGTCATTATGCTGTGATTTCAACAGGGAAATTTTTTTTTAAGTTAAATATAAAAACTAAAAGCAAAATGAGCTCTGAGTATCGCTTGTGATGTAAGTCTAGAACTTTTATATAAAGAAAGATTGCCAGAGTTCATTATTTGAACAGTCAAGTCAGATGTGATAGTCACTGCTGAAAGCCAAAGACCAGAAGTGTAAAACCCATCCAGGCTCTTACAGTCTTTTTCCTCTCTCTTCTCTTTGACCCCTGAGACTTAGTTTGCTAAAGCTCTTCGTGTAGAAGTATCAGTTGGGGCTGAGAAGTAGACTGTTACTTGCTCTCAACTTTTCGATTGGTTGTATTTTTGTGTAATGGTCTCCATCTGTTACAAGGATACATTTTTTTTTTTGACAAGAAGTCAGACATACTTCTCTGTGGGTATAAGGATTAACATTTAGAATGTAGTTAGGAAGTATGCTAATTTAATAAAATGGTGGATGTATGTTTTTCTCCATGATCCATAGCTGTGAGATATCATCTAGAACTGCCAGAGAGGTTACTTACACCCATCCAACCTCATCAATATGGCTGCCTAAACAACTCCAGGGCAAGGATGAAAGAAAAAGGAGGAAATAATGTAGCTTGTATTTTAATTTTAAAAAGTTAATAGAAATTCTTTTACAAAAAATAATTTTTAAAAGCTAGTGTCATAGAGAACTGTAGAAAGAGAGGCACTCATGATATCTCTAAAGGAGACATAGGAATTGTGGTAGTTGAGCAGTCATGATGAATGCAATTGTATAAAATGTTTCACACAAAATTATTTCTGTGACCTTTGAGGAAGACCACTCCCCCAATAGTGACTGGATTGGGGGAAAGGTGTATGCTTTTATGGTGATGCTTTATTTCTGGAGCTGAGTATTCATTTTGTTATTATTCAATAGAGCCAAGTTTTATTATTCTGGTAGCTTTACTTGATAGAGATTTTAACAAGAGTTCACTTAAGAAAAAAAGTGCAGAACCCTACTCCAATCCAACCCCAAAGTCATGCATTTGTAGTCAGCATCATGTCTATGTTTTTCACATGTGTTGTATTTTACATTAAAAAAAATGATGCTGTCACAAATGTGCCAGAGTACACTTGGGCAGCAAAGCAGAGGGTGTTAAGTATAAGGCTTATCTGAGCTTCATAGATAGACGGTGTCTAAAAACGAGAACACAAACAAAAACTTCAGTATTGTTTGTTCCAATTTTTTTTTTTTTTGCTATTTGCTTTAATTTGAAAGATTGCCAGAGTTCATTCAAATTTAAGACCTGTTAGTATATATGGACTGAAAGTATAATAATAACTTGCACCTAGTTTTAAGGGTGTAAATGACATTGAGGTGGGCCTAGGATCCAAGTGACATGATTGGGGAAAGGTAAGAATAAAACAGAAAGAGCTAAGTAATTTAAGTTTAGGGAGTTGGGTAAAGGGCAAGCTATAGGGAAAAATAATACCAAAGACCTTCAACAAAGTTGCATGGAATTCTACTATTATATTTATGGATAAGTAAAGGAAATTTACATGGAGTAATCTCATAAGAGGTAGGGGTGGGATTGATAGTTTCTCACAAACACAATAAGCTTCGAATGAAAAGCCCAGTGTCAGATATGAGCTACCTTTTTTCAAGTTGTTGGTTGGTGGGTTCTCATACATCCATCAACATTATAGGCTCTTGACACTGCTTGAATTTACCCTCCAGAACCTGATGCTAAGAATCTCTTGCAGAAGATTCCACAAGTGCAAATCATTGAAATTGGAGAAATCAAGCTGGTACTGGCCTAGGAAGTACCATTTCTACCAGTTAGCTGTCATAATGCTGGCAGGTGTTATGTATGGTACTGATGGGATGACAAACAGTCTTACCCATACAAGAACCTGGCATGCTTTGAAAGCAAGCACATTGGAGATAATTAATGCCCACTTGTGTAATAGGGGAGTTATGGGAGCAAACAACTTTTTTAAAGGATTAAAGGCCAATTCCACCAGATGGAATTCTTGCCTAGTACCATTAGAAGAACCAAAAAATATATGTTATATGTCATAGGCTACAGGGAGAACCAACTACTATGACTCTGCTGAATGCACATAGAATTGCTCATTATCTGATGGCATAATGTTTGCCCATTCCTTCTTCTTAGGAGAATACAAACAGACACAGAGGATGGCACTAAATAGCTGTTAACACATTCCCTGTTTATTTGTTTAGTATTATTTTCTAGCAAAAGAAAAAAATAGATTTTATACTGAATGATCCATGACTCTGTACTGCAGGGCATGGCCAAATCATGATGTCTATCTGTATAGTGATATATTAAATATTAGTGCATCTTGATTTATTTCTCACTGTTCAGTACATTAGAGTTTCAAGCTGTCTAAACCTATCACTTGACATTAAACAAGCAAAGAATTCCCTTCTGAGACAGCACAGATGTTTTAAAAATTAATTTAGTATCTTTAGTTCTAAAATATCATTATTTTATTATTTGCAAACAGTGGTGTCTAGAGTCAAAAATAGCCATTGAATCCATTCCCCTAGATTCCTCATTATTTTTTGAGATGCAGGCATTACAATGGGGACAGTTGGTGGTTTATTCCAAGTCATCTAAATGGTAAATGGCAGGATCCACTCTGCTGAATCCTTCTCTGCTTAGTTTCCAGCTTGTGTCTTAACTAATGTCTCAAATGATTCTTAAGCATTTGACAACCTCTTCTAATAAGTTTTCAACCAAATTACTCTTCACATTTTTATGTCATTTTACATTTCAACATCTAAAGTCATACCCCATCTAGTCCCAAATGCCTCAGTGAGAACAATTGAAGATTTTAAGAAAGCCATGTCAGTGTGTCCAAAATCACAAACACAGGGTAATAAATGTGAAGGTATTTATAATAAAAGGCATTGGGCAGTATTGAGACACTGTTGACATCTACAAAATAAGGAAACTTTTTTATAAATTACAAGTATTTGATATAATCAGATATTCTAAATAATTTGATTTTTTTCATTCCACCATGGACTTACCTATCAAAGTGTCACACTGTGCTTCTTAAATGCACATTACTTTGCTACTTAAAAATGAAACTTTAAAAAGACCATTCTGATATGCTTAATTTTGTTCAGACACTATGTATTGCCAGTTTAACATTTATATTTTCCAGTATTAAGTAGAAACTTTTCACTATGCACTAGGCAGATACTTTTGAAGCAGTGCTGGAGTTACCAAGATGGAAGTCTAACATATATTTAGTATTTGGGTTAAGAAAAAAAAGACGAACTTGGGAAAAGAATTCTAGTCAAGGATGTGGGTGGGAAAGCCACACTTACGTATGTCAGCAGTAGTCATATATAAAATGGTGGTGCTTCACACATACATATAAAGGGTTGCTAAGAAAAAAATGAGATTAGGCAGATATATTGAGGCAGTGTCTTTAGCAAACTTAGAATCTTATACAGAGATAACATGTCAGCTCACCCAAAGAGACCAAGACTTACAGGAGGGAAATGCATTCAGTGGGCTATGGAGGAAAGCTTTTGGTGCAGTGAGACAATGTCTAATATCTGATGGATGCAAAAATTGCATTTTAGCATTTTCTATTATTTTATATACTTCTTTTTCATAGCTAAGAAATATCATGAAATTCATTACCAACCATCTCCAATTTCAAGGGTGCAAACTTAGAATGAGTTTGAATCATTCTCCAGCTAGTTGTTAAAATAGTAGGGAAAGAATAGGTAGGAATAGGCAATAGTAGGTAGTGACACTAGAGAGTTATTTTGATTGACTATATTTTTCATGGAGTTTTCATATGAATTCCATACATTAACTATGTATGCGACTGGAACACCTCGAGAGAACTTTCAAAACTATGATGCTTTGAACTTAAAAGAATGTACAGAGAAAATGCTGTACTGAGTAATAGTAGTTGGGAGAGCCATCTCATGTTGTCCCATTCTAACGTTGAGTGGACTTTTAAGAGACAGTGATTGAAGTTACTATTAAAAGTTAAATTTATGAATTTTCAATATGTAGATTATACTATAAGCAAATGTACAACGCTTTAAATTATTTCATTGGTATCTTTTTCTTGAAGTTTTTTATGCCAGCTGATTTTTTTCCATAAAGAAATGTTTATAGGAGAGGATGGGTAGGTGAAGAAGTACCCTCCTTGAATCAGGAAGGAGAGGGGAGAGTTTGCTGGAGAAACTTGGAAGGGGGATAACATTAGAAATGTAAATAAATAAAATAACCAATAAAAACAAACAAACAAACAAACAAACAAAAAACTTGAAAAAAAAGAGCTAAAGTGTATGGTATATCTCCATGTTTACTCAATATTGTCTCACAGGTTGGTTGACATTGTCCATGTTAGAAATATTTACGCTGAAAGATTTGGCAAATACAATATCTCCTTATCCCAAGACCCATTAAAACATAGTCTTTAAACATAAGGACCCATCTAGTAAAAGACCAATGCTATGGACCACATTGAATAATATGTTAATTTCAAATTTAAGCTTTTTTTCCCGTTACCACTATTGGAAAGATTTTTTACTTTGAATGAGACGTGCAAATAAATGATGTGTTCCTAAGTAAGGTGACATTCTGCTAAAATAAATAAATAAATAAATAAATAAATAAATAAATGTGGTGGAGCTGCTGCTGATGGTGGTTATGTTGGTGATGGTAGTGTGAGTACAATCTAGGTGCTTTGATCAAGTATTAGCTCAATTGGTTCCAATTAAGGCATTTTTCATACCTTAATTGCATGAAGAAACAGTTAAAAGATTACTATTAACAATGTATATTATTCTGAATTTATCTTAAAGTTTTGAAAATAAAACAAAAACCCATTAAACAGTGAAGAGCTCTATAGTTTCTGTCAATGTATTTATTTCAAATTAGATTAGAATATAAAGGTAACTAAATTCAAAACACTTCATTTAAAAGACAATTTTCTATGTCCCAGTGAAGATCCAATTGATGAATCAATGCCGTTGAACCAATTGCTTTGCTCTTAAGAATTTAAATGTGTAGATAAATCTAAACTTAATTAACATGAATCCAAACTGAATTAAGCCATGTTTAATTCTGGCCATACATTTAGTTGTAATTGTCCAGTTCAAATTCAGTAGCATGATGCTTGAATCACAGTAAAAGTTATAACCAGTAAAGGTTAGCCGGCTCCTCTTTGTAACTAGAGAGTATGTAGACAGCAATAGAGTTTTCCTCTCTCACTCTCAACTGGATTCCAGGGAGTGTGTGTAAATGTTATCCAAGCACTCAGATATGGGATATTAAGAATTATATTTATGAGTACATGAGAACTAAGACCCTATTAGGTTTATCAGAAATCACGATTTTAAAACCTACTTTGGAATTATCCTTATCAAGTCCATTCAATGAGAATCCAGACTAGACTAAAAGAAATTCCTAATGAACTTGCAGAATCAGATGATCATGGAAATTATGTAATTCCTTGCTTCTATGCCACTATCACTTTAAGCACTGATTTATCTCCCTCATATCCTACTTCACTTTGTTCTTTTGGGCTCTGCTCTCTATACTGATATTTAATGAAATACTGCTTCACAGTTATTCAAAGGTAAACAGGTATGGCTATGTTCTAGAATGCTATAAGGTTTCTTAATGGGAAGAGGCAAGATATGGAGTCAGAATAATTTGGAATAAACCATTTTTCTGGCACTTATTATGTATGTAGTTTTGATATTCAGTTTTCTTTTGTATGAAATGGACACATTACATCCTGTCTCACTGTGGTCATACATTTCAATAGAAATGCCATAATGAGCCTTCAAATACTGAAATGAGTTTCTGGCATACAGTTTATTTTGAATAAATAACACATCATTATCCTTCTGGGATAGTAACTGCTGAAGACAATATTTTCATATTAAATTTGAACACTATGGATATTTAAATTTCACTTATATTCTACACAGGAATCATATGTTAACCATTGGAAAATGTAAACAATGTACAGTACAATCTGTTTCTGCTGTTCTTATTTAAGTGCATTTAATTTATTTTAGGGACTCTTGAAAAAACAAAAAACAAAAACAACAAAATCCCAGTTTTCATTCTTCATGCATTTATTTGTTCACTAGGATTATGGTATTAACAAATTGTTCATATTTTATTGGGGAAATGGATGAACACTACTTTAGAAACAAATAGCTGACAGGGGTCAGGGAGGTACAGAGTGTACAGAAAAGAAGCATTGCGACCCATTCATGTGCAATGACTCTGTGACAGGGATTGTTTTCCATGAGTATCCTATATCCTAGATCTCTTTCTTTACTATCCAAAGGGGAACACAGGAAGATGCAAAGTCTGCCCTTACAGAGAAAAACTCAGTACATTTTTGTCTTTTCTAAATGTTAGCCACATTGTTATCTGGGGAGAGAAAGATAATGTTGGAAGATTCCTTCCAACATTTCGGCACTGCTCTATTTACTGGAATTTCCTATTTGGCTGCCTGCATTTTTGATAGATAACTGTCAGGCTGACTACAGTTTTCTTGGCTCAACCTTCCTTTATTAGTAGAGATGGAGAAGGATTTGCCTTTGATTGGTCACATAGTTCACTGTATTTATTTCTATTCATAAATGAAGGTGTGCTATTAAACAGCAGTTATACAGTATACTATCCACACACATTAAATTTGAAATTAGATCAAGATACCTTTTAGCTACAAAAATAATAACAAACATATCATTATGTTATGCTCATACCCAAGATGGAATGAAGGTTTCCCCTGGATTATTTTTAGCTAATTTATAGTTGGAGAAATGTTGTGTATTTTAGCTTCCTAGAATCCTGTGTATTATTTTAACACTTAGGACAGCTTGTTATTGCTCCAGGCCAGTGGTCATGGGATCATTCTAACTTGTAGAAACTTTTCTTAAAGTGAACTTTTACTTATGAACTCATCTTGAATAGTCATCTTTGAGGCGTTTCTCTGAGGGCACCATGAGAGAAGTTCTCGTAAACACAGTTCTGTCAAGATAATGATGACAAATGAAAACTTTTGTAATTATTTCTTTTACTTTTTGATAGTATAATTACATCATTTCCCCCTTCCTTTTCATCCTAACAAATCATCCCCAAAATCTCATTCCCTACTTCAATTTCAGGGCCCCTTTTTCATTAATTGATGTTACATGCATATATGCATGTGAATATATATATATATATATATATATATATATATATATATATTCTAAATAAAATATATCTGCTGAATATGTAATGTTACTTAGATGTATGTTTTCAGGTCTGACAATTGGTACTGGATAACTAATGGGCATGTGCTTCCCCAGGGACGATTATTTTTGTTCTACTCAGTATTCTTCAGTTATATGTACTTCTTTATGTGAGACTGTCTCTTCAGAATGACTGTCTAAACATGAACTGAACAAAAACAATAGGCATTTTAAAGTTGTAATAAAAAAACAAGAATAACAGGAAAATAGTTCTTTTATGTTACCTTTCATATATTCAGCTAATTGTTATAGAAAGTACATAACATATAAGAAGTTAGCTGATGGCTACTTATGGAAACAACAGATTTGAATGCTGTGTTTTTACATGTGTAGTATTTACTTTCCACCCCATTATAATAATGGTAAAATGTTCCATGACACTATATTTCCTAAGTACACATAATCAATTGAATAGTAAACTAACATTGGATGAAATAGATCTTAATTTCTTTCAATTAAACCTATTGTTTTAGCAGATGATGTATCAAATATCATCATATTATTATAACTTTCTACTAAATAGTTTAAAATTGAGAATATCTATCACTTGGAAGATTGGCAGAAACAATTATGACCTTTGAGGGATAGAGACACATCAAACACTAATAGCATTAAGACCATTACTTGTAAGATTCTTATTCTGTAGTGTATATGCCTAGAACCATGTAGATGTGGGCAGCAATAACTGGACAATTAGAAGGTTATAAAAACATAAGATATCATGGGGGAACATGGTCAGAGCAATATGGGGAAGTTGCCATAGAGAAGTGAGAGTATACATGATCATATTTGATGGTATTTTTTTTAAAAAAGAAAAGATTGAAAGTCTTTTGCTAGGTTAGAAAGAGAACAAATACCATTTGTTTTTTCTCCCTGGCTGTGTTCTGCAAAGATGAGAACCTGAATCTACTTAGCATTAGATATTTACACTGACACTGTCTAAAGAAATTTCATTTTGACATGAGCCTTATTTTAAATTTTGAGGAGTCTGTGTGACAACAAGGAATGTGTTTATGCTGTGATTTCTCTACTGACAAACCCAATTTACACACCAAAGTTACTTGGCAATATAAATTTTTCCTATCAACATTTTAGGGTACATCCTGGTGTAACACAATAATGGCCAAATGCAGTGTAAATGTGAACTGGTGAAGAGAGAGAATACTCATTTGTGCTTTATTCCCAATGATCAGAGAGAAAAAAATTGATGTTTAATAATTAAGACACCACATGAAAGGTGATATATATATATATCATTATATATATAATATGATTACTTTTATTACATATATAATATATATAATATATAATAGATTAATTTTATTATATATAATATATAATAAATATATAAATACTATATACAATATAATATTATATGTAATATTATAATATATAATTATATATAACATATATAATATAATATTTAATAAATATATAAATTATATATATATAATAAAAGCAATCTCCATAAAATAGCCTGTATCCTATGAGTAATCTTTCAAGATAATCTGTGAAAGACAAAGGTACTGAGTTCCAAAGAAAACTTGAAAATCATCAGAATATCAAGCTATCCAAGTAAGTACAAATAATTAAGAATGCAGTAGAGGACTGTTGACAATATGGGTGGGAAAATGTGGCACAATGGCAATAAGGAAACAACATTTATTATTTAATGATTAAACACAATGAGGACAACATGGAAGTTCATGAAAAATACAGAGTAATATAAACTCAGCACAAAGATTTAATCCTACCCATGTGAACAAATAAAGCATGAAAGAAAACTGCATGGGATCTCAGAGGACATTGTGGAAAATGAAGAGTCAATTAAGATACTATACATAGCAGGAACAACATTCTATCGCTGTTAATTTTGAATGGTATAGTGGCTTTGTAATTTAATGAAAAAGAGCCTGTGAGGATTAACGAGCTGGTGACTTCAAAGTCCTTTAGACAAAGGTGTTACAGAAGAGTAAAGTCTGGCTATTATCAAATGTCTACATATTTTAATAATATATATTCTCATTTTGAAATGTATCAAAAGAACTATATTTAATCACTACAGATTTAACCTCATAATAACTTAGTACTTTACTCAAAATAGTATTTTGAATTCTCACAGAAACTTCAGAATCTAAAAATGTTTGGTGGCTTGGCTTTTACAACTAACAGAGACAAAGTTTATGATGTCATTGAGAAAAGTTCCTGCAAGAGGGCATTACTACATTAACTCAGATTGTCTTTTACACCACAAGAGACCAGCTAACAGAGGGCGACTACACACAATAAAGAAGGAATGGATAGTCATAGTTCTGGATAGTATCAAACTCCCCAGAAATCTTTTGAAGGTATGTGTGTGTGTGTTTCTACCATGAGAAATCTGTACTCTTATTATCCTGTAAGTCCATTACTAGGGAATCTGATATTATACTGTTTGAGAATGAGCACATGTAATCATGAATTGTACCCTTAGCTTAGCTCTTTCTAGGAATGTTCTTTGTGGGGATAGAAGATGGACTTTGGCAAAGTTACAGAGAGGATGTAGGGAAAGAGATACATCCCTTACCACAGGGAAATTTCTTGGAACACAATGCATAGCAAGCCAAGAAAGGAAAATTAAACAAACAGCATCTAATTGTTAAAGTAATTGGTTTCTCAATTGGTGAAGAAAATTTTCAATAATTATAGCTATCCTCATGTTGCAGTGAGGATACTTGAGTAAATTTTCTTTTCCCCCCCTTCTGAGATATCTGCGAGATTACTGGCTGTGTTAGCATAAATGTCTGTTAATTTTGTTTCTGCTGTGCATGCAAGTTTTTCTGTCTACAGTCAATAATAATCAGCTACTAGATTTGGAAAGGATGAGAATGGCAGGAACAGCTGGAAGGTTCTCACACATCTCTGAATCTCAGCACAAAAATAGGCCAGATTAACAAGATGGTAAAACTAGAAACCTATGAATAACATTTACAGCAAATCTGTGTGTCAAGCTATTCCCACAAACCCCCAACGGCAGAGCTGCTGGGACACACCATCACAAGCTAGCAGGCTTGTGGTTAATTAGTGCTTTGTAGGACAAAGGAAAAAAGTCATAGGGTTTCCTGTGGTCCTGAGAATCACAAATAATCCAGACAACTTGAGTTAGCCTGGCAATGGCGGAAGCTAGTGGTGACTTTACCAGATACATTTATGTAGTTCAGCATCTCTAACTAGGTGCCTCTTAGTGCACAAAGGGCCTGTTTCCCTTAAAAACTGCCATGCTAGAGTCATACATTATGCAGCAAATACTAGAGAAGAGAGAAATCACAGTAGATATTGACAATAGAGATTATGAAAGAGGTAGCCATATAAAATGGAGAAATAAACTTCTCCTTGATATTTTGGAAAGCATGACGTATTATTTCAGAAAATTACATAAAAATAAGAAAACAGAGACTGTAGTAAGAAATATTATTTGAGCTCTATCCCTTTTTAAAACATTGAAAAGATCGTACACAAGATTCGTCTTCAAATAAACTCCTCTTAAGAAACATGCTAGAGCATTAAGAGAGATACATTAGCATTTAAGAAAATGGAGTCTCCTTGTAAGGACCTGGATTTATATCCCAGAAACCACACATAAGCTTACAATAATCTGTAACTTGAGTTCCAGAATACCCAGTGTCTTGTTCTCTCTCTGTGTGCATCAAGCACACATTCAGTACATATGTATATGTGTGTATAGAGATACACACACATTCACACACATATGTATATGTTTATGTGTATATGTATATATATGTAATATAAAACATAAGTAAAGCTTTCTTAAAAGATATCTGCTGACAGGCAAGGAGTTACAGAAAATGAGTGAGTGAGGAAAATGTTCGGTGTCAAGGTAACCATTAAGCACGTGTATAATCATTGAAATAAGTCTACCTGTGAATTCGCAGAAAGAGCCAAGGCTATGTGTTCACATAATGTAGATCTGAGCTAACCTAATGATGAGATGCATATCCCAACCAGTACTTTATATGTGCTTGTAAGAATTATCTTAGAAGACGCACATGCTGTAAGTACAGCACTCCTATTTTATCTCTGTCATTTAAGTCACGCATAGAAAGGTCACATGGAATATAGAATGAAATAAAACAAAAACTATTACTCTTACTGCACACACACATGCATGCATGTGCACACACACACACACACACACACACACACACACACCCTTATGATATGTCCCTCAAATCCAAATGTTTTGAATGCTAACATGAGGACACATATGGAAAGGTCTATACCCAATCTCGCTCGACGGTTGACATCATAGCAGGCACACTAAAAGTAATGTACAAATATAATAATTGTATCCTTATGTTGTATGAACAATGCTTTTATAAAACAATAATTTATTTTCTGTTTAAACTTGAGCCTCATCCTCAGGGTATTTCAAACCAGAATCTGAAACAACAACATTTCTGAAGGATCTCCTACTTTAGATAAGGCATCCTTGACATGTAATAATAATAAATCTTAGAATTCCAATATGAACTAGAAGTGCAGAAAGAAATGTAGCAAAAATGAATGAAGTATTCTATTTTCCCAGATGTGTTTCTGTGTTCTGCCTTGCAAAGTAGTCTGGATGGAGAGACTGAAAACAAGAAACATATCTATACTCAAGTAATCACATAGATAAATATTCTTACTTACAAAAGAAAAATCACTTCAAGAAAGATCTAGATATAGGTCACAGCAAACAGTATCTACAAGCCTCAAAAATCTTATATATAATGTTGAGGAAGCTAGTAACAGTGAAGCCCACCATTTAAACAATCAACAAAAACCAAACAATAATAAAAATCTCCCCTACAAAACTACAAACAGACAAAAGGGACATCAAAGGGATTGAGGGTTTATGTGATGATTTGTCTTTTTCGAAAAGCAAAACTATTTGAATTTCAAAGAGCATAGTAAATGTCAGTGACTGAAACCTAATATTTAGCAGAAAGAGGTTTCTTGATAAAACTATATATACATATATGAATTTCTATACATATATTCATGCATGAACTAATATATAGATATACATAGGCATATGTGTATATGTATATACTCATATCATATCAAGTAGCTTACTTTTGTTGGCAGTTGACATTCATTGTTATAACAATAGCCTGACTGAACCCTGTCATGGGAAGATTTATTTTTAACTTACCACTCCAGAGGGTCCCATGCATCATAGGAAGGAGGTATGATATAGTAGGACAGGATACACTGGAATAACCTAGAATTGTGCTGATGAATATCTGTAGTATGGTGGTCTACTTTTTCCATTCCTTTGGAGTGCTCAGCCTAGGGAATGGTGCCACCCGTATCAGGATGGATCCCATCTTTTTTATTCATCCTCTCTGGAAGTAATCTTACTGACACACACAGAAGGGTGATGTACTTCTTCCAGCAACTCTACACTTCAATAAAAGTTACCATGAGGCAAAACTCCAACAATTGTTTGTTATGTAAAGCATTCTCTTTGGATGAAACAAACCAATAATTGATCTCTAGCTTCTGAATTCATTCTGAGACATGTGAACTTGCTCTTTGAACACCAACTTTCACGTTTATAAACCAAAGACTTCATGGTAAATAACATGTTAAATCAGAAAGTACACCCAAGGTAATGGGCAAATGATAGATGCAAATCAAAATTACTCATCTTATTCTTTATGGTAAGCATTATTTCCCTAAAGCTGAAATAGTGGTTATTAAGAGAAATATACTAATTTCTCAAAAATATGAGTATATTTTTAAATTGACAATATTGTTTTATTAGTCTACCACTGATGTTTTACACACAGCCTCCTCTCTCTCTGTTCCTCTTTGTCTCTGTCTGTCTCTGATTCTCTCTCACAGACACAAAGGTAGGGAAATAGGTAACTCAAGGAAATTAACATATGTAATGTTTCATATATTTAACACTTTTTGTTGAAAACACAAAAATCTCTTAGCATCTTGCAAGTATAGTAAATGGCACATATTATATTAATACCATACTTCAATATACTATATAATACATGTGTGCATGTGTGCACATGAATATGTATATGCACGCATGTGTGTGTGTGTATGTATGTATATATGTGTTGGTTTGTTAAAAGGATTCATGGTGATTTGTGTTTTCAAGCAGCCTTTGAAGGCGTTTCCTTCTCTAACATTACAGTATGATTTTTGGGTCATTAAAGAAACAAACTCCATGAATAGTCACACAATTTATTTCCTTGTCAAAGCTCTCCCAATTAATACACAAATATATTTAGACTGCAAGCTGAGACTTATAAGTCCACAGCTGAATCAAATGCTGTCATGGTGGAAGTGACAAGTGTTGAGGGGCAGAGTCATGCCAGGGACATCACCTTTTTAAACCCCTGGCAGGAGTATGAGACATTTACCCATCACAGTAAAGAGTTGGGTGAATTGAAGTTGAAAAAATTTTATTCACATTACAGTTTATTGTCACATCATACATCACTCTTCTGAAGCTCTGGGGGATGATGGGTCTCATGAATAGACAGCTGGATGCAGACGCTTCTGGTTCCCTTTCTCTGCATTCCTTTCTTTTGGAAAGTTTCTATTTTGTAAAATTCTTGATTTAACATACCTATTTCTGGTGGGCACTGGAAAGGGAAGAGACTGAAGTAAAAAAGGGGAACATTCATTTCTTCCCTGCCACATGACGACTCCAGAATTACATATGTAAAAATACAAATACCTACATCACTTCTCTTCTTAAAAAAATCCAATGCTTTTTGATTGTCAGCAATTTAAAAATAAAGATGACTTCCAGGTTCTTACTGGCAAACAGAATCTGTTTTTTTGGGGACTGTGTTAGGGGTTTAAAAAATGATGCTCTCAGTTTTTTTCCCCTAACATTTAATCTGTTTCTCTCTTTTTGGAATCTGTCAAAGCTTTTTTAACAAATTGGAAAATCATTGCTCATTCAGTGGGATTTAGGATTTTTTTCTTTCCTGGATGAAAATGATACAACAAATCTGTTTTGGTGTCTTAAGAATCAATGAGTTCTGGCTTAATAAAATAGTCAAATAGTGATTGCGCATTTTGAGTGTCTGGGGTATGCTTTCAAAAAGTTTTGATCATGTGTTTTTCCCATGTGTAAAACTTGTGTCATAGTTAACTGGACTACAGCTTGTACAAAATTAGATGCTCGGTGAATATCTTGTAAATCCTTTGCTAAATGATTAAATAATAATTTTAAAATATTTCCATATTTTAATAACCTTTCTGTTTATAACTTATAAAATTATTTTAATTCTTACAGCCTAGCAATAACATTTTAAGAAAGAACAAAACCCCATTTATATTGTTTTATCCAATTTAACATTTTGTGATTGATATTTTTATTACAGTTAATCAGAAAATGATAACACTGGTAGGAGGAATTAGGCTATCTAGTTGCTATTTTGGATAATGGAAAGCATTTTCTTCAAATATCTTACAATGCCTTGATATACCTTGAAAAAAGCCAGAAACTAAGGAAGTTGAAATGGGGTTTAAAAGTCAGGCTCAGAAGTCAGATCCAGATTCAAACTTTACAGAGACTTATGGATCAAATTAATATTAATAATAGACAGTATTAAATCATTTAGCCTATTTTGACTGTGTTTAGTTTTGCATGTGCATGCACATACACACGCGTGTGTGTGTGTGTGTGTCTAAGACAACCTCCCATGTCATTCCATAGTAACAACAATCACCTTAGTTTTGACCTGTGTTTCTCATTGGCCCAGAACTGGCCCATTGACATGGGTTGGTAAAGGAGCACAAGGGATTCTCCTGTTCATTTAAATTGCATAGTTTAATCCTCTCTGCACTGGATTGCAAGTGTTTAACACCAAGCTTTGCTGTTTTACCTGGATGTTTGAGATTCAACTTGGGCTTGCTTGGCACACATTTTACCTAATGAGCCATCTCCCAAGAATCCAACTTTTATCTTCCTGACAGTACTACAAAGAAAAATAAAACTATTTCTAGAAGATCACTTCTTTCTTTTTTAAAAATAAAGAACAGTGAAAAGATGAAGCTACATGGAATATTAACATTGTTTGGTATATCATCATTGTAATTAATGGTTGTTAGAAACACAGAATTCTCCTTGAATATCAGATACTATTACACTTCTATTCACTCTCTTCCCCCTTTGTGCCAAAGAACAGAAATATTCAAACTATTATTAATAATCATAGCATGCATAGATTAGCCACAGTGCTAAAGCAATTTGTACAATATAATTTTGTTCTGTCAGATTAATGACACACTATCAAGTAGAGACATCTGGTTCCTACCTTGAATATCATGCTTTATCTCTACATGAAATCAATGAAATGTTGTCTCTCAAAGGAATATTGCTCATCAGTTTTTTAAATGGATTCAAATATTCTAAAAATAATTGCAACAATTATGCAATGATAGAGACTGTCAGAGACTGCACTCTAGATATGATAGAAAGAACTCGACATGTGTTCCAATCGTTTAAGAGAAAAAAGTCACATCCCCAGCGACATTTTTATTCATGAATTTCAAATAGCCTGTAATTCTCTTTCTTGCAACTTCGGTTTATACAAACAATGATCTCTGTGCCTGGAACATTCTCTTTCAACTCCTGATACTCCCTGGATGGTTTCTATTTGCCTTCTTAAATCATAAATCCTATCTCTTCCAGGGATTCCTCTTCAATTACCAATGTTCAGGGTCATAACAACATTCTATATTTGCACTGTGTTCCTTAAGGGATCCAGCTTGGTTCATGTTTGGAAATATAGGGATACCTCATTCTTCCTGGAATTCAGTAGGATATCTGTGGCTGCTGACATAAAAAGTGGGCATCCCTAAAGCCATATATATGTAACATCATACATACTATGCAGGTTGCATTTTTATATTTAGAAATAAAGCTGGGTGAATATATGGTAGGGATTAGAGAGAAAATGTACTTTCATTTCAAAACAAAAATAAATTACAAAAATGATATTATAGAGGTTGCTTACAAAGCCATTGAGAAGCTAAGTTAACAGAGGTGAAGAGAAGATTGTTTGAATGGTGATTCTATACCTTAAAATAATTTTGGTACTTGACTCTGCACTGTAGCTTGAGATAAATATCAACGATAGTAATGCTAGAAAAGCACTCATTATAAGATATTTATGATCTATATCCATGAATCATTATTATTTCTACTCTATGCATGGTACATATGATTTATAGTAGTTTAATGAACCAGAAGAATGACATCTAGTTACAACTCAATCAGCAGAATGCCATGGCTGAGATACATCTGCTAACTTAACCTCCCAAAAGTGATGGAGTCCTATGATATTAAGAATTTAAGTTTTTGTGCTAGAGCATAGGAATTTGAAATGTCAGAAAATGAATTGACTTGTTATAAATTTACATATATGTATGATATGTATATATATGTATATGACTATGGTTATCAGAATACAGTAAAATGTTAGATTTCAATAAAAATAAATTTTAAAATACACATTTATATTTAACAAAGGAAACTTTAAGCATTATACATAATATCTAGGTGACAATCACTCATTATTTCATGAATCAAACAATGAAAATCTCATACTATTAAATGTCCAAAATTTAGCCTACAACACTGGCTTTTCAATGCAGCCCTTACAAGTCACTAATCAACACATTATCACAAAAATAACAAAAACCAGCTGAGTGTTGACTTGATTATTTGCACCAGAATTTCTAACACTTCTAAGATATCATGTATGACAGACACAGTACAATCAAGCAACCAGTCTACCAACTGTTCAACACTGCATTCTTGTTTCGTAGAAAAGAGCAGAGAAAAGAATGATGTAAAATTCCTTATTAATGTGGAAAATGGTTTAAAATGTTGGATTATAGTAAATCTAGAAGTTTTTATTTATTTTTTAAAGGGTTACAGCAAACATTATGATGTCAGTTAATAACTGTAGGTGAAAACAGAATCATTATATACACTACTGATATTTTACCAGAGCACAAATATTTCGGTTTTCCTGATATCTCTGTCCTGCCACTGAAATTATCTTTGACGTTGACTAAATTACATTTTACTTTTTGTTTCATGTGCCTGTTTGCAGAATGGGCACATGTTGATACATTTGAAAATTAAAAGAGACAAAGTAATGGCAAAATATTAATCTTACCTCAATATGAACAATAACAATAACAAAAAAGTCGACTCAGAAAAGAGATCCAATTATTGGAATCTTAGAGGAAGACATTAGAGATATCATTTTTTTTCCAATGAGTTTAAACTGACTTGTCATGTAACATTTTGCTGTATAGAAAATGCAGCCTTTATGTTACAAGTTGTAACATAAGGGTCACTACTTATAGAGCACTATCTTTTGAAGAATTGTTAATTTGAAATATGCAATTTAAATGTCTGCAGCCCAAAATAGTCAGATTTTCTGTCTCCACATGCAGACCAGGGTAGCCGTGCTCCTTAGCTCTCCTCAAACTGAATCCCTATGCTTTGAGCCTGAGCACTGGCCAACTGCCTCTACACCAACCCACTGGCTTCTCTAGTGATTGATGGGAAAATGGCTTTACAGCAACACAAAGTATGAAAAGCGACCAGAAACATGTAGGAAATATCTCTGTCTCTAGTATTTAACTCAAATTATTTACTAACATTGAATTGGTGATGAACAGAAAGAAACTCATGGAATCTCAATAAGGAGCCTTATAGTTTGACAAAGCCTTTGCTATGACAGAAGTCAGAGAGATAATATTAAATAAATGTTTAACACTCTTAAAGGATTTGCAATATGAATTATGGTATGCTCTGCAAAACATTATGTATTTTGTAATCACTTGAATGCAAAATCTTAAGCACTGAATGCACACTTTGCACCACTGAGCAATATCCCCCGGGCTTTACACCAAAATTGAGTTATATTAGGTATTATGTTACACTTACAAATTTCAAGTATATATAATTATTTAGATCATACTAGGCTTGAGAAAAAGTGATGAAAATATTTGATAACGTTTATAAAACTTATCCAAAACAAAAACCAAAATACATGTTAAGGAATACGTGTATGCCAATGACATTGTGCTCAAGACGTCCATCTGCTCAGGATCCAGTGACACCTCCTGCAAGCACATGTCTTACTCCAGAAAGTAGAAATAATCCATTTGAGCAAGTGTAGGTATGGGTTTGCATATTCAAAGGCATTTTAAAAGTACCAGTTTGTAAAACTGAGGAGTGTAATGGCAATTATATTATTGGAGTCTTGCTCATGACAGATTGTGTGCTTATAAGAAGACTAGAATGTTGTATAGCATTTGCCTCTTCGGAGAACTGATATAGCCAGGTGAATTCAAATTATTATCCTAACACCTCACTTGGAAATTGTGTATGGGAATTTTCATCCTGGTGTGTTTGCTTTATTCTGGGTCGGGTAAATATGACAAACTGGTCTATGGGTATTGGTTCAAATAATGGCACTCATTGTTACCCATACACTGATAAAAATGGACTATTCTGTATTATGAATAACTGGCAAGTTTCAACTAATGGGGTTTCAGATTTTAAATTATACAACTAAGAGCTCACCAAGAGGAGGAGTCAGTAAAATATTGGTAATTAGCAATGAGGCTAGCAACATTGTTTTTTTTTCTTATCAGTGAATCTTGAGATCTAAAACACACACATGCGCGCACACACACACATACACACACACACACACGCACATGCACAAATCTTAAAATGCATTAAAAATTAAGTTTGAATACTTTAAACCAACTGTTAACTGGTGCTTCCAGCTGGAGCATTCATGATGCAATAAAATTAGAAAGTTGGAAAGAAAACACTGCACAGAAATGTACTTGATTTAAAAGTCAGACTTCACATTTCAAAGTTCCTGGTATTTCGGATGAGCTTCTGCTGTGCATGCCCACAGAGGTACACTTTCAAGTCACAGAAGAGCGCTCTGCCAAATGTAAAATCCTTTGTGCTCCATTTGCAGACAGGAGAACTTAGGGGGTGCTTTGCTGAGGACTGCTGTCTGCTGCAATGAGAATGGCTTAAACAACTCAGGAAACCATTTCCAGATCCCCATTGAACCCAAAGGTCCCTAGGAAAGTAGAACTTTTATAAAAGTGAGAAGGTATACTTTCTTTAAAAGGACTTCAGCAATTAGGTAAATAATGATTGTGGTGATGATTGAACATAGGGATGATGATGATGATGATGGTGATGGTGGTGGTGATGATGATGGTGGTGGTGGTGGGTGGGGGAAGATGACAGGGATGATGGTGATTGTGGTAGTGATGATGATATAGATCATGGTTGTGATGATGGTTGATGATAGGATGATGGTGGTGATGATAATAATGATGAGGAGGAATGTGGTGAAGTTAGAAACAATTTTTATATACCTAATACTTTCTATGGGCTTTGTGTGGAGGCTCTTATCCTCTATGGCAGGCAAGCTCATTGTTCCCATCTTACAGATAAAAATACTGTGTTGATGGTCTGTCAAGGTCTTATCTAACCTAAGGCAGAGCACAGTTAGTAGCTCAGATGTGCTTCAGTGTTGCTTCACACTCTATCATCTTTCCATTTGGCACAACTGAGGGTAGCCTCCTTCAAAAATATATCACTACAGCTCTCATTTATGTTACACATTTGATTTCAGAGTGGAATGGAGAAAATCTTCATGTACTATATGCCCTCAAGTGCCTCCACTCACAGGAGAGCCATGTCGCCCATCTGTAGCTGCTGGTAGGAGAGAAAAGGCTTTGGAAGAACGCTGGTTCACATTAATTGTCCCTTGTCTTTAAAAAGGCAATAACCACAGTTAGAGGCTGGTCTGGTCACTTAAACCCACACTTTATTTATTTATTTATTTATTTATTTATTTATTTATTTGCAGTGTGTGCTACTGAGATCAGTGTGTGTTAATGAGCACAGTTAGAGTGGAGAGCTTTTTATTTCAGAAAGCCAAGAACATCTCCAGTTTTGTGGTGTTCTCTGGCAGCACATCAGAATATGTGTTCACAGAAGCCCAAGGACAATACTTAGTAGCATACCTTTTGACAGGCCATTTTCCCCTAAGAGATTCACGTCCAAACAGAGCAATCTAGAAGATCATGCAAATCTGTTTGGCATGAAATATAGGATTTCATCTTCATTGTGTTTGTTTTATCCTGATTATAACCTTGAGGTTATGCAGGGCTGAAACTGGTGTTCCTTTTAAACTTGAAAAGTCAGGACAGAATTCATACATTTAAAGAGGTAAAAAACAAATGGAATCCATAACCTTTAAGAAAGAACCTAGTGTCAAAATATCATTCTACTTAAAAGGGAGGGGGTGTGAATGAATACGACTTTGCTACAAATTAAGTAAATACTTATTTCTAATGAATATGTAACTGAATGAAAACATTTAAATGTTTTAGAATAAATATTTATTATACTGATATATTTTATTTTATTGAATAAGCACTGATTAAATCTTTCTATAACACGTATGAACAAAAGTGTATCTGTGAATAATAAAGGAATGGACAGCATTAAATACCATTGTAAAAGATATGAGTAGGTAAACACCCCAGATAATATTATCAAATGAGTTCTCAAAGGAGGTAAGTTGGGGGAATAAAGAGGAAGCAGGCATATGTGACATCACTGGGTTTACCTTCTGTGCTATAGCTCTGCACCTACTATATCTTGACAGGATGGTGTTCTTGTGAGTTTTTCAATAACCAGGAGTATGTTCCCCATGTCTGGAGACTCTTCACTAGTTTTTTCCATGTAGTTATGGAGACTTACCTTTCTCTTTTCCTCCAAACTTTCCTCAAAAGTTACTTCTCAGCGACTCACTTCCTCTCTTCCCTACTAAAAACTGCATTTCCATCCACATCTCCACATCCTTCATACCTACTATATTTCTTAACGCATAATGATATCAAATGTATTAAAGAACGTTCTTATTTATTCTATACATTGTTATCACCTTCATTTTATTCTAGACCCATTGGGCAGAGCCTTTGTTTCTCTTTACTGCTAACTTGGCAGATGCAACAGCATAGAGTTGGAGAATCTGTGAGACGCGGAAAACGATTAGGACAAAGCATACACAAGTTAAGATTATAGTTAAAACAGAATTCAGATAAAATTCCAAAGTAAGGGAGCTTGGATTTATTTGTCAGCCAGCGTTCCAAACTAGAGGAGTTTCTTTTTTATTTGCCAGCCAGGGAATATGAGGTAGAAAAGAGAGAGCAGAAAAAAAAGACTGTAGAACATGAACACACTGCAGACCACAGTGATGAACTAACTGAAGCATGCAGGCCCCGGGGCAGAGGCAGGATAATTATATTTCCCTTTAGGAGAACACCTTGCCCTCTCCTGAAAGACACAATCAAGGGAAGGAAAATGACAGGTAAGAATAAAGATGGAAGTTTAAATGTGAAAAGAATGAAGACCAGTAAATGAAGACATCTTATCTCCACGGGGTCTAGTCAGAAAATGGAAGGCGTTCAACAGAATGTCTAAACAGTTGCTTGAAAGGATCAAATGGACTTTCTGGATAGTGAATGTTCGAGTAGAAGAGAACAAATAAGTACCTACCCTAGATTGTTAAAAAGGAAAACACATAGGTAAGATATGTGTACCCAGGGAAATCAGATGGTCAGGAAGGCAGGTGAGACAGCTATGTGGGCAAGAAAAGTGAGAGCATCTTTGGAACTGTAGCTGTCATGTGGTAGATGCAGGACATGTGGTTGCACTTGAAATCACTAGAGTCACAGAATTCAAAGGATCAAGTTTATGCTTCTGCTGAACTGAGGGGCAACAAAAGGCTTATCACTTAAGCTGTCTTAGCAACATGACTCCAAATGTGACTCAGGTATTTTGTCACCTATAGAATAGTAATATGTGAGAGTATCTATCTCATATGCCCATGGATGACTAAATGAAGGAAATTTTGAATCTGGACAAAAATCTGTTAGTTAAAAACTGAATAAATTTAAGACAATGTATCTAATGCATCTAAAATAGTACTTGGACCAGTATAAACACTACCTAATAATCTGATGGGTTTTCCTGATCCATATGTTCATTCTTGGCTGTTTTGGCAAGGCCCTGATGACCAAACTGTAGAGCCAATGGACAGCTAACTTTCCACCACCCACTCACAGAACTGAGAAACAGTACAGGTGACCATCTGTAATAGCAGTCTACTTAGGCAGGGGCTTTTCTCAGTTCCTGTAGGAGTCTGGCACTCTCTGTACCTATTTCTCCTAGAACCGACTTTGAAGTTTTAAGCTCAGAATTTAAGTTTTGCTACATCTTGTTCCCAACTTTTGTTCCAAAAATCTCCTGCAGCCAGATTTATTTGAACTTCTCACAACAGCTGAGGAAACAGGAGGCTTTTGTTTTACATGCTGTCTGTATCACAATACCTTTCCCCATTCTACCAATCATCATTTCCTTCTGTTACTGCCCCACACAAGCAATTCTTAAGTACTCATCTGTCTTCCAAGTGCTAACAAGCATCTTTCCATTTTGAATGTTCCTTGAAATTAAAATTTGTAACTTGAAGTCTGCTCAATATGTATCTTGAATCACCAAACATGCACTATGCTAATGTAATAAATGATACATCTAGGTTATTAAGAAGGGATACTGAAAGGAGCTTGTTCTGCACATCCATGGCCATCAACAAAGAGATAATAATGGGAAAAGAATAAAAGAAAAAAGTATATACATTACCTTCCAAAGGTAACAGTGAAAGACTTGTCAATCACATGAGCAGAAAAGCTCAAAGGTTAAAATAGCTTTGATCTGTAGTTTTGTGAGATAAATCAAACATATAAAAATTTCCCCAAAGAATCAAAAATGACTTTCAGAGCCAGTTGCTCAAAATTGGGCTTTCAAACCCTTTACCTATCCTATACAAGTAAGATGAATATTGGGACAGCCATAGTAATTTAAACATAAACATCCATGTATGATAAAATTAGAATGACTTAATTTTAAAAATTTTAGCAAGTTTCTGAATAAGTTACATTTAATTGTGCAGTAGCATTGCATAATGAGCCAAATTAAGCCAAGACTTAAACACTACCCTCACACATGAACAAACACACACACACACAACACACATGCATGAACACGCACACACACACACACAACACACACATGCATGAACACACACACACTTCTTTTAGGAAGTATAACAAATTAGCACTATTGTACATTAATTTTTGGCAGAAAACATCTGTTTACTGTAATCTGTTAGAACAAGGATTCATTTATCAATAGTCTGTGTAGACGATAGCATCAATGTGTGCAGTGAGGAAAAGCTCATACACGGCAAACACTGTAGGATGCACGTAGGCAGCAGGGATGTTGTTGCAGTTTGAGAGAATCCCAGGGGAGTGCCTTTTACTAAGGTTTTGGTGACTTTGTTACCCATGAATGGATGTGCAATGCAACAACATCTTCCAAGAGATCAGGAGAAACTGTAAATCATTGGCATTTAATGTCAAATATAAATTTTAAAATTTAACTGACATTCATGTAATATCATCAATTAAACATTTGGCATGGCCTGAAAACTACCTTCCTCACCCTTGGATTCATTTGAATACCCTCTTCAGTGTAACTTCCATACAATCACCACAAAGGTGTGAATAAGTCACCTGCAAGATGTGGAAAATAACCATGACAATTTTTATAGTACAGATATGTGTGGCTGAATAAAAATTTTATTAAAACAAATGAAAGAAGGTTCTAGGGTGATATGTTGGAGCCACGAGGGAAGGGGCAGATATTCTAAGGAGTATTGTAGATATTTTGAGCCATGTTTTATTTAGCGCATGCCCTCTGGGCTGAATATATTCCTAGCACAATAATTTCAATGTCATTGCTGGGCCTTCATGTCAGCAGAGACTTTGAAAGGTATTGTATTTTTAGAACTCTTTCATGAAGGCTCCTATTGCTACCATTAATCTATTAGCCTCTAGATTTTTTAGGAAGACTCTTGAAAATATACTGTAAGCAGTAACACCTTAATAGATGATAAATGGGAGAAAGTGCTGACTCTTTAGGAACTGGTGTTACTCTTTATTTCCATGCCTTAGTCTATCAACACCTAGGAACTTGTATTTGTTGAATGAGTGCTCCACCAGCGAGTGGGAGGCTAGGTGAGGAGCATAGCGGTAGAAAATTTGCCTAGAGGCACAAGTTTGGTTCTTAGCAATTCAAAATAAAATAAAACAAGAAGGAAGTAGGCTATACACTTAAAAGACTTTCTCAATAAACTAAACTAAACTAAACTAAACTAAACTAAACTAAACTAAACTAAACTAAAGCTACAAAACATGGTGCACTTCCACCTATAGCCAGCATTTCCTTTAAGTGACTTTAAAGGGATCCCAGTTCATACTCAGTTCATATAATTTTTCACTGTAAGCATATAGTTTTAACTCTTTTGTGTCTATGAGATAGCACAGGATATTTTACTGATGTCTCAAAGCCATGTTTCTCCATTGACAACATAGCTCCAACATGAGAAAGGGTGGAATTGTCAACTTAGAATTCTGTTAGACAGCTGGAGTAAGTTCTGAATGCTTCATACAGCAAACATTTCCTCATTCCTTTAAAAGGGGGACCATACAGCTGGGACCTGGGTTCCCACATTGAAACAGGTTTACAGTAGCTACTACCTCCAAAAGAAAATGGAAAAACATGGGAGAGACTAAAACAGATAGGCCAAAAAAAAATGGTAAAAGCAATAAATCTGAATAACTCTGAAAGGGTAAAGAGCTCAAGACAACAAAAGGAGAGGAGCTTCCTAGTCCTCTCTTCCCATCTGCTTTTATCCCAGCCATCACCGTTGTGCATTTAGGATGTTACATTTTTCTCTTCAAAGCTTCGCACTGGGGACCCCATGCTTTGATCAATGTGTACTTTGCTCTGCTGTGCAAGACTCTTCAGAAGGCATTTTAAATGATTTGATTTTGTCTAGTGTATGGCTCTTCCCACCATATTTTATAGCTTGCAGATCCTTTAGAATTAAGATGCCAACTGCACAATTTTAACGTCAGCTGAACAAAAGCTGATTCTTTTTTTTTTTTTCAAGACAGAAAACAGTGCTTCTACATTGTTTCCTCAAAAGACCTAAGCACACCTGTTGGTGTTCTCTGTGAGAACAGCTCAAGCTATGTTATCAACATTCTGTATAGCCCATCTTTCCCCCAGGGAAAAAAAAGCCATTTTTTCTGTTACCACCAATGCAGCTCTGAGTCTCCTCAGTAGCCAGCCACTTAATCTCTCCTCCAGCTTGTCATAAACAGGGAGCTGTCTCCCTGCTGTGCAAGGAAGGAATGATTGAGGTAAATTATTGATCTAAACTGACAATGGCTTAAACTCTTTGGGATTTTGTACAAGCATCTCTTCAGCATTCTTAAAATAAAGCACAATGAAGTGATAAATGTTTTAGTTTTAAAATGTTCCTGAAGTAAAGTTCCTTTGTATTTTCTCAATCCTAGTATCTTAAAAAGAAAGGTGTATTGGTTTTTATTTTGTATGTGTGGGTATTTTACCTGCTTTTGTGTTTCTTTAACAAGGGTGCAGTGCCCATAAAAATCCGAAAGGAGTGTAGGATCTTCTAGAGTGGGAGCTACAGACAGTTATTAGTTGTGGCCCTAGGAAAGTGAACCTGGGTCCTCTGTAATAGCAACAAGTGCTTTTAACTGAAAAGGTATCTCTCCAGCCCTGACTCAAGCATTTTCAGTTGTAGGCCTGGATGCATGACTAAATGTAATAAAAACAAAACAAAACAAAACAAAACAAAACAAAACAAAACAAAAAAAAAACAAAACCTGGCAATAGTAAGAGGTCTCTGAATGGCCAATAATGCAATTTCATTTGAAGTCAAGACCATAAGAAATGGGGTGTTTCCAATAGTGCTTGCCTGAGCAGCATCCCGTGCCTCCAGTATAACCTTGGTTCTGAACGCATCACCACTGAGAACACTGTTGAATCATGCAGTTCCAATGATAATAATGTCTGCTCTTCCCAGCTAAGCTTAGACTTAAGACCATTACAGGAATGGGTTGCATTGTTTTTGCATGACACACAAAGTTTTCTTTATAAAAAGATAATTGTTTAATTTTTGGAAGGCAGTGTTTTAATAGTTTTCAGGGTCACACTTCAGTATGTACTTATCAAACTTAATTACATTGTTACAATATTTAATAGGAAATTTTCTCTTTGAGTTGCTGACTTGAGTTTCATTTTGAAAAGTATTAAAATATCTTTGGCTTGTGACTGGGGAACGATTTCTAAATGATTGTAAACATACTGCTGCTATTTTATACCACATATGTGGCAGTATTGATGTATACTGATCAATTATTTAAAGTCCAATGGTCATCCACTACCTCCTGAGATATACTACATTCAGCTATTACTAAATCCTTTATGTAAAAAATGAACAAGTATATCGATCTTATTAGTATGCATATTTGAACTTGTCTTTAATGAATGGTTGAAGTATGTATATCCCCAAACTGTTTTAAAATACATGTATTTGTAATTTACAATTTCATTTGCACACCCTTTTTATATACCTGTGTTTCCAGGTTCACCTAACATTTCTGAGTTCTAAAGAGGTGGCAAGTGTTAAAAGTTGAAGAAGCCCTGATCTATATGACATATTGTGTTATCTTATAAGCCAATGCCCAAGTCTTGCCTTGTTAGCAATTTTTTTTTTTTTTTTTGCTGTTGGCTTTCAAACATATAATTTATATGGTCAAGTTCAAGGGACAAAGGTGAGTTTAGCTTTAACATTGGAAGTGTCATTTGTCCCAGTGGCTGAGTTTCCTGGACCAAGAGTAAGTTACCCCTATTTAATTTAAATGAAGAGGAGAAGAAAGCATATGAGATTGTGAAGTGTCAGCCAAGTACTGTAGTTTCAAGATGTAGGTACCTGGGCTATAATCACTCTTGATTTCAGTCATATAGAGGACGAGATGTGTTCAGACTTGAAACAACTGCTTCAGAATGTTGGAATGGCAGTTTTTCATGTGTGGAGACAGAAGTCATAGGTAAAGTATTCACTGTGACAGAGGAAACATGTGGAAGTGCCTGTTTTAGCTACTGAGATGGAAAGTGACTAAAAGGTGAATTTTGAGACAAGGAAGTGCTAAGAAAATTGCTGTTTGAGCCTGAAAGTTTCTGTCAGGCAGAGGGCGTGTCCTGTAGCTGGCAGCTGTGAGCAAAATTGATGGTGGTTTGATCCCCAACTTCACTGAAGACTTTCTCCTTTACCGAAACATCCCAAGGTAAAAAGTACAATGAAGGTGAGTTAAGAAGCAACTTAATAACCATATTTGAAGAGTTCCAGAAAAATCACTCCCCTTAGCTTACTGACTACTAACTACATCAATTATACAGAATACAGAAAGGAGCTAAAATTGAAAAGGCTACAGTATGTGAAAACTTGACATGGTTTATGATAATGCTTTAATTCTGCATGCTAACCAATTTGATGAAAAAATATAATACATTTAGTTTCTCAAATGACAATGAAGTATAAAAGTACTGCTAAAATCTAAAGGATGTGTCTATAGCATGACACAATGTACAATATTCATAACCAGAGACAACTGTTCACTTGCCAGCTACCCACTCATTGCTGAAGAGGCAAGTTCATTTGAGCTTAGAGGATTAGGTCACCCCAGCAGGGATTTGTCTGAGAGGTACAGGTCTGGCACCCTCTGCATAGTCATAAGATGGTCAGATCATCCAAGAAGTGGGCTTTTTTTTTTCTCCTACAAAACCATATAGAGTATTGGTCATTGAAACTCATAGAAGAAAGCTGTTTTAAGACAGTGAAATTAATATGATGTTGATCAATAACTAGTAAATGTGATTATAAAGACTATGGCAAAAATCTCAGGGAGGGAAGGGAGAAGATGACACTGTAAGTCAGAAGTCAAGAAACATCACCCTTGACATTTGAAATGTTTCTTGAAGACTCTCAAGGAAGTGACCGAATCACCAGACTAGGCTTCTTTGGAAATGTCTATATGGATTCTCTGAAGTGATTCTTATAAGAATGCTAGTATAATTGTTCTGCAATGGGACAGATAGTAATCACTTTAGGCATTATAGCCCATAGGATTCCTGTTGTGAAAACCAGCCCAGCTGCAATAGAATGACAGTAACTCCAAAGACAATATATATCGATATGTACTGCTATGTTCCCATAATGTTTTTCTATGAACATTGCATTCTGAATTCTACATGACATTTACTCAATACAAAATGCCATTAAAATTCACTTGTTTTAAAATATTTATACCTAGCTCGTGCTTGAGGACTATATAGAGTCAATGTGGGACATTTGACCAATGAATGAGAATTTGCTGACCCTTAATCTAAATTTGTAAGTTAGATGAGGTGTGTTTGAAATGCCATGGTAATTGTGATCAATGCCATTATTACAGTTTTAAAAAAATGCATTGTAAGACATAGTGCAGATATTCAGTATATTTCTTCATCTCCATGAACACTATTAATGTGTAGATTACATGGTGCATGGTTCTATAACTGTCTCTGAATTCTTGGATTAGCAAGAACTACAGCTTCAGTGGGTGAAAAATGGGTGAATATTCCTCTGTTTCTTTTTCTGATTGGGAAATATTATTCCATTTGGTTAATAGAATGCTAGCAGCAGAGATAAAAGCTGAGACTCGAACCAAGCTTCAGTGTTTATACCGAGTGCTTTTATTTGAACACTGAGCCTCTGATGGGATATGTGAGTGACAGAGCTAGAACTCCATCGACAGTGCTATACAAGGACATTTGACTTCTCAGTGCTATTGAGAATGCTTCTCAATTTGACTTCTCAATGCTATTGAGAGAAGATCTTGCTAGACTTCCCAGGCTGGTCTTAAATTCATAGGTTCAAGAAATCGCATTAATCTCTTAAATACCTGGGGCTGTAACTGTATGCCACCAAGACATGTTTAGTTAAACATTTTGTTTTGAAGTGATACAATTTTTCAGGGGCTTATAAAAAATTTAAATGATATCTGTGTACCATTAACCTAATTTCTCTCCAAAGCTAAGAACTTGGAAAGCTATGGTACAATATCGCAGTCTGGATATTATTGATACAATCTGGACGCAGCATGTTTTCATTTCTATAGAAACTCTCATGTTCTCTATGGAAACCTCTTTACTCCTATATGAACATCCCTTTGTGTCTTCAATGAATAATAATCTACTTTCCATTCCTACATTTTCTCATTCAAGACTATTGTTCCAATGAAGTAATATGGAGTCTAATCTCTAGGGGACTAACTCTTTATTACTAAGTGTAATTAATCCCTTGGACCTTCAGGTAGCTTATTGAAAATTCACAGCCCATTTTGTCTTTGCTGATGAGTAGTAGTCTATGTTAAAGATCATCACAATGTGCTTAACCACTAATCTACTGAAGGACATATGGGATGTTTTCAGTCACTGGCTGCTGTTATAAATAAAGCTGTTATAAAATTCCAGATGGTTTTATATGAACCTGTCTTGATTTCTCTAGGATAAAGGACTCAAGGAGAACTGCTAGCTCATTCAGAATTTACATGGTTAGACAAGTTATGAACTGCTTTCTCAATGGATGGTACCATGTTTCTTTCATATCAAAATATATGAATGGTCCAGCTTCCAGGAATCTTTCTCAATATTTTCTGGTTTTCATTTACTTTAATTTAGTCATTCTGAGCTCTCTGTGGCTACAATCTTCTGTGGGCTAAATTTGTGTTTTTCCAGTGTTTAGTAATATTTAAATAGAAGTAACAATAAGAGGAGTAATGAATCCTTGACACAGCTTTATAAATGACTAATATTATATATATATATATATACATATCATATATATATATATACATATATATGTATATATATATATATATATATATATATATATATATATACCTATATATGGACAGAGAGAGAAGAAGGAAGGAAGGGAGAAGGGAGGAAGGAGGGATAGACAGATGGAGAGGAGAGGGAGGGTCAGAAACAGGAAGAGAGGTAGAAAGATACAAAGAAACAGAGAGATACACATAAAGAAACATACAAAGATAGAGACATCACCAAGAGAGCAAAAGAGACACAGAGAGAAGAGAGACAAAGACAGAGACAGAAAGACAAAGAGGCAGAAGACAGAGAGGCAGACAGGCAGACAGATAAAGAGAGGCTTGATATTACGGAAGAATTTTAAACCAGCAACATGGCGACTCTGGCAAGGGATCACATTCTAAGACTTTCTAGATCTATATGATCTAGCTAGAATGTAGTTATGCCCTGGATTACAGTATGATCTGGCTAAAATATAGATACATCCTTAGTATATACCTTTAATCCCTGACAATGAAAGTAAGTTTTGTAGAAGGAAGCAGCCCTGTGTGAAAGTGACATCTAATTGAGGGGCAAAGTGACAAATTAGAGAAAAATTTGACAGAATGAGCTAGCGATAAGACACACACAAGAACAGCATAAGGATATTAGAACATATTGCCAAAGATTGTATGAGGCCAAGCAGATCAATTCAGTCAGAGAAGCTAGATTGAATCAGTCACCCTGGAAGATTAGATTGTAGGGAGACTAGAATATCCCAGGCCCAGGCCTAGGGAATAGATTTAGCACAAGAAAAGAAACTTAGGGCTTAGTCTAAGTTGTGTAAATTCTCATCTCATCCCTTCATCTGAGGAAATATAAGCAACATGTACACGTACATGACCCAGTCCCCTATGAAAAAGATTTTCAATCTAAATGTGCCAGAATCCACAGATTCTTGCATAAATTTAATACACTACTGATTAAAATTACTAAAATATTTTTTGAGCTTCATAAAATATACCAAACTTAACAGACTAATAGTAGACAAGAAAATTGTATTGGGGAGCACTAATGTATAGCAAATTCCCTACAAGGCATTTAATATTCCTAGTATGTTTACAAGCAATATACGTAATTTAATCTGAAACACTAAAATATTACCATCATGCCATAAAAGAAAAATTTAAAATGCAGGAATCCAAAATCAGACACAGACCTATTTTATACACTTGGTTTAAAAGTGATTGCTCTCTAATTTTATGAGGATATAATAATTGCCTTTGAGAGAAAAATGCTAAATACTCATTTAGTTCCTAGCAAAATAAATTCAGTGCCTTAAATTTTATGGTAAAAATTAATGTATAATGATTGTCTTCACACTTACTATAACAATGAATCATTAAAACAGTTTAATTATTTATATTTGATAATTTCTACTTCTCTGGTTAAACTGATTAAATTGGTATGTCCTGACTCTGCTTGACTCTCCTCATAGCTTTTCTAAACAATAACTTTATAGTATTCACAGAGATATTTTGTGTCTTTTCTATAACAGAAAACAACTATTTAATTGTTTCCTATTATATCCCCAATTTTGGAAGGGATATGTGAACAGGATTTCCTCTGTATGAGGACTAAATTCAATACTACCTAAGAAGGATAACATTATGAAAATTAGCCTTGAAGAATGAAAACCTTTAGTGGATACTTGAAGCTCTAGAAATCCCAAACGTTATTATTTAATTTTAAAATGGCAGACCTTGTTTAACTAGGTTTATTACACTATAATTTTAAAATGGTATACTGTATCCAACTAGATTTACTGTTACATAAAGAAATAATGCAACTTTTAATCATTCTAATCTGGGGCCATCAAGTGGTATCTGCCATTCAAACTCTACCTATAGGGAAATGGGACACTTATTTCAATGACTGTCATTCTCCAAGGTGGCTTCTGCAACAACTCTTGATATTTATTTTCAAATCTTATAAAAATTTAATTTTAATATAATCTGTAATGAATATGTTGTATATTCTGTAATGGTTCCACTGCATCCAGTTGAGAGTGAACTTGGTTTTAGAAATAGGGAGAAGTCATTTCATGCCCACGGCAGGGAACAGGACACAGACAAAACCAACCTCATAAATGTTTCATCAAAAACTGATTTGAGTGGAACCCAATGAGACTTTCCTTTTCACAAGTTTCCTATCAAGTGTCTCTTGAATAACTGCCAAAATAAGACTGAGATTTATTTTGAATGACACAGTAAAAGAGAAATGAGTTGAATGGAAGAATATATACTTTGTTGTTTCTATTATGACATACGTGATTTACATTCAACATACATCAGTTCATTTTTTTTTTACAAGAATATACACAGAATGTAAAATGAAGTATTTATCCCTCCAGGTTCTATGAATGCTGTAATTTCAAGTATTTCTGATCCTGCATCTGTTTGCCTTTGGGTTGCTTTTTTACAAACAATCAGAAAAGAATTTGGAACCAAGAAGTCCCAGCTGTGTTCCAATCCAGTGATCTTTTTCTCTTTGGGGAAGACAGTATGGGGAGACATACATGCTTATGTTAGGTGTGTGATGGTTGAAAATCTCAGCCAAAGAACCAGATGCTATTTATATTCTTAAATATTTATTTGAATTTTTTTTGTGTATGTGTCAATGTCTCTGAGTGAGTATATGCTATGTGTGTGTGTATGAAGGTCTAAATTGAGTGTTGGATTCCCAGGAACCGGAATAAATAATTGAGAGTTGACTGATGTTGGCGCTAGAAAAAGAACCAAGGTCTTCTGGGAGAACAGAGAATTTTCTTAACCACCGAACCATCTTTCTAAATCCATTATGCCTCAGGTTATATTGATGCCAACATGCATGGAAGACAGATCTCTACCATATTTTTTGCGTTAACTATGTTTTTATTCAGGGCACTGGTGAAAACATATATATTTCACAGGATGTTTTAAAAATGTCTCACAGAGTGAATATTTATAGTTACTCCTTCAGGAAAACACAGTAAGCTTGCACATAGCATGGCAAACTAGTATAAGATATTTTCAGTTACATACATGCTGACTATATAAGCTGTAGATTTCTTTAGTTTATTCTTAATGAATGAGATTCTATGAATCCTAACTTGTATTATGCAAAGCTTGCAATGTCAAACTGCTGAAAGTAAACAAAAATAATAGAAAAACTGGAAGAAAATTATGAGAAGAGTTGTTTTAAAGTAGATTCTTCTTACTTTATTTTCCAAGTTTCCATGTTTTATGGATATAAAACATCTCTAATTTCTTAGGAAGGCAAAAAGGCTCCATCACATTTTAGCAAGAAACATTCTTTGTGTATTATAGGAGAAATCCCTGTCTATGCAAATAGCAGTTTTAAACAGATGGAGTAAAACCCCTAAATTTTGCAACTTTGTTTTTAAATAGGAATATGTGGGCTACATACTAAATACTAAAACATGACTTCAACCTACTCAAAATCTCAGATCGTTTGCTATTTTCAATCAACGTCATTAAGTTCAGTTGAGAAAATAAAAATAAATTAAACAAGCAAACTAATAACAGTGCCAAATTAGAAGAGGTCACTGTAATTGAACAACCAGGTTTGCTATAATTCTCTCCATATGTTAACAGTCTTTGAGTGGTCCCTGCCTGTTTATGCATAGCATAGTCTTAATTTGCGTAGACATTCAATTACATTCTAAATAATATTCCAATATGTTAGTTGTGGCAGAAAAAACATAAAGTCCTTGATCCCGCCACTTCAAGTTTTTGTTATCTTGGAAGCAGCTGGAAACTGGACCTAAACAAAGTCCTTCATCTTCATTAAGCCAAGTTTTAGCAGGAATCATGTATTCTCACTTGCATGCTTACCCTGGGTCCAATGGGATTTGTATCTCTGCAATTATTGTTTTTGGAAATGTCATTCTTTAAATAGCTTTAGGAAAGATGACTACAAACAAAAGACATTCATAAAAATAACACGCAAGTACCTCATTTCAGGAAGAACTTTTAAAACTAATATCAACATATGGACACAACGTTTAAAACCTAGGGGTTATAGTCCTCCATCTTCAAAAATTTAATCTGTATAAATTAATATGGCATAAAACAGATGAATCATTATTTAAAATAGAAAGGATGACTCCAGTTTTCTTACAGAGACAATAGATGCAGAAATCTATCCCTGACTGTGGCACTATTTAAACTTGGTGGATTCTGAGGAAGGGTGACTCAGTTTTCTTTAAGGGTATGGCCCCTAGTTGATCAACTGTGCTCAAGTAGATTATGCCACATCCAAAAAAATGTAGGAAGAACAAATTGGGTTTAATATATTTTTAATTAGAATAAAACAGAAATGAGGACACAGGGTTAGGAGAAGGGAGGTGTCATGGGAGTTAGGAGAATAAGGTGTGTGACTGTGATCACAATGCAGTAAATAAATATGTCGAAGACTTTAAAAACATTGAAATAGTCAATTCTTATTTTGGCTGGTTCTAAAACTGAAGTATAAGTGTTGTTGCTGATTCTACAAAGTACTTATAATCTCATCCATAAAGCTAGATACAGAATTAAGTGTGATAAGTTTAGTATCTGTTCTCATAATCAAAAAATGATGATGATGATGATAATGACAACACATGAGATATGTCAAATATGCATTTCACTCATGAGCATCTTGGATGAAACACAACTATTCTGTAGAGTTTTGTTGTTTTCTCTATAGAATAAATGATTTTAGTATGTCCATATACCAAATAATGTACCTATTGGTTCATGTAGACACTTTCTTGTGTTAAATATTTGTGTATACCCAAATTTAACTCTGTTTCTCCTTCTCTGATTATTGGTCTATCTGACTCTGTGTGTGTCTCTTGGTCACTATTTTTCTTATTGTCTATTTAATGTGATTTTTGGAACGTAATAAATTAACTACTCCTCACTATACTTGGTTTCTAAAATTAATATAGCAAAACAGACTTTTATTCTTCTTTAGAATTTTTAAGTGTTCATCATATGAACAAAAAGTTCCCCACAGAATTTCAGCTCAGAATATTAGCTCAGGACCCACTCAGTATAGCATTGATTATAATGATGAATTTGGTTAGAGTTTATATAACTGTTTTTATTATTAGTGCCTTATTCAAGTTATAAAAATTTCCTCCACATTTTCTGTAGAATTTTTTCTGCCTTTATAGTTTATTTTTCAATGTTTCTCCAAATAGACCTTGAGAAATCTTTGCTAAACTAATTTACTTCTTTGACAGGCTTTATTAGCAACGATTAAATACTTTACCATATTTTATTCCACAGTCTTATAACATTATTTTGTTAATTTTAACTTTAGTTCATAAGTATTGCTATCATTTCTTATAAAATGTAATTACTTATATTATTTTTATACACTAACTGTACAGATAAGAATTTTAGCCAATTTTGTACATTGATTTTCCTACAAGGGCAGTAAGGGACTAGGAATAAATTGAAAAGCTGAAATATAAGTTATAAGAATATGATTTAGTAGTTCAATGATTTGGTGTGTGCTTAAAAGAAGAAAAAATAAATGAAGTAAAGAAAGAAAGAAGAAAGGAAAAAACAATGAATTCAAGAGATAAGGAAGTAAAAATGGGGGGAGGGAGGAACAGAAAGACAGGAAGGAGAGAGGGAGGAAGAAAGGGAGGAAAGGGAGGAAAGGGAGGGTGGGTTATTAAATTAACTTTGTAGAACATATTGACTCATCATAGTGAAGCATATTAAAAGAAAATATGTAGCCATTTGCTCAATTTTGAATTGAGTTTCCGTTTTTTTTCATTTTTTATTTTATATTTTATTTACATTTCAGATGCCATCCCTTTTCCCAATTTCCCCTCCCTAGAAAACCCCTATCCCATGTCCCCTTTTACTTTTTGCTTTTATACATTTTTTAAAGTGTTAGTCAAAGGCTTTATACATTTGGTAATGCTCAATCAGAAGTGTAACCTAATACCCAACATAGACATATAAACTGTCTTTGACTGGTAGAGACACATGAACATCTGCCTCCATGCCACCCCCTCTCTTTCTCTCTCTCATTACCTTGCTTCTCCTCTCCTTCATCTTCTCCTCTCCTTATTCCATCTCTTCCTCTCTGTACTCCTTCCCCCTTAGCTCCTCCTACATAACACCCTTCCTGTTAAAATAATACTTTTCTCTCAAAATACAATTAGAGCATAATTATTCCTATTTGTACCAGTGAGATACAAGATAATCCTAATACCCAGTCCATCATTTTGTTGACTAACCAGAACCTCTGTCGTCTCTCCTAAAACTTAGTTTTGAACCTGGCTTTTTTCTTGGCTTAGAATAAATGTCAGCTGAAAACCTTCCACTCACATCTTTTCTCTCAAAGTAAATAGCCAGGATTGGCTACGAGACTATAGGTCTTCAACCCCGTCAGAAATCTAGAATGACTGAGTTAACTGAAATTATGGGAAGCACAAAGCATAGCTCTAAAACTTAGCCAATTTATAGAGACCGCTGAACACCTGGATAGCCCCTATAGTACAAAACGTTGGAGCATCAAATCTTCAGCCTTCTGGCCCAGAATCATCTGACAGACCTTAGTGATGCAGAATTATTAAGGGCTGATTACTCTGTCTAGGCAGATGTAATCAGTCGACTATTCTGCAAGTGTGTCCTTTTCTGGACAGTAATTTCTCTGTAGATGGAAAGAGGCAATTCTTGCCTTGTGGCTGTCTCTGCACAACTGGAGTAACTCCAAGGATGCTCATTGAATTGAGTTTTCAATTTAAGATTTGTGCTCTTATTTTTGTTATTGTTTTCAGTACTTCATATACTATATTAGTCTTTTTTTGTATTGGATATTATATTTACATTCCACATTTTATCCCCTAACCTCCCTCCCCCCCCACCACCCAGGGATCTCCTATCCCATCCCCCCTCCTCATGCTTTTATGAGGATGTGCCCCCACCAACCCCCCTCCCACCTCCCCACCCTCGAATTCCCCCCCCCCAGGTCAGTGTTCATCCTTCATGGGAGCAAGAATCTCCTCTCCTAGACTTTTAACAGAAATAGTAATCCTTCTGCAGATCTATCAGAGATGACCTCCATGACTTTAAGCAAATAAAGTATATGAAAGGAGAATAATACTTATCTTATGATCACTGCTTGCTACATGTACTTAGCAAACTATTAGCCTGGATTTTATTGATATGTATTACCTACATGTGTGAAAAGATAAAGAAGAAAACATATAAGTTCTGAGGCCAAAGGCATGATTGTTGTCATCATAACAAATGCTTAACTGATAACTGGTTTAATTCATGGTTCTGTGAGGTGTTGTATTTGGTGAAGTGGAAAGACACATTTCTAGAAACTTTAGTTTGCCTTGCGCATGTGGAAAACAAGTCAGATAAAGTTACTAGAGATTAAGTAGTAAAGTCCCAGAAGCCTGTGAGCTTGAGAATTCCAGACTATCTAACAACTTTCAGTAGTAAAACCTTAGTTAGGTTGTACTCATTAGCATAATTACACCTACTGTCTAGATATTATATAGCAGTAAGACAAAATTAAAATAAACATGATTAGAATGTGCATTGTCAAAGAAAAGGGTTACTTTCTAAAATGTCGTGGAAAAAATCTCTGAAAATTGCTTTTTATTTTATGACTCACTGTGTTTTATTTTTGATTTGTCTTTTTCTTTTTTTTTTCTGAAAAGCTAAGGTCACATTAGTCAACAGCTTGCTGGTGGACATTTCTGTAATTTAAAAAACAAAGTTCATATTTCCAATTTTAGCCATAACAGGGGCTCTCTCAATTCAATTGTATTTAGATTAGAGGATTATTCAAATGCTTTTCATAATATAATAAGATTAACTTACAAATTGGGACTTGATTATCACAAATACAAATTCTTTGTTGGTAATGTCCATTTCTTTGATTCAGCACTATGTCAACTGAAGGGTCTTATTCCAACAGATTATTGTGGGGTTAAAGTGATCTTGCTTAAAAATTTCCAGTTGCTTTCAGATTTAGAGAGGTATTATTTATGACCACATCATGTATAATTTTACAAAGAATATTGTTTGGGGGCAGTATTAGTTTCTAGAAAATTACTTGGTAATAAGATTACCACAAATAGTCTAAAAAATAAAATCAAATGTTCCCACAACTTTAACACAATGAGTTTTGCTAAAGAAATTCTATGTCATTTAATGTTTAATTGTGGGTTCTACTATAAGATTGTTTACTATATTCATTCAGAGAAACAGAGCCCAAGTTACCAAGAAACCCAGAGCTCAGCTCATGTGATTTTTCAAGTAATAAGTAATGTTACATTTACATTTTCATCCACATTCTCTAAACATCATGTTATTTTATAGAAAACCCTTTAATCTTTTGTTTGTACATATTTCAGCATGTAAAAGAATATATTCCTTCAAAACCAACACATAACCATGGTGCTTTTTCTTTAAAAATAAAAGCAATATTTCTTAATATTATTATTGAATAAAAGTGTAAATTTACTTGCACTTTGAAAACATGTTTGAATTGGGACACAGTGAGATCCATTAATTGCATTTGTCAGTAAGAGAAGAAACAAGGACACAGATCACTAGTAATTGAAGCACTGAGCTTATAGGTTGAATGCCCTTTATCTTTTCAAATAACTTATCCCTCACATCTGCTAATTATGAACGGGTGAGTTTTGAGAAATTTCCCCCAATCTTTCAGGAAGCTAAAAATTAAGGGAGAATCTCAATAATTCAATTAATTGACTTGATACCAAAATACAACAATGGCATGGAAGAGTAAAAATATTTCCCAGTGCCATTCATGAACATAAGTTCTAAAAAATACAGAAGGTGCTGACTGGCAAGCTAATTAGAACCAACTTTGTCACTTCACTATGCAGAAAATTAAATTGCAGGAAACTATTGACAGATCTGAAATTTTATTATATAGTCTAAAAAGTATTTAATATCTCAAAGAAACAGTATTTTCTTTTGAAATAATGTCTTAGTATGGATGATGTCCAGTCTGGCTTGTGCTTGCTATGTAGCCCTGTTTGGTTTTATAATTTTACTCATAGTAATCCTCCTGCCTTGGGTTCCTAAGCACTGCACTTATTGGCATTTATTACCACTGTGGTGTAAAAGGATATCTTAAGATTCAAAATATAAGAGAGAAACAGTTTGTAAAATCTGATGGCTAATACAATAAGAAACAACTCTCTCAAGAAAAGAAAAATTAATTTCTATGAAAATATGAAAGAATGAGAATGCTAATGTGGCTCTGAGCTATTTTAGCTCTCGGGGTCTGCCACCAGCCCCCCCCCCCCACACACATACCAAGTCCATACATATAAATGGAAATGTTCTACTTGCTTGAACTTTGACAAAATTTTTTTTGTAATGTTAGCATGTACCTGAAAAGATTCTAGTGAAGCTCCAGAACTTAACTTGAAATAATAAAAAAAATCCACAGAAACATTTGGAATTTCAGTATGAGTGTTTTATGAACATGGATTACTCATATCATTTCAGCAAAATGCAGGGAGCTCTCTACACACCACAAATATTGCTAAAAAACATCAACAACAACAAATCAAAACAAATAAGCAAACAAAAAAATCTTTGTGATCACTGAGCCAGATTGTGCCCTAACTAGAGCATCACACTGTTTTGTGTATGTGAATCATTTTTGACATTGGGATATCTAGTGAATCAAAAATATGAATTCCATTTCTTTCAACCTGACAGATTGTACTACATGTGACTTAAAGATCTGGGTATCCAAGATCTGTCCAGGAGCCAGGCTTGAGCAAATGTAGTCACCAGCCTTCAGAATCTTTTGACAAAAATAACTTGGTCAGTAAGTTTCCAACTCTGAATGGAAACATACAAACTCCCGTGGATGAGCCAGCAGACAATTTTTTCCCAGTTTTTTCCATTTTCTTCATTTTGCCTTTATGTGTACTTTGGCCAGTGTGTTAGATTATGCCATTCTCCAAAACACAAACTACTTTCCAAAGCACTATTCTTTCTTCTGGCAATATGTCTTTCCAAGTCACTATCTTATAAGTAACTTTCTCTGGCCACTAAACTAAGACACATAACATGACCAAGCAAAAGCTTGGCTCTGCCTTCTGTATTTGTTCATCAGCCTGTAGATCAGGATTTCTATAGGTAAAAGTTCCTGCCTTTGGTCTTGACTACAGACAAAGATGATACAGAGGAGAGCAAACACAGACTCAATCTTGTGTGTAGCAGGAACAAAACATAAAGGATTGTTTCTGGGGGTCCTCAAAGTTTCAGGGTCATTTTTCTGTCATTTAGCACAATCCATCCAGACTTTTAGATCGTCTGGCCATTCCAGTTGTCAAACATCAGAGCATCCTTCTGCTACCCTACAATGACAGAGGTTTTGATTCTGTGATTTCAATCTATTTTGCTTGTTTGAAAGGAATGTACCAAGATACAAGGGTGCATTTGTTATGCAGAATTTTGTAACTGTTTCTGTTTAACTTTCATGAAAACCGAAGCCTTACAATGTACTAGGTATTGTTTTATATGTTAGCCCTATTAAAACACCTAACAGTATGACAGTATGATAGTATCAAAATGTATTTTATCTAACTGTAGAATCTTTCTTTTCAAAAAAGCCAACAGTGGCACAAATGTTTAGGCAAAAATTAGGCATCCCTGTTAATATGTGTGTGTGTGTGTGTGTGTGTGTGTGTGTGTATCCCTGTGTGTGTGCATTTCATAGATATATGTGAAATATTTAGAAATACTCATATACTTTAATAATGTTCTTTTTGGCTAAGCTCCGAACATTATTGAAATGTACATTCTAGGAAGTCTTATTCGGAAGTTCCATATAGTAATACAGAATTTCCTAGTTGGATTTAATACATTTCATGATTAAATTTTATTTATTTTTCATTCCTGGACATAAAGAATTGTGATGAATAGAAAATAGAATGAGTCTTTTTCATTATGTTTCTTGTTATCCCAAAATAATGTTTTAAAATTAAAGCAGCATCCTTTGTTATTAGATTATGATCTTTTCTTGGTTTGATGATTAAATGTGTTTCCCAGGAGAAATGATGGCAATCACAGATGTGAATTAGGGCTAGAGTTTCATATGGAAACATTAAGACATGAAGCCCTTGTGTGGAAGTTTCCCACTCAGGTGTTCAGCACACATTCTTAAATAAATTAACATACCTTTCCCATCATTCATCTTTATTGAAAAAGCCCACTTCCTGTTTAAGCTGGTTAAATGAATGGTACCCCACAAAGGCAGTTTGTGTAAACAGAAGTTGACTGCTTTCAATTTCAAATTGTACTTTTCAAACATAGAGCATATAGAGATGAAGCATAATTGTTTGTATGTTTTATTATAAAGCCATGATTTTAAGTCTCTGGAGTCAGTTGTAACTCAATACATAAAATATATAGCATAAGACAAAATTACAGGAAAACATGACTAATCAGCTGTAATTTTTCTTAGCACCAATGTTTAAATTAGCAAATAAACTCTGTCTCTGTTTCTCTGTCTGTCTGTCTGTCTGTCTGTCTCTGTCTGTCTGTGTGTGTGTGTGTGTGTGTGTGTGTGTGTGTGTGTGTGTGTCTGTGTGTGTTAGAAGGTTTGGGAAGTAGAAATTGTTAAGGAAAGTGATGCTAGTTTGATGTTGACTGACATTAAAACAAGAACTTTGGTTGATATTGTTCTTCCTATGGTGTTGCAAACCCCTTTAGCTCTTTTAGTCCTTAGACCTCCCAGAGCTCCCAGGGACTAAACCACCAACCAAAGAGTACACATGAAGCAACCCATGGTTCCATCTGCATATGTAGCAGAGGATGGCATCTTTGGACATCAATGGGAGGAGAGGCCATTAGTCCTTTGAAGGCTTGATGCCCCAGTGTAGGGGAATGCTAGGGCAGGTTGGTGAGAGTGGGTGGGTGGGTAGGGGAACACCCTCTTAGAAGCAGGAAGGGGGTGCGATAGGGGGTTTCTGGAGGGGAAACAAGGAAAGGGTATAGCGTTTGAAATGTAAATAAAAAAAATATCCAATAAAAGTTAAGGGATTTCTAAAGCCAAATCTAGACAATTTTTACATGATTTCTACTTAATTTTAATGATTAATAAAATAAAGCTTGTAAAGGACTGGAAAATGGCTCTGAAGTTAAAGAGCACTGATTTCTCTGCCAGAGGTCCTGAGTTCAGTTACCAGCAACCACATGTGCCTCACAGCCATCTGTAATGGGATCAGTGCACTATTCTAGTGTGTGTCTGAAGACAGCTGTGGTGTATTCATATAAATAAAAAATAAAAAAAGAAAATATTCAATAAAAGAAAAAAGAAAAGAACAAGAGCTTTGACCTTTTGTCTTTACACTGCTTTGCCCCTAAACCTGGTATTTGGAGATAGAAAATCCAATAAAAATATCTGAGAAATGTTAAGCCTTATGAAAAGTAAGACATGGAATGGAGAGATAGCAGCAACATACATGCATATACGCATAGGTAAAGCTTCACAGCGAGCCTACAGCTTTCTTTGTTTTCATTGTTCTTGAGAGTACCACCACAAAAGCTGAGAAAGGGCCTGTTGAGTAGAATGGTCTCCAAATAAGAATACAGGTGATTCTGAGTGAATCTGTGAATCAATGACTTACTGACAAAGGAATATTCTTGTATCAGAATTGATTCACAGATGACTTGCAACAAAACAGAATATCAAGATAGAGTCTGGTGTGCCCAGAATGACTCAAGGCGACTTGCTTTTAATCAGTAAAGAAGAGATACACTAGACTGAGAACAAGGCTGCCAATTGGAAGTTACATAGAAGGTAAATGATCCATCTTTGGTTAAGGGACATTGAAACACCTCACTCATCACGAGTGGAGTGATGTCTTCCTATAGTAGAAATTATTGTAATATCTGAGGTAACTGAGATCCCAGAAGGAGATGTGGGTGTTGCCGTGTCTTGGTTACTTAGAGACAGACAGGAAACATGAAGAAGCAGCTTCAGAATATAAACAATAGGAGATAGATTGAACTTTCCAGAGGCAATGCCACCTCTGTAGAAAGTTTCCTATCTCCCAGTGTTTTAATTATCTCCATTGCAGGTCATCATAGTGAATAAAAATTAACACTTTTTCTAATAAATTCTTGTTCTGCTTATGAGTTTTTGACAACCATGGAAGGTTGCAGTGTGCATATAGCTTTTTTTTTTCATAGCCAAACTATATTCCTAAAGCTGACACCTAGAACAAATTTTCATTTTGCAATTATAAATCCATAAAAGAATACACTCCATTTGTCAATGTGTGAAAAAAAGAGGTCTTACAAAAGACCTAGGATTTAATCAGTTTATACTGTACTGTAACCAAGCATACAACTTCTCAACAAAGAACAAAGCCCATAACTAACTCCCTCAAGATTTATATCTTGAAATCAAGAGACCATGGAGTAGTAATTTTGAAGTTATTTTGTGGGATCTGTTTAGTGTGGCATATGTTTATATAATTTTGGAGATGAGCACTCTGTATCAACTAACTAGAGGACTCATCTCTGGGAAAGGCTAGTTCTCCTCTTAATAATCACTAGTTGCGTGCAGTTCTTCGTCACAGGTTGGGACCCTGTGAGCTTCCTCCTTTCAGTAAATATTGTTGCAATCATTGTTCAGGTCTTGTTTAGGCAGAATATTGTTAAGATATTGTGGAAATAACTTTCCTGTTATTTATAGTATACACAGTCTCACAGCTGATTCTCTGGACTTCTGGCTCTTAAAATCTTTCTGCCCCCTCTTTTGGATTGTATCCTTGTAATAAGAATAATAAAAAGTAAGCCAACAAGTTGTTAGAAAATGGAAATGCAATACAGACACTGGAAGAAAGTGATAGAAGAGGGATGGAAAAGAGGACAGGCATAGAAGCTATGGAATTATATTTTAATTTTAAAAAATTACAAAATTTACTATAGTTATAGTAAAATTATTTTACATCAAATAAAAATGTCTTGATAAATTTAAATAAGTAAAATAGTCTTTAGTCTTTCAGAAAATATAACATTTTAGTGGGCTACTATGATTTTTCTCTTGTTTGTTTTAGACAAGGTATGAGTATGCATATAGCTTTGGTTATCTTGTAACTCACAATGAAAAGGGAAAAAAGGCTGGCCTTGAACTCACAGAGATGTCTACTTTTTCATCCCAAGTTCTAAGGTTAAAGGAGTACACCATGCCTCACTCACTACTTCTATAGTAAACATGTCCACATTAAATGTGGGCATGGCTGGTGCTTGATAAAACAAGACAAAGACATGTGACTTGTATTTTCCTTAATACAACCCAAGCAATAAAATATGGAACAGTGAGTGTCAGATTCTCTTGAAGCCAGAGATTGTTTTCTGGGTCTGCAATAGTCGCCTTTTCTGCTTGGAGTGACATTGGGACCCAGAGCATTAGATAAAGACATGAGTTTTAAGAGGCACTTTAGTGATAATGGATTTGGAGAGGCCCCTGATTTTGCCTACAGATCAGAGTACAGAGAACAGCCTTGTGACTGGCATAAGGTACGGAGAGATCACTGGAGCAGGAAGGAGGATGGCAGCTTGTCTGCAAGGGCAGAGTGGAAGCCAGAGTATTCCAAGTATTCTCAGAAAGATTTAACAAAGGGGACAAGGTTCTGCTGTCATTAGGTGGCAAGTAAATCAGAGCAAATAAGAAAACATGCAGACTCTGAAAGGCCACATTTAATAAGACCATTAGAATCACTTACTATATTTAAGATAAATATTATAGATTGATAAACTCTAACCTGAAGACAAAAATATAGTGAGACTCTGAGACTTTTCTCTCTAACTGTAAAATCTTTGGTTTCTTTCACCATTTACTGAATTCTCTTGCCAGTGATGAGGAAGACCAAGCCAAATAAAAAATGATAATGACGTCTTCAGAAAGCCATTAAACTAAGACAATGACCTCTAATTCTTACTTCAATGTCATAACATCATCCTATGACATTACTTTAAAAAATTCTAACTTTTAGAGTAAAAATACAGCCAGATGATGATGATGGTGATGGCGATGATGATGATGACAACCATGATTATGTATATTGTTTTATATGGTGTCATTCTCTGATATCTACATGGAATTGCTTCTAAGACCCCACATGATATTAATTGTAGAAGAGTCAAGCTCCATCTATAAAATGTCTTACTGTTTATGTATAACCTTTGCATATTCTCTACTAGGTTTAAATAATTGCCAGTTTACTTATTTTAATATAGGATAACAATAAAAATATACGTACATATTAATACAGATTGGGTTAACTAGCAGACAATGAAAGCTCAGATATCAAATGTTGATTCTATTTATGTGCATCTACACATATATGTACACATACAACTAAGAAAGAGAGAGGTAGGAAGAGAAAGAGTTGCTATCAGCCCTTTCTTGGAAAGATTCCCACCCCCTCTGTATACAAACCTCATGCTGAATTAGATCCTAATGATTCCCTCTTGATGACTGAGAAAAGGACTGTCTGTCAAAGCTGCTCAGCACACAGGAGCATAGTCTTAAACGTTAACATGATCAGTGCCATAATTTGACATTTTACAAAGGACAAATTTCCTTGGTGGCTCTCATTTATTCGGGAAACTCCAGAACTTGCTGAGAGAGGCTTTCAGCCCTGGTCAGGAGGCGTCTGCACTGGAAAGCATTTTGCAGAATGCTGCCTAATCTGACCTAGTCCCTCCGAGGAGACCTTATGGGAACACTGGAACTGAGTGAACGGCAGCAGGCCATATGAACAAGTGCTCAAAATAAAACTCAGACCCCTCCTTGTTCCGAGTCGCTGATATCAGTCTAGCTGTTAGTCAATTTGTTATTCTTATTGAGATTAATCTATAAAATGAGGATAGCACTAGTTAGCATTATAAAATGGTCAAAAGAATGAGGTGTTCCTAGTCAATCTTGGTTCTAGGAGAAAGAATTTTTTAAATAAAAATTGTTACCATATCTTCAATTCTATGAACCTGCACACTTATGATTACTTGATCTTTGACAAAGGAGCTAAAACCATCCAGTGGAAAAAAGGACAGCATTTTCAGCAAATGGTGCTGGTTCAACTGAAGGTCAGCATGTAGAAGAATGCAAATCAATCCATTCTTATCTCCTTATACAAAGCTCAAGTCCAAGTGGATAAAGAACTTCACATAAAACCAGATACACTGAAACTAATAGAAGAGAAGGTGGGGAAGACTCTAGAATACCTAGGCACAGGGAAAAAGTTCCTCAACAGAACACCAATGACTTATGCTCTAAGATCAAGAATTGACAAATGAGACTTAATAAAATTGCAAAGCTTCTGTAAGGCAAAGGACATTGTCAATAAGACAAAATGGCAACCAACTGATTTGGAAAAGATCTTTACCAATCCTACATCTGATAGAGGGCTAATATCCAATATATACAAAAAACTCAAGAAATTATACTCCAGAGAACCAATAACCCTATTAAAAATGGGGTACAGAGCTAAATAAATTCTCAACTGAGGAAACTCAAATAGCCGAGAAGCACCTTAAGAAATGCTCAACATCCTCAGTCATCAGGGAAATGCAGATCAAAACAACCCTGAGATACCATCTCACACCAATCAGAATGGCTATGATCAAAAACTCAGGTGATAGCAGATGCTGGCAAGAATGTGGAGAAAGAGAAACACTCCTCCATTGCTGGTGATATTGCAAGCTGGTACAACCACTCTGGAAATCAGTCTGGTGGTTGCTCAGAAAATTGGACATAGCATTACCTGAGGATCCAGCTATACCACTTTTGGGCATATACCCAGAAAATGCCTCAACATATAACAAAGACATATGCTCCACTATGTTCATAGCAGCCTTATTTATAATAGCCAGAAGCTGGAAAGAACCCAGATGCCCTTCAACAGAGGAATGGATACAAAAAATGTGGTACATTTACACAATGGAATATTACTCAGCTATTAAAAATAATGAATTTGAGAAATTCTTAGGTAAATGGATGAGTTAACCCAATCACAAAAGAACACACAGGGTATTTACTCACTGATAAGTGGATATTAGCCCAAAAGCTTGGGATAGCCAAGACTCAATTCACAGACCACATGAAGCTCATGAAGAAGGAAGACCAAATGTGGATGCCTCGGTCCTACTAAAAGGAGTAACAAAAATACTCAAGGGAGCAAATATGGAGACAAAATATGGGACAGAAACTGAAGGAGGGCCATTTGGAGACCATTCCACCTGGGTATCCATCCCATGTACTGTCACCAAAGGTAGACACTGATGTGGATGTCAGGAAGTGCATGCTGACAAGAGCCTGATATAGCTGTCTCCTTAGAAGTCTGCCATAGTCTGACACATTCATAGGCAGATGCTCACAGCTTACCACTGATCTGATCAAGGGTTTCCCAATGGAGAAGTTAGAAAGAAGACTGAAGGAGCAGAAAGGGTTTTTGGCCCCATGAGGAGAGCAACAATACCAACCAACCAGAGTTACTAGGGTCTAAACCAACAGCCTGGGAGCACACAGGGAGGGACCCATGACTCCATCTGTACATGTAGGGGAGGATGGCTTTGTTGGGCATAGGTGGGAGAGAAAATCCTTGGTCCCATGAAGGCTGAACACCTAATGGGGGTGAATTCGAGGGTGGGGAGGTGGGAGTGGGGGGATAGGTGGGGGCACATCCTCATAGAAGCATGAGGAGGTAGGATGGAATAGGAGGTTCCTGGGTGGTGGGGGATATGAGGGTAAGGAGATAAAATCTAAAATGTAAATATAATATCAATAAAAGAAAGAAAGAAAGAAAGAAAGAAAGAAAGAAAGAAAGAAAGAAAGAAAGAAAAATTCAAATAAAAAAATTGTTACTGTGAGGTCTAACATTCAAGTCATTGGCCATGTCTATTATAAATAAAAGCAATGAATACACTTTGGTTATTAATTTTCTCCTGTGACCCTCCACAGTGAAATTATGACTCAGCCTACATTTAAATGTATGTTAACACTACAGCAACTAAGACTGTGTAACCCAATACTCTCCCTTTAGTGGTTTAAATCTGACCCAGATTTAACTTTAACCAAAGAGCTACCATTATGATTCTTGTTTTTTGAAACAACTGATTTTATCTTGTTCCTAAGTATTAATAACAATTTATATTTCACCTGAGAGCTCAGCTTCCCTCAAGTCCCCATGTCTACTCTTACTTTGTGAATCAAATCCATCTTAGGGTCACCCAGACACCCTATGACCTGTGTACTCCAAGATATTTAACAAATAGACTTTCACCTTGATATTCCTTTTTACAACCTCTTCTTAAAACTTCTTGTTTCTTCTTCTATTTCTGCTAAAATTAACAGGCAGTCGATAGGTATCTTGAAATATATGATAATGCACAGCTCATTTAAGTGAAAACACTATGAGATTTGGATATTAAAGTAACAGTTCATGAGCAAAAGGGGCTGTAGATTGACTGAGTCTGATAGGAGCTTATTTATTAAAGTTTTATATGCAGAGAAAATTAACTGGACTGCAGAAATTAACCCAGGCAAGAGGAGGCAAGTAGTCTGTGGACCAGTGTCCCAAGGGGATGTGATGAAAAGAGTGTTAAACATGTCGTAGCATGTCAGTATCTAGGGTTGTTAGAGGTTAGTGATGACTCGGTCAAGGTAATAAGGCATCCCTCTTTAGAAAAATCTATTACCTGTGTAAGAAGCTCAACCAGGAGTGGAGTGGGTCAGTAGGTATACATTTATCAATAGTGCAAAAGGATAAATAGGAAGTGAGATCTAAATATCAAAGGGGACAAGATATACTATATAAGAGTTTGCTGTATGCCCAACAGTTGTCAGTGTAGAAACTTCATAGTAATTAAGCTCATTGCAAGTCACATGTCAATATGAGCAGATGGCTCCCTCTAAACACAGAAGACACTGATCAGAGCTTATGTCACCTAGACTATTGCTAGTGGCTCTTAGAGAGAGGAAGAAGACAGTCCATTTCCTAAGTTGGAGGGAAGTAATTTTGAGTGTGAAGTTCATGAGAACAATGGAATGGAAGGGCTCAGGCTGCAGTGAAGAGCATGGGAGTCACACCTTTCTCAGGAACTTTGGTGATGTCTCACGGGGAATTGAGACTGAGCTCTGTAAGACATATCAAGCCAATCACAAGGTATGCTCCAGTCCTCTCAGGCATGGTAGAACCTTGTTGAGAGCTACAAGGCACATCAACACCTAGGAAGCCCTCTTGAAACTAGCTGGAGTTTCAGTCTCTGTTACTTTGCTCTTATTTCTCATCTTTACATTTGCCTTCCAGTTCCTAATAGATTTTAAGGTCCTACAATCTATCAGTTATGCTTTGGGCCTATTTTCCTTGAACACCCAAAAAGCACATCCATGGACTTTCTGTGATTGGTAACTTTGTCATCATCATTAGGATAAACATTTGTCCTCTTATGTTCTTTGGAAATTCTCCATTACCCATGATTCCAAATTCCATAAGAAAGAAAGACTTTAAAACTATGCGAATATTGGCTCATTATCCTAGACTCTTGAAGACAAATTCAACCAATGCTATATATTAGGGCACTTTAATTTACTTTGTGTCTTACTAGTATGTTAGCAATACATATAGATAAGTTTATTTTGTCTGATATTTTCATGGTGCATATAGCAAAAATGAATCATCCTTCAGTTACCTTAGCTGGTGGGAGCACAGTATGAGGATATAAAGTGTAGGTGAAACATCTCCAGAGTAACATCCTTGGGTATTAGGAGAGGTAGAATGTTATTCTTTGATTTCAGCAAACTGTTACAAGGTCTGCAGACTGAGATACCCAGCACAGGCCATCCTCACTGTACTGGGATAATCTCTTTCTGAAAGTTGCATACTGGATCTTCCCTCAGTTTTACAAATTGCTCTTCTTGGCTTACCCTATTCCCTTCTGTTTGTTACTTTATTCCATGTATGTGTTTCTCATCTGACAAGAAGAATTATGTGGCTAAAAATTGCAGAGGCAAGCCTCATTGCATACCAGTTTTAGTATTTTAAATATTGTGCCTTGTGCAACTATTTGAAGTTATTACTTTAGGTGGAGCTCTGGAGGAAGCAATACCAAATGAAAACATCACTAAATACAAAGAGAAGAAGACAAGATGAAGAAGAAACCTGGGTGTGTTTTAGATTAAATAATAAAGACAAACCAGTGCATATTTTTAAAAAGAACAATACAAGATAACAAAAGATATTAGTTGAGGACAAAATTTTTAAAATGACACAATGACTTAATTAAGAATAGGAATCAAGATGGAATTTGCTATAGGTGAAAGGAGGGAATTCTAGATAACTTCTGATATTAAATTTCAGAGGTATGTAAGATGTGAGGAAGCACTACTTGAAGTGAAGATGTTAGCATATTGACAGTAAGATGTTTCACCAGATTATCAGAACTTCACTTATACCCTTCTGGAATGCCAGTTCCTAACCCATTGTCAAAACCTTAATGATAGAATAGTAATTCAGAAACATTATGAATATATTCAACTAAAGAACCATGTGTTTTCCTCATTACCCCTTTAAATACTTTATTATTATATAAAAATATTTAATTTTCAAAATGATTAATTAATATTTAAAGCCATTTCAATGCTGGCAAAATATGTCTATTACAATATATTTTTTCAGATGCCTTGGGGAAAATATTTTTCTGTTTCAAAATATACATAATGCATAGCAAGTTCACCAAATCCGAAAATCTATATGACCCAGAAACAATTAATTAGGGAGCTTGCTTCATTAGTAAAGGGTCAGGATGAGAGTGATCTATCTACGAATAGCTTGTTATCTATCAGATTGTAAAAAACCCAAGACATATGCCAGAGTTCTTGTATCTCAAACTACAGAGGGTTGATAAAGGCCTGCTAGAAGAGAGTTTATAAAGGTCCACCTTACTAAACACAGTCTAAATGGTCCCTCGGTACTAGTTATTAAGAAAAAGTTGATAGAATTTGTTATCTTGAGAATAAAGCAAATGTTAAGTTTTGATAGTTTCTCTAAGATACATAATTGCTTCCAATAAACTCTTTTAAGACTAAGCAAGAGCCCGTTTCTTCCCTCCTGCTTCGGTTATTTTCCCTCTTATTCACTGTAATTAAATTCTCCCCAGGCAAACAAGCTTCCCTACCAGGCAGGTATTCCCAGTTCCTCCTAGTTCTAATCATCATATTCTCACCAGCTCCACATTGACGATTTAAGTTCTACACATACAGATTTGTTCTAATTTGCCAAACTTTTAATTACCCCGCTAACCTCTGATTCTACAAAGGAGACTTAATGTGTCAGACCTTCTGGTACGCAGACCCCGCCTAACCTCTTGGCTGCATCCTACGCAAGGAACTGAACATTTTGCAAGAGTCATTAAAGCACTGGCTGAGTGCTGTTTACCTGTCTACTTTTTGATAACCCAAGGAGTCTTAATGTTCCGAGACATTTTGTTCCTGGAAGGCATTAGTACTCTAAAATTTGAGAATATCTTTCCATGTCTCCATAACTATAACTTAATGTGTACTTGACTAGCGGGGTTTCTAGACCACTCTAGGCAGAGAAAAATACACAAGGAGCTTGTCAACAATCATGAAATATAAAACAAGGAAATATAATCATCTTTCAATTCTGCCTAAATTCTGATTTGTCATTTGCCTTACATAGGCTGTTACTCCTACTCCCAGGGCATTGGACCTCCATGTAGCTTGACAAATTAAAACTTGTGAAAGCTTTCTGACTTTAAAAGTCATAGTTTAAAGAATGACCACAAATTACAAATGGGTAGGAAGCATTATAGACAATTCCCTTTAGTTTGAACACAACAATCCTAACAATACTAAGTTTCCTTTATATAAAATGTATTATGACCTCTACTGCTTTTCCTTAAAGGATATTGTCTGAGAAAGCAATACTATCCACAGAAGCATTTCCAACAAACTAAATTGATAATAAACACAAAAGCACAGTATATATGATAGTGCATATGTTTTTATGTCTGATATGTTTTACTTAATGATAATTCAGAATTTTCAAAGCCATGCATATTTAAACTCTCAGCATGTGTCATGTTAAATGCCTCAATAATTGCTTTTAAAAAAAATAAAGCTTTTCATTCCCATCTTATGTATAGGTAAAATATTTATTAAGAAACTCTTGCACATGTTTTGCTTATTTTCATGTAGGTTTTTATAAACACTATTATTTTTATGAATGGAAGTTCAGTGCATTAATTCCATACACTTACTATATTACAAATCCAAAGTAAATCTTTATTATTGTTTCTACATCAGAATACCATTACAGGAGACACTGTGGTGATTGCGTTTCTTTAGTTCCATTGTTTTATAATATTTCCCTTTTCAGTGTATTAAGTTAGAATGGCAATTAATATAAAAATAGCATTGGCCAGAAATGGGCTTAATAACATCAAGCTCAATGAGTATGCTTTGTTCAGAAGAATCATTCTTAGAAAGACTACGGTAACATTTAAAATCTGTAAATATTAGTTTGTCATCCTAGCTTATAAAATGATGGATATGGGAAACAATAAGTGTTAATATATAAAAGAGTATCTGAGTTGTAGGTCAGAAAGTATTTTTATCCTGTAATATTTATAGTGAATTCAGCTTCAGTTCCGGAGCCCTCATCCCTTGAGGTTTTCTTTGAGACCCAGGCTTAAATGAACCAGAAAACCTCAAATTCAAAACTCATCTCACATTGCCAAGCTTTACATGGTTTCTGCCTAAAATAATAAATCAAACTTGAAATTCATCCCAGATTTGTTGAAAACTCTAATTTCATGAAATCACTAAGGTCCTGAAGCTATAATGAGACTTGTGATAAACGTCAAGCAGATATGGAAATCAGAAATCAGATTTAAAAACACAATAAATTCCTATAGTTACAATGAAGCAAGCTACTGGTAAACCATCTCTGTTCATCTCTGTCTCTACAAAGAAAAATTATCATAATAGTATAGGTAATTAGCATCAGATATTTAGATGACATCACAGTTGATATTAAAAATGTGTGTTGTTCACAATGTCTTTCCTCTTGAACCAGAAGAGAAGCAGAGGCAGAGCTAGTAAGGATCCTGGTTTTTATCTTTTCTAGTTTGCCATGAAATTTCAAAAGATCTATTTTTTAGTAATTGATAATTAAAAATGTAGGTTTTCTTGCTCCCATGGGAATGATAATAGAGTCAACATGGAGACAAAAGTAGGAAGAATCTATTTATTATAAATGTATTGAATTTTACTCCAAAATATGACAAAGGATGAATCTTCAGACATTTAGAACTTCCAATACCAGAGAATAGCTACTTTGTATAATAAAGGAAGAATTAGTTTGTGTGACAAAAAACAAAAATCATGGCAACAAAAAAGCCCTCTCTTTGTCAACAAAATTGCACAAGAAATCCATAACTCTTAACTATAAGCTTTGTCTAAGTGGAGCTTAGATATTCAGATGGGAACTGTAGTTTACATTGAAAATCACAAAGGAAACAATCAAGCACTTTGATCCAGTAGCAGAGAAAATGTTGGAACCCAGTATTTTAGTTCTTGGAAATTTCTCCAAGGGAGTTCTCAAAAATAATCCATGATGCACTTGAAATGTTAAAAAACAAATTGGTTATATGCTTGTTAATCCTAGATGTGTATAAAATGTTGTCTGTATATATTACTTTGTTATAGGTTATATAGGAAAGCCTTTGTATAACAAAAATATATACATCCTGTAAGGAAACATGTATGAGAGAAATAGAATTTAACATATATTCGAGTAGACTGGTTCATGGGCATATAGTATCATGTTAATCAAAAGTACTACACCAGTTAAACTCCATGTAAAGGCTTCTTAGAAAATGAAATGTACAACAAAATTCACCCAAACTATTTAATGGTGTAATGTGTCTAATCATATCATACAATTGCCATTTATTTTGTGACATTAGCACATCAGTCATTTTAAAGAGATCACAGTTTTATATAATAATTGACATGATTCTTAAAAACTCCTTCAACTTCTTCCAGAAGGGAAGAGACAGAATGATGAACTATTTTATACACTCTAAGTTCACTATACTTCGTTATGATTTTTCATTCTTACCTCTCATGACAGCCTGCTGCATAGTTCAGAGGTAATATCATTGGAATTACTATGGGAGCTGCATGAAAGTCAAAGCAAATATTGAATACTGAAATGGTGATCATTGAAAATCAATTTTAAAACAACGACACTCAAATAAACATTTAAAAGACACTCTCTATGGTCTGTTATGCAAACAGAAAGCAGTGTAAACATCCATGCAGGCTCATTGTTTCACAACTCATGGAGAAATCTGAAAGCGCACCACGGCTCTTAGCATAAAGGAGGATGGCACATACCTAAGGGTTTTATTGTAGTTTCTAAATAATATGTTCTTTGCTATTTTTAAATTCATAAGAAACCCAGTATTACCTAAACAGTATTTTCATGATTTGCATATTTTCAGACAGAGCAATGATCCTTTCGCTAAGATGAGATGTACTATGATTTTGTGCCCCTTTCCAAACTCATTAAATACCTCATTGTTTACACGTTATACTCGATGCCTGTGTAAAGACAGAGAAGATAGAAGACCAATCAGACAATCTTTCCCAACTCTTGTCCAAGTACAGCATCTTCCAAGACAGATATCCATCCATCCAATTACTCTTTCTCGAACATGTGGTCCATATGAGGTCTCTTCAAGGTATATAAACAAAATGAATGAAACTAAGTGAAATGTGTGTGTATTCAAAATTACATTGTAGAAAGACAGTCATAGCATAATAAGATTAATATATTAATTAATCTAATGTGTTTTAGAAGCAATATGTAAATTTATGTTTGGGAATATGGGTGTGAAAGATAAGGAGAGAAAAAAACAAGTGACAATTTTGAATAATAATCCATCATACGATAGAATATTTGTGGAAAATTTGAGTTAGCCTCAAGTCAGACAACCATGAAAACTTTTGAATTACACTTGAGGTGAAATCACATAGACAGAAAATACCAAGAAGAAACATCACAAAGAGCAAATTAGAATATAATGTGTCTGCCGGGCGGTGGTGGAGCACGCCTTTAATCCCAGCACTTGGGAGGCAGAGGCAGGCAGATTTCTGAGTTTGAGCCTAGCCTGGTCTACAGAGTGAGTTCCAGGACAGCCAGGGCTATACAGAGAAACCTTGTCTGGAAAACCAATATATATATATATATATATATATATATATATATATATATATATATATATATATTTAATGGGTGCTACCAAATCTAACATATACATTAGAATCTAAAGACGATGATAGGGCTAGTGATTAAAAAAAAATGAACATAACAAGTGTACTGAGAACCTTGGATAGCATGAAGGATAAACAACTTCAGTGATGGGCACAAGTAAATCTTTTTAACGAGTAAACAATGTTATCCTGCTAGTGACCCAGAGAGACTTTCAAAATGGAGCTTCCCTTGTTGAAGCATACACTGGGGACTTATGTGATCCTAGGAAGGTTAATCAGATTAATTAAAAGTCATGGCAATTCTGGGTTCAACCCATTAACACAGAGGACATAAAAATGAAAACTTAAAAATTATTAGTGACAGAGAATTAGCCTTTGGAAAGCCTTAGAGATAATGCAATATACAGGGATGTTAACATCAAAAGATATGTCACCAGGAAAGTAAAAATTAGATAGAATTGGAGAAAGGAACAAACTCTGAATAATATTTATCTATAAAATTCATAGTACATAGCTTATATAGTAAAAAGAAAAAAAGAGCTTAGTGAGTAGGCTCAGTAATGAATAACATACTACTTATAAAAGATATATTTATTTGAAAAAAATTCTTATAAGGTTGAGAGAATTAATATAATCCACAGAATTTCTGAAAAAATATAATAACAAATTTTATAAAATAGTTTCCTATTATTCTATCAAATGAATGAAAAATTCAATACACACAAACTAGTGCCAATTAACAGAGGAAAAGAATGCACATTAAGCAGTTACTGTTAATTGGTAGAATATACTGAGTGTTCATAATTATAATTAATAAATAAAATAAGTATTAATAACTATTTTAAATATAAAAATTAAGAAATAATAGAATTAAGAATAATAAAATTAATAACAATAAATGCTAATGGGCAGAATAATAAATATACTGAACATTGTAAGATATAGATTTATGTAAGTTTCCTCATTAGTTAAAATTTGCCTCCAGTTTTGTGGGGTATATGAAAAACTATGTCACCTTAGAATTATTTTTGTTCCAATTTTCATGCATGAGATCAAGGGACAACAAAGTTATGATTTGCAATAGTTCTGTAGAAAGAGAGTAAATGTTAAAAACTATGAAATTCTGCATTTCTGTTTTCATATTATAGTGTAAACCTATTTCAATTCTTAAATGTTTAACTAATCACCTCCCTTCCTTCCTTCCTTCCTTCCTTCCTTCCTTCCTTCCTTCCTTCCTTTCTTCCTTCCTTCCTTCTTTCCTTCCTTCTGTTGTTCTGTTCTTTTCTTTTTTCCCTTTGAATTGGCCAGAATTTTGTAATGGCTTTCAAATTCCTAGATGATGTTTAAAAATACAAGGCATTCAAGATGATAACAGTTGATCATTTCCCAAGCAGACATCCCTTCCATTCTCTACCTAGCTGAATGTAGTCTCAGAATTTGTATGTTGGTTGATATTTGGGATCCCCAGATACTTGACTGTCTCAAATTTCTTCCTTTACTTGAGAAGTTTTTAATTATGGCTCTCGGAGTCCATTATCCTTGAGGAGAGTTTTACATTATGATTTCATTAAAATGTACTCCAGGCTTCCTTAATATTCCTTTGAAGAGCCAGCACCATCTCCTTTTTGCTATCCAGCTCCTTGTTCACAGGGTGAACAAGGTATGCAGTGGTATAGCCTCTCTTTATCTCTCTCTGTCTTTCTCTGTCTCTGTCTCTTTCTCAGTCTCTGTCTCTCTATGTCTCTCTCATTCTCTCTTTATGTACATATCTCGGTTTTTCTCTTTACCCATAAACCTATAATAAACTTCTCTTTAAAACTTAACCTAGATGCCAAAACAGAAAAAGTTTTACTATTTTATTATCAATAGAAATTAATATAGTTTCATTTATAGTTTGATATTTGAAGTATCACGATTCATTAGTTTCATAAACTACTTCTATGCTATCACCATGATTCATCTCATGATATACTATTGAAGGAAACAGAGACAATATGTTTTAAGTATGTTAGTAAAACAAATTTGGGGGTGGTGAGACATAATTTCTCTCTGTATACCTGGCTATCCTGAAATTTTCTTTGTAGATGAGGCTGGTCTTCTTAAACTGAGAGAGCTGTATGCCTCTGTCTCCTGAGTTCTGTGATTAAAGACCTATGACACCACCTCCTGGCATTAAAATATGTTTTTATATGTTCATTTTATGGACTTGAAAAGTTACTACAGTACATATTTTAAAGTCCTCAGTACAATTGTCAGGAAACACATAGCATAGTAGATGATTAAGAATATCAAATTGCCGCGTTTAGTTCTAATTCTAATCTAAGAATTTAACTCCATCAAAAATATTTTTTGCTACTAAGAAGAAACTCCAATGTTAAAAACGTGTATAGTTTTCCCCAATATTTCTAAGTATCTTCCTTCTTTTCTCATTATGATGAAAATATTTTGGGGACAACACCTGGGGCACATGATCTAATATCAATAACAATTCAGTTTCTTCCTTGATGCATCTATGTCAATAAAAATTTCATCCTTAATTTAATCAGATTAGATGCATAAAATGGTCACTCACAATCTTAAATCTCTCCAATAGAGTTTTTAGTTACTATATTTTCCATATTTGAAACACAGGATTTTGTTTGTTTGTTTGTTTGTTATGTAGAAACCCTCACAGGTTTGCAGCTAAGAAGACAGGCCACTCATGAAGCTAACTTCCTGGAACCTGAATCATGAGCAAGGTTCTCAGAAGACAGCAGAAACTAGAAACAGAGTGTCTTCATTTTACCCTGAAGGACCTTTGAAGTGAATATGACCACAGGTGAGACTGGTAAACACTAAACAATCTGTAAGTAATTACTTTCTCATCTGAAATCAAGCATTCTGCTGAAGCTCAAACCATGTTTTCGTAATCTCTCAGTTGCTTTCTTTGAGGAACTGCTGCAAATTGGACTACTTCATTTTTATAATTTTTAACATAGTTTGGAAGATGCTGCTAAGAATATTTCCTAGATGAATGACTTTGTGTTCAAGAACCATTTAGTTTCTCTTTTTACCTTATTTTTCTATGTAATAGATTAGCAGGATTAGGTAGGTACAATATTCAACTAGTGAAGGAAACACAAATGTAGAAATGTCCCCAATAAGCTAAAATGATCATTCATATTTTACTATAAATTTCAAATGTCAACATAATTTAAATAAATGACATTTACTTTTAATCTTGAATATGTTGTAGAGAGATTGTTAATGTTAATATACTTTAAAAAATAAAGGCACAATTCATGTACAGGGTAGCAAAAAATGAATATCTTCACCCATATTTATAATTCCACTGAAATTTCATACCAAGCATCGTGCTAGCTCTCAAATAAAGCACAAAGTAGACAAAGAAGAAAGTAAAAATTGGGAGAGGAGAGAGGATATTGTCATACTAGATCAAGAGCTAGTCATACTTAACTTTATTACATAGTAGAAATAAGGAGAGAGAGAGAGACAGAGAGAGACAGACAGACAGAGAAAGAGAGAGACAGAGAGAGAGAGAGAGAGAGAGAGAGAGAGAGAGAGAGAGAGATCCGAGCATGAATGAATGCATGTAGCAACAGATTCTGTAAGAGATGGAAAAGACAATAGTAAATATGGAATCAGATTATATTTTGTAAAATGAAACCAGAAGTATTTTTCTAACATTTAAGTTTGTTTGTTTTGTTTTGTTTTTGCTAAATAAGATAAATTCAGATCTTTTCCAAGTGTTTTTTGTTAAATTGGTTTGCTTTTCTTTGAAAACAGGGGATCATGTAGCCAAGGCTGGCCTCGGGTTCTTTATGTGAGGATTACTATGAACAGTTCAAGGTTACTGTGAACTTCGGGTCCTCTTTATTTCCACTTCCTAAACACTGAGATTATGAACACGTGTCACCATGCCCAGCTAGATATGAATTCTCAGAATTAGCACATCAGACCAGTATTTCTTAATTCAGTGCCTGATATATTAGTTTAAGGGACATTGCTTCAGTCTAATTACAATGACTAAGGCAAAGGATTCTATTTTGAGTTATAAGCCATCCTTTTAACTCAGGTCCAAAGTAAACTAAAAAGAAGTATTAGCTTTATTATTCAGTAGAGTTCAAGACACTGATTTTATGTATTTTCTTTTCAAAGTAAATCAATATTTCAGCAGTATGAATTAAACAGGAAGCCTACTTATTTGTAAAATACTGGAAAGATGTTCAACTCTACTGGAGGCCATAGATGTAAATACAAATTCTATGAGTCCACTCACTTGGACAGCATCTTGCATTCCCAGAACCTTATAATGACTCTAGGAATACCAGAGGTTCTAATAAATCCCTGTTGCTATGGTGGCATGTCCCCTATCTAGTCTCCTTCCTCTAACATCTGAAGAAAGTTATACTTCTGTTCCTTTCAGTAGAAATTGTTACCTAGACTAAATAATTTAACTTATATATAGGATGTTTCCAAAATGTAGAGGTTGTGCTTAGAAAATGCACATTGGAAAGCATATATTAGGCAATCATTTAACAGATAATTATAAAAGTTAATGCCTATTGAATCAATTAATTTAAAAATAAAGAAAAAAGAAAACCTAAAGTTAGTCATCAAAACATAAGCAGTGTTAAAATTAGGTCCTGTTTACATTTCACTGTGAAATTTACTTTCCACCATTTGGGAGTTTACAAAGAAGAAAAAAAAACCCTCTTTATTTAAGAATATTTTTCCATGTTTAATTTTAGTTGTACATTTTTCATTTTTAGATTATTATTTTTTATTTGAATCTGTAAAGCTGCTAGAAAATGTGGAATACATCACTGAGGTAATCATCTGCTGTTTTACCATTTCCTTCTGGTGCCAGCTAAAATTAAAATGGGAATATCAATGTTTAGAGATTTGTTAGGCACGATTCAAAGAGCATCAGAAAGAAAGGTTTCCCAGAGAAATCTTTCCACACACACTGAACAGGCAACCAATTTTAGATGCTATTCTTTCAGGTTCCCCAAATCTGTTTAATATTTTTTTTCCTTTACAAAAGTTCAGTTTTAATTAGAGCACCAATGGAACAAAGTATTATAGCTTCTCTTCTATAATTTAAATATGGAAAAAATACAAAGCAGTTCACTATCTCCCCCAAATTATTATAGGGTTAGCTAGTTTCCTGCTCTAGTAATACAAAAATTGTAGCACCAAAGACGTATCTCATTTTCCAAAGTTTCTAAGCAAATAAATGAACTACTCTGTAAAAGTATTTTATTACAACAATCTCTAGTTTGATCCAATACTTTGGATAATATGTCCTTTTTAATGGTTTTCTATTGTACACACATATACCACAGATCTCTTGATGGACATGGAGGTTGATTCCATGTCTTATTGGTTGTGAATAATGCAGAAAATCAATCAAACAAACATTAATGTGCCAGATTCAGAAAGATGTGTAAGCTTCTCTCATATGTAAAATAGGAGGAGAGGGAGAAGGACAAGAAAGAAAATGAAGAGAGGAAAGAATATTGAGATAAAGAAAGAGGAAATGAGATGAAAATAAAATAGAGAATTTTTAGAAATAGACTGGGGAGGCAGTGGGAGGTCTGACAGGAGGTAGTGTGAATGAATAGAGGAATAAATACTATCACAGATAAAAGTGATTCGTTTCCTATAGTTCTCAAACACCCTAGAGAGGATGATTTGAAAGTATTTTCCCAATGTCTCAGGACATCTGATATCAGATCACATAGGTTTGCTTACACGATAGTAACAAGGACATCCTCATCTAGTCCCATTAATTGGAAGCAAGGAAGTTCTATGCTGCACCAATCGTAGCCAGGTAATCATTTTCCAATAGTGGAACACTTGTCAGCTACATGGCCTTTGAATGCTAGGCTTGTATGAACCATAAAGTTCATGTAAGCTGCTGTCATACTAAATGAGACTTCTAGATTCAGTACCTTCTTTGTATTTGGGCAGGAGCACAGCACAAAGGCTATAGCTGGCATAACTATGGGGACTGGAGGTTTTGTACACAAGATCTGTCTGTACACATGAGACATGTTACATATTAACATTTACTAAATAAACAAATAGATATTAAGACGTTTGTTCTAAGTAACCATGATACATTGACCTGTAGCTAAGAGAAAGTCAGAATAAGTACATTGCAGGGAACAAACTTTAAAGTCTTGGAAATCACAAGTATTTATAATACTAAGCAATAGTACAAAAACATTTCATTTAGAAACTAACAATGGTTTAAATATGCATATATGTGCATATTTGCACAGTTGCATCTTTGTTAATAACTTAAATTATATATAATGTATATAACGTGTGTGTGTGTGTGTGTGTGTGTGTGTGTTTGTGTGAATGTCTGTGTGTTAGGGGAATTTCTCCAATAGAGATTTTATTTAAAAAATTGATAAAAACTGAAAGCAACCAGTAAAATCTCAATGGCCTCTCAGTTAAGCTCTGATGGCTCGGCACTTGCTGTGTACTGGCGAAAGCTTAAGGATGACATTAGGGAGTCATTTTGAGGTCAAGAGAATAGGAAGGGAAAGTTGACAATTAATTTTAGAAATGAGGAATGGTGAAAGCTATTTCAATTACAGTTTAACAGACTAATGGGATAATATTTATTGCCAAGGAATCAACGGATTAAGTTCTGTTTTTTTCAGGAAACAATTAATACATACTCTACCACCTGCTAAGGACATTCAGAATATGGTTTGGGATTCTTTTATCTTCAATAGAAAGCAGTCCTTGGTTTGGGGAAATTTAAATCCTAATAGTGATTGTTCCATTTGGCATATAAAAGGAGAAGAGAAACCTCAAGTTTTGCGGATGGCAGGTAATTGGCCTAGGCACAGAAGTAGATCGGATTTTCTTCACTTCTGTTCATGATTGGGGTCCTCAAACTTTCATCATATACAAAGACAAGACTGGATTGTACTTGGAGGATGGATAGCTGAATAGGTAGGTGTCAGTTGTCCTCAGGAACCCCTACCCCAGTCTAGCACCAAGCGAATAAACTTGTAAAGTCAACTTTAGACTACCCAGTAGCCAGTCACCAAACATCAGTGTTTATCGACTATGCAGCCAAAATTGTTAGATATGGAAGCCCTAAAGCCTCTCTATCATGAAGAGTAAGAGGACATTGCTCTTATACTTCTCACTGATGTTGTAGGGTACAAAACTACAAGTCCATTTTGTCTGCATTGTGTTGAAAAGACAAAGCAGGAAAAAAGAGCAGAAAAGCCATGGATGCACTGATGGCGGAATACATGCCTGGCATGTACAAGGCACTAGATTTTAGCCCCAGGACAACAAATTAAGTAAAACAAGGAAAGTTTTTAAATCTTTTGAAGCTAGAAATTTTTAAAGCAATTTCATCCCACTACAAACGTATCAGTAAGTGGTTTCTAGATGATAAATATTTGCCCCACTAATTGTTCAAAAGTTTGCCATTAGTGTTTTCAAATTAGTTTTAAAGCTGGCCTATTGGAAAAGTCAAAGGAGGTGAAGTCCTGAGGAAATGACATGAGATAACATTGTATATAATAAAGTGCCCTAAGAGTAAACAACCTGAACATTGTCATGTTAAGTAATTGTGTGGCATTCAGTAGATAATGACTTAATGCTAAAATAAGTACAACCTGTGATAGCTGGGCAGGATATTTATTGATCTTCAATAACCCATGAAACCCAAGAAACTTTCTTTCTTCTCTTTTTGTTGCATTTTGCTTTGGTTTGTTATGCATTATTTATAAGCCAGATTCCAGACTCCCAGATCATTAGTCAATAACTACTTAAAATAAGCATTTTTATCAAACTCATGTCAAGTATCATTTTGCCATTTTGATGTGACTCGCATCACATGTAGATGTGATTTGTTTAGATTGCAGCCAAGGGTACCTGCTGACTTTCATTATCTAAAGTTCCAAATGCTGTTTTGGACACAGTGAGCTTCCTTCCCAACCCCAACACTTAAAATAAACCGATAAGTTGAAAATCTGGTAGAAATTGTACAGCAAAAGCTTGTTATCCCCACTGATGATGAACATCCCACTGATCTGAACAGGGATTAAAAGAGTGTTAGGAAGCTGTTTAAGAGACTGCCAGAGGCTTTAGCACAATGGGAGTGTGGCTTAAATCATATGGAGCACCTGTTACACAATTAACCTGGAAAAAGTATTTGCTGTGGGAAAGTTTTACAGAATTTTAGATCATTGGTTTGTTCATTCATGTAGGCTGTGTCTACCATGTGTCTATCATCATAGTAGCATCTAGGGATGAAAATGTAAACATTATTTTTCTTTAAAGAGGTAATGTGATAAACCAATAAAAAGAATTCAACAAAGATGTATTGTGAGTATTGCGTGAATGCGTGTGCTCATAAAATGTATGTTTTGTGAGATTTTTTTCCTTTAAGTAAAGGATAGATTTCACACAATGCTTGCAATCCTTCTTTCTAGTATTTTTTCCTGTTTTCAAATACTTTTGTTTCTCTCTTGTTAGTATATTTTATATGAGACATAGATAAATATTACCAAACAGAATAGGATCCCCTAGGTTCCATGAAAATCCCAATAAGAGAACTGCAAGTCAGAAATTAAAAATTTTTTCAGTACTTGATACCTCTAAAATTTTCATTTTTCCAAGAGAAAATTATCTGTGTCTACAGTAATGGTATTTATAAAATATCATTATCTACAAGAATGCTTTGCTATTATGGCTAGGACAGCAAAAATATTCAAAACATAGCACTATTTTATATACATAGTAAGAAGGAAATGCCAAAGGGAATGTTCCTTTTTCATTCAGCATCATGTATAATCATTTACCATTTTATCATGAATCATCTAAATATTGATGACATGGGTACTATACACTACTCTGAGTCTGACTCCTGATAGTTAGAATTTGCTTACTGATACAAGGCAATGAATACATTTTCAAATGGTCAGAATAACTTAACTTTTCCCAGGAAAATTATGAGCAGCATCAATCGTTCCCGGGATAGATTCTCTCAAGTAAAATTGCTAGATCAAAACTGACAGGAAATAAAACATTGTTGGCTTAGAAACAAATTCTAAAACCACAAATATATGAATTATTTTTAAGGTGAACGTTTATAAAAGCACAAAATGTAAGTATAAACATCCTTACATAGATGCTGTTAAAACAGAAAATGACTCTTTAAGCCATCATGTTTCAGCATGTTGTAAAGGGCTATGCATTACGTTAATACTTGACAGAATAAATTTACTTTGAATAAGTAAAGAGTGCCCAGGCAGCATTTTTTTTGTTAGCTCATATAATTTTTAAAGCTGTTGTATTTCTAAACTGTTTGACATATATAATCATATAAACACCAAATACAGCTATAAAAAGAAATCCAAAATATATTAAAATGTCACAGTGCTCACATGAATATTTATGCTGACTTCATTTTATTTGATGTAACTAGGAGAGGTTAGAAGGGAGGAAGAATGCAAGCAGGCCCTAAAGAGATATCAAAATTCAGAGATAATTTTATTCTTCACAGCACAATGTAAAAGAAAAACAAAGACCTTGACTAAACCTGAATTCAGGAGCAGGGAGGGAAAGGAAATGCAGCAATAAATGTCAAACCTTCATTTATAGGTGACTGCTGGGATCCCTTGGGAATCTGAAACTTCCTAATGCTGTGACCCTTTAATACAGTTCATCATGTTGTGGTAATCTCCAACCATAATTATTCCATTGCTACCTAAGAACTTAAGTTTGGTACTATAGTGAATCATAATGTAAATATGATATTTGGGATAACTCATGCAAGCTCCAAAAGTGTCACAATTCACAGGTAGAGAACTGCTTAGTCTGTGTGATCAAATTCCAAAGCATAAACACCCCTGGTTTTTGTTTGTTTGTTTGTTTTTGTTTTGTTTTTTTCTTTTTTGCCAATAATAAAATCCCATTTGCCAGGCATGGTAGTGAACACCTTTAATTCTAGCATGAAGGAGGTTGAAGCAATTGGGTTTCTGTCAGCTTGAGGTCTGGTCTACTGGGAAAGTTCCAGGACACAGAACAGCCAGAACTACATACAAAGACCTTGTCAGAAGAAGGAGAAGGAAGGAGGAGGAGGGGGAAGAAGAGGTGGAAGAGGAGGAGGAAGAGGATGAAGAGGAGGAATGAAGAGGAGGAAGAAGAGGAAGAAGAGGAAGAAGAGGAAGAAGAGGAAGAAGAGGAAGAAGAAATATCATTGAGAATAATGTGAGAATGTTTAGTCTTATATTCCACATTTCTCTGAATTCAAGGGTTTTGGTTCTTAGTTCTTTCGTTTCTGTAGGACTGGGGCTGAAGTGAGGGCTCAGAGATTAAGAGTACTTTTTTCTATGGCAGAAGACTGGACCCCATTCCCAGCACCTACACAGTGGCTCACAACCATCTGTAACCATAAACCCATGGAGTCAAAACCTTCTTCTGGCCTCAGCAGGCCATATATACTACACACATATATAGCACATACATTCATACAGGCAAAATAAATACAAATAAAATGATTCTAAAAAATTAAATACTATAAGGCTTCTAACCCATAGTATTTTTTTCACATGATTAACAATTATTTTCATAGGGGTTGGAGATGCCTACATTCTTTACAAAAGAAAATTTCACCTATATTGCTAGAAAGATAATAGAGATATTTATAAGATGTTGTGACGTCAACAAATAGAAACTGAATGTGTAACTCTCTTTTATAGATGGATCAATATCTAACAAAATATATAAGAGTTGAGTTAATTTTACTATATCATTCCAACAGAATTCTTTTTTTCTTTTATATCAAATACCTAATTTTGTATTTTTTTCTTTTATTCTAGTTTATTTATTAAGTTAATATTTTAATTGATCATATATTATTTTCCTATTTTAAGAGTTGGAGACAGACTTAGAAAGGAAAGAGAAATAGGAACAGACAGAGCAAGCAAAGATGTTGTTTGAGTTAAAAAAGCTTAAAATTTTTAACTTCCTTGGTAGAAAAAGTGTCCTTTTAGCTCAAATAAATATTACCCACAGTTTGTGAAAGTACTGGCCTCATGGGTCCTGCTGGGATTCAAATCCAAGTTCTTTCTTATGCTAGACACTAAATTACATCACAGCTGTACCTGCATACCTTTCTATAGTTTTCGATCCAAAATTTACCCACAATGGCTTGAGTATTTAAAGCTTGATTCCCACGTGGGAGTTCCAGTTGTTGAAAGAAAGGATTGTGATCTTTAGGAACAAATTGGTAGATTTGTCTGGGATTCACATTTGTATGACTTTATTTGGAGGTACTGGGAACTTCCAGAGATAGCACTTGGAGGGAGGATACAAGTCACTATGATTTTTTTTTTTTTTTTTTTTTTTTTTTTTTTGGACTAAGCCCTTGTGCTTGCTAGGCAAGCATTCTAGAACTAAGCTAAACCCCAAACCCCATATTTCTATAGTTTTAAAAATTCATGATTAATCTTTGAGACTGTTCCTTGTGTAGTGATATAAAAGTGATTTTTATCTACAGAGATAGACTGAATAATGCTTTACTACGTTTAAATTTTTTTAATGCCAATGAAGAAGGAACAAGAGCTGCTGAAAGACTCTGGATTGTAGAAAAAAAAAAAAAAAACCCTACTGAATTAGATCAACCTGTATATTTTAATAATATTTTAACTTCAGAATGGAAGTCAGAGAATGTTTTGTGTTGGGGATGAAGTTTTGTCTATATTTCCACAGGTAATGAAAGACTTTGGGTTTCATCAAAATGGATAAAGATCCAATGTAAGTCAGATAAGCTTCCACATGAAAGGTTCAACTCAAGGAAGGGACATAGAAATACAGCAGCAATTCAGATGACACAGAAAACTAATCCGTACCCACCCCCACTCCCACCCCAGCCTGGGGACAGCTTAACAAGTCAGCTGAATGACAGTTGATGAATGGCATACAGGAAAATCTTGGTGCTGAAATGGACATTTCCTGAAGGACAGATAATCAGGACTGTTGTTATGAAGGATCATCATGTCAGTGAGTATTCATAAGGGCATTCAGACAGTTTATGAGATTGATAACTTTTCTGTTTTAACAGTTAAACTATGTATGAATTTTAGCTTAAACGGAAAAAAAGGAAAGTTGTAGAGTAATTTTAATCCACAATATGGCTGCTCAGTCAAAGGATCACACCAAAGACCTTCTAAGTCTGTTGGATCCAGCTGGTATGCAGACATGTCATATATAGCTTTAACCCCTCTGGCTGGAATTCAGACATGCCCTTAATATACACCTTTAATCCCTAACAGTCAAATAAGGTTAAATTGTAGAAAGATGTAGCCATGTTTGAAAGTGATGTCTAATTGAGGGGCAGACAAAGTGATGAATCAAAGAAAGATCTTACCCAATGAGTCTGAGATAAGATATGCTCAACTCTCACAAGAATAGCACAGGAAAGAGAGGACTTGGTAAAGCAGTGCAGGGAGAGAGGCAAGAAGCAATTCTTACTGGGCTTACTGGGACAGTTTTACCAAGACAAATTGCAGAAAGAACAATCTTGACACATTTGAAGATGGAAGGAGCTAGAGAATGAGAAGGAGCCAGAAGATTAAAACAGATTGCCAGAATTTGTCTGAGGCCAAGCAGAATAATTCGATGAGAAGTTGAGAGAAGCCAATTTGAATCAGTCGGCTTGGAGAGGAGATTTGAACCTGAATAGCTGAGTTAAATCCAGCTGAGTGCAATTCAGAAATCGGAAAGAATTAGGAAGGGTGAGCTTATTCAGCCATAAGCCTCTGTGATGACAATTACATTTTATATTCACAGGTGTTACTTCTATTTTTTTTTCTACACTGAGTAACTCTATAAATCCTTTATTTCCAGTACGTCTAACTGTGCCTGCAACGTACAGTTTGGGAATTGAAACTGTTCATTTTGAAGGTATATAGTTTTGATGTTTTAAAACCTGTACCTGAACTGCCCTTTACAGAAATTTCACCCAGTTCTATTTCTACCAATAGTAGATGAAAGAGGCATTCCCACATCCTCATTAATATCTCTAGTAATCTGGTCACTATTTTTCACATGGTAAATAAAATTATCTTTCAGTGTTCTGACTTTCTTTTTATAAATATCGTTTTAAGTTATTATAGTCACACATTCACATTTCTTTCATTCATCTATTTGGAGTAAGTCATAATTATCATTTATGTTAAATCAATATTTTTCTCTATATATGGCTACTAAAATGATAAAGCATTTATAAATTATTAACCATTCATATTTGTGTGTGTCTGTGTGTGTGTGCAGGTGCACTGTGTGAGGTACATATGAACATGTATGTGGAGGACAAAGTGAAATCCTATGAGTTCCTATCTAAGTAATATCAAACTCAAACTCTCATTGGTCTGGAGCTCACTACGAAGGTTAGATTTAACATCCGGGAATATTCTTATCTCTGTATACCTAGATCTGGTACTATGAGTGCATACCATCTCCCCTGACTTTTTTTTTTACCTGAAGTCAAGGATTAAGCAGATTGGTAAAAATTAATCTATTACATATCATAACTGTGTAAACAAATGAACTTTTACTGACGTTTAACTTATGTTGATATACCCATTTATGCATAAGTAGCATTATTTATAAAATATTTCAAATATGTTTAATAACTGATGAACCATTTTCTATTTATGGAATTTTTAGTTAAAATTATAATTTTTAATGTGGACAAACTTTATACAATTTAATCAGCCAGTTAGCCTAATTTCAGATATTGATGGACCTTAAAACTTATATCATGCCAAACTATCAGTCTAAACATGCAATGCCACCTTGCAGAATTTTACATACTAAAGATACATTTCAATGACACATACAATACATATATTAATTAGAAGAATGTCTAACCTCTTTTTTCTGTTGTTTAATATTGATAAGATGTACATGAAATAATTATCTAAATTATTGATTTAAAGACTAATTTGTAAGTAGTAATAGTTTGTAAATTGAAGGCTACCTGCACAAAAGACATAAAAACTTAAAGATGTTATTCATAAGACTAATCTAAACACATCTTTGTAGAAACATATGGGCTGGAAAGATAGCTCAGCAGGTAAAGAGACTTGCCTGCCAAGCCTTAAATAATATTTGAAACCCATATAGTAAAAGAGAGAATCCACTCCCATAAATTTTTCTCTGACCTTTTAATGTGTACTATGAGACACAAGCAAGCACACACGTACATGTGCACCAACAGAAGCATGAACAAAAATATTTTAAACACAACTTTGTAAGAAAATTAAAATACGAATGAAATTAATGAAATTTTAAAAATCGTGGCAAGGGTTTTGATGCAGGTATTAATTTGATAAACAGTGACTTTTTCTTTTATCCGACACACACGTGTATGTGTGTGTGTGTGTGTGTGTGTGTGTGAGAGAGAGAGAGAGAGAGAGAGAGAGAGAGAGAGAGATCATGGAATATTTATCACTATACATCAGTGAGATCAAACTTGTCCCATCTTTCACATGAAACATGAAATCTGCAACTCCCTAAGCAATGGTCATAGATTTCCCTGAGACAGCTCCCTCTGACTTTTGGACCTACTAAAGGAAAAAAAAAAGTAGGAAATCTAGAGGTGAAAGGAACATCATTATCTCATCAGACAAAGAAGTAGAATAAAGGAAAGTTGGTGCATACAGCAGCCAGCGTTCTACAAATATCCAGTGTTCTCAAAATCTTTTGCTAAGAACAACAAGACTATCAATTCTTGTGAACTGTAACAACAGTAGTCACTCTGGCCCCTTCTTGCAGTGAAATCACCAAGTGCCTTTCCAGTGTAAGGGCAATCTGCTGGCACACAAAAGGAAGAGGAGGCTTGAAGAGGAAACATTGGCTAGTGTTAAAGAGAGGGAGATTTTCTACAGGGTTCTATGGTTGCTATAGAAACCGTTTCTTTTGTTTGTACATATTCAGAACAGCTGCTTCTTTTTGGCTTCTGGTGTCAGGCACAGTATGGAGGTAACTGAGGGGAAAAGACTCACCACAAGACTGACACAGAAACTACTTCTCAGAGCCAGAGTACTTTTATTTCACCTGGTTTAGCTTTAAGGGTGGCTTTTGAATCTTGGTAAGGAGCTATAAAAGATAAATTCCAACAAGGAGAGAGCAAGGTGTCCTTTAATAGTCCAGAGATGTTGTGCTAATTTGATCAATACACCTCCACTCCTTTGTGCTCTTATGGCTTGAAACACTCGATGCTATTACAACCTCAGATATATGCAAACTATTGCCAGCCCTCTCCCAGCAGGTGGTTTATTTATTTTTTTTATTATCAGGAGAAAAAAAAATCCCTTTCAAATGCACACAAATCCCTCCATACCTTTCCAAGCTCTAATTAATTTCTCTAATTAGAGCCTTTTCTGGCTGCAGCCATTTACTAAGTTGAATGGTTGCATAAAAACAAATTTAATGAATATGCATAAACTAATAATCTTCACTGAATTAACACTCCTGTTGCCCACATACTGCTATTGAAACCAGCTTAATAGAGTCTTTAGTAGACCTCACGGAAGAAGGTCATCTCCAAGGAAAAGGCAGAGAAAGCCTGTTTGCAGGACACACTCTCCAACAACTTCTAGTTTATGTATTTTGTATATACATATGGGATATTGGCATACTTTCATATGTAATGCATATTCATTTATCTATCTGTAACTCACGTAGACCTAAGTAACATGGAATAAAATATGCAAGGGGTTAAAATAACTGAAGCAAAACAGTAAAAACAGCATCTGCAAGAGGAGTAGTCAAATAGCACAATCCACAAACTTATGATGCAAATACTCAGAGTAGAAGGCACAGCTGTCCTTATAAACAAATTAATATTGAACATAGGTGTATCATCATGTTTCTGGTCTTCTGGGACTTTACAAAAGTGCAATATGAAAGCAAATAATGCTTCTGTTTTTAAATGGAAATGTATTCATAGTTTGTCCAACTAGGGACTTTTAAGGCTCATATTTATAGTTAAAATCTAAGTAACATTTGGTTTGTTTACTTTGGTAAATGCAGATTTTCACAGGTGTTACCTCTTATTACTCAGCCTTGGCAATTTAATTACATATTTGCTTAAAACTTCTTATATCTATCAATTCTTTTTATCTTTTTTTAATCTCATAAAACCCGAGTCAACATATTTTGATTGGTTCAAATTATAAAGAAATTTAGGCAAAAGCTTTGATGTTTATTTTATTAAATGAAAATAAAAATTTCTGAAAATGCATGTTGGATATCATAAATACTCATATTTAATTATTCAAATGTTGATATATTAGAACAAAATATTTTTACATCAATTTCAATTAACTATAAATTACTAAAGACTAGAATGACAATAACCAGCATACCCATGATTCCAGCTATAACCAGCATGATTTGGAAGAAATGTCTAACCCCTTTAAACATCAATTTGCATATGGCAATGTTACCAACCCTTTGAGAAATAAAGGCAAGACATCTAAGTGCATATGGAAATTATGTTACATGATTCTGTTATATTAATAAATAATTTTACTTTTGTTTCATTCTATTCTGATCTCACATTTTTCAGCATTATTAATTTTCTAAGTATCAGACCTTGAATGTTCCAAATATTATAACTAAAGTCCCACTGTACTAGATTTAAACTAAACAATTTTTCACATCTCTCAAACGGGAGTTTTATTGTTACTGTGCTTGAAAGTGTTGTAGCTCTAGAGGGAAAGGTATCCTGACAGTTGGGGACCAAGGAATATTACAAAGTCACAAAGCACAACAAACCTCACACAAGAGAATTTTTAGGAGGGAAATACCCAGGAGGGTGGGCTGCCTCTGCTCAGGTGAGAAGACAGCCATAAACTGAGAAGAAGGTGGGACTTATGTAGATTTTCTAAGGGGAGAGATCTTTCCAAGGTGGAGATTTACAGAGTGGGACTGCTGGATTGGTGGGATTTTGTGCTTAGGGATTGTTGCCTCTCTGTGGAAAACTCAAGAATTTCCTGCTCATGGATTGATGGGATGTTTTTTTCTTGTACCCCTAAATACCTGCAATACAAACGCCTGGGCCCTAATAATCACACTAATTGCCACATCCATAACAGCCATATACAGAATTATCTTTTTCATACCCCATCTATTGTAGGGTAGTACCTGGCCAATATCCAGGCTCAGGGCTTGGAAAGACCCTTCTGGGTAATTAGGGAGTCTGGGAAACAAGCATGGCTACTAGAGAACCTCGAGGTCTGGGGGCGCGGGGGGGGGGTGGCTCAGGGGCGGGGGTTGCTGGCTAATTTTCTGCCTTGAAGGTTTACAATGTTTACAAAGTATACAACGTTTAGAAATGGAATCTGAATTTGTGAGAAGCCAACAGTAATTCTAATGACATTACACTAATTTCCACTCTAGAATTACCAGTCTTAGCATGTGTCCACCAAAGCTCTTGCTTGTGTTCCCTTATAGTAACTGTGAATGTAGTTGAAGTTTCATTCTCATTCATTTCATTCACACTCAATTTCTGAAGAAGTTAAGATAAGTTGTTTCGAGACTCCCCAAGAATTCCAGATTTATTTCTTCATCATTCTAGTGATCAACTCTTGTCCTCATGTATCATACAGAGTCTTTCAAATATTGGATCGGTTCTGCCTTCCTATGTACAGTTCACACTTCTCCCTGAGTCACAAGATATTTCATGTTCAAAATCTAGTCAACGTGCTATTGCAGATCTTTTATATACAGCTTTTCACTGTTCCAATTGCTAGAGATGATGTGACATGTTTTATTGAAGATTGACTTAATTCATTTCATTTGTACCAAGGTACATCACTTTGGGCATGCTTCTGGAAGGCACTTTTAGCCTAGAGACATTCTCACTTTAGTGTATTTGCTTGCCTTTGCTAATTTTGAATAATTATTTATTCAATTTAATATTCATTATATCAATGGTTAAAATAAACATGAATATGGAAGGTATTTTAAATAGGATTTATATGTATAAATTTAGATATGACTATAACTTTTTTACCTAATGATAAATTGAGTTTCATAGTAAACTTGGGCTCTTTTTTTGTTTAAACTTTAACCTCGTCAAAATCCTGTTACTTCATATGGGTTTTAATATTTCATGAATACCACTAAGTTAGTAAATAATAGTATCTGCTTCATAAATAAAGTTCTTTCTAGGGTATGTGTAATCACTACTTAAAATTTTTTCTTCCTCAGTTTAGATGGCATCTGTTGGTGAGAATGAAGTTACTATCTGGCATCTGGCACTAATGGTACAATAGATGCTACACTAGGGAAAAGAGGAATGGTGATTAAAAAGAAAGTCTGGGTTTATAGTGTTATAGTCAAACTATTGAATTGCCATCCTTTAAAAGACCAAATATATTACTATATTCTGTTTACATGACAATAACCATTTGAGTTAATTATTATTATTAATCGCAATTTAAAAGATGAACAAGATAGGAATGAAAAACTGAGAGTTTGTAAAGGCTTGTACCAGACAGAGAGAGCTTTGTGCTTGAACCTACATATTCTGTTTTTTAAAAAAGAGGTTTTTCTTTTCAATATATTTTATCCTTCTACTGTTTACAATTTATTGCCTACTTGAAATCTTCTACTTCAAACTGATCTAGTAACACACAAACTATATCAATGTTGAGCTTCATAAAATGTAATAATTTTATGGTTTTTATCCTATTTTCTCCAATGTATGCAGTATTGTGTACTTCTACATCTTGCATAATTTGTTGTATCTTCTTTCCTCTTCCATCTTACTCCCATTGACTAAAAGTCTTGTTAAAGTCAAGTGAGTATCACAGCTCTGGGCTCAAGAATGAGTGGAAAAACATCAATCTATTTTAAACATAACACCTTGAAAGCTCCAGTTTGATCAGAGAATCAATAAAGGAGACCAATTAAGTCAGTAATTAAACTAAATATAACCTCAAGTTTTATACCTCTAGCATTTGACTAGTGTTTTCCCTCCCCATATTATTAAATTTGTTGCATTAAATATTCATTTAATAGATGCCAATGTGAGAGGGTACCATCTCATTTCGAAAGTGTTACAACAGAAGAAAAAAGAGACACAGCTCAGAGAAGACATGCAAAATATTTTCCATAAATACCTGCTTATAGTTGGATAATATTATTTTCCTCGATGTCTGCTTATAGTTGGATAAATTTCTCTTCCTGAAGCTTTGTACCTATATTTTCTTAAGTAACCAGTTGCTTTGTAGTTTCACCTTACTTGGTTCAGTTCAGTACCTTCATGACTCTTGTGAATGTATATACATACAATAGTAATTCATAGTCATGCTGAATTAGAACCATTCTCCAGCAAGCTTTCTGTACTTCCCTTAATTAACAATTATCTATAAGTTACCTGATATAGCTTATGCTTAAATATCAAAGAGTTCATAAAAAGATTTACAAATAAGAATTTAAAAATAAAAATGGTTCTAAAATCAACACTTCCCAAATCCTGTGTTCGAAATTTAAGAAATTATGACAATGTATGCATATGCCATTACAGACACAGATGTATACACATAATTAAAATAATTAAATCATGAATATTTCTGATCATATTTTCATAAGTTATTAATAGGCCTTTGAAATACACAAATTAACAAGATATTTTAGGATTCAGAAATTTATAATTCCTTATACAGAGAGGAAAAATTCATAAATAAACATTTCATAAAGGCTTTAAGTATTGTTTCTTATACATGTATAGTGTTACATATATAAAAAAAGGAATAGTAGACTATAGTCAACATCAAATCAAACATCATGCGATTATTACAATCATAACCTAATATAACTTTAAGGAGATATCATAATGACATAGAAGATTTTGTACTAGGGCAATATGAACTAAAAATTGTTGGAAACTAGGAAATAAAGTGTATTAACCAATGACTCAAAAGCAATGGCATTAGGCCATTAGAAAGAGACCCCCTACTGATGTGTTGACTAGGAGATTTTAGAGGCAAATGTCCTTACCTGCACAGTTCATTATGAGTATCTGCTAGATAGAAGGTAGAATACCTACAAAGACATGGAAAAATTGAATAGGATCATGCAGTGCTCTGGAAGGTGAAATCTGGTTTGGTCCACAAAGTGGAGTTGATCATATAGAGATGGACTCAGCACCAATGATTATCCCACATGAGAGACCACACAGATGTAGACCTAGCACTTGCCTGTAGGAGGAGCTAAGGTGGGAAGAGTAAGGAGAGGAAGAGGAAGAGCTAGCAGAGAGATGGAAAATGAGAGAGGGGAACATGGAGGTGGATGTTCGCTTGTCTTTAGCAGTCAAAGGTAGGTTGGGTATTGGGTTACACCTCTGATTGTGTGGGCATCTTGTTATTGATCATTACCAAATATGTAAAGCCTTTGGATAATTTAAGCATTAGAATCTCATTTTTCTATTGGGCCTGCATCGATGGCGGGATAGTCTGGGCAATGTCCAGCCTTGCAGAGACAGTGTGGTAGATTGGCAGAGCCATCTCCCACACTGGCGTCTCGTGGGTGGCAGGGCTGGTGTTTCTGGCTGGCAGTTTCTAGCTGCAGTGCGCACGTGGCTTCTGGTCACACAACATGGTGGCTGAGCTAGGCAGAGACGCTGCAGCTTAGATAGTCGGCTTGAACAGCAACTGTTTTTAAATAATTACTACAACACTTGCCTACCGCTTTAGGTGTTATCTTTTAATTGACATTTACAGGTCTTATAAGTGATAGAATTCTCTGAACCCTATATTTTATTCTCAGTTAGTTGCTACATCATGTAAGTAGGGAATAGAACATATCTGTTTGGACTTTATAAAACGAGTTGATGTACATGTGTTTATATCATTTGCCCTATCCCTTTCCTCTTCCTAATTCCCTCTTCCCATGTGTTGAACCACTACTCAAACTCATGGTCCTTATTTTTAATTATTATATACAACATCTTATAAGTATTTACACCACCTGATGAGTTCACTTAGAGCTGTTCACATGTATGTATGTTTAGGGCTCACCACTTGGTATGGAATAAACTATCAGGCTACTCATCCTTGGAGAAAATTGATTCATTCTCATAGTCTCATATTCTCTCTCTCTCTCTCTCTCTCTCTCTCTCTCTCTCTCTCTCTCTCTTTCTCTCTCTCTCTGCCCAGCTTTGTCTGAAGCTCTCTTTCAGAGGTGTGGCCTTATGAGACGCTACATACAAATTGGCATGTCATTGTTTTATCATTGTCCATCATTTACTCGAGTGGCCATATTGCTGAGATTTCAAAGGTTTAGCCATCCAGCCATGTTGGAATACATTACTTAGCAGCAGGATCCTGGTCCTTTGGCTATAAGTTTTCTGCTTCCTCTCCCACAATATTCCAAGAGTCTTAGGGACTGTATTGTGGAAATTTCATTTGGCGATGGGAAATTCATAGTCGTTTACTCTTTGAATTTTGAGAAGTTGTGGTTTTCAAAAATACTTTGTTGCAAAAGGAAGCTTCTTTGATAAGGAGAGAGGAGTATACTTAACAAGCAAAAGTGACATGCCGTTTTAAAGGATTAGTTATATATATGATTTAGAAAATATGGAAATTCATGTAGAGTGACGAAAGATGATTAGGTAAAGAAAAAGAGCCAGAAACCTATCTTCTGTAGGAATTCTTCGATGAGCAGCTAGGTAGGTATGTTGACTAGAAAACTGAAATCCATAATGATTCTCTCTTGCAAAGAAAACATTTTCCCTTACCATCGACTCTGTTTGTCTTTCTTCTCACATCTCCTTCAAAGTGCTTTTGGTAATGCTTGGCCTTTACTGTGCAGTGTAATACAAATTGAATAAAAAATGTTTCATATGGTAATACTAGCTATGGGATTTCATGATCAAGTAGATATGGATCAAATGAGTTATCAAAGTAAGAGTGAGAACTATAACCAGAAAGAGTAGGGAAAGTGAGAAAGAATAGGAACAACACAGCTATAGTCTGTAGCTCATCACTGGCACTGTGTACCAGAAAAGTGTTTGATTTTGTTATTCTCTATAAAGTGGCTACTGTGTATCTCCATTCTTATTTTCATCATTATACAGTGTCAGATACCAGCAGCAGTATGTTCATGCATACTGTTTTGTTAATGCATACTTTGTCTGCCATGCAATGCATTGGGAGTGTGTATGTTAGAGTTGAAGTACCTCAGTATGCCACTTGGCTGATGGAATATGCATTGAACAATGTTAAACTCATGATAAATGCTCAGCATATGTTGGTTATCAGTTATTAACAAAGTTAGTAAAGCTGGGAATAAGCATTAAATTCCTAAAACAATCCTGGCCTTCGTGTCATCTTATTTATTCAGCCATTATTTTGCAAGTACACACTGCATTCATGAGTTATGCAAGAAGCCAGGAGTATATCATCTCCTCTCAGTGAGCTTGCCATACTATGACCTCTGAAGGGGAGGCTTAAAATAAGCGGCACATGCACACAGCTTGTGCTCATTTTTACCTCCAGGAAACAACCCATTGGCTAAAATAGGCAATTTCCGCCAAGTCGGTTTTTGTCTGAGAATTGTAATTAAAATAGTCGGAGATCAAGCCAGTTATCCTTGAGTGTTGAGCTAAAAGAGTATATTGATTGGAAGAGTGCATTTTGGATGAAGTCCAGTCACAAAGTGCTGGTGGAAACAGAGGAGAAAGGAGAAGAGAATAAGAAAGAAGAGAGTGAAAAAGAAGAGGAAAGTAAAAGAGAAAGGAGGGGAAAGGTTGCTAAGTGGCAGAGAGAAGAGGAGACATTGAGGCAGGCAGCCTTTGAAACTGTGGAGTCAATGGAAACAACTGAGTAATACAGCATAACTTTAACACCCAAAACCCATCTTAGCAAATCACAAGAGAGCCTCCTCCAAACGGTTCTTTAAATCCCTAGGATCATTTAGCTGTCCATTTAATAAGACCATCAGCATACTTCCTACCAATGGCCTTCAGGTGGTGAGTAGCTATTAGAATTGAGGAGGCAGTGTATACTTTTAGGCAGTATGCTAAATGCCTTCTATACATTTATTGCCTTATTTATTCTCCTGTCAGCTTTGTGAGATCTCCATCATCCTCATTTTCATATACAGCACATACTGAGGAAAGTGAAACATGTTACTAACCATCTTCTAGCCACTATCAGATGGAGGAGGTTTTAACCAGGGTTACAATTCATGACTCTGATTCAATTCATGAGAGCATGTGATGTAGAAGAAAGCATTAGGGTATCCATTGCTGTGAAGAAACACCATGCCAAAGGCAACTCTTAAAAAGGGCAACATTCAATTGGGGCTGGCTTATAGGCTAGAGTAACTGAAAGTTCTGTATCTTCATCCAATGGAAGCTAGGAACAGACTATCTCCAAGGGAGCTAGGAGGAAGGTCTCAAACTCGTCCATACAGTTACACATTTCCCCCAACAAGGTCACAGCTACTCCAACAAGGCCACACTTCCTAATAGTTTTTCACTCCCTGGGCATATTCAAACCACTACAGCAGCCTTCTCTCTTTTTCCCTTTGGTGTAAACGAGTAACAATAAAATCAGAATTGACAGTGTTTGCATCACAATATTTAATAAAATATACATAATCAAATTATAACTTATTTCTAAAACTTGTTACTAATATGCTTAAGATGCTAGCTTTGGCTATTATTAAGAGGGTACATTTTGAGATGTGTTAAATAAGCAAACAACTAAATATAATATGTATATAACAAGAAGTAAAAATTTAGTAATAGGCTTAAACACTCTTCCATTGCTTAAAATGAAAAACCAAAATATGCTAAAGACAAAAATAAGCATTCGAGTTGAGACTATGCATGTTAAGTGATCCCCCTGAGTATCTATGTATAAAAGCCATGCTACAGATGAATCTTGATGCATGAGGAAGCAAAGATCGGCTATGAAGAAAATAGCTATTTTGGCAATAAGGTCAAACATCAGAATTCAGGATAATTGAAAGTACCTGAAAATGAGGTGATGGTATAGAGGAGGAGGTGCTAAAGAAAGTGCTCCAGGGAAACCTTAATCAAATAGAAATGCTGGGATAAACACTAACGGATTTGCTTCAGAATAACCTAGAGGCACTCAGCCTGCTCTACTTAGACATGCTTCATTGTAAGAGGTAATTTCTGTACTTGCAATCCTTTCACGTGGAAGGCTCTGCAAGACTAACACACTTGATTTCTGACCCTCTCTAAAGGAAAAACCATGAGCTTTATTTTAGTAAGAAATAATACAATGCCAGCTTACTGTCATCATATCTAACCTGACCAAGATTGTATCCAGAAGCATAATTGAGCTGGCTCTAACTGTAACTAATTCCCATTTAGTTGCCATACTGGATAAGTCAGGAAGAAAACATCATTTTTAACTTAATGAAAGTTTAACAATTAAGACTGATTGCATAAGTTGATCCGTGCTGTGTGCATGCATGTATGTCTTTGCATATGTCAGTGTATGCACATGTGTGCACATTTGTGTATGTGTGTGTAGTGCATATGTGTATGCATGAATGTGTGTGTATGTGTGTAAAAGCTCACAAATATTTAACTTGAGTGTTAACGGTCATTTGTGATGCATGAAAATTTCTTCATTAAAGTATGCCTAAGTACCTTATTTTAATCTCATTTTATTTTGACGTCTGCTTTCTTTGCAATATTTCATATATATTTATCATAGATTTATAGAGATATTAGAATGTCAAAAAGGAAATATTATATTGAGAAAATTTTCAGTGATGTAGGTACATCAGTTCTTTTGTGTTCTGATTGTTTTAGAATGAAAACGAGATAGGACTAAAGCCTTCACAAAAAATACAAATAGCTAAAATTAAAATTAAAATACAGATTTGTCAATAATACCCTAATTGTATTATATAATTCCACTAAAATTATAGTACTTGCAACAAATGTTTCTCTAATGTTGGTCGATCCTTTTCATTTATTCTTCATTGCCAAGGAAATTGATGTTATGCTAAAAATTTCCAACTTGAGCGTGAACAAGATAAATTGGCTGTCTATTAAGGAAGCATAAAAAAGGTGACTGAGTGAAAAAGAGGACAAAGCCAAGCTAAAGGTTCACTTTAGACTCCAGTGACAATGAAATATGCTTGTTACATAACACTTGGAATGGCAGCTTTGCTTACACAGCATTTTACAATATAACAGCTGTATAGCCAATAAAATATTAGAACATGGCTCCTGGAGTCAGGTAACATGGTCCAACCATACTGTTCAGTATGGAGCTTCTTAATTTTACTCCATCGTAAGATTCAAAGACAGACACCACCATCCTCTATAGAAGAAGCCTGGCTGGGAACTGATCTTTTCCCAGGGCAATATGTATACAACTATACTAAGCTCTGAAGTCTGTATTCTTTCTAATGTGCCACTATAGAAGCATTCCACAGTCCTAAACTAGAAATCAGCATCTCTTGTGCTACCCCATCCTGGCCTTCTTTTTCTATTCTCCTGCCCTCAGGCTCTCTGCTGCAGTCTCTGACCCATGCCAGAGCTATCACAGTTCATAAATTCCCAATACCACATGACAATGTCTTTGCCATTCTTTCAGAACCTCTGCTGCATCTTTTCCGGAGCCCGTTTTCTCATAAGCCCTTCCTTCCTGCAGATCTACACCAATCTTGTTTACACAAGTACCATTTAATAGGTTCATGTAATCCACTATAGTTTGGTCACAGTTGCAACTACTCTACTTTTCCTATCAGACCAGGGTAAGCAACATTTTGTCCTGGAAAGTGCCAGATGGGAAACATTTTGGTTTTGGTGAGTCCCACAGGTTTTTTTTTTGTGTGTGCTTCTGCTGACCTCCCAGAACAGGTAAAACCAGCCCTGGAGATCTGCGCGTGGGTGAGTATGTCCGTGTTTGAATAAAACCTCATGTGAGAACTGAGGACCTAAACTGGATTTGCGCAGAAGTTTATATTCTGTCCACTTTAACTGATGCTCAACTAAAAAGAGCTTTCCCTGTTTTTTGTTTTTACTGTCTTTTATCCTTTAGCACAACCTAAGCACATTCTCAAGCAAATAGTTTATCATCTCTACTTAATAACGTTTTTTGCACAGAGTAAAATTTCCACAAAGAAGCGTGTGCATAAAATATTTTCTGTCCATTTTCATCCCCATCCTCAACCCATATTCTCTTGTGATCACTCATTTGGTAGTCATCAAGAGTTTTCTGATTCCAGGGAACAGAAAAATCCTCCAAAAACAACACTGGGTTTGGTTTTAAATACAGAAGTGGAAAAAAAAAAGACATTTCTTTTTTACAAAAAGGGATTTGTAGTAAAAACAAATGTCAGAAAAAGCTATAAACCACAGAAAGAATTTTCATATTAGTGGAGACTTAAATTTCCCCTAGTGTTCTGCCAAGGTTCTCTGTCATTTTAGTATAATGCTTTAGTATAATGCTTTAGTATAATTTTCAATAATATACCTAAAGAAGTTTGTTTGCAAATTCTCCCATGTCAAGGATTGTTGTTATGTTCACTGCTCATGGTCTAGAACTATAAACTGGCAATATGGGATTCCCTGTGGGTGATCCTAGAGAGGCAGTTAGAGAGCTGGATACTGTCTAACAGAGCAACAATCACTATGGCCTCTGTAGTAACAGCCAACTGTGCCTCAAGACAGGTCCTTTACTGTTTGCATCATCTCATACAGTGAAATCTGCAACTCTGGGAATTCGTCTTTGTTTTATGATTGTAGGGTGCAGAAACAGCAATAGCATAGCAAAGCAGGAAACATCCCTAAATAAATAATATCACAGTTACTCATGACTCAATATATTACAAATACCAACCTTATGATGTAGTAAAAGTATTTCAGTATTATTACATCATACAAAGGAGGTTACAGGGAGCAAGCAGGTGGGATTCCCTCTTGAGTCTTTGTAGAAATTATGCTTTAGACACTTAAGGTCCTCCTTTATTTTCATTATATCAGAGATTTCGAGACATACCTGGACCACATTGCTACTGGAAGTATTCATTCACAAGATCTATACGTTTACTCTCCGGCCAAGAGGTCTTTCTATCTTAGTGGAAAAATCGTACCACCACACTTCACAGGCTCAGGTTCCAACACCTCTCCAGTGAAATGTTAGTGAACTCCAATGCACTGTGAGCATGGCATTCAGCACTTAACTCTAACGTCAATTTAGAAGTGAGTTGCTTTATTTTATTTTTTTTTGTGTGTTTTGTTTTTCTGTTTGTGGACAAAATTTAAAGCCACAATATGACTTATAATCATTAGAAAATCAATAGCATTTAATAGACTCAACTTTCATATATACATACAAAATATTCTGGTTATTTTGTATTTAAAATAATGCTCTCAATGTAAGAACTGATTTTCAGTATCTACAGATACATATAGGGACATAAGACTTAAAGCTGTGGCTTATCAAACCTCTGTACTTTTTGTCATAGTGATTACTGTGTGTATCTCACACAATCATTGTTACTTCTTTATTCTGTTTGTTTGTGTATGTGTGTGTGTGTATTTTTGAGTGTGTGTGGGGGATTAGCTAATGCCATGACTTGCACTTTTTTTTAGATGCAGGGTTTCTTTGTCATTTGTCATTGTGCACTGTGTACCAGGATGGGCCAAAGCTTCAGATGATTCTCCTGTCTCTGCCTTCCATTTTACTATAGGGGTGCTGGGATTACAGACATGGGTGACTTAATCTGGCTTTTCATAACTCGTGGTGATTCAGATTCAGGTTCTCTGATTTGCAAAGCAAGCACCTTAGTCACTTAGAAGCCCATGTGGCTGCATCTTAATCCAAAAGCCTTCTCATTTTTACCCTCTCTCTACTAACCGACTTTTAATAGCACCCAAACTGTCTTGGGTTAACACTATCACTCACTGGCAGCTAACTGTATGAGTCAACTGCACTCCTTGAGGGCCACTCCTTCTTCCTCCGAATAATCTTGTTCAGCCCTGTCACACTGCATCAGGTCTCTTTCACACCTTAATTAACCTTGCTTTAAGTAATCTCTCTCACATATGTTCAGATGTATTTTTAAATCTTTATCATCTTCCCCTTTCAACTGTCTCCATTTCCTCATGGTACATGTCTGTTCTCCTTCACTCTCCTGCAACTATAACTTAAAACTCAAGCCCAAATGCATCTTCAACATACTGCATATTGTTCTAAGGAGACAAATGTGTCAGAGTAGCTGCAAAACACAAAGCTAAATAGTTCAATTGTGAGTTCATTTATAAGGCAACTCAAATCTTAATTTTCCTCCATCTCCAAGGAATGTAACTCTCATATATTCATATAAAAAAAGATAATAATACATAGATACATACATGGAATGCATCACCAACCTTGAAAAATTATTGTTCAGTATTGAAAACTATCTGTCATTTCTATGATCACACAGTTTAGTGATATGTTCAGGAATATCTTAAATGGCTGTGTTATTTTTAGAAACTGCATCATATTTTACTTTGTTGAGCTGTGCTGTAGTTTGTGGAAAAAAATGTTCTGTCTTATAGCTATTCAGAGATTTCCCTCCTGCGTTCTTACAATTGTAAAAGTATGTATGTCCACCAATTTGTTAAAAGTAGAGTAGATGTATAAGAAATATCAAGAATTAATTGAAGCCATTAAGTTATAAACATGTAAGTTGGAAGCTATAACACTTCGGATGTGAAAGTACTAAGGTAGAGACTTATCTTTGATGGCAGTGTATATCATGAATTGCAGTACTTCAAAAGCATTTCAATCTATGCCCTTACATTACCCTAGTTAAAGGAAGTCTTTCTGGGTCATGGTAGAAAGCAGCTCCATTTTCAACTTCACTTGTATGTTACTGGCTTTGGTATTTCAAACAATTCCCTCTTGTGAGGAATATGGGATTTTCTCAATTTCTTTGAATTGAACACTTAGTTTGAGAAGTATACTGCTGGATTAGTAGCATTTGATTCCTGTTACCTTCAGAGAAGATGCTGACGTATAATGACTTTATCACTTAATGAAACTTAGTACTGTGTAAAAATGTTGACCACATCTTACTACCATCTGCTAAACTAAATAACCAGACTCCATACCCAGGGCCACACAGACAACTCTGGTCAATATTCATGGGTCACAAAAAAAAAAACCATAAAAACAAGTGGGAGAGAGATTTGTGTGGATGAGGTCAGGTGGGCAGAGGGGGTTAGGAGATCAGGAGCATGGAGGATGAGAATAGTCAGTGTTAGTTGTATACATGTTCAATTTGTTGAGAACAAATCTGATTTTAAAATAGACTGAAAGAGTAGAAATGAGAGAAATGGTGGAAGGAATGAGGGCAGTGCTGTGATTATGTGAGGACTGGGAGGCTGAGCTCTGGATGATGTGTCTAAGCAGGAAGCTTGAAGACCAGTCTCCTTATAGAGTAGAGTGAGCATATGTACATGTGGCGTTCAGATGTTGGACTTGCTTTCATAAAATCTCCAACCCAAACTCTTAAGAGTCTAATGGAGAATCAGATAGAACTCTGAATAAGGGTTTTGAGAGGAGAAAGAAATCATGGAACCACCAAATAAAGGTCTTTATGTGACTCTATCTTCACCAATCAAGGTAGACATTATGGAGGTGTGCTAATTCATTAAAGATTTAGTCACACTTCAGGACTCATTACTGGTGGGGTGAAAAACTCCACAAGGTAATCATGGGAGGCTTTTCGCAGAGGTTCACTCAAAGGAAAAACAGAAGGAGGCAATGGATTGAGGCATATGGCCATCTGGAGAAAACCAGTTCGTAATAAGTAGTGAATGGATCCCAGGAGTGTCTAGCACATTCAAGGAATTAACCTCTCTCTGTCTATGTCTCTGTCTCTCTCTCCCTCTCCCCCTAGTCCCCCCCTCTGTGTGTGTGTGTGTGTGTGTGCGCACATGTGTGCGAGTGCACGTGCATATGTATGAAGGTGGGAGAAGAGGAGGCTAAGAGGGAAGATTAAAAATAAAACAGGGAGATGAGTCTTCAAAATGTAGATCACTGCAGGGATTTTGATATTAATGATGTGGAAAACCTAAAAAATCTTGAAAGAAACTGAATAATAGAAAATACCCGAATATTAGGAGTGAAGAAAAATGATTTTGATTAGATTTATTCTATCACGTTATCATGAGAATAGACCGAGGTTATTTAAATAGCTTCCAGTAGAGGCTGGAAAACTGGGGTGGGCAGTGATAGTGCGCATCAACAACCACATGGTTGTTTACAAGGCAGAGCTCATATTTAAACAAGAGAAAACCCTGTGTGAGATTTCAGTTGTAAATCACAGAAGTCATGTAGTCATTAGTCTCTGAGGGACACCAAGGTCAGATGCTTTGCTGGACATGTATACAGAGGTTTCCAACAGAATCTAGCTCCACCTAATGTGATTACCTGAGACATTCTCCTACAAATGCCTTTGTCTATGAATGGCCAGGACCATGAATGACACACACACTGCAAAAGTGGAAGCTACCTTTGCAACTCACACAGGCTTTCTTGGCTGTGGCATCTATTGTTGCTTCCACGGTGCCTTTGATCTGATTTCTACAGCACATTTCTTATATAGCACACTCATCACTGACACTCCCTTCCTTAGACCTACTTCAAACAGTACAGTTAGAGGAAAATACCTATCTGCTTCCACATTTGATAAAATGGAGAATATTGACAATTTTGTAAAAATCAACAAACAATTCCTCATTGTACTTTGCTAAATATGTTTGGAACATTTTCAAGTGAGACCCCTTTCTTAGTGACCGAATGTGGGCTTTAGTTTGATAGAAGGTTTAAGAATAATACTTAATCCCAACTTCTGCTTGCAAATGCTGTCAATTTGGAAATTGAGAGCAGATGTTGACAGAGATATATTTGCCAATCTTATTCCTCGGCAAACACTCTGAAGGAAAGACAACATGAGACTAGACTGAATAAATATCCTGCTTTAAATTTATGTTGCCAATCCTTTAGCTCTATCCTCTAAAGATGACATCTGTATGATCTTGAATACAAAGTGATATTGTCATGAAACTTGGCAAAGTCTCTGTACTTTAATAGCTCAACTTTGAATATAACACATCCACATTAAAGAGAAGATAACAGCATATTTCAGTTTGAAATGTAAATAAGTCTACTACTTTGTTCATAGAAATCCTGACTTCATTTTGTTTTCTCTTTCGAAATCTCTCCATTGTATTTTAGCTGTCAAAATCTCCTAACTGGTACACCTGAATCAAATAGGAGAGCAGTTGAAAGAAACAAAAGTGTGAAGGTTTCTGTTGTCCCTTCTTTAAATAACTCCTAATCAATCTTAATGTGAACAATTGTCTGTAAAAGATGGTATTTGCACTGGAGAAAAATCAGTTGGAGTTTTTAGCAAACAATGGCTTACCCACTGTCAATGCAGTCGTCAGTGCCTGACTGTGTGTATGATCTCGCACACCTATGTTTGTGATTCACTGCCATCTTTCTTTAACCTTCTAATTATCACTTGGGTTACTGTTAGAGAAAAATGGAGGCTCCAAGTCATAAAAGTCTTTCCCATTCTTTTCCAGATTCATAAAACAAAGAGAAACTGTATAGGATGATATACCCACCATCAGACCACCAGATTCTTTCTCCTGATTCCCACAGTGTTAGATAAGGAAGTAATGACATTGAACTCGATGTTTTAGTCTCAATTAAATCATGTTAGACACGTGCCAATTCTTCTTTCACAAATTATATAATCATGAATATAAGCTTTAAGAATTAACTCCTTGCTAAATAATTATGATTTGGGGTTTTATTTAAATCTTTATCTTAATTCCAATAAAGGATGGAAAAAGCTTAAGTCAATGATTCTGATATAACTCCTTGAAAATATGGCTATATTGGACAGATGATTCTGAGTTTCATTGTCATTGTCCAGGGAGTTAAAGATCTGATTTCAACATAAGGTTTCAGTGAAAGTCAACCACAGCAAGGTATTAAATATCTTCCCTTCCACAGTATCTCAAGGTAATTATACTGCGGAAATATTACTCTTCTGGATAATTTTGGCAATAGCTGAAGTGTGGCAGGGACACTCAAAATTGGACTTGCTTACCCAAGGATATATTTCAAAATGTTTCAATTTGGGATACGGCTAAGTCTGGACCAGTGGGAGCTCTTAGCTCTGAAATTTCTACAGGATTGTTGACCAGCCAATGGGGAGGGGAAGGACAGGAGGGAGAGGTGACATGATGAAGTAGTTTTGGAGAATGTCATAATCTCCTTCCTCTGTAGCAACCAAAGTGGTGACACTGCCAGAACAACTGACTTGAACTCCAGGAACAGTCCTGTTATCCAAAGATAGGTTTCTGCCAGGGCCTAATTTTAGTTTGGAAAATACACCTAAATGTCCTAACTTGAACATATGCTTCATTTGAAAAAAATACATTCATTTATTGACTACCATGAATCCTATTCTGAGGGATAGACACATACTAGCTAAGTGTGCCTCCTGTTCACTGTGTAGACTTAAATGCAACAGTGTAATGAAGCAATTAGTTTCTAGTCATGACATCTTGTTCTATTAATGTAGCTCTTTTTCTTGTGTGTTGGTTTTGTATGCAACAACTCCATAGCATTTACATCAATGTTTTCAATAGTTCACTGATATTGCTGAATAGGGACATAGGATCTAAGCTTATAATTATTTGAATTTCTGGACTTGCTGTATTGGGCTTTTTTTGAAGTTACTCAATCTAACGTACTTTTCTTTAAGTGTGTTTGTGCATGTGTGTGTGTGCGCATGCAGTGCACATGTAGTTTTATGTGAGGATGTACCACCTGGGCACAAGTACGGACAGGCCAGAGGACAGTATTCAGTGTTCTGCTCTATCATTATGTCTTACTCCCTTGGGACAGGGTCACTGTCTGAACCTTGAGCTAGGCTAGTATACAGATATTGCCTGTGCTGCTCCTAACAACAATGGGGTTACATGTGTACATGGCCACACCTGACTCTTTTTGAAGGTGCTGGGGACTATAACTCAATCCTGTGCTAATACAATGAGCACTCTTACCTAATTTCCCCCCTCCTTGGCTCCTGCTTTAAATATCTGAATAGGTCAAAAAGCAAGCTTTTTCGTATTATACATTTTATTTTCCTCTGACTTTCATTACACCTCACTGTTCATAGCACATGTTAGAGAATTTTTCAGAGTGGATGAAATAGGTTTGGGAAGGTTGATTGCTTTTATTTTTTTCACCTGTTACTTTGAGGTGTTAGCTTTGTCAGTCCTTGGATAGACTTTAAGTCCATGTCTCCATAGTGTTGTTTATAACCATTTGAGAATGGACATTGGTATGACATATGATCTCAGCTTATAATTATTTGAATTTCTGGACTTGCCACATTGGGCTTTTTAAAAAGTAACTCAGTCTATTTTTCTTTAAGTGTGTGTGTGTGTGTGTGTGTGTGTGTGTGTCTATGTTTGTGTGTATACATGTAGTATGTAGTACATTGTATATATGTGTAAATTCACCACCTGTGCACAAGTTTCAATTACTTAATTGTTAACCCCTTTAGTGCTTCTACAACCCCCTTTTAAAGCTAGTAACATACAGCAGCATTCATTAAGAGCATACTACATTCTAGGCTCTGACATGTGTAATCTCAACTTGTATGAATTATTTCTCTATATTACTACATTAGAGATGCAGGATTGCTTTCATTCTACAAACAGGGAGATAATCACAGAGATAGACATCATCTTCCTTAAAGCATAATGATGAAGTCACTATGCCAGAAACTGAAGCCTGAAATGATTGTTTTTGAACTTATGGTTCTATTAAAATTAAAACAAATATAGATGTTCTCACAGCTTTATAGATTATGTTTTTGAAAATAATCGTTTATATTTTGGAGCTTTTTGATATTTTAATAGTGCCAAAATTGAAGCACTTATAAATTTTGTTTTCAGTCTAATAAAGTATTCTAAATATAAGCTGCCTCTGTTCACCATTTCTTTGGATATACTCTCCAGAGTACTGCCCAAAGTGAACACACTTGAATTGACCAAATAAATTTGTTTACATGGGGGCTTGCTTATATGTTCAGGCTTTCAAAGCTGTCTTGTTTAAAGACAGTTGTATAAAAAGAAACTACAACTGGTATGATGTTAGTTTCCAGAACACATTCAATAGATGGAGACTACCAAGTAAGAGTTTGTAGTAATCAAGTGGAGCATGCGTGAGAAATAAAGCAATATGGATAGAAAGGACTACTTTACATTTCTACATCAGCCCATCTTATGCAACATAGGATGAAGAGAGGTAACTGAATGTGTGCAGAAAGGTGGGGGGCAGGCATCAATTTCATAGGGATATCAGCATCAGTTTGCTCTAGTGAGCTATAGATCCAGGCTGATACCCATGATACTGGGAACTATAACAACATCCATGGAACCAGACTCTAGGCTGATACCTTTAGATTCAGGGTTCATATATTCCTCATGATTCTAGAGTCTACATCCATTGCTATTAATCCAGTGGTTAAGATTATCACAGCAGGTAATATTACTAGCTTAGCACCCATAAACTGAGATAAAACCCAATCCATGAGTTTAGGTACTAGATTAACTTCAAAACCATTTTAGTTTCTCATACCTCAGATTCAACGCATAGTCAAAGCAAACACAACTATGATATCTCAGAGGGCACAATATCTAAATACACAGAAAAATAAGCACCAGGCCTTCTCTCAAGTTCCTAAGGCCTGTTCCAATGTTGTTCGTTGGAATCATAGGTAAGAGGTCAGCGCATCTGAAGAATCTAGCAGGAGACTCATCTTTAGCTCATACAGACACCTGAGATGGTAGTAAACTATGTCAACTTGATATAACCTGAAACCACATGGAAAGAGTCCCAGTGAGGAATGGTCTTCAGTGCATGATCTTATAAACATTTAATTGATGTGGGTAGAAACAGCTCTCTGTGGGTGGCACTGTTCCCTAGGGATCCTGTATATACACATATGAGTAAAGAAATCCAGTTCCTACAAGCAAGTGAAATAGTGAACATGCATACATCCCTATATTTCTGCATCTGACAGTGGATGTTGTATGATCAGCTATATTAATTTCCTTCTATCTTGACATCCCTACCACGATGGTCTGTAATTTGTTACTGTGATAAAAATAAATTAATTCTCCCATATGTTAATTTTTGTTATGGTTTTTAATCATAGCAACAGATTATAAGTAAGACACTGAACATCACAGAATCTCTAGAAGGGGCAGTTGGTGAAGGGCTTTCCCAGCTTGAAGACACTTTGCAAAAATACAAAGATTATGAATAATCAGTAACATCACAGAATTTTTTTTTAATAAAAGAATGCACATACCAGATACCAGTCCCAGAGATAAAGATGAACAAACTTTCTGACAAGCAACTTTCCTCTCTCTCCCTTATACTTGTGGATCAGATCTAGTTCTCAGCTATTGCTAAACTGTCATGCTTGCTTGCCTGTTACAATGATGGAAATAGATTCTAACCCTCTAGTACCATGAATACCAAATTAAATGATTCCTTTTATAAGGTCCCTTGGTCATGTTGATTTCTCTCAGCATTAGAAATGTAACTAGGACAATATTGAAGAAATTTTAAGTTTTTCTAAGCCTCATTTTTTCTCTGTACAATAATTATAACAACTACTTCAAAGTTTCTAGAAAGATTTAGATATGATCATATACTTTGGGACCAGGAAAAAACCGACCATGAAAAAGCCAGCTGTGTTTGACTGAGATCATTGAAAGTGAAAGAGAATACTAGTATATCCAGAGAAATGGTGAACTCCCTAGAGGCAGCTTATTAAGCTCCACCACTTCCTATAACCCACAGGATCCAAATGTTTTGTGTCCTTGCTCTACTCAAACTGCCATAGATTAATGTGAAAATATATGAGTCCATGATAAATCCTTCATCAGGAATTGCTCAGGAGGCAGCTGCTCTCTGTGTTGCCTTAGCAGCAGCATCTGTGTAGAGCATCTAAGGTGTTATGTTTAGCATGGGCCATATGTGAACAGTTAATAAATCACATTTCCATGCACTAGCATCAGTGGGAAATCCGTAAGAAAACTATTGCTTCAACAAAATAGGCTCTGTTCATTGTTGTTTGAAGGCTGTAACCAAGCACTTTTTAAAAAATGCTTAGTTTCATTTAATATTGGCTCTAAAAAACATTGAACATAGTTGTCTTAGGGGTTATATTGCTCTTGTTTTTTTTTTTTTTATGAACAAATGGAATTTGGGAAGGAAAAAGCTTATTAAAACTTACATGTCCTATCCTTAGTCTATCATGAAAATAAGTCAAGGTAAAAATTCAAGATAGGAATATAGAGGCAGGACTTGAAACAGAAGCCATGGGAGAATCCTCTCTCCTTGGCTTTCTCAGGCAGCTTTCATATACAATCCAGGACCATGGGTCTACATACACCAATGTCCACAGTGAGCTCGGCCCTTCCACTTTAGTTATTAAGACAGTAATCCACAGGCTTGACTACATTCCTTTGAAGGCATTTTCTCAATTAAGGTATCCTCACCCCCGTATTTTTTAAAAAGAATATATATATATATATATATATATATATATATATATATATATACTGTAGCTGTCTTTAGACACACCACAAGAAGGCATCCATTAAAGATGGCCGTGAGCCACCATGTGGTTGATGGGACTTGAACTCATGACCTCTGGAAGAGCAGTTAGTGCTCTTTACCACTGAGCTATCTCTCCAGCCCCTCATCCCTGTATTCTTAAGTTTGCATCAACTTGACAAAAATAAAAACAAAACAAACACAAGCCACTAAGACAAATGACCCGTTTGTCAACCTGACAGAGAAGCACATCACTATTTAACCATATAATCATTTCTTTCTTGTGTGTTACTGAGATCTCAAACTAATACCAATATAGTATAAAACATTTTAATGTTTAAAAGCTCCATAGTCTTTGAACAATTTAAATGTTCAGTCTCTTTAAAACATTCAAAAGTCTCCTTAAATTTCCGAAGTGTCTCAAATGTCAAAGTCTGTCTAAAACTCCCAAAATTTCTCTAAAACTCTAAAGTCTCTTTAAAAGTTTGAGTCTCTCAGCTGTGGGCTCCTGTAAGACTAAAAATAAATTACACATATTCTATTCCAAGGAAGTAAGATCTAGGACATCATTACATTTAATTCAAAGCAAAACCAACATCCAACAGTGTACAGTTCAGTGTCAGGCTTCTAGTATTCATGGTCTTCTGGGCACCAAAGGGCTTGCCACAACACACATAATGGTTTTTATAGCCTCAATCTGGTTCCACTCCACACCTCATAATGTCCTTGGTAGTTGTTGCACAGTATTGGTATCTCCAAAATGCTGGGGGGTTCATTTTAACTTGGTTGTACTTTGATTAATAGCTTCTCCCAGGAATCTCTTCAGAGATTCCAAATTCTACCATATGATGACAATGCTTAATGTCTCTCCATGACCTCTTCAATCATGGGGCTTCTACCACTTCTAAGGCTGCACCTTCACCAGTGGCTTTTTTTTTTTCTGGGACCTCACAGTAAAAAGCCTCATCTGCTCCTTCTGACTGTTTCATGTCTTCAAAGCCATGTCCCCATTTGGGGACCTTTCACATACTAACAAATTTGGCCACTAGCACAAGTCACAGCCTTGGCCCTTTCTTACCCATGATTTCTGTGTCCTGGCCCTGGGAGAACACTTTCCAGAAGATTTTTCTCAATGATATTGGCCTCTTCTTTATTTCAGTCAATTCCTCATCCCCAATTGACCAGAATCACAGCTACCTAATTCTAAATCCCAGTGACCCCAATCAAGTCTTCAAAGGACCCAAAGACTTCCCTCTGAAACTGCACAAGTCAGGTCTGCATTATATGCATCACTCTCAACATTTTTATTTTCCCAGCTCCCATAGAACAGACCTAACAATGAGCAGCCAGTAGATTTTCCAGCCTACACTATCCTTCCTATAACACATGGTCAGGTGTGTCTCATCAACATCCTACTTCTGGAAACAACTTCTGTCCTTTATACAGTATGCATTGCTGTAATAGTGCACACTAACTAAAATCAAGTTGGTCAGGAAAAAGTTTATTTGAACTTATGGGTCCCAATAACACTCTGTCACTACGGGAACACAATATGGAAACTCAGGGTAGAAATCTAGAGGTAGGAAATGAAGCAGAAGTCACAGGAATGATGCTTAGTAGAATGTTCTCCATGGCTCGCTCAGCTTGCTTTGTTATACTATTCAGAACCACGAGCCCAGGTGAGCCATTCCAAATCAACTACTCATTGAGACAATACCCTACAGACTTTCCTGTAGGCCAGTCTTATGGATTATTTTCACACTTGAGACAGCCTTTCCAGTTATGTCTATGTTTGTGTCAAATTGAGCACTGGCAACCAGCATGCCACTTCAATGTATCATGCCAACAGTACAGAAGGGAACAGGACCACCTCCTCATCTCTTCCCCACACCCTCTGCTATGGTCTGATTATCTTCACTACAATAATATAGAGAGACTTCTGTGTGTAAACATCTGTGTGAAATGTCTCAAGGCCAGCCTAAAGGAGCTGTAATACCTAAAAGAATGTTGGGATAATGTTATAAGTACATAACTCTCCCTGTTATAGATATAGGTGGTGAGTGGCTCATCTATTCAGATTATAGCAGTTCAAACAAAATCACTTAGCAAGGACCACTATCAGTGGCATCAGCCTTCTATGAATCTGAGATTGAGCTCAGATGCTCAGCCAAGTTAGGGATGTATGATTAGGTTTGGTAAGTAATGCATTTCTTTTCGTATGATTATGTAATAGGTCCCCCTGCTGCAAATCAGAAAAGTTAACTAAGATAACTCATTCACTCATTATTATTCATTAGGTTATGAACATTTCTCTATTAAACAGAGGAATCTAATGATCCTTAGCAGAAGATAGGAGTTGTTATAGGAATGAAGGAAGCATTTATCTTTAGGAGTCAAATTAATATTTTATATGAATACTACAGTAGACTGAATATAAAAGTAGGAACCAATTGGTCTGGGGTTGCAACAGAACACAGAAAGTCAAATGTAAAAAAAAAGTTAAAATAAAATAAAAATAACAAAGTATAACCATTGTAAAAAAATTAGACTAGTTTGAGACCACCAATCTGTCAAGTGAATATCAAAGGTAAAGAAGAACATTGTATTCTCAGGTTTTTCAGCAGCATGCTGGTAGGCTGAAGTGCTGCAGAATGCTCTTGGAGAGCCAGAGACACCAAAAAGATCACCATTTCAACTCAGGATAGGTTTGATCTTGCTGAGGTCAAAGCGCATGCCTTAGAGTTCAAGGAAGTTCATAAACTACTTGACATCCCTTCACAATTAATAAAATAAGAATACCTAGATTACAACAAAAGTAATAGCATCTTAATTTGAAGTCCTCTCTAATGAAAAATATATTGACTTCAGGTAACTGAAAGACCAACATAAAAAGCTACCTGACCCTGGGTTCACACAGTTTCTTTATGCTTATAAGGCATTTAATACACTTTATTATTTGCTTCAGCAAAACTCTCCTTTCTAAAAGTGGAGAATTTTGAGAAGGAAGGAGAAGGAATCAGTCCTAAGGCATTTTAAAATTTTTGCCTGACACTTTGCTAAGTAAAATATTGTAGGGCTTGCACTTTTGAAAAAAAATTCAAAAAGCCTTTTTTTCTGTTTCAAAATTGTCCTATGTAATAATTGTATAATAGTGTTAGGATTTTAAAGTGACACACGTGTTTCAGAAAATTCTGCCTACATGTTAGATAGTTCTCCCCGAACATGCTACATACTGTGTGATAAAATCTTCAGGTGAACAAATTTCAAGGATTAATTTTCCATTCTGCTGGTAAGTAAAGTCATGCAAGTGGCATACCTCATCCAGATGTGTCTTAGTTATTTTCTGTTCCTGTGATACAGTACTATGATCAAGGCAACTCATAAAAGAAAACATTTAATGTTCCAGAGGTTTAGAGTCTATGATGACAGAGAGAGGTCTGATGGCAGGAACTGCTGAAGTTCACATCTTGAATGGCAAGCAAGGTAAAGAGAGTGGACTGGGCAAAGCAGGAGGCTTCTAATGAATTAAATGCCACACCCCACGGCACACCCCCTAATAAGACTGAACTTCCTAATCCTTCTCTAACAATTTCATCAACTGGCAATCAAGTATTAAAAGATATGGATTTATGGGAGCCATTGTTATTCAAACCACCACAAATGCATTATGGATTCTGTCTCAAATCAAAAAGTCAGTAATAAATATTGACCTCTCAAGTCAACATTTCCTGCTATTTCCTAAAATAGCAATGACGAGAAACTATATCTTTCAAGTCTTTTCTAAAATATTGTCTTAAAATTCAAATAGTTCTCCCATTCAGAAATAGAAAAATTAGTCTGTACAGTGTGCTGTGGGAAAGCTGTGACAGATACACTGTTTTAAAACTGGCTTTGACCTTACAGGCTGCATAGTGGTATGTCCAAAACTGAGATCAGGAGGACAAAAAAAAATTTGTAAATGACAACTTGAAGCATAATGTCAGAAAGTTCATCATCCAAAGCAGTAGACACAGTCCTGTGAAGGAAAGAGTTTTCTACTCAGGAGTCCTAGTTTAAATAAAGAGATATAGACCAATCAAGAAGCTCTGGCTTCAACTAAACCATTTACCTCTTGGATCCCCTATAGATCCTGTACCACAAATAGTATAGCACGAAGGTGGTTTGGGTACATTTCTGTTTTGTTTGTTTATCTGTTTATTTAATACAGTCCTTGGATATACAACAGGAGATGTCCTGTTACCTCCAAACTTCAGTGATCTGAGAGACTATTGAGCTGTATCGAATTCAGTGAAAATATAACTGCAAAAAAAATGAGAAAAACTGCTTTTTTGCAAAGATGTTCTCAGTTTGTGTTTTTTCAGTTTGCAACAGTCGTTTGATGACTGGTTTATAAAGCATTTTGTTGTTTGTTTTTACTGACATGCCCTATAAGGAAGCCAGTTTATTCTTAGCCCTGCCATCAGGTGGTACTGGGAGAGTCTTTTAGTGAGGAGTTCTGTGTGAAACCCTACTTGGGAAATAAGCTTTATGTGCAAGCAGTGAAGATAACTTCCCCCTGAAAAACAGATACTTTCTCCTTTTTGAAACCTTAGTTTCTTCATAGTCCAGAAGATGTCAATAAATTCAGTGCTGGATTCAAAGCCCAAATATAATTTAGGGGTCAGAATGTCCCTATGGTTCATATTCACTTTTCAACATAAGTTTATTTGTGTTTCTTCTTGTTTTAGGTTTGGGGCAATAAATTTATGATGAACTGCATTTATTTGTTAATGTAGTGAAATATACTTTGTGAAATGGCATGGGGTGTGACAATAAAAATGACTGTTTTAAAGATGACATTGGCATTGATATAAAATATTGTAAGTCATCTCTTATGATAGTAAAACCCTTGCATGTTATTATGAATAAAAATCCTTTCTATTTATCAAATTGTTCTGTTCAAAGGGATATATTCATAAAGTTAGAATTCACCTGAAATCGTATTTAACAATATATAAATAATCATGTCTCTTTATTTCTGGGATGTTTTAACATTAAGAATTTTAAGAGTCTGTCTAATATTATCAGAGAGGGTGCAAAAACAATAAAGCAACAGCAACAAAACCACAGCCAAATCCTGCCTCAAGTTTGACTAGAATAATCTTCATACCTGGTTCCCATTTCAAAACTTTGGATGGTCCCCAAAGATTTTAATGCTACACAATTTAAAATTTGACAGCCTGGCTCTTTGTCTATAAGGGATTATCTCAAGATAAGAGATGGGTAAAACATTATATATAAATATGAAATATTTTGCTCCACCCCCACATTCATACATATAGAATAAATAACTCCTTTTTAGATGGAGAGGAAGAAGTCAAGCTTTTGATTAACAAAAATATGTTTACATATTTTTTTATCATAAAATCAGATACCATATTAGCCCAGGGCCACACATCACTCTCAATTGAAAGAGAGTAATGTGCATCTAACGTGAGAAGGAAACAAACACGATGGGTGAGAAACTTAAAACTGTTCACAAAGCGACAATTGCAAGAATGGGTGTAATTAATTTGCCTTGTGATTTTGCCAGAAAGTTTTACAAAAAAATCTTTATAGTATTTTTATTTTATTTTTATTGGTTTTTTTTTTTTTTTTTTTTTTTTTTTTTTTTTGAGACAGGGTTTCCCTGTGTAGCCCTGGCTGTCCTGGAACACACTGTAGACCAGGCCTGCCTCGAACTCAGAAATCTGCCTGCTTCTGCCTCCCAAGTGCTGGCATGCGCCACCACTGCCTGGCTTAGTATTTGTATTTTTAAACTTTGATTGAATAGTATATTTTTTGGATTGGGGAATATATCCACTATCTCCAAGTTTTCAACTTGGATACAGTTACCTTGCATAAATGTAACTGTATCCAGATACAGATACTTGGATACCGTTTCAAGATACATTATGTCTTACTCCCAAAATCTCAATCAATTGCTCACTTATACCTCTTGTTCTAGAACAGAAAACTATTTCTATCATGGGGCAGTTCATTAGCAGGTCCAACTAGTTGTTAGCAAACTACAAACATTTAGAAAGTCATGAAAATGAGCATTACTTCCTCATGCTAAGGAAGTGATAAATCTCTCAAAATCTGAGTATAATGATTATCAATGTTGACATGGTTGATGAATGACAAAGCACTAGGATTTTGCTGCTCTGGCGATGCTTGGCATTCTGTACAGATCTTATTTCTCAGCCCTGAAGTTAATTCTGTGTTTGTGTGTACATGTCCTGCTGAGTTTATACTTTTGGTTGTATGTCAGAATTAGTTGTAAAAGAAATTTATTAACAGATATCCTATTCACTTTTATGTCCCTGGGATAAGAAAAAAAATTCATCTAGTGCTATGCATGGCTATTTACTGTTGCATTAGATTTAAAAGTAAAAATAATGTCATATTTATTCTAAATCTACATTTATGCTTACATGGTGATAGAGACAATTTTTTTCAGGGAAAATGTCTCTTATGAGTGTATGTGGAATTAATTTTTTGCCATATTTTTAATGACAAAGTTTCTCTGTGTTGCCTTGGCCAGTCTGGAACTCACTCTGTAGACCAGGATGACCTCAAACTAAGAGAACCATCTGTCTCTGTCTCCTGAGTTCTGGAATAAGGTGTATGCTACCACTGCCCATCTAAAATTAAATTTTAAAGAGAACAAATGTATATAGAAAAAGTTAAAATGCTTTACAAAATAGAATAACAACAGTAAAAAGGAAATCAGTAATAACTGAGAAAAAGATTTAATAGGAACTAAGTCTTAAAAAGATAGTTTTAATATAAATATAAATATAAATATAAATATAAATATTAATATAAAATATAAATTTAAACTCTTTAAATTTATTATGCATGTGTGGGTTTTTTGGTGGAGTATCATATATGTGGGTAGAGTTCAACTTTCAGAGTTGGTTCTCTATTCTACCCTGTGGGTTCAGTATATTGAACTTAGAGTATTAGCCTTAGTCCCAAGTGTTGGATCTATCTTTCTGGCCCAAGTGTTTTCCTTTCAATGGAGAATGTTTGTTTGGCCTTCAACATTTAGAGTTAAGTATTGAAGGTGCTGAAATCAACATCAGAAACATCAATTTTGAATATACATTCATCTTGGCATTTTTATACTGCTCATTAAATTAGAATTCTTGGTGATTTTTTTGAATTATAGCTCTTTTTTGGGGGGGGGGTTTGTTTGTTTATACCAGGACTGTCATAACCAGAATGATTCAGTACCATGTAATCTTACATAATAATACTTGATGTTCTACTAAGGTCCTGCCACCAAGGTTCATTACAATTAGGAGTGCTTAAAAGGATCTTAAAACTGGCACAGCCTCTCCTTCAGTAATCTTGCGCAAATATGAAAACTGATGGCTCTGAAACAAATTAAACATTCTTGTATCACAAGAAGTTGTTTAAGGATAATAAGCAATAAACTCCATTAAGAACTCAATTAATAATAATTAGATTCTAAACTGAGAAAACTACTTAGAGTTTCTCCTGAATACTTAATAACTTAAGTCGTTGGAAGGAGGCAATCACTCAGTCTTGCTTCTTCATTTCTACCTGTTAGATACTCAGTAAATACCTGTTTCACTTAGTGAAATCTCAGCCTATTTATTAGAGAGAACTCTGTTTCCATCAGCAGGAATACTTATTATTTGAGTGCAGTGGTTTGCAAAGTTCAGTGTGCATGAGAATCAGCTGGGTGCTTAATCAGCTAGTTTCTAGACGGTAATCCATGTCCCTGCTTCTGTGGTTCTGACATGGGATGGAAAACATCAGAGATGAGAAACGGGCAGACCATGTTAGCACCATCTTTTCATGAACCGCTTTCAAGACAACCTTGTAGCTTTCGGAAATGTCTGCTTCCTTTTCCAACAGATGACTAGGAGAACCCACCATCCGAGTTCCTCAGGGCACAAAGACCTTGGAAAATCCCTAAGTGTTGCTGATTAGACAGGGCCCTTCAGTACTCTGCATTCTAGCTGCAAAGTCTAAATTCCACTGCAATCACTTTACTACAATCTTCAAGAGCAGACAAATTCCTATCCCTACATGCTGTTCTTCCCTCCAAGCCCTTCTTGACTTATCTGAGTGCTGCAACCAATCCCTGGTGGGATATTTTAAGTTAGTGCTGAGTAATTTTACTCTAGCTATCTCTATAAGTCAGTTATCCAATAAAAATGCAAAGTTCATGTTACAGTACATTTTTTTTTAATTTCCCAGCTATTTATGAGTGAGTTTAGTTTTCCAGTTATTGTAAAAATGAAAGTAAAAAGAAAGAATGAAATGCATTTTAACAAGTCTTACTTAACCCACATACCCCAAATAATATTCTTTGCAGCCTGGAACAAAATTGTTAAGGTAGTATTTTACACAGTTGCTATAAATATTTGAAACCTAAAAAACTCTGCTATACTTAAATGTGCACCATAAATTGTGTGCAAAATTTTCAGTAGTTTAAAGATTTATGAAAACAATATACATTCTTCAACAGACTAGAGTTATAGTGGTTTGCTATGATCTAAGTTTAAATTACAAAAGTGGTTTCTTTATAATACAAGGTTGATATCTGCTCTAAGAGCCTTACTTCTACATATGAGTGAGTGATTGCCATAAGAAACTTCTCTATCTTTAACCAGAGCTGAGTCTATTTCCTCAGGCAGGAGAAATGGAAGGCCCAGTGCAGGTGACCATTTCAGTGGAAATTACACTGAACAAAGCAAAGGAGGGAGGTGCTGATGAGGTAAAAGAGGGACAAAACCCAGAGAGATCAGCAAGTTGGACAGGCAGAGGCACTGGCTTTCTCAAAATGACTTTTACTCAAGTACGAAGCCCACTGAGACTAAGCAATGTATTCTTAGTTTCTCCAAAGTTTCTGTTTTCACAACTGAACGATATCTTAACTATAATAGAAAGGGAAGAGTATACATGTAAACGGAATTCTGGAATAGCTGCCACTGATACAATACTGGAGTTCACAAGGACCTAACAGGCAGACGTTATTATTGTTATCATTGTTCTGCCTCTGTAGAGCACTTTAAGTAGACTGGAGCATCGAATTTCACTCTCCACTCACACATGCTTGTCATTCTCGCTCCACACATGCCAAAGGTGGGAAAACATGATTTTCCCCACAAGGTTACTTCCCAAATGAAAACTTTAATTTTCCCTGGGGAGTAGCCAATGACCTCTCTTCTGTATAATTCCTGCCCGGGGAAATCACATAGTAATTTACTTTCTGAAGACCATTACTCACAGAAAAAAAAAAACAATTAACATCTTTTGTCTTAACCCGAAAACCACTTGTCGAGTCCCAGTATGGGAAGGAAAGACCTTTCACTTGCTCATAAAACTCACAGCACACGGCCTGCAATAATAAAGGGACAGGAAATTTACTGAAACATGCTGTTTAATGGAGGCTGCAATTCTAAGGACAGGCCATCTCTTTCCTTCTGTTTACATTCTCTACCCTCTGGGCCCCTGGGCAATGACACATTCAGTAAGCCAGCTCAGATAGCCCTGGCTTTTCTCCAGTTGTTTTGAAAACTGGAAGTGAGGAATTTTCCTCTGGAAGTATTTTAAAACCAAAGTAATGAAACATAATTGAAACGGAGAGCAAAGCCAACATCAGTGATGAAAGTAAAATTGTATTACCTGGGAATGTACACATGTATATTCAACTAATGAAAACATCAAGAGCACCTAAACTCATCGATTTCTTTTTGGAATATCGTTGCCATCAAGAACCATATAGATTTGTACAACCATACGCAGCATACTCTAGATCATGTTATATAAAATTTATTTTTCGAATAAACTTTACCACTTTGTACAGCAACCTGAATAGGGACTTTGGACCCTATTCACCACTAACCTGAATTCTTATTGTGAGCCTTATGTATGATACCAGAAGATATTAGGCACCTCTGGACTGTAGCTGTCACAAGTGTTTTCACGGCCCCATAGGTTTTCTAATATTAGTAATTCGTGGATGGAGAGCATGCAATTACCAACAGCTGTCATTACTATTAATAAAAGAAGAAAAAAGGAGCTCTCTAGCTATGATATATGACTATTCCATGTCATAATTTGCAATTATGTGCTTTACTGTGGCTTCTTAATTCCTAAAGTGGAAGAAGCGTTGGTCAAAGCAAGATGCACTAATAAAGAGACAGGGTCATTGATACAGGGTTCTGTTAGGTATTCTCAGCACTGATGGTGCTACATCTTTATGTATTTTAATGTTCTTTTGATAAAATTAGAGTTGTGAGAATAAGGAGTAGATGAGGTCAAAAGAGAGGGAAATATTCAATAGTAGCTAGATTCACTTCCAGTCAAAAAGCTCTGGTTAACTAGCTCTTGACCATTACCTGAATTACAGTACAACCTGTATGTTAAATCATTAATAAGAAGCTATAAACTAGGGACACATGTTATAATGTGCACATAGCAAAGAAATAAAAATACTGTAGCACAGATAAATGAACAATAAGAAGATAGTAATAAAAACTCAATGAATATCAAGTACTAACCTGTGGTAGTAAAGAGAGAAAATAGAGAAAGAAAGAAGGCTAAGGGGGAAAGTCTGTCAAGACAATTACAGCCATGCAAATGTGAGGAACCACATTCAATCCCTAGCACCAACAGAAAAGACTGGTGCAATGGCACACACCTGAGATTCCATCAGTGGGTAGGGAAAGGAGGATCCTCTCAGCAGTGTGCTTTACAGCCAGTCTAACTGAACCAGAGAGCTCCAGGTTGACTGAAAGACCATACCTCAAAATACAATGTGGAGAAATGATTACTGAAGAACACCGTTTGTCAACTTCTGGCCTTCATACACACATCCAAAGGTTTGCACACACAAACCAAACATACACACACACACACAGACACACACACACACAATCAGAAAAAGAAATGTCAAACTATACAAAACCTGTGAAACTACCTCTAAGAATTAGTATTTTTGAAAAATATGAAGCTAACTCATATGTGTAAAACATTAATGTGCCTCTTGAGTAAAATTTGTCTCTGAAAAATAAAAATAGATATGGCTTGGAAGTGTTTTTTTAAGTAGTTTTGTACCACAAACTATAAATTTAGTGCACTTATATTACATTCAATTGTGGATCCTTGTGTCCTTTGAATTCTGTATGTGGCATTCAGTGAAGGTGTAGATTATGCAAGACACTGTGAGTCTCCTTCAAGGTCTTTGAGTTTTCTAGTTTGACAGATAACCAGGAGGGGCTTAATAATTGTCTCTGAGGAATAGGCTGGGTTTCTAGGAGATATAAAAAGTCTGTCATCTTTTTACTTTATACTATCCAGTCTTTGGGGAATTTGCTTTATTCATTTTTAATTAACTTTTGAATAATTTGTAAAGGTTTGAATTTAGGAACACTCTATGTAAGAACAACAGGTGAAGAAAATAAGCCTTATAATGGATTACAAGTGTTGATAGATCATGAAAATGCAGCCCACTACTTGAAACTTCATTTCTCTAGATTTCTTATTTAAGAAGAAAATACATACATACATACATACATACATACATACATACATACATACAAATACATGTGTGTGTGTGTGTGTGTACACATATGGAAATCTTTCACATGTGTATAACAGAATAACAGAGAGCTAACTATACATCTCAGCCACAATGTTAGAATTGGTTTATAGTAGTAAGGAAAACTAGTTCTACATTTATTGGGCTGGTGATACAGATGTAAGGAAGAATGCCTGAGGCCCAGGGCTCAATCCCGAAAGCTAAAATCACAATCTCTGTCTTTCTGTCTCTATTTGTCTATGTCTCTGTCTCTGACTCTGTGTCTGTCTCCACTTCTCTGACTGTCTGTTGTATTTATCATCTGTATCTCTCTGACTCTTTCTCTCTTCTTTTCCTGTTCACTCCCTCTCCATATAGGGATGTATTAGAAAAAATAAATGGATAGTATCTAATTCATATATATGATCTCTCTCTTTCTCTCTCTTCCCTTCTTTCTTCTCTTCCTCCTCTAGAGATTGTGTGTGTGTGTGTGTGTGTGTGTGTGTGTGTGTGTGTGTGTGTGCGTGTGTGTGTATCTGCGCACGTATATGTGTTTAGCTAATGAGACAGGGGCAGCCTGTGTTTGGATCTTTCCTCAGACAAGTCATCTCAGTACTACCAACGATAATGCAGTTTTTAATGCAAGGCTTAGCACAGGCAGGGTAAGGGCGGCTTATTGACATTAGCAATTATCCAAGATCTCCTGCTAGATTTGCTTTGAGTCCATCAAGTATATAGAAATCTGAGCCAATTTTTATATGGAATACATTCTGAGACTTATCAACTGCTAGCTAGATTAGCCTAAGATGATAGTTGTGATTTCATGTATAGTAACATGAAATTAAATATTAATAAATCATGTGTTAAGAAAAAGAGAAAATTTGAAGACTGTACTATCTGTGCCCATCTATAAACAATATGGAAAAAGATATTATATATTTTTATCTTATCTTTAATATTACTCAGGTTTTTAATTTATTGAGAACTAGCTTTGGAGCTGAAGAGATGGCAAAGCAGTTAAGAGTATTTACTACTCCTCCAGAAGACCTAAGTGTAGGTCCCAGAATTCACATAGTGACTCACAAATACCTGTAACTTCAATTTCAGGGCACCTGACTCCTTCTTTGGCCTTCATGTTATGCACATATGTGATACATATAAACTCATACAGGTACACACAGACTCACACACACAGCAAATGTTCACATAAATTTTAAATAATACAGTTAGGGTTTATAGAAGATGTTATTGCTTTAATTCATATTACTGTGAAATATTGCAATGATATTTTACATATCCTTATTCTCATCATAGAATAAGAAGGCCATTGCTTTATTAATATGTAGCTTATCTTCACTCCTGGTTAATCTTTATTTAGTACTCATGACTCCTACAATGACATTCTAACTCCCTTTTATATGAAACATATGTCAGACTTGTGTATGAGAAATAATTGTTTCTTGAAATATGGTAAGACTATTGAATCATGTGAAAACTATTTATAAAACAACATTTTCTTCAATCATAAGGATGGGACAAATTTAACGTTTTCATGTCACAAAAATAATTGTAATCATTGTGAAGGTAGTAAGGAATACATATGGAGCAATGCTTGTCGACATGCCAATATCAATGACTGGAACAGAAAAAAAATTTCACATGAAATACTATTAACTTATGTACTGTAAGAAATTACAAAGTTTGATCGAAAAATATTATGTACTTTAAAATTCTTCTATAGGACACGGTATCTATGCCATTTATATTAGTCAACTGTGAATAAAGGGATGGAAATTTATAATCTAACGTCTACAGTGTATCTATAGTATCATAATCATGTCAATGCTGACTTCTCTATAAAAGAGGTTATTAAAAACATACCTTGGAAATGGGAGAACATTAAGTCAACAAGGACAACAGGCAAGGTCTAGAGAGTCTGAAATCTGACATCATACCACAAGACCTCTACTTACAACACAAAATAAGGACCAAATGAAACAAGAACAAACCTGCTTTGTATGCAAATGTCAGAATGGAAGTAAGTGATGTTAGCAGAGAAACAGTATGTTGATAGTCACCCCTTCAACAGTCTTGCTCTATGCTTTCAGTCCAATCACCTTCTGACATCTCACTAATGCTGGAAAATTTCTGCCAGTAAGCACCATCTTAGAGCTGGTGAGTGAAAAGCTATTTTCTTAAGTTTAAAGTGCTTAACAGATATGATTTTATGTGTGTCACTTTCCTTTTAATCTGCATATATCACAGTGCAGAATGTTGAAAATGAATTTAAATTTAGTCCTAAAATCTGATGCAATATGTGCCTCTAAAACTTAGTGTCCCAGTTTATCTTAAAATACAAAACCTTCCCTAGACAAATTAAAAAGAGAATGGCACATTTTTAATTATTCAACAAACTTTATGCTGAAGGATAAAAAAGAAAAAAGGTAGTTAAAAATAGTTCTATCATTATTTCAGAAACATTTTACTTTTAAATAAAAACATTTGAAAATGTTTTAGTTTGGTAAACTGAGCTTTTAGAGTTTACAGCAGAAAATTTTATGATGAATGGCTTCTACAAAATAAATGAGATTTGGATGTTGGCCTCATGTCTTTCTGCTTTCTAGATCATTATTTATGTGAACAGTGCTATAACAGAGGCAGGAAGTTGCGGTATACATACTTTTCTACTTCATTCTTCATTACACTGTGTCTCAAATTTATATATATATATATATATATATATATATATATATATATATATATATATTCTAGTAGTCGACCAGAGGGAAAAATCTGAGACTGCAATAATGACGATTAGAGAAAACTGTTTGAGAATGCTGCAAATAAATGGAAAACGAACAAGGAAGGTTTTCACCAGATAATGGTTAGGCACATAGTTCAGCTGTCATCAGTATCAAGTGCATCAACTTCATGCCAGCAGTATGCATGGCCATTGTTTCAATCCCTCAGGACACTCTAATTATGCTTCTAAAATTATTATGTAACAATTAAATATGAAAAATTAATGACTTAAAAAATATTTTAATTGAAAATCGCAGATCTAAGGCTCATATACAGATCCCAGAAACTAACTGGTAGTTAATATATATATATATATAAATCTGTGTTCCGAATGTGATAGATTGTTAAAGAGACAGAAATGTAGTTGGGTATTGTCAAACTATTGATCATGACTAGAAAACAAATTAAAGTCTCACAGACTGTAAAGAAAATATCATGTAATAGTGTAAAACATCAATATTCTTATTCTTAGTGTATTCATATTCATTCATATTCTTAGTGTAATACTGTTTCAGAAAAATTATCTCAATTATATGTCCAGAGAACATTGTGTGTGTAAGCATGCACATGTGCACACATGAGCTTATATGTACATATGTGCATGCATATACATAATGCTGAGTTGTAATATACAGTTGTCTTCTGAACATTATCAGAAGAGTTCAAGAAACAGGATATAAAGCAGAGGTAATTAAAGGAGCTCCTAAAACTGAATAAAGCAACACAAAATGAATTGAAAGAAATGGGAGGCTTTTAAATGTTTTGAGCAAACACAATGCAGAAAAAAACATGCCAAGGTGAGATTATATTATCAGTGAAATTCCAGCTAATTGGAAGAAAGGATAAGACAAGTGTTTGCAAAAAGAATGAGGAGGGTGTTGCAGCTAACTAGTTAGCAGTCAAGGATCTAAGGCAAAATATTGGCTACGGTTATGAAGAAAGCAAAGAGATGGATCGACATGTCAGAGCACAAACCCATAAGTTGACTGAAACAGAGAAAGAAGGCAAGGCCTAAATCAGAAAGAACATGGAAATTTTGACCTTTTTATGTCAAGAACACTGGTGCCTTTAAGACCAGTTCAGTACAAATTAGTTTGAGAAGGTAAGCATGGCTTGGACCTAGTTCATCTTTCAGTCACATTGCAATACATATTGGACATTTCAAATATAGTACTTGATTCTGAACAAAGAAAGAATTCCCCAGGTACTGCTCTAGAAATTCAACTGGATGTGAGAAATCAATAACTGTAATATTATAAATAGACTTCATATTTTTTGACAGAAGATGAGAATGTAAGAAGGAAGTAGAGGATGCAGTTTTGAAGTATTAAAAAAAGTCAAGAAGAAAGGGGTTGGCAAGAGAGTATTTTGAGAAAGATCTTGATGGCTTTCCAGGAGGGGCAGCTTTATAGATCTTTAAGAGATCAATTCTGCTAGGAGAATCTATGGTTTCTGCAACCTCAGGATGGACAGGTTGGTGAAGAAATGCAGAAGGAAGAAGACTAAGAATGTTTACAAGGATACACATGAAGAGTCAATGGGAAAAGAACAGAGTACCTTTCTGAGATTTAAGAAATACCTTTGTGTGCTGAAAGTCAGATGGGACAAAACACCTGATTCAAGGATTGAAGCTGTTGTAGGTCACTTAGAGGATGAGCCATAAATTCTGGTGCTGTGAATCTTTAGCATCAGTGCTTTTGTGACCAGGATTCAAGAACACTCAGGAATAATCGTCGCATGCTAATTTTTACTTGAAAGAAAATGAATGCAATTACGGATAAATATTAAGGCTATATCTGTCCTGCCAGGAGAGGTTTTTTTTTTTCTTTTTTCACAATTACATTTTTCTTCTCTTGTTTATACCACTGAATGCTAAGGAGAAAAGTTTGGTTAGAGGGACTTTAAGTATCAGGCACACAAACAAGCTGATTAGTGAGACTCATTAAAACTTAGAGAAACTTCTGAAACATTCAGGTCAGTACTTTGTATCCATCATTCACTCTCTAGCAAAATTGTTGATAGAAATGCTATAAAAAGCACTGAGGGACTTAATTATTTCTTCTCTACTGTTGACCACTGTGTACAGCTTACAGAGGCAATAATTTATCTGCATTTCTCTCCATTCTGACACTAAGAAAATTTTAACATGTATACTCTCTTGGTTTGAATTCCACTTATGACAGAGATATTTAATGGGCCATAGTGTGAAAGAATTGTTTTATCTAGGATATCAAGACTTTCTCTGGTAGGACTGTTGAAAGCACCTAAAAACCTTACTTAGAAAGAAGAATGTAAGCAAACATGACAGAATGATTGATAAAATAATGTTGACTAATACAGGTATATTGGAACAAGTCACTAATAAAATGTTGCAAATCATCCCAACAAAATTTGAAATATAAAACACACTACTAATTCATAAATTTGTGATATGTTCTTCACTGCCTTCTTTATTGATTAGAATTTCCTTTGTACACATAAGCAAGGTACTCTAGCGTATTTTTTATAAGAATAGATAAATAAAATTACTGCACAAACGTGTGCTAGCAGAAGTACATTTATGTTTAAGAATAGGGAAAAACAACCCTTCACACTGCAACAGCTAATTGTATTCATTTCTAAGAATTTCTAAAATCCTGGTGTCACCATAATGTCTAATAATTGAGACACAATGTTGGGCTTAATTAATATGCAATTTCCTATCATTCAGAGTAATAAACCTAATTATACTGTTGTCACAAAATATTCCTTCTGTGTAATAAATCATTGCACAATAAGGGATGATGTTATATTTGCACATGAAATATACAATACATACTAGTGTAGTAATTACACCCTGAATTCCAAATCTTGATAAAACCTTGTATATATTCAACATAGCCACTCATCAGAGTCCTTTTAGTAGACTGGATTGCTATCCAATCTACTCTAGATTTCTAGACCCAACTGATGAGTACAAGTACTGCCATATTATTCTGGAAACAAACACTGTGGGGCAGTCCAGTAAAATGTACCAGTCTACAGCAGCTAGCATCACAGGTTAGACCTAGTATTTTGTTTGGTGCAAACCCATGCCTTACATACTGATGGTGGTTCCGATCGATCCTCCCCTCATGTAAGTCAAGAAACAAAATCATTGTTCTAATTTCCAAATAAACTCCTTTATGTTTTTTGGATGCACAACATGTATTTTCATTGCCAAGACAGAAAGCACAATACATAGTTGCAAATGACAGTATAACATGATTTTCCCTGAGAGCTGTTTTGGTAATCTGGTCACATTCACAGATTACTCAAAGATTTTGTAATATAGTATTTTAGTAGCATGGAACCAGCTTGCTTTATCCTTTCATGTCTGAAGTTTCTTTCCCTTTAATGATCCACACTGAACTGGGCACTAAAGATGAAAAAAGCAAGTCATAAATACCTAATCATTTCAATAAAAGACAAATGAGACCCCAATCCAGAAACACCTTAACAGCACACACATACACTGAAACAAGCAAATGACAAAGGATACCTCAAAAGTGAAGATAGTGGTAAGTGGAACTGAGTACTTTCAAAACTCTGACCCAAAATATTACCTTCTGCAGAGAACAAGTTGTTGTTTGTTTATTTTTTTAAGGGGAATGCTTTATTATATTCTGTAGCTGTGCAAGTTAAGATGGTAGTCAGTAGAGTGTTGAAGGCAGAAGAAACCATTAACAGGATTATGGTGATTGCCACTCCTCCAGCCACCTCATAAGCACAGCTGGGAGGGCATCAAGTGATACAGTTTGCAGGAGTGTGGTGCTTGGGATAAGGAATACTCTCCAAGGAGTATATTAACAAGTCACTTTCTAAAATGGTACCCAGGAAAACACAAACAGAGGCACAGGATCCAAGTGTGGCTGTAACGAGAATGGATGGTCCTCATTTAAGCTTTTCCTCCACAGTGAGCATGAATTGTCTTCACAGCATCATTACTGATAATATTAGCTTTCCTTATGGACAAAGACACAGTGTTTCCCAAAACTAAGGGCTCATTACCCCAAAACCACCTGCACGAGCTCAAGAAGCCCAATAAATCAACTCCATCAACATAAACAAATCTGTATTCTAATTCATGTTTAACACTTCTGTAGATGCTACATTAGATATGCCTTCCTTAGAGTACTGCAGTAGAATATTATGGCAAATAGCAGTGCCTTACTATTTTAATATACAGTACAAATAGCACCAGTTCTTCTCAAGAGATTTAAATCAATTTATAGATTCATATGCCTCCTGTGTTATACTTGAATAAAAAAGGTGTCAGCAAGGTTCTTTTAAAGCATGCACCAGTGCAAACGAGATGTTCAATGAGGAAATCAAAAGCTATCTGATAGCCTCAGACATGGTGAGGACTGATTTGAAATTCCATCCAGGTAGTCCTCATCTTTACAGAAAGGAAACTAAATCTTTATCGATTTTTGTAAGGATATTGCTTGTTTGAGAAAATGAACAAGATGAGAAAGCTTTCGGTGTATAAGAAAAAAGATAGCGCTGCCTTAAAAACTGGAAAATACAGAGCCAGGTTCAGGGACCTAGTGGCCTTTGGCAGGTTACCTTGGTCTCTATCTTTGTAAAACAAGGGTCAGTGCAGATAAAGGGGGTGGTGAATGAAAAGAAGAATTATAATGGGGACAGACAGTAAATTACCTATTCAGTAGCCTTTAGGGGCAGCTTTTTGATCCAAACATTACCAGCACACATCCTTGCAGTTATAGCAAGTGATTCCAGCATTTTGGCATCTTAAAATATTAGTGAAAGTGGAGTCCTCTTGTGTCAACTTGATCGATAAGCAAACTCTGAAATGATATCTGATAGATAGTGCAGAGACCTTTCTGTCAACGTTTATCTGTATCAAATATTGACAAATCCTACATTACATCAAAGCTCATTTATACCATCTGTAAAAAAATAAGCATGAAATTCTATAAAGGCAATTGCAAACCTGCAGCATTAAATTTCTACATAAGGTTCCAGCTTGACTAAAGAGTGAAAATGAATTGATTGTTATTATCTTGTTTTCCAGGAGGCTTAATCTAGTTACTTCACCAAACGGACAAGGTGGGGAAGGAAAAATAGGCTTCAAGTATTGGCTTCTAGTTCTGGAAAAATAAATCTGCCTTTTGGAACAAAGACCTGTTATCTAGAGAGCACTTTCATCTGTGCAGCTGTCAGGAGAGGGCTCTCACACAATGAGGTGTAATGAATTCCAGGGCTTCTGCCTTTTTTCTAGAAACAATTAGGGTGTCCTGCTATCTCTTATTCATCACTCTCTGCTCAGATCTAAATGCAAAAGTACACAGACCTAAGGAATAAACATTTTTCATACTAAACAACCAATAAGTCTGGCATCACAGTGTCTAATTTCAATAACCTTCTTGTACTTATGCTTGACATAAACTTCCCAATGTACTTATTTTGAAATGGAGGAAACAATGGTCTCTTTCATTCTCTTTATTTCCTTTCTTTAGTCTCTGATAACCTTGAAGCAAATGTCGATCCGGTTTCCTCTACTGCAGTTGTTCTCAGCTTGTGGGGCACTACCTCTACGGGGGTCACGTATCTGTTTGCTTATATTTGATATCTTGGTTTCTTCATCTGCTTCATCAAATCTGTTTTTAATTTAGATTTTCCAGTAACTGTGGAGTTGATATGAACTATATCTTTATACTTTGTAAGTCATGGTTTTATAGAGAATGTAACTTCTTTCAATAGTTTAAATAGAAAGATCACAAGTCCAAGTGAAGTGCTTCAATTTTTATCCTTTTTTCTTTATTTATTTTAAAATTTTTTCCCAATCTGCTTTTATATCATTTTAATTACATGCAGATATTAAGGTCAGTTCTAAGTTGAAAAACTAGCATTATAATAGAGGAAAGCAAGTAAAGGAGAGAATATATATTTAAGCATCCAACATATTTAAACATACCAATTCAGGTCACAATTGGAAGAACACAATTTTCACAGTAAAAGCAACAATTTAAACAGGTGAAACTTATCTAAGCAGGTAGATGTAATCAGAATGGTGATGTCTTAAATATGAGACAAACGTTCTTGCAAGAAAGATACACTTCTCTGTTTACTCAGTGTTGGTGGCTTATAATAGCACAATCAGCACGTAACTGAAGCTCTCGCTGCCATGGGTATGAGCAAATATCCCATCATCAGAAGAGCCTTAGAAGTGATGCACTTGGGTGTGCACTTAGTTTTATAAGTGGTTTTGAGATAATCTTGAAATTACTAAAAGTAAATTAATGAAAGTAAGAAACACACATTTGGAGTAGTGAGAGATGACAGAAAGTCAAGAAAGTTTCCAGGATATCACAGAAGAAAACAAAGGAGAATTGATGTAATCCTTAAAATACAAAAAAAAAAAAAAAAAAAAAAAAAAAAAAAAAAAAAAAAAAAAAGAGAGAGAGAGAGAGAGAGAAAACATTGTCAAACATGCCTAAGTCTGCTTTAATAGTCAACAATAACTTTATGTGCCATATATATTTGATTATTTGATAACATAGTATTAATCCAAGTTTAACTGTATATTTAATCATTTAATCATGTTCGTTTGTTTCTCTCTTCAAGGAATGTCAGCCATTCTGGGTTTGAAGGTTGTGATGACCACAGAAGTAATGTGTATGCATCTCCTGAAGTATATACCCAAATATATCCAGAACCTCAATTCCCCAGAAGTAACAACCTTACTTAGAAATTGGTTCTACATTCCTAATGGTCTAATTTTTTTCCATGGCTGACTATACTTTAGTTGAATTCTTTTGATCTGCATCAAAGAAAAATTCTCTTTCATTAAACTGGTCATTTCTGCCCTTTGCTATAATATAATCTTGAAAACTACAAGAAGAAAGCAATAGGAGTACCTTTCCCTGAAGAACTCATGTATTACTAAAGACCCATTTGCCACTTACGAATAAGAGTCAAGTCCCTGAAAAACATACAATTTACTAACCCAGGAAAGAATTAAATCCGGTTGGTTCAGATAGTTTTAAAAGAATGAATATTGGACTCAGGTTATGACACACCAAGGGTGCAAGGGATAAGAATGAACACTAAACAGGTCATGGGTATAAAGAACAATTGAGATGGCTCCTTGGAGGCTTTATTAAATTCCAAACTAGTACAAGGGCGAATAAACAAAACAACTTGTTGATCAATAGGTTTCTAAACCATGGAAACAAATCTTGGTTTTTAAATCAGCATATAATCTAGTATCTTTTAACCTTAAAAATGAGCAAAATAACAACAACAAAGAAAATAAAATACAGATTGTCATGAAAGCTCAAAGCAGTAGCATACTGGATGAAAGCTAATTGTATCCTGCACAGAATTAAATTTTCCTTACTGGATTTCGTGTCATGATTGCATAATTAAAGATAGCCTGATTCTGCAAGCAAATGATGACTTTATTAAATTGAGGGGAAGTTTATCTACTATAGTGCAAAAATAAGTAACTGGTGAATGTGTGTGTCTGTGTGTTTTCAGAATGTCAGCATGTCAGTCAGATTATAAACTAGATCAGTCAGTTTCTTACATCCCAGGATGTTCCCTTTATGGCTGCTTGTACCTTCCACCATACAGATTAATCACTGTTTTTTTTCTATCATTACAGTTTTGTTCCTCTTAATCTTAAGCTTTATATAATCGGAGCTCTGTAATATGTATTCCTGTTTTTCCTCACCCCACACAGCAACAGCTTTTGAAATATGTTTGGTTTTTGTTTATTTGCTTGTGTTTCCTAATAACACTGAACTAACTTATTTTTGATAAGGACATATTAAATATCATTAGTTTATTATTGTTCAATATTATTGTACCATTCTATAGTTTTGTCATAACATATTTACCTATGATGGACTTTTTGCTGATTTACATATTTGGGCTATAATGAAATCTGTGATGAACCTCTCATAAATGTTATATACATTCACTTTTTTAAGATGAATTTAAAAGATGATTATAAGATATTTAATGTCATTGAAACAATAATAGTTTCTGAAATAAAAAACCCATTTTCTAAGGCCAAGAGTAACATAAAAGTGTCTCTAAGACCCCCAAGTCTCACTGATACTTAGTAGTGTCGACTTTTTTATTCTAGTGGGTATTAAATATCTTACTTTTGAAAATATGTACTTATTATTTCATGTGGATGGGTGTTTTGGCTGCATAAATGTCTGTATTCCACTTGTGTGCCTAGTGCCTATGAAGGCCAGAAAAAAGACAGCTATTAGCAACAATGGAGGTTTCTGGGACTCGGGCCTCAGTCTTCTGGGAGAGCAACCAGTGCTCTACACTGCTGAGCTACCTCTTCAATTCTTTCTTTTGCTATGTTTTAGCTGTGTTTTTACTTTCATGTGCTTACTAGCTAAAATATGTTGTTCTTAAAATCTCTAAATCGTTTATTTCTGTTGTTTATCTTTCTAATTCCAATTAGGGACATAAAATACTTGCTAATATATTTACACATAACATATTATATATTAATGTGCTCACATTAAAAGATATAATTTCCTTGCTTATGTATAAACATATAAAATGTTTTCTCTCAGCTTGTGGCACTTTTTGTTGTTGTTTGTTTTATTTCACTTTTTATTTGCAATGGTAGGGAGCAAACTTAGAGCTTTGTTGAGTCAGTATGCAAGAAGAAGATGCACCTAACCCTCAAGAAACTGGAGGCCCCAGCGAGTGGGAAGGTCTGGTGTGTTGGGGAGGGTGGAGACATCCTCTGGAGACTGGGGGAGTGGGGAGGGGATGTATGGGATGTGGAACAGTCAGAGTGTGGACACGGAAGGGACAATATCTGGAGTGTAGAAAAAGATTAAATAAAATTTAAAACATTTTTTTGAAATAAAAATTATACACTTTGAGGTAAGATTTTTACATTGTAGCCCACACTGACCTCAAATTCACAATCCATCTGGGTTTGCTTCCTGTGTAACATGCCATCCTGCATGCCATACCTAGCAAATTTCTTTTCTTTTTTTAAAAGTTAATTCTTCTTTATTTTTGTCCTGCTGACTTAACATTAGGATCCAGTTTAGCTGAATGGTTTCAATTAAAATGATTCTGAAATGAATCAATTTTTAAATTTGAGTGTGTCCAACTCTTTATTATTATTTTCATGTTTGGTAGCCTTAAGAGTATAGATTAAAAAAATTATTGTCTTTCAGAACTAAAAAGTTGTTTTATATTTATCCAAGAAGTTTATAATTTTAGCTCCCCATTTTCAAACTTTAATTCATATTAATACTTTATTTGCATAGTACAATGCCAAGCACCACGATCTAATATTTTCCCATATATGTCTCTATAGAAATTATTGTAGACATGGCCCGTGTTTCCTATTTAATTACTTTGATGCTGTTATCAAAAGTCAATTTGCTATATTCCTGGGGATATGATAATGTACTCTGCACATTGACCGGATTTCTCAGATCATTACAGATACCACACTGCCACAGTTAGTACAGCATTATAACAGTCCTTACAGTAGCAGCCCTACCAACTTTGTTCTTCTTTCTCATTCTAACCCAGATATTCCAAATCTGTTTTCTTTTCATTCAAATTTTTATGTCTATGGAAATTTGAGTCTCCCATCACGTTGTCTAGATTTAAAGATGAAGTTTGCAAAACTGGACACCATTACAATATTCGAACTTTTTGTTTGTGAATTTGGGCCAACTTCCCATTTGTTTATTAGCTACTCTAAATTGATTAACAATTATTTTACTACTGAAACCATGCATATTTTGGTTCAATATATTCTACTGATGTCACTTAAGAAGGTATTTTAAGATGCTTGTTTTCAATTTTTTGATAAAACATTTAAAAGAGTGGTATAAGAAGTGATGAGTCAAACAAATTTTCAATAATAGGCAACATTAATCTCAGGTACTTCAAGAAAAACTCAGCAAAAAGCATGGCATCATTCATAAAAATAGTAAAAGCCTTGGAGGATGAATCAATCCATGAAGATTCTTTAAGTGAATCCACAGCACACATTCTGTTGTTCAGTGAGCCCATTCCTATAAAGATCAGCATCTCAACATCGTGGAATTCAAGAAAGGCTGAGGTTCAAGAAAACAAAAAGCACACTTCAATACATAGTAATATGTGATACAAATTTAATCCTCTATTGTAAAAAGCAAATATTTTTAAGGATTATATATGAATGGATTGTAAAATTTAAAGGTAGATCCTAATAATACAATTGCCTCAATGTAAAAATTGTCTCATTTGAAGAAGTATCTAGAAGTGCTAATTTTGTTATTAACAGATAAAATACTAAGCTATTTAAGGATGAGAGAGGTCAGCTTTTGTTTGTAAATTTAATCGGCCCATCAAAATAGTAAATAATTAAAAAAAGAAAAACAATGTATACACACATAAGCAAAACCAATGTGGAGAAGAACAGCAAATGTAACAGTTCACAGTAGTTTAATTACCTGTTTTTTGTTTGTTTCATTTTGTTTTCTGTTTTGATTTTCGTTTTTTTGTTCGTTTGTTTGTTTGTTTGGGTTTTTTTTTTGGAAACCCCTCTGTAGGTATATGCAGTTTCCAGAAGACTTCTAATTAAATTGATAATAGCAAAGTTAAATATGTGAATTATCTATTCTTGCAATTGCCCAATGTCTTGTCTGTTGCTATTTAAAAATAATGGTAAAATCTGTTTTAATTACAAAATGTTTTGGTAACCTCTGGATTTTCATTTCTTTGCTTAAAAATAGGATAATGTCTCTGCACTAAAAAGTGAAGAATCAGGAAATGTAGAAGATCTCAGCCCATGAATGTTACTCACTGTTCTTTTATGGTACATTTTCAAAAAAGGATGCAAAATTAAAAATAATTCTGGCTGCAAGTGTGGTTATTGTTTTTTCTGCTATATCTTAGCCAATTAAAATGCAAACAGTTTTGAGCTAAAAGACTGACAGTCCACTTAATGCAATTCACATATCCTAACATTATGAAAAAGTTGTATTGTATTTAGTCAGTCGTTTGGTTTTTTTTAATTTTTTTGTTTTGTCTATTATTTAATAAACATCAAGTCAAAGGCATTCTTTAAATCAACAGAAAATTAGATGTTAGGAAGTTACAACTTCTCAGGCATCCATTTATTTTCTTAACATTCTTTAGGTAACTTTTCCAGTATATAAAATGTTTTCAACAACCAAGGCCAATTTAAAAAGAAAAGTCAGTGGAATCTAGAAGACAGGGTGAAATATTGATAACTATTGTAATACACAGGGATTTGCATTCTTTATTTTGGATTGTAACTGAGAAGTTAAATTTGTTTTTTGCTACAGTTGTCACAAAGATATTTGTTTGTTGAATGCTTTTTGTGGACACTACAAAAACACAAATATCATAATTCTAGCCCAACCACTTTAGCGTAACATGCCTCTGAAAAGCCATTTCATTTGGTCTCATTTAGGTTTTTTGATGTCTGTACTCTCTTCTTGAAATTTGAAGAGATTTATTTCTATGTGAGCTCACGACTGTCTATTGAAAAGTATTAATTTGTTAATTCATGCTTAATTGTGTTTCCTGGAAAGCAGACAATTCTCTCCTTCCATGCCATTAGCCTCAAATATCCTGAGAACGCCTCTCCTACTTAAATCACATCTTTCACACAGCAACTTTTCTACTCCAAGAACAGTGTTATCACTAGGTTACAATACTAATAATGAACATAGTCAGGAACTGGCGTAGACTCCAAGAAAAGGGAAGGTGCCACATATACCATGCACAACCCACGCTTTAATAGTCTGAGATAAAGATCCTTTGAAAGTCGAAGATATCCTTTAATGGAGTGTTGGCATTCAACAATGAAATCAATCTTTTTACCTTAAGTCCACTGCTGCTCTCCTGACTCACCATGGTTCACAGAATGGTTAAGGTTAAATCCCTTTACTAAGAACCATCAACATGGTATTTATAGAGGGATTCGTTTGCAGTCTTATTTCAAAGAGGTCAGCAGGTGCAATGCATTCTTTAGAGGAATTCTGACTCATTTCTTCAGATTGCTAGATACTGTCTTTGGCTACACAATAAGCATTTTAGGCATTGCAAGAATGGGAGGCTATATTTTTCAACTCGTAGTATTGGAAATCTTAAAAATATCATGAAATTCAAAATAAGAATGGTATTCTCTCTCTCTCTTTTTTTAACCTGCTAAATGAAGCTAGATACATGGTGTGGTTACAGTGTGTACATGCAGTATGCTTATATTAATCCTGGGTCTCCTTGGTCTTTTGTTATTATTATCAATAATTGTCCTTTTACTTTGAGAAGAATCCTGTTTCAAAACTTTGGTAAATAGTCTTATTAGCTATGGCATTTGCATATTCTCATCTTTATAATTTTACAAGTAGATACGTTCCAATTTTGCCTGCATTATTGCTGTAAATGTGATTTATCTTTCTTATTTTGTATCCAAGACTAAAGAGAAGTTAGAGGAGTGTGCAGAGCATTGTTGAAGATGAAGTTTTCTTCAAAAAGGACCAGGAATATAGTTACTCAGATTACTTGTGCAGACTATTGGTAAGAACCTGGGTTTCCTAAACTGCTGATGCTTTCAGGATAAGCATGCTCAATAAAAAGTTTCTGCATTTCAAAAAAAAAAAAAAAAACAACTAAAAATAATGTAAGTTATCCAGAATATGATTAAGGCCTTGATCTCTAGGTTAAAGTCCCAAGGATAGCATAATTTAACAAAATTCATGCTAGTTTTTACTTACTGAAGTCATGTTTTTTTCACATTTTTATGCAGTCACATATTAGGTTACAGATTTCCTCTTGAATTTGACAGTGTGACATGAGTTTTTAACTCAGTTCCTTTTCACATTGTATCTGTTTATTCTTAAATTACACTCATTAAGTGTCAGGAATTGTGATTTTTTAAATTCAAAAATGAACATTTTGGTAGTATCCATTATAGCCACAGTTCTTATTTCTCTGTTGATAGAATTATGGATAAGGAATTTTAGTGGTTGTAGAAAGTTCTTTTGATGCACACATGTTCAAAAATTTAAGGCAATGCACATGACATCAAATCTGAAACATCAAGGAAACTTGATGTTCTTTCTTTGAAATTATTTTTCTTTATTTATTGAGATTGCAATATAATTACATAATCCATCCCTTTTGTTTCCTTGGTCCAAACCCTCCCATATACACACCTGCTGATCTTTCAAATTCATGCTTCTCTTCATTATTTTTTGTTACATTATGTATGTGTGTGTCTGTGTCTATGTGTCTGTGTCAGTGTGTGTGTGTGTGTGTGTGTTCCTAAATACATAAGTATAACACATTCAATCTTTAAAATGTTATTTGTTTGTACATTTTGGGGAATAGGTAGCAAAAGGACTGGAAGAAACAAAGAATCAGGGAGTTTGCTGTGAGGTTCTTTGTGTCTCATAGGAATGTCAGAAGACATACCCATAAACTTTGACAAAATCTGAGCTAGACAAAATCTGCACTAAACAAGGATAGCTACAGTAGATATGCTAACAGGAGGCTTTAACCCTTCTTCCCCAGGGGAGCACACCCAATTAGTTATCCAATACCAAATTATCTACACAGTTTCTTTTTTTAATATTATCCAGGCAAGAAACTAGCATTGTATGAAAGAAGGAAATGACCAATCAAGTTCTGGATGGGCTAAGAGAGTTTGCTGTATATTTTAAATTAATCAGTGATTTAAACAGCATATTGAAGCTGCTCTGTGTAAAGACTCCTCAGAGTATATATATAACCAGATAGTCATATCATATTATACTTGTTATTAACCATTACTGTGAATGGGAAATGGAAGGACTTCTTTTCACCTTCATACTTCCCAAAAAGTGTGGACTGACCTTATAGCCTGCATAGCAGGAATTGTGTGTATATGATTACATGTAAGTAAAGATTAAAAGCCTCCAAATTAAAATGTAAAAGTATCTGTATATTAGTCAAGTTTCTCTACAGGATTATAACTCTATATTCATATATATATATAGTTATATATGTATATAAAGTTATATATATAAAGTTATGTATGTATATAAAGTGTTGTATATATAAATATATATAAAGTTATATATGTATATAAAATTATATATATAAAGTTATATATGTATATAAAGTGATATATATATATATATATATATATATATATATATATATATATATATTGTGTGTGTGTGGTGTGTGTGTATGTGTGTGGTGTGTATTTTATTGGCTGTGGTATAGCTAGAACAACAATATCTGTCTGCCAAAGGAAATTTCAATAATCTAGAGGTTGTCTAGTCTATGAGGCTGGATACCTAAGGTGGTCACCATTATGCACTGGAATCCTGAAGAAGTAGTCTCTAATGCCAGTGATGGAATAGACTTGCTGGTGAAAGTGAGAGTAAGTAGACAAATAGAGAACATGCTTCCTTCTTCAATGTCCTTTTATAGTGGTTTCCAGCAGAAGGTTAAAGGTGTTTCCTCGCATCTTTAAAATTTGAATTAGAACTGAGTCTTCACTCTCACTTCAAATGATGACTTTTGGAAAGGTAGCTTACAACTGTGCTCATCCATTTGTGCTTTAAATAATCCCAGATGTATTTGGCAGTAGTAGGAGTGGTAGAATAGATGTCAAGTCCACAACTATGAATAGCCATCACAGTCTGTGAATCCAGAAATGATTCACAATTTTCTTTTAAAGATTTGTCTCCATGAGTATGAACTGTGGTATGTCCCTGATCCTGCAAGAAAGGGGTCAGAGTGGACTGTGGTGCAGTAGGAAATGGTGGTTGTTCCAGATAACCTGCATAGTCTTGAGAAAGCAAGCTGAAAGTCATGATTTCATTCTTTAAAATGGAATCTATAAAGTACCTACTTCTTTAGGTGTGGTAGATGATTTTAAAGGAAAGATTTTAAAAGAGGTAGTGCTAGGTCCAAAGGAAACCCCAATTACCTGAACTCCAAAAGGCAGTCCAAATAATCAGAAATGAGACCAGCCTGGACTCTAGGAGGATTTCTGACAGATAAAAGCCAGCATTCCCTAGGAAGTTACAAAACTGGTTTCTATCTGCCAACAAGAGTCATTCTTTTACTTCTGGAAGAAGGGACATTTGTCTGCTTGGCTTATCTATCAGTATATCAAAGCATATGCTCACCTCCATGCTCCCTCGGTGTCACAAGTATGTATTACATATTTGAGAGTCCATAGTAAGCTCTCAGCTCCTTACACCTCCTGCTCTGCCTTAATCTCCTCCAGCACACAGGTTCCCCCTCTCTCCAGCTACTCATTTTCCTTACCAGCCTGCTATTCTGTTTTTCTCTATGCTCTGCTTCTGCTTCTCTCATGAAAAACATAGGTTTTCTCTATTGTTATAGCAGAGTTTATTCACCAGATGTAATTGTCATCTAGGAAGCTAACTGGTCAACAAACCCACCCTTTCTAGTGCTTTCTGAACTCTGGCTGTCTGATTCAACTCAGATCTTAGGGCTCAAAACTCCTCTCCAAGATGACTGATTCAAACTGTGATTTCTCTCTGCTTTTCACTGATTTGCTCTGCTTGTCCTCAAACTAACCCTGGCAATTTGTTCTAATCTTCTGGCTCCTTCTCACTTTCTGGCTCCTTCTACTTTCACCTGTGTCTAGCTTGTTCTCTCTGTAGCTTGTCTCTGTAAAATTGTTTTGGTAAAAACCTGCCTCTGAACTGAACTCAACTGAACTCAACTCCACTACACTGATTGAACTCAACTGACCAACCAGGAACTGAACTGAATTGCAAGAACTGAACAAACTCAACTGAATTGACTGATGCTGTGCTGCTCTTAAATAGCCTTTCCCCACTATCTGTTGGCATCTCTGATTCTTTCTGTCAAATCTTTCTCTGATTGATCACTTAGTCTGATACTCAATTAGAAGTCATTTTGGAATATGGCTGTGTTATGTTACAAAAAAAAAAAAAACTTTACCTTCATTGTTTAGAATTAAAGATGTGTACTAAGGGGGTGCATATATTCCAGTCAAAAGAATTAAAGGTGTGTCATCCTAGCTGTATCACATAGACCTCAGTCTTTGGACATGATCCCTGGTCAGAGCAACCATGTTACTGAATTAAAATTCCTCTGTACTGTATTCTCTGCTGTTCTCCCTCTCTCATAAGAAGCCCTGGCCATGGTCATTCTTCTGGCCATGTTCAGTCCATTTGTACCTTTCTGTCTTCTGGAGTCTTCCAGATATCTTTGATTGTTCTTTCCCTGTTATCTATAATAAAAAATCTCATGTCATCAGTTTGTACAAGTAGCAGCATATCTTAAACAATAAGTTACAATTATTAGTAATATTACTTTTAATATTACTAAAAATTCTAAAACCATGTCTACTATATAGTTACCCTAAATTAGAAAACTACATATAAATTGCCAGAAATAATTTACCTTAAACTTTAAACTTTTTAACCAGATATTATTTTATGTGAATGTAAATCTAAAAACTGAATTTTATCTGAAAAGACAAAATTCTCTTTTGTTGTTGTTGTTAAAGTGAGCTGGGTAAGGATTATTTTAGTTCAGAACTAATGGAATTAGAAATGAGGGAATCTTTAGTTATATTAATCTGTCATTGCTATGAAAAATATCATATCTATTGAATTATTTTTGGAGTGATGAATATATATATAAGATCTGTGAAAAGAAAATTCAGTACCTGAAATACCTTTTGTTGTATTTCCAGGTATTCCATTATACAACTAACACCATCTAAAGGATTGTGTTTCATCTTCATTCTTCACATTCAAAGTACATTTTATCAGCAATTTTTCAACTCTCACATAATAAGTACTTATGTGATTACTTTGTCTATCATCTTACACTTGAAATTGTCATTTCTGTAATAGAGATGAGGCTCCCCCAGACATTTAAATTTATTTTCTAGCACAGGAAAAAAAAATCAAGATGGCATTATAAAACTTTTCCTTGGTGAAGATATTTAAAGCGGAAGAAGCATTGCTCACATTTTCAAAATGCCAAGACTAATAACAACTCTTTAATATGATGTATTTGCCAAAAGGAAATTCATCATTAAAATTATTGGCATCTTCAAATGAGTCAGAAATTAAAATAAAATGTTGTGTAACTCACATTGTACATGCATTGCAATGAATATATTTGAAATAATGAGTGTTGTTAGGTATGAAATTTCAGTAGCACACCTTCTGTTCACTCTAGAAGCATGAACTGTGAAGAAAGGAGTAAAGCAGTTTTAGACTGTGAATTGAATAGAGGCTGGCTAATAGGACCGTTGGATTCGAACATCATTAGTGGCTTTTCTGTGGATGTCTTCTTTCAGGGAGCAAATTCTAAGAAGAGCAATCTGGGAAACCATAAATCCTACTGAGCCTCGGATAAGTGACATTCATTATAGAGAACACCTGGAGGGAAGACCTAAGTGTTGAGTCACAGCTCACTAGATTCAACTGCTTGAGTTCTGCTTATGTTGGTTAAGGAAGGGGGCTGGGGAGACAAGGGTCTTTCCCTGTTTTCTTTATAGTGAGTTATATAGGAATATGTGGATAAAGCTGGTGGTTTGTCTAATATGGTGTTGTTCCTGTTGCTTGGGGTTTTCCTTACACATTACTGTGAAATTTGATTATTTAATATCACATATCACATGTGATGCAATTTACTTTTGTTACCCTATTCATTTCCTGTGAGTTTTCTACCTTGTGCAGCCAACACTTTTTAACTCATCAAGACTACATTTTCTTTATATAAAAATCTATATTTTATGAAAAATACTCTTTCAATACTCAAAATTTTCATTATATATTATATGCAGAACAATAAATACTAAAAGCAGATTAAAAGCCAACTTATCTCACAGGAAAGATGGACAAATGTCTATGAATATTTTAACTTTTAAATGGTAAATTAGTTAAATAATTGATACTACTTGTTTTAGTCTGAGGCTTCAAAATGTCTTAGTAAATTACTCAAATAAAATGTATGCAACTGGTAGTTTTTGAAAGAATTGTACTGGTATGAATAGGGGTATTTACTAGCCAGCTCAATTAGTTATTCAGTAAGTTGTCATTATTACCTTTTTACAACAATATTCAGCACCAGTTTTCTGTTAAGTAATAAAACTGATTGCTTCTGTTATTTTGCATATATGTTCTTCAGTAAATATTTGAGATTGAAATTTGATGATCAGTTACGATCGTTTTTTACTGGTTTAACCAACATTATTGGGAAGGCCATATATTATTATTCACAAAAAAATGTACAGAAAATACATTCCCTTTTTGGACTATAAAATACAATAGAAGTACCAAACATGAATGCATCATTTTCGATACATATATTGTTTTATCTAACAGTTATACTTCTGGAAATATGTGTATACAGGAATACTCCACAGAAGCAAAAGGAATGGATATTTTCTTGGTATGCTTTTATAATTATACAAAGTTAGGAACTGTAAAATATTTCTCAAGTGTTTTGATAATATCCTGTCTTCTGTAATATAATACTTACTGAATATCACAGTAATTTGGGGGATGTTGTTTTGGAGAAAGACATGTAATCATTACAACACACTTTAATTCAGCACAAATTTTTCAGGGAAAAGATCAAGCTATCCATAGAATGCTTTCCTGATCTTGTTTTAATGGAGACCACCTGCAAATAATGCACACACAGGAGCATATTTGAATAGAAAATCACAGACTATATATGCCATCATTTAGCAGCTAATGTCTCTTAGTCTGATCGCTATAGATGTCTGTTTCTATTTTCTACACATGAGTCTGTATTTTCTATTCTTTATTAACCAGTGGAAGTAAATCACAGAGAGAAAGAGAAGGGGAAAGGGAAGGAGGTATAATGAGGGGGTGGAATCTATGACATCGTTGCTTGCTGAGGTGTCGAAAGCCTCAAGTCTCAGTGCATGACTGGTGATGTGTTATTGACACCACACAGACTTTACAGTACTAATCCATTTAACAAGATTTATGAAAAAATAAAGGAAAAAAGGAGAAAATAGAGAATTACCTATTTGGAGAGACCAGCATAAGGATGAGTCTATTTCTTGTGTGGGAGTGGCAGAAGAAGAGAGCTCAGCCCAATTACAAGGAAGATTTTATTGTTATTTTATCATGAGTAATTGGGGAAAATGCAGGCAAGGCTTAGAAGGAAGACTACATGCACGTATATAAATCACATGGACAAATTCTTTCTTTCATTTTCCTGTGGGTACTGAACAGAATTGCTTAGGAATACAAGTGTTTGGGACACAAGTGACCTGCTGTGACCATTCATATTTCTCCTTTTAGGCTTATTAAGAAAGGTAATAAGTTGTATGTTTTTATGGAATTCCAGGCAAACAAACATTAGCAAATTATCATTATATTACTACTATTACTAATTGCCTAAGCAGTAGAAGTTGTTTACGGTTACATTTCTCACATTTGCCCAAAGGAGTAGCATATGGAATTAAAAGAGAGAATGAATGAATGAATGAATGAATGATACTTCTTTTAGATGTAATCATTGAAAATGCTACAAATATTTTCTTCAGCAAAAAATGTTTGTGCCTAGACTATTTTAAAATTATTTTCTACTTTTGTGCTATTTCTTCTAGTCCTTAACAAATAATTCCATGAGTGCTTTTAAAATGTTAAGTGGTGAGTAGAGAGAGCCAATTTAGAATCCCATTACTAAAATCTCATTTCACAACTATCCTAATAGAGATATGGAAAGGAATGTCAGAGGATGTGGGAAAGGTGCCTGAAGGGATTTAAAGAACACCTTTAAAATGAGCTGAGATTGATGCTGTTCAGAAGTTTCCTCAGAAACAGGAAAGTGTTGAAGGGTAAAGGAAGGGGTGCTGAGAGTTATCCTTGGGCAAAAGAACTAAGTGGGCAGTGGGGAGGAATGCTGAGGGTCATTGAGGTGAAGAATTCAGATGCAAGCAGTTACTTAGTATGACATGATTAAAGATGTAGAAAAAAGGAAGTGTTGCAAGCAAACAACAAATTGTACACTTTAGCAAACTCAACGTTTCCTTTAAATAACCATGATAGGTTTTGACAATTTGCATAATCTTTCCAGAAAATAAAAACTAATTTCATGGAAAAAGGCAAAGAAGAGCTCCCTAGTGTATGGATTTTCTCCTTGGTGGTACCTTACCAGACAAAAGATATACCAATGTTTAAATTGGCATATTATTTCTAATCAATTTCTAACAATTCACAAAAATTTAAGAATAAATGAAAGTAAATCTCATAATTATACAATGATTATAATCCTACACTAGCTAGCCACATTCCACTGAATTTAAAAGTATCAGGTAGAGATTAAATTTGTTCGATAAATCAAGTTTAAATTGAATATAGAAAAACCACTTCTTTTGGTGTGAATCAGACCTATTATATGTATCCTATGCATAGCCAATCAAATATGACTAAGTAAAATAAATGTATGTAGGCTATAAAAGAGTCTCATTTAGAGGCCATATAATAGAGTCTATAAACTAAGACAAGAACTGACTGTAAATCTCATGTTCTCTTGCTGTGTGCTCATTAATGGTTTGCTTAACTTCTCTTCATCACAAATGAACTAATTTGAAGAATGGAATAGTATGATACTATTGACTCACAGTGTTTCCATGGTAAAGCAATAAAGCAACTTGTATAAAATACTAGACACAGAAATTTAGTTCAGTAAATATTAGTTCTTTGATGAAAAATGTATTTCAATAGAAGGCCTCAGCGCATACATGATGGTCACCTGGAATTAACATCCGTAAAGCATATCCGGTATGCATTTATTTGAAACCTTGCATCACTAAAGATCAATGTTTAGCATGTAAGTCAAATATAGGTTTAATAAATATTTCTTAGAGAAAGTAAAAAATGTTTATGTGTGCAAGAAAGGTAAATGAAAACTTGTATAAAAGTTATTTACACATTATAAATCTTTGTGTGAATTAAACATTGAGTTTTTCAAATAGATATGATTTAAATTCATTTGCTGTTACATTGGTGTCAAATTCTTCTGAATCATTTCAGAAGAAAACTTCACCAAAATGTAGTAGCATTGTGCCCCAAGGAGCTTGACATACCTACATGTTGTAGTTTGAAGGTAGCTTTGAAACAGCTAATAATTGCACAAACTATCATCACTACTACTTTCCCTTTATTCTTCTTGCAAATCTCTGGCCATTCAGTACTCACCACTGCTGATTTAATCACTAAGGAAAAGTAGTATGAAGTATTCTACCAAAACTAGAAACCATAGTTTTTCAATTAGAAAAAGAAGTGCTTCCCCAGTGGAAGAGATTGTAATGGGCTCCCTGATAAATGTGTGAGTTGTTATAGAAATGGCACATTGTTTTTTTTCAACTAAAATTAAGACAATTTTATAGAATGCTCAGTCATGACAATGGGAGTATAATACTCGGCTTTCTTAAAACATAGGTAAGACAAGTGGAAACTTTAATAATAATTAAATGATAATTTAATGGGACACAGCAGGTAACCATTGTAACTAAATGCAGACATCATAGTTAAAAGAGAGAAAATAATAATCTGATTAAAAATTATTAATAATTATTTTTGAACCTTATCTGTTCAGTATTGTATAACATTAGTACCAAAGTGTCATTACTTTTAGACAATCTCAATAAAACACTGAGCAGAACTGGGTTTAGTGGTACACCTCTTCATGAGTGTTGGACTCGATAAGTTGAGGCAGTAAGATTTCAAGTTTGATGGCAGCCAGGCTAAATAACAATTTTCAAGTCTGGCTGAGCTACAAAGTATACCTGTGTCTTAAAAGTAAACAAAAAAAAGAAAAGACTGAATGATAATGATAAACCACATATAATATGCCAATATTGAGTAACACAAGTAGTTATTAGAGATACTGTCTCAAACAAAAAAGAAATCAAGAAAGAAAATTACATAAGATATCTATGTGTTTGGCTCTTAGAGATTGCTGGGGACAATATTGAGTCATTGATTGGTGGCAAGTGATGGACACCTACAGCAATTTGAGAATAATTTCAGATAGATATTTTCTTTACTATTCCTTCATTATTTGTTATTTATATAGTTATAGATTAAAAGCAGATTTAATTCTTAAAGTATTAAGCAAAGTCATATGATCATTAATAAATTAAGAAAAAAAAGTACCCTGAAGATTATGCTATTTGTGATAAACCAAAAAATCAACCTTTGCCTACCAGTCAAATTTCCAACTTTTATGACTTTATGGTATTATATTTTAGCCTATATTTATTCTTCAAAGTATATTTATTAAGGACACACTTGTGGCCAGCATTGGTCCACATTTTTTATTTCATAAATTAGAAAGACTTAATATTTTATGATTGTGTTCAGAAAATAGATAAATTTAATGACCATAACTTATAGTATGATGCAACCTACTCCAGAATTTATACTGGAATCAAGAACCAAACAGCCAGGCATTCAGTGAAGTGAATTCTAAAGGCAATCAGGAATAACATCAGAAAAAATGCCTCTTCTTCTTTCTTTACAAGGTCTGTGACATAAATTTGATTAGAAGGCCAGAAATGGAGGGAAAGCCCAAAGAGAAAATCTTCTGAGGATTACACATAACTTGGGTACACACATACACACACCCACACACACATATATACAAACATACATAAATTAAAACTTACAAATTATATATATGCCTTACATTAATCAAATATGTTTGGAGCATGAAATTTGTAGGAGAAACAGCCTTGCTAATTAACCCAACTGACTGATCTTCACTGAGCACATTACAGACAAGAAATCATGTCACAGATATTATTATGGACAGGATATTTAGTTTTAAAACGAGATGTTATTTTATAATATGTATGAGAAAGAAAAATTAAGGGAACAAAAAGGTAAGAGAACAAGAAGGTAAATTTGGGCAAGTTAAACTTGATATTAAAGATTAAAACTTGCCTTGTTTTATGTAAATATTTCCCACTTGAAAACCCAAGTAAAGTTGATTCTGAAGGCTATCAAGAACACTGAAAGGGAGTGATGAACTTTATCCTGGGAGTTTTAGTGAGTAAAAGTTTGGAGCCATGGTCTTGCATAGGTGCATAGAGCACTGAGGAAAAGCTGCTGAGAGTTTGGAACACATCACCAGTTTTGAACACTGAGATCTGACAAATGACTCAGTCTCTCTCACCTCAGTAGTGTTTTTTCTGTAAATGGTGGATATTAGGGCACATATTTTATGGAATTGTGTCCTTTATTTAATGCATAAAATTCACTTACAGTGATTCTTAATTTCACTAAATCATCAGCGTGATGTTTCAGCAACAGCACTCTGACAGAAATGTGAGAAGAGAATTGCAGAGAGGGGAAACAATACTTCCATGTTTCCAAAAGTGGGTCATGTAGACTTTAATCAAAAGACTTGACAGTGAATGGAGAAGCAGCAGAAGTACTGTGTGATATTTGTTGACCAGGTAGGTAGAAGAAAAAAAAATAGAAATTATTTCCTGGCTTCTGAATCAAATGGCAATGTGAATAGCTCATCTCAGTGCTCCATACTATACACACTACCTCCATGAGCTCAACTATCCTAGGATTCGCTCAGAAGCTGACTGCAACGGACCCAGTTCCTATTTATAACAAATAACCAAAACAGAGCAGAGTAAACACAACCCCTCTGAGTTCAGCAGAAAAGCAAGCTGCTCTGACTATCCTACTCTGTCCCTTGAAATCAATAAAAATAACCAAAATGTCATTTCTAAGGCATGCCAGCAGAAAAGACTGTACCTTTTGCTACCAGTGATCAGGAGTATAGAGCTAGAGGATGCAGTACCAAGCTAGGATCAGACCTCTCCTATCTTCAGTGTCTTTTGGTTTCACATGAGACAATAATGAAATTAAGCTTTTCAATTGTGGGAGGACTACCTTTATAAAATGGTTATTTTACTAAGAGATACAATGGATCAAGTATAAATTTCGGAAGACATGAGGTGTTAGGGAAAAACTACATTTGTGAAAGAAAATGAATTTTAGAGTCTCAGCTATAACAATACCCTATGGGATAAACTATGGAGAATTCAAGAGAGAGAAAGTGAAAGAAAACCCAGGCAACACACTCCTTGGAAAACTTTCCTGTTGCTTGAATCACACACACACACACAAACTATATTTCTATTTCTGTATTTAAAACCACCATCTGCATCTCTACTACTCAATCCAAGAATTAGAAGAGCCGAATATATTATGTGCATAAAGCTTATGTAAAGCTATTATAATAGTTATTTCATATGACTAAAATTTTAACTAAACCTCATTGCTTCCTTAAGACGTTATTATAGTGTGCAAGTGACAAAGTATGATTAAAAAGTATACATTAATGGTTATTTTAAAATTATGAAAAAAATGACTCTAAATGTCATAAGGTTCTTTTCTACATTTTTTCTTTGTTTATAAACAACTTCTTGGAAACATCTTTGGTGTAGAAATTGCCAGTAAATGTTCGTTGATCTGTCATATAAATAATATCAAATCATAGACCACATTGCCCTCTATGTACCTAGAATTAATATATCACCTAAGAGAGGGGTAATTCCCAAGAGGCACCTTCACTCTTACTTGTAGAAAAAAATCTTTTAGGATTTTCTGCATAGCTTGCAGGGAAGAGAAACTCAATGTTAACAAATCAAGGCCATTTTCAACTTTCATGGAATTAAACATTGCCTCTGGAACTCTGAGGTGACCGGTTGAAGACTGTCCTTAGCCACTTCCTATTCTCCAGCTATTGAAAAGCAGAACAAAGACAAGAAAGGCAACTACATATAATACTGATTGGTTGATAAAATTGTGTCTGTACTGCATCTAGAATCTTACTGCCAAAATCATAGGATCCATTTTTTTTTTACTGAAATTTACTTTGTTTGTCCATATTTTTAAAGTGGCTTAGTGACTTGTGCTAAGCACTTAAATAGAGATAGAAGGTTGTAGAGTGCTCAGTGAGCTATTTCTTATGAGATGCACCAAAATTCAGGCAAGTAAGTAAAAATTAAAGTAGAGCCAATTAAGCTACTGTTCCATATTTCTTATTCCATCACCTACAAGCCAAACAAGAGAATAAATAATGTTTTCTGGTTTCCAATCACAACCCCATTTTAAGTTAGGTTTTTAAAACATGAAGGTATCACAGTATTAAAATACATGCCCACCCTTATATAAGCCTCAGTGTAATTATAGTTTTATATAATTAGAGTTTCGTGTCAAAAGATTTACAGCTTTATCACCTCAAGCAACATTCAGAGCTGCCAAGAATGATTTATGCAATAATGACTTAAACTGTAAAATAGAATTCTCAAAGGAAGAGCTGTCAAGTGCTTCTACTTCAGATAAGTGGGTTTTCAAGAATTGATATTCTGGTAAACAGAAAGCTCTACACTACCTAGAACAGTCACATACTGAGTAAGGTAGGAAGTACTGCTTCTCACCGAACTATGAAGCATTATGGTGTTTCCACTGGGACAAGCTGATACTCTTCTGGCTTCCCATGATTGGCACGCCAATGAGCCACTTCAAAAAAAAAGCTTTCAGAAATAATGATTTGCTCCTCAGATATTTTGATGCATAAAAGTAGTTTTGTTGATCATGAATGAATGGAAACCACAGACTATAGCAATAGTTTCAAACTTTCTCATTGTGTTCATTCATTCATATATATATATATATATATATATATATATATATATATATATATGTATATATTATATATATATTAGATTGAACTGCTGAATTAATAATAAGAAAAGGAACCATTTACTGAATAGAATGAAGAATTAAGAAAACAATTGGTCAAAGTAAATTACCTCAGTTAAAAGGCATTAAGGAATCTTTAAGAAACAAACCAATGAAAATGTTTCCTTTTTTTTCTTCCTGTCTGTCTGCTTTTATAATATAAAGTGGTCTGCAGAAGATCAATAAGAGGTGAGATTATCAAAGCATTTGGGTCTCGTAAGCCTTCACTGATTTTATCACTGTCATATAATAAACCAACAAGCTCTCAAGATTAAGCCAACTACTAGTTTATTGCATCCAAAGTAGGGAAGCATATCTGTATCTTAACAGTCTCTGAAGAGATTGGACTTAATAACTTTTCTTTGAAAAAAAGACTGAGTTCATCTATCTATTTCCTATACTAAGTAAAGCTAAATAAATAATTTCTTACTAACACTTAAGATGTCCTACTACTTAGAAGTGTATCACACCTGAAAAACAATAAAGACCAAATTTGTATGAAAGAAATGACATATCTATACTTTCACAAGTTTCCAAACAAAGATTCTCTCTCTCTCTCTCTCTCTCTCTCTCTCTCTCTCTCTCTCTCTCTCTCTCTCTCTCTCTCTCTCTTTCTCTTCAAAATTCATATACCTAAGCAAACAATTCATACATAAATTTGCAATGGCCAATGCACTGACATTTTTACTATAGGTTTTGTAAACAACAGGTTTGTACTTAAATATAAAATTTCTCTTGAAAATTGTTCTGAGATAATGAATGAACTGATGAGTTTCCAAAATTTCACATTTTAGTTACAATATAATAGATGGGATTCTTATTTAAAACCAAAAATGTACTTAGTACCTAACTGGGTATTTAAAATTTTTTTAAGTTGAAAACATTCTGAAGCAATCTTGAAAGTATAATAACAATTATGGACCACCATGCCTTAAGCAACCACAATGTAGACCATGTCAACATCATCTGGTACATTTAGAGAAGAAATAACTTACATTTCAAAGAAATTCTTACAAATTCAAAATTCCGATTTCTTGGCATAAAATGGGCAAAAGAGGTAAGGTACAGTGCTTTGTGATAGCCTTGATACAGCAATAGTACTAGACAATGGAGCAGTTGGGCTATTTAGAATACACAATGCTACTGATCAGAAAATAAGAATAAACTGGGAAGAACTGAAAAAGCAGGCTCTGTGCTCTTCAATAATCATATAATTGCTCTCATTCTGAAGCAATACAAAGTTATACAAACCTGTCTTTCCAGTAATACTTGGTTGCAATTCCCACTCAAGTTCAAGTTCAAACGATGGAAAAAAATCCAGTAATTAAGAACTGTACATTTCTTACTGTGAAACATTTAATTACAAGAAAATAAGACAAAGAATTAACCTTTCTTTTGCTATTTTTTTTCTCTGTAGTTTTCAAATAATGAGTCATATTATGGTGTAGCCTATAGGATGGCACACGTTGCCAAAGTTAAGGATTTTCTCAAAATCTGAGCAGATTCTCCTCAGCCTCATTAATTTTTGTAAATAAAACAGAGAGAAATAGATGATGCAATATTGGCAAAATAAGCTACAATGTACTTGTTTCTACAAATGTTTTACTAAATTGGTAAGTTACATGTGCACATGTGAGGCTATATATCTTAAAGTGAATTATGTGAGTATTCATATAGAGTAACCTATTTATATTCAGTTACCTGAATATATGTGTGAGTGTGTGCATGCATGCATGTGTATGTACATGAATGTGTGTGTGTGTGTGTGTGTGTGTGTGTAAGTGTGTTTGTGGGTTACAGTGTAAATGCATGGACATTGTACCCAGGGGAAGGCTATAAGAAGGAAGTGTATCCTTGAAGTTGAAATAATCATCTTATCTTTGAATATTAATAACAATGTAACAAGTGACTATTAATAACTGCATATTCACAGTTCCTTTTCTGTATTTCTTACAAATAATGTCTTCCATGTTTCTTATTTTATAACAACTGTGTGGAACCAAGATTAGTTGCTCAGTTGTAGAGGTTTTTTATAAACTGTACCTAATCTTCTCTAAAAACAGATGAAAGAAACAAAAATACCAACAACCAACACTTAAAAAGCCAAGATACACTCATCACTGTGTCAATTTTCATTTCAGATTACGCTGTCTCAATAAAGACCTTGGTAATATATTCGACTGCAGGCAGATAACATGTGCCCTCTCACATATGCATGGAAAAATGCAAACAGTGAGTTACTCATCTTCACACCACTCCTTCAAAAAGTGTCAGGGATGACTTATGGCATTTTTGTCCTTGGTGACATTAAGTTACTGCATCTCTACAGAGTTCAAACAAGGTATGCTTACAACAAAAAGAAAATATCTTTCCTACTCGTCAAATAAGCACTTTTTAACTTCTTGGATACTAATACTTTACATTAAAAAAAATCCATCTACAATTAATTATACGAGGTTTTGTCTGCATATGAACTTTCGATCATCAGAATTTCACTTCAAGGGAAGCAGATAGAAGGAAGCCTAGCTGGGCCACATTACCATTCTTGTGATAGTAGGTGACCTCCACTTTCCTCTCCTCCGACCCCAGCAGCGCCTGGGCAATCTGGGCAATATCATGCCTCTTGGTCTCAGGCCCATGGAGAAAGTCGCAGGTACACGGCTTCTGCATGACATCTGGCCTGGAGAAACCCGTCATCTCACAGAAGCCATCATTGCAGTAGATGATGGCACAGTTCTGCACTCTAGCATTTGCAATGATAAATTTTTTATCTGCAACAAGAAGATTGTAAGACATCTTTTAAAAATCTTTCCAAAGAGTAAAGCAATTTGTTGCATAACGAGGGTCTGAAATGCAGTGGCTTCCCCAAAATGCTAATCACTTAGACCTTTCCAAGAGAATTACAAAAGTCTCTCTCTCTCTCTCTCTCTCTCTCTCTCTCTCTCTCTCTCTCTCTCTCTCTCTCTCTCTGTTACACACACACACACACACACACACACACCCCTCTACAAACTTCTGATGTGAGATTGGTGGCACTATGTAATTTAATACAAGAAATTAAGAAAATTACTCTTCAATTACAAGAACAGAAATTTCCAAGTTGTCTAGTTCTCAGGCTCTTTGAGTCCCAAGGGGGTCCTGGTGGACAGACAGACAAGCAGCTTGCCAATGGATCATTCTAGAATGTCATTTAGTTGAATGATTAAAAAAAAATTTAAGCCAGAAAATTAAAATATTCTGGAACTTCCAGGTTTCTCACTTCAACTTTGGACCTTAGAATGCAACTTTCTCAAAGTACTTATTCTTAGATTTGGTTTTAGTTGATTTCTGAAAGGAAGGCATATGGTTGTATTTTTTTATACATGCTTTTACTTTTTAAAGACAATTATCTTTAGCAATGAAATGACTCCACATTTATTAACAATAAATAATGTAAAGCTTCACACTTTCATAATGCTCAATTTCAAAATTAAAAAAAAAACACACACAATATACAGTTTGAATAGTGATAAAACAGTTTTTAAACTTTCTGCTTGGAACAAGCTGTAATTTTGTGTAATAGTAGATATTTTAATTCAAATCACATTAGGTGTGATAACAAGTTATATTTGCTATTTGCAGAAAGAATATGGAGCAAAGTAGAGAAGTTAATGCTGTTCACAGGTAACAGATCTTCACATCACTAAATGCAGTACTGGAAAAACGTATAAAACATACAACATAATGCATGCTGCGGTAGATTTAGTGCGGAATATAAATGGACAACCACAGGATTTTAAATTATTATATTTATAGAAAATAATTCCTGGTGGTTTGCTTACATGGGTACATAAAAATTTTCTACATTCAGTCTCTGTGGGATTTACGGACTGCCCTTCGTTTTTTAAATTTCTACACCTTAGGGGAGCGACAAAGAGACACAAATATGGTTTTTCAGTAGTGAGCTGCTTGCACTCAAACCAGTCCACTGCTCACCAAATTATTCTTTTGCGTCTATTTTCAGTTTCCGTACAAAGTTCAGTTTTAAGAGCCAACTACCATCAAGCAAGCATCCTTGACATTCCACAGCCCAGCAGTTTACCAGGAGAAAACAGTTTGCATAGCCATTTGCATCGCTACTACCATTTACATGTTCTTGTTCCGAGCCTATAGTCGGTTCTGCTCCTGACTTTAAAAAGTCTGCCACAGAAAGAGCTTTATAATACAAGCCCGTGTTATACCAGCACGTTCCCTTTAAGGTAGTAGACTAGTAGGGCATGAAGTAGCAAGGCAGATAATGGAGCAGTGGGAGAGGAGGATCAAATTGCCTTGTGCAATGGAGTCCATAATATAAAATGTAAATCCAAATTAATATTAGAGAGAGAACACTCCTGCCGCCATCCGAACTGCCTGCCTGGCTTTCCCAGCCTCTAACTTGACAGCCTGGAGTTGTCCATCTCTCTAGCTTGGAAGCGACGGACGCCAAGTGCTCTACCAAAGCCGAAAGCGAGCGACAGGAGAGAACAAACGAACTTACTCTGCCCTTCAAATTTCCGTATGATGGTCCCCAGGAAGGTGTTTTGCGGTGCCACATGCCCCCTGCGAACAGGCATGTTGCCCCGGGTCTTCGCCGAGCGCTCCGAGCTCGGAGTTCTCCCGGGATGTCTCCCGGGCTAGAGCCCAGGCCGGCGCGCAAGCCGCTCTTTGTGGCAGCGCATCTTCTTTGGGGAGCAGAAATCTCTTCCCATTAGCACCACTTCGAGACACCCGCGTTCCCCGCCGAAGTCCAATCCATCCCGCTCACCATCCGGAGGGGGCCTCGCACCGGCCTGCGTCGAGTGAGAGGCTTGGGGGCGGGGAAGGGAGGAGGCGGGGTGCGGGAGGAGGCGGGGGAGGGCCGAGGAACGCGGGGGGCGGGCTGGGCTGGGGTGGCGGGGCGGGGAGTCACAAGGGCAATCGATCTGTTTCTCTTCTTCCAAACAGCGCCAATTTCTCAGTGCAAATGGGCTTACCCTGGCTGTTGCCCAGAGACCCAAGGATTGCTGGTGGGCGGGGGTGGGGTAGGGTGGAAGACTTGTGCGCCTTTTGCAGGAAGGGGAAAAAGAAAAGGAGGCAGGGTGGGGGTTGACGTTTCTATCCCCGCCCTCTCCCCCTACACACACACACACACACACACACAGCCTTTATCCTGGGAGCTTGGGCGCCGCCACAGCTCGGGTTACTCAAGCGTGCCTTAGCGGAAGGCAGCCAAGAAATCTCCAAAAGTCAGTGATAAAACATGTACTCTGGGAAGGTGATCTCCACGGCCACTAGCCCACAGGGCTCCATCCTTAAGCACTTCACACTGTGGTAGCTAATACACCTTCAGCTGCAAAGAAAAGACAGGTGGGAAGCCAGCCCAGCCTTTTAATGAGTGCTTCTAGGCTCTGCTGGCGCTCGGATGGTGAAGATCTAAGATGTACCACCTAAGAATGCAGGTACAATTTCAGGGTTCAACTCGTACCCTGGGCCCCTCAGGGGTGGGCTTTGGATAAAGCCCGGACTATCCAGAGCACCGCTGAGCATGCCGGGTTTCCCCAAGGGAGTCCCAAAGGAGTTGCAATGTTGGGAGTGACTGGGTCTTCCTTGTGCTAGAGGTTGCCAGAATGATGCTAAGGCTAAAGATTGTGTAAGCAAATGGTAAAAAACAAGCTCAGAGTTTGAAATGGGTGAGGCTGAGCGCCAGGAAAAAGGAACAAAAGGTGGGTGGGGCTAAGAGTTCCCTGCCTTCCAGTGACCTCCCTTGTTAATTACCTCCTAAACACACTAGCCAACTCCTGTTTTCTCACCTTTTCTAAGGGAGTACTTGCCTAAGACAGGAAGAGATCCAAAGGGAAACATTGAGACCTCTTCGTGTTCTTGCTTCACAGAGGCTTCCAATGTGGGAATCTCCTGATTTACATATATTTTGTTTGGTTCACATGTTCCTGGAGACTTTAGGCAAGCTGTGCTAAGAAAAATTCTTTTCAAAGTTGATTTTCCAGGTTTCTTCTCTTCCCCTCTTGCTTCTCTCCCTTCATTTATGTGGTCGCCTTTAATAGCTCTATCCACGCCCCTTTTTGTAAGTGTTTGCCATCATCATTTCAATCTCCAAAAAATAACATAGACAAATCTCTTGTTTCTGGCTGTCAATAAAGGCCATCAGGACAAGTAGCTGCTTGGCCAAGGGTCACTGATAAGTCAGGATGCAGCCCATTGTCCTGCTTTGTCTAGATCAGCTCTTATTTTCTGTCACACCTCAAATCTGAATTGAAATAATGAAAGTGGAATTAAGTGACAAAAGGCAATGTTCCTTTAAGAGGGTGAACCACCTATTTTGTGGTAAAGAAGGTATATTTTGAGATTAACACAACACTTTTTTCTATATTCTATAAAACTACACCCCAAAATTCCTAAATAAAAACTAGGACCAAAGAAATTTTAACTGTTTTCATTGAAAATGTTGAAAATGAATCAAAGGGAAGACAGTTTCTGGAAAAGTTCAATTTTCGAGTTATTAGCTTGATTTTTCTTGACTCTGTGCAGTTGCAATATTGATAACACACACTTTCCTGATACTCTCTTTTCTTTTCATTCTCTTTGTAGGGAAATTATTTTGTGATCCTGTTCGGCTGCTGGCTGCTGTAGCTGGGCTTGCAGGAACAATTCCTGTTTCAGATGCTAAAAATGTACGGAGCTATCCGTGGTGCTGATTCTTATACTGCAGTTAGTGAGTATTCATTGAGGATGTCAACCAATGACAGTAGAACTGCAGACTCAGTCAACTGGCTGTTAAGACACATGCCCTGGTCTTAGTCACCAAATGCCTAGAAAAACACACATTGCTATTTTTGAAAAATTTCTTAAACACCTTCCCTTTTTAATTAGTTTTTAAACTAAACTCCAATTCACATTACCCCCCAAATCAAAGACTCCAGAGACAAAGAGAATACAAATTGTGTGGACAGTAAGTTTTCTGTATAAAGTTTCATTGCCTATAAGGTTTCATGACACAACAATACAACAGCAAATTATAACAAAGCTGCATGGCTGGCTAATACATTTTAAATGACTTGCAAGCTCAGAAAATGAAAACCACTTTAAGGTAATAACTATCTCCACTGTATTTTCAAAACCAGATGTTTCTCTACTACAGAATAAGAAGATTTGACATGCAGAAGTTTTTTGTGTAATGTTTCTGTTTATGACCATGACACTGACTTTCACCGGCTGTTGAGTTTAGAAACCTTATAACTCCACTTTCTTCAAGAGGAAAATGGAATTCTATTCTCTAGAGTATTTTCTCTTTAGCTAAAACTCTCAGAACAGTCTGTTAGGATTAGTTAATGAAATACATGATAAACTTCCATAGCCTGTGTAACATATATGTAAGATGTTATAGGTTCCACTTTTCCTCAGCCACATTTAACTAAGATCAGTTCTATTCACCAGTCTATGTAAAATCATAGAACATTTCATAATCTATGTATTGTAATTGATAGTTCTGAACAGAAGATTAAAGATATCCTGTTTCTAAATTACCCCAGTAATTGTGTTCATGCATTATATATTGGTACAGTGGAGATAAGTACATTAATCTATACACACCCAATAATAGAATAAAACCAGAGGGTGACAATCAGGCCTTATGTCCTTTCATCCCCACCCCCTTAAAACTCTAACCATATATTATGGGTTTTATTTCTAACAAATATTTTGTATTTTTGGAGTTGTAAGTCTAAGTACTGAAAAATTATGCAAACTGAGCTCTCAAAATCCTACGAAATATATAGCTTGATACATAGTCACCTAATTATGAGCAAAGATGCAAAATAGACAATAGACAAACACACACACACACACACACACATATATATATTATATATATTCACATGATTATTCACATTGCCTTGAATCTAAGCTATTAAGAATTTAAACATACAAATATCTTTTTTTTTTTTTTTTTTTTTTTTTTTTTTTTTTTTTTTTTTTTTTTTTTGGTTTTTCGAGACAGGGTTTCTCTGTGTAGTTCTGGCTGTCCTGGAACTCACTCAGTAGACCAGGCTAGCCTCGAACTCAAAAATTCACCTGCCTCTACAAATATCTTAACATGCCTACAATGTAATAAATAAATGAGTTTTAAATATAATTTATATGTGTGTGCTGGGTGTATTACTCAGTGATAAAGCATGCTTCCTTAGCATGCATGCCAATCTAGGTTCAATTACTAGCACACTCCAACAAAATTAAACTTTTCTTAAGAAACCAGCATTAAAATTTCTTTTAAGCATTATGTATAGTTATTCCAGTCTTTTGGGAAAGAGTAGTAGTCTTTGTTGAATATTTAAGTGTTATTCTTATGCTGAGAATAAAAAAATGAAAACTCTATAAGCAAATAAATTATGTTAATTTAGCATTTTACTGTTTCTAAAGTGGTATAGCAAATAATTTGATGGTATTTATGATAAGTTTTTGTACAATTTAGCAAAACTATGTTATGGATCTGATGATCACAGTGTATCATTTTAATGGCTACCTCAATATGGTCTTCTGTGAAGATGCTAGATAGCCTCTTACTAACTGGGTCACATCTAACTTAAGAAACATCTGACTCTACAGTTATAAGTTTGGCAGATTTTGTCTTGTAAGCCTCTGTAACTCTGAAATCTTTTAAGAGGCAGGAATGTCAAGGTCATCTATTAACGCAATAATATATTTGTGCAGCTTGGAGTAGAGAAAAAAGTAGAGGGAAGACTAGGTTTTAATGTTACACTTTTTAATTATGGTGGAATTAGGGTTGAGAAGATGGCTCAACTTTTGAAGCCCTTCACACAACATGACGATATGAGTTCTTTATAAAGAGGGTTGGGATTCTCATCTCCCACAGGAAAGCTGGCTATTGTGGCTTGTCTGTAATGCCAATGCTGGGCAAGTGTGGAGACAATTGAATTCCAGAGGTGTTACCCAGGCAATCTAGTTGTTTAAATCTAGCCCAAGATTCAGTGAGAAATCCTGCCTTAAAAAAACAGATGTAAAGCAACTGAGGAAGCTACCTAATAACAGTTTGTATTTCTAAAATATAAGTGAGATAGCGATATTGGGAGATACCCAATATTGATCTGTGATACTCCTCCACATGCGTATACATTCCATGTTTTAATATTAATACAAAATATTAAAACACAAAAGACAATACTGAAAGTTTTATATATATACATATATATATGAAATGAAGTCACAAATATACATATATATTTGTGTATATATACACAAATTGTGTATATATACACAAATACAGATTGGTGGAACAATTCCTGGTTTTCAGATCTGTGTGAAAAAATGTAAAAGAGATACAAATACTTAATACAAAATCTGGTATGTAGTGAATGATTGATTTTATTGCTGATGTATTAATCTGACTATAGTAACAAACTATGTTCTGTAAAGACTGAGGTGGGTGTGACTTTCCTAAAGTATACCACCAATTATTACAGAAAATAACCTTTTTAAATAAGTCAAAGATCCACCAGTAATAGGAAAAAGAAATCCTGATACAGTGGAACTTGATAAACTTATGAAAAATGACTTAAAATATGTTAAAATAGACAATGGCAATAATCTAGCTGAATATTTGATAGTGTACAATAGAAGATAGCTCACAATATATTTTTTCATTTAAGAAATAACTCAGTGATTCAGCCAAAATAGTGAAAATTTTTACATTTCAATTTCTTGAAGTCTGAGTAAATAAACTCTTTCAGTCAGTATTGGTAAGTATTAAAATTGTTTTAGCTGTCCTGTTCACTTTTTTGTTTATCTAAATAGTTTGATAAAGGTCTTGTGTCTAACTGGAAACCAGCTATTTTGAAAAACTTAACTAGGAAATGAATCTTGCTTTACAATAACTTATTTTCTGTGCTTGCTTCTACAGCATTAACACTCATAAATAAATACTTCATAAATATATTTTGAGGTGATTGAGCAGGACTTAATACATTTACCTTTTAGTTTGAAGAAATAATTATCAATTTATGTCTAAATGATTTTATAACATGTTCAAGTTTCAGGCAAAATGATGGGGGTCATTTAAGTATGTTCTAAAGGGGAGATTGAGGAGCCTTTGGGAAAAACACTGAACCAATGAGATTGAAAACTTGGTTCAGTTTCTCTATCATCAAGGAAAGATATCATTTTTTTTTTCTGGCTACATGAAGGGTAAAAAGTAATATAGTTATTTAGAACTTTTTAATCTTAACTTTATGCTGACATTATACCATTTCCATACTAGTTTTAGAATACAGATCAAAATCCAAAAATTTTAAACTTACAATAATATTGAAGAATAATTGATATGAAATATAATATGCAAATTTAAAAAGTGCAATGAAATGGTTCTTTAAGGATTTTTTTCTTTTACACAATTTCAGAAATGTCTACTGTATATGGCCCTTAGCTACAGCTGTCCTTTCCTGTATTCCCAAATTTACCCCATGTTCTCTTCTCCTCCCCATTTGATCATCCAATTCCAGCCCAGCTCCTATCCATCCATAACTACTCTATTTATCTTTCTTAGATAGATCCATCCTATTTCAACCCTATTCCCTTACTCTATTCCTAACCTCTGTGGTTCTCTGGGTTGTAGCTTGCTTATTAATGACTTCAATAGCTTTCATCAACATATAAGTGAATATATATCACATTTGTCTTTCTGGCTCTCGATTACTGCATTTGGGTTCTTTTTTAGCGTCTTTAATTTACTTGCAAATTTTATGATTTCATTTTTTTCAATGGCTGAGAAATATTCCATTTTGTAAATGTACCACATATTTGTTATTCATTCATCTGTCCACAGATGTCTAGGTTATTTCAAATTTCTTACCTCTATTGATGAAGCAACAATAAACATGGTTGAGAAAATGTCTGTATAGTAGGATGAAGCATCCTTTGGGTGTATGCCCAAAAGTTATATAGTTGGCTCTTGAGGTAAAACAACCCCTATCTTCCTGAGGAATCACATTGATTTCAATAATGGCTCTTATAGTTTTGCACTCCAACCAGCAAGGAATAAGAGTTGCCCTTACTCCACATCCTTATAAGCATGAATTGTCATTTGCTTTATCGATCTTGGCCATTCTGACAGTTATAAGATGAAATTGCAAAGTAGTTTTGATGTGCATTTTCCTGATGTCAAAAGATGTTTAACACATATTTTTAGTGTTTCTAAGCCACTTGAGTCTCCTTTTAATGCTCTCATTAGGTTTCTAACCCATTTGAATTGGGTTGTTTGTCTTCTTGATGTCCATTTTTTTTTTTTTTTAGTTCTTTATATATTTTGGATAATAGCACTCTATGAGATATGAAGTCAATATAAATGAAGTTGTCAAATAACTAGGAAATTCAAGTCCTAAATGAATATCTCTCAATACCAAATGAAGCTTCTCATATCAGGGAAATAGGTTACATCTAATCTCATTGTTGGAAAACAGGGTTCCATGGGAACCCCAAACAAGGCTATTGATAGTTCTTCACAATCTGACAATATGACTCTATTACTAAAGACAATACCTACACAACCCATTGAGCATGGAGAATTTGAGGTGGTGCTTACCCAGATCCTTTTTCATTATGGACTGATTTCCAAGGTAATAAAATATACTTTTCACACAATAAAGGAGAAAGGTAAACATCAACACAGTTACAAACCCTTTGATCTACAATTGTGACCTGCCTGCAGGTTATACTGGTGTAATAGTGTCACAAAACTTGTGGAAGTCACCAACAAAAATCTGATCTGATTTGATTTGAGTCTCATTTCATGCCCATAACCATACCTATACCCAACACTACTTAGGTAGCCAAGAACCTTAAATTAGATAGTCCAGGTAGCAAGAGCAAAACCAAATACTATACTCTGCTAAAGGAACATAACAATAATACAACTCCTAACAACATTCTGCTATATTTGTACAACAGTGCCTTGCTCAGCCATCACCAGAGAAGCTTCCCTCTACATTAGATGGGAACAAACACAAAGACCCACAGCAAGTCAATATGCAGAGAGTGAGAGACCTGGAATGCTCAGCTCTAAATGGGTTTCTCCATCAAGTTCTTACTCCCTGGGCTCAGTGAAATCTGCAGAAGAGGAAGTGGAAAGATGGTAAGAGTCAGAGTGGATGGAAAAACCCAAAAGAAACAAGAGCTGCTTGACATAACAGGACTGAAGCACACGTAAACTCACAGAGGCTGTGGCAGCATGCATAGGGCCTACATGGGTCTGCACCAGATTGAATTCTGGAACTGAAGGAGAAGTGGACACATGTTGAATACCTAAACCAGAAGCCATCTCCAACTAATAACCACTTGCAAATAAAATAATTAGTTTTCTCCAAAGAAATATCACCAGGGAAATAAACTATTCTTGAATATATGGTCCATGTCCAACAGTAGATGTCCAACCAAAAACAGACTCAGTGGTTTGTATCTTTAGAGGCTTTTTTTTTCTCATAATATTGTGTCAGGACATTTTTTAACCTTACAGGTCTGTTGCATATTTTTTCCTCAAATTTTGTGTTTTTAAAGTATTCCTGTATGTATGATCCCGTGTCTCTGCATTTTCTATGTATTTCTTGTGCTTTTGCTTTGTCTCTTTTACCTCTCTTTATTTTGCTCTATTCTGATTTGTTTATTTTTGTTTTATTCCTATTTTATTTATTACTATACCAGAGATGTATGTTTGTTTTCTAAGGAGAGACAGAAAGGGTACTCATAGATCTGGATGGGAGGGAAACTGGGGAGGAACTAGGAAGAGTTAGAAGAAGAAAACTATAATAATATATTATATTAAATCTATTTTTAATAAACAAGGAATATAATTTAAAATGATTATCTTTAAATCATGATAGGTTTACTTGTAATAGTAAGACGCAATATGAAGAGATATAATTTACATTTACCAGCTTTCTCCCTGTGGTATCACCTTGGCTAACTATGGAAGGATGTGTGGTCTTTAGAGATTAGAAGGGACCTGATGGGTGTGTTGGGTGTCTCTGGAATACTCAGCATTATGGATCACTGGAAATGCTCTGAGGAACCATAAATGTGTCATATTTACTGATATTCACTAATACTATAGTTAATGAATTTATGTTAAAACCAAATTAATGAAAAGAGTGCAGGTGAGGTATAAAAATATGTCTACTCAGTTTCCTCAGAAACTGTCTGTTTTCCTAAAAGTTACATGGCCAGACAGATGAAGACCTGTAAAACAGGTCACTAAGCTGAGATTTGGTTTTCAAGGGTTTACAAATCTGTGATACAGGTATTGACTCATTACTAAGATTTTTCCACTTGGATGTTGAACTAATAAAGAATGGGTCAAAGCCTTAGCCATACATAAGCACTTTTACCACACAAGGTAACATTCCCACCAGCTCAGCAAAAGGACTAAGCAAAACGCTTAGGGTTTGAGAAATCCTGACATGTGTGAAGTTGTTTCCCAATTTCTAGAATTTGAATAAAATTCAAATTTTATTTGAATAAAATTCCATGGTGTGTGTGTGTTTAGAACTGTTGACAAATATGAAGTAGTCTCATTGTTAGAGATAGTTGTCTTTAAAAACATACAAACATATCAAGGTCAGAGAAGTACATATGGCACCATTATGACTCCCAGCCTTAATTTTTCTTTTAAGGACAAGGTCTGTCCCCAAAATATCACTGTTTTGAGTAGTTCAGCTTGCTAGTGCTCTTCTGGGGTTTCAGAATGTATTTCCATGCTGTGCTTTTACATTGATATTGACTTTTTGAACACAAGTCCTCTTGCTTTCATATCAAGTACTCTTACACAGCAAGATATTACCTTAAATCCTGAACAATGTTTAAAACAACAATGAGACAAACTATTGTTAGAAGACAAGATCTTCAGAGAAAGCCAGCATAGGGTGGCAAGGTTGGGTAGGGGCTCATGCTCTATACTCTATATCTGTAAGTGGTCTCTGAAGCTGTGGATGGAGGCTAGAAATGAAAGCTTGTGAATAAGCATTATTCTTTCATCCATAGCTCATTTTCCAATGTCCGCTGTATGATTTTACTAACAACTTTCAAATTATTCTTTTCCCCATTTAGAGACACACTCAGTATCTTGGCGACCATGTGTTATTTATTTCAGGATTCCTAATATTGTGCTTGCCATCTGTCACATAGTGGTGTCCAATACGTGTTGTTATGAGAAAGAAGAAAGGAAAACATACCAGATGAACATATGAATGGACACAGAGAAGAGAGAAGGGATGGGTTATGGAAGAAACACAGATGGAGGAGGTGAGGCAGAGTAAGAAAATACAGAAGGAAATAGTTGTTAGAGGAGAAGACAAAAGAGGAGAGAAAAAAGGTAGCAAGAGAAGGGGGAAGAAGAGGGAACAGAAATAGGAAAGATGAGAAAATAAAAGTAAAGAAGAAATGGTGGGGAAAATGTCTTTTCTACATACAAATGAGGATTTCTAAGTGAACTCTGGCCATTTTCCTGGTCAGGCTGTTATATAAAATTGGTAGTGCCTGAAACGCTAATGGTGTTTGTAAATAATTTACTACAAATAGCATCCATTTTAATGACATCATAAAGAAGCATAAACATGCATGCAAAGTAGCATGCTCATTGGCAAGGCAAAATCAATTCTATACTGAATTGTTAAATGCAACTGTATATTTGCAATTAAATAGACTTTCTTGACTATAAATCAGTGATGATCATACTTCAAGTGGTCACATTGAGGATACCAGTAAAAGCCAGTGCTCATACATGCCACTGTATGAGTTAATGTTTGTTCTTACTGACAGTTTCTCCATATTGTTTTCTGTGATGAATTCAAGGGGAGTGAGGCACGTGAGCACACGAGAGGGGCCTTTCAACTGGGCTCAATTTTACAGCTAAGAAAATTGAGACGGAGAGATTTGGTTTAGGTCAGAAAATGAGTTCAGTTCAGTTCAGTTCACTTTGCAGCGTTGTTACTAATGCGTGGATCCCATTCTCCTCTGAACTGCTAAAACATACTCCTTCTCCCAAATCTGTTAAATTTCTAAATTTGATAACTAATTTGAATGTTTCTTTTTTAACAAACACTGCATATCTCAGCCATACTTAACTTCCAGGCACATTGCTGCAGAGATTTGCAGCACTTTGGACCTTGAAATCCTTTTGGATACTTTTACCCAGTGTGGCCATATTTAATCTTTTCTAAGATAAATTTCCATTTATCTGTCTCTAATTCATCCTAAATGAATATTCTTTATCACCTAGGACAAAATGTAATTATGAGACTGTATCAGACTAATATTTAATTTCAAGTCTTCTGTATTAAGTTCTTTTGTTCACATTTTACACAGGGAGTTAAATGAAATAACACAACTGTGGTGGCTTCCCTCGATCTAATTAGTCATTGGCATTGTTAGCATAGGATAGACCAGCACTGCAAATGACTCTCATTTCATATGTACATGCTTTACGTTATAGAAGATTCAACTTATTACCCTTTAAAATCTAAATTGCTATTTTCAGGCTTCATGTCACACAGCAGCAAATAGCATGGAGTCATCTTATCAACTATAATCTAAAAAACTAATGCAGAGCAGAAACTCCTGTTCCAAACCTTTTCACTTTTGCTTTGGGATATTTTTTCATGCACTCTCATAGGTAGACATTTTTACTTTCAGATACTGTTTAAGTCAATCATGTAAGAAACCATGTAAAGGCCCATAGGATGGCTCAGCAGGTAAAGGCACTTGGCTCCGTGTCTGAGAAATTCAATGCAATTCCGAGGAGCTGAATGGTGGAAGGAAGGAACAATTTCCAGTACGATATACTATGACTTCCACAACCACACTTTGGCAATCATGTACTCCTCATGCCAACTCCAGAATAAATACATACATAAAACTAAGGAAGCCTGGCCACCACCACTGATATTTTAAAAGAAAAGTCTTGGGCATAATGCTGTTTGTGAGTGGCATTTTCTGTAGTCAGTATCCATAAGAATCATTCAGCACAGTTCTAGAATCTGGCCATTTTTGCAGACTTACACTGCTATCAGAATTAAACAATGTGACAATGGCATTCTATTGAAAGCTGAGGTTATCAAATTGACTGTATACAGCATTAAAGGATTAGCAATGGGTGGAGGAAAAAGTACTCTTCCTCTGTGTGTTTGTGTATGTGTGTGTGTTACAAGTGTGTCCTGGATAGGAGCACAGAAATCTCCATGTTACTGCTCAAGAACCAGTCAGTCCTGACTCGGAAGTCTCTTAGGCTGCAGCTACATTTGTCTCCATCAGCAATCATAGTTCACCTGCAGCCTTTGCCACTGGAAACTCAGCATTGTTCTATCTCCAGCTTTACATCTTTCTGTGTTTGTTTCTTCCTGTCAACAAAATTACTCTCGTCTATGCAGGCTTCTAATAGTATGTCTGATATGGTGAATTACAACAAAAACAAAATAGAAACTACACTACCAGTCCCCCTCTTAAAAAACAAAAGTAAAAAACACAAACTTGCAGAATCTATCTTCATCTTATAAAACCAGGTAAACCATCATCTTTTCTACATGTCCCCTAACAACATTCCCTCATGTTAGATTAGAACTGAGCATTGGTGTCATCCTCTATAGGGAAGTGGCCACAGAGGTATTTTCACATGTTTTATTTCACATCTGAAACTTTATGCCTGAATTTTGTTATTCTCTTTTAAAGGCTCTGAGAACATATTTGCATGCATAACTTGCGACATGTCTTCCTTTCTATAGTTTCTCAAGTAATTCCCAAAGGAAAATTTTCTGACAGAAACATTTGTATACAAATCTTAGGGACTCACTAATATAGCTAACAGCAAAATGTGAGATACAGTGGCAATTTCTTTGCGGACATTTCATTTTCCTGACATTCTGCAAATCATATTACATGTCCATAACCCTTCCCTATGCACCAGCACGATTTACTGCTTGCAAATAAGTTCTTGTTTGTTCATTCTTTCTACATTATACCAGAAAGCTATCATTATTTCCTACAAAACCAAATGTAAACAAATGATTATCTGTTGATTTCTCATGAGGTTGTCTGGCTTAAATGACTGTTTCTTGAACCATTTCAGAACTTGAATAAGAATGTACATCTTTTTTTTTATTGTCCCATCAGAAACAATTATGATACATATATGCAAAATATCTACAAGTTCAAATGTTTCAACCACTCAGAAGTGTTCACATTTTTTTTTTATTGAGAAGCTATGTGGCTTTGGGCACTGACTATTGCAGTAAATACAGATACAATTAAAACTATAAAACATGGGCCTCTCCCACCAACAAATAGGTAATATATCACCTTATCTTTTGTTCATTTAAGTTAGAAATTTTACAAGCCTATGTTATTTCAACATATAGATTTTTGACTTTTACATCTTTGCTTTTCTGATTTGTTTGAAGGAGTCATAACTCTTAACTATGGTAACTGAGAGACAGACATTCATAAAGTTCAGAAATTATTCAAGGGTAACTTTTGGCATCAACACACTCAGCACTCATTTCATTTCAAAATGTGGGCAAATGTCTATGTCAGCAATTCATTATATTTTCTGACGTATTTAGAGAAAGTGTCCATGAAAATTGAGCAATAATTGAAGTGCATGCTATACTTAAGCCAATGCCCTAAGATCTGTATAGTTTATGAGCATACGTCTATGGCAAAAGGCAAATGGACGGAGTTGCTGCAGTTACGGTGACATTGTTAGAATTCACTCTATATTTTTGAGTTTCCAAAGGGAAAAGTTTCCAAAGTGTAGCACATTGCGGTGGTTAATAATGTCAGCTTGACACGATCTAGGATCTTGCCTATGGGCAAGCCTGTGAAATACTGTTTCAGTAAGGTTAAGTGAAACAGGAAGAGTTATCCTGAATGTGGACAGCATCATTCCCACATGTGATGATTACTGTTTATGGTAAACTGACAGATTCTAGACCCACATGGGAGGTAGGCCGCCAGGCTTTCCTTTAGGAAATTCTTCTGGTGCCGTTAATCAAAGTGGGAGTATCTATACACTGTGAGCTGCACCATGTTCTCACTGGAATCACGGACTACCAATGGGGAAAGAAACCGAGCAGCAGCATGAATTAATCTCTCTCTGATTCCTAGCTGTGGATACAATGAGACCAGATGTTTCAAGCCTCTGCAACCCTGACCACTCTATTAAAGTGGACAGAGCCTCAAAGTGGTCGGACATAATAAACTTTTTTTCTTAGAGTATTTTAGTGCAGCAATAGGAAAATATACTAAGGTGTTCCTTGGAGATCTCTCTCTCTCTCTCTCTCTCTCTCTCTCTCTCTCTCTATATATATATATATATATATATATATATATATATGTATGTATGTATGTATAGATAGATAGATAGATAGATAGATAGATAGATATAAAAAGATAGACATAGCATTTATGAACTTTTTCCCTTCCAGGCAATGTACACAATGCTACCAGCCACCTCTTGCACCTGCCACTGTGTTTTCTCCTCTATGCTGAATGGTAAATTCAACTGTGTGCCAAAATAAAAACTTCTTTAAGTTCATTATTCCAGTTATTCTTTTACTATAGAATAGAGTTTATTTGGGGGCATGGGAAGGAGAGTTGAGGAGGGAGTAAAGGCAGAGAAAGAGGGGAAAGAGAGAAAGAAAGAGAGGAGGCCAGCCTAGAACATGTGGAGGATGATGGGGGAAGGGAAGAGAGAGAGAAACAGGTGAGAATGAAGGGTATCAGAAAGCAAATGGTCCTGTTATTTTTTTTTAATCACAGCAGCAATACAAGTAACTAAGACACACATTATATGCATTTCATTGTGTCTAATTTAATAGTTCAATTGAAACCTACATTAATCAGATACTAAATCGTATAATTAATATATCACATACTTATTTGACCTAGGAACATACAGAGAAACCTTAAAAACATAAAATATGAAACATGAAATACTTGTCTGACATGGGAATAAAAGACCATGAAAGATTTACATCATTTTTGATTATCCAAATTGAACAAAGTTCTTATAACGGGCCTGACAAGATTTTTTTTTCTACATTTCATCAAATTTTGATTATCCAAATTGAACAAAGTTCTTATAACGGGCCTGACAAGATTTTTTTTTTTTACATTTCATCAAATTTTGAGTATTTCTGATCAATAAAACTGTAATTTGCCATCTGCTTTTTAAAAGAAGCAACAAAATGTCATTACTGTGCCTGCAAATAATATAAATATTGTCAAACACAATGAGAAAAGTAGCCTTTGGAAAGTCTCCTCCCAGCCCTCAGGAATTTATTGTAGCCAACATTTATTTGCCCAAACAAAGCATCAGTTGGCCAAAAGCCAACATCTGTCTTTTGTCCTAGCATTACTGTCATTCTTCTTAGCCATAAAAAGAAAAACAAACAAAACAAATAATCATACCACAGTGATCTTTAGTGGAATAATTTCTTTTTTAGAGTTAGTTGGCCAGGTGCCTCAGTGTGGGACTGTGGTAGGATGGTTTGGTTTTTGGTAGAAGCTCTGTCTGGAAATAGCCCAGAAATCCAACAGGTGTCCATGCCTGTGAGGGACGGGCATTTATTTTGCCAAGCTCCCAGAATCCAGGCTCCTGACATGTGGCAAAAATCTCCATTGACCAACACTTTTCAGTCACGTAGGGCAATGCTGCCCCTCCCAAAGAGGTTTGTGTCACCTAGCACAGCTAGAGGGCATGACTACAGGCCTCAGCCACAACAGACTTCCATATTAATGAGATACCTAAAGGCCAAAGGGCGTAGCCAATTAAGTATTCTTTCCCAGTCCCTCCTCACTCCTCCCTCTGTATTTAAGTCAGGTCTGCCCTGACCTAAGGGTGGGGGTGCATCCAGATTCAACTACCATCTATGAAAATAAAGCCTGTAAAAACCACGGACTTCCTCATGTCATTGGAGCCCGCAGTATCACGGAGGCTTGCCTCTTTAAGCAAGCTAGCCAAGCAGCCACCTTTCAGCCAATCGAGTAACCAAAGAATCTCTTCTCAGTGGGCGCAGACGGGCTTCCCTCTCCCTCCATCTCCCAAGGGCTTGAGACCAGTCAATCCCCGGCTGTCCAGGGATCTCCAACTCAAGAACACCTGCCCCCTTCCCCCATGGAACTTCAGGCTGAGTTCTCTCCCAACCCAGAGGCACCCCTGCAGCTTCTCACAGCCCAGTGCCCGATGATGCCTGATGCCTTGTGTGAAATCAACTCAGTCAAATTCCTGCGCTTCCACCACTCTGAGCCACGATTCCAGCCAACTAATTAGTGACAGATGCATGGAGATCAACACCACCCAACAGAGATCCATTCCCATGAGTGAGCTAATCATTTCCCTCATCTCAGAAAGTACTTTTGCCTCCCTACTTAAATACCCAGTGATTCACAATCAGATTACAAACTTTTAAAGGACATTTTACATGTTTCCAACCATTTCAATACCCAAGCATACTTATTTGTACATAATGTACAGTAAGAACTGAGAGGCTGCCTATCTGCAGGTGATTAATAATTAATGTCCATTTCCAAGATACCCTCTATTTTGTGTCTAAGCCTTTAAGAACCTGCTTATCCCAAATTTTGGACATTTTGAATAATAATAATATATTATAAACTTTGACTATTTTGATCAAGAGAGTGTGAGGAAATGTCTAGTAGAGAAATTGATCAAGCTTTATGATAATGGAGCTAAGAAATACGCTAACAAGTTTCCTGATCCAACTTGAGAGAAATGTCAGGAGATGAGCCAACCCCTGACACTGCCTGGAGGACAAATAACCCTGAGTCAAAATAGCCCAGAGACCATGGGTAGCAACCAAAACAAAACAAAACAAATAAATAACCCCTCCCAAACCAAAACCCAGTGAAACAACAACAACAACAACAAAACAACAAAGCAATATAATGACTAATTGTTTTGGTTAAAGGATCTTCATCAAAGAACTAATGCATGGTGCTAAACTAAGCTGAAGGTTCTCTGGAAGTGGCTAATATTTCACATATTCAGGGTTCAGTCTTAAATTTTTCACATGCAAATTTACTATACACTGAGTAAATAGCATATGTCGTGTAGTAAAGTATGTTGTATTTTACAGATAATAACTGTCTATCTTCATGCTGTGATGTTAGGTGTTTATTTACAATAAGGACCATCTACATCTAAAATAACTCAAATTATTTATCTTCCCAAGAATTTATCTTTTATTGATACTGAAAAATCCAAATATCTTTTTAAGAACCATTTTGATTTTTTTTATAGAACATCATTAACTGTGTTGCTGTTATATTAGGACATTCAGTTTGTTCCGATTAAAAATCTGTGTATACCTCCTCTTACTTCCCAGCCTCTCCTAATAACCATTCCACTAGCCCTATGAACACGGCCTTTTTAAATAAGTAAAACATGAAAACATGTATGGCATCAAATATGAGAACTGAAGAGTATTAAGTCCATTTTGTGTGTATCTTTTCTTTATCTACTCATTTTCTGATAAACCCTAATACACCGTGGATTATGGTACAATAAACATAATGACCCAGGGATCTCTTTGATGGTCACATATCATTTTTTTTAGATGGTAGGATTGTTGAATAGAAAAATTCCATATTTACATTTTGAGAAATTTCCCTGTTGCTCTCATAAAAAGTAAATTTAACCTGTATATCAGATATCTGGTCCCCAGGCTTCTTTAGCAATTGTCAGTGTTTTGATTATATGTGTTCTAATTGGTTTGCGTTTATGTCAAGTGTGGTATCTACTTTCATTTACCTTGTGATTAGAGATGTAGATGTTCTTGGCTATCTGTGTTTCTTCTGCTGAGGAATGTCTATTTTGATAATTTCTTCATTTATTAAACAGATTGTTCATTTTTATTGGAATTAAGGATTTTTTGTTATAAGTTATAGATATTATTCCTTTTGAGAGAATGACAGCTTAAAAATGTACCCTATTCTACAATTTGCCTCCATCCTTTGCTCATTGTTTACTTTGCTGTGAAGTCATTATGTTTCTTATATCCCATTTGTCCTATTTTTTTTGTTTTTCCTTTTAGTGTACTAATATATTTTATATATCCAACTATCCTTGTATTTTATGGCATGGTCGTGACATATAATCACTTTATTTCACTGATAATTTAATTTGACAGACATGTTGAAGATCTTTCCATTATATATTTATTGGAGACATTGATCAAGAAAAAAAATATTATCTTGTTTACCTTTGACCTTGGTGTCAACTTTGGTATATTCAGGTCCTATATGAGATCAGTTTATTCTATTTTTGAAAAAAAAATGGGGAAATTAGTGTTAATTGTTCCTTAAATGCCTGACAGACATCACCATGGATTTGATCTGAGCCTGTACTTTTCTAGCTGTACTGTTCACCATCTGCTACAACAGGAGCTCTGGGATAAGATTATTCTTATTGTGCAGAAGGTTCTTAATTTTTAAGGTGAACTGTATTTGCTGACATTGGTTTTGTTGTGATGACTCATTTCCAAGTCTGCCAACAAAATAATCACAGAGTTGATTCCAAGAGATATTTATTTTCACCTAGTTAGTGACTTTATTGTATAGATTCTGTAGTAGAACACATTCTAGAACGAGGTGGTAACTGACACTCTTGGTTCTCTGTGGATTCTATAACCATCAATTACATATTATCTTCTCATAACCTTTGTTTTTTTTTTTAATGTGCCACTGTCACCTTTATAAAGATGAGCTCAGTGGATTTAGTTCCTACTGTAACACTAAGGTAAGGTAAATATTTATATTTACCTTAACTAGATATACAGACTTTTATTTATAAATTAAGATCACATTTTAAGATCCTATGTGCATGTGACTGTCTAAAGATTTTTCGTCAATCCACTTAAACAAAGAGATTTAGAAGTGTACAACAAGTATACCATACAACTTAGCATATCTACATTTTTCTGGGAATTAGGATATGGACATCTTTGGATAAATTCCATATTATGATTACAATGGGTTGTTGCTATATTCACCTGTTGAATAATAGAACTCTGATCAAAATTAGCTTCTAGATGGCTTCATAATTAGACATTCCAACCCAATGGAAACTTGATGTCTTAGTTAAGGTATCTATTACCTTAAAGAGACACCATGATCACACTAATTCTTATTAAGAAAAAATATTTTATTGGGGCTGGTTTACAGTTTCAGAGGTTTAGTGCAATATCATCATAGCAGGAAGCATGGTGGCACGTAGGTAGTGTTGGAGAAGGAACTAAGAGTTCTTCATCTGGATCATCTGACAGCAGTCACATTAGACACGACTGGGGCATTTGACATCTCAAAAATTTTTAGTAATGCACTTCCTCCAACAAAACCATACTTTATCAACAAAGCTATACGTCCTAATTAGGTGCCAGGTCCTATGAGTCTATAGTAGCCATTTTTACTCAAACCTCAATATTCTACTCCTTGGCTCGCATAAGTTTGTAGCCACACCATAATGCAAAATGCGTTTAGTTCTACTTCAAAAGTCTACTTCAAAAGTTTGAGACAGTCTATTACAGTCTCAAACTTGTTTAAAAGTTCAAAGTTCAAAGTCTCTTCTGAGATTCATGCAGTCTTTTTACTGTAAGTCCATGTAAAACCAAAAGCAAGAAACGAATCACATACTTTCAGCATAGAATGGCACAGAATATCCATTACCATTTCAAAAACAGGGAAATGGATAATAGTGAGGAATACCAAAGCAAGACTGAAAACTAGCTGGGTCAACTCTAAGTTCTACATCTTCATGTCTGATGTCAAAGCTCTCTTCATATTTCCAACTCCTTTTAGTTTTGTAGACTGAAAACCACTCTTTTGCCTTGGGCTATTTCCATATTTTGTTTGGGCAACTTTCCTCAACAAATGTCCTATAACTCTGTTATCTAGAACATCCCAAGGGCTCCAATACAACCCAGCCTTCACCTGCACCCGATTGCCTCTCTAGGCTTCCATGAAAGGACACCCTTGACACATTCCTGGCCACAGTGGTTTTCCTTAGTCTTGGAGGGAGATTCCATAACCATTTTCTTCCATTCCTGACTCTAGAGCCAAAACAATATGACTGAATCTGCCAAGTTCCGCTGCTTGTTAGGGCTGGAACTTGGCCAATTTGTTCAGTTGCATCAGTAGCAGCTTTCTCTTTTCAGTAGTTTCCTTTATTACCCAAGCACTTTTTTTGTTGTTCTGGAACTTGAACTGTAGACCAGGCTGGTTGTCCCTATACTTTTGGATTCATCAGCCTCTATTTTCCAAGTGCTAGGATTAAAGTCGTGTGTCACCACATATGGTCCTAAATATTTTACTATTATTTTTACTTTTCTTTAATTCCTTTTCACAGATTGGACTACTTACCTGGGTGGGGTCTTCCTCTTGGATTGCCTAGTTATTTGTCAACTTCATTTCTATTGACTTCATATCTGATAGAAGGCTATTATCTAAAATATATAACAAAATTAAAAAAAAATGGACATCAAGAAGACAACCCAATTCAAATGGGTTAGAGACCTAATGAGAGCATTAAAGAAAACTCAAATGGCTGAGAAAATTAAAAATATGTGTTAAACATATTTTGTCATCAGGGAAATACACATAAAAACTACTTTGCAATTTCATCTTATAACTGTTGGAACAGCCAAGATCGATAAAGCAAATGATTACTCCCTTTATTCCACTTTACATCAGGCTTTTCTTTAATCTGTTTACACTTTCTGGTGCACATTTTTTCTCAAATTGTATGTCTTGTATTTTTCTTTGCTAAACTGTCTTCTTTTCATTAAAAAATCTGCATATAATTAAACACTAATATCCACAGGACAGAGTCAATACTAGGCTGTTTTGAGAGTTCTTAGGCCAGCACAATTAATCCAAAACTCTAATTTAGCTTCGGGCAGACTTTTCAGACAAGGGCAAAAATCAGGTACCTTCTTTACCAAAATATCACAAGAACAGTCCATATATAATTTTTTTTCTCTTCTGAAACCTCTTGAGCCAGATCTCGACAGTTCTAATCACCCTCAGCACTTTCCCACAATCTTTCATGTTTCTACTAGGATGGCCCGTTAAGCCCTACTAAAAGCATTCAGCTGCTGTTCTTCTAATCAACAGTTCCAAAGTCCACATCCCTCCAAACAAAAGTATTGTCAGGCTTATCACAGCATTACCCAAGTCCCTGGTATCAACTTCTGTCTTAGGGTTTCTATTGCTTTGAAGAGACAACAAGAGCACAAAAACTCTTTAAAAGGAAAATATTTCATTGTAGAGGGATTACAGCTTCAGAAATTTAGTTTGTTATCATCATGGCAGGAAGCATGCTAGCATACAGGGAGACATGGTCTTAGAGAAGGACCTGAGAGTTCTATCTCTTGATGGTAGGCAACTGAAAGTGAATGTCACACTAGAAATGGTGTGAGCAACCACCACACCTGATATCACATAAGGTAGCCTTTTGGATTTTTTCTTTCTTTATTTGCTTTTCTAAATTTATATATTCTTTTCTTCAACAAGTGTCATGGTTTTCTCTATGGGATCTCAAGAGATTTCTGTTTTAATTCTCCCACTGGAAATGGTCTTAAACCCTACATAGAGTAGTTCTCTCTAGAAATATGCCAATAATTACTATACATTTTATGCCATCATCTCATATTGACAGGATTGTGTATGCTTATTTGTTGTAATTTTGCCTCTAGTACACATTTAATTTCTTATTCATTTGGTATGATTAATTGGTATCATTAATACAGGTTATCAAATGTCATGTGAATTGTTCAAGTCATTCGGGTCCCAGTGCACTACATTATGACAGAGATTAAGGGAATCAATCTAACCCTTGTGCAAACTAATAAATATAAGCTTTAGACATTACAGGTGAATAAGAACTATTTATAGCTTTCATTTTCTACAGGCACAGAAGAGAATATTCTTGCCAGATCATTGCTTGTGCAAACAACCTAAACTTTGTCAATCTACTCAAGCAAAGAAATTGCACATGGCACAATAGCTATATATAGGTACTTTCCAATTGTGTGCTTGGAGTTCACATGTAGTTTTACTCAATTAAGCAGAAAATTGCACTCCTATTTTAGCATGGCAGATGAGTATCTGAGAGACAAGGCTATCAGAACAGAAACTCATGTTGACAAAACCAAGGGTTTTCCTGATTGCCTTGTCTGCATTGGGCAGCTTAGCAGGTGCTGTCTGCTCATCTCCAGTAGAGAATATGCATATCTTATTGTACTTTAGAGACGTGGCTTCCAACTTTGTTCTGGATTTCAAATATGGAGCTCAAAAAACGGTTCCCAGTGTCAGGCTATATATCAACCTAATGGAATTAGAACTTCTAGGGATGTTATCAAGGCATCAAATTTCTTAGCTGTTATGCAAGTTTCAACAGCCATAAGTAATACTAAGCAGTTTAAATGAACATATCACACTTGAAGGTAAAATAATATTACATTTTTGTATGAGTGTACAAGCTAAAGTTGTATTTAATATCATATAACACAAAAAAATTTAGATCAAATACATGTTTCATTCAGACAGGTGTTTCCATCTTCCCAGAAAGACTGCTTTAGGACCATTGTATTATTTTTGTGGAAAAAATAATGCTAAATAAAGACACCACTGGTCTTTGTTATACAATTATTATATTTACCCTCATGATTATGACACTGCCCAAAAAAAAATTAAGCCTTTTGTATAATTATCCCTGATGCAACCAAACCCTCACAATGTATGTTTGACAGGTTTTGAGCTTCAAGAAAACCATAAATAAGCCAATATGTAAATAGACAAATTATCATTAAACAAACTATGAAGAAGCTTATAGAACTGAAATGATCTGTGAATTAACTAGAAGTAGGCAATATTTCACATGTTCAGAGACCTAAAAGTAGTATTAACAGGATGAAAGTCTACTATTCTTTCATGGATTAAAGCCCCCAAGGCAATCAGTTTTGGAATTACATGTTAGCTCTTTTTTTTTCTGCCTAGGATCCTGATTTCTAGTGTGTTATAATTCATTGATTCAAGATAGCTTTTAGAGTTTTAGCCATTACCTTCAAACTACAGGCAGTAGTGGAAAAAAAGGAAACCAGAATCAAACATTAAAGAAATCTGGTTAATACTTGAGGATTCTGTTTATGCAGCTTTACAAAAGCTTAACTTAGCGTTTCTTTCTCACTGGCCAACAGTATTCAAATATTTTTTATTACCCATAGTAAGCTTGATGGGATGTTCAATATTGATTAACTTGGGAGGATCAAGAATCCTCTAGTTGGCAAATGTGTGAGCATAATTGTGAGAAAGTCTCCAGAGAGTCTTAGATTGATGGCGTTGGAAAGACCTACCTGGAATGTGGGTAGCACCATCCATAGCCTACAACTTCAGGTTGAGTGAAAAAGAGAAAGGGAGATGAGCTTTATCACTCCTCTGAATCTGTTTTCTGACTGAAAATGCAATGTGCCTATTCTCCACAGGCTTATGCCATAATAGTGGGATGCCTTTCACATTCTTGTTCATGAATTACGAGAATTATTATAGCTTATTGTTCAGAAGCACAAAATGAAAGTGCATTAGCACAATGATTTTTTTTTGTTTTGTCTTAAAAGGTGGTTCTAATTGCAAGGTAGTTATTTGCAATGCTGTTGTATTTATTTGCTTTAATGAGTCTGGTTACACTGGGACACTGGAAGGGTTTTTGTTGTTCCCACTTTCCCCTTCCAAAATATTTGCAATTCTCATTCTTAATTCTTAAACTATAGAGGAGCTTCTGAAAGCTCATAAGAGGCATCTTGAAATACTGACAGATATAACCTAATTCATAGGATAATTCTCAGGGCAAATAATTATCTAGAACTCAGTATCAAATCCTAGATATGGCCTTCATTTTTGTTAAGACAAAGTCAATGTCCAAAATGTCAAACTTGTATTAAGGAAAATGATGGCAGAAACAAAATATGAAGGTTCAGGTCTTTTATTTTTAATTTAATGAAGAAACACCCAATTATGAAATAACAACAAAACTATACTTTATTTACATGGAAATAGTCAGGTATAAGACTAAAAGATCACAATTTTCAAGAACAGAAGATGTCATGTGACTATGATATACTGGCCATATGACAGTTGATAAATGGTAACTATAACTGATCCATGTGACTAAGAAACCATCGAGATTCACAGAGACTATCTTAAGTTCCCTAAACAGAATACGGTTCATTCCTTCTATAGGGAGAAGATAGCCTCTCTTCGTTTCTGGTCATTGTTACTCTGTGTACATCCAGCACTGATGTGAAGTACTACAACCTGAGAAATGTGGTACAGTTAAGATTTGTCATTGCCATTTGTTCTGGCAAGAGTGTAATCTCTCTGAAAGTAGAGATGGTTGTTCCTGCCATCTTTTTAGCTCCTTCTGTTTGCTAGCAGTCCTTGATGTTCATTACATTAGAAAGTAATAGTCTATTCTCTCTTCCCCCTTCTATTTTTTCTCTTTCCTATTATGTAGCATAGGCTGACCTTATGTCTTCATCCTCCTACTTTAGCTTAATATAGGGCTATCATCAGTTTCTCTCTTTTTATAAGACCTTCAGTCTTAGGAATAAGGTCCACCTTGATCCAGGATAACCTCTTTTAAATTTGATTAAATTGTTAAAATTCTTGCTTCCAACTGTAGTTATATTCAAAAGAACTAAATGTTAAGCCTTTGGTATAACTTTTGGGAGAAGACAATGCACCCCACAGCAGATACCATGCAAAGACTTGGTCTCTATGGGTTTTTGAAATTATTTTTCAAGAAACTAAAACTTTATCTTCTATTCATCTAATGGGATCAAATCTAGAGTCTTGAACATGCTAAACAAATATTCTAGGGCAGAGCTGTGTGCCTGCTCAGATCTTTATTAAATACTAATATGTATAAGATGAATGTAGGTTATAATTCTGTGTGATTAACACTTGTCTTTTATAGGCTAAAAGGAGCTGAAATTATATCTCAGGAGTAGAGTGCCTTCCTGGCATGCATGAGGACATAAGTTCAATTCCATGCACTACACACACACTCACAAAAGATGTGGAGAAGTAGAATATGCTTAGACCCTAACTAGCAGGTGGCACCACATATAGGAAGGTGGTTATACAACAAGGCCTTAAGTGGTAGAAAGGAGAATGGGAAAACAGGGCAAATCAGGGGCATGAGATTGTGACCATTTTAAAGAAAAAGTGATGGGTTAAAAATGGCAGTGCCATGAGCAGCAGAAGATCATCAGCATACAGGATGTGCATAACTATGTTCTAGGCAAAAGTTCAAGTCAGTTTTCACAAGCAGTATGTAAAATCGCATCCAAGGACTCATTTGCATGGCTAAATGAGTTTATGCATCACTGAAATTAATGTGCTCATTCATAGATTAGACTTCTGGGGTACAACACCTGCTGGATATTTAGTAGACATTTTAACATTGTTGATATGTATGCCAAAGGTGTATTAACATCTATTCTGACATATTCTTGGAAAATGAATACAAGATATTTTCTATTTCTGAAAATTTTGAGCTTTCTGAGCTTCTGCATTCAGATTTGGCAGGCAATGCTAATAATTACATTTCCAAAATCCACGTGCCCTTCTTGAAGCCAAATGTACATCTAAATCCACCTCTGTCAAATTCATTGAGTAGTAGGTGAGATAATTCATAAGAATTCCAGAGGACTGATAGAGACTCGCATGGTTCCAGGATTCATGTAATTTCTCCTTCCATCACTCTTTCTATTCCCCATTTCTTTCTCCCTGATTTCCTTTTCTTCACCTTTCTCTCCTTTTCTCTCTTTCTTTCCTTGTCTTTATTGCATTCTTTGATTCATTTAGTTCCTAGTAACTGGCCATGTTCTAAAAACTGGAGTTTGTCTCAGATAAAACCAAATGAAAAAGTTCAGTCTATTTCTTGCAGAGTACATGTCTGATGCAAGATACAGAACAAAGCAAAATTGTTTAAGAGAGCATAAAAGCATGCCGTCTACAATGATAGCAGTGAAGAAAGCGAAGCTCTCTGCATATACTATCTGGGTGACTTTCCAGAAAAAGATATTAAATTTATAACATGAATGGTACATAGGAAATAGTCAGATGAAAAATGCATGAAGAGTTTAATCAAAGGCAGACTAGAATGACCAGGAATCATTAGGAGACCAAGACAGTCAAAGAAGAAGCAAATGATTTGCTATGGCTTCGCATTTTTGAGTTACTATTAAAGTAAACTGAGAACTTGATTTCTGGGCATAAGAAGCATCTGCTGTAAGTTTAGATTTAGTACTAATGGCAATTGTAAAGTCAATAAGCAAGAGGAAGTAAATGGGTCTTGTAAAACTACAGAAGCAGAATCAAGAATCAAGTATTGAAAGCTTTGAGGCATCTCAATGGTAAAGCACTTGCTTAGTGTAACTGAAGTCCTCTGCTCTGTATTAAACACCGAAAAAAATACTTTAGCCAAATAGCTAAAAGACCTTACTTAGGAGATTTTTGAAGTATCCTGATAAGGTACTTCATCAGTGTCGGGACAGCGAGGAGAAGAAAAGAGACAGGTAAAGGTAGAAAGAAAACTAGAAAAGATGCTGAAGAGCCTGAGTATGACACACCTGAAATGAAAATGGCTTTGAACAGTCCTTGAGAACAGAGGCTTTAAACATGATGACTTTGCACATGTGAAGCATTGAGCCAGGACTCTTGATAGAGAAGAGAATTGCTGAAGTGAGCCAAGGAACTGATAGATGGACACTGAAAACTGGTGGTCTTGGATTGTAAGAACACATGCATTTTGTAACTGAACAGAAAGATGTTTGGGTGACCTGGAAAATAGCCAAAATAAAGAGATACCTGAAGATCAGCAAGCCAGACAGGAAGGCCTGTGGTATGTGTTGAGACTTGACTTGATCTCAGATACTCTCAGTGTACACACACACACACACACACACACACACACACACACACAAACTCTGTCTCTGTTTTCTCTTATTCTACTATAAACCCCAAGTTTGTGTGTGAAAAAGACATTTTTTGAACTCTTTCAGGTGTATATCAACAAACACTACAGTTTCTTAGTTCTGTCTTTTAGCCATAACACCCACAAAATTATGCAAGAAAATAAAATATTTGTGAAAAGGTTCCAAATTTTCATCTCATCTTGTCCTTCCTTTTCCTGTCTCTTCCCACTCTCTCCAATTATCTCTCTCTGTGCCTGTCTGTCTTTTTCCTCTTTAACTTGCTCTTTCCTTCTTAATAGTCCCTTAATGAAGTAATCTTCTTCACTTCTGAATAAGGAGAAACAGCACCATAAACCTAAGGTGTGGCATTTTGGAGGTAACTAACAAGATATTGGTAACACTGTGAGCAATGACAACATTGTTGTCACAGAGTTCCTCACCTTGCCAGAGAGGAGAAAAGGTCACTGCATCCTGTGTTCTTAGGATCGCAGTGGCAAAGACAAATGTAACTGGCACCGAGAGAGATCTACATACTGCGTGTGATTTGATTTTTCTTTAATTTCTTTATGAGAAATGAAATTTGATAACAGCGGTGCTGGGAGGTGCAGATGGTGCACTTCATCAGATCTTGTTACCTGCAGCCACAGAGTCCAGCTTGCCTTGGACAGCTGTAATTGGCCTCTTCCAGCCCCTTTGGATCTGGTGTGAAAACATTACTTCTGAGTCCTTAGAGTTTTTGCAAGACAAATGGAATGGTTTGCTTTTCATTTATTATATGTGACAGGGGGCTGAAAGAGGAAGAGCCAGCCTAAATTCATTGAAGACAGCAATTTTGAAAGAAGGTCTCACCTCCCAGGAGGACAAGCAGCCAGGAAGGTGTGCATAATTCAAAGATCATTTTGTAGTTATGCCAAGTGCTTGACAGGAGTCAAATGATAAAATCCTTTTAATTGGTCCGTTAAGCGTCTACACACTATAATATTTTTTTTCAGTTGGCTCTGTGAATATAAAGCAACTAACATGAACACATGGCACCTCTAAGGCCTGCTTTCCTCCAAAGCTTTCGTTGCTGGCATGGGGATTTAATTAAAATTGAATGTGCTGGCCGGTTCATTGCCTGTTAAGGCTTGTGGCCAGCCCTTGCTATCAGATCTCAGAGTTGTGACAGCTTTTCACCGATGGTGCTGGCTGTTCACATAAGGCCTGAACAAATAGGAATGGATTAGATTAATTCTTTTACCCTTCACTCAAACTTTGTTATACAAAACCCCAAACGGACTTTTTTTTTTTTTTTTAATGCACATATGAAAAAGCTAAGTTAGATTTTAGTTTTTCTGCCCACCTGGATTTTAAATAATGGGATGCAGAAAGTGAAGCATTTAGAACTTGATATTATGATTATTTATTTATTTATTATCTATCTATGTATTTATTTGTCTGGTGAGAAATTAGGCCTCACTAACACTTTTTGAAAGAACCTTCAACATGAAATTTGAATCCCAGAAGTTGGTGTAGATTTCTGGGGGAAAACTTTTGCTTTCTTACATCAAAAGCATCACTCAACTTTTTGTCTCCCAACCTAGCTAAAAGCTTTCTTTGTCCAACAGTGTTCCTGTAATTATATATATAAAGTTGGAAGTATAAAACTCTCGACCACCAAAGATGACTCTGCTTATTGCAATTTTTCTGGAGTCCTTTTAATGTTTAATTCCATTAATATCTCCTTAATATTTAATGAGAGACTCAGTAGGGTACATGACATTCATCAGTTTTTATCCCATTGGATGTATAAATTTGGATCAAATCAGGAGAATAAATGGATCTCAAGAGAAAAGACAAAAGAATATTCCATTTATCTAAATACAGCCTTCTCCAGTCAGAGTGTTCTCTGTTAGGAGTGAAACATCATTAACAGAAATCTGAGAAGAGATTATGGATGCCTGTGAAACAAAATAAATCTGAAACTTTAATCTGAAATTAATTTGGATTTTCATCTTTTAATGATTTCCAGTTAAGTTTGGTTTACTTCAATTAAATAAAAGTAGTACATACTTTTTTGCTATACGTAGACAGCCATATATTGTGGATGTAAATATTAAAAATGTGTCAAGTACACTTCTTAGGAAATACAACTTCACCCCTAAAACCTGACTTGGCATTATTAGGTAGCCAATTTATTACCAGAGTTTTAGAATTTCAAGACCATATATATATCTAACACCAAGGTCTACAACAAGTAATTTAAATTTGACCTCCATGCCTGGTATGTTTATATGTTTTAAACACACAATCTTCTTTGCTGCAGTTTATTTCCATATGAAAAGAGCCAACTTGTACTTTAGAGAGATTAAAAAATTTGCTAAATTTACAGAAATGTGAACTGGACAGGGGAGTATTGTCTGCTTTAGATACTTCTACTCTGACTGCTATACCACATCTAAAATTTTACTCAGCTTTCTCCCAATCATTGGTTGGTTCAATCTCTGGTTTTGTCTCCAGGCCACCTACTATTAGTAACATTATTTACCTATAGGCTGAGCTGGTTAGAACTGGTTAAAACTTGTTAGAACTGGATAATACTCTGGACAAGTATCCATATCTTCTCCTCTCTAGTCCTTGGAAAATCCACACTGGCTTTACTTACCCATCTGTAGACACACATTAAATTGGTTGATTTTCTGTCTTGTAAGGGGATGCATACTTTGTGTCACTGAAACATGCACACAAATATGTGCATACATAGAAATAACCCACACACAGGCATTAGTGTGAACTATTACTTTGTGACTGTGAAAATTCTCTCCTCTGTTGGCAATATATCTAGTTTGGTATGGTGTTCTTTCTTTCTCTGTCCCTCTCTCCCTCCTTCCCTCCATTTCTCCCTCCTCCTCCCCTCTCTTTCTTTCTCTTTTTCATTTTAATACACATATCATGCACACTGCTTTGTAACAAAATGGATCCTTATGAATGGGCTGGGTGAGACTAACTTTCTAATTCTAAATTTGTGACCTAGACTTTTCAACACTAATAATATGCACACATTTTTCTCCTATAAGGTAAGATGTGACGCTAGTCACTACATAGGTGAATTGCATAGCCCTGGAATTGAGGAGTAATATCCAGTAGCATGTTCCAGGTAATGAATGTGTTGTCATTTGAGTTTATCATACAGGACCTATTTACAGTACCAGTCTGATGCTTAACATGTATATTGTTGCTTCCTGTTTTCTTCTTAATGATAATGGTCATTTTAAGCCTAATAAAAATCAAGAACTGTGTTAGAAGCTTTTCATATATCATCGCTAATGCTCTTATTAACCAGAAAGAAGAAGAATGTGGTGTGGTTCTGCTATTGCTATATTATGTCATAGTCCCGGTAAACCAAAGATCGTACTGTTTGCTATACCACACTGCCCTGAAATCCTTTCCTGAGAATCAGGCCAAATCCTGTTAAGGGTTTTGGGTTTTAGTGAGCATACAAAAAGCAATAAGGAATTGTCCCATGTTCATTGTGACACAGTGAAAAAAAATCTTTGGCATTAGAGTCAGATTAAATTTCTTCTCTTCTGTCAGTTTAGGTTTCTATATTTTTACTCACAAAATAAAGATAATTAGTCCTATTTTCTTTCCTCTTTCTACAGTAAGAAAAAATTTGAGAACCAGATGCACTATGTGGAGAGCTTGCTAAAAATGCAAAGCACTGATTTATACAGAATATGTACACACACTGACTCAGTTAGCTCTAATACAAAAATACACCACAGTATATAAGAATAACTCAGATGATATATCCATATTATATTGACACATACACACAACTGTGACATGAGGGAAAATCTCAAATGAGAAACTCTGAAAATAGAAACTGTGATAACAGAAGTCAACACTAGACGTCCACCATTCATTCAGCAAAGCATAATGAATTGGACACATTTGAACAGGGAAAGACAAACATTTCACATTTCACATTATTATTTTCCTTAAAAAAGTATTTTATGTAATACAATAAAAATAACAGACTTTGGAAAATATACCAGTTAACATGTGGGGTTTTTTTTTTGAACTTTGTAATACAAATAGAGGAATTAAAAGTAAAGACAAGTCATTTAAGAAAAAAAACACTTTAGTTATTTTGGAAATCTTAGATTGGAAATTATTGAAACTCAAGAAAGTTTATGAGCAACAGCTACTCAAGTCAAGTAATTTTTCATAACATATATTCAAGCTTTGGCTTATTGGATTTTTTTTTCATTAAAAAGATTAAAGTGATACTAAATTAGGTATTTTACCAAAATCTATTCTTATCCTTAAAAAGTACTTACAGCATTCCAAGATATTAAAGTATTGTTGATTGTTACTATTAAATAAGATATTAAAGATATTAAAGATAGTTGATTGTTGTTCCATTCACATTTTCTTATGGGAAAGGATTAACTATGCTTCTGCAGAAAAAAAACAAACCTCATGGTTTTGTGCAGACTGCACTCACCTTCACTGGTCATTCAGTACCTGCTTTGCTGCCTTTTCTATACATTTACCACCAGGTGGCAGTGGGACAGTACATAAGGTCACCAGGTAATTTTGCAAGTTTTAGTATGAAATGGCAAGTGGGGGCAGTGAAATATCACTTACTTAATCACCAAAGACCAGATTGATAATATGAGGATGTCTGCATAGGAAATGCCAAACAAAGGGTACTCAGCACAACACAGTTCAGAAGTGTATGTCTGAGCACATGACCAGACAAAGAAGCATGGCAGGCTAACATAGACTTGAATAGAGTATAAATACTGTCATTAAGCTTTTTACTTGTTTGTGTGTTGACACAGGTTCTCATTATGTATTTCTGGGTTACCAGAAATGACCATGTTGGCCTTGGGCTCACAGAGGTCTGGCTGACTCTGCGTGCCAGGTGCTTGCTTGTACCACCACACCAAGTCTTATTGAAAATTTTAGTAACAATCATGTGAACAGTGCTCAAAAGAATGAGCAAACTGGAAAGTTAAAGGGAACAAAGGTAGTTGTCAATTCATGACCACAAAAACTACTACAAGATTCTTACACTTGTCATTAAAAAAAAATAAATAAATAAAAAAAAAGAATCAGACCTCATAGGTCTGCAGAATCTCAGAAGACATGTCTAATATCTACAGCCTATTTTCTTTTCTTCAATAAGACTAAGCCATTTAAAATTAAACATTTTACCAAAATTTATTCTTAAGCCCTGAAAATGACTTAAAACATTCCAAGATGGTAATTCAGCCTATATACTTGAGAATTGGAGGCTGACTAATAAGTCTCCATACAAAGACTGCCTAAGCAAGGAGAAACAATAGTGAGCCAGAGCCATGCTAAAGCAGTTTATTAACAAATAAGTGCATATTTGCATAAATATATTAAGAGAAAAAGGGATATGTATAATATAGTGAAATTTTCAGTGCCATAATCTTTCAGCCATTGGCAAGTCACAAGAGAATGTATTTCTTAGAGATTATGCTTCCTCCCAATCCCCCAAATTCCTTTTAAATACATCTCAGATCAGTGAACACTTCTGTTTTAAAACATGTGCCTTTTCTCAGATTAGGTTAAATCACTAAGTTATAAGCTGTTTTAATGCCACCATGCTTAATCAATCCAATTTCTATTTGAATAAGCTCTTGGTTAATTATCTACTTCTGTAACTAGATCTTTTTTAAAAGATTTATTTATTTATTTCATGTATGTGAGTATACTGTCCCTGTCTTCAGACACACCAGAAGAGGGCAGCAGATCCCACTTACAGATGGTTGTGAGCCACCATGTGGTTGCTGGGAATTAAACTCAGAACCTCTGGAAGAGCAGTCAGTGCTTTTAACCACTGAGCCATCTCTCCAGCCCCTGTCACTATATCTCAATCTCCATATGATAGAAAATATTTTCTAGTTTTGGTTGAGACTCATACCCCAAGGCATCTGATCAGCAAGACATTTTACACACACACACACACACACACACACACACACACACACTAATATCTTAGTCACTGACAATACAAAGTACAAATTATTTTCAGTGTTTGTGGGAGAAGCAAATACATTCAGTTGACATTAAATAACTAATAGATCAAGAAGAAATCTTTATTCCCTCCATTTCCACCTAACCAAACTTTGAGCAATTAAATGTCATTTAGAAAGAAAACTAAGTCTGTTATTAGAGTGAAATGTTTCTGTAATTTCTGTAGAGGAGCCAGTGATTTCACTTATGAAGGTGACATGTCATAAACCATAGAACTCATGGACTTCACACACTAGGCAAGTGTTCTAACAAATGAACTGTAGCCCATCCCCAGAAGATGACTTTATATGTGGAGGAATGTGTGACATGCATAGTAACTGTCTTATTTCTACATGGTTTTAACTTTGTGAAACATGGAGTAGAAGGGTGGACATCAGAATTTTCCAGTGCACACTGAAGATATGTGATTATTGTGTTTATGTGTAAATGAGTCTCGCTTGTAATAACATATTGCAATGTCATATTTATTGTGCTTAATTCTTCTGTCATTGAAAATTCAATATTTACATATTTAAGTACTATTACTAAATTACCAATTTCTCTGTTCAATTCTGTTGGCCTTTGCCTTATGTATTTTGGGGTTCAATGTCAAAGTATATATATATGAATATGTGTTTATAATTATTGTATATTACTAATAGTTTCTTTCTTTTTTATTCTCTTTACTAATAGTCTCTGTGTTAAAGTTGACATCTCTGATTTTAGTGTAACCACCCCTGCTGTTTCATGGTTGCTCTCTGCATGACATAGCTTCCTTATCTATTCGTTCACTTATCATACATTTGTAACTCATTTTAAAGCTAAATTGTGTTTCCTGTCTGTATTATGTTATAGAAAATACAATCTCTCAATCAACCCATTACTATTAAATGGCATATTTTTAGACACAAATCACCGTCAATATATTTGGACTCATACCTGCCACATCACTTCGGTCACCTAACTCAGGACTGTTATTCTCTACTTCATTTACCATTCTTGTTTTCATTAACGTTTTCTGGTATGACATCTTACTCCATGGTGTTATATTATCATTATAATTTCAACACTATTTTCTTTTTGGTTATTTTTCCTTTCTTTATTGAATTTCTGTTGTCACATATATGCTACAGCTGTGACTCTGGCTGTAATGAGTTACTTTATGTAATTTTGTATCTTTATAAAATGGGGAGATAGAAAAGTTATCCAGTATAGTTTATACCTGTTTGACATTTCTGACTCTTGTCATTGTTTGTATAGATTCATGTCATCATTTGTTGTCACCTCCTTTCACTCTAAATCTTTCCCTCTTTGCATACATTGTCAATGTATCACATGTCAAATTGTATCAGCCCAAATTCAGTTACGTATGTATTATTTCATGCACCAGTTTTGTGATATCAGTTAAGAATTTTAAGAAGGAACAGTTAGGAGTTCTACTATGTAGTCATCTGGGACGACAGGTTATAGAATCCTCTTACATGATCTCTTTTCTCAACTCATTTTCCATTAAACTACTGGCTTCTATTGGCAATGTGCCAGTCGATAGATTACACTAATTGCCAGGTGATTGTTACACAATTTTCAACAATGCCCTTAGGTATCAACTGCTTTTCAGTCAGATCCAATTAAATGTAGACCACTCTGCAGGGGCATTTTTGAGTTCAGTCATTGACATTTATCCTAGTAGGGCTTTTAACTCTTCCTTTTCCCTGGCTTTATATTGAAAGACATACCCTAAGGATTTTTAGCAGGAGGTGAACTGTGTCTTTCTTACCTAAAATTTCTAGTACCAGTATGGACACCAGAATATCAGGGATCCTTGTCAGGGTTGTGTACAGTTCTGTATAATAAAAGAACTTCCAGAGGTAACACCATCAGTGATTTCAAGCGCTACTACAGAGATTTAGTAACAAAATCTACATGGTATTGGCATAAACACAGAAAGGTGGGTTATGAACTGAACCAAAAACCCACATGCAAATTCAGATACCTAATTTTTGACAAAAAAGTGAAAATTGTACAATTCGAAAAACAAAGCATCTTCAATAAATGGTGCTGGTCTAACTGGATGTGAGCATGTAAGAGAATGCAAGTAGATCCATATCTATCACCCTGCCAAAACTCAAGCCCATATGCTTCAAAAACATCAACATGAAACCTGATACACTGAACCTTACTGAAGAGAGAATGAGGAATATCCTTGAATATATTGGCACAGAAAACAACTTCCTGAACAGAACACTGGTAGCTCAAGCACTAATATTTATAATCAATAAGTGGAACATCATGAAACTAAAAACTTCTGCTATGCAAAAGACACCATCAATTGGGTAAAATAGAAACCTACAAAATAGGAAAAAATCTGACATAGAGCTAATTTCCAAAATGTACTTAAAAATCCAAGAAAACAGATATCAACAAACCAAATAATCCAATTTAAAAAATGGAGTATAGATCTAAGCAAAGACTTCTCAACAGAGGGCTCAAAAATATCTGAGAATCATTTAAAGAAATGTTCAACATTCTTAGCCACCAGGGAAATGCAAATCAAACAACTGTCCAGTTCCAGCTTATACCTGACAGAATAGCTAAGACCATCAATAAAAGTGACAGGTCATGCTTGTTAGGATGTGGAACAAGGGAAACACATCCCCATTGCTGGTGGGAGAGCAAACTTGTGCAGTCACTTTATAAAACAATATGATATTTCCTAAGAAAATTGGGACTCAATCTAGCTCAAGAGCCAAGTATATCACTTCTTGACATATACACAAAGTACACTCTATCATACCACAAGTTCACTACCTCAATATTTTCATAAAAACTTTATTCATAATAGTTTGAAACTGGAAACAACCTAAATATCCAGCAACCAAATAATGGTTAAAGAAATGTGGTATATTTACACAATGAAATATTACTCAGCTCTTAAAAAAATAACATGAAATTTGCAAGCAAGTAAATGGAATTAGAAAAGAAATCATCTTCAGTGAGGAAGCCCACAGCCAGAAAGACAAATCAGGTATGTACTCACCTAAGAGTAGATATTAGCTATAAAGTAAAGGATAGCCATGCTATAGTCCACAGACCTAGAGAAGCTAAGTAACCAGGAAGGCTCAAGAAGGGATGCATGGATCTCTCTTAGGAGGTGAAATAGAATAGACACAATGAATGGAGGAGGAGTCAGAGAAACAGGAGGGATCAGGTTGGGAAGGATAGAAGGAGAGAGTACTTGGAGAGAACTGGAAGTGTGAGCATCTTGGGGACAAGTTAGAAACTTAATGCAATGAAAATTCCCAAGAATCTCTGAGGGTGACCCTAGTTAAGATTCCTAGCAATGGGGGATACCAAGCCTGAACTGGCTATCTCTTATAATCAGGAAAATCTTTCCAGTGGAAAGATTGGGACACCAATTCAGCCACAAAACCTTTGATCTACAATTTGTCCCACCTACAAGATATGGTGGGGTAAAGGTGGCACAGAAATTGTGGGAGTGCCCATGCAATGACTGCTCTAGCTTAAAAACCATTCCAGGAGAGGGAGCCCAACCCTGACACAGTATGCAGGGCCAGGAACTAGAGGCTAGGTAGCCCAGACACCTAGGATAGAACCAATGTGACTGGGGAAAAAAGTCAATAAAATGATTCCTAATCATATTCTGCTATACTCATTGTCCTAATTGTCATTAGAGAAGCTTCATACAGCCACTGATGGAAGCAGATGCACAGACCCACAGTCAAACATTATACAGTTCTGGTGGAATCTTGCTGAAAAGAGGGGGAAGATGGATGGTAGGAGCCAGAGAGGTCAAGGGCACCACAAAATCTAACAAACAAACAAACAAACCAACCACAGAATCAACTAACCAAGGCTCACAGGAGCTCGAACTGGCTGAACCTACAACCAGTGAGCCAGCATGGGACTGACCTAGGCCCTCTGCACATATGTTATAGAGGCATATCTTGGCCTTCATATAGGACTACTATCAGTGGGATCACAAGCTGTCTCTGGCTCTTTTGGTAAACTTTCCCTCCTACTGCCTTACCATCTACAGCTTTAATACTTGAGGAGGTGTTTAGTCTTACTGCAACTTTATACCTAAGAGGCCTATTCTTTTCTGAATAGTAATGGAAGGAGGTTGGGGGAGGGACATAGAGGAGAGGAGAAAGAAGACACTGTGGTCAAAGTGTAAACAAATAGTAATAAAGAAATTAATAAAAGAAAGCCATATTCCTACATTTTATAATTAATGAGTTAATACCCTTATTTTTTATTGCTTACTCTCAAAATCTGCCGTTTTAAAGAGTGATCTGGTGATTAAACTTCCCTACAATTATTTCAACAAATTGAGAGTTGGGGAGAAAACTATGTAGCTAGGTATCATTTACCTACTGAAAAAAATCTGTGAGCATGGAGGTTGAGGTCTGCTTCTGGAAGAATAGCAGATTAAGTCTATAAGTGAGATGCTTCAGTAATAACATCTGAATTCATTGGCTTGACTCTACCAGGATGAAACTTTCACTTAGTGAAACAGCTGTGGTAGGAGTTATGAAGAAATTAGTATTCTCAGTGTGCCACATACCCTAAGATTGGAGACTAGCTGGAGTCCCACCTTCCTGACCACACTTACAGATGGAACGTTTGTCACACTCAGGCAGGACTGGGCAAGGAAAGTTTGGAGTTCATGTTCTTAAGACTGTCATTGTTTCTCCCAAGCAAAATGTTGTCTCCATTTTTCTTATGATATAAGGTCAATTTCTAAAGGCTGAAATTAGCAATTTTCTTAAATAACTTTCCCTTGTGTTTTTTAGTGAAGGAGTGTGTTCATGGCATGGCATGAATGACATGGAAAGTGATCTTCCATCAGCTCTTCGTTTTAATAACCTTCACTGCTCTGTCTTAGAGTTCCTTAGTCCCCTGTTCACAGCAGTGCCTACATGATACTCTGGCTGTTGGTATTTTCTTTTTCAGTTCTAAAATTTTCAATTCCATAATTTTCTTGTTGTCTCCAGCAAATTGGTGTGTGTGGTTTCACTTGGTCTGACTTTATCCTGAACATATACAGTGTGGCTGTTTAAAAAATAGTTTTTGTTAACAGGCCAATACAGATAGTTAATCTGTATTTCTGTTGATTAATTTATTATTTATTACCTTTTTGTTTCTTTTTTGTATTAACAATCTGTTACTCTAATTTTGGAGATTATAGACTGTGTATTCTTTGATCTGAATAGTACAGCCACAGTGCTTTCCATGTTTCTTTCCAATTTCCCTCAGAATATCTAAAGTAAAATATCACAAAAGGAAACTTGACTAATATACCTTGTGCCTATGTAAGTAAAATTCCACAGTTTCTGGGTCTAGAGCACTCATGGCACAGAGTCACATGTGGGCTCTGCTTATCATGTCCTTGGAGATGCTAAAGGAATGATGTTCAGTTACATGCTATTCATGTTTGAACACATGCTCTAAATACATTTTAGAGAAAATTATATGAGATTCTCCTACAATCAAGAAACCTAAATATTCCCAAAACATTTGGTAAATGTATGTTTGAGATTCTACTTCCTGACTGGTCACCATTTTAAATCAATGGGGATTAGGTTTTTCTCTCCAATTTCTTTCACACACACTTGCAGAAAGACACAATGGCTGAGGCACTTCTGATACTGATACTCTTATTTCACCAGCAGCAAGTTTCCAAATCACCTCCAGATGTATGTTAATTCCACCTCTGTTCTCCATGCATACTTCCACTTTCCTATGTACCACCATTTCTCATGTGGGTCCATATATTACTTCCCAGTCATTCTTGCTACTTTTTATCTTGTATCTTATAATCTATTCACTGAAGAACAGCCAGAACAACATTTAGATAATGTCATATCTGAAACCCTTTTGTATTTTTAATTCCACAGATATGAAGAGAAAGACCACTGGAATAAATCATCATGGTCAAATTAATTAAAACAAGCTTTTCAGTATTCATGTTCATGAGGTGTTTCTCCTTAAAGGCATGGTTTAAAAGATCAGCATTAGACATGGGGGGAGGTAAATGTTTCTATAGTTCAGAAGTAGCAGGTTTTTAAATGGGGAATTTGTTAGGCAAATATGTGTGGTTACAGAACTACAACGTACATATAACAAGTTGGTCATAACAACATCCTGAAACAAAGAAATGGTTTAAAAGTGATCATAACAAGGCAGTAACAAGGTGTTCATAACAAGGTGGACACAACAAAACAGTTATAACCACATGGTCCTAAGGTGGTCATAACAAGGTAGTCATAATATACTTTGACACAAAGTCATGGTTGTAATTTCCTGAAATAGGTGCTACAGAAACATTTGGAGTTAAATTTAAAAGTGGGGCATATTCCAACCCTCGAGAAACAGACATTTAATCATAAGCAGAAATAAACCTAGTTTGTTTTTATTATAAGATAGATTGCAAGCCTAAGATGGAGGCCAGCTAGTTTGTACAGTATCACCAAATTACATTAAGAATCAATTATAAATTCAGATCCCACCCCTGGAACAATAAACTAAGTCCTATGTCAGTCATCTCTTTGATTCTATTTCACTTCACTCTGTGCTTTCCCATCATGCCTCAGTTCTACTAAGTGCTTTTTTTTTTTTCTAGTTTCTTTTCTTATTAATACAGTAAACTCCTTTCTATTCTGGGACCTCTAAAATGTTGTACCTTATACCCAGAATACTCTTCCTTAGAATTTAGATGTAGTTTTACTAAACTGGTTGAATTGATTTTTTTTTTTTTTTTTTTTTTTTTGCTGCCATGACTCAGAGGATAAAAACAAACATGATAGCATAATCTTAAAGATATTTTGGTTATATATTTACTAGATCACAGGTCCGCCTGAATGAAATCAAGGTGTCTGCAGGCAGGCTGTTTTTCTTTCTAAAGTACTAAGGGGAAGTCAGTTCTCTCATTCTTTGTTGTGCTGGGAAACATTATCTGTTGAACTGAAGACTCCGTATTCCTGCTAACCATGGAATAAGTGCTAGTCTTAGCTTTCTAATGTTGCTATAACTTTGACTCTAGTTCTCTTCTTTAATCTTCACTATCAGAAATGGCAGGAAATTGCTGTTGTTGCCTTGTATCTATGGCCTATACTTCATTTCTTTTCTATGTTTAAGTATTCCTAAGGAGACTGGGTCTCATGAAAATTTAGGTTAATATCTGGTCTCAGAATGATTATATCCCATTGAGATGATGGAATTAAAAAAAAAAAAGAAGTAAATCACTGATACAAGACATTTCAGATTTAATGACATTTTCTATTCTTTTTTTTTCTTAATAGCTTCTAATGTATTTTCTAGTTCCCAAGGTTAGGCCTGAGGAACTTGGCATTCACTATCACACTGACTTATCTACGTTTTCTTTTGTTTTATTATCTAAAATATTTTCATTCCGTGTATAATGACTCTCTTAGCAGATCATTCCAAACCTGTTCCCCTGTCTATACTTTCCATTGAGTTTTAAAATGATTTTAAGTTCTTGAGTTTAAAAGTCAATAAGTCAATACATGTTGCTATCTTTCACCCTGGCTTAGGAACAGTCTCAAAATTGCTCTCAAAGTTCATGTAAAAGAAAAAGTAGATTAAATCTCTGTGGGAATAATTAGTACCTGTTAGGCCTAAAGACTGACATTATTTCCCTTAATAACTTGAAAACATATTCTATATATATATTATATTATATATTATATATATGTTCTATATATTCTTCTCTTTATAAGATTTTATCATTGCTGCTGTATAAACTGAATCCCCCAATTCACATTTGGAGTCCTAACTCTAAGTGTGAGTACATTTGATAATAACACCTTTTGTAGGTAATTGGGTTCATATGAAGTCAGAAGGTTGTTGAGAGTATCCTAAATTTTAAGTAAGAAGGCTCAGAGACATAGTGGGAATATTACCATCGTCAAATCAGATACAGCCCTCAGGAGACAGTGACACTGCTTGCAGTCTGATTCAACTTCATCTTCAATAACATTGAGAGACAAAGTGTATATAATTTAATGCCACTATATTCTATATGTTTACATTAAAAGGCACAATTTTGAAATGTGATTTAAAAGTAAGGTCCATGTTTCTTTTTTTTTGCAAATAGAAAATTCTAGGACTTACAAATGCTAGGGCAAGGATTTAGTAAAAAGTCTGAACTAGAGCCCAGAAGAGCTGACATACATTTCCTCCACACTGCATGAACTCAAAGCAAATCTGAAGCCACATGCTGAGCGACAAATCCTTGATTATTAATAATTAAAAACAAAAAGAAAATGCCCATGCTTAATATGAAAGGTGACACAGGTACAGGGAGATTTACTGAATGCCTTTTTTTTTTTTTAAACATACAATGGCTTTGGCCTTTAAATGTAACTCATTAAAGGATCAAAGCCCACAAGTTTTTACTTTTTTTTATTTCAGTTGTAATTGCAACCTCAGGACTCGTTAGCATTTTCAGCAGTAATTATGGGACCAGCTATCTCATGAATGTAATTATGTGATCTTTGATGTTCTGATTTGATGATCAAGCAATTGTCACAGCATGTGAGTGTCACACATAGGCTGCGGCAGGAAGCCAGATTGTTTGTGTCCAGGTTTGGCCATGTTGCTTATGTGACTGCCACCAACATATTCACCAACACACAAACACAGCTTGTCTTGATCTATCCAAACTGATAACCTTACATGGAACATTCAAAGGGAATGGCAAAACTGGAAATTATTTCAGTGTTGAATTAATATTTGTAGTTTCACCTAATATGAAGTTTCTCTTTGTTGCTATTTTCTTAAACTGACATATGTATCACCAAAAATCCATCATGTATAAGGAGAAAAACTATTCTAAGTTTGGATATTTCCCTCCACACCAAACAAACACTTTAAAAGAATTAAGTTCTTTTTGAAATTATTGTCTCCTTTGATGTATCTCTGCTAGTGGCTGGTTTCTTTAATTCTTGCTCATTTCAATTGTCACCACATAAGATACTAACAACTTCCTATTCCTATTTTCTTGGTCAACCAGAATTCATGTAGCTGTGTATAACACCTACACATTATCAACTATTAATTCTTTAATCTCATTTCCACTTTCTACTTTAAGTTCATTAAGATTCTAAGTATCATGCATATATCCAAATTGTATACTTTTAAACTATCTATAAAAATATATTGTGGATTAAATTATATCCCAGTCTTCAAAAAGGAAATGTTAAATTCTTTCTCTATATATAATATCTTCTGCACATAGGGATAATTTGACTTCCTTACTTGATTTTGTACCTGAGAATGGCTTTGAACCTGGATATAAGTTATTCATAAGTATAAAGTATTTGTAAATATAGACAAATCAATATAACAATCACAAGTGGGTTTCTAACCACAGTGGTATCTGTATAATAGTTAAAGAAATGTAAATAGACATATCTAGGGCAACAACATCTAACCCCAGACATTGGCATAGGAGTGATATAGCTTCCAGAAGGACCAATAAAGATTGATGAACAACGAATAGAAGCAAGGGAAAGACAAAAAGAATTCTGAAGTCTGTGATAGCTTAGCATGTAATGTCATTTGCTGCTGCATAGCTGGTGGCCTGAGTTTGATCTCCAGAACCAGAGGGCAGAAGGAGATACATGATTCACACAAGATATCCTATGAACTCCACATCTGAATCACACTATGCATCCACCCATGTGGAGCACACCATGCACCACCTAACACACACACACACACACACACACACACACACACACACACACACATCAAAAGGATTCTGAGTTTCTGAGGGAGCCTAGTGTTTTTGATGACTTGAGTTTAGATTATAGAACACAGAACTGAAAGAAAAGAAATTTACACTATTTTCCAGCCACTCTGTTTGTGGTTCTTTTTGGAAGCAGTTTGGGACACTAATAAATTCTCCTTTACACCATCTCCTCCCTCCTACATACAGTCTCTCCAAAGCTCATATAAAGCATGAATTTTTCTCCTGGTCAAACCATCAGAAAAGGTTGTCTCTAATTCCCATTCTCAAGGAAGTTTTACATCATTCTACTTGCTATTTTTTATTCATTAATAAATTTTAATGTGTTATAATTAAAATAGAAGGAAAAATATTGGAAAGGTTTCACAGTAGTAAAGTTTTGTATTGTTTATAAACATTTCTCTCCTGTATTTACCAATGTTCTATTAAAGGCAGGGGGCAATTGCATCATGGTAATATTTTGAAACCATGTTTCAAATCATTCGTACTGGCTGGAGCAGTCATTTAATAGTTCACAGAGAGTAGACAGAAATTGCTGGATTCCTGAAAGAACTTTCAAGTCTCAAATGACAGATTTCCTGGTATGAATAGAATACTTAACATAAAAAATGTCTATAGTTATAAAAATGTCTAAGTGAGTCAGGAAAACTCAGAGTCAGTTGGGTTCTCCCAGGGATGAAAGCCATCAAAATGCGAACATGTTTGACAAAACCTGAAGCAAACCTGGAAATTCAACTGGAGTTGTCCGGCAATGCCTATGCTGAAGTTTGTCCTTAACAGTTGCATAATAATAAGATTTAATTATCTTCCTAATAAGAGTTGAGATATTGCTTAATGTGATGTAAATCAGGAAGCTTTATTCTATTGACTAACTCAAATAGGTTACAGTGAAAGGATCATTTATTTGCTTCAGAATATTATACCTAGAGCCACCCGGTAGAAAATAAAATTTTCAGCTAGCCAAATGAGGTCCCAGCTCTCCTAAAATCTACACGTTGATGGGAACCTAGCAAAGGCCTTCTCAAAAGAGGTGTGGTCATCCAAAGAAATGGAGAGAAAAGTGTTTTTTGTTGTTGTTGTTGGTTTTTTTTTTTTTTTTTTTTTTTTTTTTTGGTTAGCTTATGGGCATCTTTAGGGACTCAGCAGCCAGAATCCAGAAAGTGTTCTGAGTGATCCATAAAGGATGGCATAAAGAAACAGAGTGTCTTGCAGAGATGTTTTTCTCTTTTAAAGCTAAGCTGAGGTTTGATTTATGCATTTCCTCTTATCTAAGGGTCTCTGCAAAATGCACATAAACATGTATTGTGTGGATGACATGGTTCTTATACAGAAGCATTTTATTTAAAACAATTTAAGTGATGCAACTCACATCCATCAAACACTTACAGTATGCTTTATCATAAGGTATGCAAAACCTTAAAGTATGCTTTGATGAGTTGGCTATTTTAAATAATCAGCCTTAGAATGTTTTTTCCCTATGTGCTCATATCCAGCTTAATACCCAAACCTAGGCTGCAAAAGTCATAAAAATAAGAAAAGTAATTTCTTAATATGGGGCACTGCCTGTGCAAGGTTACATTTCTAGGCCAGTATATGGTTTTCTGCTCAGACTTACTATGCTTGACTGGCACTGATGCTTTACATGGTTGTCTCGTTTCCAATAGTTCAGATATTTGGAGAACAGTAGCTGAGTTAACTCTCATCCTATTTGAACAGTGGTAACTTGCTCACAGTGAATCTTACATGCAGGGAAATCTGTTTTAATCCAAATCACAAGATTGAACAAATGTGCACACATATATTCGTTCTACCTGCCTAAGCAATTAGCACTCAGGATCCAGATTTGCTCTGTGGGTTTTAAGTAATCTCCAGGTCATGCTTCAGAGGTTTATGTTAAGTAGAGGATGTGCATACTTACAGAATGCTTGTTCACTATGTGAAAAGGACTTTCTGAATTAAGCAGATAAAATTCAACAAAACTAATGCAACAAATATGCTATTCAGCTTACAGTGAATGATGCTGTCCTGAAAATAGAAAGAAGTACATATATGTAACCAATGTATAGATAATGAGTGCCCATGGATAGATTTCTATTAATATATATCTTGTTGATCATGGGCATAGTTGCTTTTTAAAAGATTAGGTAAATGCAGTAATTAAAAATTTGAGTTTACACCTGAGTACTGATATATTATTCTTCCAAATTAAGGCAAATAGAGTTTCTGCAAAGCATGTCAACAATTTGTCAGATTTCCCTAATGTGTTAAAATACCTATAATTCAAACATGTTTAGATGTTTCTCATCCTTCATTACTGTATGATACAGATTTTATAATAGTTTTTTTTTTTTTTTTTTGTCACACAGTCATAGTTCTAGGGCTTCAATTGACAAAGATAGGTTTTTCTCAGTCCTTTCTCTAACCCTGCAAATATACATCTGGAAATAAAAAGTGTAGAGAAAATGAGCCAACATAATCTGAAGTCTGATGTCATTCCTCAAGCCCCCTTACATCTTGCACCATTGCTTCCAAATTAGAATTTAATAGGTAGCCAGGTGTAATATTTAGATCTGGCATCTGCCTTTAATATCCAAAGACTTTTTGACTTACCAAAGATATTGTAAGACTATTTTTCTATTTTATTAAAAAGAATATACATTATATTCTTACATTATATATTTAAAAGTTCATTCATATATATATATATATATATATATATATATATATATATATATAGTTTTCCTACATGGAAAGAGAAAACATGGAAACTTACAAGTCAAAAGCTGTGAGATATCTAAATTTTACAGTGTGATGGTTTATATAGATTGTCAGTATAATAAAATATAGATATCACTTTATAAAAATCTCTGGGCATATTTCTGGGAGCTTAGAGATTTGTTGAATTGAGGTAGAAAATCACACCATAAATGTGGCATTGTATGGGCTTGGGTAAACACATTATGTGAGAAAGAGAAAGTGAGTTAAACACCAGCATTCTTTGCTTTCAGAATCACACACTGATTGTTTATGCTGTGTCACAGCAGATTTACATTATACTGTTGCCATTCTACTCCCCCCACTCCCACCCTTTGATGGACTATGAGCACTGGAACTATAAGCCAAATTAACTCTTTTCCTCCTTAGGTTGTTTTTGTTGGGTATTTTCATCACAACAATAAGAAACATGATTAATATAGAATTTTTAAACTTTTTATTGGTTATCTTATTTATTTACATTTCTAATGTTATCCTCCTCCCTGGTTTCCCCTCTGAAAACTCCCTATCCCATCCCCTCCCTCTTACTTCTATGAGGGTGCTCCTCCACCCACCCACCCACTCCCACCTCACCTCCCTAGCATTCCCCTAAGCTGAGGCATCAAGCCTTCAATGGACCAAGGGCATCTCCTCCCATTGATGCCCAACAAGGCCATCCTCTGCTACATATGTGGCTCAAGCTGTGGGTATTCTTTGGTTAGTGGTTTAGCTCCTGGGAGCTCTGGGGGACCTGGTTGGTTTATATTGTTGTTCTTCCTATGGGGTTGCAAACCCCTTCAGCTCCTTCAGTCCTTCCCCTAACTCCTGCATTGGTATCCTGTGCTCAGTGTGCAAGCATACCCATCTTTGAGCTGTTCCTGGGATAAAACTCATGATGTGGTTCTTAAACAATTGGAACAGGATTGTTGGGATAATGTGAAAGAGTTGAAGGCTTCAGACTGGAAATGCTGTAGAGTTCTGTCAATAGGACATTCTGGTGGGAGTTAGGAAGGATGAAATGCTGAAAATTTTTAATGGTGAAGGCCAGTTCTCAAAATTTTAGAGAGGAGCAATGAGTCCTTCAGGAGACAGATAAACTCATTTTCATTTTTTTGGTAATCCATCTGTATATCCCAAGAATTCAACTGTTGAATAATTTGAAAGCAATGAAATGGATTTGTTTAGCAGAGGAAATTTCTAAATAAGGTACCATTTAGACTGTAGCATGATCAATGCCCATTGCTGCCAACCAGGTCTACAGTGAGAAAAGGCAGAAGAATATTGCAATAGGTGTAGTTTGGTAAGGAAAAAATAAACAAGTTTAGAGTTGCAGACAAGTTTAGAATTTCAGGTTCAAAGGAAGATATACTTGTTAAATAGATTAATGCACTGGCTCAGCAGGACAAGACCCCACATGTATGAGACTCTGTGAAAATGCAAGTTCATTTGGTAGGGGAGAGCTAAACTGGAAGAGTAAAATACTGAAAATGTGATTGAATGGTTCCTTGCTGGAAAAATTTCAGCTATAAACATTGTCCTATGGGGTCCGCGAAGAAACAAGAACAGGATGATGGCCCTAGGTGGCCAGGACCCATCCTAAACTGGCAGCAGAATTACTTGGTTGTGCCATCCAGGTGTCATTTTTGTATAGTCACGAAAATAAAAGATTTTAAAAATCATGTAGTCTGGCACGTTTGTTCCAGAGAGCTGTTGAAAGGATTCTGTGACAAAGCCAGGTTCTTTCCAAGAGTGCTCTGAGAAGCCATTGTGTGAAGCTTGGATTGGGATGAAATACACTGAAGGGGAGACTCTAGAATCTCTGAATTTCTAGAGCCAAAGAAAAATTTTCCAAAGAAAGGTACCCAAAATGAATAGACAGTCCAACAAATAAGCATTCTTCCTTTAGGCAGAGCTGTGTTTGGAGCTATTCAAGCCCTTTGGATCTCAGATTAGTTTATCACAGCCTCAGTTGCCCAACATCTTCTGGATTTGGTGCTTAACCTACAAAGCTTCAATCTTCCTTTTTTCCCAGTCTTTTATTAACCCTGTTCTTCCATTCCTTCCCTTTATACAAAGAACGTTTCCTTTCTGCCATTGTACATTAGAACCATGTAACTTTTTGTTTTTTTCCATTTTATTCCTCAGTTCACAATTGAGTTCACAAGTAAGAGATTACCTGAGTCTTAGAATTCTTTTAAGCAGTGTTGGAATGGTTAAAGATTGTTAAGAGCTTTTGAAGTTGGACTGAATGAATGCCTTTTGGCTACAAAATGACTATGGACCTGTGGGGACAAAATGTGGAAAATTATGAGTTAAAAGAGAGTGCTTGAGATTCAAGTTGACAAGGGGAGGAGAAGTACTGTGTTATCCTTTTGAAAACCAGAGAGAATATAGAATCACTTTAGAAACAAATCTTGGATCATGTCTCTCAGGTATTTTTAGACTGGGTTGATTGAAGTGAGCAGCACCATTTCATGAGCTGGAGATCCTGGACCGTTTTAAAACAGTAGAAAGTGGGTGGGACGTGTGCTTTCATTACTCAGCCCTTTCTCATTGGGAAGGTGAGTGATCTCTTCTTTTAGTTTCTTGAATAGGATATTTTGTCACAGCAATGAAAAAAAAGGAAGGATGCATCTAGTGATAAGAGTTTCTGTCTCTCACATAGGATGAGAAACAAAGAACTATTGGCCTGAATATTGCCTCTGTTATTGGAGAGCTTGGAAGCAGACAGTGGTTTTTCAGTTCTATCTCATCCTGTCCCATTGATTCTTCCAGCCAGTACTGTTTTGAAACTGCACAATGAACCAGACTTCCCTCATCTCCTTTGCTACAGTGCTGTTGGTTGAAAGACAAACCTGGTAATAAAGTAGCTTAGCTCATTTTTTCCCTCATTTCATATTTATTATATGTCACAGATCAAGATGTTATTTAAATGCTTTCAGATACAAAAGTGATTTTGAAAAAAACTGACAGTGAATATTCTAAAACATCCAAAGGCTTATCTGAAACATGACAAATGGTGTTATAGCATCAAGATAATGCATAAGTAAAAAGAACATAACAAGCGTTCACTCTGTTACAGCTTATGTTGCACTGCATTTCACATATCAGGGTTACTTACTAAACTATGTATCTAAGATACAGATTAGAAGGCTCTGGTATTTAGTGTGTAGGTAAATGATAAAGGCACAGATCCCAAGAAGAGTTAAACAAAGACACACTTTGGAGATGCTGGATCTCACTTAAGAAACTTAATACTCAAGTTATTCCTGAGGTAACCATCCTCATACTCATAAGAACCACTTTATAAATCAGAACAGGGATTATAAGGAGCAAGCTTAGTGTTTGTGAGTATGCACTGTTCTTTCAGAGGACCCAAATTCTGGGCCCATAAAGGGCAGACCATAGCTTCCTATAGATATAGCTCCAGGGGATCAAATGCTATCATCTGGTTTCTGTAGGCACCTGCACATGCATGAACAAAACCAGAGATACTTAAATAAAATAAAATGAATCTTAAAAATAATAAACAGAATTGATAAAATAATTTTAATCTATTAATTAAATATTAGACAATCTTTCAGTAATAACAAAATGTTTTATATAAATTATATTGAAATCAAAAGGCTCCAACTATATATTCTACTAAACAAACATGTTAGTTTTTTTTAAAGATTTATTTATTTTATTTATATGGGTACACTGTAGCTGTCTTCAGACACACTAGAAGAGGGCATCCAATTCCATTACAGATGGTTGTGAGGCACCATGTGGTTGCTGAGAATTGAACTCAGGACCTCTAGAAGAGCAGTCAGTGCTCTTAACCACTGAGCCATCACTCCAGCCCCAACATGTTTGTTCTTAAATTGTATTTTTTTTCAGATATTGTCTACAAATATTGTTATAGAAACCCTGATTGACCAGGAACCATTGCCTTATGCTAACTTTCATGTGTATTCTCTCATGTGATTTTCAGGAATAAATAAAACTGAGAGTATTATAGAGTCTTATGCTACAATTTTAGGGAGGGGCTGAGGCCACTCCATACATGATCGAGTTGTAATCTTTCAACAAGTTTCTTGGTAGACACTGAACACAGCAAAGAAGGTAGAGTCTAAATTATAATGGAATCTCCAAGACATTGTATTTGTTAGAACCACTGAATAACCACAGAGCAAGAGAGCAGATATGGATTAGAGATGGCCTAAGGGAGAAGCTGTGTTTACCTTTGGCAATACAGGTGGGAAATGGGACTACATTTTCAGTCAAAGGAATTGGATCTCTTTGGAATCAAAGGTCCTGAACTACAGAAGAAAGCTCCAGAATTTTTAGTTTCCCCTGATAGATTTTATTCTTGCTTTTATGCAATCTTTGGTTGTTATGTACCATTTTCTCAATTTCTCCATCTTGAAAGTTAAATGTTTATTCTATACCAGCATGTGCTGTAGATACATAATCTATCTTTTTTATTGTACTGTGGCTTACAATTAATAGACCATTTAAGACTTACAAAAGTCTTTGAAGTATCACCTTTAAACAGAGTTAAAATTGATAAAGACTGTTTGTAGTTGAACTGGATGCATTTTACATTAAAAATTGTTATGAATTGGGATATAGGGTAGTAGGTTCTGACACAGAAGTGATATGTTTGAATGCCAAGATGAAAAAAGAATCAAATTGAGTGAATCATCTCAACTTGATGGAGTTTAGGATTACCTTAAGAATAAATCTTTGGGTGTGCCTATAACAAAAAATTCTAGATTTACTTAATTGAAGTGAGAAATCTTATACAAAATGTGGGTGGTTCTACAACACAGCCTCAGGTCTCAGACTGAACAAAGAAGAGACAAGCTGAGTCCCAACTTGTACCTTCTTAACTTCCTAACTGAGAATGTAACATCAGTAGTTGACGCCCTGCTTTCCCCAACAAAGTGATTTGTACCCTAAACCTGTGAGCCAGAATAAACTCATTCTTTCTTATGGTGGTGTTGTTAGTACATCCTGACAACAGTGAGCAATAAATGAGAGAAATGATGACTATTTCCTCCATTTATATAACTCTTATTGGTGCTGCTTTCCCAGAAGTACATGTGATACCAAAGTACACATTGGTTAGAACTTCATTCCAACTCATTTTTCCATCACAACATAGTCAGATTTTCTTTCTTTTCCCAACATCATTTTCTTTGCAAATCTCTTCATTTCTTCTACTAAGTTTGGTATACTTCTCAAGCAAAGTTACATGAGTCGTTGGAGAAACTGGGCATTAAATAGAGTTACATTCTCCTTGTTTAGTATTGTAAGTGAAGCTCCCATAATTGGTAGTAGACGAACATAGATAACCCCTGTGTATAAAGTAGTAACACAGTTCTTAAAATATTTATCAGTGGCCAACTGAATTGCATGCTGTGAATTGATTTTGTTGGGTAGTGCAATGAGCTAGGTGTCTGAGACATATAAAATAAATAGTGACCCCAAGTGCATTAGAACTTGGATGCTTTTTTAAATTTGAACAACCTTTGTAAATAAAAATGTCAAGATACGAGTTAGAAATCAGTCATAAAAGCTTAGTGAGGACAGAGTCCATCCTTGGTAGAATTCAAGAGACTCTTAGCTTGTTCAGAAAGAGAGCCAAGAAAGCTGAAGACCAGACACAGAACTGATCCTCAAAAACGCCAAGCTTCAAACAATGTTACATTCCCAGAAAAACATGCATTATGAAAAACAGAGAGAGAGAGAGAGAGAGAGAGAGAGAGAGAGAGAGAGAGAGAGAGAGAGAGAAAGAGAGATCGTTCTTGGAATGAATGGGCAATTAACACTTCTAAAAATCTTGAGTCTTTAAATTCCCCAAACTGTCAAGTTGCAGTTGCCTAATTTATTTATTAAGATTTACCAATCCTTTTTTATGAACATGAGTATCACTACAAGATGCATGGAAATAAGGGACAGTGTAATACTAGAATGGAACCTGAGTATGCTATTCAAAGGGGGGAGTGTAGGAAATGTATTTGTTGCTGGTTCTCAGGAATCTATAACTGATCATTCTGCTCAGGACTATGGAAATGACCTGGGTGTAGAGTCAGGATGACCTTCACTGGCATGTTTCTCACTTGGATGCCAACCCAAAGAGAAGACCTGTATTGAAATTATCATGGAATACATTATAGAAAAACACATATGTCAGAGATATGACTATGTTCCATGAGGTATATTACTTATGGTCAGAAAGCCAGTATAGTGATATGATTAACATAATTTCATTTTCCATCGTGTGAATTAAAATAAGAACTAAGTCTAAGGACAAAATAACTTCAAATACTAGAGTAACAGAGATGAAAAAAAAAAACCCACAATCCCTCTATGGGGAATAAATGAATAACCTAAAATATATTTGTCAGTAAAAATAATATCGAGTAATCAGCAGGTTGTAGAATAGACTGGCATATAGATAAAACAATGATAAAACATAGAAAATCCTCCAATAACTAACAAAGAATTATCTCAATCATACCGAGGAACCCAAATTAAAAATGTAAGTAGGGGCTAAAGAAATGCCTCAGTGGTTAAGAGAGTATATTGCTCTAGCAGTTTTTCAGAGTCTGATGGCCCAATGTTCAGTTTCCAGAGCTCATATCAAATAGCTCACAATGAATTTAACTCATACTGCTGACATCTGATGCCCTCTTCTTGTGTCTGCAGGTACATGCACTCATGCATATAGACGAATACATAACAAAAGGTAAATATCAAAATCAATCAAAGGGGTCAGTAGAACATTAAAAAACATAAAAGAAAGAATTCCAAATATGTAATATGCAATATCTCTATCTGATAATTGGCCTCATTACAAGCATTGGGTTCTTGAAGTAGAAGATAGGATAGCAACTCTTAATCTCAGGAATTAGTATCTCTATACAATTTTGTTAATAAAGTAAATATAATGTATCATTGATTGGAAGTGAAAATTTTGTCTCACGTTTAATTACCTAAAAGATGTAGTGGCTGCAGTTATAATTGTTTCCACTTAATGAGTATTTCCCCTGCAAAACACAGCAAAACAGAATGAAAAAAAACAGAGACTGCAATATAAATTACTGTAAACTTGAGATAAGAATAGTTCTCATCATTGCTATAAAACTGGATAAATTAAGATGACCTCAGAAGCTTAGTCAGTGTCTCTTGATTTGATTTGGGAGATGCTTTCTTTGGTATCTTTATAGAATAAAAGAAACAAGCCAACAGAATGTATTTATAGTCTTACTCATGGGCTGTGATAGAGTTCTGTCCCTTTTCATATCATGGTTTGAAGAAATCCAGGCCATCTGGACATCTCACAGAACATCAGAATGCACCACTATTGTACAAATGGCATTATTCTAACTAGACTAAATGAGGAACTAGTGGTGGCATGACGAAAAGATGCACATATTTTAAATTGTAGGAAATGGATTCTGTGAGTCCAATATGGTAACATAGTTTAGAGATCCATTATGCTGGGTCATTCTTTCCACAGTGAAGGATAAAGTCTTGTGTTCCTTACCATGGCTAGTGAAATAAAATGGATGCTTGGCTTGGGGCAGTGTCTTAAAGTTTCTATTACTGTGATTAAAATACTATGACCAAAAGTATCTTGGGGATTATTTCATCTTACTTTTCTAGGTAACAGACCATCACTGAGAAAAATCAGGGTAAGAACTCAAGGCAAAAACTGTAGATGCAGTAGAGAAGTTTACCTTAATTAGTTTTCTCAGCCTTATTTCTTATAGTCTTGGTTGTGGATCAGCCTTTATCAGCTGAGCCATCTCTCAAGCTCTCAGCCTGCTTCCTTACATAACTCAGGGGACTGGGCTTCCATAAATAAATACTTTATCCTTTATAAGCATTTTTCTATTGAGATTCCTCTTGGCAGATAACTCTAGCTTGGGTTAAATGAGGAAAACCCAATCAGTATAACTGACACATTTTCAGTTTAATAGACAAATATTTCACTTATTAAGCCATAATTCTTTCTTTCTTGTCCATTCCCAAGATCTCATATTAATATCAGTATCACAACATCTTCTCTTTCTTTTTTTTTTAGATATTTTATTTACACTTCAGATGCCATCCCCTTTCCCCATTCCCCCACTTAGAAAACCCCTATCCCATGCCCCATTTTCCTTTTTGCATTTATACATTTTTTAAATGTTAATCATAGGCTTTATAAGTTTGGTATTGTTCAATCAGAGGTGTAACCCACTACCCAACCTAGATATAACAACTATCTTTGACTGGTGGAGATACATGAACATCTGCCTCCCTGTCTACCCCCTCTTTCTCTCTTTCATCATCTAGCTTCTCCTCTCCTTCTTCTTCTTCTCTTCTTCTTACTCCTTTTCTTTCTCTCAGTACTCCTCCCATCTTATTAGCTCCTCCTACACATAACCCTTCCTGTTAAAATGAAACTTTTCTCTCAAGATACAGTTAGAGCATAATTATGCCAGTTAGTATCAAGATGAAGATTCTTAAATGGCACCAATTTATTTTGATTACAAATTTTAAGGTTTTCATTGGCATGAGCTTCTTAGTGATATAAGAGTGAGATGAATATTGTTACTCTCATAGGCATTGTACCAGTATAACACATTTTTATATATATATATCACAAAGCTTAGACCCAGTCTTTCTTTAACTTTTTTTAACTGATTTGAGAAGGTTAGCCTGTGAGTTAAGGGACTATAGCAAATTCATGGCTTGGAGTTTATTATAAGGGTGTACTCTATGTTTTATATAGAAATAGCTGAGTGGAGTTAACAGGCAACAGTCCAGATTACCTTACATGGATAGTTGGTTTTCAAAACATCAGAAATCCTTAGAATTGACATGACAAACATTTCTGTATTAATGTTCATTTTCATTAGAGACCTGTCTGCTCCGGACAGCTTCCTATATTGAATTCTAAGAAGAAATTGAGCATCCTTGGAGTTACTCCAGTTGTGGTGAGACAGACACTAGGCAAGAATTGCCTCTTTTCTTCTACAGACAAATTACTGTCCAGAAAAGGACACACTTGCAGAATAGTCGACTGATTATATCTGCCTATACAGAGTAATCAGCCCTTAATAATTCTGCAGCACTAAGGTCTGTCAGATGATCCTGGGCCAGAAGGCAGAAGAACAGATGCTCCAACGTTTTGAAGTAGATCGAGTGTCCAGGTGTTCAGAGGTCTCTATAAATTGGCTAAGTTTCAGAAGCTATGCTTTGTGCTTCCCTCAATTATAGTTAACTCAGTCATTCTGGATTTCTGACGGGGTTGAAAACTTATAGCTATTTACTTTGAGAGAAAAGATCTGAGTGGATGGTAGGCAGCTGACATTCATCCTAAAGCCAGGTTCAGAACTAAATGTTTTAGTTAGGAGAGATGACAGAGGTTCTGGTTAGTCAACAAAAAGATGGACTGGGTATTAGGACTATCTTGAACATCTTCTCTTTCAAAAGTCCCATAGTCTTAAAAATTCAAAAACTATAAAAGTTCAATCTCTTCAAAGCATTCAATGTATATCTTAAATGTCCAATGTTTTATAACTGTGAGAAGGGGATGTGGGAGGGGACATAGGTGGCATTTGAGAATGGAAGGGAGGTATAAATTAACCTAACTTATATTTTGTTTGTTGAAGAGAAAATCTACATATAAAGGAACACAGTACACTTTATTAATATAAATGCAAATATTATTAAATATTAATATTTTAAAACCACGGCATAAGTGACAAAAGTTGAGGTAAGATAGTTTGGATTAGTGTGGTGGTTGTCAATATGAAAGAAAGTAAATGTATTTGATAATATTTTAGAAAAACATTTAGCTGAGAATTGAATATTGAGAATTATAATATATCAAGGTCTATTAGAAAACCTAGCATTTTGGCTAAAATGTGGGATAGATGCTCTACGGGAGAAATAAATCCATTGGGAAAGGATTGGGGATCATGTTTGTTTGTTTTGGCCTGGTGGCTCTTTTTTTCCTGTTTGCGTTTTTCCTGATTGTGGAATTACCAGTTTAATTCTGAACAAATTAAATATCAGTCTAATATGCTCAGTCTTATGCAAGTCTTATTCAGTTAATCATAACCCAAACAGTTTCATATTATACATATGTATAATTATACATATGTAAAAAGTTTCATATTATACATATTTTCATATTATACAGCTATGGTGTGTCCTTGGGGGATTGATGTCACTTTCTTCAGTTGTGTAGCCACAGATAAATTGCACCATTGAGTAACTTCTCATCCATACTCTGGTAATTAACAACCTAAATGGCAACACACAAAAAAGACTTGAAAGTAAGACTCATGTAGTCTCATGACATCAGGAGGGCAGAAGTGAACGCAGGAAGCTAATAGGGGTGAAAAGAACCGAATTCATTATTTAAAATCCTCCCCCAAAACTATCAAAGAACAAAAATACTTAAAATAAAATAACAGTTGTATGTGTGGCATCTGGATGAGTATACCCATAGGTATGTGAGTAGACAGGCTTCAATATTTTTTGTGTAACTCAATCCACTGATATTGAATTGATGAGGTTTACTTTCTAGTGGTTTCAATGGAAGGTTAAAATCATAGAGCTTAGAAGTCTCAACATTAACGGATTGGAAGAGATTCAGACCGTCCCTGAGGCACTGAAAACTTGAAGGACAAAGTCACTAGACAGTAAGAAGGTTGTGCCATCTAGACAGCAGAAGAGAAGACATTTAGACTTCTCTTTCTACATCACTACTTACATTCAGCCAGAGATGCAAGGTTAATTCCAAGAACTAGCTTCAATGTCATGACAGAAGTTGGTTGAATAAAATCTGAAGGACTATTTCATTGATGTGTGATCTAGGAGCTTGAAATACACAGGATGGGGGCAGGGTGAGAAGTAGAGAACCAAGGTACTCATAGGGCAAGAAGGCATGGGTTTTAACTTGTTGAGTGTAGAGTTCCTAGTCTCATGATACGGTTGTGCTTTAGGAGCAGTTGGTGCACTTCACAGAGGCAAACACAACCTTGTCTTGGAGTCAAAGAAGATGATCAGAAAACAAGGAGCGGTCCCAGTGCTTCCCACTACCTGAACCCTAATGGTGTGAACTGCAAATGAGAGACAAGCTTGAGCTACAAACAATTCTGACCATTCTTAGAAAAAAAAAAAAACAACCAAAAAACCAGCTGTGGTTTCTCTCAGGACCTTCAAATATCTTGTAAATATTTCTTTCCACTTCTCCAGTAATATGCCTAGAATTTTGCAAAATTTGAATTCAATTTAGCCAACTTGGTGTTTTAAAATTGTTTTAATTTATATTTTAAGTTGTGGTATGTGCACATATGTTTGTGAATGTCCACATGTATATGTCAGGGAGCAATTGAAGATCAGCCTCCCATCCCCTCCTGGATCCTGAGGACTGAACTCAGGTCTTCTGGCTCAGTAGTAGTTGCCTCCACCTATCTAGCCCAAACCTGTACTATTAAAGCTATCAAATGGAGTTATATCTTCTGGTAAAAGTAAAAGTAGTTAATATCTGATTGCTCTCTATTGTGTAGCCCATTAAATCTCCAGTTCTACTCTTTAGATACTGCATATCCGTACTTTTGCTGAAAAAAAAAAATATTGTCACACTTATTTTCCCCCATATCAGATTCCAATGCTATATAGCACCAATTCTAAGCGAGACAATTGTAGTGGGCACATTACTCCTGAACAATGTTGAGTCCTGAATGAATAAATGAACAAGTTGAGTTGAGGCAAATTAAAATGTGAGGTTGGGATGACGGAGCACTGCTGTAAATGGTGGAAGAGTTGCAGGGCTCTTGACTCCCATCCACCACTCTCTGAGAATTTTGGTTTCACCACTTTGGTCTTGTTAGAATACTTAAGTACTTTTTGAGCATTTGCTCTTATGTGTCTTAAATTTGATCAGCAGTATTACAGCACCTGCTGTGTTTGAGGGAATGAAATTCTTCATCAGCATGCTTAGCAGTAGCTCAACTGATAGAAACACTTCACTTCATTCTCGAAATTCAACAGGGAATAGCTGGTTCTTAAAGAACATGAAGATATTGAAGGTGTTAGATACCTCCCTACACACTCACTCTCTCTCTCACACACACACACACACACACACACAGAGAGAGAGAGAGAGAGAGAGAGAGAGAGAGAGAGAGAGAGAATGCTTACATTACAGAGACTTTTTTCTCTTTTTTTTACATTTTGTAAATTCCTTTGCTTTTTGCATTAAGAGGTTTCTTTAAGTATTTTTCCCACTTAAATAATACATTGGAGAATTGTCAGCAGGCAGGTGAAGGTAAAAGATAAAGTGTAGACTTTCAGTAAAAAATTAGTATTATTCAATACTTATTATCAGGAGTCTCCAATCTATGAGGTACTATAAGCTGGCACCATTAAAAGTGCAGCCTGGTCCATGTTCTGCTGCAAGCAGTGCACATACAGAACAGAAGGATATAGAGTCAGGCCACCAAGAGACCAAGAAATCAGCAGAATAATTCTTATTCAGGTCTCTCAGTCAGTGTTTCATTGCTGTGAAGAGGCACCATGAGCACAATTTTTGTTTGTTTATTTGTTTCTCTTATTCATTACATCCCAACCTCAGCCTCCTTCCCCTCTACTCTGTCCAGTCATCTCCCATGTCTCCTCTCCCTGAAAGTCCACTCCTCCTTTACTTCCCTTCTTAGAAGAGTAGGCCACTCAGAGATAGCAAGTTACAATAAGACTAGGCATAAGGCTTCATATCAAGGTTAGGCAAAGAAACTCTGTAGGAGGAAATAGTCCCGGTATCAGGCAAAAGAGTGAGAGATATGTCCTACTCATACTGTTTGAAGTCCCACAAGAACACCAAGCTACACAATTTGTATAACATATATAACATATATGCAGAGGTTCTAACTCAGACCCATAAAGACTCCATGACTGTTGCTTTTGTCTATGTGAGGCCCTATTTTAATTGATTCTGTGGGGTGGATCACAGCAACACTAACAAAAGGGAACTTTTAACTGGAGCTTGCTTAAGGTTTCAGAGATTCAGTTCATTATCATCATGGTGGAAAGCATAGCAGCGTGCAAGCAGACATGATGTTGGAGAAGTCGCAGAGACATCTACATTCAGATTCACAGGAAGTGGGAAGAGATATGCCATGGGCTTGCTGTGGGCTTTTGAAACCTTAAAGATAACTTGAAGTGACACACTTCCTCTGACAAGGGTATGCTTCCAATCGTTTTTTAAAAAGTTCTACTCTTCATTCCAGGACACCCAGGGCTACACAGAGAAACCCTGTCTCAAAAACAAAACAAAACAAAACAAAACAAAAAAACAAAACAAAAACACTAAAAAATAAAAATAATAATAATAAAAAAGTTTTACTCTCTGATGAGTAAGTATTCCAATATATGATCTTATTGAGGTCATTCTTTTTTAAACCACCTCATCAGATAAAACATAACTGCAAGCATCTTATCTATGTCAGCATGAATGCAATTTGTACATTTCACATATTAATCATAATATTCGATGGCTATTTGTTCTGTGTTCCCAGTAACACCAATCATCACTAAGTCTTAGTTTATTTCTGTGCATTATTATGTGTTTTCTTTTTACTGTTCTTTCTGCTCTATTTTCTAGTAGAATAGACAGATCTCATGTGCTCTTAGGTCTGAGAAGGTACCAAGATGCTCAAACTTTATTCAAGTTTCCAGTATAAATTTTGCATTCTTTTGTTGTTCTAAAAGCTTTTGTATACTTTTAGAATCTTTTAAAGTGCTCCATCCAGGCACAAAGGGTTACCAAAGATGAATGGGTGCCTAATATGCACAAAAAATTATTTTCTTAGCAATTTTAGCATAATTTATATTTAGCTAGATACATTTAGCAAACTGTAATTTAACTATTAATTCTGAAATATCACAGGTATAGTTTTCATTTGGTAGAACATTTATTTTAAGTTAACATAATTTAAGCCCAATGAACTTTCTCCTTGGGACAATCATATATATAAGCACACTGTTTAAAAACTAACAAAGCATCTTCAAAACAAGACTGGTTTCTCCATGTGAAAAATACGAGTCTTGTTTGAGATCTTTAAAGCAAATTCTTTGCCATAGTGAGTTTTACCTTAAAATATTGCTCTGCAAATGTTACAGAAGGTGACACTAATGGCAGGTTGTACTCTCCACATCTGCAGCCATGGCCAAAAAAAGCACCTAGTATGATGTATTTTATTACTCACAAAGCTGGCACCTGAAGCCCAGGTCTTATATTTTTCCTGTTAAACTCTGTGTCCATATAGCAATATTTCATAGAAAGAAAAAGGCAGAGACACTGAAATAAACAAAAACAAGACAGAAACAGACTGAACACTCATTGTTTGATGTCTTAAAGACTTGGGAACCAAATGCAGCTTTGACTCACTGTTGGTGTCAGATTGACTCACTGCTGTGAGACTGGCTGAGTTCCAGGCTCTTGGTTCTGGGACTCCTGTCTTGCCCTGAAGTGTTGAAGATGATCCCAGGTAAGGCTGATGAAACAGCTGTGTGAGCACAGAGTGTTATCTGTAGCGATTCCAAGTCTAGCATGTGTTTTTACAACAACAACTTCTGCAAATTAGTTCACAAAATGGAATATTTGAAAGTCAATGACATTTGAAAACAGGGAAAACATGCTATTAACAGACATTTATTTAAGTTTGGTAAGGTAATATATACAGTCTTTTACTAAATAACATAAATGATGCTTCAGAAACTTCTAATTGAAAAAAAGAATAGGAATTTATATCGGATTAAGTTCTATAAAGCTTAACTTTGAGATAAGTTGTGGTTGAACCAAGGGCCTCATTGAGCTTCCCCATCTTGAGGAAGTAGCCTAAAAGCGATTTTAGGTTTTCCAGAGCAAAAATAGGTCAATTCCCAGCAAGCTTTGAGCCATCTAAATTCCAATACAGAGGGTGAGATGAACAAAGCAGAATTGGCATCTTCTTTTCTTGATGGATTATTCACCTGCACATTTGTATTTTTTCCACCAATATTACAAAAATAGTTTATATAACACTTTGAATTAATTGTTTCTCCATTCTAGGCATGTCAGTCAACGAGTCCATGATATCATATATTGCCTATTCTGACAACTGCTCTTAGCTCTCCAAAGTCTTTGAAAACATTTTCATGTCAAAATATTGCTAAGAACTATGTAAAAATACTACTGTAGAAGCCTAATATGTTTGCAGGTATTTTGTAGCCAGGAATCCTAATAAAATTGCTTCTGTTTGGTATTCAAATTACATGTAATACTTTCATAAAGAGGAAATCCGTATGTTTTCAGTGCCTCGCAAAACCATTTCAACAATGCATTTGTATACTGTGTAAGTAGAATGCAGGGATCCAGATGAAGAGGAGCAATGTTTATTAGTGGTAGGGTTCTTCTAGTACCAGATTAAGCAATTAATACGTTCTGTGGTTGACAACTGAGAGGCTGTTTTCTTTTCTTTATTTTTAAATTTTATTTAATCTTTTTTAACAACCCAGATTTTATCCCCCCTCCCAGTCCTCTCTCTGATTGTTCTATATCCCATACCTCTACCCCACCCCCCAAAAGGATGTCCTCAGCCCCCCCACCCCTGACCCCAACAAATCTGTCTACTTCCTGGGATTTCCAATCTCATAAGGTTAGGTACATCTTCTCTGACTGTGAGCAATACTTAGTTAGCCTCAGTGATAGTGTCAGAAGACTCGCCTTGAGCTAGATCCCACTTTGGGCCTGTCACTGGACCTCCTTTTCCTCTGGCTTTTCTCCATTTTTGTCCCTGAAGTCCTTTCAGACAGGAACAATTATGGGTCAAAGGTTTTGACTGTGGGATGGCAACCTCCTTTCTCACTTGATGCCGTCTTTCTGCTGGAGGTGGGCTCTACAAGTTCCTTCTCTCCACTGTAGGACCATTCATCTAATGTCCCTCCCTTTGAGTCCTGAGAGTCTCTCACCTCCCAGGTTTTTGGTACATTCGTGAGGGTCCCCTCACCTCCTACCTCCTGAGGTTGCCTGTTTCCTTTCTTTCTGCTGGCCCTCAGGGCTTCCGTTCTTTTCTTCTACTCAGTACCTGTTCATATTCCCATCTTCTCCCCCATGTCCCCTTTCCCACCTAGGTCCCTCCCTTCCTCTCCTCCCTCCTATGATAACATTTTTTTCTCCCTCCCAAGTGGGATTGAGGTGTCATCACTTGGGCCCTTTGGCTTGTTAACCCTTTTGAGTTCTGTGAACTGTATCTTGGGTATTCTGTACATTTGTTTGGCTAATATCCACTTATTAGTGAGTACATACTATGCATGTCCTTTAGGGTCTGAGACACCTCACTCAGGTTGATACAGAAAACGTGGTTCATTTACTCAATGTAATACTACTCAGCTACTAAGAACCAGGACATCCTGAGATTTCAGGCAAATGGATTGAACTAGAAAATATCATCCTGAGTGAGGTAACTGAGATCCAAGAGTCTGTTTGCTATGGACAAAAAAAAAATCAATATCAACACTCTAGTTCTCGAGTTTCAATTGTATATAGACTGTAAAATAGGAAAGAAGTGTGACTTCCGGCATTTGACTTTTGACATCTTATCTCAGCATTGTATAAAATCAGTGTAAATGGTTTTTTATATCGTCTAGGTGCACTAATATCTCAGCATCACTTCTGAAACATTCTTTATTCCATTTTATGGTTTGGCCTCCTATTCAGAAAAAGAAATGATTCCATAGTATTTCAGTCCTCAGAATTCCACTCACATGAAGCATTCATCAGAGATAAAGTGCAATGGCCTTAGGTGACACAGCTCTGGAGTTTATTTCCATCTCCATTTAATAACTAGGATTAGTTATTATTGTAAACTGTGTAAAACTCCTGAACTATGCAGAAGTTGCTTAAAACAATCTTTGAGCTTGTTCACGGTAATATTTTCTTATAGGAACTCAATATGTATTTTATAATAGTCAACATTTGGTGGATGTTTTATGATGCTTTGAATAGAAAGAGATTCAGAATCTTATTCTCTATGTATGTATTGTTTATGTATATGTAAAGTTTTTGTATGTATGTTTATGTATGCTTATGTATTTGTGTTTGTGTATGTGTTTGTGTATGTATGTATGTGTCTTTCAGTGTCTTTGTGTTTGTTTGTATGTATGTATGCATATATGTATGTGAATGTATTCATGTGTATTTGTGAATATGTATGTATGTTTTTGTATGAGAGAGAAAGAGAATCTGTTTGAGTCCTATAGACTCATGGCAGCTAAGAAGCCATTCTGAGAGTACCTTTCTAATACTTATCCTATCCCTCTCTCATGAAACAAATAAATAGATATAGATAGATAGATTCAAAACTTGAAAAAAATAATTTTATTTTCATCAAAAAACAACCTAACTAGTTTTCATGAAAACATTAGAATTGCTGTTTCTTCAAAGTACTTTTATGTAGATGCTAGGAAAATTTGAACTACATTTTTATTGTATTTAATTATAAGGACTCAACCATCATCTTAAGTTTGTCCCTTTTTCAGTTTTACTTATGGCTTTCAAACTTTTTTGAATTTCTGCACAGAGCCAAGTGAATGCTCTGTGTGAGCTCTAATAAATCAGCTATATCAAAGGAATGTAGTAATCTGCTCTACCTCAACTGAGCCCCACCTCCAGTCTTCATAGCTAGCATTAATATACATTGCATGTAGTTTAATATGAAAATATTCTTCTTGATAATATTTTCCATGGTAACACTGTATGCACATGAATACAAGGACCCAAACAGAACATACCATTCATAAGCACACCAAAAAATCTAGAATAGCTTTTTTCCTTATTCATATGCCAGCATACAGTATTCCTCTCCCTTAATTTTCTCAGGCCAAAGACTAAGATACTAAAGGCTACCCTAAAGACAAAAATACATAGAATATATTCAAACTACCCATCTTAAGCTAATCACTCCTTTTAACTTAACAAATAAAATGGGAAAAAAGAGAGCCATCTAAGGTTTCCTAATCCCCTGTCTTATAATTCTGTATTTTTATATGGCAACACGAGTTCCTGGGCCCATGCTTCTTACACTTGGAAGATGAGTATAGTAAACTCTAATAAATGTTCTTCTCTCAGAAAGTCCACTGTATAAAACCAGCAACTGTCGTAAAGTCATGCTGATCATTTCAAGGACCATGAAATAAGAATAGGTAATAGTTGATTTTCAGTTTGCTTGTTTATATGTTTTGGGGGGAGCACGTTAAAAATATAGGCCCTACATGGATTGGATGTGATGTATTTCAGTTCCCAAAACCTCTTTTCTTGAAATACACACACACACACACACACACACACACACACACACACACACACACACTCACTTTCTTGAGTATTGAATTAGTCCAACTGTTAACACATTGGGGATGAGTCTGGGTTTATTTAACATAGATCATATGCATATTCATCTTAGTTGACCTATCTAGTTAAATATTTTGCTGCTTTTTACTCACAAACACATCAGACATTCTTTCACTTTTATGTTAATTTAAATATGTTCCAAAAATGAAGCAGCCAATGACTAGAGAGATATCTTACTGGTTAAAAGTGCTCTTGTGGAGGAAATGAATTTTGTTCACAGCACCCATGTCAGGCCATTCAAAGCTACCTATTCCAGCTCTAGAGGATTTGATGCCATTTTCTTGCTTTGACATCACACACACACGATGCTTGTTCATACACAGAGACACATATACACATAAATAAAAGTATATTTAAAATTTTAAAGTCCTTAATAAATGTAGTAGCCATATTTGCCTAACATACATGAGACCATGTGCCTAATCCCAGCACTAGGTATGAACGAACAAATACCTAAATAAATAAGTTGATTTTTTTTCTTGATTTCTCTGCTTTTTTTTTTTTGTGGAATAATTTCATGCACATCTCATGAAAAAAATAGAATATATTTTTGTACCTGCATTTGTATTTACAAAAATATGTATTTATAGAAGTGTGAGGAATTATTCCTGGTTCCAGGCCCCCTTTATGCATATTCACTTCACTTGTTAGCTGTGCCCTTATCTCACTAACAGCCACTCCTTTTAAAGGAGGCCCCTCAACACCAATTCCTCCTGCAGAGCTCTGGTCCCAGAGGAGTCTGTTTGGAAAGATAGAAGCTCCCTTACTACTACAATTTAATTGAAGAAATAGCTCTTCTGCATCCCCTTCATGCCTATTACAACTTTAAAAATGTTTCCTTAGTTTATAAACCCTGTCCAAATGATCACGAATTCTCTTTCTTTGAGAGTTTGATTTATAAAATTACCTTCTGTTCTCCTGATAATCCATGTGCTCAGTTCACTTCCAGTTTTGTTTTAATTTTCTGCTGAAATAAACGTGATTCTATGTATACTCTTAAATACTTGTTCCCTTTTTATGCTCAATATTAGCCTAAAGTATCAATGTTCATTCAAATTTAAATGTGTTTTTAATATTTATGGGTTTTTTCTGTGTAGTTTTCTAAAACATTTAAGGTAATTCACACTTGCAATAGCCATTTCATTGCGCAGTTAATTTTTTTAAAAAATGAACTTTTATAAGCAGCTTTATGGTTTACTGTATGTCAGATATGAAGGATATAACAAATATTATTTAATGTAATTTTATGTATGAGGTTTCTTATCTCCATTTACTCTTACCATTATTATATGCTATTAATCTTTTATAATTTCTTTAGTCTGGAGCTTATAAAAATGATTTCTGGCCATTTAAATTTGCACCCCACTCTCATTTATTCATTGGGATGAATATCTATGAGTCTATCATGTATTTTGTCTAATTATGTTTCCGATTCAGTGAGCTGTCTGTTGGTATTCTTTGCTTTTCAAGTGGGCGTTTCTATTAATTAGACAAATTAGATTGGGAGGATTTGCATGAGTGGTTAGAATCTACAGAACTTAATGGGCTTTAAAACATATCACAATTTCTAAATTAAATAATTCTGCACACACTGTCAAATTGTATGCTTATTCAACTGTACTAAGACATATGCTGCTTCTCACAGCCTGTACTTCTGCAATGGAGTGTGATCGGAAAAAAAATACCATAGATTTCTCTGAGAGATCAGAGACTTTAGAGGATAGAGGGACTGTAGGAATAAAATACACTCTGAACAAATCACAGGTATAAAATGTAATGATGTGACTTGAAAGATAACTGGAATTTAAATAAAAATCTTGAATATGACAAATCAAAACTTGGTCTCAAGGTAACACACTATTCCAGTGGCATTCATGTGGGGGAGATTTGGAGACTGATGAAAGAAGATGTTATCTGTTTCTTCCCTTTGCTTCTAATATTTAAAACTGAGAGATGGAATTAAGCCTTGGGGATTTTCAGTATTAGAAAATGCCAGCCATCAGTATGAGTACATGACAGTGCTTTAGGGAAAATCTAGGTCTAGAAACCAGGTGCTCTGACTTGTGTGCCTCTGTGCTTTATAACCATCAAGCATTCTACCCTAAAGGCATTTTGTAGAATATGGACTGCATTGGAAAAGGAATGAAAAATAAGGTCTGAGAGAAGCCTGTAATTTCCACAAACTTACAATTTTTTTCTCTTTACTTGGGGTTCAGCAACAGAGGTAATAGTCAAAACAAGGCTCTAATATTTTTAGCTAAAAGATGCCAGATGAAACATAACTCTTCTCTTAGGAGAAAACACAAGTCTGTGTGTTTACTCACACACCAAACACATCATTCTGCCTCGCTACATGAAATACTTGGTGACGTCAGCACTAGAGCATCAATTCTGCTAAGAATAAGTTGTGCTAGGCGAGTAACAGTGCTGAGGCCACATCAGGGGAGCATCTGATGAAAGATTCCCAAAGCTCTTCCCAATGCCAAATGAATCTTATCAATGGGAATTCAGGAATTTCCTATTGTGTTAAGGTGTAAACTATAAAGCAATCGGCTTCTTGGTACACATGTATTCTAATGCATGCCTATGTCTCATTTTGCCTATTAAAAAGTATGTATGCTAAGGCAATTTGGGAAGTGGAGGTAGGAATGTAAAACATCTCCTCAAAAAATCCTATCATTTTGTGGTTATAAATCTTTTTTTGTCAATATAATGAAATTTAAAATTACCTAGAAGACAGCTTTTTGAGCATTTCTTGGAGGTTATTTCTAAAGGTGTTTAACTAAGGAAGGATTCCCACCTTTATGAGACAGTACCAGTCAATGAACTGAGACCCAAGACTGAACAAAAAGGAGAACAATGAGAAAAACAGCTAAGTATTTATTAGCTTCATCTTTCCCTTCTTATTGACTATGGATGCTATGTGTGCCTCCTCATGTGTGTACCACCATGCCATGATTGACTGCCCTCTCAAAGATGAGGAAAATCAACCTTCCTTCTTTTTTCCCCTCAAGATCATTCTTGCTAAGTATTACAAAGCAACAAGAAAAGTAACCCAGTCATGACACGTATATGCCAATTTCTATTTTAAGTTTTCAAGACACATTAAAAATCAATATAGTTTAAATGTACAAAGAAATACTAAGTTGTAGAAGATAAAAATTAATTTTAAAGTGAAGCAATAGTGATAAGCATGTACTCTCCAAATCAAGAGGATTATTTCTTGTGTACTATATTTAACTCAAATCTGTACCAGTGCTATTTCTAACTAAGATAGGTTAAGTACAACCCCACTAAATGTGTCTATAAATCTCTGGATAGAATAAGCATTGATATTTTTGAAGTCCATCAAAAGCAAATTCAGACAGGTATATTAGAGAAAAAAAAAAACAAGAATTTGAGGGAGCATCCAAGTGGAAAAAGATTCGCTCCCCCCTCCTTATTCTTCTGTTAGGTTACAAAAAAAATTCAAATGAATCTTGAGATGCACAAAAATTCACTTAGTGCATAAGAAAAGGCACCAAACACCACTCCTTGTTTCTCTTCTCTTCTGCAAAAGGAATCGCAGATAGGTAAAAAAAAAAAAAAAAAAAAAAAAAAAAAAACAATTAAAATAATACATTAGGACTTTTAAAATGTACTCTCCAAATCAAGATTATTTCCTCTACTTCCTCATTTCTTAAAGTTTCATACACATGTAATCATACCTGTGAACAGCCACCTCTCACAATATTGTGTTTTCACATATTATTTCTTTTCTGCTCTGTTCTAAAGTCAGTTCAACATCAACAAAGGTAGATATATTCCATGAGCATAAACCTCAAAGACGACAAGCCTGTTTGTTTATTCAAAGGAACTTGAAACAGCATGGGAAGAAACTAAATTGATTTTCATTACTCAGCATCTTCTCTTTCTCTCAAAAGCAATCATTGCTTGGGTGAGGTCTTTGAGAAGGTGGTGGTGTATTTTGATTTTTAGTCTTCTTAGGCATTTTGATTGCATTTAGAATCACCTGTTTTAGAAATTAAAATTCAAAAAATTAAAATATATCATTTCCTCTCTTCTTAAGTCCCTTTTCTCTATTGCTTCCAATGTCCCTCACCCCTGGCCGCTCTTTCTGAAATTGACATCCTCTTTTTATTTGTGTGTTATAGTTATACACACAGGGGACACAAATTCATCCTACTGAGTCTATTTAGTGTGTCTTGGCTTGTGTGTATACGATGTTATGACTAAGCAGTCTGAATTGGATAACACATTGTGAGCTTATCCTGGAACAGGAGAATTCTCCCCTTTTCATCAGTCACTAGCTACTTGTAGCTGAGGGTTGGAAGCCTATCCAATTTCCCCTCCTTCATTAGCATATCTATTAGTGATGTTGTTGTTGTAGCTGCTGTTGTTGTTGTCATCCTCGGTGGTGGTGGTGGCAATGGTGGTGGTGTCTGTCTATGTGTGTTTGTTTCTATGTGTCTGTATGTGTGTGGATTTAGTGTTGTTTCTATGTGTATTTAGGACTCATCCCTGAGGAAGACTCGGACTTCTTGTCTCATCAGACAATAATTGGCTATAGTTCTTTATTTAGGGCCTTATGAGGTTTCTCCCATCCATGCTAAAATGATAACCAGTATTGTAGTTATATGAACCTAATTTAGTCAGTCATATTGTCAAGATTCAATGGATACAGCTTTCTGTCATATATAGAAGATGTATCTCACAACAGACATCCTAGTCTTTGGGTTTATATAACTTTCTTTCCCTCTCTTTTGTGATGTTTTCTGAGCCTTAGATGTAGCTGTCAAGTTGTAGACAGATAGAGTACTTTTGGGCAACACCTCTGCATTTTGAAGAGGTGTGGACTTTTGTAGTGGATTCAATGTGTTGGTAAGAGAAACTACTTTGATGAGGAATGACAGTTAAAATTACCTATAAGTATAAAATGCATTTAAAATAAAGTTAGAAAGTGTGCTCATTTAAGAAAGTGGTAGTAGCAGGTTCCCCTCTAGTTTTTATAATTTCATAAGGTAGGAATAATTAGCTAGATTTACAGTATCAAGTCACAGATTATCTCATACTGAATAGAACTTAAATCCAGGTAGCCAGTGTTTTGTTTTGTTTTTTTAATTCCTAAGATAACACAGACACTACAATATTCTTGGAGATTGTCTGCCATGATGGACATTCTGGTTTCTACCCTTCTGATTGTGTGAGATTATTGATTGCTTTTTCTCCTGACTAACTTCATAGCACTTTCAGGTATTATTAGAGCTGGATCTCAGAGAGGAAGCTATCAGGGCAATGCCAGCTTCATTCTTTCAAGTCCTGGGTTTGAAGGGCATAGTGTGCTCAGCACTGGGTTCTTCTTACCTTCAAGTTCTAAGAGGCAACTAAAAGCCTTATTGTATTTGTAGTCTCTGGACTTTCCTGATAAATAACTTGACTGCAGTTTGTTTCATACCTACCACTGAGGTTTTTTATAGAGTCTATGGGTCTTGGGGAAGAATTATCACCCCAAGTGGCATAAGAAAATTATACATATGTGTATACACACACACACACACACACACACACACACACACACACACACACACACATATGTATATATGTCTTATTCAAATACTATTAGCATTATTTCTTTATTCTTTCCAGCCCCTAGTTAAAGTGTTCCCCTATCCTTTTCTCCTTTTTTACCCTCATAGCATATATATCTTGCTATCCTCCTTTCTAGACTACCCTCTCCCCAATGCAGTATTGTTTCTTTTCCCTGGTTTCTATGGATACTCCAGGTTATATGCATACATTTGAATATTTAGATTAAGAATTACAAAGGAGAGAGAACATGCAGCATTGTCTTTCTGAATCTGGGTAACTTTACTCAGTGAAATATTTTCTAGTTCTGGTTATATACCAGAAAAATTCATGATTTTATTTTTCTTTACAGCTAAATATAATTCAAATGCATGTATGTTCCACCTTTTCATTGTCCATTAATCAGTTGAATTACATGTAGTTGCATCCATTTCACCTATTGTACATAGAATGGCAAATAACCTAGCTGAGCAAATATTTGTGGAGTAGGATGTTTAGTCTTGTGGGGTGCCACGGACCACTTCTAGCTTTTTGGGATTTCCTCACACTGAATTCCAAAGTGGTGGTACCAGGTTGCAGCCCAACAAAAGTGAAGGGGGGGGAGGTTGTTCCATTTATCTCTTATCCCTGTAGCATTGGTTACCAGTTGCTTTCTTGTTCATAGCAATTCTGACTGCAGTAAGATGAAATCTCAATGTAGTTTTACTTTGCATTTCCACATTTGTTAAGAACATAATTGAGCATTTTAAAAGATATTTCTTAGTTGTGGACTTTCTAATTTCTCTTTTTAGAACTCCCTCTACAGATCCAAAGCTAATTTCTTAATTGGGGAGCTTGATTTCTTAAAACTTTGCCCCTGAAGTTCTTTGAACGTTTTAGATAGTATCCCTCTATTGGATGTGTAGTTAACAGTCTCCCTCTCATTCTGGGAGCCTCCCTTTCACTAAATTGCTTGTTTCATTTTCTTTACAGAAGCTTTTTAGTTTTATGAGTTCCCATTCATCAATCCATGGTCCTAATTCATCAGCAAATTGAATCCTATTCAGAAAGCCCTTTTCTATAGCTTTAGGTTATGTGGTCCTGACTATATTTTTTTCTAGCAGTTTCACGATTTCAAGTCTCACATTCAAATCTCTGATTTATTCGAAGTTGGAGTTTTGTATGGTAACTATAACTCTGATTTCACTTTTCTAAATGTGGACATTCAGATTCTCTAGCACCATTTATTGAAGATGCTGTGTTTGTTTGTTTGTTTGTTTGTTTGTTTCTCATGTGCAGTCAAGTCTCAGGTGATTGTAGTTCAGGCATAGAAACTGAAGTCTGAAACAGTATTTTTGGGCAAAGAACATTTATAAATTTAAAATAGCAGTGACTACATAATTATATACACAATTTTAAATCACAGAAAATATTAGAAAAATGCAAGTCAGTTTTATCAACAGGAATATACAACTTGATAAAAATTTTGACATAAAAAATTTAGTTATATTTATTTTATGCCGACAACTATAATAAAAGACACATTTTAAGTGCTTCTAATCCCAAGGAGAAAGCCAGCAATAAACTTATGCCTCTCATTCTTAAATATAGCATATATTCCATGATATGTCAGCTGACTGGAATCTTTTCTGTCTATAGTTCAAGACTTCTAAAAACGAATCAAAGACCATGTAATAATCCTCGCTATTTCTCTACCAGTGAATATGTATCATCACATTCATATTAATTCTTCAGAACATCAGAATTTGCCAGGCAGTGGTGGTGCACACCTTTAATCCCAGCACTTGGGAGGCAGAGGCAGGCAGATTTCTGAGTTCAAGGTCGGTCTGGTCTACAGAGTGAGTTCAGGACAGCCAGGGCTATACAGAGAAACCCTGTCTTGAAAAACAAACAAAACAAAAGAATATCAGAATTTGAATTTCAATTTCATAATTTTCAGTACTATTTGGAATGTAGAAAAATCAACTAATACTTAAATTACAACTTCTATTGGTAACTACAGCAATCTTTTGACGTGTTAATATGGTTAAGCTAGGTTCCCATGTTATTCTGTTTAAGTAATTATTAATATGTTTAGGCAGAAACCATTTCAAAGTAGAGCTAAATTTTGCTAAAAAAAAAAAAAAAAAAAAAAAAAAAAAAAAAAAAAAAAGGGCACCAAGTGGAGGGATGGGGTTGCCATCCTACAGTCAGAAACTCTGACCCAGAATTGTTCCTGTCTAAAAGAACTACAGGGATAAAAATGGAAATGAGGTAGAGGGAAAGGAGATCCAGTGACCAGTCCAAATGGGGATCCATCTCAAGGAGAGTTTCAAAGCCTGACACTATTACTGATGCTATGGTGTGTTTAGAGACAGGAGCCTAGCATGGCTGTCTTCTCGGAGGCCCAACAAGTAGCTGAAATAGTCAGATATAGATACTTATAATCTCAACCAATGGACTGAAGTCAGATACCCCTATGGTTGAATTAGGGAAAGGCTGGAAGAGCTGAGCAGGAGAGTGACCCCATAGGAAGACCAACAGTTTCAATTAACCTAGACCCCTGAGATCTCCCAGACACTGAGCCACCAACCAAGCAGCATACAAGAGCTGGTCCAGGGACCCTGACACATATACAGCAGAGCAGTGCCAGGTCTGGCTGCAGTGAGAAAAGAAGCACCCCAGGAGTGGGGAGACCTATCTGGTTTGAAGTGGTAGGGTGGGGTTGGGGTGGAGGTGGGTACATCCTTTTGGAGACAGAGAGGAGAAGGAATGGAATGAGGAACTGTGGAAGGGCAGGGCAGACCTGGAGCGGGGTAATAACTGGACTGACTGAAAAAATATAAAAGTAATAAGAACAAAAACCAAGAACAAAACAAAAAAACCAAGAAAACAAAAAAACAATGAAAGTGACCATTCTTTCATAAGTAAATATCAAGTAAACAATGGATGTTTCATTAAACTCTATTAAACTGAGAAAAATTCTAACTTCCTGGACATCAGCTTCACCCTTACTCTAACAGCCCAGCTTGCACTTGTGTATGCCCTATTCTACAACCTTCAGACAGTTATTTTTTGCAAACACATCCTAATGTCAACATCTTCTTTGTGATAAATGTGCTAATTTGTATAGTGACTATTCTGTTTATTTTGTTTAATCTTCACAGAATAATGATACAATTACCTGGATTTTGACAATAAAGAACAAAATATAAACAAATGATGTGAAATTTAAAATAATAAACTTACTTTCTACCTCGGTGAAAAATAATACCTTAGAAATTAATTAAACTAGGAGATTGTAAGTCATTACTACTTGAGATCCTTCTGGTTTGTGGAATGTTTATTATGTCTTCAGTGTGGTTTTTCTTAAGACTGTTTTAGCTTGTGAAGTTTTACTTAATTTTGTATTTGGTGTTTTAATGATTTTATATAAGGTCCTACTATAATTATGCTGTATAAGTAATAGTGAAGAGAGAATGAACTTTTCTTATTGCACAATTTTAAGTGGTTCATGAATTTTCTCTTAAGTCAATAATGGCAGAAAATAGAGATATATTTTGTCCTCCAAAAGAAAAATCCAACACTCTTTATTTGTTTCTCAACTCTACTATACAGTCAAACATATCTGAGTATATTCAAAGCCCTGTTCATAAAATGACCCTTAGGATTTTAACCAGAGATATTTCAGAAGTCTCTGTGCATATCTTACATATGCACAGACTACACTGATGCCTCAATGCCGACTATTTCAGATGTGACAGTGCAATGTGTTTTATCCATCCTTAACTCCTAAGCACTTTAAAATTGATAGTAGAACATTCTAATAAATTTCTTCCTTTTAGTAACTTGAATTATCCTTATTTTCACTACATTTTTAAAATGCTTTCCACCCTAAGGAAATCTTTGAAAGTTATATTCTGCTGAAAATAATCCTATTTGTTAGATAAAAGTTGATTCATTCCTCAGCATATTGGGAGCATGTGTCTCAGAAGGATAATTCCAATCTGTGCTGATAAAGGAAGAAGTAACGTGAGACTCCTTATTTCTGAATTGTTTTTCCCATGCTAATAGTATTTTTAGAAAGTTTCTAGGATGAAAGCTTTATACAGTTTTTCTCATCTTAATTTTCATAAACTATGTGTCTGATATGCTGGAGTAATGACATTTGATGAGGCCTTGAAAGTCCAGAGATTTTCTTACAAAGTTCAAAATGATCATTGAGATCAATTTTAGAGGGCATCAAGAGAGCTGTATGAATAAATCATGTGATGTTATTGATAGTCTTAAAGCTATTGAATATAAGCGTTAATTTCTAGATTTTCAATATTATTGTCCCACTGTCATCAATACTGGATTATACTATTTTATAAACAAAGAACTACCATTTTGCTCAGTTATTTATAATTAAGTGGTATCTCTAGGTTACTATTTGTTTACTTTGGGGGCTGAGACAGATGTTCTTACTAACATCATGAAGAAGAAATCGATTTGTAAGCTAGCAAAATTTGTCATGCAACCCTATAGCTTCAAGGATTTTAAGTATAGCCAGAAGCATTCTCTTCAGTTAAAGTCAGTGGGATAAATTTGTTGTTGCTTTCAGGGACAACAGACTTTCAGAGTACAGGAGTTCAGAGGACATTAACTGTTTTTCATTTTCATTGTATCATTTTCAGAAAGTAGATGTAGGAAAGAACACGGGAGACATGAAAATGCGTATTACAAAATTGTCAGAGAGTTTTTCCTTCAAATACCATTAGGTTTTTTTTTTCTTTTTGTTAATGCACTATATAGCCGACAAGGTCTTTTAACATTAGTTTTCAATTATAAATGATAGATAAAACTAGCAAGGATAAAAATTGTTTCCTCTTCTAGCCCCTCATCTATAAGCTACCACAGACAAGGGATGATTTTTATTTCAAAACCCGTATGCTCGTTGTTGTTGAAGAAGGTGACATAGATGTACAATCAAACCAAGAAATGTATTGAAAGTAGACATATCATTCATATCAGGTAAGGTTTACAGGAATCATATTTTAATTGAAGCTTAAAACTCTTATGAGAACTGCATAGGTTAAAGAGATGAAAAGTGATAGTTTCCTTTGACATAGTGTTTACAAGCACAATCTTCTATAATATATTAGGATATTTTTTAATTTTTTTTTTTTTTTTTTTTTTTTTTTGGTTTTTCGAGACAGGGTTTCTCTGTATATCCCTGGCTGTCCTGGAACTCACTCTGTAGACCAGGCTGGCCTTGAACTCAGAAATCCACCTGCCTCTGCCTCCCAAGTGCTGGGATTAAAGGAGTGCGCCACCACTGCCCAGCCTTTGGGATGCACATTTTATACAGTAGGGTTCAGTGACATCTATGAATAACCATGAAATAATTGCCTTTCTAATGGCTCTCAAAACCAAAATGTGGATCTGGGTTTTGACACTACTCCTTCCAAGTTAAATAAGAACTCCATAGTAAATTCACACTCCTAAACTGTGCAGGTAGGACACCAGATAAATCATAAAAAAACCATATTTTTGAAGGCATACACAAGCAGTAGGTGGAAAGCAGACCAAGGAGACAAAAATTTAGAGAAAATATTACATGGTAAACAGAAATTTCAGTTGTCTTTCTGTGAGGATGACTCTTTGGGGTGTGGTCCAGAACAGAATATCTTTGTTCTTTCAAAAGAGATAGTTGGTTATATTTTGAAGGGTATAACCCAACAGAAGTTTGAGGTTTCACCCAGGACTGTAGACTTACACTGTTCTAAACTTTTAAACAATTTCTACCCTAATTGTGTAACTTATGTTACAGAAGGTCAAAGAAATTGGCTGAAGAACTGTTATGACTTGCATAGCTTAGGAATAGACCCAACTGGGTGATGGGTAATGAGGAAAAAACAGACTCATAGACTGACCAATAAGCTAGGAGCAGGTTGGCTGATGTTCTCTGATGGAGATGTACAAATATCCCAGAAACTCAACTGGTTATTTGGGGCTTATTCTATGCAGCTGAATGAGGTAAGAGGGCTGTTAACTAGTCTAAATTGGAGGTATCTGTAGGGAAACAGTCTCAGGTTGTAGGAATCCATCCAGGAGGAGGAACCTGCAAGCGATACTTGTTCATACACTGGTTTTTGGTAAAGCTCTGTGCCACTCATCACCGTTCCTATTTGGATCAGGGGAAAGATTTGCAATTCCTCTGGGCTTCATATGGGGAATGCCTTGGCATTTCTGAGTGTTTGAAGTATTGGGGTTTTTAAAATGACTGTGCTCATGACAATAATACAGATTCACTCAGGAATTCATTCCCCACAAAGAATCAAGAGGCATATGTACTGGAAAATCAGAGCAGAGATACTGATGTTGGAAGAAATTGCCCTAAGGTCACATTTCTGATGTATCTGAAGAGAGCATTAATTTGATCCTGGCTATATACCAAGATCATTTCTTTCTGGAAACATTTTCCCATTAAAGTTATGACAAAAGGCAAAGTTTGTATTTGGCACTAGGTAGAGAGTTTTGGGAAACTAAGAAAAAACAAAGATAGCACAGGCACACAAATAGCCTCCCTCTTGAGATATTTGCAAAACATGAGGTGCAGAGGACAAGGTCAAGCTGAAAATCTCCAGGAGGCACACAGGCTGCCATCTCCCTGTAGAAAATGGAAATGTTTCTCAAGCCTTAATGAAAAGATGTTTTGATTGTACGTTTACAAAGTAGAGGAAAGTATCTTACCCAATAACGTGCAGTTTTAATTTGCTTCATTTCTGAATGGATTAAAGTAAATTGCTCCTCTACTAATTTGCCTGACACCTCTGTGGTGTAAAGCAAACTCTAAAGCCTGACATCATATAATATTTTTATTTTACGTTTATTTAAGTTGGTGAACAGGTAAGTACAACGGTGTAGGTATGTTAGGTCAGTGGACACCTTATGAGAGTTGATTCTCACTTTCCACCTTGGTTCTAGGGATCTATCTCAAGTTGTCAGGCTTGGTGCCACATACCCTTACTTGCTGAGCCATATTTCCAGATATAGTATTTATAGATATTATGTGAAATATCCATCAGGCAAATCACAAGGCATGTATAGATACATGTATAGAATATAAAATCAGATTTTTGGGTGACCCCATGTTGGGATCAAAATAAGTAATCTTAAAGTGACGGTTTAATACTTTAAAAACTGAAAAACAAAAGAGAATTTAAAATATATGGTTCGATAGTTGAGTCATATTATTGAATAATGAAGAAAATACATGTTTTTAAGTGGGTAGATAATAAAAAGACATAATTTTTGAAATAGCAATAATAGTATAATGATAAATGACGTATCAAAATAAAACTAAGAAGGATGCCATTGACTTCATACTTTTAAAATGTACAAATAATTGTTAATATGCAATTACATGCTTACCAAAATATTTTTCAAAAACAAACATAAATTGAATATGTTTTTAGCAAATAAAGCTCTAGAACTCTTTATTCAATTGATATTTGCAAATGCACAAAAGAAAAGTATCAAGTTAAAATTTTATTTTAAATACATAAAAATAATTAAGAACATTATCTATAGTAATTACTATACAAAATATTATTCTGATTGTGGAAACTTATTATGTAAAAATAGACTTAAAATTCCTTAAAATTATACTACAAACAAGAGAGCAGGATCCTTGAAAGCATTCTAAGATGAATATACTAAAGGGAAGGGAGATTATTAATGCTATCATACAAGTAAAATTTTAATTTGGAAACATTAAAAGAATAATAAGAATGTATAATTTAAAAAAATCATATGGAAAGGAATCGGAGGCATACTAGTGTAAGTTTATATGAATACAAGAAAAGAAAACCTGTAGGAGATGTTCCCTAATTGTTTGATTGAGTCAATGGAGACAACAGAAGCTAATCACTGAGTGAAGAATAAGGAGTGATTTCCAGGCCAGACGGGAAGAGAAGCGGATGTAGAAAGGACTAAGAATTTGAACCAGGCTGTAGAGTGGAGAAGACACACAGACATATAGGTGTTAGGGACCAATAGTTTGTGGCTTCTGCCATGGGCTTTGGACAAGGAGGATGGGGCAGGATACTTTTCACCCAGCCATTGAGTTATCTAGTCAGTATTAAAATAATAAAACTCTTTAGTGTTTTCTTTCCATGGGGCTAAAGAGGACAGGAGAAGAAAGCTGGCTGTTGGGTGAGTGGTCACTAGCGATTGGTAGCTCCAAGCTTTCTCAGGAGGGACAGTTGTTGGACAGTTTAGTAAGCCAGACAGAAGAAAATGCGGGTAATACGGCAGCTGCTGTTCTCGGAGCCTAGCTGGGAACTCGGTAAAAGGTTTGCTAGTCGTGGGATCTGCGTAGACAACAATCAACCGCTGATTCTAGAGCCTGGCCAGAACAAACGTGTTTGTTTAAAATTACACACAACAAAAAACTAAGAAATAAAGAAGATACTGAAAAAGACAACAGCAAATGATACTTGTAGCTTAAAGTGCATAAGCATTATAAATAGGCACTGTAACGAAAATAGTTTACTAGTTATATAGCTATAAAGTAACAACTTTCTTCTTTAAAGCATACTATGAATACAAGGAAATGTTGAAAATGTATATATCTGTATGTATCTATATATCATCTCTATCTCTATATCTATCTATCTATCTATCTATCTATCTATCGGATATTTGTAGCATTTGTTGACAGTTCATTATGTATGTATACATATAATGCATTTAGAGAGAAATGTATAAATACATATTGTAATTCTGAGATAGCCTACTTTCATTAATTTAAAAGTGGAGGCTTGTTCAATACACAAATGATTCAATATCATTACTGTTGCATGGCCCTTTTGTATAACCCAGTAGATCTTATCTTTGCTGTAGTCCTTTGTGTCACTGCAGTTTTCTCTCAACCTACAGTGAATGTGTCAACCCCAAGCCACTCTAAGAGCTTCTCACATAGAGGTCGCTTTTACAAACTCAAGATGCTAGTGTAATGTCATCAAAACATTTTATTTTATCTCTTTAAGTGAGAGATTTGCTCTCCTAGGACTCACTTGAGGTTTCTAATTATGGTCCTTTTAAAGTGGTATAGCAGGTACTGCCTTCAGAAAGTTCCAATGAATTGCAATATTTTTTATTTCTCATTGGTCCACAGGACTCCAGGCCTACAACAGATAGTATCCATATTAGTAGTTCCACCTGTGATGGTTTTCACTAACTCTCCTTCCTCAAGTCTTAATCTTACATTGTAAGTTTTCAGTTAGGAGGGGCAACAGAAAATCTAGAAGGAGATCCCCTGGCCACACTAACTGACATTCTAATGAAAATAAACAACACTCCTTCCCCTGTAACAGTGAATTTACAGCATCATATTCCTTATAATTCAGTCTGGAGATGATTTGAGTAATCAGAAAAGATTTATATGTTTTGGACAATGTATTTACTGGGCATCCTATTAAGGATTTTTAAACTTCCCACTTTTTCCTCTTAGAAACTGTCTAGATCTTTAAATACCCTGAGAAATGTTTTTATTATGTCTGAATTTTTTTATGTGAAGAGGCTTTATTATATGGATACTTTATTTGAAGCAAATGTAAAGACAATGTATCTTAGCACACCATTCCTTCACTGCTACATCACAAACAGAATTCGCATTCCTGAGTTTGTAGGGAAACTCATACCTGCTTTTGGCAACGCTATTAAGAGTATTTAACCTACTTTTGGATGACTTTAAGAGTTTAAATAAAGTTCTCCTTCAAGTAGTCTTCCTCCCACAGTACATTGTCGCTCTTGAGAACAGTATAATTAGCTTGTGTATCTGGTATGTGTGACTTTAGTATTAGTGTAGTTTATAAGAAACTAAAAAGAGGCTTGTCTCTAAACAACCAGATAGTCCCAGGATGCTATATTAGGCAAGATGCTCTGCCAAGAACACAAAGAAATAGAACAGAAGAGCCAACAATACACCTGTTTCTTTCTAGAGTGAAGAAATGGGGAGTTAAGTAATTTGTCCTAGATCACAATGTCTGTCAGGGGCAGAAGCAGCACTGGACCCAGGGGCTTATGTCTCTGCGATGATGTATTGCCTCCCTAGGATTCTGTTCACCAATCTAGTTATAAGCAAGAAATACTAAATGGCTGCTTTTGACTCTCTTACTGAATTTTTTGTACATATTATAAGCCTTTTTCCATATCTGTGAATGAAGTTGTAATATAATCCCATTTAAAGTTATGCCATAACTAATTATAATAACCTAATTTAAATATTATTATATTAAGATGTTTATATTAATACGTATTAATGTGTATTAATTGACAGTCAATGTGTTTGTTGCTGACCTATTCTATATGTGTACTACACACAAAGTCACATGTGTATGCATTTTGCTTTAACTCAGTGTTTATTTCAAACATAATCCTAAAAATAGAATCACAGGAGCCAAGAGCAAAGTTAAAAGTCTCTACTAATTAACAATATAATCTCCATGCGTCTTTATATCTAAAGCCTTAAAAATAATGGTTATTCTTACAGAAAGTGCTCTGTGTAATTTTCCTATTTGAAAGATCAAAAGGGAGATGGTAAGATCTGCACAAATCCAAAGTAAGCAAAGCATTTCTGTTTTTAACTTACTAATTTTACTTCTGATATGAAAGTACTTGAATTTAGTCTGCTCACATCAACAGAGTGGGAGATAACGCCACCTGTTCTATTAGTGAACAGGTAATATTAAATCTAACCAGAAAATCAAGATGGCATGTAAATTATAAGTCAATAGAATATTTAAGTTAATATCTGTTACTTATAATTACCTAATAAAAGGTTGTCTTCCAAAAAAAAAAGTGCCAGTGGTAGAGAACAAGATTTTAGTCATCTAATAATCTCAGAGAAAAACAGTATCCAAATTCTGCAAATGGTAATATAAGATATGTATATATTTGCATATTCTAATGGCTCTAAATTTTCTTTTTGTCTTTCTTGTGTCATAAACTATGTTTGACAAAATAAGTAGACATTGAAAATGTGATATTTTTAGCTCTGCCACCATTTTTCTATGAAATGGATGATAGAGAAAAAGAAAACTGGCATGTGAAAGTGCAGACAAGGGTAAACCTTTCTTGTTTGGTGGTAGCTGCATTGGGTACTGCAGAGTTAACCCTTTACCTTGAGTTGCATAGACACCAAAAAATTATCTTTACATTTTCTTTGTTCTTATACATAAACTTAGAAATTATAGTAATGTTTAATAATCTTACCCTCCATAATTGCACTTGTTACATACAATCTTTCTAGAACAAAAGGATCCTCCTTTGAGCTCTAAAGTTAAACCCTCATACTCTACTCTCCTACAGCCCCCACTGACACAGGTCTGTATTTCACAGCTCTACCCTGATCTTGCCCAAACATTTCATGTTTGAAGCCATTCTTCACCTAGAATAATGGGTTTTCATATCTATATAACTTATAAGTGGTAGAGTTTTCATCCTATGCATTAAGTCCATGACAAAAATTACCTAGACTAAAAGTTTTGTTTCTTACACATAAAATTCAAAATGGTTATTACATTAAGCGTAATAATATATAGAAGCTGTTTATATGAGCTTATTGAAAATTTTACTATATATTTAAATTAACTTTTCTGCTCTTTCTAGTATCTAATTTGTATTTTGGAGTTATTCTCAACAATTAAAAATTGAGTTTATGGCCGGGCAGTGGTGGCGCACGCCTTTAATCCCAGCACTTGGGAGGCAGAGGCAGGCGGATTTCTGAGTTCGAGGCCAGCCTGGTCTACAGAGTGAGTTCCAGGACAGCCAGAACTACACAGAGAAACTCTGTCTCGAAAAACAAAACAAAAAAAAAGTTGAGTTTATTATTTTCAATAGTTTTTTTTTTAATTTAAAATATCTTCTAATCTGGAAATTGATTAAAGTAATAATTACCAATAAACTCTAAGATGTACTAGACCATTAAACCTGGCAATTTTCTTTCAATTATCAGTTACTGTCCATAACCCATGAAGAAAGCAATGTATGTCTATGGTGTTTTGTAGTTTAGCTGACAGTATGTCCAGGTATGCCTCGCTAGAAAGCAATGCAGCTTAAGTTCTTGTAGGGTTTCAAGCTTTTACATTCCTCAAAGTCCTAGAGAGTCTACTCCCTCTGTTTTTCTTCAAGCTCTGACAATCAGCCAGCAATCTCAGCAGAACTGCAGTGATTTGCTTCCATATGAAGACATGAAGGTCACAATCATATCCCCACAGTCATCATCAAATACCGAATTTAAATTTATGATGAAATTGAGGAAGCTTTCCTGATATCTTTTCACAAATCATACTGATCCATTTTCTCTCATAGCCAATGCTTTCTTATGGTAGAAATATCTAATTTTACCATTTGTAATTCCTTTTTGGACTTTTCCAACATTTTTCTCAACAGAGATGATTTTAACAATATTTATAAATTATAAGTTGAATGAATGAAAAAACTAGTATGATTTGAATAACTTAATAACTTGGATTTTATTTTTTCCTGTGAGTTATAAATGGTTTTCTTCTGTTCAAAAACACTTTTATTTTTCTTCCAAGTTCAATGACTTGCTTTTGAAGCAAAAGAGGTTTGTAAAATGCAGTTAGACTCAAGTGGTTAGGAACTACAATGATTACATTTCCAGCACAGTACAGTGATTATAGCTCAATAATTACAATAGTTTAGAGAAACTTGGAGATCAAGATGTGCTGTACTATGTTTGGATTAAAGAATCATGGGGTTTTAGGGGTTTAATGACGTTTCCTTCACAAATAACTCATTTTCTCATTGTGTCCACTTCACAAAAGCCCAGTTATGTTATAGTAAGGATTATAAATCAGGGATCATTTTCCATTTATTTATTTATTTATTTATTTATTTATTTATTTATTCATTTGCATCGCAATCACAGCCCCTTCCCTCCTCTCCCAGTCCCACCCCCACAAACCCCTCCGCCTTTACCCCCTTGCCTTTTCTAAGAAGAAAAGGAAGCTCCCCAAGGTGATCTTCCAGCCTACAACATCATGTCACAGCAGGACTTAGTGAATTTATTGGGGCCCAACCAGGCAGTCCAGCTAAGGAAGGGGAAATCCAATGACATACAATAGAGTCAAAGGCAGCCCCCCTCCAATTGATAGAGAACCCAGATAAAAACCAGTTTGTTCTAAAAATGTGTATGCAGCCTAGGTCTGGCCCTGCATGTTCTTTGGTTGTTGGTTCAGTCTCTGTGAGCTCCCATTTTTATCCCTGTGGATCTTGTAGGCAGGACAAATTTTGAGTTAAAGGTTGTGTGTGGGGGGTGGGTATTGATGTTCCTCTCTTTCCACTGGAAGTCCCTCTGGACTACATGAGGTGGTCACTGTAGTCTCTAATTTTAGGAGTCTCAGCTGGCATTACCCACATAGATTCCTGGGACCCTCCCTCATTCCAGAGCTTGGGCTGGTCTCAGAGATGCCCTCTCCCCCAACCATTTCTGCTCTCTCTCACAGCCCTCTCCAGTCCCTGCTTCCCCACACAGAGATCTTTTAAGAATGCCTACTTCGGTATTCTACTAGATTTCAGTTCTTTTCAGAACAGTGAAGTTACCTATATGCAGCACTTGGTATGACTACAGTGGTTAATAACTTACTATGGGAATATGCGGATGTCACAATTAGGGCCACACAGGAAAACAGGAATGTTATAACCTACATATAGGGACATAAATGAGCCACCTTGTCAGTAGATATTTATGTCACAGGAAGATTGGAAAAGAATTGAAAACAATCTTATTAATAAAAGAGTGATGACTGTAAATTATTAATTTAAAAGTGAGTTTTAAAATAGCTGATAGGACAACTATCGTAGTAGGTTTAAATTCCCATAAAAACACAAAGTTATTGGGTGGGTACTGCAAGCAATGTGGATAAATCACATCCAGGTGGAAATTGGTTCACAGACACAAACACAAATGGTCTTTAATTCGTGGTACTTTATGGCCTTATCATTTTAGCTATTTTCTCTGTCTTGAATACACTTTAAAATTGAAAGTGTGTATCTCACAATATGGATGTAGTCTGTCAAGTAGAAATACATGATAAACATGAATAAAGGGGTTCTAAGAAACTTGAAGATACATGGCATAGATTCAGAGCTGCTTAGGGAGCCTGCTGTTGTGTTGGAACGAGTGTTGAGTAAAACATCATCACACAAGATTCACCCTTTCAGTTCTGACTTGCATTTTTTGCAAACATGAATATTCTTTACTCTGCAAGGATGCAAGAGTTCCTAGGACAGTTAATCATTCATAGTTTCTTAGGAATTATAATTATATACATCATGAATACCTCACTCACATTTCAAATTATGTGCAGATTATATGCATCATCTGTAGGTACAATGGACTTTAAAGCCATAAACACTCAATTATATGAAATACAGAAAAATTCAGTTAGCCACCTCTGCAAACCTCCCCTCCATTTGCATGTTTCAAGGTCTCTCCTTGTTAGGATCTTCAGCGATGATTATGAAACCTGGTGTCTCTCTTTGTATGGAACAGTAACTCGGGGAGGTAAAGTATCAGGCTGCTCCAGCCCCAGGCATTTCTTATGACTGTCTCACAGTCATAAGAATTCAAGGATTCTTCTCTCACTAGAGACTGTCATGCCTGGGTATCTTTCCCATTTCACTCTCCCTTCATCCTTGGAGATATTTACCTCCACAAAGATGACTTTTTAAATCTCAGCCTTCCAATGTTTTAGTTTTAATTACAATAACTCTCACATTAAGTTTGGTTTTTTTTTAACTTTGTCCCAGTGTCTCTGGGACATTTTCACATTTCTTTCCTACATTCTCTTATCAACAACCTAATGGACAAATTATGGTGAGAGAATTCAACAACATTGCACTAACTTTAACTTTTGTCACTATCATCTCTAAGTGAGTTCTTGATATAACTAGTAAGTTAATTTTTGTAAAAACTCGATGTTTTTTTTTCTTAATATTTCCAGCAATTTAGAAAGCCATGTTTTAATCTCCATACCTCCTGCAAGAACTTTAGTCTTAAATATTTAAGATACATTAGTCTTATGGATTCTGGCAGCTGTCACTAAATGGACAGCTTTTCCTGTTACATTTTTCCCCTTTTGTTCCTTTTAAAATGAGTGTGGAGACTGGAAGGATGGTTTAGCCATTAAAAGAATTTGTTTCTCTTCCAAAGGATGCGGGTTCAGCTCATAGCACCCACATGGTGACTCACAACCATCAGTAATTCCAATTCCAGGAGTTGTGATTCTGTCATTTGGCCTCTATAGGTACCAGTGCCACAAAATGTGAACAAACATGCATGCAAGCAAAACACTTATACACATACAACACAATAACACTTATATATATACATCATGTTAACACTTATAGACATACATGATAACACATACATATACAACATAGCACATACACATATAACATAACACTTATATACATATAACATGATGAAAGTAAATAAAAGCCACTTATACACATACAGCATGATTACATTTATATATGTACAACATTGTCACGTGTATACACATACAGCATGATAACACACATATACAACTTGTCAAAATAAAGAAAAACAACTTATACATATGCAAATGATAAAAGTAAATACAAAACATTTATACACATATAACATGATAAAAGGTAAATAACAACTCTCAGAAACATACAAAAATAAAAACAGTAAAGAAAAACCACTTTTAGACATCTAACACCTTGATAGAAAGCAAATAAAATATATGTGTATTGTTTTTGATTATGTGATAAGTTCTCATGTTTGATGAATTTTGTTATTTCTGGATATTTAGTCATACTTTCTTATTTTTATCTCATTTTAGCTTTGTTTTTTAATCTCTAATGACTTTATACTATACGTTCATCATTTGCTGTTCAGATTTTCCCTAGTCACAAGGTCATCCTCATTCATCCTATTCACAGTACAGTGATCCACAATTCATCTGTGATTAGTCTTTCACGTTCCATCTCTGTGCTCACTTATCCATGTGTAAAATTTTGGCTTCATTGTTAGTCCACCGGTAATGTTCCCATCAAGATATCCAAGAACCCATTTCAGCTCCTTATCTCAAATACTTCCCAGTGTCACCTTGTTTGAGTTCATAAAGGTAGGTACCAAAAACACTTCCTCTCCTGGCTTAGAAATTAGATTTTCTTTGACAATCATTCTGATACAGTTTTCTAGTTTTTCTTCGGACTCTTCTATTGATACATACTTCCACACTCTCAAACTCACTCACAGTAAAGGAGAAGATCAGACAGAGCAGAAAAATAAGCACATTTCATATTACTTGGGTGTTACAACTTCACTAATATATGATTTGTTTTGTCTCATTTCTTGCCAGAGCCTGCATTTTAGTTACTGTTATTTCTGTGATGAAACACCATGGCAAGCAACTTTTATGAAAGAAAGCACTTAACTGGGAGCTTGTTTGCAGTTTTAGGGGTTAGTTCATGATCATCTGATTGAAAGCAGACAGGTATGGTTTTGAAATCTATTAAGAGATTTACATCATGATTCTATTAAGAGATTTACATCATGGAGAGAGAGAGATAGAGAGAGAGAGAGAGAGAGAGAGAGAGAGAGAGAGAGAGAGAGAGAGAGAGAAACTGGGCCCAATATGGGGTTTTGGAAACCTCAAATATCACCTTGCCATGAAGTATCTCCTCAAGCAAGCTACAGCTCCTAATCCTTTTCAAACAGTTCAATTAACTGGGGACCAAGCATTCAAACATAGGAACCTGTGGGAGTCATTCTCATTCAAATGATTATATCCTTTTTTTACCTTTCTAAGATCATTAGATCCGAGTCTAATGTTCTTTAATTTGATTTTACTTATAAGACTGAAAGTATATACCTAGGATTTCAAAACAGGGTGACTTAGCTACAATGATTATTTATGTTTATTTGTTTATATCTAACTTCCATTTATAGCTCATATTTCTACTGTGATCTGAACTCTTCTGGAAAGCATAATTTCTGTTAATGTTTTGAGAGTAGCAGTACTCAACTTGTTATTCAAGATTCTTTTGAAGGTCAAGTGTTCTTTTCCCTGGGGTATCCTAAGATTATCAGAAAACACATATATTTGTATTATGACTCAAAACTGTGGCAAAATTATAGTTATGAAGTCACAATGAAAATAGTTTTATGGTAGGGGTCACCAAAACTAGATAAACTGTATTAAAGTGTTTTAGAACTAGGAGGGTTGAGAACCACTGGCTTAGAGTGTTGTGTTGATTGCATTTTGTGAACTTAGCACAGACCTAGATACAGATGAGGGAACATTAATTGAGAAAATGCTTCTATACGATCAGTTTGTAGGCAAGTCTATAAAGCATTTTCTTGATTAATGATTGATGTGGAAGTGCCCAGCCTGCTGTGAGTGTTGTCACCTCTGGGCAGATGGTCCTGTGTGCTGTAGGAGAACATGTTAAACAAGTCAGTAGCAAGCCAGTTAGCTTTCCTCAATGGCCTCTGCATCAGTTCCTGCCTCCATGTTCCTATCTTGAATTCATACCCTGACTTCTCTCAAGGGACTGAAGGTGACCTAAGAGTCAAAAAAAAAAAAAAAAAAAAAAAAAAAAGAAAGAAAGAAAAACAAAAACACTTTCTTTTCAAAGGTGCTTTTAATGATCTTGTTTTAGTTCAACAATAGAAGCCCTAGTTAGGACAAATATGCTTCTGAAGGCCATCTATTTTTTGCTCCCTACTGTTAGATTAAGTGTACTATAATCTTTGTCTATTTCCTTTTAAATTTTCTCATGGAAAGTAGAGAATGTGTTCACCAATTCATCTCTAAAACCAAGAGCAATGCATGGTATACAGAAGTACTTCATAAATATTTGTCAAACCTAATAAATTACAACCTTAATATACATCTTAGAGAATTTAACTGTGAGCCATAGAACTATTTCTGAATCAGTTGTTGAGAATATCATTTGTAAGCACTTTGTAAATAAAGCGGCAATGACTAGAATCTATTATAGAATCACAGAACAAGTCAAGCCCCTGGTAATAGGCTTCCCTTGTCAGATGTGAATGCCTTTCATGGAGTGTGTGGACTTTTCTATTTAGAAATAGTTTTTCTTCAGAAGGTCTAATAGTATATGTCTCATATAATCATGAACAAGGTGGCAAGATTAGCTCAAATATTAAAACATTAAGTAGAAATATTTCTGACTGGTCTCTGGTGCTACAGAGTTAGCATTTGGTTTAGTTTCATTCAAGATATTTTTTAAAAAAAATGTCTCTGATAAGGATACAGAAGAAAAAATTGTAGAAGAGGAGATAAAATAAAATTCTTGCAGAACATTCAGACAGTCTGGGTGATAATTTCTGTCAGGGATATCCTTGTCAAGAAGGTATTTCTATGCTGAGTGGGAGTCGGCTATATAATTTCCAAAGTCTATTTCCAAATTTAAAGTGTCATGCGTCCCTGTAGCATTATCATCTCACGATGTGCTAGGGATTCCTGTATAATCCGACAATGCTCTACTTTGAACAAATTATAGAGTATATCATAAAAAAACAAGCAGTTATTTGCATCAGCTTGTGTACCTGCCAGGGCTTCTCTGCAGAGGAAAAATAGAATGGACAAAAATAAAATGCCTGACTATCTCAAGTGTGAAGCTGCTGTATTAAACTTTGACACATTTTAAGTCACAATTGTTTTTTTCATTTGACTATCATCTGTCTGATTGTATGAGAAATCAAAGTTTGAAATGTGTTTGTTTTCCCTTAGGTTTTTATTCAATTTCAGAACTTTCTAAATTCCTTTGTCGTTGCTATGACTGTTTGTGTCACCTCAAACCTGATTTGTCTGTGTGCCACCACCTTAAGTGCCAACAAGCTAAGCAGAGTTTTTATTTGGTCAAATTCATAACCTCTGTGTTTTCAAAATCCTTTTAAATGGTAATGAGCCTGCACTGCTGTAGAGTTTAATGTTATTTTCCATCTGGAGTACAGACAAAGGGTTCTCTTCGTGTCAGATATGATAGGAAAGGACACGAGAGGCCACAGAAGATTATTGTATTGGGTAAGTCCCGCACATGAAAAGGCCTAATTGAGGGAACTGACTAAATTTTGGAAGGCAGCATATGAGTGAAATACTGTTTCAAACAGCTCAGGTGATTTTATTCAAATGAGAAGCTTTCAGGTTTGACTTGTGTGACCTTTGAAGTAGTAAATTGTCACACATTCTACTGAGCTAATGGTTCACAAATCAACTCACTGCTGACACTTATCAGAGTTGAATGATAAAAATACTAAAGTAAATAAGAAGCCATTGTCACATCTCCTGTGTTCTTGCTTTAGACAGATTCTCTGACCTTTCCTTTCTGTTTTTGTGGCTGTGACCTACATCCAGCATTTTCCTTTATCACTGTACAGTGCAGTTCTTTTATCAGCTCTCAAGTCTCTTCATCACAATCTATTCTCTGTGAGCTGTAAGGCAATTTTTCTCAAATGTTATTGAACAAAATCTACTTTATGCAAATCTTGTATAACTATTGTAGGCTTTGATTTTCAAAGCCCACTTTAATTAGGGTTCTTAAACACATTAACCTCTCTTCTGGCCCACAGATCAGATGTAGCAGACAGAGATGGTTAATAGGACAAGTGGGGGTGTGTGTGGACCTGTTTAGAAGTAGCTCTTTGGGGGCAATTCCCATGTTCACTGTCAGGATATCAGCAGGCCAATTCACAACATCAAACATGAATCAGTGGCTAGGAGCAGTCCAGTCCAATAGGCAAAAACCAAACATGAATTAGCAGCAGTTTGATCCAAAAGAAACTGAGATGCCCCACCAAATCTGCATGAAGTCCACAGAAGCAGCAAGAAGCAGCTGGAACACCACAAATAGTTATTTGATGCTTTTCTCTCTAGAAAGTCATGACAAGTGAAAATCAGCAAACACCAGCGAAGCATTGGAAATCAGACCAGTACAAGAGCGTTGTTCACTGGCTGTTAGGTTACACTTACACTCTTTCCAAACACCGTGGGTCTCAAATGTCTGCCTCAGCAAAACATCCTCTTCTAAGGCAACTTTCAGAAAAAGCATTGTATGACATAACAGAGTCTTCAAAGAAACCAGAAATTTTCTCTTCACTTTCCGGTTTAAAATAAAGTTCTCTGCTATTCCAACTTTTCTGTCGTTAAAGAAACAAGCAATAACCAATTTACCAAATCAAACAAGCAAACAAAAAAGTCTGTCAGGGAGTAGAGGCTACCTTGGTACCTCGGTTTCAAAATTTTTATCCTATCATAATGGAGAGGGCAAGGTAGTACATAGCAGCTCATACTAAAGTGTTTAGGAAGTGGAGTGAGACCATGCCTGCATTGGAGGCTTTTTCCGTGTACCCACTTTTCTTCTTTCTACACTCCTATACTATGAAATGAAACTGCTTTCATTTAGGCTAAATCTTCTGTCCTTATTTAATACTTTCTGGAGATGCTCTCAAACACAATCAGATGTGTGCTTTACTGTTGCATAATTCTCAGTCCTGTCATGTTGATAATCATTAAAGACCATCACAGCTCTTTTCACAGAGTATGTGTTCAATTAACTAACTCCTTTTATCCTTGGGAAAATTTCACTGCTACCAAATAAGCTTAGTTAGAAAAGTCCTAAGATCCTGCCTTTACTGTTATAGAAAGCGTCTTCTCCTCTGGCCTTTTACCATGTTCATATATCTAGTCACAAGGTTTTTGTTCCAAGATGAGGTTACTATGGATCATTGAGTCTCTAAAATGAGCTTCATTATATGTGACTGGGTCTATTAAAGCCAGTAGTAGCTGAATCACTTCTTGTACAATTAATCTATACTATTGTGGAAAATCTACTATAAATGTTATTGAAATTTAATATTTGTCATAACCTTGTGGAGGGAAGATGATGCTTCAGCGTCTTCAGTGATACAGCACTAGGTTCTCTTGGTCCTCTGTTCCTATAAAGTACAAATAAATGCACAAAAGACTTGCATTTTCATTCTTACATTTTAGATTGTAGTTTTTGATACGGTTCTTCATCTAGAAGATAGATTTCCAAATCAGAAGTTTAGGACTTTCAGGTTATTTAGAAGGCTATCTTCTTAACTATGTTTTTTCTCTAGTGATCATGTTCTACTACATTGTATAAAGCCACCCTTAATTCACACTAAAAATATTTACTCCTTGCTCTCACAAATTCAAATAGGCACTGATAGTTCCTAATTCAATATTCATCTACTGTTCACTTTTGCATTCTGTGAATTAGACTAGTGATCGAGGAAGTGGCTCAGTGGAAGAAGCACTTGGCATGCAAACATAGGGAACTGAGTTTGATCTCAACAACACATGTAAGGCAATGGACAGTAGCACATCTGTAATCTCAATGTTTTTATTGCAGGATGACTGGGAACTAGAACCTCATAGGGTACCTTGTCTAGTATACTCAATGACAAAACAAAATACTGTCACAAACAAGGTGAAATGTGAGGATGCATACTCTACATTTTCCTCTACTCTACGTATATGTAAACAGTTGAACACATGTATGCACACATACATGCATTCAGGGTTTATAAAATAAATAAAGAACTATACCTGACTAAATGTAGTTCAATAAACCTGTTTCCTTTCTGCAGGTTCCACTAGTCCTGCTTGCTGATTCCTCCAAAAGTCTCATTCTAATAACACATTTCATATAACAATGTTCCATTCATATTAATTTATCTCATCAGATAGTGTGTTTAGATGTTTCCTACCAAACCTTAGAAGCGCCTAGAAGGAAAAACAATACATTCATACATACACAGGTAATCAGACTTCTATATGGACTGTTATTTGAAGCTGGAAAGCCAAAATAGAGCAAAATTTATAGTCAAACTTCCCAGATAATGTATGACAATCAGTTTTTTAACAGATTCAATCTCTTGCTATCTGTTTCTGGTATTTCATATTGAATATCTCTCCCGCTTCTTCTGCTCAGTGATTCTCTCCCTAATTTTTTTTCCAAGAGTACAAATGATACAGTTAAAAGTACATGCAATGTGACTTTGCTTTTAATTTAAAACAAAATTGCTCTTAAAATCTACCAGCATTGTGTATTATAATCAGAAGTGAACTAAGTTTTTTTCTGATTGTAAACAATCAATTTCAAAAGTGACCTCATGTCTTACTGCTCATGAAAGACGTTAGTACTCTGACACTGTTTAATTGATTGAAGCATTAAAAAAGAGTAGCCCACATCATTTCGCCAAAAACAAGCTGCAGATGTGATTCTAGGGCCAGAGAATAAACTACTGGCTCATTGTGTTGATAGGCATCACACTCACTTGAGAATATTTTAAGATGACTTAATATTACCTGTTCTACTTAAATTAAGAACTTTTGGAGCTGAAGAGATGGAGAGAGCTGAAGAGAGTAGAGTGCTTGCTACTCCTGCAGAGGACCAGGATTGGGTTTCTAGCCCACACATGGTTGCTTGAATGTAAATGCTGTCCTAGAAGGGAATCCGACATGCACGTGGGGTACTTACATACATGCTGGCAACATATTCTACACATAAGATAGTTAAAATTTATAAAAGTAATAATTTGTGGAAATAGTATAATAGTAGATATATTTATATCTCTCTTTAACTCTCTGCTCCTCCTTCACCCCCTCCTCCACTTTACACACACACACACACACACACATCAGTGTATTCAAGTGTGAAACAAGAGTTGAGAATTCATTACAAACTATTTCCAGTAAAAATACTGTTGTCTTATAATTAAAACTGAGTCTGTGTATCTGTCACTAATAATCTTCATTCCAATATGTCTATAAATTCTATCAAAGCCTGCTCTTTGCATTTTAAATTAAAGTAACCATCTAAACCAAAATAACACTGTAATTTTGACACTCTCAAACATTATTTCTTATTGTACCAGCTTAGAAAACTAAGTTTAAAAATTTATGTTACCTTCTATTTCTATAGAGGAACTTATGCAGAATATAGATAAGGCATGTGTTGCTGCTCCTTAATATTAGAGGGGTCCTAGTTTGCTTTCTGATGCTTTGATAAATGCAACGACTAAAAACCACTTGGGGAGGCATACGTACATTTCAAATTCCAGGTCATACATCATAGACTGAAGTAAAGAAAGGAACTTGGAAGAAGGGGTCATATCAAAGAACATGCTGCTTACTGGCTTGTTTCTTCTTGTTCAGGCTCACATATATTTCTTTACATTTTTTCTAATATTTTAAAGATTAAATTGTAATTACATTGGGACTTCAATATTGATAGTTTGAATGCATACATATATATGCAAACACATACAGATATAATTCAAATGACATTGTTCCACTTGCAGGTATGAGAAACCCTGCAGGGTGCAGATCAAGTCCTGAATGAAGTGTATTGTCTGACATGGGCAGACTCATGAGAATGGTGAAGACTTTCTTGGGTCACTCACAGGGAAATGGTAACTCCTTCCCCTTAGTCTGAGTATAAATGTTGACAAAGTATACTGAAAACATCTACAAGAGCTTCTTCCTCCAAGATATTTATTGCCTGAGGTTGCTACCCAATAGAGACACTGGCTAACTCCTCCTTCTTGTGCTATATACAATGAACTCAAGGAGTCTATGGGTAGTAGGATTTCTCCATCAGAATAAAGACAGCCCACTGGATCCCAGCTTTTCTGTGCACATCTGTCACTTTGTGGGTGTCTGTTCTTTCTTCATTCCCATGTCTCCCTAGGACTAGCTGTTCTGGATGTAATGAAACACATTTTCAGGTTGGTGGTCCAGGGAAATCAAGAAACTCTTCAAACAATATAGGCTATTTCTACTGTCCTTGGTTGCCTCCAAGATGTTGAAGGTAAGTCACTATTGCTGAAAGCATTGTGCTATTCTGATAGAAGACTGGAAAGATTTGAAGTGGATCTGTCCCCTAAGGACCATAGTTAATAGCACTGGGAGGTGCTATGAAAGCTTCCAGGGGAGGGAAGCAAGAAGTAGTTCCAACCTTCTCTAATCTCTGTGACTCAGCTCTCTTCTCTTTGATCCCTGAAAGCATTTACTGAGAAAAGCAACTCTACTGCCTCAACCTTCACTGAGCTTTTTCCAGTTGTCTAAAACATGGGAGAAGCACTGACTGGTTTACATCCTTAAGGAAGTTTATGTGAAGATCAGAAAGCCAAGATTTATGGTTGGAAAAGAACTGTGAAACTATGTGAGCACAACATAAAGTTAAAAGGACCCCTGAGGTCAGAATCAGCATGATGGATATAAACTGACTCACTGGCGAGAGGAGTGCTGAAGCACACATCTCTGCATGTAGAGATGCAAGCATCTAAGGCAGAGAAAAGGTGTTGTTGAACATAAGAGTGTTAGAGAGAAAGCAGGGGGTAGTGGAAGAAATACCAGGAGGCAGGCCGGATGTGCTGGCTCCAGGCTGTGATGCCAGTATTTTGCAGGCTGAAGTAAGAGGACTGTCCTGAGTTTGAGGATCTTGAGATTTGTCTAAAAAACAGTGATATAATAAAACAAAGCAAAACAGAAAGATAAAGAGTTGTATCCAATGGAAAGAGGAATGCTATGTTGTGATCAACTGTCTTCTTCCTAAGGGGAACAAGCACAAGAAGATGGAGTCTGAAAGAATGTTACACTCTAACAAAAGAGAGAACTAGAAGTCTTAATTCCAAACTCAAATTTAAATCACGACCCGTTTTTCAAAATAGCTTTTTCACAGAACTCTCTACCCTCTACAAAATAGCCATTTTATATGATTTCTCACTGTATTGATTACGATTCTGTCAATTTAAAAATCATAAATCAGCACTCTCAGATACCAACCTTCCATTTATTAATCGAGTCACTGAAGGAAGGTGTTTGTAGGGATCTGAACTCTTTACCTTTACAATGTATAATAATGTCATTGCAGAAGAGAAGTAGTTTATATAGCTATGGTAAGATAATGCATTTTCTAAGAGCATTAAACAGAAATGGCCTTATAAAATAAGGCCAATTGACAATTGAAAGAACAGGAGGTAAGTTTAAAAATCATCAGCCATTGAAAACAGAGAGCTTGTGGCCATTTTCATGCTACTACTCAGATTTTAATGTTATGTGAAGCAGACCATCACGCAAAATGTCCTAGGTGAAAAAGTGACTTTTATCTGTGAGGCTAAGAGCATTACACTGTGCACTCCAGGTTTTATTCCATTCATTTGTTCAAAGATAAGCAGCAAGCTATTACACTCTTGTAGGGCTGTCTTCAGAGACTATTTCCGGCTACTACTGTTGAGCATGCTTTATGAGATGTCAGCATGTGTGAGAAGAGATAGCTTGGGTTGCCATGGGCAGATAGGCCATATTCTGCAGCAGAATGATGGCTTTGTCCTTTATCATTGTCACAGGCTTACTTAACAAGCTGTGATTCTGTGGTTCATCACAAAGGAAGCTGTCATTCACTAGACACGTGGCCTGAACATCCTTTCATCTCTGAGCCAAGATGATTTGTCATATGACATCAAGCAGACCAGCAACTTCACAGTGCAGGCTGTGACCTTAGAACTAGGAAGTTTGCTCTGTCAAGGATCCAGCATATGATTAGATTACATGGAGAAGCAAAACATATATAAGCATTTAAATTGTGTATGCTGATAACATGTTGCTACAACAACACTTGAAAGAAAATATTAAAACTGGTTGTGCTCATGTGAAAATTACCATGGTGTTATCTTATCCTGAGTTAGAGATAAATCAATTAAGATTCATTAGTTCCATTATGCCTCCGTTTTAACAAACTCTTCTTATCTCTACGTATTAATGACATGTAATCTTCTAAAATAGCTTTGTAGCTTCAATCATAAAAGTTCCCTGAAGATTGTTGATGAGTACCTTGGCTTTATGTGAGTATGCGGCATATGAAAATATGGTCCTTTCCATTCTGGGTTACATCAGTTTTGTATGCGGAGCCATGAAGAGAACATTCTTCAATATAGCTAAAGGAGTTCTTTGGCTATGAGTTTACGGAGTCTTTAAGATGACTTGTTTTCTATCATAGACTGTAGGACACATATTAGCTGTGGAAACTGGGCTGGACCTGCTGAGAACAGCACATTGCCTGACCCTGGAAGAGTGCTCTGCTATAACTGTGACTTGGCAGATCACATTAAACTACTTTGGAGACATTAAAGTATAAATATTTCATGTGTCCCCTTGTGAGATTGAATTTAAACTATAGCATCTCAAAGACTTAGTAGTTTAGATTCTCTGGTGATTTCTGCCTTTTTTTTCTCTTTAAATTCTATATTTTGCAAAGTCATCTTTTGCAAGTTGTAGTTTGGGGGTTTTGCCTGCTACTCTTTTCTTAATATATCTGAGGATGATTAAAGAATTAGAATATCATCTGCAAAGTTTTAAATCTAAAAGTAAAAGAGTACTTTGGCTACCATGTGTTTCGTATAAACGGACAGAATCATAAATTAAGAATGTTTTGTTTTGTTTGTTTTGTTATCTAATTGAGAATGCAGATGGTTGTCACAGCTGGCTTCTGAATGAGGACCAGACTTGACCAGGGCTCTGCTAACTTGGCAGAACTATCTGGAAATATATGTGCAAAAGAGTCAGTATGCTCTTAATCACCTGCTCTAGATACCTAAACAAAGATGTAAGAGAGTCTAGAAGTGGCAGCAAGTAAATTAAAGGCAGATGTTTAGTAAGTGAAATACCTGCTGGAATGAGAGAGTTAACCCATGCTTCTTTGAATAAGAGAGCTTTCTAAATTGCTGGAAAGTCAATTATAAATAGTATATGATTATTCAAAAACACAGGTGAAATTTCTGTATTTCTGTTAACTAAAAAATAACAGTTTGCACAGCTGGACATTGTAGTACACATCTTTAATCCCATCACTTGGAAGGCAGAAGTAGATAGATCTCCGAGTTCAGGCTAGCCTAGTCTATAGTGAATTCCAAGATAATAACTGCTACACGGCTAAATCCTGTCTCCCCCAAATAAACATCATCAACAGCACCAACAAACAAACAAAAAACAAACAACAAAAACAGTTTGCATGATAGACATAACCCATATCTGCTCTGTGATCATTATCTAAATCCTCAATTAGAAATGAGAGAGAAAATAAATAATAAAAAATATCTCTTCTCTGTTTTAATAAATTGTTTTTTCCCAAGATACAGCATTGTTTTAAGGATTTGTATTAGTTTTCTCATTCCTATAATAAAACACCAGACAAAATCAACTTAAAGAAGAAAGTGTATTTTGGCTCACATTTCCAGGGCATAGTCCATTAAAGTAAAAAAGTCGTGGACGTGGGCACTTAGGGGAGCTCATTACCTTGCATCCATAATGGAGAAGTGAGAAATAAATACTGAAGTGTAGCTTACTTTTTCCTTTTTCTACAATCTGGGAACCTAGCCTACAAAATGATGCTATCCACATTTAATAATGGTCTTCATACCTAAATTAATCTGATCTAGAACATTCTTCACTGATATGCCCATAGATTGTCTCCTAAAAAATTTGAGATTTTTCCAAGGAGACAATCAATACTAATTATCACAAACCCACTGTTGACAATGTAGCACTGCAATGTCAATTTTGAGCCATTTGTTTTATTCCTAGTCTCATGCCATCTCATAATATAAAATGAGTTCAGTCTGAGTGCAAAGGTTCACAAAGTATTTCAAAATGTCAACTCCTTCAGAAGTGTAAGTGCTGAATTTTTAGGAGACTTTGGCATCTTTTTAAAAATTGAAACTCTATAGCATCAAAGGAAAACTACATATTTCCAACATAAAATGGCACAAAGTAAATATGCCCATTCCAAAAAGAAAACACTGGGCATAGAAAACAATGATCTAACTAAAGCAAGACTGAATCCCTAACGGATGTCAACTCCTGAAGCTCCATATTAGGCATCCTGGCCTAATTATAGAATCACCTGGGATCCAATGAGCTTTGGTAGCAAGGTTTCAGCTTGACTACCTGAAGCACACACAGTTTCTATTTTGTGGGCTACTTTCATTTCATACCTGTAGTTTCTTCAATGTTCTATGGTCTTAGCATTTCCAACATGCAGCCGGGAGGGGAGGTGGGCATGCAGATGAAGGTCAAGTCTGTTTCTTAGATTTTACATTTGCATCTTTATTCAATAGCCTCTCTAATCCTTCTTGCATGGATTCTGACACTGACACATATTGACTGACAGGAACCATGGTTCAAGGTTCCATGACCCCTTTACTCTTCCATCTATCATACTTGCAAATCCAGTAACATGTGAGTCAGATTACCAAGATCTGCTGTCGGATCAGATGTGCTTATGTCAGGCCTAGACACCTTGGAATATATTGATATCAACCTCTGAAAGCTGACCAATGAAAATGTTCCCTAGGCATTGTTTTGGGGCAGGTAATACCTTGCATGACACTCTCATCTTAGTTTCTCTTCTTGAACATGAATCTGCCTTTTCACCAGATGGAGGCACAGGGTGCCTTTTTTCTTGTCCCAGTGAGGAATTCAAGACATTCCTTATCCCCTTAACAATTACAGCTGCATTCTCTGTGCCCTTCATGTCTGGAAACTGTAAATTTGTTCTCACCCCTTCCTTGCCATACTTCGCCTTGTCTGATCCCTGTCCTCTCTCTCACTGTAGATCCAAATAGGAAGATAGAGAAGCACCAATCCAAATGCTCACCTCTCTTCAAAGTCTCTCCAGCAAACAAATCAACGCATCCCCTTCTCTTTATTCTTTAACAAAACATTTTTTAATTATTATTTTTAATTTAATTTAGTTTTTTAATTAATTAATTATTGGATCATTGGATTGAGGTCGGGAACTTTTATGGAAGAGTTAGGGGAAGGATTGAACACATTCTTTTCTAATTCAGCTGCAAGGAAGTCATTAGCATCTGAGAAGAATGGAAACTGCTTCCAGAGACTATTACCTGAAGCCTCTATCCTTGTTGGCAACACAATCCTTACTCCCCTTCGAAATCTCGGAGTTGCATCTCCTCTTCCTTTTTCTCTTGGCAGTGTGGTCTTTCAGATTTCTGTAGAGTGGTCTGTTAGGCTCTATTTTTCACTACTCAAGGCTTTTGTAGCTCACAGATGAAACTTTACACATCCCTGCTGCTAGGCATTTCCAAAGTTCAGAACCCTAAACAGTCCTGTTCATCACAGCAGTACCATTCACTATCAGCTTTCTGTATTAATTTTCTCATTGCTTCAAGAAAACACCTGACAACAACAACTTGCAGAATGAGGGTATATTTGAGCTCAGAAATCCTCTTTTTCTTTCCTTTTTGTATGTGTCTCTGTGTGTGGTTTATTTGCAGATATGTACAAATGTTCTTACATATGTTGTGCAGGTGTTCATGTGTGTGTGTGTGTGTGTGTGTGTGTGTGCTCATATGGAGATCCAAATCAAATATTGAGAATCTTCCTCAAGCAATCCCCACTTTTTGAACTGAGGTAGTGTCTCTCAATTGAGCTCAGAGTTTGCCAATCTATCTAGTTCAGCTAATAAGATTGCTCCAGAAATCTCTTGTCTCTGTTTTTTAAGTGCTGAAATTACAGGCAGGCCACCATACTCATCTGGTATTAATCTATAGCCTGGGGACCCAAACTCTGGTCCTTATGTTTAGATGCTATGTGGTATATGTCACCTGGTCCAGCTGTAGAGCAGTGTGCTCACAGTTTGAGGCTTTATATCATAATGGCATGAAGTCATAGAAGCAAAAGTATGCGGCTGCTAATCACACGGAATCAGTGGTCAAGAAACAGATGTTACTGGAGCTCACTTCACTTTCTCCTTTTAATGGTTTCCAAGAACAGCATCAACTACAGCGGTAGGATGCATCTCCCCAAGTTAACCCAATCTAGAAATATAACCTTTCAGCCACAATTCCAAATTCCTAAACATTCTAAAAATATCTATGTAGCTGAACACAAGTTGGTGTGCTGTTCTCTGGGGAAGATTATTTCTCCTTTCCTCAGCATTCCTTAGTCATCTGAGATTTGTGTGTGTGTGTGTGTGTGTGTGTGTGTGTGTGTGTGTGTGTGTGTGTGTGTGTAAGGCTGAGGCTTCCAGGACTTTCCCCAGTTCACTTTAATGGGCCTGTTGTTATCCTTGTTCAGTGTAGATGTATGTATGTAGTTGTGCTGGTGAGACTTTGTGGCTGTAGCCTCTGATATAACTAAGAGATAGACAGTCTCACAGCAAACTCCCTGATTCTTTCTGGCTCTTAGAATCTTTCCCCTCTGCCACAAAGTTTCCAGAGGTTCTCTGTGGGGATTATTTTGTAGATGTTTCTGTTAGGACTGGCATCCACACTCTACATCTTTATTAGATGTGGTTTTTTGTGATGGTCTCTGTCTGTTACAAAGAGAAGTTTCCTTGATTGACTGTTGGGAACTAAGCTTGTCATGAGTGAACAAAGTGTTCAGCCCTGTTTTACATATATGTTTGTATACATATATGTGTGTATACATATATATGTGAATGAAAAATGAGGCCATGAATTTGAAAGCAAGTTAAGAGGAAAGTTTAGAGGGAGGAAAAAGAAGGGGAGGAAGGGGAAACTAATATATGTTATAATCTGAGAAAAATAGAACAAATTATGCCAAAAATTCTATGTAGTTGCTAATGTAAGATTTTCAGTTTTTCCATTTCTTAGTATTCTTGAATTTCAAATATATCAGATGTGTCTAATCTGAGTAGCTCAAACATTTCTCATAGTAAATTTATCTAGTTAAGTTATAATCTCAATGAATGAAATGTGATTAAACTTTATTATAATTATGATTCAGGTTAATATCCTGTCTTTGTCAACTTTGACTTCAAGTATTTAAATGCTCAAACATTTTCAAATATGATGCTACTTTTCTGTCACTATGATAAAACGCTATGACTACAAAATAGTTTAGGGAAGGAAGAAAGAGTTTATTTACCCTTATGGCTTAGAGTCCATAATCACAGAATCCAAGATAAAACCTGAAATAGAGGAATGTTGTTTACTGGCTTGTTTCCTGGAACACGTTCAGCTACCTTTCCATCAACCTATGGATCTTATGGTCCAAGATGTTTCAGGTTTGTCTACATCAATTAATAAGCAAGAAAATTTTCCACAAATATATCCACAGGTAAACCTGAAGGAGGCAATTTCTAATTGAGGTTTTCTCTTCCCAGGTGTGTCAACTTGATGACTAAAGCTAAATATGACAGATGGTTAATATATTTTTACTGTATAGCAAAGAGGTTGTGTGCAGAGTCTGGCTTTTGAGATCTTTTATCAGCCAGATTTGGTTAGTGATCTCCTTTAGCTTAGGCAAATATTTTACCTCCTTAATAAAGGAGCCATGACTGAGATGAGAGGCTTTGGCGTTTTTTTCTCTTACGTGGTATTCTCCCTTGTTTCTTTTAAAATACATATGCTCAATTATCAATATCTATATTTTATAAGTCTTTTATAATCTAAACATAACATATCATTAAAATATTTTTAAATATTTAGAATTATTCACTGGAAGAATTACATATTCTGTATCGGTAGATTGAGTCTTTAAGAAAAATGCCATATAAAATTAAAGAGTTTATGAACACAAAAACTTCATATTTAGCTTTCACAGGTTAAATGAAAGCATGGTCTGTTATAGTCAACTAACTAAATGAAAATTATTTACAGATTTTTTTTATTTAATTGACCAAACACAATCTTTAAATTTAAGCTGAACAGCAGATATAAAATTTTAAGACATTATTAATAACTGCAGAGACTGTATCTTATTATATAGACCAAGTTGGCCCGGAACTTACCATGTAGCTTAGGTGGTCTCTAAGTTTTGTCAACCTTCTTGGCTCAGACTGCTAGGTGCTAGAATCACAGGCTTTTGCTCCATACTCTTGAAAATGGAAACTCTAGCGTCTCACATGCTAACATCCCCAAGCCTAATATTTACATTCTTTGCACATTCAGGACACCCTTATATCAGATGCAAATTGAAGCACAACAATCTCTTTCATTCAGAATACTTGCTAAAATGAAAAATCACTCCTGGTGTAAATGGCTTCCACTTTGGTTTTCTTCCAGAATACAAACAAACTCTGTATGTGATAGATGAGCTAAAGATAAAATAACAATGCAGATGTAACTCCCCAGTGAAAACCAGGAATTTTATCGTTCTTTACACAGCTGCCTCTCCGGTTGGTAATATAGATGACACATCCTGGACATTCAGAATGCATGCCTCTCTGCCTTCTGCAGTTCAGGTTGAGTATGTTCTGACAACCTGAATTTCTAACTACTGTGTGTAGGACAACATTTCCTCCCTTGGAGTTTTATTTTTTCATAATTCAATAAATCAAAGAGAAATTTTACTAATTCCCAGGGCTTAACATAAAATAGTGTATGTACACCGTTCATTAAATAGGACCATCAGAATTTAGGCTATTCACAAAGAACGTTCCAAACTCCCATATTCTGATACTATAGCAGTTTTTCAAACAAGGTTTATGTTTTTAGCCCGGATTGCCTTGGAAATGACTCTGTTGAAGTCATAGATCCAACCTGCCTCTGCTTCCTGGTTGCTTAATGGCATATGCTAGCATACCTGGTTATAGTAATTTGTGATTCCATATTTTCTCATACTGGAAAAACATTTAAAAATACTCAAAGATATATTATTGCAACACAGACTCCTCTTCTTACTTTCTTTTTAATTCTTCACATATTTCATTAAAAGCTGTTGCTAAAGTTCATTACTTTGTTCATATTTATTGACTTTTCATTGAAAGTAATATTTTATTTGCATTGAAATTGGGTGGCTTATGGTTTATCTCCAGAAAGGAAGTTGTTATACCATAGTGGCCAGATTTTTATTATCTTCAGTAAATTCAAGTCATTAAAAAGTAAATCAGATAAGGGCAAAAGTGATGAAAAACTGTCTTGTAAAATGACTTTATGAACATTAAATATTCCCGGTTGAGGTATTCAGTATCATTAAAGATGAACATTTATGTTTTAAGAGAGAGATTAGACAAGCATTTGCAGATCTCTAGTACTAATCAATCATAGTGACCACATCAATAACTGAGAAAATGTCATTACACTCTTATACAGACAAAATACGTTCTAGAAATTGTATAAAATATGATGTTTGGTATTTATTTTTACTTTAAAATTTTTATGTGTTTATGTTTGCCAGTATGTATAGAAATGCCAGGTGCAATCAGTTCTCGTTCCTACAGAGGCCATATGAGGGAGGTTGTCAGATTTTCTGGAACGGAAGTTATGAGCCACTTGATGTGGAGGCTGGTAACAGACCTCAGTTTCTCAAAAAAAAAAAAAAAAAAAAAGATTTTCATCAAGGAAAAGGAGCACTCTTAACAGCTGTGGTATCTCTCCAGCCCCTGGGATGCTATTTTTATTAAAATGTTATCCACATGACTAAATTAAACCCAATATATTCCATTCTGTGTATGTGTGTGCAGTTGCACATGGAGGCCAGAGGACAACCCCAAGTGTCCTACCTCAGCTGCCATCTACCTTTTATTGCTTTGAGATAGAATGTCTTACTTGGCATGAAAATTTCCCAGTAAGCTAGGATGGCTTGGTTGAGAGAAGTCTAAGTCCTAAGGACCTTCCTATTTCTGCATCTTCAGGGCTGGGATAACAAATGCATGTCATCACACAAGTCTTTTTTTTTTTTTTTTTTTTTTTTTTTGTATGAGTTTTGAAGTTTGAACTTAAAAGCTTGGGTTTTCAAATCCATAATTTGTTGCTAAAACAATAGCCACTGGCACATTAATCAAATCGGTATCAGATATTTTTCTGACAGGTACTATGAGGCTCAAGGAAACTTGCATGTCAACAGGTCTTCTCTAAACCTCGGTGCTTGACCTTTATCAATGAAGTCTCACTAGAAAACAGTTCAGGAAGCAAGTAGTGCAGCTTCATTTGCCACAGGTTTCCTTTCCTCATCCATTGTTTTTAACAGACTTACAATGGAGCCCATGATTGCCTCTCAAGCATGATCCTTTTGGCTCAGTCTGCCAGTTTGGCACTGCAGGTAGATGCCTTTGTCTCTAGCTACTGTTTTGATTTTGCAGGTTATGGAATTAGTGTGAGAGGATCAGAGATATTTTAATCAAGTTTCTAGTGTGTTCAGTAAATTATGGAAACTGTGCAACTAAACATCTATATCTGAATCTTCATTTTTAACTGAACATTTTGTCCTTGTCATTGAGATTCACATTTCAAACTGTGCCACCATTTTTGTCTTTTGGTCCTAGTATCAAGCAAAATTTCCCAATTTGTGTAGAAAGCACCATTTTACAATCTGTTATGCATGGGCTTGTGATTGCTTTCCTCGCACAATGCTTTTTTGAATATTTCATAGCTATTCCTGAGTTGAGTCGATTCCCTGACATCTGTCTCAGAATAGCAAGCATCTGTGTTCACCTTGTCTGTGTTGTCTAAACTCACACATCTTTTATTTTTATTTTTCCTTGAGGAAGATTAGAAATGCAAAAATGAATAATTAACTCTCTTGTCTACCTGCTTTGTCACCGTCATCCTCAAATCACCCTTCTGTTTGTAAAGAGCTTTGCTGAGAACATTAACAACAACATTTACAAAATACTCCTCTTAAACTCAGAATCTGGGACACAGGACTTAATGATAAACAAAAGTGAATGTGTGCATACACAGAGTACACACACACACACACACACACACACACACACACACACACACCACTGAGAAACCCGGGGTCAGAGAGAACAGTATGTACAACTAGAGAGTACAATGGCAAAGCAATAAAGGAGACAGAGTACATTAAAACCCTTCATTTTGTTCTGTTAGTAAAAGGAAATTTATTTGCTTGTGTTTCTTGTAAGCATACACACAAAATTTTCTGTGTTACATGGAGTTACACTATTGTGTATACAACCTCTGAGTTTGAGAAAATATTTTTCTCCCAGAAGGGTTAAAATAACTCACAAAGAAGTAAATAAATTGGACTGAATTGCTAGACACTGAATATATGATCTTAAGTGAGGGCTTTATCAAAATATGGTTGGTTTTCTTCTTTTTTCTTTGTTTTTTTTTCCTTGTTTCTTTTCTTTCTTTCTTTCTTTCTTTCTTTCTTTCTTTCTTTCTTTCTTTCTCTCTCTCTCTCTCTCTCTCTCTCTCTCTCTTTCTCTTCTTTCTTTCTTTCTTTCTTTCTTTCTTTCTTTCTTTCTTTCTTTCTTTCTTTCTCTTTTATCTTTCCTTCTTTTTCATCTTCTTTCTACCGAGATTTTGTTTCCTGGGATTTGATATGTAGGCCATGTTGTCCCCGGACTCTTAAATGCTGGGATTAAAGACATATACCACGGGCTGGTGACATGGCTCAGTGGTTAAGAGCATTGGCTGCTCTTCTTCAAATCCTAGCAACCACATGGTGGCTCATAACCATCCCGTAACAAGATCTGATACCGTCTTATGGGGTGTCTGAAGACAGCTACAGTGTACTTACATATAATAAATAAATAAATAAATAAATAAATAAATAAATAAAAACATTTTTAAAAAAGACATATACCACAAAACTCATCTTAGTTTTCTTTGTTATTAAGCAATGGAAAGTACTGCAAGACTAATATAAAAGATACTTTATAATTTTGGTGGCTTGAATGTGAATGAACACCATAGGTGGATATATTCAAATACTTGTCCCATTTGGTGCAACTCTTTGGGAAGGATTAGTAGATGCAGTCTGGTTGAAAATTAATATCTCTGAGAGTAGGCTTTGAGGTTTCAAAGTCTCATGCTAATTCCTAGTTAGCTTTCTTTGCTTGCTAAACATGTCTCAAAATGTAAACTTTCAGCTACTACTCTAATCACGAGTGTCTGCCTGACCTATGCTTCACTTGTGATGGTCCTATACTCAAACCCTCTGGAACTGTAAACCTCAATAAAAATTTTCATTTATAATTTGCTTTACTTATATCTCTTCCCAACGATTGAAAAACAAATAAGACAATGGTACATAAAATACATTAAAAAATAAAATTTCATGTTCAGATAACTGTTAATTGGTAGATAAAAGGCATAAACTCTTAACTCAAATTTTTCCTCATGTTTCTTATGAATTTTTCTGTTGGTGTATATTGAAGTTCATGTAAGTCTTAAACTTCAACATTCATAATTGAGTATATTCTTATGATTGAACTTTGACAGATAAGTCTAAGACTATTCCCATCCATGTTGTTATTAAATTTATGATAAACATTCTGGGCAATTTTGGTTTTAGTTTCAGAAAAATATTATAAAGTGAGAAAAGAAATCCTAGCCTAGTGGAGTCTGTCTGTAGAAGCAGTCTTAATAAAGTTCAGAATGGAATATTCATGTGAGCTCAAAGCCAACCTAGACTATCTAGTAAGTTAGATTAACTAGGGCTGAAGAACAGGTTTATTTCCATATCTCAATACATAGGAAAATCTCAGCTTCATAATATATAGAAAAATGAGGCAAATCAGTCATCTTTTATGTCTCATATAAAGAGTAAAAATATGTAAGGCCATGGACATAGTTGTGGAAGTGAATATAAGGTCACTAGTAAATGAAAATATTGAAATCATAAATAGCAGAGAAACACATAAATGTTCAAATGAATATGATGAAAGCTTGATTTGATTCTCACAATTAAATCTTGTGCTTGCTTTAATATTCTTTCTTGAAGAAATTAAAACCAAATTTTAATAAATATTAAAAGTTAAAATATATCTTAATCTATTTTTAGGAACAGGAAAATAGATGAGATTTAAGGCTTATGTTCATTTATTTATTGGCTTATGTGTATCTGTGTTTATATGTCAGAAGCCATGGGATGTCCCTGTCTTTCTGCTGTGTATTTTGAAAGAATGAATAGGAACGGTGATGAGAACAAAGCACAGAAAGATAGATTCAAATCATTTGTACTACATTGAGTAATAAAATGCTTATATATTTAAATACCTTAGCCTAATTATAAGTTGTAAGTTTTATTTTGTTCCTAAGAATGTCAAAATTACTAATGTTACCAATAAAGTAAATTGTTTCATAGAAGTAGTTAGTCCCATCTTACCCCTACTGCTTATCAGTCTTTACCCATCATCTGCAACAGCTGCCCATAATCAATGCATGTTGCATGTGGAAAGGATGGAAGGAACATACAAAAGTCAGAAGGTAGGCAGGGAGATAATATGAAAGGAAGTAGTGAAGAAAGACAAACAGAAAGGAGGAAGAAAAAGCAAAATTTTTAATTCTATGCACCCTACTATTTTCATTACGATTCATAAGAAAGGCTATTCTAAAAGCATTTCAGAATCCTCTATTGGAGAGAACTGTCTTCAGTTGTTTTGTTTAAAATAGGAAAATGAACAAATAAATATTTGCAGCAAGTTGCCCTATTTTTTTTTTATTTTTCAATATTTATACTAAGCCAAGCAACTTGCATAATATTCTTGAGTTCTACAGCCTACAGGTTAATGCATTTTAGCCATTCTTTTTAAGAGTCATGTCATAGTACTGCAAAGGTTCCCCACCATACACACCATTCATTATATGGAATAATATTTACATATTCTAAAGCATCCATTTTTACTTCAACATCTCAATATTTTATTTATGCTTTCAGTTGAGTGTTTCCATAAAATTGAAGGTTAATGCCATTCTACATAGGCAGCTGTTTCATCAGTCTCCTGAGCTACAATGCAATGATTTAATGGTCCCTTGCTATAACAGTAATTCATTTCTCTCATTAAGGAACATTATTTTTGAAGTACCAAGCATAATCTCTCTTTTAATAGTTAATTCTATGAAATATCCTAGGAGATAAATGCATGGTGTTATTAGAAACAGTGATTTCGATTCATTTTATCTAGTCTTTCTCCTTAACTGGGCTGCCAGTGTGTTCCACTGTGTTTTGTTTTCCCTCCCACTTCTGACTTCTTTTAAGTTGTGGTTGCCAGAAGAGACAGGTGGTGCATGAAGGTTACTTAAAACACTGCCAATTTTAGCACCGTCTCAAACATGGGTCAAATCAAGTGGAAATGGATGCCAGGGTTGGAGAAAAGTCAGAAAGTTTGAAATTGGCAAAATCTTTCTTCATTCTTTGAATGTGTTTTAACACCTTCTTCTCCATTTATGACTATAAATCAGAGAAAACTCTGAATTTTAATTAATAGATAAGTTGTGCTATTGCTATGCTAAATGATACATAACACAATACACTATCTCATTTAGTCTTCACTGGATTTATATGTAGTGGGTGAAGTGATCCATATTTCACAAATGAGGAATTTGAGGCTCTAGAGTACTGAGGTGACTTGCTGGAGATCAAATGCTGATAAAAATACAATCACAGAGCTCAAATGTCAGTGGATTAGTAGTTAGATCAGTAGTGCTTAACTGGTGACACCTGTGCTCTTCAAGAGAGATTTGATAATGTCTGGAAGGAACATAATGGATTCTCTCCACTAGGAAAGAAACATTACTGAAATCTGCTGTATAGAGATAGTGATTTTAAGAAATATCCCAGGTCACACATGACAGTCTTCTAATATTCTTCTAGTTCCAAACCCTGAAGTCAACATATTTCAACTCTAGGCTCAGGTTTTTCTCTTTTATAACACTATTTCTCCCAGGAACTTATAATGAACCTATCAAACTAATAGCATGAGTGACAATTTGTATTTGGGACATAATTTGTAGATTGTATTAATGGGAGGCCATGGTTACATGATCCACATCAGAAAGTATAAATATAGAATATTAAAAGTTTCTGTCCAGTAGTGTGAAGATAAATGATCTGAATCAAGATTCAGTATTTTGTTTACTTAAGAAGAGAATGTGTACATGCACATTGGTATGAATACACGTGTACAAACAGATTGATATAAATTGATAAAACATAACTATAGAAGTAGTATTGCTGAGTACAAGCAAGGAGTGGGTAATTAATACATGCTAACATTAATGATCTGCATATACTGGTGAAAGAGATCCTTTGATTATTTCTAATTCACAATGGGAACATTTAATCTTAAAAGCTTAACTTTGAGAAGTAAACAAATTATACTCCAGGTCTTTTATAAATCCAAGCATCTTGCTACAGAGCCTACATCCTTAAACAGCACCAAATGCTTACTCTAATGCAGGCTGCCATTGGAGTCCTAGAAAAGGGACATTTGCAAAACTATTAACTGACTCAAGCTGGGTCTCATGGTGGGGAAGACTAATTGTATTTACAAGAGAGAAAAAGTATGTAAATATGAAAATCCTACAAGATCACCATGCATCGTATGTTTGAGACATAATAACTAGAGTGAACTTTGTCTCTATCTACTATAAACCACAACTGCAGAAGGTTCAAAGAAGGTGTCATGTACTCAACAGGTGACTTTTCTACCACTCTGTTGAAAAGTTGTTGTTTTAGTGTATCATACTGTTTGTATACATGAGAGTAACTTCAATATAATTTCTATGTCTTCTTGTTTACTGACCTTGGGGCCTTTATGTGTTCTATCCATCTGTGATCCTTCAACATCACTAAGCCCAGGGCATTCAGGAAGGAGAATGTTCATATTTGAAGATAATTGATCAAAGAAGATATGCAAAATAGAGTACATGTTCTGTTTAACCATGCTGTATTCAAGGCATGCCCTTAGATCCTTTCATATTCTGCCTTCTCCAGAGGTTTGATCTGTCAAGGTCTCCCACTCACTGTATAGAGGCTGCATGAGACATGACATCATGCTGAATTTGTTACAATAAACTGAGCCCGGCATAAAGTCAAGTGAATGTGTTACATGTATATCTGTAAACATGTGTTTGCAAATAATGCATTTTCTATTTTATTCAGATGATACTTCACCCTGCCAGCAAATAAGCAGATTTACTTTCATATTTTTAGCACACTAAGTTCTTGTGCTAAAAAGATTAGTCGTTATTTTTCCTCTATTATAGTCAGTGACTTAATTAAAACATTTAAGTGTTAGGCTTATAGTGTAAAACTAAAAGTCTATTCAAAGCACTATTTAGTATTTTTGGCAGGTTTCAATCTAATACTTGTATATTATTCATGAAGGAAGAATATATACTAATATATCTTTCATGGGAATATGATGAGAAAGAGTGGTATCGTGTTTGAAATGGTTGAACAGAGGAGATATATGAGACAGAATGCATGCTTTCTGTAATTGTGCTAACAAGAAGCTAGGCTGGTATCCGTTCTCTTGGGCTCTTCATATAGCCACGCTATCTGAACCATCACAATTGTTCCCTCACTAGTAGATTTTCTGTTTTGATGCATTATCCCAGCAAGGCAAACAATTCTAACAATAGTAGCCTCTTTGTATTAAAATGACAGAAAATTGGCCTGAAGAGGTGGCTCAGAGATTACAAGCAAGGACTGCTCTTCCAGAGATTCTGAGTTCAATTCTCAGTAACCACATGGTTGGTCACAACCATTTGTAATGTATTCCGATGACCTCTTTTAGTGTGTTTGAAGACAGCTACATTGTTCTCACATACTTAAACAATTCTTTTAAAAAAGACAAAAAAATTACATAAAATAATAGAACATTAATTTATTTATTCAAATTATTCTCTTCATGCTTTACATGTCAACAAATGTATATCTTAGATATAAAGAGAAAAGTTCAAATATCTATATTGTCTATCACTTTAGGTGAAAATAGTCTGATAGAGCTTTTAAAATTTTTAGTAATTAAAAACATTTACAGTTTTAACAACCAATGTATAAACTAGCTGAGGATACATGACAATATGACAAACATGTACATTGTATTGATGGAACTTGAATACTAAAGAGGTAAGCACTCAAAAAGCAAGTAAAATAGCATTTGAAACTGCAGATTTCAGGAAGAAAAAAACAAGGTTCCCTAATGCCTGCAGTGAGAGAATATTGTGAATTGTTTTCAATGATCACAATATTTTATATGCTTCCATCAATATAGTATGTACTTGTAGAACTAACGAAGGCCAGGTGAGTTGGTCAGGTCGGTGTATAAGATGAGTTATTGATACAAAGTCTGCATCCTTTCATTCTGATCACTTTCTATATCATAATACATTTGTTTTCTAGAAAGACAGAGTGTAGCTCTATACATTTTACATTTTGTTTCAAGTATGTAGCCTTCTTTGATCAAAGCAATATATAAAGAAATGTCAGGGAGCAAACTCAAAATATACTGTTTATAAGCAATTATTTTATTGCTTTAGCTTCTCCTCTTTGTCATTTGTCATCTCTATGAGAAGGACAGGTTGCACTTAGCTGGTACTCCAAAAATAATGTGACATATATGAAACAGAGCCACCCGGCTGACAGATTAGGCATTACTTTTAAACTAAGCTGCCCAACTGTGTCTACCTGGAATTGTACCAGCTCCTATTCTGTGGATTCCAGAAGAAAGATTAATCAATGACTCCTTCCATCTCACAGACATCCAGTAAACTAAATATAGTATTTCTCTAAGATTTTATAGGTTTTTAATTTTAGTGGACAATAACTCACTGTTACAGTTGACAATATCTGCAAAACTAGGTTAAGTTAAAAAAAAAAAAAAACCTAACCCTTTAGCTTGTTTTGATGAACCAAAAATAGCAATCAACTTATAGTATCTACAGATACCAGAAAAACAAAGAGTTGCCTATGGCATCTTGAAGAACCAAGTAAAAAATAGATTTGTAAAGGGGAGTGTTTCATTAAAACATGGCAACCCAAGTACACCAATAAATGTATATGGGTTATGAAGATCTTTGTGGCCATCACAACAACAAAATTGAACAATAACAAAAGCTCAGGACGGGTTGGGGTAATTTGGGAATAAATAGTAAATAAGAGATGACTCAAGGAAGAATTTATCAGCAGACAACACTGTTTCCATCCTAGGTAATATTAGGGTTTTTCTTTAAACTATCGAAAAGGTTTTTTTTTTTTTTTCCAAGATAAAAACAACAGGGAAAAACTAAGATTTTTCACATGTAATGGTATAACATATAGATAAAAAGAATGAATAAGAAAGCATTTTATAGAAACACTTTGAAATTACTTTAAGGCCAGGAAATGTGAAAAGTCATTTAAATAGAATGACGACGAATGCTTAATTAAAGCAGTAGTGGTTTAGATGGCTCTATCACATAGAACTGAATGATAGCAAAGTTAAGAATTTTTATTTTGTACCTAAATGAATATTTGTATTTCATAAATTTAACTTAAAAAACAACAGAAGAAAACATATCCTGTTTTTGCTGAGTAGTATCTACTTATACTATTGCAAAAATAAGAAACACTATTCTTTTGGTTTTTGTTTGTTTGTTTGTTTGTTTTTGTTTGTTTTTCAAAACAGGGTTTCTCTGTGTAGTCCTGGCTGTCCTGGAACTCACTCTATAGACCAGGCTGGCCTCAAACTCAGAAATCCGCCTGCCTCTGCCTCTGGGATTAAAGGCGTGCACCACCACCACCTGGCTAAGAAACACTATTCTTATGTATACTTTCGATTGGAAAATACATAAACTAAGGTATAAAACCATACTCAGGAAGTTGGTGATACTTTTTGATTTGAAGCACAACAATTTTATATATCTGCCAATCCAAAAACAAACAAACAAAAAAAACCTTCTACTTATGCAAATTATAGAAAAGAGCGTGGAACCAATTCAAATTTATCAATCTACATAGACAGCCAGGAGACACAAGACACTAGGTTTCATTAAATGTGCTTATCTGTTTATTTATTCTGTTTGAAGCTTTTCTCAAGAAAAATTGTACCCAGAAGCTATAGATTATAAAATAAATATCTGTTAGTTTTGGATCATGCAGGTTGTTGCTGGAGCCATCACACAGTTTAGTTATTGTGTATAGAGGAATCAAGGTGGAAATGAGTTGGAAGTTTACTCAACGCTGGCTTGCATTCTTAGTGTAATAATGTTTTCAGCAAGCTATTTGGTAGGAAATTTCATCAATGGCCTTACCTAGCTGTGGATTAATGCAAGCTATAATACTGACATTCCTGGCAAGATGTACCTATTAGTGCAATAGTTGGATGACTTTTGTTCAGGAATCAACCATTTTCAGGTAGAATATGAAGCTTGCACTACAGAATCAATCTATGATTGGCACAGTAAACCTGATCGGAAATCTATGGCTAGGTATATCAAAAGCCCAACAGGGGCTTACTAATGTCATAGTTTTCTACTGATAATATTACCACACCACAAGTCAACTTTAATGTGTTTCAGAACTAATGATTTGAAAACTATCACCACACTACAAATCACCTTTAATATGCCTCTTCTGTCATTTCATTGTGGCTTTAAGTATATGAGTCCATATATATCTAAATTACTATATATTACACAGATTAAAAATGGGCTATAGTCGAGCCGGGCAGTGGTGGTGCACGCCTTTAATACCAGCACTTGGGAGGCAGAGGCAGGCGGATTTCTGAGTTTGAGGCCAGCCTGGTCTACAGAGTGAGTTCCAGGACAGCCAGGGCTACACAGAGAAACCCTGTCTCAAAAAAACAAAAAAAAAAGGGGGGGGGGGCTATTGTCTATAATGTATAGTCAATGACAAAGGATTAAGCTACTATACACCATGGTCATTATCTTGATGATAAAATTAAAAGTAATACAGTTATAGTCTCTTCTATGATCTTAAGCATTTATTTGAAGTACAAGGGCATTTTCTGTTCTCTGGAATTTCAAAAATATTGATTTTTTTTCTTTCTAAAATGTTTATTGATTTAGATATTTTGCACAGTATAAAGCATTAATGTGTGAGTTGAGCATGTCTTCACTCTAAAATACTCACATTCTTAAAAGCCACAACTGTTAAAAATATAAATTCTGAAAATAAGAAACACTAGTCACACCACAGTGTGTGACTCAAGGCTATTTCGAGTATAATAAATATCAAAGGTTCGATTTCCTTTATAGAAGTAAATAGCCATTGCAATCTAAGCAAATTATTCAAGCTTTAGAACATTCAAAATTTACTTTGAGAAGGGACAGACCAATTTTAAGTAAAAACCATTAGTTCATTAGTTTTTGTCATTTTTCCCTGTCAACTCTATTCAAATCAATGATTATATGGATCCAAGAGAGAAAAGCAGTGTTAGATAGCAGAAGACTGGACTGTCTATAAACCAAGTTTTCAAGACTTATTTCCTCCTTGTACTTTTCATATAAACATCTTAAACTCTTTATTACTAAGTGAAAAAGGCCCACATAGTTGTCTGTTGGAATGCATTGGTGTTTACCAGTATATCACCATTGCCATTATTATTTGTAGTGTTTTCTCAATCTAGAGTCATATAAAAGACTATTGTCTCACTGAGGTCAGATCAGGCAGTCTTGTGCTCTGTATGTGTTGGGAAGTCTCATATCAGCTAGTATATGCTGCCTGGTTGGTGGCTCAGTTTCTAAGAGATCTCAGGGGTCCAAGTTAGTTTAGATTGCTACTTTTCCTATGGGGGTCACCCTCCTCCTTAGCTTTTTCCAGCTTTCCCCTAATTCAACTACAGGGGATGTACCTAACTCTCAGGAGACTTGAGGCTCTAGAGAATGGGGAACCTGGAGGGGCTAGGGGTGTGAGGAGGTGGGGCCATTCTGTTGGAGACAAGGGAAGGAGAAATGGGATGTGGAACCGTGGGCTGGCAGACCAGGACACATCATTAAAACAAGACAGATGCATGGACATGATAACAAGATGAAACACACATCTGACAGAAACGTTTCCAAGTAGTAAAGGGAAGATATGGTAAACAGGAAACAGGATGGGAATGTGCCTTAAATAAGTGTGGACTGTAGAGAAATTTAGTCAAGCTACATGACTGATCGTGGAAAGGATCATATCCAAAGACTTTCTGGGTCTGTGTGATCCTGCTGGAATGCAAACACATCTGGATTACAGTATGATCTGGCTGGAATATAGACATGCTTTTAGTATAAACCTTTAATTTTAAACAATGAATATAAGGTTAGTTTGTTGAATGAAGTGGCCATGTTTGGAAGTTATGTCTAATTGAAGGGTGTACAAAGTGACAAACCACAGAAACATTTGACAGAATGAGTCAGAGATAGGATATGCTCAACACTCATGAGTACAGCCTCATGAGATGCTACTTAAGAGCAGTGCCAGGAGATAGGTGGAGTTTATTTCAGTGTGGTCAGTTGTATGTAATTACATTCTGTTGAACTTGTGCAGTTTCACACAATTTCACTCAGTTTGTGCTGTTCAGTTCTTCAAGTTCAAAGCAGTCTTTCCAAGCAGAACAATTCAGTCAAAAGCTGAAAGAAGTCAATTTGAATAAGTCAGCATGGAGATAAGTGTAAGCAGCTGACCTGACAGACCTGACGGCTGGAAGGCACCACAGGTCTGTCAGCTTGAAAAGCGGCGGAGCCACTGCCAACTCAAAGCGGCTGCCCGTTTTTTCTCACGGCACCGCTGACTAAAAGCGGCTGCCTGCTTTGAAAAGCGGCTGCCAGCTGAGAGAAAGCAGTGCCCCAGCCTCAAAGCGGCTGACGCTGACATTCGCGGTCAGCCGCTCTGAGGCACAATCCAAGATGGCGGCTACTTAGGCTTAGGTAGAACTATCAGTGCATGCGCCGTGCACTTAGGAATTTGACTCCAGCCCCTCCCAAACGGGGCATGCAAATGAGGTACAACTAGGGTACCACGAACCTGGCCAATCACCCCCTCCCGGGCGGGGCATGCTAATGAGTATGCTAATGAGTATGCTAATGAGTCATTGCAAATTGACCAATCGGACACCTCCATGTGCTTTGCCACGCCCAGGGCTGGGGGTATATAAGCAGCCCTTTCTGGGCATTCGAGTCAGTCTCTCCCAGAAATCTAAAAGAGCGCTTTCCAATAAAGGCTGTTGAGAAGGATCCGGTTTGTCATGTCTTCCTTGCTGGACAAGCAGGGCGTGACAGATAAGTTTGAGCCAGAACAGGTGAGTTGAACCAGCCAGTCAGCCAGTGTTCAAAATAACTAGAAAGGTGAGTTTATCCAGTTCAGTAAGTAAGTGAGTCTCAGAAGGTAAAACATTCAAGGCCTATGTTAGCAGATGGAGGCCAGAAGCTGAAGCCTTAATATTTGGGTTTCCACAAGATTAGATTGTATGGAATCTGGAAGCTTTCAAGTCTAAGTATAGGGATACTTAGGTAGAAACACTCTGGTATCGGTGCAAGCCATGTACTTGTAAAGCTTGGTTATGGCTCTCATCTCATCACTTCTTCTGAGGAAATAAAAGGTCATTTTCCAGGGACAAAGGGATTACATCAAAAGCACTACATCTGCTATTAGATATTTTTGCATATCAATTTTAGAAGGAAACACCTACAAAAGTCTTTTTCTATGTATTCTCTTTCTATGTATGATCCAAAGCTTTCTATGGACCATAGGGGATCCAGGTTTTTCTGGATATCTTAGATGAAAAGCCACAGAGAAACTGTTGATATAAATGTTTCTACAGTCTAGGTCAGGACATAGCAGCCATCACGTGTGAAAGTGCAGTGACTAAGGACAAATACCCCTAGAGGTTTTTAATTTTGACAGGAATCATCTCTCAATAAATACAAGTATAGAGGCCATTCCAGACTCATCACAATGACTAAGAACATCCACAGTATTTATTCTCTACTTCTTTTGAATGTTATATCTTAAAAAACCCTAGTTTTCATATAATCTAAGACTATATAGCAAAACCATAAGGAAGATGATGAATAGTGTTATATTTAATATTTGTTTTGTGAGACATAAATGAAAACATATTACATTGAATTTTACATAATTGAGTTACTTTTAGATTTTGATAATTTGGGGATGGTTACAATGGTGGAATACTTATAAGGAGGGCAAGTTGGCTATGTTAACTGACATAGTTTCTGCCTTTAAAATAAAAGTCCATACTTTCTTACAAATGATAACCTGGCCCTCTCCCTAATTCTATAAGCAGTTGCCATTACATTGAGACTAGTTAGGTAAATTAGCAAAAGTGTTAAATTTATCTGGGCGCTTTACAGTTTTAAGAAAAATTTCAAAGTTAGCATTAATTCACTGTCAGTAAGCCCAATATGAACTCTGTTAACTGTGTAAGTAAGGAGATTGTGAGTCCTGTTACAGCCTTTCTTGTATTCTCTCCTTCCTGAACATATTTGAAACCACTTTCCTGTCTTCTTTTTAAAGGTACCTATATCTATTCAGCATATAAATAGCTTATTGTTTTCTATGGAAAATGGCACAATTTAGTTTTAATAATCTGTGAAACTTAAGTAAGTTTCAGGTATGTTTCAAGATTCAGTTTCCTGGCTTTTTAAATTAGGGAAACAGTACATATTGCATTAGATTACTGTGAGCATGGGGCAGATGACACAGAAGGTGCAGCTGATGACATGTAGACCCGCAGACATATTCTTTCTCTTGACATGCACTTTCTTACATTTCTTTTGTTTATTTTTGAAAAGATAAGTTAGGTTTGGAGAGTTCTGTCTATGCAATTCTAATTGTATGACTTGTGCATATTCACAATAATTCTAAAGATTGGCATTGTATGATATTATCTTTGCACTAAAGAATGATAATTACTGCCATGGTTATCATCACCCTCCTTATTGTTAATGTCAATGTCAAAGTCATCATTACCATTATTTGTTGAGAACAGAAGCCTTGAAGATCCCACAATTCCCCCAGGAGCTCTATGTAAAATGTATATGCATTATATTTTTGGCATGCATTCATCTCTTTAGTGGGTCATTGGTTCTCATTCTTTTTAAACACTCAATTTCCATCACTGAAAAAGACACTAGAGAAGCATCTGCAGTCGTCTACTGTGGCCCCCTGAACATAGACACACATGTTAAAGTGAACTTTTCTTTTCCACTGTGTGTTCTTTTATATATAAGTCATAGCTGTAAGAATACAGCCTGCTCCTTTAGAAAGTCAACCACTTTAGGGAGACATGGTACACAACCTGGAGGGATTATGCCACCCCTAATTGCAGCTTCCTCTGGAAAAACTAGTTAAGAAACAATCTCTGTTGTGTGCCTGGACAGTTTTTAATTTCTAATATATGGGCCTCCAGGAACATTTGCATATATCTTATGTTAACTAAATTATTTTGTGTAAAATCTTCTACATTCCCTAAAAGTTTATAAACACTACATCTCCATAGTTCTGAGAATTTTCTACTAAGGTACTTTTCTGTCTCATTTTCCTTTTCATGGAAGCTGTCTTTCTCTTTCCTTCTCTGTTATCCCCACTCCTCTAGGTTTCTACACCACTCCAGATGCCACACAAATTCAATATAATCTTCTAGTGTTTTCTCCCTCTAACAACATCACTGTCTCATCCCTCCTGTTTCCACCCCAGTCCACCACATAATCAATTTTATTTTCTCATCCCTGGGAGATCCATATGAACTCCATAGAGACGTTCTGTTTACTTAGCTTGTCTGGGTCTGTGGATAGTAGCATGATTATCCTTTACTTAACAGTAAATGTCTACTTACAAATGATAATACACCATATTTTTCTTTCTGAGTATAGGATATCTCACTCAGAATGAGTTTTTTCTAGTTACTTCCATTTGTCTCAAAATTTCATGATGTGATTTTTAAGAGCTGAGCAATATTGCATTATGTAAATGTATCACATTTTTTATCCATTCTAGGTTGTTCCTAGTTTCTGGATATTATGAATAAAACTGCTATGAACATAGATGAGCAAATGTCCTTGTGGAAAGATGGAGTGTCCTTTGTGTATATGCCCAAAAGTGGTATAGCTGGGTCTTGAGGTACATCATTTTCCAATTTTCTATGGAACCACCATATTAATTTCCATAGGGGCTATATAAGTTGGCATTCACAGCAGCAATAGAGGAGTTGTCGCCTTACATCACATCCTTACCAGCATGAGCTGTCATGGGTGATTTTTTTTATCTTAGCCATTTTGACATATGTAAAATGTAATCACAGAGTCATTTCGATTTAAATTTCTTTAATGGCTAAAAATGTTGAACATTTCTCCAAGTGTTTCTCAGACATTTGAGATTCCTCTGTTGAGAATTCGGTTTATATCTGCACTCTATTTTTTACTGGATTATTTGGTTTATTATGTCTAATTTCTTGATTTCTTCATATACTTTGGATTTTAGCCCTCTGTCAGATGTGAATTTTGTGAAAGTTTTTCCATTCTGCAGGCTGTAATTTTTTTCCTATTGTCCTCCTGTTTTATAAAAAGATTTTCAGTTGTATGAGATTCCATTTGTTAATTGCTATTCATGTTCTGTTCAATAAGTTGACTGTCATGTCAATGTGTTAAAGACTATTCCCTACTTTCTCCTCCATTAGGTTCAGTGTATTTTTTATGTTGAAGTCTTACATGCACTTGTCTTGAGTTTCTTGAGTTTTGTACAGGGTGATAGACATGGATCTATTTGAATTTTTCATAGGCCTACATCATTTATCGAAGATGTTTTCTTTTTTTTCCTATTGTGTTTCTGGCTTCTTTATAAATAATAAAAAAAGTTGAGTATTGTCATTTCAAAGTTTGTAAAGAATTTTGTTAGAATTTTGATGAATATTTCCTTGAATATTGGTAGAATGCTTATTTTTACTATGTAGTTTCTTCCTATCTACAAGCATGAGAGATCTTTTCATCTTTTGATAACTTCTTCAATTTCTTTCTTCAAAGACTTGAAGTCTTTGTTTTATAAGTTATTCACTTCCTTGGTTAGAATTACCCCACTATATTTTATACTATTTGTGGCTATTGTGAATGTCGTTCTTCCCCTGAGTCCTATGTAAGAAGCATGGTTTTATTAAGATTGATTGCCACTCTGTGCTACAAGTGGGAGAACTTACAAGCACTGCAGAACACATCTTCAAGTATTGACATGTCATTATTTACACTTGGTTGCTTTCCCATCCAGTGATATTCCTTTAGATTTTCCTTATAATATCATTAGTAGTTTCCCCTAGTTAGTACAATTGCCTCCTTTTCCCATTTATTAAATTGTCATCTTCTTAATATCTATCTTTAAATTATTTTTAAACTTGCTTCCTTTGTTTTTTTTCTTCCCTCTGGTTGTTTCCTACATTTAAGTTATCACGATCTGTATTTATTTTGCTTGCTTCTTACTTATTTATGTATTTATGTAATCAATTATGATTTTGTCCTAAATTAGGACCAGTGTTTCATAAGGACAGAAAAGATTTGTCGAAGTTACTGTTTGAAGTCGTAGCCTGAAAAAAAAAAAAAAACTCAGAAATATGTGATTTTGTGAGAGACAATTCTCCAAAGCATATTTGAGAAAGTTCAGTTAGGGACATAAGAAAGAAAGAAAAGCTAATTTATGCTTCTGTTATAATGTTAAATTTTTTAATTGACATGCTTCCAAATGATTTATTAAGGGTCAACTCCTCTAAGCTAATTTTGACAGACAATGGAGAAAGTACACACTGTTCTAACAGGGCAAGGGTATTGTATAAAATCATACAGAAATAATCAAAGGCATATTAAAAAATCAAGTAGACGCCACTCAAAATATAGTTTTTCACAGAGAAAAATGACTTAATTTTTTTACGAATGGTAGTGCAAATTCACTTATGATAATCATTTTATGTTGGGGGCCGACTTTTAGCAGAAAGTGGCTATCAGCTTTGCAGCCATCTTGAGCCATATACCCTGACATGAGACTTGGATTACAATAGCTTACAACAACTGAGCACACTCCAATAATCTTGGTTTAGATACCTTGAGATTAAAGGTGGATGAGATTAAAGGTGTGCGAGATTAAAGGTGTGTGACTTAAGAGTATGACTTAGAAATATAGAGATCAGAGTTAGAGACAAGACCTAAGGGCATGATTAAAGGTGTAACTTAGAGGCGTGGCTTAGAAGTGAGACATATAAAAGGCAGAGACAGAACAGATCAGAATCAGACTATAGAGAGAAAATCAGACACATCAGACATTAGGTAGAGTCTGCCCTCACCCTCGCTCTTGCTGAACCCCAACCCGCAGACCAGAGCGGGAGCTTGGGCTGGGATACAGTGGCCGCCCAAACGTGAGTTGGCCCGGGCCTCAACATTTTGCCTGGGCTGCGACGTTTTTGGCTGCCCCAACGTGGGGCTAGTGTGGACCCCAACATTATTTTGGCAGCCCCAATGTGGGGCTAGAGTGGACCCCAACATTATTTTGGCCACCCCAACATGGGGCTAGTGCAGTTCCCAACATTAATTTTAAATACACAATATCTGTAATGATGGTTCTTTGCCCTGAAAATAGCTTGTTTATATTAGTAATACTATAAACATTGCATTATGGGACTTATTGGAATGCAGTGGAAAAGTTAGGTGAAAGCTGATAGGCAATTATGACACCACTTCTATGTTTCTCATAAGGAACACAGTTCCCTGAGTTCACTAGTAGATATTTGAGATATGTGCAAATGTACTATTTTTATATTTTTATGTGATTTCTATCAACTAAATGTTTATTTATGTATGCATCCATATTAGAGATCAGTACATATTGCTTTAAGAGTTAGATAGTAGTATATTCCTCCCAATGATATATATGCTCTGTCCCCGCACTAGAAAAGAGTGAAGAGAATAAATGACAGTAGGGCACCCTTCCCATAGATACATCTACAAAGCAACCACTACATCTATGGCTCATGAAACATCATGGAAGAAGGAGCAGAAAAATTGTAAAATCTTGAAGATCATGGCTTCTGCTGCGAGATAGTGCCTTATATAGATGACAAGAAAACTGCACCCATGAATTCTCAACAGTACTGTGGCATTAACAAGACCAAAACAATGACTAAGCGGCTGACATGCAAAGGTGGACTGGATAAAAATCTCACATGGCTCCACCCTACCCTTAGATGAAGAACTAATATTATATATATTACATAATAAGTTAATATAATACTTATACACACACACTCATGTACACAAGAACAGGTCATGAATTTGAGAGAGATTAGGGGACATAGGAAGCACTGGAAAGGAGAGGAAAGGTAGAAATAAAAGTGCAGTATTTATAAATGAATGACCCCAAAATTTATATAGAAATATATTTTTTGCTCAAAACATCATATTTACAAAGTAGTTAGAGATTTTTTGAACTGATTGATAATTTAGTATTTCTTTAGCATAAAAATTAATGATAATTAGACCCAGAATTTAATATATGTTCCTTTTATTTCTTAATATATCTACGATATGGGAAACTAATTCACAGATCAATATAAGCATGCTAGGAATGGTGACTTTATATTAGACCTTTCCCATTGAGGCAATTTATCATGGACAAATTCTCAACACTCCTGAATTGCCTGATGGGGAGATGTACAATTTTTAGACTCTGATAAAGTCCAAAGTTTAACAATAGAAGTCCTTCACTGCAAACAGTCTCTCTACATGGAAGTGTCTTGTGCTGTCATTGGCTGAGATAATCAGGAATAGGGGGTCAGTTGCATCTCTTAGACATGTGATTTTCTGGGGTATTTAAAGTGCTTGTGGGGAGAACCTAGATGCAAATAAAAATATTATTCTAGAAAAGGTTATCATTCTAATAATTTCAAAAAGATCTTGGCTAAATACTGTCTCACTGTTTATGGAAAGTAGAGCTTATAAGTGATGATCATGGATAATTATCAGAGATTTGTAAATAAAATACTATTTTGGTCTAATTTTTTCTTGACTGATTAAAGTAAAAAAAAAAAAGAAAATAGAAATAAATTTAACTTGTTAAGTTAAATATCACCAGTTTATGAAAAGTTGGAAAGGACTCAGGGTATGTACACTATATAAAATGAGACAGACAGTTCTGGAGAAAAGGTAAAAGGCATGTGTAGACCATAACTCCATGGACAGATTATTAGGTTTTAATCATCCATCTTAACTTAGGGTAGAAATAGTGATAGCATTGTATCAGAAGAAGATATAGGGAAAAGGAGACAAAGGAAATGAGACACAATGAGAAGGAGATCTGCTGAACTCAGGACTACAGAACAGAGCAGCAGAAATGTCCAGCACTGTATTTTAAGAACATAGTAAAATGACCCTAAAGGCAACTGACAAATCCTTACACATACTATTCTCTTCACGGAGGTATAGAACAAAAACTTTTCCTGTTTTAATTAATCAGAAGTAAGATCAACTCAGTGATCCGAGAAGTAGATAAAGCTGGACAAAGGGGCAGACATGGTGTTGAGGGCCATGAGGAGACACTGCTACCACAGGAGACTAGGAGGACAGAATACAGACGTTCAGAGGTTTAACCCTAAGCCTTAAAAGCAAAGACAATGTTCCCTCATCAATTCTTGATTTCCGTGTTTCTCCATACTTACATTTTGAACTCACCATCTCCTAATGTGACTATGTTTGGACCTTTAATATGTGCATAAACAAAAATGATATTATAAAATTTGGGCCTAAATCAAATATGAATGACACTTTATAACAAAAGGAAAATAGAGACACATTTTTTGTCTCCTTTAGACACTCATACCACACCAAATACATGCATACACACACAAATACACACACATTGGGAGAGAATAGGAAAGAGGGGGAGGGGAGGGGAGGGGAGGGGAGGGGAGGGGAGGGGAGGGGAGGGGAGGGGAGGGGAGAGGAGAGGAGAGGAGAGGAGAGGAGAGGAGAGGAGAGGAGAGGAGAGGGGAACTGGGAAGGGGGGAGAGACAGACAGAGAAACAGAGAGACAGAGAGACACACAAAGATAATGGCATTAGAAGCCAGACTGTTTTTTTTTTTTTTTTTTTTTTTTTTTTTTTTTAACCAATTATGCTTACATTTTTATCCTGGTCTTAGGAGCTTGGAAAATATGTTTGTTTAAACCACATGGAATGGCAGTCTGATGAGGAGGCTGATAGAAAGGGTAATTACTAGGAAGCAGAAAAATAAAAACAGGTAATGAAATCCTTCTAAAATTAGGTATCATTTTGCAAAACAAGAAAGGCTAGACTCCACTATGAACCTAAGCAAAATAGTTCACTAGACAATCATTAAGCTGCATGTAGCAGAAGTTTTAAGTGTTAAGCTAACAACCCTGGCTTTCTGTCATCCTCTTTTATTTTTGCTTTATTCTGGCTATAACAGACACCCTACCCAAGTGATATTGCATTATGAAAGAATTGAGAAGTTGAAAATATTTGTTTTTTGTTTCCTCATGCTAGCCATTATTAAGAGACTATACAACAAGGAAACACTTGCATAGAGGTGTTTCAATTACTAGGAGAAAAAGAAGAAAATGAAGACCTGAGAGGAATAATATTTGTCTGGAACAGGCTTTCTATGTATCATAGACCCTTCATATGGTATTTTTCTTGGTAAAGCAATTATTTTCTATGTTCCAGCTTAAGCTAATGCCATTAAAGAGCTAAAATTTAATTATTTTGAATAGAATATAATAGACAAGTGTAACCTAGGCCATTATTGAGTTCTCATTAAATTTTCTCAACTAAACATAATTATCTACTTTGATTAAGAAAAATAATCTGATTTAGGGCAGTTGCTTGCCAGATACAAAAAAAAAAAGTGTCCATTGAACAGATTGACAGATGTGGGAAGCTTGTCATGCTCGAGGCAGTCAAGAACTTTATAATCACTCATCAAAGAAAGGTTCTATAAGACATCCAAGTTTTTTACAGGTCTTTCTTCATAACAAGATGCTTAATGATCTACCATAAACCTGATGTGTTCAATCTTGACACTAACTGGGTGCTAGTAAGAAGCAATCTGTGATAGCTGTCATGACTTGCGACAGCACACTGGTCATTTATGCTATAGTCATGTTGTCTAGTGGAGAAATTACCTTAATGTAAAACCGAGCTATTAACTTGTAGTCTGGTCATCAAGGCCTATCTGACCAATGATCCAGATATGTAGAAGATGCTTACAATAAACTGGAGAACATTGGACTTCCAATTCTACTCACTATCCAGGTGAAGTCTTTCTAAAAGGGACTTAACTTGAAACCATGTGTGTAGAAACTCCACACTTACAAACTACCTCACCATATAGCATATTATGGGTCTTACTTGGAACCAAGGTTTTAAATTCTTCCTGTATTTTTCCTTTTAATATTTGTTTGTCCATCCTCAGGCTGGTACTTAAATGTAAGTAATTACAATGTGTGTGTGTGTGTGTGTGTGTGTGTGTGTGTGTGTGTGTGTGTATGTATGTGTGTTTGTGAGTGTGTGTGTGCATGTGTGCATGTGTGCATGCATACACAGGCACATGTGTATAGCCCTATGGTATTTATTATATTCACAGTGTTGTACAATCAATACTTTATTTTAATTCTAAATATATTTCATCAGCCCAAAGTAAACCTTATATTAACTATTAGACAACCAATGTCTTGACCCCTTTTCCATCTCATTAAATCTCTTTCTATCTTTATGTATATATCATTCTGATTTCCTGTCATAGATGTTTTTCATTGGTTTATTTTTTCCTAAGGATAATTATAATAATTTGATAAAATTGTGAATGCTGAAAAATGTAGAATCAGAACTTACTACTCAGTACAAAATGGTTTAAAATTTTATGTTTTACAGTAAATTAATATTAATTAATATTAAATAAATTAATATTAATTGATAAAAACAAATAAATTATAATTAACATTATTATTTTACAGTTTCTTAACCAATCATTAATAAGGTATTCCCAGGAAAATAGTTATAATAAAATCCCAATGTGATTACACTGTATGTGTTTGTGTGTGTGCATATTGCTCTGTATGTGCACATATGTGTCTGTTTCTCTGTGTATACACATATGTGCATCTGTGTGTGTGTGTGTGTGTGTGCATTCACTTTGTGTCTTCAGGGGAGCTAATTGTATGTAGAAATTGGGTTAAAAATTTTTCTTACATGTGGGAAGGTACCTCTCTTTTAGTTCTGTCTGACGAACAGTCAACATGGAACAACTAGAAAGTTTCTCCTCTCAGAAAAATCTATCAGACCAACTAGCTGAAGGTGGCAGTACACACCTCATGACACAGCTACTTTGAAAACTGAAGAAAGAGAATCATTTATGCCAATAATTTTAAGGCTAATCTGGGCAGTAAAATCATATTCTGTCAAAAAATAAGAAAGATAGAGAGAGAAAGGATAAGGAAGGGGGAAGGAAGAGGAGGATATTCATTAAAATACTCCTTACACTTAGAATGTAGAAGCAGTTCAAAGGTCTGTCAGCTGATGCTACAGCTCTCAAAGTATTTCTGCCTCTGTCTTGTGATGTTCCCTGAATAAGGTTTAAAAGGAACAAAAGGACATGCTAATGTGGAAAGGGAAGTGCCACAGAATCACAACACTAGGCAAAGAACTAAAGACAACTAAAAAATGCTGACAGTGGGATATATAAAGTGTGTGTTTGTGTGTGTGTGTGTATTATTTATTCTCTCATATATATTTTTTAAATTTTTTATTAATCATTCCATTTGTTTACATCTCAAATGATATCCCACTTCCTGGTTACCCCCTCTACCCACTCCCCATCCCATGATATCCCACTTCCTGGTTACCCTTCCGCCATCCCACATCCCACATCTGCCCTCTCCCCTCCCTTTTGCCTGTATGAGAGTGCTCTCCTACCCACCCATACTCTCCCACTTCACTGTTCCAGCATCCCCCTAATCTGGTGCATTGAACCTCCATGGGACCAAGGGCCATCTTCTGCTACATATGTATCTGGAGCCAAAGATCCCTTTTGGTACACTCCTTGGTTGGTGGTCTAGTCTCTGGGAGAACTGGGTGGTCAGGCCAACCTATGTTGTTCTTCCAAAAGGGTGGCAATCCCCCTCCACTTCTCCAGTCTTTCTGCCAGCTCCCCCACCAAGTTCAGCCTGATGGTTGGCTCCAAGCATCCACCTCTGCTTTGGTCAGTTGCTGGCTGGACCGCCTCAGGAACTGCCTCACTTGGTTCCTGTCCTCAACTGCCTCTTGTTCATGGCAACAGTGCTGGGTTTGGTGTCTGCAGACAAGATGTGTCCTCAGGTGGAGCCATTCCCCAGTTGGCTCTTTCTTCACTCTCTGTTCCATTTTTGTCCATGTTCTTCCTTTGGACAGAAACATTTCTGGGTTAAAAGAACTTTGAGATGGGTAGGTGGCTCCATCTCTCAACCAGGGTTGTGCCTATCTACTGGAGTTGGTTTCTACAGGTTCTATCTCTCCCTTCTCTGTGCATTGTAGCTAAAGCCAATCTAATGGGTTCTGCGAGCCTTTCATTTCGCTGGTGTCTGGGACCCACCAGTAGCAATCTGCAGTTCCTCATTTCCTCTGCTACCTATTTTTATTCGATTTCCTGACCCTCTATCTCTCTCAATTATCCTCCAGATTCTGATACTTCCACCCTTATTTCCTCCTCCTCCTTTCTTCTTCTCTTCCCCCCTCTCCTTCCATTTCCCACAATCATCCTGTTTCGCCCTCAGTGTAGGGCTGAAGCATCCACTCCCTGATCTTCCTTCCTTCTATGCTCCACATGGTCTGTAGGTTGTATCAAATGTATTGTGACCTTTTGGGTTAGTATACACTTGTTAGTGAGTACATACCATGTGAGTTCTTTTGTGTCTGTGTTATCTCAGTCAGGATGACATTTTCTAGTTTCATCCATTTGCCTGCAAATTTCATGAAGTCATTGTTTTTAATCGCTGTGTAGTACTTCATTGTGCACCCTCAGGTCCCTTTCTGTTCTCTCCAGCTAGGCTCTCTGCTCCACCTCTCCTCTCCTCCAGATCCACTCCTCCCCATTTCCTTTCTTAAAAAGGCAGGTCTCCCAGGAAAATCAACAAAACATGGCATACTAAGTTGCAATAAAATTTGGCACATTCCCTTATATTAAGGCTGTAAAAAGTGACCCAGTAGGAGGAAAATGGTCCCAAGAGCAGACAAAAGAATAAGAGGCAGCATCAGCTTCTACTGTTAGACCTTGGATACCAAGCTATCACAACCATAACATACAGGCCTAGGACCTAGGTCAAACACATGCAGGTTCTTCAGTTTCTCAGTTTAGTCTCTGTGAGTCTCTATGAGTCATGTTTAGTTGAATCTGTGGTTTTGTTTGTTTGTTTGTTTGTTTGTTTTTCTTTTGTCTTTGACCTTCATGTCTCCTACAGTCTTTCTTCCTTCCCTTCCACAGGATTCTCTGAGCTTCACCTACATTTAGCTTTGAGTCTCTGCATCTGTTTCTATCATTTGCTGGATGAAGCTTCTCTGATAAAGATTATACTAGACTGCAATCTACAAGATATTATCCTTAGGAGTCAGTTCAGCTGTTTATTTTTCAGGTAATGTTAGGATCTATCTATTCAGCCTCTGGATCCCAACTCTTCAAGCAGTGTCAGGCATGGGCCAGGTCACTCTTATAGAAAGGATATCAAGCCAGGACCTGTCAGTGCTTTGTCACTCCAATTTCTGTGCCACCTATACCCCAGAGCATTTTTCAGACAAAGCAAATTGTAGATTGAAGATTTGTTGCTGGGCTAGTGGCCTAGTCCCTGTTCTGGAAGTCTTGCCTGGTAACAGGAGATGGCCAGTTCAGGATTCATATTCCCTATTATTAGGAGTCTTATCTAGGAATATTCTTGTAGATTTCTGGGAGTTTCATCCCCAAATGCCTTCGCCCCAATTCCAGTTTTCTCTTCTAGAATTCCCTCCCTCCATATTTCTCTCCTCTTGTTCACATCCTCATCTCCCCCAGCCCATCTGTGAAATCTATTCTATTTTTCCCTTCTCATGAAAATGCATGCATCCTGTGTTGAGCCCTCCTTGTTACTTAGCCTCTCTAGGTCTTTGGGTTATACCATGATTATCTTTTATTTCACAGCTAATGTCCACCTATAAGTGAGTACAGACTATGTTTGACTTTGTAAGTATAGATTACATCCCTCAGGATATTTTTTTCTAGTTCATTCCATTTGCCTGCAAATTTCATGATGTTATATTTTTAACAACTGAGTAATATTCATTATGTAAACGTACCACATTTTTTATCCATTCAAGAAGAATAGAACATAAATTTGAGAAATTAGGTAGGTACACAGAAGTCAGAGGGAAGAAAAGAAAGAGAAAAAAGGTTTAATTATATTTTAGTTAAAAACATTAAAACAAATAGCATGATTTGTGGAATCATAAAATAAATAAATAAATAAACAAATAAATATGTGTATAGTGACAGAGTTAAAATGGAGTTATTAAGAATGATGAAGGAAAGGAAGAGTCACCTGTCAGAACTTGCATGAATCCAGGTTTATAAAATGATCATGAAGACTATAGTAATGAATTGTCTCATTATGGGTTTGAATCCACATGAGAAGGCCTTAACTTTTCTTTGTTTGAAAATAGAAGATTGTTGGAACCTGGTCCTGCAGGTTGTAGGTGGGTTGTCAAGCGGTACAGCTCTTTGTTTAGCCGGGGAATGCGGCTAGGTAGCAGAAGAGCCTAGCAGGCTCTGAAGTGTTACAGCTCTTAAGCCGGGAAGTGCCGGCTAGGTAGGCTAGGTAGCCGGGAGCCCAGCGGGCTCTAAAGGGTTACAGCTCTTAAGCCGGGAAGTGCCGGCCAGGTAGCGGAGAAGGGCTGCGGCGGGTCAACTACGAAAGGAAGTTCTCAGACACCTGGATGGTTCTTGTGTGTGCTTTACTTCTCAATTAAGCTCAATATATACAGTTTGGGGTGGGTGAAGGTTTTAGCAGCAGGTAACCTCATTGGCTTAGTCTGAGGTTTTGGGGATGCCTCATATGCATGTGAGGAGAGCCTGGGGCACCATTCCTACATGACCTGATGGTCGTAGACCTCTCAACCTCTGTGAGGGAGGGGCTGTGAAGCGGTAAAGGGCGGAAGCTGAGAGCGCCAGGGGGCCAGGAACAGAGCCAAATAGTCTACTGTCCCTCAAAGGGTCTCTGGGGTTTGAAGCTCGTTCAACCAGACACCTGGTTGTCTCTCAGCTCAGTGCCCTACAGAAGACAATGGGTAATTATGTGATATCATTGTCATATCAATTTAATTAATTAGACTTTTTCTCAATCTCCATACTATACCAATCTGCTGTATACTTTAAATACACACAATGAATACAAAACATGTTAGTTATAACTCGGCCCTTTTTCCATAAAAGTAAGACAACTATTCTTTATACTTTGTAAAATTATAAACAACTCCAAGTAAGATGCCAATTGAAATATGTATGTATAAATAAATCTATACACTTTAAATATACTTTATTTAATGAGTGCATTTGAAACTCAGGAAATGGTTAGACACTTCATGGCAATCTGTCTATTTAGCTACATTGATGGATAGAAAACAAACTTTGCAACACGTGTCTATCAACTTAGCTTTATATGTTCATTAACTTAGCAGTATGCATCTGTTTATTCTTACTCATTAAATAAACAATTCATTATAAATAGTTCAGTATATTTTATGCAGGAAAATAATTAATTAACAATGGATGGATGACAATAGAGGCATAGGGACACAGGATCACAGGACCACAGTGGCAATGCCAGGCACTCTCTCTGGATTCTAAGATTCTGGGGCCTGCTCCTACAAGAATTTAACAAACTGGAGATGAAAATAGCTCAACTGGGACAGCAATAGTATCAAATTATATGCATTCAGCTTCTCTGTTGCTCCTTTGGGAGTTAAACCTTTGGGGAATTTATGATGCTCTAGAGCTTCAGGTGCCTTGCTCAGTATATTTTACCATTCAGCACATGGCTGAAAATTAATTTCACTATTTTACTATTAGATTCCATAAGAAAAAAACATTCTTTCCACGACTCTGCTCAGAATCCTGTCATTAGACTGCTGAGAGGATTTGTATGATGGGCAAAATTGCCAAATGGGCAAACCATTGCTGCGTCTGGCAAGCAAGCTCACTGCTGTAGAAACTGTTCAGTGCTGTAGCTCACTCTTATATTGCTTCAGGTGTACTTACTGCAATGTGGAGGAATGGGCCAAATATCTGGGCAGATGAGCTGCCACATAGATCTCTCTTCTGGAAAAAAAAAAAGAAACTATGAACATGCTACAATGTGTTCACTACTAAGAAAGGAGGCTTGTATTCTGTTGGTGAAAGAAGTGTCCAAATCCTTAGTCATTAGGGAAATGTAAATCAAAATAAATCAAAACACTGAGATTCCATCTTACTACCATTAGAATGACTAAGATAAAAAAAAAAACTCAAAAAATAGCACATGCTGGTGAGAATGTAGGACAAGGGGAACACATCTTTATTGATAGTGGGAATCCAAACTTATACAACCACTGTGGAAATCAACTTGGCTGTTTCTCCAAAAATTGAGAATATTCTACCTCCAGACCCAGCTATGCCACTCTTGGGCATATACCCAAAAGATACTCCAACACCCTAAAAAGAAACTTGCTCAGCTATTTTCATAGCAGCTTTATTCATAATATCAAGAAACTGGAAACAACTTAGATGTCCTTCAACAGAATGAAAAAAGAAAAGGTGGTACATCTACACAATGAAATACTATTCAGCTATTACAAACAAAGACATAATGAATTTTTCAGGCAAATGGACAGAAGTTGAAAATATCCTGAATGAGGTAACCCAGTCCCAAAAGGACATGCATGGTATGTACTGACTTATAAGTGGATATTAGCCATAAAACACAGATACCATGCTACACTACACAGATTCAAAGCAGGTAAGAAAGAAGGAAGGCCCGAATGAGGAATCTTGAATCTCACTTAGAAAGGGGACTGAAATAGTCCTAATATGCAGACGATGGGAGAGAACTAGGAGAGAACTGGGAGGGAGGGGATAGGGAAGGGAATGGGAGCTTCAGGATCAGGTGTTGGGAAGGACAGGAAAGATGGCTAGATGGCAGTGAAAATGAATGAAAATCCTCAATTGAGTGGGGTAAGGAGATGGAGAACATCTCCTAGATGAGGCAGAGACCTGGAATAAAAGAGGCATCCAAGAATCATTTGAGGCTAACTTTAGCTGTGACTTGGAACACTGGGGTTATAAAACCCAAAAAGGCCACCTCCTATAGCCAGGCAGGAACTTCAGTGGAGTGTTGGAGAAACCAACCTACCCACAAAACTTTCAAACCAAAATTTATTTTGTCTTCAAGAAATGCAGACACAGGGTATAGAGCAGAGACTGAGGGAATGGCCAACCAATAACAGGTCCAACTCGAGACCCATGGGCAAGCACCAATTCCTGGCACTATTAATGATACTCTGTTGTCTTTTTATACGGGAGCATGTTGTCCTCTGAGAGGCTCCACTCAGCAGCTGACTTACACAGATGCAGACACCCACCCACAGTATATTCTAATGGAAGAATAGGTGAAAGGATTGCAGGCACAGAAGGGGATAGGAACTCTAAAGGAAGACCTACCAAGTCAACTGACCTGTACCCTTGGGGCTATCAGAGTTTGAACCACCAACCAAAGAACATATACAGGCTGGACCTAGGCCTTCCTGATCATATGTAGCAGATGTGCAGCTTGTTCTTCAAGTGATTCCTTAACAACTAAAAACAAGGGCTTCCTCCAAAGCTGTTATTTGTCTATGAGATATGTTCCTCTATCTGGGCTATCTTGTCTGGTCTCACTGGGACAGGAAGTGCCAGGGTGAATACCCAAGGAGACCCCCCACAATCTCAGATGAGAAGAGGAGGGGGTGGTTAAAGAAGGTTTGTGGAAGGGGGTGACCAGGAGGGGGCAGTAAGTAGGATGTAAAGTGAATAAGTAAAAGTATAAATTTTAAAATATAACAGAATGAGGAATCCTTTCCCTTCTACTGTGAATTTTAGTACCATTAGCTTAACAGAATCTAGAATTAAATAGTATAAACATTTTATCTTTTCTTTAAAGAATTTTCTAGGATTGGCTAAATGAGTTATCACTCATTTAATGAGTAACCCACTCTAAAGATGTCCACACCATTTCATGGACTTGGGTCCTAAACTAAACAGAAGAAAGTGAGTTGAGCCCCTTATTTTTATTTCCTTCCTAATGGTAAACACAAGGAGACCGGCTCCTTCCTCCTCCTGTCTCCATGCCATCTCAACCATGATAGATTTCACCACTGAAATAAAAGTTAAAGTAAACTCTTACTTCCTTAATATTTTTTTATTTTCTATTCAGTTTGTTGCAATGATGAAAAATATCACTCATGACTCATACCATCACTCTCTGGTTTTATTTGGCAGATTGCTTACGGCATAGGAAATGATGGTGGCCCATGAAACAAAATTAATTTCTATGCTACACTGAGACCCATGATTTAATGTCACCTCATTATCTGTCAAAAAGAGTCCAGAAAGCTGAGGGAAGAAGATGTCTAAGTTAGTAAAGTGTGCAGGCACTACAGCTTAAGTTCAGATCCACATAAAACCCGACTTGCCAACAGATTTTTAACTTATTGCTAGGTTGGAGAGGAAGAGACAGGTTAAGTCTTAGAGCTCATTGGCTAGACTTTCTGGATAATAACTTTAGGCCAATTAAGAAACCTTGTCTCAAAAAACAATGTGAAAAGCAAATAAAGAAAGATGCCAGAAATTCACCTCTAGTGGGTAAATGAGCACTCACACACCCACATGAATACACACACACACACACACCACGCGCACACACATCCACGTCGTTCCTCCCCAAGTTCACCTCACCCCCCTCCAACACACATTAAAAGATAGTAAAAAGTATCAATTAACTAATATAAATTAAACTGGCTTTATAAATATTCACACAAATGAAGATTGGTTTACTTTGAGAATGCTAATACATTTAAGAACTATAAATTCAAATACAGTTAATAAAAACACTAGCATTAAGCATTCTTATGTAATAAAGGAATAGGACTCATGAAGATTTCTTCCATAAGAAAAGTCAACTGGTTCTGAATATTAGTAGTACAGGTTTTGTAAACATGTGGGTACCCTCAATCTCAATCTGAAAGAAGAAAGTGTAGCTTCACCTTAAATTTAAACTGAGCTGAAGCTCAACAAAATAGAAAAACCATAGGCAAATTACCCATTTCCTTTCTCATTGAATTTTGTATCATTGTAATCATGGTGCTGGCAACAGAGGAGACCTTTAATCTCCAACAAAAATAGCTAACAAAATATTAACAGGCCAAATTTTTAACCTACCCTTTGCTTTTATTTCTCAAGAGTCTATACATGTGGGGAAAACTACATTGGTTAAATGTTTTTAAGTGCCAATTGCCAGTGTCTAAAATGGGCTTTGGAATGCTTATAAGTGAATGAGTTTCTCTTTATTGCAGGAGTTCACTAGAAGTTGGATGATGGTTTGGTCTGCAGGGAAGAAAACTCCCAACATTTGCAAACCAATGTTCAACAGACATCCTAATTTCTGTCTAGTGTAACTATTCTTGAACTTTGAATTCACAGAGGTTTTATCATTGCTTCCTTAACCAATGCCTAATTAATTGCTAAAGTAATCCAAAGTAGCACCATTTCATCATTTTCTGTCAAGCCAATAATTCTTCTTTTTTTTCCAATAATTCCTATTGTTGGAAAATTCCTAATGTTCCTATCAATCAGGCTTCACTTATATATAAGATGGTAAATTTTACGTTACTTAAGACCATTATTCCTTTACCTGGTTGCTATTCTCTCACCTTAATAAGATAGCAGTATCATTAGGTATGTTTATGGTAAGATATTACGGTCATGGACTCATAGACTCATACTCTAAGAAAACTGAACGAAATTTTTGAATCAATAGCATTACTTCAGCATGGGAAAATGTACAAAAAATGTTGCCAATACTAGTTCCTTCAACAGCAGCTCATTACACATTCATCTTGAAATAGAGCTGGCCCTTGACATTCTACTCAGCTAAGCAGAGTCAGAAAGAAATGCCATCTGACTTGACTTGGCTTTTCATCAAGAGATTTTGAAATCCAATTGCAATCTAGAGTACACATCATGCCAAACATCTAGTAGTATAATTCTTTTAATTGGAATATTATTGACATGCTCTCTAACATGTAGCCTTTTGAATGTTTAAAGAAATTTAGAGGATTTACCTAAGTAAGAAAATGGATGTGTCTATACCTTATACAATTATTGCATTAGTTACTTCTCCACATATGTCACTCAGCATTTTGTGCCCAATAAATATGAATTTAATGAACTACAATTTACCTTCTTCATTCTATGCAAACTACAGCTTAAAGGCTTCATGTTATAAATAGTATGCATATAAGAAATGTACATAAGTGACTACTAAGTTAGCAGTAATGATTCAGATATTTAATACATCACTGCTACTTACTTTTTATTGTTATTGCAATTATTGAAGCACCATAATTTGTGTGGTGGATTGTATATGGTTGGCCCAGGGAGTGGCACTATTAGGAGATGTGCCCTTTTTGGAGATAGTGTATCATGTGGGGGTGGGCTTTGAGACAAAGATACAGATACATGGGGGACAGTCTGTTCCTGGCTTCCTTTGGCTGAAGCTGTAGAACTCTCAGCTCCTTCTCCAGCACCAGTCCTGCCTGGACACTGCCATGCTTCTTGCTATGATGATAATGGACTGAACCTCTGAATCTGTAAGCCAGCCCCAATTAAATGTTGTCGCTTAGAAGAGTTGCCTTGGCCATAGTGTCTTTTCATAGCAATGGAACCTAACTAAGACAATGTGTTTTCAGTTTTTAGATAAAACATGATTCAGCAATAAAAACTAGAGCTATGTGATAAGTCACAAAAATAGCTCAAATCAGAGTCCAAATATAACTTCAAAACTGTATGCAACATATTGCTGTAAGAATTCAGTGAGATTTACCTCAATGGTAATTATAAATGCATTTCAGTAGAAGTAATAAATAAAGTAAATATTAAGAAGAACAAAAGACTTATTTAATTATTCTTCCAGAGAAACTATCAACAGATTCTCAATCTTTTTCTTCACTGAATGTATGCCTTCTTTTCTAGTCTGTGACAAACTATAAAGTTTTGTTTAAAAGAGTGAAATAATACAGATTTATCCAGTAGGGTATAAAAGCTTAACCACATTCCGTGTCATGTTATTTAATGGTTACCTTTGAAGTAAGTGTTTACTTGTGTAAAATTATTTACCAGAATATTACATTTTAATCCATCCAGAGTTAGGTTTTCTGTTCATTTACAAACACAAGTAAAAGCAAGATTAAGAAGAAAGCATTCATCTCATAGAAATGAGAAGACTTTGTGAGAGTAAATGGGAAGCTGGATGCTTAGGCTAAGCAGCTCTGAATTCATTCTCTGAACATAGTTATGTTTTTAATTAACTAGCTTTGTTAAATTCAATTTCACAGACATATCTGTAAAGAGGATTTGTGGCTGCTTTCTGAAATTATGTAAGGGAGCAGATGAAAGAAAAATGTTCTAAAATTCTAAAGGCAGACCTTCAACTCTGTAAAATCATAGTTCTTCAGTCAAACTGAACTGACTATCTCCTCTGTGTCAGTTAAAGCTGTTTGAAAGATCGTGGAGGACTGAAAATGCCATCTGTGGGCATCAGTCTTTTCCTCATGAACATGCCAAACACACTCTTCAGAAGTACGGCTACAAACAGTGATTGTTCCCTGATGTTTTACTGTGGATGGAACAGTTCTATCACCCACAAGGAAAACACTTTCTCCCCCACTGAATCTGATAAAACATTGAAAAGCTTTATTATTTATGATTCCTTACAAGTCTTAGACACAGTAACTGAAGTGGCACATGTTGGATTCAGACTCAGGTGCAAATTATGTTTCACCACAGTGCTCTAGAGAAAATAAAATCTGTATTTATTTGCAATTTTAAAAGCACATCTATCCACTGATTTTATCTTAAACAATTCATAAAATGAAGCAAAATCAGTTTACTATAATTCAAAACTCCCCTGGTGGCACTGTGCATGTGTGGTTGAAGAATGTGCAGGTCACTATTTGTTTTCTCTAGTCATGCTATCCGTCTTTGCTGGATAATTGACTCTTGCTTGCAGATACAATTTGAGAGAAGTTTGGTCTGCATATGTCAGGGTAATTTTTATCAGTCTAACCAAACACACAATAATCATTTAATGCCTCTCCCGGTAGCAGTGATATGTTTAAGCAGAAAACTGCTGCCTCTCTACCTGGAAATCTCCAAGGATAGAGAAGAAATCCGAGGAGATGAAACTTATGAGTTCAAATTCTGGAAAGTAGACAGCCACAAAAGAATGCAATTATCATAATTTTTTGGTTGTTTCTTATACTGTTCCAGAAAGAAGACCATACAAATAATAGCAGAAAATACCAACTAGAAGACAGAGTTCTATGAATAGATATCTCCATTTATCCACAGAAAATCAAACAGATGATTGGGTGTGGGTTTTTTTCCATGAAACACAAAAGGTGGATGAAAGATAATATATCAAGATTAAGGTCTTCTTCAAAGAACAAATCTAAGTAATACAGTTTCTGTGAAGCTAAACTGGAACTTCCCATGTTTCAAAACTAACAACTACAGTTTTCACTGTCTGAGAAACAACACTCAATTCTCTTCTCAGAAAGTTAACAGAACCCAGAATGCTGACAAATTATTATCTTTGTTTAGGATAAAATAAAAATTACAGAAAGAAAAAAATTCAGATATTAAATGAACACGAATGTTAGAATATCTAGGGAGAAATTTTCATAGTAACTGTTTAAAAATATTCAAAAATAAAAAAAATTATAGCAAACTTAATGGCTGTAGAGACAGTTTTGGATTTGTAATTGGAAATATAAACATGAATCAATGGAAAATCAAGAGTGCACATGCTGCTCTTCAGAAAAATACAGCAACCAGTAAATAAACAATTGTAGGTAATAATAATTAATAATAATGTAAATTCACATGAGGATTTTCAAGAGCAATTACATGTATAAGAAGTGGGAATTTAAGATAAAAAAATTAAAAGTGAGGAGTATTAAAGAATGCTGCTCTGCTAAATGTTGAGGTGGTAGATACTGCTGGTAAAATTACCCATGGTCTAAGGTCAATATTTCTATTTGGTCAAGCTTCAAGAATAGCATATATAGCTTTTTTCCCCCGGAATATTTTTATTCCTGCCCACCATGTTAAAGCTTGTCTTTAGAAACATCAACATGTTGACAGACAAAGTACATGGCTTAAACCTGAAAATAAACCCTCGGTTATTAAATTAACAGTCTGGCAAGTCAAGGATGGGTAAGATTCTGCACAGAGCCTTACCAACCTAAGACATAAGTGCATTACTTTTGATAATGCATATTCTATTATGGGTAAGGAAGGCATTCTTGTCAGAATGATCTAAGACAGGCTCAGTCTTGCTAATGATATAAAAAAAGAATAGGTAGAGAGCCTTTGGGGCTACTTTACAAGAATCTGACATGGGTCAAGGACAAGGAAATGGGCTGCTTGGCAGGAATATGACATTGGCCAAGGACAAGGAAGTAGGCTTCAGCCAAGAGTCTGACATTAGGCTAGAACAAAAAAGTAATCTCAGGCAGGAACATAAATTTTAGGCTAGAACAAAGAAGTAATTTCAGACAGGAATCTAAATTTTAGGCTAGAACAAGGAAGTGGGCTCCAGACATAAAAATGACCTTGGGCTAGGACAGGGAAGTAGGCTCAGATACTTTGGTCATCCTGATAAGCCCTTAGAAACAGTGATCATGAGAGTGTTTGCAAAATGTTGTTTATTGTCTTGCTTGTTCCTTGGCTATTTGCATCTATTGTATTGCTAAACTCTCAACCTAGAACTGACAATATTTGAATGTAATTAAAATGGTATAAAAGCAAAAAGGAGGAGGGGGATGGGATAGGGGTTCTAGAAGGGGAAAAGGGGATGACATCTAAAATGTAAATAAATAAAATATCCAATAAAATAATACATTAAAATAAAAGAAAATCAAGTGTAATATCATATGTATTCAGAATTCCAAAAGACTAAGAGAGATAGAGTATGATACAAAGTATTTTAGGGTATACTGGCTAAAACCTTAAGCTGAAAAGTGCTTGATGAGCAAGAGCATACATTCAGAAAGTAAAACTTATGAAAATATTACTTGAAAATAAACTAAAGACAAGATGCATATAAAGTCCTCATAGTGTCCACTGAAAATAATTTAAAACATTTAATCTAAGCAATTTTGTATTAGAAAGGGAGACATAACTTTACAAAGATTACTGATAACTCTCAGCCTACAGTATACACCAAAATACGGTGAAATCTTTAAAATTACCATGCCATGAGTTTTGCTTCTGAAAGGATAGTGTGCACATTTATCTATTTCACCTTCTTGCTACAACTAAGTATGCAAAAATTTTATACCTGTAGAGAGAGGTCTATAAAGCTAGCAATCGATGTAGCAAGAAATACAGTCACCAGAGAAGTTCTAATTTTTCCAAAATTCATATTGAAGCCTCAACCCACAGTACCTCAATATGTGACAGATTTGATGGCAGAGTATTAGAACAAGTGACAGAGAAAGAGTAAAAATATCAATGGTCCTTAATCCAATCATTATTTTAGGAATAAAAAGAAAAATTACACATATAATTGCATCATATACTACCATTAATATAAGCAGTTAAAAAACAAAACCAGAAACCCACTAACTTTAAGGAAGAGACTTACAGAAACAAGAAAAAGGAAAGGAAATACATATTAGACTGATATGCACAGATTATAAATAAAGGTAGATAAAGTGGCATTGTACAAACAATCATGGGAAATGGAGTAATCATCACAAAGAGATATAAATTAAAATTCAGAAAAATAAAAATTATGAAGTGTTAATATGACACGACATAATGATTTCACATTTACTTAGCCATAAAAACATGAAAAATGGAGGATGGCAGATTTGGGATGTCTCCAAGTGAGCTGGCAAAGAAGTCAAGAACAAAATCCAATCAACTCCAGTGAGATAAACAGAGACTGAATATCAGACCTCATAAAAGAATTGATATGATAACTGGACAGTGCAAAGAAATAGAACAGACAGCAAAAGAAGTCACTCAGAGCTGCAGCCATTTTAGGGAAAGCAGACACCAGATCTACATGGTGAGCAAGGTGCCCCTAGTGTAAAGAGATTGGCAGTTCTATTCACAAAACAAGTCCATAATTCACTGAAGTCTGAAAATCTAGTTGTGGACTAGCCAGACAGTGACTCATTCAGCAGATGAGATCTCTGGTGCTGTAAGGCAGCAGTGCTGAGGAGTTCTAGCTTGCTGGTTCTCATGACTTGGAAGACTGTGTCTTATGCCATCTTAAAAAAAAAATCATTCCTTAAAACTAAAACATGCTGGTGATTTGACTGTTGTAAGTTATCAAGCAGGAATCCAACTTCCGTAGCCATAGGGTGATGGGTAGTGAAAGGAGGACTAGAAGGAAAGAGGACTGTAGAATGGCCAAAAGCACAGTAGCAAGAGGATCAGCTCAAGCAGTAATATGTAAAGTGGAGGATAGCCAGGCCCTTGAGGCAAGATTGTGACCTTATCTCCTGAGAATAATGTTAGAGATGTCAATGCTAAGTCATGCCCTATAGCCAGTCATCTTTTATGTCACACTGAAATGTTCAAACTGCTAGAAGAATACATAGGGAAGACATTTTAATACATAGGATAAGTAAAGTTGTTTTAAAAAGGATTTCAATAGCTCAGAAAAAGATTACAGCAACTTAGAGTAGAATTCTCTGATGTTTAAAATTCTCACAAGTAAGTGAAAGAATAAACAGAGAAGAAAATACTCTATCGGATGGAAGAGAGGCTTTACAACTGAGCAGCCAACAGGAGGCTAATACTTACTATGTTTAAAGAACTCGAAAATTAGTCAATCAATAACCGATAATCAATTCAAACCAATCAATCATAAACACATAAAGTGGAGCAACAACTCTCAAAAGAAATAAAAATGGTCAGTAAATATTTGAAAGAACATTCACTACCTGGGTTTCAAAGTGGGGAATGAGGGATAGTTATACTCTACTTAAAGAAATGTGAACTGTTGCAGACACTGGAAATCAATATTGATGTAACCCAGACAAGTAAAACAAGAACGAATATATCATCCAGATATCCCTATTTGGTACTTTACTGAAGAATCTTAAGTCAGCATACCACAGTAATACTTGCATACTGGTAAGTATTGCTGCATTTTTTCACAGTAGCCATATCATGAACATTACCCTGAATCCCATGAACTAATGAATGAATAAAAAGAAGGTGGCATATACTCAGGATGAAGATTTAGTCCGTTGTCAAGAAGAGGAAACTTATGTTACTTGAAGAAAAGTAGATAAAACTGGGGATCATGATGCTAAGCAGTCTATGCTAGACTCAGAATGACAAATATTCCATTGATCTTATAGAGATATAAATGTATCTGTATACAACATGAAAGAGAAATGGAAATAATTTTATGAGGAAAGTGAAAACATTGAGAGGTGGGAAGGAGGGGTCTATATAGCTTTTAAGGAGAGGATTTTACATCCAATTGGCTGAACTTTCTTTAATGTAGTAAGTGTATGTATATGCATGTATTTATATGTTATATGTAATTTGAGGTAAACAAAAAATGATGATTCCCTGTAGTTTACACAAACAGCTTTAGTGTTTTCCCCTCCTGCATCCCTCACCTTCTTGTATTGATCTCTCTTTCTTTTTGTTTTAATCAATTTTTTTTTTTACATATTCACTTTACATCCTACTCACTGTTCCGGCTCCCATTCACCCCCTCCCACAATCCTTCCCTCCATCCTCCTCGTCCTTTTTGCAGGTAGCGGTCCCTCTGAGTATACCCTCACCCTGGTACATCAAGTCTCTGCAAAGTTAGGCACTTCCTCTACCACTGAGGCCAGACAAAGCAGCCCAGCTAGAAGAATAATTCCCACAGATAGGCAAAAGCTTTTGAGAATAGTCTCTGCTATAGTTCTTCAGAACCCACATGAATATCTACTTACTTACATGAATATCTGCTACTTACATGCATGAAGGCCTTTTTGGTTGCATGCTTTTTGGTTGGCGTTTCAGTCTCTGAGGGCCTCATGGTTCAGATTAGTTGACTCTTTTGGTTTTCTTGTGTTTTTATCCGCTTTGGGGACCACAATCTTTCCTTCTCTTCTTTCATAAGAGTTCCTAAGCTCTACCCACTGTTTGGCTGTGGGTGTCTGCATCTGTGTGATTCAGCTGCTGAGTTGAGCTTCTCAGGGGACAGCCATGATAAACTCAGGTCTGCAAGCAAAACAAAGTATCATTAATAGTGTCAGGGATTGGTGCTTGCCCATGGGATGGGTCTCAAGCTGGCCTGATTATTGGTTGGCTGTTCCCTCAGTCTCTGTTCCACCCCACCTCCCTGCATTTCCTTTGTAGGAGACATGGCCAGAAGGTCATGAGAATGAATGGAAATATGTAACTGACAGAGGTAGGGAGGTAGGGGGAATCTCCAGGATCAGACAGAAAGCTGAGAAATGGAATGCACCCAAGAATCAATGGGAGTGACCTTAGTTATGACTCAGAGCATTCAACCTGACTACCTCCTGTAGACAGTCAGGAACAGCAGCGGAGACAGAGACACCAACCCACTCACAAACTTTCTACTCAAAATTTATCCTGTCTACAAGATATCTCTTTCAAAATAAAGCCCTTCACAAATTTCCCATTATCCCATAGATGCAAGTATTTATATTGATTAATTAAATTATTTAAAGTATGTTAGCATTTATATACAAATAAATATTCACCAAGCATAGCAATATCTCACATTTTAAATTTACTCTGTAACTGGAAAATTGTTTCAAAAGTACTTCTGGAATTGTTAAGTACTCAAGTAGCTCTGTTGTTTTCTTTTCTAAAATGTATTATTTTAGTAGGTTTTCAATTAAAATATCAATACATTACTTTCTTTCTTATGGTCCCTCCCATGCCCTTCTATTCAACGATTTAAAGCATATCCTTTGATTATTGTTACATATACATACATATGTCTCAATAACACACACACACACACACACACACTCACACACAAACACACAGGCACTTAAATAAATGCATGCAGTGCTGCACTGAGTCTGCTTCTGTTGTTTGTGTGTGTAATTTTAGAGATGACCATTTTGTATTGGGTAACCAATAGTTGGCTTGTCCCTGGAAGATGTTATTTCTCTCTCTTCTAGTAATCAATAGTTGATTTAATTTTTTTGTCTGGGTGTAGGATCCAGTCATGTTTTTATACTTATGAGCTAGCACAGTTATTAATACTATCATTGTTTATGTCTTGTTTATGTACCCACTTCTCAGAGACTGTTTCACAGCAGAATTCCCGATATTCTAGCGCTTACAGTTTTTTGTACAACCTATGGTGATGTCCCCTGAGCCAAAGATGCAGTAGCTGTGTTGCACATGTATCCAGTGGGGCTAGGAACCCAATAATCCATTGATCTCTGTTTTGTATTGTATACAGAGATGGGTTTTTTTTTTAATGTATTCTCCCTTTGTCCTAAAGAGAAGTTCTTTAATGATGAAAGACAACTACAAATAATTATTGCTATAATGATAAGATGAATATTGATAAGTTGAATATAGTTCAGCCTTATGCTGATATGATACAGTAGTAGTAACATTCTCTTCTTAGGTTCATGACCATAAACCACCTTCAGCATGTTTGCAAGCAAACAATTTCAGGATGGAGAATCCAATATTCACAGAGAAGGATCTCTGTGGGCTGCTGGTTTGGTGTACTTTAGCTATGAGACCTATTTCCTAGGTGATCTTAGATCTCATTAGGTTGGAAGTAAATATCAAACACTACACATTTTTAAAAGCATATCTGGTAAGATCCTGGCATTGTTTTAAACATAGATTGAAAGTGGCACAAAGTTCTAGTGATTTTTAAAAATTTTATATTAGAATTCTGCACTAACTTAATAATTCTCTTATATTAACATAATGTCATTGGAAATGTATTATGAGCTGAAGCTTTAAATAAATAATTAATTCATTATTAGTCCAATCTAATTCCTCTTAAAGCTCACAGTCTTCCATAGAAATTACCTCCTAAGACAATTTTAAGATGATTTATCAGTACATTTGAAGAAGTTTGTCTCAAATGGTATGAGTTTTACTGTCATCTAACTAATTATTTCCAAGTAATGCCAGCTTTAATAAAAATCCAATAGTTATTATAAATATTAAACATGCTTTCCAAAGTATATTGACTTTCATGAGGGCATTATTTTTTGTTACATGGTACCAAGTTAACACTGTTTTTATGTGCCAGATATTACTAACCAAACTATTATTAATCAAAGTCTGTGAAATATGAGATGTGGGATGAAATATGGAATTAAAAGTATTCAAGGAGATATCTGTATTTATGGCATAGCTCAAATTGAAATGGGCTTTGAGTTGAAGTCTTTGAGAAGAGCCATTAACTCTCTCTAGAGACTCACATAAAATTTAAGATTTGCATGTATTCAGGATTTATGTCCATCTTGATTTTGTCTGTTGTTTTTCAGTAATTGTTAAGAACTCATGTAAATTTCTCATTTAAACCCTTGAATTAATGAAGACATCTAGCTCTTTCATGTTAATCAACTACTCATATCTCTGTAGTTTGTCTTACCTGACCTCCCATTTGACATGATATGGATAAAATTCCTACTTATGTTACATCACAAAGCTTTCCCCACTGTTATGTTTGCCATATGTTGTCTTAAATTTATTGCATTTAAAAATCCATATTATCAAACTCAACAATTTGTGATAATGTGTCACTTTCCTGGCTTAGAGTACTGTTTTGCCTGCTCTTGGGACTACTTTCCTCCCATTGGTTTGCAGAGCCCAGCCTCAGTGGGAGGGCTTTGTCTTGTTATATCCTATCTTGTTTTGTCCAGTTTGTGTTTGTTTCTTGTTTCTGTGGCATGCTTCTTTGGGAAGGAAAATGAAGGGGAGGGGAACGGGTGGAGAAGAAATGTAGGGGGAACTAGGAGTTGTGGAGGGAGGGTTAACTTTGGCGGTGTTACACTGTGTGAGAGAACAATCTATTTTCAATTTTAAAAATATACTTTATGAGTTACTTATTTTTAGAAGACATGTTATTTCTAAAACTTTTTTATTTTAACTAAATTCCATTAATCTGCATATTTGTAAGTCTATTTCTAGTTGTTTTAAAGTTCTTTTTGATCTATTAGTAAATAGTTTAGACATCACATATACTATTACCGCTGTACTGATTATCCATTTATAATTGGGAGGCTTTTCTAGTACCGACAATAACTTATTCTCTATGATAAAATTATGTATAAAATAAGGGCTTCTAAAGATGTCATGGTAGGCATTAGAGTGTTCTCCACAGACAAATTCTCAATATTTCAAGTATTTTATACCTTTATGTAACTCATTGTATTAGTCATCAGGTTTCTCTCATGCTCTTGCTGGTTTTCTTTAAAGGAAATGATATATAACAGTATAAATCATTAGGTATGAAAAAGGCATCCTGTTAGTATAACCATGTCTTAACAACTTATCAAGAATAATAGTGCATGAGGAAGACCTGAAAAAAAGAATTGCCCACACATGATGTCTTACTTGGGGTCTTAGTAGGAATTAAGCTTATAAAAGGAGAGCCTGAAAAAATGTCACATTATATTACTGTTTTTACAGTTGGATATCACATGGGGTCCTGTTATTTGATCAATGCATATGGTGCAATCCATTCCAATAATGATTTTGATTAATATCATCTTTCAGGATATAGAATTTTACCCTGGTACAGCTGAAGTATTAGCTAATAAAATGTAAAATACTTGTAAACGTCTGAGTGAAATCTAAAACAGAAAAATGCTTTGGGCTGTTTTTTCTTATGAATAATTTCTTTGTTAAGTCCTTTACCCTAGGCTATCATTTCTATTTATTTTGTCCTGAGCTATCCACTCCTAGACCCAGTATGCTTCAGGTACATCAGCTATGCTAACTTTTTATAGATAAAACTGCAGCTCTGTGAGAGTACTTTTCCTCCATTCATGCCCACATCTGATTCAAGTTTTAAAGATATATATTTTTATTTTATTATCCACCCAGTAACAAAGCATTTGGCACTGTTGATACCTATTTGTTCGTCATATACACTTTTAAAGGTGTATAGATAATGCATACTAACTTAGAATTTTTATGATGAATTTGAAGCTTTATTTTAGCATTTTGTGTGTGTGTGTGTGTGTGTGTGTGTGTGTGTGTGTGTGTGTGTGTGTTTATGTATGTCTAGGTTTGGGTCTATGCACATGAGTACAGACACATACTGAGTCCAGAACAGTGTGGTGTTTTTCCTGGAGCTAGTGGTATAGATGATTGTGAGTCATCAGATATGAATATGTGGAACCACCGTTGAGTTCACTGCAAAGGTGAATATATATCCTCAATATATACTTGATATATCCCCCCTTTCTCTCTCCTCCCCCCCTCTATACATATATATATATATATATATATATATATATACTCGATTTTATCCTCTCTCTATATATTATATGAATATGTATATGTATGTATATATCCTCAATACTCTTACTCACTGAGCCATCTCTCTATCTGCAACATTTAGGATTTTAATTCTCTTTAACTGACCATTGATATAACTTCTTATATTTATTTTCTTACAGTTGTTGAACAATCCTGCATGTTAAGAATGGCATAAATCTAACTTGTCTATGGTTAATGATCTTTTTGAAATAAGTTTATCAGTGTTTTACTTAAAACTGTTACATCTATGTTCATTAGGGATGTTAGCCTGTAGCTCTTATTTATTTTGTCTTTACCTGAATTTAATATTATAGTAATACTTTGTAGAAGGATTTTGGAAGACTTTTTGTTTCTCCTTTATGGACTAATTTGAGAATTGCTAGTTTTAGTTCTCTAAATGTCTAAAATCATTCTGCAGTGAATACATTTAGACCCAAACAGTCCTCGGTCATGAGGCTTCTTTATTGCTATTTCAATATACTTAGCTTTTGTAGGTCTATTTAAGTTATTTATTTCCTCTTGGTTTAATTTTAGCAAAACTTAGCTTTCTCGTTTCCCAGTTCTCTTTTAGTGTAGTGTTTGATTCCCTAAGGAGACCAAGAAAACAAAAGAAGGAACACTACAAAAAGGAAAAGAGTCACATTGTCTTTATTTGCAGACACAGTGATATTACATGTAAAAGATCTCAAAAACTTCACCAGAAACCTTAAAAATGATGAAAACTTCAGAAAAGTGTCAGGGTATGAAATCAGCTTCCAAAATTTAATAGCTCTTTAAAATCAATAACAAAAATCCCGAGAAGATGATCATAAAAACCCCTTGGTTCACAATAGCTTGAAAATTTGTAGGCACACCTCCAACCAAGGTAGTGAATGACTTCGACAAGAACTTACACTGCTGAATAAAGAGCTTGAGGAAGACACTAGAAGAAAGAAATAGATCCCCTCATTCACAGATTGGTCAATGAAGAATGTAAAAATTACCATCACACAAAAGGCAATGTATAAGTTCAAGGCAATCCCAATCAAAATTTCCATATTCATTTTTAAAAAGCAGAAATAAAAGGCTATCCTGAAAGTTGTATAAACCTTGGGTGCTAAAGCAAATCTGAGCAAAATGAATGAAGCTGAAGAGACTTTCAGTGATATTTCAAATCATATTACTGAATTACAGTGATAAGCAGATCATGGGATTCACACAAAATCATGCATGCTGATTAGTGGGACAAAATAGAAGATCTAACCTAAGCACAAGTAACTAAGACATCCTATATTTCACAAAGATGTCAGAAATACACACTGGAAAAAAACATCTTCAACAGACAGAACCTGGGAAAATGGACTGTCTACATGTATAATGCTTAAAGTAGACAAATATATGCTCCTTTACAAATAAACTCAAAATATATCAGAGAACTCAGTGTTGTTGAACTCAGAAACATTGAAACTGCTAGACAAAAACTTAAGGAGTATCTAATAATACACAGTTGCAGAAAAGAACTTTTCCATTTTCTCAGGAATTACAGTCCACTAGTGACAAATGGAACTCCAGAGTTCCAAACACCAACTGTCAAACATTGAAAATAATGACTTCAGTGATGTACACAGAGTAAGAGAAAATCTTTGACAACTAAACATATAGAAGATTAATTGAGAATACGCAGGGAACTCAAAATTAGAATCAATAAAATAAATTAGCCAATCAGAAAAATGCACAACATATCTGAACAGAGTTATGATCAAGATTCAAGGTCTCAGCTTTTCCTGAGGTTATGTCTTTGTTCTGCCACCATGAACTCTAACCTACTGAAACTGTAAGCCTCCAACTACATATTTTCTGTTATCATTTGCAAGTGTGAGCAAAATGATTTTTCAAAGGTAAATCGATATAATTCTAGGAAGCTTGTGATAGGAGGCTAGTGTGTCTATAATGTTTTAAAAGTGGAAACTGCTAAGAGAGATCTAACATCCCTCAAAATACAAAGAATTCTTGGTAAACAAACAAACAAAATAATTTTCCCCAATTGTTTAGGAAACCTTTATTCATTGACGAACAGTAGCATTTAAACATCTATTTCTGTATAAAGATACTCTGTTCATTAAATTGGAAAGGTTATCTGGAAAGACTGTATAATCTTCTTGAACTTTATAGATGTCTTTTAGTTTAATTATAAATCTATCCAAAGTAGAACTATAAAAATTACTACCCTGCTTTAATATTTTCTACTTCCATGTATTTCTTCTAATCATAAATTTTTGTTGTGTGTCTAGTAATTAGTATCAGCACTTCAGCTAAGATGCTTAACTTTCTTCATCTCAGCAGAGATTTGAGAGCAGAGCTGTAATAAAAGCAGAAAGAAGATTCTGTGGCTTTGAATTGAAAGTGGCTGAGTAGTTACTGGGGCAGCATGATCTCTAAGTTACATTTTACAATAACTGAAAAACAGATTATGTGGAGTTATGTACAGTCTGCCATGACTCCCTTCATCATTATGAGTAAAGTTGAGTCAGAGTGATGGTGTGAATTAGAAGTTCTATGCCACCAAGATTTTCCTTTATAAAAAAAAAAAGCCTAACAATTTTAAAACCCAGTGGTTTATTTTCTTTATCACAAAGATCCAGCTAACCAAATAAGTATTTCTTTAACCATTGGGAAGAAAAGGCCTTCATGTGAAGCTGCTGTTTTTTCAACACTGGATTTTCTGTACTCTGCTTTCAACTAGAAATGACTGACTGAAAGCAATTGTTATGCCCTGTACTCTACCTTGAGATCTCTGCCTCATGAGCTAAATCAAGACAGTATGCATTTAAAAATTCATTATTAAGTGGTGTGTGTGTGTGTGTGTGTGTGTGTGTGTGTGTGTGTGTGTGTGTGTACACATACCCTAGTGTACATATGAAAGTTCAAGGATGGTTCATGGAGTCATTTCTCTCCTTCTATTTCTATGTGGATTCTGGAGATTAAACTCATATTGCATGGCCATCTTGAAGGCTTACCTGATAGAGTTTAAAATACCTGGTACCAGAAGGGATGGAGGAAGCAAAACTTTCTTTGTTTTGATAGAAAAACAAGTAAATAGAGAAATGAGTAATATTGGTAAGATGAGAACATAAATATAAAGGAAGATAGGTCCCCATTTAAGTACCCAAATTAATCCACATTTGAATCAATGCTAGATATAAGTGCATTTGCTCATAATATTAGTTAGATAAGCATACTAGTCATTTATGCAAAATTGTCATGGATTTTTTGTAAGCTGAATGTAAAGTATTACTATAAATTGGAGATTATAGCACTTACTTTTATTTTAAATTATTCTTAAGCAAATAGTCATCCAAGTATAATCAAGAAAAAAATACTCAGCAATAAATCATGGAATCTTGGCTTTCCTTGAACAAAAAATTAGTTATCTCTGGATGTTAAGTATTTTTAGGCATGGTATAGGTGTGTAATATTGTCTTGTCCTTACTTTTGGGACTGAAATGACACGATCTCTAAAATAGACTTGGTAGGCATCTAAAGTATCATCAGATTTCACTTTCATCTGTCATTAAAGTTAGCGAGAAAATAATGAGAGGGTCTTAGGAGCACCCTTGACCACTGTGGTTGTTTGGTCACTAATCATATTAGGTTTGGATGCAGTGATGACTAATTTAGGACAAGACTCTATCAACAAGGCATGAAAATCAGGGCAGATCCCCAGGTAATAAAGATGGCAAATGTCCTTGCTCAGAGAATAACCTGATTTCCTTCCAGTTCCCTGGTCAGTCCCAGTCAGTGGGACTCTGCTTTGTCCTAATCCTATATACCACTGTGTCTAAGACATCCCCTTTCTCCTCTTCATTTCTACTCATGGTGGGTTATTTTTAAAACATCATGACACGTTCCTGTTAATATCAGGTGAAAGAAAATATGAAGACCAATGAGAACAGGAAAAATTCAGCTATTATATCCAGGAAGTTCTAAAGTTTGGCTCAGACACAATCTAAATAGAGATGTGGTCTAGGACTGCTTGCATAGCATACACCAATAGTGACCATTCTAATTATCTCATTAATTTTCACCCTCAGTTTCCTTTCCAGTAGGTCTGAGATAGCACCATGAAACTGCAATTTTATTATCCTTTTATGTGATTTGCAGTCGCATAAAATGTCAGAACTCATGACCCAATCTGCTCGTGTGCTTTTCCTTCCCTTTTTATATAATTATTTTTATAGCTGATTCTAAAGCTGATTACAGTGTAAAGTTTTATTTTTTTCCCTCTTGTCAGAAATTATCTTAACGGTATTTTCACATTCAGAATAAAACTTCAAATCCCAATGGGGACACCACTGTCATGTGAATGAATATAAACAAACATGCAAAGCTGTACATTAAATTGATATTTTGAGGATGAGAACAAACACAGCTCATAATATCAGAGAATGCTGAGCAGTTGAAGATATTTGATGAAAATATACCCTTTGCTCTTTGGAAACAGCAAACACAATCACATCAGTTTTGAAAATAACAGATCCCAGTTGCTTTGCATGTGAGGTTACTCACACAAGTTTTTTCTTCCCCCTTTATTTTCCCTTGAGGATTTTTAGCACAGACATATTGTGCATTCATGGAACCAGGTTATTTTGGCACAATTATATCAGATTAAAGATCCACTGAGACATCCTGTAAGTCTAGATAAAACAGCTCCCAGTATCTTCAACTGTCAATGACAGCACTCCAAATGTTCAGTCTGTGCAGTGGCAGGGACTTATGTAACAGTCTACCTACAGTTAGATTTCTGCCAAAGCATTGCAAACATCCGAGAATGTATCCAAACACCGTAAAGTAGTTTCACAGTGGTAAGAGTAAATGCATGGGGTGAAAAGTCATCTTAAAAAAAGAAAAGAAAGGGGAAAAGAGAGAGATAACAACCAACAAAATCAGGTTTAATATAATTTCTTTTTTGACTGGGCATAACTCCATAGTGGTAGGTTGGTCTAACCTACAGAGATTAATGGAACTACCTCTGTAAAATATAAATAGCTGAAAAATATCCATTTCCCCCACCATTTTGCAAAGCCTATGAAAACATTCAATAATCTTGCATTTAGAGTAACAAATGCTTATAAAATAGAGCTGAAATTTAAAACTTGTATTTTCAAAATTTGATTATGCCAAGATCAAAAGGTATTAGTATCTGATTTAAAAACTTGCAGTCTGATAAAAATTTCAAATACTGTAAAATAAATGTGATCTCTAGGTGAGAATTAATCTCATAAAAAAAAGGAGTAATAATTTCACACTATGTCCTCAGAGTTCCCAGGACTATGAAATAATTAATCCTGCATATGCAGATCACATTAACAAAATTTCTGACTGCTTCTAATCAATTTTTCTTTCTAATGTGGTCAGGCTTGGGGACCTTGGGTGGAAGTCGATTTGCCTACAGAGTGTTATTCATTTCTGCAGGCACAGATTCTTATGTCAGAATCTATGCTAAGAAGGGCAGAATGGGACTCTGTGGTGGAGAAACCACTGACTCATGAGCAAATACTTACTATGCTGTGCTGTGTTGTGCATGATTTAATACCAATTCTCCCACACTGAGATTTATAGAACTTTCATTTTGCCTTCTGTTTTCCAAAACTTTGTCACTCTGTTTTCTTCACCCTAACAACATTCTCCACTACTCTTCTTTCATTAACTATGTTGTCTTAGAGTTTTACTGCTGTGAAGAAACACCATGACCAATGCAAGTCTTATAAAGGACAAATTCAATTGGGGGTGGCTTACAGGTTCAGAGGTTCAGTCCATTATTATCAAGGTGGGAACTTAGCAGCATCCAGGCAGGCATGGTGCAGGAGAAGCTGAGAGTTCAACATCTTCATCTGAAGGCTGCTAGCCAAATACTGCCTTCCAGGCAGATATGATGAGGGTCTTAAAGCCTAAACCCACAGTTTAAAGCCTAAACCTACTTCAACAAGGCCACACCTAGTTCAACAGGGTCACACCTTCTAATAGTGCCACTCCCTGGGCTGAGCATATATAAACAATCACATATATCATTCCGTTAAGTGTCCCAAATGCCCATGTAATTGAGAATGGGTGCTAGGGATTATTGGTGACCATAGAAGGCAGGTTGATACTTGGATGAAGATCTAGTGTTGTTATTCATAGGCACAGATTTCGGGAGATCTTGTTGTTGATTGACCTCCTTCTTGTCTTTACCACTTGGTTTTCATGTTAGCATTGGTTTGCTCTACACGTTTTCAGTCTTTTAAAGGAAGTGTCTGCTCTCTTGCTGTTTCATTTCTTCTTTCATTCTCTCCTAATATCACTCAAACTCTGCTACTATGAACTTATTCCAACTAATTTTTCATGTCTAGTTGAGCTTTAGATATTCATATCATTGGCTGATTTGCTAACTCTGAATCTACTTTTTGATAAATTGTCAAATTATCACACCTAGTCATAACTTACCACATTCTTCCAACTGGTAGTCTTTTATGTGTTCTGTATTGTATTTGACACTAGTTAGTCTAAGGTAAGGTAAATAAAAGTAAGAAAAACAAAAACCTAGTACCATTCTCAATTTTTTTCACTTTCTTGTTCCAATTCTCAATATACCAGTAAAATTCAAAAAACAACAAGTTTATGTCTATGCCTTTCACATATTTTTGATATTTGCCTTTGTCAACTATTCCATAGTCTAAGTAAACTCTGAACATTCTGAAACTTAACAATGAAGTCACTTTCCTAATGATGTCACTGATGATATTCAGCCTCTGAAACTTTCTAATTAACACTTTTAGGTATCATTCACCTGCAAAAAATTAGGTAAAATAGTTCTTGTAGAAATTTTTCTTTGTGTTAAACTACTCTGTATGATGGTGGTTAATTTATTCCTATAGTTTAATTCACAGTAATAAAAATATAGAAGTAAGCTGTAATACATAATACTAAGTGTCTAAAACATCTACCAAAAAAATCTGAAGGTGGAGTTTTGGGCTGAATAAAGATAAATTAGGATATCAACTTGTTCAATGTCAAAAAGTTTGAAACTTGGCCTCAAGAACTTGTATTTTCAGTAGGAGTTGAATCCTAATTAACAATATGCTACAATCGGACCAGAATCAGGTATTGGTTTCAAAAATGAAGATGTTGATATTCTCAAAAATTATTCCAAAAAGGCACACATTTCCACAATGTTAAAATTTCAATAATAAAACTTAGAATTTCATCTATGCATGAAATGTTTTCAAATATCTCGAGAGCACCCAGTAACTAGAACATAAATGGTGATTTTAAATTATATTTAAGATGACAAGCTAGTTAATGACAAAAATCTGTTCTGTCAATAAATATCAGCAGTAACAACAACAGCAAACTCATATGCTGTAGTTCTGTCACATATCATGGTGTATAAGATCACTTGTGGTTGCACTTTTAAAGATATCCAGGGTTTATCTCCACCATTATATATTAAAATGAATTAAATGTTTATAGAAGTACACTCTTCATTTGTCCCTTCTTTCATGTGACTGTTGTTTTTCAGAGTCAAAGTAATGCCTGTATCACCTTGCAGTAATTTGTTGATAAACAGGTTGTATATCTTTTTATGTGGCACTTATGTAATGAGATTGTATTGACATTTTTTGTCATTATAATAATTCTGTCAATAATTGATGTACACATTTTGAAAGTACAAACAATGTGTCATTAGAAAAGTCAATAATGCTATGCATGACATTATTCAGCAAATTTGTTGGTACTTGACATTGCTTTATTGAGTTCTAGAGGTCATTCAATAAACCACCCACTTTGAATTCAGCATGCTATTTGCTTTAGAAGTAGTAGTATGTCTTGTTTCTTCCAACCAGAGCTCAGAGATCATCTTGACTTGCACATTTAATGCAATCTTGAATAAACCCTTCATGAAATGTTTGTAACAATTTAAACTTCTCAAACTGTAATGAGGTCAGATTTTTTTTCATAGACTAAAATTATAAGGAAAATCATTTCAGAGGGAATTTGTAAATTTTTATTTTATGTTGATGCACATGGGTATATTATTTGAGTCATGTGTGAAATGTGTGCATTTTAGACACCTGTGAATTAAAGACATAATTAATTATACCCATTCATATCGATTTAAGTTCATGAGTTTCTCTCTCTCTCTCTCTCTCTCTCTCTCTCTCTCTCTCTCTCTCTCTCTTTCTCTCTCTCTGCTATTCTTTAATTGAAAATAGATTCATTTATTATGTAATACATTTCAACCACAATTTACACTCGCTCTTTTCCTTCCCGTCTTCCCTGCTCCCAGATCCGTTTTCCATTCATTTCCATTCAGAAAAGAGCAGGCTGCCAAGAGAAAACAACCAAATGAGACAAAACAAACCACCTGGGTATCCATCCCATGTGCAGTCACCAAAGGCAGAAGCTGATGTTGATGCCAGGAAGTGCATGCTGACAGGAGCCTGATATAGCTGTCTCCTTAGGCATCTGCCAGAGCCTGACATATACAGAGGCAGATGCTAACAGCTCACCATTGAACTGATCATGAGATTCCCAATGGAGAAGTTAGAGAGAAGACAGAAGGAGCTGAAGGGGTTTGAGGCCCCATGAGGAGAGCAACAATACCAACAAACCAGAGCTCCCAGGGTCTAAATCACCAGCCTGGGAGCACATAGAGAGGGACCCATGGCTCCAGCCATGGTATATGTATGGAAGGAAGGCTTTGTTGGGCATATGTGAGAGAAGTCATTGGTCCTGTGAAGGCTGGATGCTTCAGTGTGGGGGAATTCAAGGGCAGGGAAGTGGGAGTGGGTAGGTGAGTGGAGGCACATTCTCCTAAAAGCAGGAGAAGGGAGGATAGGATAGGGGGTGTCTAGGTGGGTGAGGGGAATAGGAAAAGGGGATCACATCTGAAATGTAAATAAAACATCCAATAAAAAATTAATTAAAAAAACAAAACACAATAAGATAAGACAAAATCTCTCATATTGAGATTTGATAAAGCAGAAAAAGAAGACCAACAGCAGGCAAAATAGTCAAAGACACACCTGCTTCCAATGTGAAAAGTGTTCCCCCCAAAACACCAAGCTAACAGACACACGTATGTACATAGAGGACTTGGTTCCAATCTGTGTGTGCCCTGTGCTTGCCATTTCAAGTCTCTGTGAAATGTGTTTCTTGCTGAGTTGATTCAGGGGGGAGGGGTATTTTCTCCAGTGTCCTCCATCCCCTCTGACTCCCACATTATTCCCTCCTTTTCTTCAGAATTCCCCAAGCTTTGAGGGAGCAACCCAATGGAGACCTCCAATTTAGACTCTCTCTCTGCATAATATATAGCTGGATGGGGGTGGTCTGTGCACCTGCTCTCATCCGCTGGTAGGGAAAGCCTCTCTGATGACACTGGTAGGAATCATTCTGTTGTTTGTTTGTGATGTCTGGCCAGTCATCTTTGGTTATACCCTAGGTTTCTGGGCTATCCAGTGTCTGGTTCCTGTCTTTTTAGGCAGTGTCAGGTGTCAGGCATGGGCCACCTCTTGTGGCATGGGCCTCCAGTCAAACAAAAATTGATTGACCACTCCCCCAAGTTTTGCACACCATTGTCATAGCACATCTTGCAGGATAGACAGATTATAGATCAAAGGTTTTGTGGCTGGTTTGGTGTCTGTGTTTCTCTTTCTGTAGATTGTAGGTTATCTTCCTTTTCCACAGAAGGTCACTCTCCAAAAAACACACTGACAGGGGCTGGCATTACCAAGAACAATATTCAAGAACAGTGTTTCTTGATTGTATAGAGTATGAGGTAGTGCCTGTATGAAGCCTGTATGGAGTCTATGTTCAATTACATAAGCTTTAAAGTTTCAAATTTACCAAGATTTTGTGGAATAGTTTACATCTCTGCTCTTTCCTCGATTATTTTTCTTTATATAATTTTCCTGAGAGAAAATAACAAGCAAAATCAATACTTTTAAAAGATGTGTTTTAAATACTTAGTATCATGATGCTCAAAGGCTATTAAATGGCTTCAGTTTTTTTCCAAAGTTATAAAACTTAAATTCTTCAGCACTTACTTAGCTGAAACACAACATGAGTTGGATTTCCCCTATTTGACATTTTACATCCCACAGTTTGTTATACATATACACAACTGTGGTCTAAAAATATTAAATGGGACATTCCAGGATAAAATACTATGTAAGTATGGCCAGTTCTAAACAGTAGGTTGAATCCCACTCTATCTTGCCAGGTGCAAGTATCCACAATATACATACTGTTTGCATTATAGCTACTATATAGTCACCTTAATTATTAGATTGCTGTTTTTTTTTACAATTCTAATGGTCTAGTATCATATAATTCACTTAATTAGCACCATAGGCCTATGATAAGTGATGACAATAGAGATTTTCCATATAAAATCTGCAAAGTGTTTCTTTTAAGTATGAAAGTTCTATATTTGAAGGAAAAAAATATATACTTTTAACGCTTCTAAGGGCCCTGCATTCTTATTATTAATCATCACTGTGTCTAATTTATATATTATTTATTAACACACACATACAGACATACACATATATCTATATCTAAATATTTCTATGTTTATATCTATATAGAGAAAGAGATATAATAAAATCATAACTTGTATTCAGAACATTCACTGAAGCCCTTGGGAAATACTCCCAATAGATAAGGGGAGTGAAATATTTCTTACTTTAAGTCTACAACAAGAATTAATTGAATATTTCTTTACTAGTTTGTATAAATCTTATTTTATGACCAATTTCAAGGACTTGAGGCAATTTTATTATAATTATTAATTTTTTAGTGTAGTTAGAAACCACAGCCCTGGAAAAGGAGAGTATTTATCCTGGAGTGAAAGCAGGACTTCATGATCCTTCATTTTGACTCAAGTCATGAATTTAAGAACAAAAGTCTGTGTGCTTGTCCAATGCAGTTCTGAATGCTGTCATTTTTTTGTGTTCCCTTTATAGAAAAGGGGAGCTGCCATTATGAGAAAAGACTACATGTGTTCAATATTGCCAGCATTCTCTTCTTGTTAAGATACTGTGACATTCTGGGTTGAATATTTATCTGTGACTAATAGAGACTTCTTTCCTAGACTCCAATTGACTCATTTCATTTTGAAATGGCATGGTATTGACATCTCCATTACCACCTCTGGGACTGCTTCTGTAGCTGGAAATAAGAGTCTGCTACTTTCTTTGTGTTAGATGCACCTGTGTGGAAAAGCCATTAAAATAAGCAAAGGCTTAACTTGCTAGTTTTTCATACTCATGCAACATTTCAATTTTATTTCTTGCTAGTCCCCTGATAAAGCAAAATAGAAAAACCCTCTCAACCATACATACTGTGTGCTACAATACTTCCAAAGCCTTGCTGAAGATCTCCTCTGTACAGAGTGACCTGTGTGTTTATGGATTATTGATGTTTCAAGGTCTAAATGAAATTTCACTCTATACGTGCTTTCATTCCTAAGATCCCTACTACAGAAATGCACATTCTTTTTATCTCTGACTTGTCAGAGGACCTGGCCTCTAATGTGTTTGAAAGTATCTCTGGGACACAGTCTCAAACCATTGCCTTTATAATAATATAAATATTTCTATATGTTTCTTTGCTCTCTTTTTTTGAAATCTCCTTGTATTTTCCTAAACATTATCTAATCTTCACACTTAGGAAGTACATCACTTTCACAACTGCTAAATTTTATTTATCTTTAACTGGGGGGTTGAGATAGCATGCAATAGTTCAGTGTATCCTCAGAGATGCTGAGTAAATAATTTCATCAATCCAATTAACAAAGTGATAAGTTGAAGATACAAAACAGTGAAATATTTATACAAAACATGCTGTTCATCTATTGAGAAAGAGCCCATAGTTTCTGGTTACTATACAACAAAACGGGTTATACAGCTTAGGAACAATTAGAATTTTTGTATCATTTAGTGAATTCCCACTGAAGGTAAACCTTTTGAAACATTTACTATATGAGTGTTTTACATTCCTGTCTGAAATTACTTCTTTGTTCTAGCCTAATATTTAGGTTCATGCCTGAAATTACTTCTTTGTTCTAGTCTAAGATTTAGATTCCTACCTGATTTACTTCTTTGTTCTAGCCTAATGTCAGATTCCTGTCTGAAGCCTACTTCCTTGTCCTTGGCCAGTGTCATATTCCTACCAAGCTGCCCATTTCCTTGTCTTTGGCCCCTGTCAGATTCTTGTCAAATATAGTTAACAGAAAGTGCCCTAGTGGCTAAGATAGGCTAGCAATGTTTAAGGGCCAGCAGTAGTAAACAAAGGACATATAAAATTGCTCGTGACCCTGTGCTCCTTCACACACCTACAGAATCAATTCCCATGAAAATGGAAGTAAGTGAAATTGGCACACCTGAAGATTTATGAACTTCCTAATACAACAGAAGATGTGTCTCAAAATATGAAATATGAATGGCTGAGAAACACTTGTTTAAATAGCCAACATGTTTGTTAATCAGGAAAATGTAAATGTACATGCTTCCAATAGATCAAAGCAAACATCAGCCTGATGCAGCTGTGAACTGTGGGTTACTATAACCACCCTGTCAGGATAGGTCCACTGATGCAATAGTTTGTACTAATGTTACAGGAATAATCAACTGTACTCTGACTTAATGAATAAAATGCTCTTTCCACAAGATGGAAGTTACCTTTAGCACCGTTATTGAGGCCAAGAACCTGTGACTAAATAAGTTATGGATTCTAAGGTAGAACCCAAAATAATCATTCTACTAAGTGGACATGTTATGTAAATTATTTTAAAATACATATTGCTATGCTATTTAATAATTCATCTCTAAGCCTTTATCAAAGTATTGTATCACAATAGATGACAGTTAACACAGATACCCAGAACTGGCCAAGATATAGAGAAAAAGACTCTAGAGTGATCAGCCCTAAATGGAATTTTCATATTACACCACTCCCCACAAAGTCCAGGCATCATTTCAAAAGAGAAAACAGAAAGATTTTAAGTGGCAGGGCTGGTGAATGATTATAAAGAAATAGCATTTTCTAAATACAATTCATCAAATTCACTTATGAATTCATAGAGACTGTGGCAGCATGAATCAGATCTGTGAAACCAGACAAAACCCCAGCATTAATAGAGATAGATGGGTTTAAATCTGACCCCATGCTGAAGAGCTATTGGAATTTTATATGTCTTGAGCCAATAAAAGTAAATTTTCTTTAAAGACATAATCCTTTAAGGTAAATTTTCTTTAAAGCTCTGACCTCATTCTAAGACAAGCTCTACACCAATATTAAGTAACACATAGTGAACTCAATGGATATTTCCAAAAGAACAACACAAAGTTGAGTAGGTTGTGATATGATCATCAATCTGAGAGAAGTTGGGGTGAATATTGTCAACGTATACTTTATAAAAATTTCAAGAATTTATAAAAATATTTGTTTTAAAATTTTATTCAAATTCCTCCTTCTCCCCATTTTTTCACAAATTAATCTTAAGATTTTTTTTTCTTTCTCCTAAATGGTTTGGCTTAAGATATGGTATATTTTCTACTGGTTTATAAGGTTGACCAAATGTATTGAAGACTTTATGGGTTTACTTTGTATGAGTTCAACATTGTACCATGTTGCATTATTCATTTGAAACATATGAAGATATGTAAAAGTCTTTTTCAAAGTAAAACCCAAAAAATTCATGTTCTAGACAAAGACATTGAGATGATTGAGGTAATGTCTGAAGTAAATTATGCTCTAGTTTCAGATTCTTAAGTATATCTTATAATCTGTATGGAAACAAAGAAATATGTAATCAACTATTAATCTGTGAAAATGATTAATATGCTGAGTATATGACAAATTCGTCATATAGATTTTGTAGATAGCATCACAATTCTATTGATTTTGTTAGAATTTCACATTATGCATCCTGATCAAACTCACTTTCCATTCTTCCATGTCTACCCACTACACTTGTAATCTCCCTATAATCCACCCAAAAAGCAAAAATAAATATAAGAATAAAAAAGGGGCAGTTTGTGTTATTCATAAATTCACTGGAGCATGGCCAAATTCTCATGCCATGCAAAGATTGGTAAGATGAATCTTAAGGATTCCACAACCAAGATTATTTATTTATTTATTTATTTATTTATTTATTTATTTATTTATTTTTAAGTTTTGGCTGGAGACATTTTTATGTCTAAGCCATTTTTATGTCATGGGAATGTAGAGTTATTCCCATGTCAAGGAATCAGTAAATAAAGCTACTGGTCCTGTTTGATTTTTTTTTTTTTAATTTTTCTTTCCCGTCACCAAAATCTTTAGGGGATCTTCCCCTGTCAAACTGACCCATATCTCTCTGGAAGGGGTCCAAAGTGGGTCTAGGTTTTCCTTTCCTTTCAACACAAATACCAGGCCTCTCTCCCAATCTAGTATGTCCCTGGTCCAGTAACTTGAAATCATTAAAAATATACATTGGATTAATTTAACAGCTTGACCTCTCTCCCAGGGGAATTTTAATATAAACACCAAACTCATAACCACAAGCATGTTGATAATTAAAATAATTCAAAGTAATTAAAGCAATCTAAACAAACATTATTATTTGTTGAGATAGTTCTCCCCCACCGTCTCCTGCTTCAACCTATATGAGATCAAGGCCTAAGTGATTTATTTATCTGTATAATTAAATTCTCCCTTCTAATGCACATTAATATCTCTATGGGTAAATAATATGTCCCCTTTGTCTTTATATAACTTGAATTAATATGTTTCTATTTTCTCTCTGAGATAAGTTTTTTCTACTTACCCCCTACTCTTGACTTACAATTTAAGATCAAAAGCCTCAAAATATTTATTCATCTCTGTATTTAACTTTTATATTTCCTTCTATGTATTGTATAGTCTTATTTCCAGGCTCTAAATTTTCATACCAGGGTAAGAAATTCCCGAAGGTTTATGTAGACCATGTTTGAAGATCCCGAGAGATGCATGGCATAGATTTTTAAAAAAAAAAAATTAATGCATTTTTCTCATTCATATGTTCTTCTATCTGTATGCCTTTATTTCCTATATTTAAGATCAAAGGCCTGCATTTATTCTTCCTATGTATACTTAAAAACATTTAAACAACTACTATTAGACTCCCTTCTAGCCTTAAAAACAATTAAAGCAGATTTCATTTATCTCTATCCTTTATCTGCTTGTTGGAGGCCAGCAGCTTCTATCATCTGCCTCTCTCTGCCTGCCTTTGAGCAGCCTGTCTCTTTGTACAGCAGGGGCTCACAGAGCTTTTGAGCACAAATTTTTCATATTAGCTCTAGACTATCAAAAGAAATCTCCATGGGGCTCAGGAAAAAAAATCTGTAGCCTGCTAAGAAATCAATTCTCACCAGCTCCTATTCTTACATCGTGACACGTGTGTATTCCAATAATATTCAATTAATTTTTAAAAGTAAGTTCTTGCCCCAGGTTGGATCACTATCTGTAGCAGTAAATAATCAATCCACTATGAGCTTCCAGCAGATGACTGTGCTTGTAGTCACCCACCAGACCTCTCTGGATTCGCTAATGAAAAGACACAAACACACACACTCATGCACATGCACACACACACACATATACAAAAAGCCATAAAACCTTTATATTTTAATATGCCTAACTATCTCAATGGCTGGGCCAATCCTCTATGTGGTTAACATATTCTCCTCGAGTATTCCTGAGTTAAGACTTTCTCAATCTACATTTTATCTTTGTAGTCCTGTTTCCTTTTGGGCATCCCTCCCATGGGGCTGCTTTTCATTTGCACCTACATTTCAACTATCTCACCTTCCTCTCCTTTAAGGTGTGGTCTACCCTAGGCCCCTCTCTGGTAGAGATTCTTCTTCTCTCCTTTGTGTTTCTTGCCCAGCAATCCTAATAGTCCTGCCTCTGCCCCTCTGCCCAGCCAGTACTTGTTGGCTCTTTATTGATCAATCAAAAACCAATTAGGGGCAGGGACCCTCAATGTCTGGACATATAGATTCCCATGTGATTTGGGAAGTCAAATTAAGACAAAGCATTAGAACCCTTGCCCAACACACCACAGATATTTACATGGTCCTCAGTGGCAACATGGATCACAAATATCAATATAGAACCCTGTTGAGGAGCAGACACACCCTGGTAGATTGATATTTCAACTGTGCCTGCTCATATAAATTTTTTAATATTTAATTTAATAGTAATTATGTTAGTATGTAAGCATATATATAGTGATTTATATATCTCCAGTTTTAGTTTATTGATCAAAGACAAAAACATAGCCATGGAATGGTTAGGTATGCAAGGTTCTGTATGCATATTAGGAATTTTTTGTATTATGACTCAACCTGACAAAAATGGATGATTTAGGATGTTGTGTCTGAGTTTTAAAAATTCATTTGATAATTACTAAAACCATAGTTAATAAAATTGACATATTTTGTTTTATTTCTTTTTTCAGTCATCACTACAGGATACATAAATTAATATCAAGTAAAAAAATCAAGAAAATGACAACACAGACATGTGGTTGGATCAAGGAAACAGGTTTTCTTCATATTGGACACTGAACAGTGAACAGTAAATGCCTTTTTCAGTACTCCTAGGATACACTGCTGTGTGCTAAGATGCTGGTTACTGATATTGAAGTGCTTCTGTACATCCTGGAGAGCTAATCAAAAGCGCAAATGAATACAGACATCTTGGTATAGTAATTGTGGCTGCTAATTTATGACTGATTAAATAAAGTAATAAGCTCTGATAATGATTATAATGTAAATCTAAACCATGTTTATGAAGAATGCAAGTGTCAGATGAAGTCCACTAAATCAAACAATTTAATATATACAGATTGTATATAAGACATATATTTATTAAAAAAAAACTTCCATGCTAAGCAAGATAATGGCTAGAAATAGCAGAGCATTGAGTGCCTACACTTGTTTTGACCAATGAATTTATGTATAAGATTAGACAAGAAAATACATTCCTTGGATATTTTTGATGATTGGCACACTAAAGTTATTTGTGTTTTGTTTTAACATTTCCCAACATTACTTAATATTGTCATAATTTTCAACCTTGTAATGCATTTTCTTTAGTAACTGTGACTTATAAAAATTTTATAAAAAGCTAATTTTTTCTTGTTCCATGTTTATCATCCATTTATTCTAAACAGGCCTTCCTGCCTTTATGACATCTGAACAAAATATGCAATGAATTATTACATAGTTTCTATGCTTTAAGAAAACATGGTGTCCTTACTTCCTTGGTGATACCAGTGAGCTATCAGACAACACCCAGCCATGGATCAGCTGTCTCAGAGATTTCAGTGGTGACAGGATTCTAAGGGAGTCAGGAGCACTTCTCAGTCTATTATGTTCAGCAGGAAGAGAACAGTGATTCTCTAAGTATGCATCACTGTGATGTGTACAGACTATGAGAACAATGCAGTGGAGGGAGTCCTGAACATTCAGCATGTTCTTCAACATGCACTGAGAAATCCTTCATGGTTAAATAACTAAAAATGGAGTACACAAATGGTTAAATACCAGTCTGCTTAAAGGTACAAAGCATGCATCCATGGTGAGGAATTTTAATCAAGTTTCCAAGAAAATTTTCAAAACCATTTAGGTTTTTCAGAGATTATTAATGGTATGTTTTTACCAATATGAACATCTGGAATTATGGATCAAAATAACCTCTCTTTTTCTGGAATCCAAGAGATGCAAACCTAAAATAGTGGGACAAGAGACAGGTTTTAGAATTCCAGCATTGACCTGGCATGGTCAAGTTCTTAGGCTCAATCCCCAGGTCTGAAAGAACAAATTCTCTTGACTAGTAATATCTTTCTTTGTAAAACATGGAATAAATATATCAATATTTTACTGGAATTCAGCCCTGAATTGAACTGAAACTATAAGTGGAAAAGAACTGGTATCTTTCAATTTTAGGATTCACATTTAATAATAAATATTGGCTTGCTAATCACTTATGCCATTCAAGTTTTATTCAGCAATATTTAACATATTTGCCATGCATATTCTATTTGCATTTGATAGGTATCAGCTGATGTTCAAAAACAGATGCGTGGCATTTTGAATTATATTTCATTCTAATGGTGCATAGGAAAACAACAGACATTTATGTGTTGTTTTGAGTCTTGATACTCACTGTACTTATAAGCTCCAGTGGGCTGTTTAAATGATTCCTAGAAAATGCAATCTTACAGCAGAGTCCTTGAGACTCTGACACTTACATTCTTTCTGCCTGCTTTTCCACAGTATGGAAGAAGAAGCAGCCATGAGTATGAGAGAGAATAAGGAGATAACATACATGGAGATGGGTCAGAGGAATCAAAGGTAAAGGAAAATAATGTAATTACAATTTAATATAATAATTATTAAATTAGAAAAAGTGAAAAAAAAAGATTTTTTAGTGTGTTCTCCATAAATACTCATCAAATCTACAAATTCGAGCAATTTTATTTCCTTACATCTGTCCAGCATCAATTGTTTTGTTCTTGTTGTTTGTTTTAATTATTCTCTTGGGGCTCATTGTTTTTGTTTTGCTGTTGTTTATTTGTTTGTTTTCCTCTAGCTAGTACTTCTAAAATTATGTGGGATAAAAGCAGTGAAAGGAGATATTTTATCTGTTTACATTTATTGTTAGTTGAGACATTTAGTTTCAAGTCTAACAAATATTCTGTTATTAAGTGTATGCGTCACATAACATATTTATAAAGGACTTTCTACAAGCATGATAATTTTTTTTTGAAAACTTTAGGAACTGCTCTAGTCTGTCCAAGTAATTTAGTCTGTATTTACACCTATTCCAGTATTTTTCACTCTTTTTTTCTAAAATAACACTTAAGCACACAATCCAAGTTTTAAAGTATATAATAATCAGTTTTATATTCAAATCTAAAAACTTGGGGCTAGGGTAGATAAATAAGAAAACAATCAGTATTCATTGTTCTGTACTTCATTGCAATCACACTGTGTGAATGAGGGCTCTCCTTCTCCCACATGCAGGCAAGATTTGTTGACAGTTGTTTCTTTGTCTGGGCCATGGTGATTAAATAAATAATATAGAACTCTCTTTTAATTAATAGTTAAATTTTAAATAAAGTCATTTGTTTCTTGATTTTTTTTGTTTGTTGTTGTTCTGTTATTGTTTTTTGTATACTCTGGATATTAGTTCTCTATCAGATGAATAATTGAAAAAGATTCCCTTCTACTCTGTTGTCTTCTTTATGAGTAAGGTTTCGCTGATGAGTAATTTCTATTGCTATATAAAAGCTATTTAGTTTTATTAGTCCTATTGATTACTTGATGACTTTCCTGAGACAGTGTACTCACATTCAGAATAATCTCTCCTGTACCTGTGTTTCTCACTGTACCCCTTGTATTTTATTCAGTTATTCAGTGTTTCAAGGTTTATACTGAGTTCTTTGGTGTAATTGGATTTTAGTTTTTTTTTTTTTAAATGATAGATACGTTACGAATTGCATTACTCTACATTTGGGCATCCAGAGGAAGACAATTATAGGCCGACAAGAGTCCTAGAAATTATACTAGACTATTTATCATAATATCAGCATATACCAGACAACCTACCATAACACCAACATCAGGCTTGGAAAAGTCTTCTTTCAAGTTTTTGTTTAAGATATTATTATCATTTTTGCTTGCCTATCAGAACAAGAAGGTAAAAAGCTTTTGCTAAACATACCACACAATTCATAAACAAGATTTGAAGAACTCAAACTGAGACTGGCCTGGAAGACTTCTGCAGAATAACCAAGTACTAGAGTATCCAAAATAGGTATGACGGCTTGCAAAGGGCTTGAGGTTTTTTCAATAGGAGAGGATTCACACCTGGTATTGTAAAACTAGCCAATTACACAAGGCTAATGGAGTCACAGATTTTAGTAGTGAACCTACTGTTGTCATGTTTCTAAATTAGTATTCCTGTGTTCCAAATATATATTTTATACTCACAGGCAAGTGTAGCTCAGCACAAATTACAGATGTTTTATTTTTATTTTATTTGTTATTTTCAACATATAAAAACTATTACAGAACTTTACAACTGGGATGAAAACATACTGAACAACGAACTGTGGAGTAATAAACAGACATTTCCATCTTTACAACAGAATTCCTACACTTAATGCTCAGGGAACATCTTGAAAGAAGTGTGGGAATATTACAAGACTCAGAGAATCGGAGCATGAGCCACAATGTATTTCCTGTGTATGACAGGAAAGCTTTATATATAATGTTTCAACAATAAAAGCACTAGGTCCCATGCCAATATAGATATGTAACATCCACCACACACACACATATGTATATATGTACACACATATACATTTGTAGATACTTGTGTCTTTGTGCACATACAAGTGCATATGTGATTGTAAAAATAACAATTGTAGAACAATTTTGAATTAAAGAGAAAATAGGAACATGGGAAGACTTGGTATGGTTAGAGGAATGGGTGGAAATGATATAAGTACAGTACACATGTATGAAAAATTTTAAATATTAAACTAAAAAGGTATAATATACTGAAACATAAGTACTAACCAATTATATTTTCCATATATAGTTTTCTCAAATTATTATTCCTTTCATTCAACAGTGTCGACACACACAGTGTTTATGCATTATTCCTTCGCTCAATTCCTTTGTTCCTATTTATTCCTTATTGACACTTCCATACATTGGACAAAGACCAGCTGCTACCCATTTACCAAGATGCCTGTGATGTCATAGCCAATTTCATCCATCTGGCTAGATTAAATGACTTCATGTTCAATATGTCCCAAGCTTGGCACAAATGAAATAATTTTACTATAGTATTGCAGTGTGTATACTTTAAAGATACTTCTAATATGAAAACCTTGATTAATTTTTACAGTGTTAAATCTTTTGGAAACACTGATCCTCTCTCCTTCCTCTGCTTGTGAACTTGTCTCAAAGAGCCTTCTGTAAAACTAATACTCTTCCAATTAAAGCTAAACCTATTATTATGTTTACAGAATCTAGTATGCACATTCCACCCCTTAAGGTAGAGAAGGTTTATTAGCATAATTTTCAGCCATGTATTTTTGATAATTTTCCCTGTACAATTTAGACTTTCTGAATATTGACCTAAGTTTAATATTTATTCAGCTTACCACGTTATACACTGCTTTTATTCTGTTTTAGAAACTCAATTATTTCAAAGGCTAGCATTTTCCTGGCCTCAGTTCCTCTTCATAAACTTTATGTCTAAACAAATAACTCTAAAAAAAATCTCTCAATGTAATCTTTCAGTTTTTCCTTCCCTTTCTGAATAGTGTTTGCTAATATTTTATTCTAATCTATACCTCTTTAAGCATTTTATAATTTAGTTTTTACTTCTTATACTTTTATTCACATTTTCTCTTTTTTATTTTTTTTTTGTATTTTATTTACATTTCAGATGCCATCCCCTTTCCCCATTTCCCCTTCCTAGAAAACCCCTATCCCATGCCCTTTTTTCCTTTTTGCTTTTATACATTTTTTAATGTTAATCAAAGGCTTTATAAGTTTGGTAATGCTCAATCAGAAGTGTAACCCAATACCCAACCTAGATATATAAACTATCTTTGACTGGTGGAGACACGTGAACATCTATCTGCCTTCATGCCCCCCCCTTCTCTCTCTTTCTCGCTCTCATCACCTAGCTTCACCCTTCCTGTTAAAATAAAACTTTTCTCTCAATATGCAATTAGAGCATAATTATTCCTAATTGTACCAGTGAGGTACAAGATAGTACTAATTCCCAGTCCATTATTTTGTTGACTAACCAGAACCTCTGTCATCTCTTCTAACTAAAACACTTAGTTTTGAACCTGGCTTTTTTCTTGGCTTTAGAATGAATGTCATCTGAAAACCATTCACTCAGATCTTTTCTCTCAAAGTAAATAGCAAGGATTGGCTATGAGACTATAGGTTTTAACCCCATCAGAAATCCATGACTGAGTTAACTGAAATTATGGGAAGCACTAAGCATAGCTTCTAAAACTTAGCCAATTTATAGAGAACACTGAACACCTGGAAAGCCCGTATACTACCGAATGTTGGAGCGTCAAATCTTCAGCCTTCTGGCCCAGAATCATCTGACAGACCTTAGTGATGCAGAATTATTAAGGGCTGATTACTCTGTCTAGGTAGATATAATCAGTCGACTATTCTGCAAGTGTGTCCTTTTCTGGACAGTAATTTGTCTGTAGATGGAAAGAGGCGATTCTTGCCTAGTGGCTGTCACCACACAACTGGAGTAACTCCAAGGATGCTCAATTTCTTCTTAGAATCCACGACAGGAAGCTGTTATTCACATTTTCTCAAATGGATTGATTTTTTTTTCTGTAGCATTCTTTTATTTAGTTTTGTATTTTTGACCCAATGTATTATAAAACCAAAGCAACTGATACAATTGGGAGTATGAACTACATTTCTCTGCTGGCTTATTGATTTGGGGAGCAGGATATTTATCAGAACACATATTTGGATTTTAAAGTTTGTTTACTTTTACAGTTCTTTCATTTAGAGCTGGATCAAAAATATTTACTCCTAGACTTTTACTAACAGTTATAGTATATAATTATATACTACATATAGTAATTATATACTATATATAATAATTATGTATATTATATGTTATATGTTATGTAATTACATATGTATATATTATAACACACACATACACTTTTCTAGATTAAGTTGAAAGTTATCATGAGAATAGTAGGAAGAAAAAAATATCCTACCATGGTTGTTTTGGTTTGTATGGGATGCTTAGCCTTCTTCTATCTGGGATGAAAGTCAGGGTCTTTCACATAATTATCTGCACTACCTTTGTGTTGCATCTCTGACTCTGATCCTTAGGTTTTAATATTTCTTTTTATGTTTTCTTTCTCTGCCACTACTTGTCTTTTTCAAAGCTTGTCTTGGGAAGCAATGTGCCTGTCACTGCTTGCATCTTCTTTGAAACCCTCTTCTATCAGATGATGCTTGGAGACCTACCATATTTGGTATGTTGGTGCTTAAGTTTTTTATTTCTCTCTGATATAGAATGTGTTCTTAGATACTTTCTTGTTGCTGTGTCAAAAATCACCTAAGAAAAGGAAGTGTTTAATTTGCTTCAGTTTAACAGAATAGTCCATCACAGTGGGAAAGAAAAAAGAGCTAACTTAAGAACTTGCATTCATGAAAGCATAGATGTTTTACTATTGGGATTTTAGATGCAGTCTAGTTAATAATATTTACCCTCATGTGTATCATGTCACTCTATCCCTTTCATCAGTCCTTTTTTTTCATAGAAAGCTAAAACCTTCACTCTCTTCATAGCTCTCCAAAATATACATTACAGGTTGTTCTCTAGCATACAAGGTTATTGCGAATAAGATTTTATTTTCTTACTTACAAGTATTGAGAGCCAATGGTATTTATTGCTTATTTACCAGTAATACCCAATGTAACAAGAATTGTACTCATATTTTACAAAAGTTCATGTTTTCTATTGTAGTGTTTAGATTGCTCTAAGTACAGATCCAGACAGGAATTAACATTATTGTCAGCTCTACCTAAATATTTGCTCAGAGAATTTATTAAACATGACACTGGTTATAGAATATTTGTTGTAACTCAACTACAATATTAAAAGTTAACCTAATGGATGATTCAGTAATAATTTATATTACTGAAGTGGTGTAAAATAGCAAAGGAGCAACTGAATTCAAAAGCTAAAGATAGTTTCAAATTATACCTCTAGTTATAAAAACTACTTGTCAATTTCTCACATTGAGTCTCTATTTAAAAGAACCATATGTTATAGACTAACTTTTCTATTAGTGAACTAAGGCAGACTCCTATCAGTGTAGTTTTAAATGACTGATCATTAGCAAAATGAAAAAGAAAGAATTACCAATACAAGTTGAAAGACTGTAAATCTTATCTTCTCAAATCCTTGTAGTATATCCTGGTACTATTATAACTTTATATGGATACTTGGAGAATTGACTTAATTTAGTTCATTTGATTGATGTGGATTTTTCCTGAGCTAATTATTATATATTTCAAGTATTTAAGGCACAATGGATTTATGAAACTAAAGAGCTAACTGGTTGTAATTAAATAGAGATCTATTTATATTGTTACCAATATAAATTGTTTGCAGAACTATATTAAGCTATTTACATTTTTCTTAGAATTATGAAATTATTAAGTATAAAATATTTATAATAGTTTTACATGTCATAGTTACTCATTAAATATGAATTTTTTAAAGATATGAGCCAAACTAACTTATTGTCCCTTTAGCTTTCAGATATAGATTACTGTAGAAATGGCAAATAAAGAGAGGATTCTGTAGGTCATTTCCATCTGACTGTGGCCAACAATACTAAAAATCCCTCAGTATAACATTTTAGTTTTAGAATGTGAAGCCAGAACATTAGAGAACTTTCCTGGAACAGTCATGCTTTTTAAAAGAAAGTTAAAGACCATTGACATAAACATGGATTATAGCTAAAGAAAAATATGTATCTAGTTCAAAAAAGGAACATGTATATATTTCATTCCATAATAATTCTTTAAGCTTTTTGGTGATGGTATGTTTCTGAATTCGGTTAAATAATTATTGATATTTTCTCTGTTATAGTTAGATAACCATAAAGGTAAAATCGTTTTCTCAAGTGCATACTAAGTTCAGTAGTTACAGTCATAAGACTAACTTAAGTGTTTATATTTTGGATCGCAGGATTTGGTCCTTGGTTAAAATTTTATGTATGAAGCACATCCTCCCAAACACATTTTTGACATCCTAAAAATAGTACAAAATCTAGATGTTGAGGTATGAGGTGTTTACTGTGTTTGATCACAGATTCTGCAACCATCTCCAGAAGAATGCATTGTCAGATATCTCCATTTCGTTTATGAGGCTGTTTAACTCCAGAGATTTTATATCCAGTTTTTGTCCACTCATGAGAATGGGGTATTTAAGTCACCCACTATCATGCTATGAGGGTCAGTGTGTGTTTTGAGATTTAGTAGTGCTTCTTCTATGAATTTCTGTAGCCTTGTGTTCAGTGAATATATCTTTATATAATTGTAATATTGTATTGCACATTTTCTTTAATGAGTTTTTAGTGTCTACCCCACATCTTCTGCTTTGTCAGTTATTAAAATTGCAATTCAATTTTCCTACTTATTCCAGGTTGTATTTTTCTATGCTTTTACACTAAGGTGGTATCTGTCCTTGATGGCTGAGGTATGTTTCTTGCATGTAGTAAAAGATGAATTAAATTTAATCTATTCTTCTGTATATTTTGGTTGAGGAATTGAGATCATTAATAGGAGATTTACTATTAAACAGTGTTTATTAATTCCTGTTATATTGTTGTGCTGATATTTTACCCCCTTCTGATTAACTGTTTTTGTTTCCTCTTAAGTACAGTTAATCTCTTCAGACTGAAGTTTTTTTGTAATGTCTTTTGTAAAATTGTATTGGCAGATGCAAATTGCTTTCATTTATTTTTATCATATAATATTCTTATTTCTCTTTTGATTATGATAGTTTTTCTGGGAATAGTATTTTGAACTGGAACCTGAGAAAATATTTCAGAGCTTATAAAATATCCACTCAAGACCTTCTCATTTCAAAAGTTCCATTGAAAAGTACCAGGAATATCTTGTTGAGTCATTGGCAAAAGGGAATTCACAGACACCTCACACACATTAGCAGGCATTGTCAATGCTATTGGTTACCCTCCTAAAGACACTACTTATGTCATCAAATATGGATAGGTTAACTAGAAGCTTTACCATATTCACTAGCACATAGTGCTAGAAGATATTATATGTGCTATCAGAGATAAAAGATCATCAGTTTCATCTGGCTATGAACCATACAACCTACAACAGTAATCTGCCCGAAAGACATACTAGTGAGACATGGCACAAATGGTATAAGGGTCAACAAGTCACATTTTAATTAATTTTAACGTACATGGCATGAGATATAACCCATAGCTGACAATGCAAAAGTGTTCAAGAACCTGTAACCAGTGAGGTCATGGGCCCCAGAGGGAAATTAGTAATACTATTATTATGCTGAAGGAACAAACAGTAAAATGACTCCTAATAATATACTGATGTATGCAATGTTCTGTGCATTACTCAACCTTCATCAGAAACACTTCTTTCAGCAGTTGGTAATTAACACAGAAGCCCACAACTGTATATTGTACAGATAACAACAGACCTCAGAGTTCTCAACCCCATAGGAAGAACAATATCAACCAAACAGACACCTCAGAGCTCCCAGGGACTAAATCATCAACCAAGCAGTACACATGGAGGGACCCATGGCTCCAGCTGCATATGCAGCAGAGGATGGCCTTCTTGGGCATCAATGGGAGAATAGGCCCTTGGTCCTGTGAAAGCTCGATGCCACAGTGTAGTTGAATTTGAGGGTAGAGAAAAGGGAGTGGGAGGGTGGGTAGTGGAACACTCTCATAGAAGTAGGGGGAGGTGGTGGAATAGGGGATTTCAGGGGGGTGGGGGAATCAGTAAAGGGGAAAGACTTGAAATCTAAATAAAGAACATATCCAATAAATAATCCAAAAAAATTATTAAAGTCACAATATTCTTCTCCCTAAAGAAAAAAAAATAAAGAAATCTTTATTTAAAAAAGACATTGAAAATAGAGGTTATGTAAGACAGCTACAGTCTTATCTGAAGGGTTTATTTGTCATTCATTGTATTGTATGTCATAAGCGTAAATATGAATGAGTTCATATTGTACTGTGGGCAATAATAGTAATGAATTGCAGTGAAAAAATGAGCGTATCAAGTATTTTGCAAACAAACCATATTTATTACTAAGATCCAAACTACACCATGCTATAGTCAGTAAAACCTTCTTATAAGGGTTGTTATAAGAAATTGTTAACTGCATTTCACATTCTGTTTTAAGATGAGTTCTATTTTTATTAAAGAATGCTTTAATGGTAGAATATATAGTTAGTCCTTTATAGGGAGTGTATCTCATATCAATTTTAATCCTTAATTAAGACTGAGTACATAAGAATACTGTCAACTGTCCCCATCACCACTTCCTTATGCAATGAGGAAGAAAAGCAGAAAGGAGACTGTGGGTGGTAAAAAAAAATGCTATTTAAAAAGAAATCCTTTTGATTATTTTAAGATTTAAATCCTCTACAATCTAAAATTATGATTAATGTACTAGTCATATGGTACAATTTGTTGTAGTTGAGAAACAGTTCCAACAAATATCAGAGTAAACCACTAGATGATGAGGAGGATGAAGAAGAGGAGGAAGAAGTGTGCCTAGGGAAATGGCCTATTTTTGATAAGTTTCTATTTCCTTTATTTAAGATGGAGGTGGCTCCTGTTGTATTACCCTACATATTGTAATGTAAACTAAGGATATGCCTACTATTTTGAGACTTAACTGAAACATTATAAAACCGCAGCCAAGAAAGTGAAATGAAAGGATCAGAAGTTGCCTCCTATCAAACAAACAAACAAACAAAAAAGCAAAACAAAACAAAAAAACATTAATAAGCCAATGGATTAGGCTCCATAGTGACTTAACTAAGGAAATTCACTTATATTAGGATTAATTGAGGCTGTAATAATAATCAGATTTCAGCCAGGTGCACATATATAAGACGACATCCTGACATATATTTAAGAATGCAAAGCCCATGTTCAGTAGCGTTAAAAATAGAGAAAATGTTCACAAGAAACTAGACTGGATTTATGAACTTAGATGCACAGTTTATAGGACAGTCCTTTCTAGCCTCTGCAGATTCTGGCTGATTTATCATGCTCTGTTACCCACTATTATGATATCTCTCAGAACAGACTCCCTATTCTATGGATTTCTCTATAATAAATAAATAAATAAATAAATAAATAAATAAATAAACAAACTTTGATCTGTCTTCCTGCTTTGCTGCTCCCCAGAATGCTTCACATGTAAAATAACGCTGTTTAAAGCCATGGCTTCTTTCGTCTAGTTTTGTGTACTTAATGATTCTTCATGTCCTGTTGGCTAGAGACTTTATTCCTGTCTTACCATGCTTTTCAGATGTTCTGCAGTGTTTTACCTAAATAAAAGACGTCTTACTACTTCCATGCTAAAGTTGCTATAAACATTCATGTGCAGATTTTCATGGGAAGACACAGGGGTTTTTTTGCACACACATACTAAGAAGCATGGTTAGTAATCTGTATAGCAGTGGTATGTTTACCTTGAAATGAAACTACCAAATTGTTTCTCAGATGGGATTATGATTCTGAGCTCACACCATCAATACATGACAGTTCTCACTATACTCTGCCTAGATTTGGTGCAATCAGTGCTGAATTTTGGCCATCCTAAATGTGTGTACTTCAACCTCATTTAGCTTAGTTTGGATTTCCTTGATAACACACATTATGACATCTTTACATAGACTACATTTTGATCTTTATGTCTTCTTTGCTGATCTGACTGTAGAGATCTTTCTCTGGTCAATTTTTAATGACACTACTTGTCCTTCTATAACTAAATGTTTAGAAGTCTTGGTATATTTTAGATGATTGTTCCTCAAATAGATGTTTGCAGTTTTCCAACTTGTAGCTTGTTTATCATTTCTTCACAATATCTTCATAAATGACTTTTAAAAACTTTTAAATGTGTTTGAGCTTATGAATTGTTACTTCCTGCATCACACTCCTGTTTCAACACTTCGAATCTCCCCTATATACTCTTATTCTAGTATTAATTTTTATCACTTTTACATTTAGATAAACTACCCACTTTGTAAATCTTACAAAATGTTACAAAGGGGGGTGTGATTAAAAATCATACAGCTTATCATCAGAAACCAGTTTACTTCTGAATAATATGATCAAATTATACTTGACTTGAATATTAAGCAGCATATAGAGAAAGGCTTGTTTTCATTTCAAGACTGTTGGTTGCCAGCTGGTACTAGAGAAGTGAGAATTACTAAACTTGGCTATTTTGAATAATAAATCTGAAGTTTACAAACTAAAATAGATCAACCAGGGAAATTCGTACACAATTTTCTGAGACTGGAAATAGCTATTGTTATACTTCAGAATACATTGTCTAATACATATTTGGAAATTGAGTTGCCAGTTTGTATTTGCACTTTAAGCTATTTTTATTAATACACATATTTTGCATTATTTACATATATTTACATTAACTTATGTGTTTGTTGATTTATACATCTATGTATTACATTTCCATATGTGTGTTATCACAGGAATTCTTTATCAAGAAAGATGAAATCCATCAATTCTGAGGAGAAAAAAAAAAGAACCTTTCTAGGATCAACATAGTTTAAGCTCTGTATCTAGCCAATATTAATTTATTTTTATAAGATGGCAAATGAGTTCTCCATGTTGTACAAAAACATCCATATTTTAATTTATAAGTGACAAATTACAGAGTTCATTTAAAATTTTTCCACTTCAAAAATTTTAAATATAAAGAGTGTATTTGTTATAAAATATAAATATAAAGAGTGAAATTTGTCTATAAATGAAAATTTTCAATCTAAAGTGTGAAAATTTAAATAGGATATGGAACAATTTTTTTTCTCCCACCAGTTAAGGCAGCACCATGAAAAGATAAATTATTTAGTGAAGTCCTATGCTTTTCTAACAACTGATATAGAATATTCAGAATGAAAAATAAAGTATGTCTCTACTCTGGGATATTGAATTGCAGTTATTTGTGTGAACATATATATGTACCCCGGCTCTACCAGTAATATTAAAACATGAATGAATATTGAAATGAAATTTTTGATAGAGAAAAACTGTGACAGTGAAGGTTACTACACACAGGAGTGACAGATGTGGTGTTACTTGATAGTTACATGCACTTTGATAACTGTAGTTCAAGAGGAAGGTGAAGGTATATGATGACTGATTAACCACAATGAAATTAATTACAAAGAATAAGCATAAAAGTTAACTACCTGTGAATCTTCCAAAAAGGCATTATTATCCATGTATATGAGAAATATAAATATATACATGTATATGTGTATATAAATACATGTATAAATATATACATATACATGTATATGTATATATTTATATATTCATTTATATACACATGTATTTGATTAACTAAAGTACTCCACAAGGGAATGTTTTGTTAATTCTTCAGTAGTGGTGTGTTTTTCAGTATATAAGATACTGGTAATAACACTGAGCCAAAATAAACTAAAGCAATAAGAGAAAATAACTAGACCAATATGACTTGGAACATGAATGTAACTGTGCTATAGAAAATACACAAAACTTAAGCCAAAACATGATACTATATCATGACACTGAGATGTATCCTGAAAACTATATTAATCAACATAAAAGTAAGTTAGTGTTTCAAAGAAAAGAAATAATTGTAAAAAAAAAAAAAAAAAAGAGCTATCTCTTTAAAATAGAAAGAAATAGGAAAGTACTTTTTTAAATTGATAAAATGGGAGAGACTCTCGGGACTCGAAGGGAGATCTCTCAAACACTGGACCACCAACCAGGCAGCATACACCAGCTGATATGAGGCCCCCAGCACATATAGAGCAGAGGACTACCGGGTCTGGGTTCATTCAGAGAAGATGCACCTAACCTTCAAGAGACTGGAGACTCTAGGTAGTGGGGAGGTTTGGTGGGGTTGGGGTTTGGGGGAAACATCCTCGTGGTGACAGGGGGAGGAAGTATGGGATGTGTAACAGTCAGAGGATGGACCAGAAGGGTGATGAAATCTGGAATGTAAAATAAATAAATAAATAAAATTTTTAAAAAGAAAAAGAAAGAAAGAAACCCAGAATGGTCTATATACTGACCGGTCTAAGTAAAACTGCATTCTTAAACCACAGTATGCACAGACCTTAATTTATCCCATAAGTAAATGAAAAAAAAAAAGTACATAATTATGGAAGTAAAGCAAATCATCTATATATAGTTTTTCAGTATGATATATAATTTGCTGCAAAAAGAAGCCGCAAGATTATCAGGATCTGCTGAAATTTGTTACTTGTACAATTTGTACTAAATTGAAGTTTGTTGTGAATATATTTTCATATATGTATATATATAATCTTAAAATGGTTAATCTTGTTCAGCAATTGTATCAAATTGTTCAAAATTTAAATATTTTTGTATATAAGGGCTTTTAGTTTTTATTTTTATTTTATTGGTTTTTCTTTTTTCACTTTTTAATAAGAGTTACCTACAACAAATTAAATCCTTGAGTGACTGGCTATGAAGAATTCGCAGTGCTTTGAAGAATTTAGTTATGCTTTTGAAAGTATATAGATTGTAAACAATAGAATTGTGATTTCATTCTTACTGCAATGTGTTTCTCATTAACAGTATCTCAGCAACAGGTTGGGCATGGAAACTTACATGAATGTGAGAATGCTGTATCTGTTACACAGTACGCAGAGAGGAAATACTAGCCTCTACTGATTTCCATCTTAATGAGTTTTGACTCAGATGCACCTGCTTCCCATTATTTACTAGAAGTATAGCATTGTGAAAGACAGGGAGAGAGAAGAAAGCCATCTTTTTCACAGACTGAAGGGAAGTTTGCAACTGTGCAGACACATAGGAGTAGCTCCTGAGTCTAAAGTAGAACAAAAGCATTAGAGACCATTCCAGTCATCAATTTGAATTTGGCATGAACTAATAAAACCCATGTCTATTTCAAGTACTAAAAATATTTGTCAATAAATAAATAAATAAATAATAATATTGGAACCATTTCTTTTTATTCTTAGCTATTCTTAGCAATAAAGAAAAACAAAACTTGGATTTTTAATATATAGTTCAAGTATAAATTCTATAGTATTTTGAAGCGCTTTGAATTAGTATGTTAGTGGTTAGTCAGCAATGTAAGGTTCACACTAGTCACACACTTTTAACAGGATATTGATGTCAAAAAGAAAAAATGTATTAATTTTATTATGTGTGTATGAATGTTTTGCCTGTCTATGTGTATTCCTGCTTCTTGTAGAAGCCAGAAAACTGTGTGAAATTCCCTAGAAATGATGTTACAGATAGTTGTAAGAACCATGCAGTTTCAGGATATCAAACAATGTTCCTCTTCAAGGCAGCCAGACCTATTACCCTCTGAGCTGTCTCTCCAGTCTTGAGTAACTAATTATTTAAGTACAATCAAGTACTCTGCCTCTTTCCTTATCAATGTTTATCTAATTCTATTAAGTTTTCTGTTTTATTTTTGAGATGATAATTAAATCACAATATTTAACTCTCCCGTTCCCTAATCTAAACTTTCTCACAAACCCCTCCCCATTCTGCTTCAAACTCATAGCCTCTTTTTTTATTAATTGTTTTTATGTGCATATATTTTTATATTTATGTATATTCAATATAAACTGTTGAGTCCATATAATATGATTTGTAATTATCTTTTCAAGGCTGGTTATTTGGCCCCAGACCACCAATTGGTCTGTTGTTTCCTGGGGAGAACTACTTCTGCCAGCCTTCTTCAGGTACATATAGTACTTTATGTGGTGTTGAGACCCCATGGGCTTTTCTTTGTCCAGTTTAGTGTATTTGTTGGTTTCTTCCATATTTAGCTCATTTTTCGAAGTATATTAGGGAAATTTTATGCATGTATTTTTTTGATTTTACTAGCAAACACAAGATCACTCTTATGCCCAGATTGTGAGGTCCCCACAGACCACCAGAAACCACCAGGAGTCCAGCTTGTATGCAAAATAAGAGAGTCTTTTTTTTATGCTCAAGCTCAGACCCTTAAACCTCTCAGCACAGTGGAAGGTGTAGAAGGTCCTGAGGTGGTACAAGCCTTGCCTATTTATCATGGTAGCAGGATTAGGGACTTTTATTTCAATTAGAAGGCTAGTTAACACCAGCCCATATGTACCATTACTGCAACTGCTAGATTGACTGCTGGTCATTATTGTGGTTTCTAGATACTGTACCTGGGTGGATTATTGATTATCTCCCTATTTTGGAAGATAATAGAGAAACTTCTAGTACCATGAAAGCTAGTCCTCAAACAGTGCTCAAAAACTCCTGAGCTGGAATTCTATTGTTTTATTTATTTAATTTCTATGGTACACCAATCATGCTTGCAAATACTTAACCAATATTAGCTCATTTAATTTCACTGTAGTATTACAAGATAACTATAGGTTTTTATATTTCATAATTAAGAACACTAAAATAAAAATATTAAATTCACATAGGTCTCAAAATATCAAGCATGGCAGAAGGCTTAGTCCAGAAATTACACTGTTAACAGTCATGTCTCTATAATTTATTTATCTAGGTATTTGAAAAACACACACCAAAATTGCATTTTTGTAGAAAATGTATCAGTTTTCTTGTGACTTTGAAAATTATTTAAAGAAAAGCCATTTTTACTTTAAGTGACTTTAAAAGGGAAAACATATCTGTCTTTCTTACTATTCAAATTGTCATAGAACATAAAGATGTTTTTGCTTCTAACACTGTATTAAATGCTGTAAAGTATCAGCTAAATATATTTTATATAATCCCTACACATTAATCACTCAGATGGTATTGAAAGTAGCTACTAGTTTAAATTCTTTGTAACTTAGATTAGATTAGTAAAACTGAAATTCCTGACTGATTGAGGTGACAGACCAATAACAGGTCATAGTGGGTCCTAAACTCTAAAGACTTTCTGGAAAAGCACAAAGTTATAAGGAAGCCTGAATCTAGAATGTATTTAAAAATGTTCAGTGTATATGGAAAGAGGTACAGATTCTCAAAGCATGAGACCTTCCTGGGTTGGCGAGAAAAAGAATGGTACACTGATCTCAGATCAGTTTTCTTATTATACTTATTTCAGGACTCATTATATAGCAACGTCACAATTAAAGAACATTGACCTAAAATTTTACACTGTTAGATAACATCTCCTAGAAATGATAATATATCTTTGGGCATTTCCCAGTAAGATCCAGGGGAAATTTTTACAAGTGAAACATCTTTTAAAGCAGCATTTGCAAACTCAAATTCCTAAATGTTATGCAAAGTAAACAGATACAGAGGTTAAAGTGATATATTTTAAAGACCATATTTAAACATTAGAGAATTGACCTATCATTGTCAGGTGTTCGGATATTGTAATCATGTCAGGAATTGAGTATTTGAGTGAAAAAAACCTCAGATTTTAATTGTTACACATTAATGTAAAACAAAGCATGCTGGCATAATATAATAACTCTATTTGTAAACATCATTCTCTAATCCTCTGCTCATAATCTCCAATTCAGACACACATCCTGTAGTCTTTATATTCTTCTCTAAAAACTACTGTCAAATACTTCTTTAAAAAATAAGTGTCAAGTGATATTTAATACTTATTAGCTGTATATATTTCTTAAGGAAAATTTGAATCACATGCTTAAGAAACACATTTGGCAAAATACTCCCAGGTATTATTGTCAAGAAGATCCTCTATTTCTGCTCCAGGTAGAAGTGTCAATTTTAAAGTCCAGAACTCAACTCAACCTGTTTTGGAGATGCTGTCTCTACTGCAGCCTCATTATTGTGGTGGATATTTTCATGTCGAGGACCAGGTGGTTTTCTGAGAAGAGCTTCAATTAAACATAGGACCTAATGACTCTCAATTATAATTGGGCATCACAGTGGTGGATGGTAACCGTGTTTTCAAAAGCTTCTATCGCAATGCTGGGGGATTATGAAGTCTCTGGCAATTATGAAGACTAAGTATCTGCACAGTGGGATCTTCTTGCTATATTTGGAATGGCACAAGACCAAGTTCCCTAACTCCTGGGTGCAAGGTGACCTCTGAACAGTAGAACTAATTCAGTGTGTTTCTATTCAAATTACCTTGAAGAGGGAGGCTCAATACCAAGCACTTGAAACTCACTTTGTCCCACAAACACAAAGTTGATGTAAATCCAAAGTGCTAATATCAAATACTAACTTAATATTAGAGAAACCTTCTATACTTGACTGCAGCTCTCAGTTTTACTTAGCCTTCAAACTAACATTTGCCACTGGCTCCATGTCACTTCTTAATCAGGAAGAGACTGAGGTGAAATTTGAATAACATTTCTGCATGAGATCTCCCAGTGGGAGCTGAGAGAGGTGCAAAACAATACAAAACAAAAAAACAAACAAAAAAATAGAAATATAGTTTCGAACCCTGGTAACCTCCATTAGTTTTCTGATTTGTGCTCTGTTCACACAGATGAGCATCATGCCCTTCTGAAGCCCTTTGAAGGGAATCTGAAAATATATTACTTACAAAGATGTCACTGGTGCTTTTGAAGTGGAAAATAAAAAGGTAGGCATATCCATGCTCAATGATTCTTTCCGGAAGGCCAAGTAGCCTTCATCAGGGTTGACAAGGGTCACCTTTATTGTAGTCACTGGCCATCAACAGATGGAAAACTATTAATGCACCCACTTTCAAAGAAAAACTTAACATGAATGAAGTGTGACACAAATTTTGATGTATTTATTAAAATACAACTTTACCTCTTAGCAAATACTAACCTCAATCTCCAATTGGGAAGTCTGAATTTTCCTTACAAAAAAAAGAAACTAAATATCCACTGAAGGAATGTGCTTACAAGTAAATCATTATGTGATCACTAGTAGTTTAGTAACATGAATGTATTTTAGCCATGGTAGTTCTAGACTTTCTGTTTAGCTTACCAAGTTCAAAAATTGGTCTATTGATGCAGATTCATGTGAACACAATAAATGCATCTTAATCTTTGTGTATACCTTTATGTATCTGCTTTTAAATGGAGGATATATGGTTGTCAGGGTTTAATTCCAATTTTGGAAAATACATCATGTACCTTACAGATAGCTTGCAAAATTTAAAAGTCAGATATATAAGCTATTAATAGATTTCTGCTAGCTTTTTAAATCACTATATTAAAACCTCATTTATTTTACCAAGTAAATTTTTTCTCAGAAGATGTCTTGGAGAGCTAGATATGCACCTTTCTAGGTCCTGTGTTTTGCTCTGTATTAAATGAAATCATATCCTAGCTCACTATAAAAAAAATCAAGACAGAACTGATAGCTAATGGGTAAGATTATTGCTCTGCAAACATGATAACCTGAGTTTGACTCCCAAGACCCATACAAATACACAGGCATGCTTGTACCTACATATGACTTGAAACCACATTTGTGGTGGTTTGAATGAGAATAATCCTCATATGTTCATATATTTGGATAACTAATCCCCAGTTGGTACAAGTGTTGGAAAATGATTGTGACCTGTGGGTTGGTTGCTGGTGGCAAGTTTTGAGATTCAAAAGCATATGTTATTGTACTTGGCTCTCTGTGTCCCTCCCTCTCTCTCTCCCTCCTTCCCTCCCTCTCTTGTTCCCTTGTTCCCTTCCTTGCTTTCCCATCTTTCTCTACCGCCTACTTCGGAATAAAGATTTAAGCTCTCAGCTAACACTCCAGCACCATGCTTTTTTGTCTGCTGTCATAAATCATAACATAATTTCCTGACATAATCATGGAAAACTAATCTTCTGAAACTTTTATATAATTTATATAGTTTTTATATAATTTATCTAGTTTTATATCGTTCATTGTGATTATACCCCAATTTTTTACCATTTTTTCTATAAGTTGCTTTGTCATGATGTATCACCATAGTAGAAGAAAACTAACTAAGACATCACTTCACAACAACAATGCAGAGAAGAGAATGATACCTGATATCTTTATTTGGCTTCATCTTACTCACAAAGGCTCATGCACCTACATACTTGAATGATGCACTCACATGTATGCACCAATCATTCCTACTACATACACATAGGAAAGGATAGTTGATGGATGTCACATCAATCATCAAATAAATAACAACAACAACAAAAAGAATACATGAAAGAATACATGGATTTGAAGGTAATTCTGAGCCACAAAGGAATGTCAGTGCTGTACTTGTTTTGAAATTCAGTGTATTATATTTTTTTTGTGATAGAGCACTAGTATAACTATTTGTTTTTAATTATTCAAGAAAGGAAATAAATATGCAGGGTTTTTATTATGTAAAACTGAGAAAAAGATGTTGTCTAAATTATGCTTCTAAATCAATACAAGAATGTAGCACAAAACCCACAAATAAGCTATTAAGCATTGAGAATTTGCATCACATATCACTGTACTGAAAAGTATTTATTTCAGTCTTTCTTCTCAGATTACTTTCAGCCCCATAACAAATATCTGACCTGTAGCAATTTTTGTTGATATAACAAAATACCTAACATACTTGACATAAAAGAGGAAGATTTTATTTTCACCCTCACTTTTAGTTGTTGACTCCTTACTAACAGACTTCTGTTACTGTAAAATAAAATAAAGTAAAGTAAAATAAAATGCTTCTTATAAAAGTGCAGATTTTTGTTTAACCTCAATTCAAGGGGCTTCGGTTCAAAATAAATTGGCTTTGTTGCTTTTGGTTCTGTGGTAAAGCAATGAAAATTAAGGCAAGAGATATTCATACTTGGGACAGATGAGAAGAGAGATAGAAAGGGAGATAGAAAGATGCAATTTCTTACAGGAAATGATCTCAGGGACCTGAAGATGTCTTTCCAAACCCTTCCTATCTTTTACAGAATTCACTACCTTTTAATAGTGCCAGACTAAAAACTGAACTTTTAACACATGGACATCAGGGGCACATTTCATATGCATACTCTAATGTAATGTGACACAGGATTATTGAATCCTGGTTGGGAAGAAACTAAATTACAAATTATTTGTGCTAAAACTTATGAATATAAATGGGCTCCTCAACATTTGAAATTAGGGCAAAATTTTAAAACAAACAAGTTTGTGAGGATAAAATAAAACCTTAGTCTTCTATCCTCATACCTTAGTCTTAAGTCTAAATGAAAAGAGAAATAGGGTTTCTTATTTGTTTTTGTTTCATGTATTTATTTTCTGTGTATGAGATTGAAGCAAAAGAGGGATGAACTTCAGAAAAAATAAATTTAAGAATACATCCACAAGATGAACAGTATATTCTAGTATCGAATAGAGAATGAAAAAAACAATGTTTATATTTTCATATTCAGAATCATTTTTAATTAATGGAATAATATTTTAATATTGTTGATAGAAGCATAGGCATAATAATTTATAATGAAGACTAGAAGAAAAACAAAGATTGACCATAACATAGCTGAGTACTTATAGATGTGAGAACCTGGATGCATCAAATGCAAATTACATTTGTAAGATTGTACTTCTACAGTTATTAAGAATGAAAATAAAATTGAGTTCTTAATCCAAAACTGACAAATATTCTAACAAGTCACCTGAATAAGAGTCAGTAGAAACAACTATTAACAGACATAGGTGAGAGAGGAGATCTTTGGTCCCATGAAGACTGAACACTGAGGGGGGGGGGATTCGAGGGTGGGGAGGTGGGAGTAGGGGGTAGGTGGGGACACATCCTCATAAAAGCAGGAGGAGGGGGGATAGGATAAAGGGTTCCTGGGTGGTGGGGGGAATGGGGTAAGGGGATAAAATTTGAAATGTAAATATAATATCCAATAAAAAAAGAATTAAAAAAAAAGAGTAAGAAAATAATTACCAGAGAGAACTGGGAGGCAGAGAAAGGGGAAAAGAAAAGTAGGGACAAGATCAGGTGTGGGAAGAGATGGCACAGGAAGGGGCAAGAAATACAGAGGGTCAGGAAATTGAACAGAAGTGTGTAGCAGTTGGGGAGGGAAATTGGGGCTAGCCACTGGAAATTTCCAGATGCAAGGAAAGCAAGAGGATCCCGGGACCCAACCTGGATGACATTAACTGAAATAATCAACAAAGTGGAAAAAGAACCTGTAGAGACCATATCCAGGGGTTAGGCACGGCCTCCATTTGAGGGATGGGGCTACCCACCCATCTCAAAAATATTAACGCAAAATTGTTTCTGTCTAAAGGAAATACAGGGTCAACGAATGAAGCAGAGACTGAAGGAAAGACCATCCAGAGACTGCCCACCTAGAAATCCATCCTATATGCAGACACCAAACCCAGACACTATTACTGATGCCAAGAAGTGCTTGCTGACAGGAGCCTGGTATAGCTGTCCCCTAAAAGGCTCTGGGAGGCTCTGCCAGAGCCTGACCAATACAGATACAGTTGCTCACAGCCAACCACAGGACTGAGCAGGAGGACTGCAATGGAGGAGTTAGTGAAAAGACTGAATGAGCTGAAAAGATTTGCAACACTAAAGGAAGAACAACAATATCAGCAAACCAGACCCTCCCCCATCAGAGCTACCAGGGACTAAATCACTAACCTAAAAGGACTTATGGCTCCAGAAGCAGATGTAGCAGAGGACTGCCTTATCTGACATCAATGGGAGAGAAGGACCTTGTCCCTGTGAAGTCTCGATGACCCAGTGTAAGAGAATGCTAGGGCAGTGTGGTGGGAGAGCACCCTCATAGAAACAGGGGGAAGTGAGGATAGGATAGAGGGTTTGTGGAGGGGAAACCAGCAAGGAGGATAACATTTGAAATGAAAATAAATAAAATAACCGATCAAAAAAAAAAAAAAATACCGAGCAAGGGTGTTCAAAATTAAGTTGGTTTTAAAAACAAAAACTATGAGAATTGTTTTAAGGAGGACATCTTGTAAAAATCAAACCCAATTTTTAAGCAATATAAATAAAACATCTATAGCAAACCTGTAATGCTGAATTAATGTACCATAAATATCAGCTGAACATATATCACAGATATAAATAGAGATAGTAGCATGAACTCTAAGCAGATAAATTCATAAATGATATATGAAATTTTAAGAGATATATGTGCAAAAATATCTAGCATATTTATTTTGTAGATTTTAAAAAGGAAGATTAGAGAAAAACAGTATTAGAAAAACAATTAATAGCTAGGACCGTTTGGATAATTGACTATCAGGTGACTATTGTCAGCTGGTAAGTCTGTAACTCAACATTTACAGCTATGGCTCAAGAAATTACACAGAAATAGGGACAGAACAATTTTGAGAATGAAAAGATCAGGGTATCTGCTGCCATATGGTGTTTTCCATAAATGACAGGGAAGATACACTCAAGAAATTGCAACACTATAGATGCCTAAGGAAGACCTGCACAACAATGACGTGGTTGACATTGTAGCATTGATGGGAGAAATCTCACAAGGCTATACCCTAAAGAAAGATCTGTGGGTCATTAATAACTGTAAAGAGAGGCACAGTATGTCATTTTAAGAGATGAGTCTCCTGATAGGTTATCTAATTTCATGTGGTCAGCCCTAAAGTACATAACACATATGCATTTAAATAGGATTAAGTGGACTAACACAGTTGTATTTTTAAGTGTGTATGTGTGTGTTTCAATAAGAAGAGCTCATGAATATTGAGAGGGAATATATGAGAGGTATCTGTCGGGAGAAAAGGAGTTTACAGAAATGATGTAAATACATTTCTCTTACATGGAATTTCTCCAAAAGTAAAATATATATATATATATATATATATATATATATATATATATATATATATATGTGTGTGTGTGTGTGTGTGTGTGTGTGTGTGTGTGTGTGTATCTGTATATACACATATACATATACATATACATATACATATACATATACATATATATATATATTAGTCAATATCATATCATGGTGAATGGTATATATACAAAAGCAAAGTGATTATATGAAAAGTTAGTAAAAATAAAAGTAAGATGTCTTGGGCCTGGGGAGATGGCTTTTTATTAGGAGCTGTGTTTGTAGCGGACCCAGATTTGATTCCCTGAAATCATATGTCTGCTTAGAATGCCTGTAACTTCAAATTGATTACATCTGATATCCTCTTCTTGCCCTCAGTTGGCACTAGGCACACATACAGTGCATAGACAGACAGACAGACAGACACACACACACACACACACATGCAGGGGAAACACGCCATGTGTATTCTGGAAATAAAAATAAATATTTTTTCTTGAGAGAGAGAGACAGAGAGAGAGAGAGAGAGAGAGAGAGAGAGAGAGAGAGAGAGAGAGAGATGACTTGCAACTGAACAACATACTTTCAGGCTTCTTCTCAAAAATATAAGCCAGATGGCAGCAGGACCATCTATTCTATTTGCTAAGAAAATAAGTACAGTTTGTGACTACGAACCAACCTGATTTTGTATTTCAGAGATTGGAAAGAGGAAGACACATGTAGATAAAATTCAGGGATGAAACCTTCAACAGAAGCTCAATAAAGAGCTTTCCAAAAGAAGAGCTCCTGGAAGGAGAAAATGGCATGTCTGAAGGGAAGTTTGACAAGAAAGAACAATAAGCATACAGCTTATTAAGCTTATAGGCAATATATTACTTCAAAACAGAAAAAAAAAAAGGTAAATTTGGGTACTAGTAAGGAAGTTTTGTACAATACAAAATAACACAGTGGCTACATAATTTTTGTCCTTTGCATTTTTTATAGGTGGGGTAAAAACAAATGAATAACTTTAAACCTAACTCACCATAACTGTTAATGGTGAATACGTCAGTTGAATCATTAGAGATAAAACACAACTGAAGAACTTGAGATCACTGGAGGGAGACAAGCAGAGTGTGATCACTGATCCAGACTCAGAACAGTAAGATGAGGACCACTGCTGTGAGATTCAGTGCTAACACATCTGCTGTGCAGGCTGCTGCAATAGGCATTTGCTGGGTACAGGGTGCTTACAGAAAGAATACATTCCTGTGGTTCTTGGCTACACTGGATATGCCTTCAAGTGTTCTATGTTTGCTACTTAAACAGCCAACAAAAAGGAAGGATTACTCTTCCTCTGGAACATCTTAGCTTACAGAATCATACTGCACATTACTTTGGTGAGAAATTCTATAGCTTTCAGGGTACATTTGTAGAAAGCAGAAGACAGTGTTCTATTTTGGCATAAGAGTGCACTGAATTTGTGGGAGCAATTATTATAGACTTAATTCCATCCCTTCCTGAGATTTGTGGCAGGCTAGATTTCTAAACCACTGATAACAACTCATTTCTTATTATTTGTCAATGACCAGCACTGAGAAAGTCTGTTTTAAACAATCTGATCTCAGATACTCAGCTCTGACCTCAGGATGTATTCTGCACACTAAGCAAGCCATAGGACAAAGCAGAATGACAATTGGGCTCCTCTATCGAGAAAACACATTTAAAACAAAAGTAAGTTCCAAACAGGAGTCGCACTACTTTTTCTCCACTGACATTGATAAATTCTTCTCTTTATCATCCTACAATAAGAAATAATAAAGGAAACACATATTTCTGGGTATTACAGTGAGCTTTCTCAAATTGTTTTTAAAAACTTCAGTACCTCATGACAGTTGTATGACTGCATTGTGCTGAGATTTCTAAAGCTGTGTTGTTGCATAATCATTTTGGATGACACAGAGATAAGAAATCAAAATCAGGAGACTGTGGTTATAGACATAAAGAGCTTACTGAAAGAGAGGTTGGCCTTTAGTGCAATAGGAACAAAAACCAAAAGCAGAAAACAACAGACACCATGGGATAATGCTCTTCCGTAGGCCCTTATATAAACATTTGTCTTAGCAAGGGAAGGAGTCACCCAGGATCCATAATGCTTTTCCTAAGCCAATTTCTTTTTAGCTGTTAGCTTTTCCTCACCACCTTGCTAAAGACGGAGGAAAGCTATGAGTGCTGACTGTGCACAATAAGAGGCAGGCTAAAAATACAGTTGCTTGAAATACCTACAAGCATATGATGTCCAAAATTTAGGACAGGCATAGTGTTGAATGAATTATTTTCTCATAACGAAAGCCTTCTTCAAAAAAAAAAGTGACAATATCACAGAAAGCTAATGAGGGGATGAGGACCACTAAGGAGATGGAAGACTGTCCTTTGGCCAACAGCCAGTTGTCACTGCAGTGAGCCTCTCTAACTGCCAAAAGTGATACAGTAATAATTAATAAGGTCAGGGCTATCAGGCAGGACTGCTTGTCATTAAGCTCTCTCTCTCTCTCTCTCTCCTCTCTCTCTCTCTCTCTCTCTCTCTCTCTCTCTCTCTCTGTCTGTCTCTATCTTTCTCTCTTTGTCTCTGTCTCTCTCTCTTTGTCTCTGTCTCTCTTTGTCTCTTTCTCTCTCTGTCTCACTCTCTTTGTCTCTGTCTCTCTCTGTCTCTCTGTCTCTGTGTATGTGTGCATGTGTGTGTATGTGCATGTGTGTGTGTGTGTGTGTGTGTTTATTAAAGTGGTTTTACAGCTACTTTAACACAAAAAGACAGCTTTCCTCTTTGTTTTCTATACTTTCCCAACTATTCTATTGTCACAGACATACGGGAGGATATGCATTTTAATACTCAGATATCTCAATGCAATTTTACTGAGCATATATTGAAACTGAGTTTTCAATATAATATGTAAATTGAGTATTTGAACGAAGTGGGATTCTTTTCTGCAGATTGTTCATCAGAAGCAGGACTGAGCAGAAGCTTGCATATATGAGATCTAAGGACTGATGCGAGGGATGGTACTCATTTACAAAGCTTGACAACAAGCAGTGATGAGCAAGCATCACAGGTAGAATCCCTTCCTGGGGCAGGAGGATCGTGTGTGCATGAGCACAATTCAAAGGGATTCTTAAGAGATAGATGCTCCTGCTAGTGTGCTTCCCCTTAGACTGCAGGTCTAGTTCTGTGGCAGAAAAACTTTCTGTGTTTTCTGTATGTATACTGTAGTCATGTATGTGTGTGGAGGTTGGGTAGGGGTGCTGCATGGAGTTCAGAGGTCAACTGTAGGGAAATTTCTCTATCAGGCTCTACCTTTTATTTTTGAGACAGATTCTCAGTTTCAGCAAGAATGGCTAGGTGCAAGCTCCTGGGGAATGCTTGCCTCAAATCCCTACATATCACTGAAGTTATAAGCAGATGTCAACATGCCTGGCTTTTCCATAGGTACTGGGCAGTGGGACTCACATCCACGTGAATGTGCAGTAAGCATGTTACCTAGTGAGCTTTCTTCCAGTACTCACATATATATTTAAACAAAACATGTGAAAATAGTAGCAACCAAAATTTCAATATTGACATTCTTATTGATTCAAGCAGTGTGTGTACATGTTACCAGATTCTTTGGGTAAAAAAGCACTAGAGTCAATATTTACAAAGTAAAGCAAATAACAGATAGGTAGAAGTATCATTATTCTGTGTCTATATAGATTAATGTAAAAGGTAAATCATTTAAACTTGAGCTCTATTTTCTTTACACACACATACACAGAGACACACATGGCACACATGTGCACACATACACACATGCATACACTCACACACCAGAACCTAAAATTCTGTCTTCTAAATGAAAGCTTAAAATGATCTTTCAACACTCATCCAGACAACAACAACAACAACAACAACAACAACAACAACAACAACAAAATACCAATTTAGAGCCATTGTTGAATATTGCTGGAAAAATGAGCTGGTGTTATTGGGTAGTAGAAGATGACATTGTGCAAAGCAACTAATGATGTTCGGGAAAACATGTTATAAGAAATAAAATAAATAAATAAAATGCTAGAATATCAAGTAACACTTGAATATGAAGGTTGCTCATGGGACAGTTATTTTTATTGGTTTCACTTCTTTTGTGTTTTCCAAAGAGTTTATTATTCTCTAAAGGTACCAGGTATTCAATTCATAAGATCTAATTTTGATTTCTTCAAAATACTTGTATTATAATGGGTTTCATATGAAAACTTTTCTACTGTAAATAATGTCATGAGAAATAGGCTCTCCTGAAAGATTTGTAGTTCATTTAAATTAATTTTAATTCAGAGAATTTTAAACTGCTGAAATTGCCATCAATATCTAAATTTTAAAATGCTTTTCTGATTATTCTTTTTTTCAATTTTGACATTATCTTGCATAGGGTAATGTTCTTAATGGTTATTACTCTATAGATATATACCTTGACAGTCTATCAATAGTTTATTCATCATTCATTTTTAATATTCTGTGACTTTTATTTTGAAAGTCAAATATGTCTTCTGATCATTCGTTTCTGATTATATTCAAGTTGGAGTTCTTGGCAGGGATGTACCGGCCTTTCTTGATACATCACCTTGGGAAAGCAATTGATTAGAGTGACTATTTCTGTCAAGGCCAAATGACAGTCTTTGGTTAGGATACCACCAACCCCCAACATTTTTTCCTTTAGAAATGCTTTCTTCTTTGAAATTCAATAAAACTCTGTGGAGCAATGCTTTGAGATGTTGAAAAACCATTTCCACATTAAGATGTGGCGCAATACCTTTTACCATTCATTTGGTTATTATTGATTAAATCACCATCCCTATGATGATAATGTAATTCTATCAAACCTGTATTTATTTATGGATTGTCATTGTGTAATGAAAAACTCCTATTCTATCCACTGTATTATTTTTAACTCTTAGCAAATTATTGCTACTAATTACAATATCTTAGTAAAAGGGCAATGATTGTCAAACTATTTAAGGCAGAATTAATATAACTAACTTCAAAACATCTATGATATTGCAAACATATACATTATATCTGTACATTTTAGATACACGTGAATAAATTCTTAAATATATTTTAATTTTTTTATTATGAAAGTTACTTTTGGTTTTATTAGTTTTGATGGAAAAAGAAACCAATTTTTCCCAATACACTTTTAACTTGTGTACTGTGTCTTTTTCCTATATCTATTTGTTTTATTTTGTTTTTCCCTATCCCTTAGTATGTTCCCATATAGTATTTTATCCACACTGTACTTGGTTATTTCCCTAAGAAAACATATCTATGTCTAGTGATGATAATATCATTAAAAATGAGATCCGCATGTTCTCTGGCAACAAATTCAGTATTTTGTCAGTAAATTTCTTAGTTTTTACTGATGTGAAGAGACAGCATGGTTGAGGGAACTCTTATACAGACAACATTTAATTGGGGTTGGTTTATAGGTTCCTTCCATTATCATCAAGGCAGGATCATGGTAGGTTCCAGGCAGGCATGAGTTCTACATCTTTATCTGAAGGCCACCAGGAGAAGACTGGCTTCCATTTTATTTGTTTGTTTGTTTTGTTTTTTAAAACTCATTCTGCCATATGCAGAAAGTTTGAAAATTGCCACATTTTTCTATTGCTACTAGATTGTTTAACATATAATATTTACAATTTTTGTTCAATGTGTCATGTTATTTTGCAGTGTCAGCATTAGAATAGTCTATCAAAGCCTACTGATCAAGTAGACGATTCATGCTCTTGACGATTATGATATTATTATGCTAGACTTATCTGTTTTGGAATATTCATATGGTTTATTTTTTTCTTTTATTAGATATTTTCTTTATTTACATTTCAAACGTTATCCCCTTTTCAGGTCTCCTTTCTAGAAACACTCCTATCCCATCCCCCCTTCCCCTACCTCTCCACCACCCACCCACCCACTCCTACCTTCCCACCCCAGCATTCCCCTACACTGGGACATCAAACCCCCTCAGGCCCGATGGCTGTTCCTCCCACTTATGTCCAACAAGGCCATCCTCTGCCACATATGCGGCCAGAACCATGGGTACTTCTATGTGTACTCTTTGGTTTGTGGTTCAGTCCCCGGGAGCTCTGGGGGAGGGTCTAGCCAGTTGAAACTATTTCTCCCTCCATGGGGCTGCAAACTCCCTCAGCTTCTTCAGTCCATTCTTCAACTCCTCCATCGGGGACTCTGCACTCAGTCCAATGGTTGGTTGCTAGCATCCACGTCTGTATTTGTCAGGCTCTGGCAGAGCCTCTTAAGAGACAGCCATAACAGGCTTCTGTCAGCAAGCACATCCGCAATAGCATCCAGGTTTGGCAGCTATATATGGGATGGATCCCCAATTGGAGCAGTCTTCTAATGGCCTTTCCTTTTGTCTCTGCTTCACACTTTATCTCTATATTTCCTCCTGTGAGTATTTTGTTCCCCATTCTAAGAAGCACTGAAGCATCCACACTTTGGTCTTCCCTCTTCTTGAGCTTCACGTGGTCTATAAATTGTATCTTGGAAACTCAAATGGCTAAGAAAAACCTAAAGAAATGTACAATATCCTTAGTTATCTTAGTCATTAGGGAAATACAAATTAAAATGACCCTGAGATTCCACCTCACTCCAGTCAGAATGGCTAAGGTCAAAAACTCAGGTGACAAATTAGTTTGGCAAATTATTTCAAGTGTAACTGAAGGACTTATTGATACAACTGTGTTTTTAAATCTTGTTTCTTGTTATTTGAAATATCCTCTGAAGTGTTCAGAAATAATCTCTTGTGGGAGCAATTTAGTTTAACTTCTTCTTCTTCTCTTCTTCTTCTTCTTCTTCTTCTTCTTCTTCTTCTTCTTCTTCTTCTTCTTCTTCTTCTTCTTCTTCTTCTTCTGGTATTTCTTCTCTTCCTTTCCAACCACTATCCCCTCCTCACCCTGTTCCTTCTCCTTCTTGATTTCATCATTCTGAGTTTTCTGAAACCTTGAATTCAGACAGAAAGTTTTGCCACATGTTCATAAATTCCAAGGTGGTTCTCTTTGGTATGAACTCTATGGTATTTACTGATGATTTCTAAGTGAAGACTTTGAACATTCACCATATTTAGACATTTGTTTCTGGAGCAATCTGAAGGGATAACCATCTGGAATAGAGATTTATATGTATTGTATGCAGAGGGCTTCTCTCTTGAGTGACATTTCTGGTGTATGTTAACTAGTATTTCCCATGGAATTCATTCCTATATGAACTACAACTACATATGTTGGGACTCTCACCTCAAAGTGCACCCCTGCTTATACTGAGGTCATACTTGTATCTGAAAGCCTGTGCACACTTATTACATACATAGAGCTTCTTCCCAAAGTGGGCTTACAAGTGTGCAGTTGGCTATTTCCCACCAAAGACTAATCACTCTTACTGCACTTAACTTAAATTTAAATAAAAAATATGCGAAAGCAAAGATCTCCTTATAGTATGCACTACACTAATTTGTGAAAACTTACAATAATTTTATTGAAACATTATGAGATAGTTTAACTCTCCTCCAATTCTTTTATATCTGTGAAAACTGACCAGCCTGATATGCACATGGCATTTTAACTCAACCCTGGGGAAATTACAACCCTGTACTATACCTGCACTTAGTTCTATTTAACCAGATGTCTTCCTTCACTACATTACACCCATTCTCAAACAGAAAAGACCAGAAGTATAAAGACTTCAATTTTAGCTTCTTTTACATGTTAAGTACCTCATTGTGTCTAGTTTTAATTTCAAAAATAAAAGACCTAGGAGTAATATGAAGCTTGTGTGACATGCAAAAATTGGTCTCATTTTAGTACAACTATATTTGTAGAGATCATATGTAAGTGAAACTATTTCTATTTCATCATGATTTAATGTACATGTAGAAATTTATATACTCGTGTACATATATGTGCTATTGTTGAGTTTTGGCTATATAAAATAAATTGTGAATTTAGAATACAATTCCTAGTAACGAGAATCACATATAAAAATCTTCTAGAAGCTCTCCAACAATCAACTACTTTCAACTTAACAGCAAAGTAAAGACTTTTCAGAAGTGCCATCAAATTCTACAAAAAAAAACCATCTAATAATCAAAATAATGGTGCAATTTTGGTATCAAAGAGATGGAAGCCAAATAGATACACAAGAGCCGAATTTACCTGGTCTGGTTCAAGCTGGAATAGACACATGAAAGATTACATTCATGATAATCAAGCCTAATACATTTTATTCAAACAAGCATTAATATTGTGTTCATTTTAAAATTTTATAAACTTCTTATTTTGTTTTTAAATTACTTGTGTATGTTATCATATCGGATGATATATCACCATGTTATCTTCATATATCCAAGACATTGTATATTGTTCTAATCATTTCCTAAATCTACTGTTCTTCCTCACAGCTTGCTATCTTATTTGTAGAACTAGATCCTCGTAAAAGATTTCTTAACTTTAAAGTGAAGCTAAATAGCTGAGGCTGGCAAATAAAAGACTGAATGCTATTTCATTTCTCATTCTTCCAGAAGAAACTCAGCAGTTTGCTTCTAAATCATGGAGAATAAAAGCAACTGGAAGGTAAAGTTCACTTCACTTAGTCTCAGGCTGAAAATGAACCACTTTAGTCTTGGGGAAACATATTTCAGTCTGTTTTTATTTTATTTTATTTTATTTTATTTTATTTATTTTAAATTTCATTTATTTTTACCAAGTAAACTTATTTTATGTTTTCTTACAAAATTTATCCTACTCATATGAAAATGAATAATTTTTATTAATCTTTATATAGGAAAATATATACAGATTTAATAGACAAAAATAAGACATATTTCTCTCTCTCTCTCTCTCTCTCTCTCTCTCTCTCTCTCTCTCTCTCTCTCTCTCTTGATAGAACACAGTATAATAGTTGATTTAGGAAACTTTAGTTGATTTAGTGAAATGTTTGATTATTTTTGTGATCCTTTATGTGTTTAAAAATCAGTTTTTGATTTTACACTCCCATGTATTATTTTCAGTGTAATCAAACACAAACTGTAAGCCAACTCTAAAAGTCAAATACTTTATTCTTTATCAAGAAGAACATAGTCTGTTTGGATTTGTCAAAAATCAAAGTTGTCAAAGGAAAGTTGTCAAAATCAAAGCTGAGTGAAATAGGATTCAGCCTTAAAAATTACAATTAATGGAACCAACATGTTACCTGGAGACAAAATATCAGAGTCTAGAACTCTGTGTTTCTTTGGAAAGTCACTATAGCTACTTTAGGAGTCTAATTTGTATCCTGTAAAATGCGAGATAAGGAGATGTTACCTCAGAGGGTGGTTAGTATAATTCACTCAGGCAGGAGTACAAGTTTCTTTGTATACAAGTGTTTTGTGTGTGTGATACTCAGTAGTGCCGTGTTCCAGAATATTTGATACCCCTTTGAACCATGAGATTGTATTATTTATTGAAAAAAATCTGTTTCTAATTATGGTGTGGCTCAGCCCTTAGTACATACATTTAATTCCAAACAATGAAGGTAAAGTTAGTTTGTAGAAAGAAGTGCCCATGTTTGAAAGTCATGTCTAATTGAGGAGCAGACAAAGTGATGAATAAGAGAAAGATTTGACAGAATAGGGTAGGCACAGCTCTCATGAGGTCAGACAGGATAAAGGTTACTTAAGGGCACACCATAGAAAAAGAAGAGAATAAAGAGGAAGAGGAAGAGGAACAGAAAGGAGGGTTTTTACCAGGAGAGTTTTACAGAAAGAAAAAGGTAAACACAGGTGAAGACAGAAGCAGAGAATAAGAAGGATACAGAAGATTAGAACAGATTGCCAGAGTTAGTTTAGGCCAAGCAGAGGAAAAATTTAGAGGTTGAGAGAAAGCCAAATTGAATCAGTCATCTTGGAGAGGAGTTTGCAACAAAAAAGCTGAGTCTATCCAGCCAGGGTGAGTTCAGAAAGAACTAGAAAGGGAAAGTTTATTCAGTGTTAAGGCTCAGAAGCTGAAAATATTCTAGGCCTAGACAAGGATGTATGGAGCCTAGAAACTTCCAGGACTAGACCTAGGTTCACAGACTGAGAGAGTAAGTCTCAGAATCAACAGTTACATCAGCCAAATAAAAGTTACTTTTACAATGATGATCATTTATTTTGAACAAAATATAGATCCTTTCTCAATATGGTTATTGCTGACTTAGTCATTCAAATCAATATAAATAATTTAAGTTATTCTAGTATGATACAAGAATGAAATTAATTAACATTAGAAAAACTGCTTGAAAAGTCATTATACAAAGATGATTGATATTCATGATTGCCATCCTAATTTTTGTTTAAGTAAACCTTTGCATGCTCATTGCTGAAAAACTGATGTATTTTAAGATAATCACATCTAATTTTTGTGCCTCTTATTCATTTGTTGTCTCAACATTCACATAATTAAGAGAAATACTGTATTCAGATAAATATAATTTTAATAAAATATTCCAATGATTCTTGGTTCACTAATTATTTGTAATTCAAAATAATAAAATTAATGGGACTTTTGTACATCTCTTAATTGAGGGAAAAGACTAGGAAGAAATAACATGCTCATTAACTACTCTTAAACAATTGAAAATAGGATATTTAAAGATGCTGAAGTTGAACAGATTAAATACAAACCATAAAAGTTTAAATGTTTGAACACTCTACAATTTTGCTTTATATGAATTTTCCTAAAGTGTTAACCTAAGCTTCAGTGGTATTTTTGGATACAGCTCATGAAGAAGTGCATAATTTTATTTGTTCTTGTGTGCCTTATAAACTTTGGAGTCACAGAATTAAAAAATGAATAGAGTTAGAAGATATAATCCAATAATAAATGAAGTTACATAGATGTATCTTGAGTCATGGTTAATCCCTAAACAATAATTGCACAGAGCAAGACATCAATGAGACCATGTTAGAGAGAAAATACTGAGACTATTGAATGAGGTATATCATCATAATTACCTTATGCTCATTTCAGGAAGACAGTATTAGAGTGTGAGTTTCATAAATTTGTGGAAAAAAATAAAGATCTCCTGAACACCATTTAAATCTAGGCAATTACAATATACAAGTAATGACTAAATTTTAAGTCTAAATAGTTTATTATATTGCTCAGGAAAACAAACAAAATACACACAAAATCCTCACAAACAAGCAATTTATGTACTCTAAGAATGCATACGAATATTTTAATAAAAGACCAAATAAACCTGCCCGTATTTAGCCAAATTTTTGTACAAAATATCAAATTCTCCAAAAGAAGGTAGTAAGACAACTGTTAGCTCCTCAGCACCAGTTGCTGATTCAAAGCCCATGAATTAAGGACAGATCAATGTCTCTCATCAGCTCATAGAAAACGAGGTATGCCAAATTTTTTTCTATTGTCAAAAAGAACATTCCTTAGCAATGAACATAAGGAAAGAAGTAAGAAGAAAGAAACAAAATCCTTCTGGTGTCTATGTTTTACCTAAGGGGGTACAACTGGGTTATATATTAAATCTTTGTGTAGTATTTTGGATCCTCCATAGTGTTTGTGCTTCCACCAGCAGTGAGAAAATGTCCTCTCTTGCCAATTTCAAGCCAGCATCCTCTGTGTTTTTGCTTTGATCTTGGCTATTCTGACTGGAAGAAGTCAAAAATTCCTAGTAGTTTTAGTTTGCATTTCCTTGATAGTTAAAGATGCTGAACATTTCAAAAATGTTTCTCAGTAATCTGTATTAAATATTTTGAAAATTCCCTATTTAGGTCCATTGCCTATCTTTGTGTTTGTTCTTTGATACTTAGTTTTTGAATTCTTTTTATATTCTAGATGCAATCCTATGTTATATATCTCTAAAAAAACACCAGGACTCAAATACTCATAGCAGAATTTAGAGATCCCCTTGCTTATATAATCAGCTTGGTAATGTTTTTTACTACCCAATATTTATAAAGGTTCACCAGTTTCATCAAAAGATAACAAGTAGGCTTGGTGACACCTACTTTAACCCCAGCACTTAGGAAAGTAAGGGAAAATAGCCAAGTATTAGGCAAGTCCTAGCTATGTAATGAAATCTTGTCCCCAGATAAACAGAAAACATTATAAAGAATTAGCTTTAAGTGACATATTAATCAATAAGGCCCCTCAGGAAAACTAAGCCAAATTATTTACTAAAAGCAGAGATAATATATTTCCAGATGTTCTTTTTATAATATAACTGATGTTTCATATATCTGTTTTACCCAAAGAAAGAGACAATGTAGAATACAGGTCTGTTGTCTGGGTATAAAATACAAAGCAGACACACTTTGCCTTAGATAATGTTTTAATAAAAAAGTGTATCCACTATGTTATATGAGTTACATGGGTTCAGTGGACTCCAGTGAAAAGACAGATAATAGGAATGTCTTGTAAAACTTTTTACAAAATGATCTGTACAAGTTAGCCATACCCTGAAGAAGTAGAAACTTGAAGCATAAAATTTTAACTACAGGTATAAATAACATGAAAAATCATTAGACTGCTCTAATAGACTGGCATTAAACTTCACAGATTTTGTTGAGACTACAAAAGTCAGCTGCACACCACAGTCTCAATTTGGAGCCTTATAAATTATTAAGTAGACTTTGGATGGGATGATATTTATGTGGTCTTTTTAAATAGGAGGCCAATTTTAATCCCTAAACATACTGTGTTGAAGAGTTTTTAATGCACATTTGAACATTTAAAGTAAATTAATACAGTTAATATTTATATTTTTAATATATCTGAAAGGTACATCAACATCTAGCTATACACCATGAAGAAAGTATGAGATCTGAAAATTGCTTATACTTGATTCTACTATAAACACTAGTTTATAGTGCAGTGAGTCATTCACACTCACTCTGATTCAGGGACAATATATGGATCAGACATAAGTTATTGAGATGAAGAAATTCCAGAATTGATAGGACATTGTGTTTATGAAGATAAAAAACAAATATTACCTTGTGTGACACAGATCTGCTATACCCCTATTAGTTACTGAACATCAAATTGTGTATATAAACAAATGGTTATGGGTACTTTAGTTTATGTACATCATCAAAGGTTCATTGTAAAATTTTACTTTTTAAAATGTTAGAATATCCAAGTTTGAAGGCATAGGCCTATAATATTAAGACTTGGGGTAGCGGTGGCTGAGTCATGAGGATCATAATTTCTAAGCCATCTTGAAATGTGTGGTGAGCTATTCTCTCAAGGCAGCAACAATAAATGTAAAAGCCAATACAAATTCTGCCACGTTGACATCATCATTGTCAACATTTCACATGCAGGTTTGTCTAAATGTTTTATAAATTGATATTATATCTATAATTTTAAATAATCAAAATACTTAAATACTAGGTTTTCTCAATGTCATGCTATAAACATTTTACTTCAATGGGTTGTAATTAGACTACTGTGTGATTAACCTGTTTGGGGTGATCTACAAGTGCTGAATGAATGCTAGCTAATACAAATTCATCTATTACTAAAGGACATAAATTAAGATAATCTGTCTGCAAACTAACCATAATGTCATTTAAAAATTGTATTCCTGTATTATATGTGGTGAGTTTACTAAGGCCAAGGAAAGACTTAGGATTTAGCCTAAGAAGAAAGATCCTAACAGCGCCATGAAATTAGGAGAAGCAATTTAGTCAGTCATCATTAAATTTTTGCTACTTTGTGTTGACTCAGGGGTACCATGAATTAAATCCATAATTTCCTACTGGAAGCTTTGCTCCACTTAGAAATTTTTATAGTTTATAAAAAGACATTAACTATGTTTGCTTCCTCTGAACTACCATTGGCAAGTTGACTTAAACTTTTTACTCTGTGCAGTATTGTCACAGGAAATCTGAAGTCAATAATATATTTAAAAAATCCAACAGATTTAACCTGCTCATGTTCTTAGTTCTTCCACTTTTCAAATTTCTTGAGAGAAAATGATACTTTGTTGTATATTAGTGAAAGCTATTCAAAATAAACAGCATACAACTAGAAACATAAGTCTTTGCTCGAATTGCTCCCTAGTGTAAGCAAGTTCCAGGATTTTATCTTCATCACTACAGCTGATGAAAAATAAAATCACAACTGATTTGAATGGTGACATACTTGGCAGTAATAAGACTCTCCTGGATGATAGTTTTTAGTAACACATAAGCATTCCATATATATATAATACTATCATTGTTTCTTATCTCAGATGCTCATTTGATGACTCAGTCACTCAATAAAATTTATGAATTGACTGAAGTTCCACTGTGGATCAGGAATATGGATGCTGTGAAGGCAACTGTACTCAATGACCCTTCACATGACCAGCTTAGAAGCAAACAAGAAATATGGATAAGTACACAAATAATTAGATATAGTGGGAGGAAAGTAAGTATTATGGGAGCAGTTATGCCTTTAACATAATATGTAACAAGGAAGAGCTTCCTAGAACAAAAGGTTAATTAAGTTAAAGCTAGATGATTGAATAGGAATTAGTCAAGTTACAGGAAAGGAGAGCTGCTTCAGGTCAAAGAATAAGCATGTAGGGGGGCTAAAATCAGCAAATGGAGTGAAACTGGAAGGATTTCTATCTGCAATCAATTATTTTAGCAAATAAATGGTGCAAAGAAATAAGTGTTACCTGAGTCCAGACCATGAAGACTCATGGGGGAGAAAAAAACAGAATAGGCTTGAAATTTGTTTTCATGTTGATTTTATAACCACGAGCAGATTTTAAAACATAATGTACTATGATGAGAACCTACCTGCTCATCTTTAACTTTTTAGGGTCAGGGCTGTTTCAATTTTGTCTTTTGTCTTGGATATACAGCCATCCTTGGGGATGTAGTCATTATTCCAAAAGTAGCCTAACCTACGTTTCTAAGCCTCTTTTACTCATAAGGATGACATTCTCTTCCCTAACTACCTTATTTAATTATCACTGTACATAAGACATTATTCCTTCTACCTTGGTTTGAGCAATCTCTGTTTGGTGTCTTTTATCATGATTTTTTTCAGTTATAGACTACCCTGTATTTCAGAGAATTCTCATTTTCTGTCTCCTTCTTTCTGAAAATTTCATGTTACAACCTCCTGCCCTCGACTTCCTACTTGAGTACTGGCCATTCTCCACCACAGTCTTTCTTTCACATGCTTTCATAGGGAAAGCCAGGAAGAAGTGGTTCTTCTCTGGCTGATTAGGATCTTTTCAAGAACTGACTCCTCTCTGGCTCCACTTGCTGCCACTCTTCTGAATATTGTATAATCATGTTTCATGTCTCTATAGTATATAATCAGTGTCCTTAGCAGGGGTTAGTTTGATGAAAACTGAATAGATACTATAAAATTGAAATGTTTTATGCTATATTTGTGCTATGATTAAGAATATTAAAAATGATAAGAAAGAAATAAGAAATCACCAATAAGAGACATGAAGTAGCTCTTCTAGTTGTTCACTGATAAGGTAAAAATCTTTAGGCCTTTCTTTATTCCTTTCTTTCTTTCTTTCTTTCTTTCTTTCTTCTTTCTTTCTTTCTTTCTTTCTTTCTTTCTTTCTTTGAGTTTTGAGGGCGCTTTATTTAGAAAAAGACCAACACTGACTTAAGGATTTTTAATTTCTTAAAATGACATTTTAATTAGACATATCTAGTTCTGTATACTAAAAGTATTTACACATGGAATACAAAATAAATACACAGTAATTAAAAGGGATAGTTATCCCCTTCCACCTGGTCCTTTCTGCTGGGGCAGACTCCTAGCTGGTCTGCTCCTGTGAAGACACCATATCTTAACTCATCCTAGAGGATGCTCTGCACTTAGAGTTTTTTTGTAAAAAACCTCCCCTAACCTGAAGTTGCAGAACTGCTGCTGGTAGCCTGGTGGACTCAGGACCCATCACCCACCAAAACCCCACACTCCCGATTACCACTCCCTTCTGCCCCTTCTGCATGGTCTTTTCTGCTGAGGCAGACTCCTAGCTAGTATGCTCCCATGAAGACACTATAACCTGACCTATGCTAAAGGATACACTGCACTCAGAGCAGTTGACTACTAGCTGGTGTGCTCCCATGAAGACACCATATCCTGAACCATCCTAGAGGATCCACTGCACTCAGAGCAGTTGACACCACAGCTTAAAGGCATGCAGGACTAGTGACCTGACAGACTAAAAGCATCTGTGGAGTTCTGCTGCACACAGGGAAACAGAAACAAAAGCCCATAACCCCCCTCCCCACCTCCCAGAGAACATCTCCACACAGATCAACATCTTGACTGCTCCACTGAGAACCCAACAGTCTGAAGACCTCCCAGGAGAGCTACTGCAGCCAGGACAACAGATCAGCAGCTTCTCTGCCCCTCTGAAAAGCCCCGAGTTGGAAGGCCCCACAGGTGGTCTGCTACACCCAGGGCTAAAGGCCTACCAGGAGACCTGAAGCAACCCAGAGACAAAAAGAGCAGACTCCAGACATAGTGACCCAGACCAACAAACAGCAGGGATATCTAGAGGATGAGAAGCCAGCGCAAGATGATAAGCAACATAAGGCAATATAGGTGGATATCATCAGAAACCAGTTCTCCCACCACAGCAAGCCCTGGATATATCAACATGCCTGAAAATCAGGAATCTGTCCTAAAATCCTATCTCATGAAGACAGTAGAGTTTTTTCTTTAAGGAGGATATCAATAACTCGCTGGAATAAATACAGAAAAACACAGGTAAACATGTGAAGGAGTTGAATAAAGCAATCTAAGTCCTAAAAAAGGAAGTAGAAACAATAAAGAGAACACAAATGGAGGCAAACCTGGAAATGGAAAACCTAGGAAAGAGGTCAGGAATTACATATGTATCACCAACAGAATACAAGAGATAGAAGAGAGAATCTCAGGTGTAAAAGATACTGTAGAAGAGATTGACACAACTGTCAAAGAAAATTTAAACCATAAAAAAACTTCTAATTCAAAGCATCCAGGAAATACGGGACACAATGAAAGACCAAATCTAAGAATAATCAGAATAGAGGTAAGGAAAGATTCCCAGCTCAAAAGACCTGAAAATGTCTTCAGCAAAATCATAGAAGAAAACTTCTCCAACCTAAAGAAAGAGATGTCCATAAAGGTACAAGAAGCCTATAGGACACCTTATAAATGAGACCAGAAAATCCTCTCATCACATAATAATCAAAACACTAAACATAGAGAACAAAGAAAGAATATTAAAAGCTGCAAAAGAAAAGGGCCAAATAACATACAAAGATAACCTATCAGAATTACATCAGTCTTTTCAACAGAGACTATGAAAGCCAGAAGAGACTGGTCAGACATCATGCAGACTCTAAGAGAACACAAATGCCAACCCAGACTACTATGCCCAGCAAAACTCTCAATCAACAAACATGGAGAAAACAAATATTCCAGGACAAAACCAAATTCAAACAGTATCTATCTACAAATCCAGTCCTACAGAGGATTCTAGAAGGAAAACTCCACCACAAGGAAGGAACCTGTAACAAAGAAAGAACAAGATATTAAGCATCTCACAACAAAGCCAAAAGGAGAGAACCACAAGCACATAAAGCCACCTACAAAAATAAACATATCGGGAACCAACCATCTCTCTTTAATATTTCTCAATATTAATGGACTCAACTCACCTATAAAAGACATAAGCTAACAGACTGGATATGCAAGCAAGATACAGCATTCTGCTGCATACAAGAAACACAACTCAATAACAAAAACAGACACTGTATCAGAGTTAAAGAATGGAACAAGATCTTTCAAGTAAATGGTTCCAGGAAACAAGCTGGAGTTGCCATTGTAATATCTAATAAAATAGACTTTCAACCAAAAGTTATCAAATGTGATGAGGAAGGACACTTCATATTTATCAAGGGGAAAATACACCAAGAGAAAGTCTCAATTCTGAACATCTATGCCCCAAATGCAAGGGAGGGGACCCACATTCATAAAAGAAATTTTACCAAAGCTCAATCATACATTGAACCCTTCACAAAAATAGTGAAAGAATCCAACATACCACTCTCACCAATAGACAGGACATTGAAACAGAGACAGTGAAATTAATAGAGGTTATGAACCAAATGGATTTAACAGTTATCTACAGAACATTTCACCCTAAAATAAAAGAATATACCTTATTCACAGTGCTTCATATCAAAACCATCATTTACCACAATCAAGTAGAATTAATTCTAGGGATACAAGGTTGGTTCAACATATAAAAATTCATTAATGTAATCCACTATATAAACAAACTCAAAGAAAAAATCACGTGATAATCTCCTTAGATGCAGAAAAAGCATTTGATAAAACAAAAACAAAAACAAAAACAAAAACAAAAAAAACCCTTCATGTTAAAAGTATTGGAGAGATCAGGAATTTAAGGCCCATACCTAAATATAATAAAAGCAAATTACTGCAAACTGACAGGCAATATCAAATTAAATGGAGACATACTTGAAGCAATTCATTAAAATAGCAGACAAGAATGCTCACTGTCCCCATATCTATTCAATACAGTACTAGAAGTGCTAGTTAGAACAATAAGACAATAAAAAGATATTAAGGGGATACAAAGTGGCAAAGAAGAAATAAAGGTATCATTATTTGCAGATGATATAATAGTATACATAAGTGACCTCAAAAGTTCTACCAGAGAACTTCTCCAACTCATAAACAACTTCAGCAAAGTGATCAGATATAAAATTAACTCAAATAAATCAGTAGCCTTTCTTTATACAAATGATAAACAGTTTGAGAAAAAATTAAGGAAACAACACTCTTCACAATAGCCAAAAATAATATAAAATATCTTGGGGTAATTCTAAGCAAAAAAAGTGAAAAACCTGTATGACAACAATTTCAAGACTCTCAAGAAAGAAATTGAAGAAGATCTCAGAAAATGGAGAGATCTCCCATGCTCCTGGATTGGTAGAATTAATATAGTAAAAATGGTCATCCTATCAAAGGCAATCTACAGATTCAATGCAATTCCCATCAAAATCCCAACACAATTCTTCAAAGACATGGAAAGAGCAATCCTCAAATTCATCTGGAAATAAAAAAAAAACAAAAAAACAAACAAACAAACAAACAAAACAAAACAAAACCCTCAGAATAGCAAATACAATTCTTAACAATAAAAGACTGGCTGGAGGAATCACAGTTTCTGACCTTTACTACAGAACAATAGTGATGAAAACTGCATGGTATTGGTACAGAGACAGACAAGTTGATCAATGGAATAGAATTGAAGACCCAGAAATAAAATCACACACTATCAGACACTTGATCTTTGACAAAGACACCAAGAATATACAATGAAAAAAAGAAAGCATCTTCAATAAATGATGCTGGTCTAACTGGCTGTTTGTATGTAGAAAAAATGAAAATAGACCCATATTAGTTACCATGCACAAAGCTCAAGTTCAAGTGAATCAAAGACCTCAACATAAAACCAGATACACAGACTCTAATAGAAGAGGAAGTGAGAAAGAGCCTTAAATTCATTGGCACAAGGGGAAATTTCCTACACAGAACTCCAATGGTTCATGCTCTAAGATCAAGTATTGATAAATGAGACCGCATGAAACTGGAAAGCTTCTGTAAGGCAAAGGACATAATAAGACAAATCAGCAACCTATAGACTGGGAAAAAATCTTCACTAACCCCACATCCAATAGAGAGCTAATATCAAATATATATATAAAGAACTCAAGAAGCTAACCACCAAAAGCAAACAAACAAACAAACAAAAAACAAACAAAACCCAGACAACCCAATCAAAAAATGGGGTATAGAACTAAACCGAGAATTCACAACAGAGAAATTTTTGGCTCAGAAGTACCTAAAGAAAAATCCAAAGTCCTTAGTTATCAGGGAAATGCAAATCAAAACGACCCTGAGATTACACCTTATATGGATCAGAATGGCTAAGGTCAAAACCTAAGGTGACATCACACATGTTGGTGAGGGGGGCACTTCTCCATCGCTGGTGGGAGTGCAAACTGATAAAACTCTTCTGGAAATCAATCTGGAGGTTCCTGAGAAAATTGGAAATAGATCTATCTGAAGACCCAACAATACCACTCTTGGCAATATACAGCAAAGATGCCCCACCATGCCACAGGGGAACATGCTACACTATGTTCATAGTGCCCTTATTTGTTACAGCCAGAAGCTGGAAACAACACAGATGTCCCACAACAGAAGAATGGATACAGAAAATGTGGTTCATTTACACAATGGAATACTACTCAGCTATAAAGAATGAGGACATCCGGAGTCTACTCCAGCACGAATGGAAATGTTCAATTCTTACCTGAGTTCTGAGAGCTCAGGTTCTCTTGCTTTCATATTTAGGAGTCATACTAATTGAGTGCTTATCCTAGTCCCAACTTGGGTGTCAGAAACTGGTTAGCATAATCTACATGAGTAGCCCATACATTTAAATGGCCATCTGTCCAGTCATTGGTACTCATATTTTTATTCAGATTAATCCTAGTCTGTGAGCTACATTGTTTGTTTTTCTCTGAAATACTTTTTAAAAGGAGTAATTCTTGCCAAACAATTCTGGTAAGTTCTTTCAGAAAACTGACATTTCTTCCATACTTTCGAACGATAGCTTCAAGGTACACAGAAATCAACACAGTTGATTTTTTTTTTTATCCCAAGAATTTGAACTCTTGACTCAATTTTCTCTTTTCATATTTGATTTCAGAAGACAAGTGACCTGTAATTCCTTTGGTTGTTTTTCTTCTCTCATTTTTTTTGTTTGCCGTTGATTGCTCATACTTGAACACACACTTGTGCTGTTTTAAAATCCTGCATTAGTGTTCTCTAAATTTACTGGGTCTGTGGTACAGTATCTGCCCTGAAATGTGGGAAATTCTCAAATGTTTTTTCTGTCCTTTTCATCTTTAATCTTTTCATTTCCATTATGCCTTTTGTAACTGCAGCAATTTCTTTTAATTCTATCTTTTCTTTTCTTGCATTTTAATTTTAGTACTTTCAGTGACATATCTTTCACAATTGTGATTATTTATTTTCTATAACCCGACTATTACATTATGAAAGATAGTCCTCATTTTTTGAACTCATGAATTTTTTTTCTTAGAATTCATCCTTATATTTCAATCTGAGTACTTGCATGTCATCCAAGTTGTTATATAAAGACTTTAGTCTAATCATGAGATTTCCTGGCAAACGGATGGCAATGGAAAAGATCACCCTGGGTGAGAAAATGCAGACCCAAGAAGATATGGTGTGTACTCACAAGAAAAGTTAGCTGTTGGATAAAATAAAATCATATTACAGTCTACAGACATAGGAGGGCTAAGTAACAAGGAGGGCTCAAATAGGGTTATATGAATCTCCCTGAGAAGGGAAATAAAATGACTTTGCAGGCTGGGGGCAGGTTGGGATGAGAACACAAGGGACCAGGTAGGGGTTAGAGGGTGAAAAGAAGAAAGTACCAGGAGAAGCAACAAATTGAGGGGGCACTAAGGGGATATTTGGGGGCATTTGAGGGTAATGTTGAATCCTAGTACAATGGTAACTCCTTGAATTTGTGAGAGTGACCCTACAGAAGTGTCTAGTAATTAGGATACAGAACCCAACTGGTCTGCTTTTTTTGTAAGAAAAATAGATAAATAGATCTGCAGGAGGGGGTGAGATGAGACTGAAAAAAGTGGAATGAGTAGAAACTGCCACTGGGATGTAATGAGAGAATAATAGTAATTTTAAGAATCCTTAAGTCTATAGCTATAGTAATTTTTACTTTGTTTTTGTAAAAGCCAGATATACATTATGTCTTAGTTTATAGTTCTTGTTTTCTTCCTTCAGACTGTGCTTTTTGTTGCCTAGGGCACCACTTGAATTATTTTGGTATTGGATATATTCTTCTACCATAACGCTAGAGGTTATTTATGTGGTTTGACCTGTTAGGAGAGGAAATTTTATTATTGTACAAGAAATGTGCATTTTTAAAAAAAATTGTGGACAGGTTCTTTTTGAACAGTCAAACTGTCAGTGTGAGAATTTGTTTTTAATGAAGGAAAACTGACTAAACTTAAGTGGCTATGTGTGTAATATAGCCTCATTTTCTGTCTTATGAAGTCTTTTATGACAAGCCAATATGTATGTCTTGAAAAGAAATGCAACAAAAATATAGACATATTCATATACAAAATACATATGGATGTATAATGATAGAATATTAACTTCTATGATCAAGAAATAGTCATTTGCATTCTGGAGATCCCAGTATGCAAAGTAGTTGAACACTCAGACAAAGGAGAATCAGTGACATACTCACAAGCCAAGGACAAAGAGCTAAAGGGATCACTCATGGGGCTCTGTACTGGAAGCTGAAGAAGGCCAAGTTAGATGGCCATAGGCTATAGTATCAGCAAAGGACATACTTGCTCCAGGAGAAATGGAGCACCACATGGTTTGTGGCTTCTTCCACAGTTTTTCTTTTCTACTCCACATTCAGGACAGATCTTTCTCCTTAAGTCACTCCTTCACTACAACATGTCTTTGGAAATATACCCAGAGGTGTATACTTCACTAGTCTCTTAGAGAACCCAACCAAGTTGACAAGTGAGATCATTCATTTCATTACTCAATATTACTTCCTTTAAAAAAAATAATAAAAAGGGGGAAGATATATCCCTGTACACCACAAAATTATTTAAATCATGTTATTTTATTTTTTATTTTAATTAAAAAAAATAGATGCCAAGAACTTTCTGCTGAGTGTCCCTGGTACTTTATAGCTAGGCATACTTATACATAGGTGAAAGGGAAGATCCACTTACTGGCATAAAGCATGATCTCGATCAGGTATTAAATATAGGGAAGAGGGCATGTTTGTGTTTTTTTTTCTGCAGGATGCTGAAGGAGCATGGTGGTCGCCAGAGTAATAGGTGAGACATGCTGATACCAGGAGATAGAATGAGGCAGACCTATGAGCTTGCTGAGTGCCCTGACAATGGTGACCGGAAGCTGTATTGGACATATTTTCCACCATTACTTACCTATACCCCTGATGGGACAAGCTGCCTTGCCTCAAGTTTTTAGACCTTGTGGAACAGAGAATCCACAAAAAGAGAAGTTATAATGACTCTTGTATTGTTATTAAATGTGGCCAGTTACTCAGACTCAATCATGGACTGGTCTAGAAATCAATTCAATATTATTTTCTAATAGCCTGACTCGAGATACAAAACTAAGGAATGCAGAGAATACAGAAGAGTATATGCATAGTGAATTTCCAGACCACTTTTTAAACATTGGCTATAAGGACAATGAGCATGTGTAAGTTGGAGTTCATTCTATAAATTTCTTGTCATGTCTGAATTGCCAATATTTCATTTTATTGAAGATAGCTAAATATGTTTTAGGGTCTACAGGCACACATGGTAAGTATACTTTGCTAAGTAAGACATTGTTAAAATATGTATTCTGCTTTCAAAGAAAAAAATGAAATCTTTGTGGAGAATATTGCAAAAACAATGTGCATATGATAAGGATCTCTCCAGTCTTTATTCATATGGTACTTGGTGTATAGCTAATTCATTTAACATATATATTGATATATGTGAACATCTGCACTTCTATTTTGAAAACCAAGGGCCAGGTGCTCATATACAAATCGAAATTTTTTAAAATAAACTGTAAAATATTAAGTTTTCCAGTTGTCTATCCAGCTAATACATGAATGCCAGCATAAATTTCATTAAATTTTTATGTCTGTCCCATTCTCTAGGCATAAAACAGAATAATTCAATGTGTTAAATTTATATATTTATCAGATGCACTTCTTAGCAAAAGATTTTCAAACTGCTTCTGTGTCATTACACTTAGTACACATATAGTGAGAAAAATGATATTCATAGTTGGATAACATATTTTGTAATTTCTTCTACATTTCTAAATTTTTATCGCAATTACTTTTACAATAAGCTTTTAAGATAAAAAAATTGTCTCAAATTTAAACTTTTAAAATGAGAGTCAGTTTGAAAAGACTGGTATCAGAATTTGCCTTCACACTCTTTCTATGTAGTAGACAGACCAGTGGTTCTCATCCTGTGGCTCACTACCCACGGGAGTAGAACTATTCTTCCACAGCAGTTGCAAATCAGATACCGTGCATACTATATATTTACATTATGATTCATAACAGTAGCAAAATTACCATTATGAAGTAGCAACAAAAGCAAGTAAAGGTATAGGTGAAGGGGTTACCATAACATGAGGAACTGTGATAAAGTGTCACAGAATTAGGAAGGTTGAGAACCACTGTAGTAGATGATCAAAAGATGACACATAAAGTAAAAAGTTGAATAGCTTTTTATAGGGATTTTTCCAATGAGGTGAAATAAAATACAGCTACAATTGAAAGATCCAGGAGAAACTAATTATTTCTGTATCATCAACTTTGAAATGTAAGTATGCTCATGAAGCAAGTATACATTATGTCTAAAAGTGGACATTGTAAACCTTCATTGGCCTAGATTTGAATTCTAATTCTGTCTGTAGAATTTGCCCCTATGTGACCAATTAATTAACCTCTGAAAGTCTTTATTTCTCATTCTTTGGCTAGAAATTATAAATTAAATTAAACCTGAGCTAGAGGTGCCTGCATACTCTGGATTCTTCCACAGGGAATTGGGACCTAACTTAGAATTCAGACAGAGTTGTTCTCAGATTCTTCTGGTCTTGAATGCTGACAGGACTCTGGTTATGTTTGGTACAAATACTTAGGCAGAATTTAATTTGTGTTTAGTCATAATTTTAATAAAGAATTCTGATATATTTTTGTTAAGTACAGTCCAAATCAGCTAGATTGAAATATATATATAAGGTGTTTTCATACACTTTAATTAAAGTTGTTATTAATAATATTAATATAGAACATTGGTAAAATTTTGTTTTACTATTTGGCTATTAAAAACAAAGATAACATTTTGTAGGCAAATGGAAGGAACTTGAGAATATCATCCTGAGTGAGGTGGACCAGTCCCCCCAAAATATGCACAGTATGTACTCACTTATAAGTGGATATTAGCTATAAAATACAGGTACCATATTATACTCCATAGACAGAAAAGAGCTAAACAAGAGGGAAGGCCCAAGGGAGGAAACTTGAGTCTCATATAGAAGGTGGAATAAAATAGTCATAAGAGGCAGATGGAGGGAGGGAACTCAAAGGGAGGGTGAATGGGAAGGGGAATTAGGGATTTGGGATCAGGTTTGGTTAGGGACAGGTGAGATGGCCAGGTGGCCATGAAAATGAATGAAAATCAGCAACTGAGATTGGTGAGGAGAATGGGGGAAAATTCTCCAGGATGAGACAGAGACTAGAGACCTGTGATAAAGGAGGTACCCAAGAATTACTGGGGTTGACTCACAACATTGGGAATATGGGCCCTGAAGAGGCCTTTTCCTATAGCCAGACAGGAACCCCAGTGGAGTGATAGAGACACCAACCCACCCACAAAACTTTAATCCCCAAAATTTTCCTGTCTATAAGGAATGCTTTTTTATCCAAATGACTCTACCTTGTGTCAGGCTGACATAACCAATACATTTGACCCTTTTGATCTTTACAAACAGGCATCACTAATAAACCATTACCTTTTTGTCTTATATTTAAGGTCTCATATTAGTATCCCTATCATAAAATAAAATATCCCAAATTATAAAAGTCTCATTCTGTAAAAATTTCATTTTAAAATTTTAGTCTCTTTAAATTAACAGAAAACTCTTTAAAAGGTTAATTACTTTCTAATACGTTGTGTTATCTTTGAATATTTTTGACCCTCCAAAGTCTTTTTATTGTGGGCTTAAATGGGGGAAAAGATAAATACTTTCTTACTCTAAACTTTAATAATCAGGGTGCAATTATAATTAAGTCGAAGCACATATCTGAAAAGGACACTTTGCCAAAATTGTTCATTAAACCCAGTTGTTAAACTTTAGGGGGAAGTCTAATAATGTATAAACTCAGTACAAGTATCAGATGTCTTGGACTCATGATCTTCTGTTTCTTTATTGCAACACTTCACCTCTGCCATCTTCAGCACAAGCAGTTCAGTTCATCTAGACTGCATAGCATGCTGTTTTTGGTTGTCTCCTGATGGTACCGGGGTCTCCACTTGCAATTAGGCTTTACCTCACCAGTAGCTTTTCCCAGGTTTCATCAGGATCTCTGATACTGTCACAAGTTGGTAGGTTTCAGTTTCTCTCCATGTCCACTTCAGTCTTGGAGTTCCCACTGCAACTGAGGAATCTCATAATTACAAGCCTCTGCTGCCATTTTCTAAGACCCATTCATGCCTTTCATAGCTGTACCAACTTGAAACTTTTACACATTGCAAAGTTTATCTGCCAGCACGATCCCTGAACAACAGCCCCAATGTGCTGACTCTAAAAAAAATACTATAAAGTCTTTCCTCAATGATGCTGGTCTCTTATTGATCAGTAATGATTTTTGTGTATGAGCTACCTAGCATCAATTGTCAATTGTACCAAATAAGGCAGTTTTAATTTTAGTGGTTATGGTCTAATAATTACAGCTGGGTTTTTTAAGACCCAGCTAATCAAACCCATACATTTTTCATCAAAATATTACCTATGTTCATAGTAGAGTCTTAACTTCCCTCTAGAACTTACAAACTAGGATTCCTCCATAATCTGTATTGCTTTCACCATTATTATAATCCAAGATCCCACATTTCCAATGCCACCACAAGCTTCTCCAAAACAGGTTGTTGCTATCATAACACGGTATTCCATGAACCTGGTATCAGTTTCTGTCTTTGAATTTCTATTATTGTGATGTAAAACATCATTTAAAAAACAACTTGCAAAAAATGGTTTATTTTAGCCCCAAATTCTCAGTTCACACTCTGTCACTTTGAGAATTTATGTCACAAACACAAGGCCTGAATCTGCAGGCAGAAGTGAAGCAGAAGCCATGGAGGAACACTGCTTACTCAACTTGCTCCTCATGGCTTGCTCTCTCTGTTTTCCCGTATCATCTAGGACCACCTACTCAGGAGAAAAACTATCACAGTGATCATTTTCTTTCCACAGTAATTGTTCATCTAGAAAATGTTCTACAGGCCTGCCAATTGTATGTAGAGATTTTCTCCCAGTTGAGATTTCCTATTCTAAAATGACTCTAGCTTGTGTCAAGTTAACATGAAATCAAGCCATACAATTAATAATTGGGATATTATTTCTTTAATTATATTCAGTAATATTGCATAATCAGTACATTTAAAAATAGTAATATGGACTTCCAAATTAAGATGCTAGAAAAATATAGCAAAAAATGCACAACATGCTGAAATCCCGACACATTATCAACTGTATATTTAAAGGATACTCATTTTCTTCATTTTCTACTATGATTTAGACAGAGTATAGTTTTACTAACTCATGGCTAAAGAAAACAATTGAAATGACGATCATATTTCTTACTATTTCTGACTCAAAACTAAATTATTCAAAAAATTTTATTGTAACAAAGTTCTGAGGAAGGGTACTTTAAATGAATTGTGCATCCAACTTTAGTGGTTTGATTATTATTTTTGAGTTTCAATGGAAAATAATTTTAGCTTAAAATTATATTTAACATTTCGTTCCAATATAATCAATAAGTATATCATTCCATCACAATTTTGATGATATAGGTAAGATTTTAATCTAAATTATGTAATGTGATTTTTTTACTTATTCTTTAATCCATAATTAGATAAGAAGTAAACTTTCTAGTACAAGTAATTTATTGTCACCTCATAGTGTATTGGTAATTTATTAGTATGACTTTTAATATTAGTTTTGGAAAATAAGCTTTATTATAAGAATAATAGTTTGTAATCTTTAAATGTAGATTGTTTTTAAATTAAATTATCACATTTCTGTCTATTTTTGTACTTTACTAAATCAAGTTAAAAGAGAGTTAGAATTAAATTTTTTTCCAAGTATTCCTGAGAGAAGTATGAAAATGAAACTGCAGAGGAAAAGATGGTATCTATAGCAACTTACTTGATATAAATTAGATAGCTTTCTCCTACAATTGGTTGGACAAACTATAATACATGGAGTGATCAAAGAACTGTAGAAAAATCAAGTATGTTCCCACATCTGCCCTGTGGGAAATGCAATAGTAAATCTTAGTGTGAAGCTAGTTAGAAAGAAACAATTGTGTGGTCTGGATGAAGAATGAAACCTAAAGAACACTAAGGTAAAAGTCAAGAAGTTAAGTCATGTTGTAGAGGTTTGGAAAGGAAACAATAGCACTTATTAGATTTTTATTATGCTTGTAGCGCAATGATGAGGCCATGAACTTATGAGATGGAACTTGAGCAAACTGATAGAAAGCCTGATTTCCAGTTGCCTTCGGTGACATTGTTCCAGTGCAGACCTAGTGACAGACAGCATCATTCTCTCACATAATAATCTGAGCTTTAATATCCAAACTGGTGGTAATTTCTCAATCTCATGGCTCCTATAATTCTTGTAACTATTATACCTCAGTTGACAGACACTTTAAGATAACACAGATAGGCCAGAGAGATGACTCAGAAGCCAGAGGCACTTTCCTAAAAATCTGACAGCTTGAGTTCTGTTAAAACCACAGAACCAGGGATGATAGGAGAAAACCAAGCCTGGGGGGTTGGCTTTTGACCTCTACATGTGTGGGTTTCGGCACATTTGGAGCAATACAGAGAGAGAGAGAGAGAGAGAGAGAGAGAGAGAGAGAGAGAGAGAGAGAGAGAAACAACTTTTACTGCAGAAACCAGAAAAGTAAAGGGACCACTGCTGTGGGGAAGGCGGGGAACAATGCTGAGACCAGAAAAATAACAATAATCTTAAGACAGCAAATATGTCTTTATACCTCACCAAAGATCACTTTTATGTGCATACACCTGTTGTTTTAGATTTTAATTAGCATGACAGCAACTGGTTTCATTATAGCATTTCCATACACAATTCACTTAATTTACCCTCTGCATCACCTTGTTCCATTACTTCAGTACTCCTTTCCTACGCTTCTACCTCTCTATGGTCCTTATCCCACTTTTATAACGCAGGTGTTGCTCATCTTTCCCTTTCTCCCTTAAAGTCACATTTTCCTTCTATGGTTCCTAGCCCCTCAGGTTCTTGGCTCTTGCTACCACCTGGGATCCTGTTTATCTCTGAGTATGCCTTCCTCTTCCGCCTGCTTCTAGATGCCCTGAGGTGAAGCATAGACCGTAGATGTAGATCCCCCATTCCTGACTCCCTCCCCAGGTGGTACATCCACAACATAGGATGCCCAGAGAGAAGACTGGGAATCACACCATTCTTCCCAGGACCTGCTGTTTTCCCTTCTAGTTTAACAAAGGAAGACATGGGCTGTGGAACCTGGTTCTGTACATTTCCCTGCCTCCTCCAATTGGCATCCCCAACTAGAGAACCAGATCGTGGAATGAAAATGGGGCAAAAAGACATACAAGATGTGTAAGTTTTAAAAAGACATCACAGCTAACATATGTGCTAAAGGAGAGAAAGAGAAAGTCAAAGGAAATCGTGACCAACAGCCAAATAAACAGAAGATTATACCATGGAAAGACTCTATTGAAAGACGCTTCCAACTCAGGAATGGTAAAGTCCTAAGGAAATATCTGTTCCAGAAAAGAATGAACCAATACTGCTGCAAATATAATTGAAGGGGGCTAGAGTCTAAGTGGGACTTGACAGTGTGGTTCACATCGTCCTGGCTTTCATGAACAATGCAAGAGTAAAGTGGTATCTTCTTCCACAGCTTGCAAAAGCTACTGAGACCAGTTGTGTTCCAGGAGAGATCATGTTACAGGGCACTGAGAGGCCATCCTTTGCAGCCATAAAAAGAAGCTGGAGTTCTGATGAACACCCCAAGGTGCTGCACATACTAGAACCGTGAGATACCTACCAAGGACATCTGCACACAAGGAGTGAAACCAGCCTGAGACAGAGGGAGAAATGTATTTTGCGGTCAGCCAAGCTGGAAGGGCATACTTACATAAATCCTTTGACACCAGACATAGGACTATAGAATATCGTGCTGCACTTCAGGATTTCTGTCTTTCTTGGAACCAACATTTCCTCACTATACAATATTCTTTCCTTTTAGAATGTATTTGACTTTCAAATTGCATATTAAAGCTACAAAATTTTCCTTTTGATTTTTTTTTAATAAAGGTTGCAGCTCAGGGATTGTTTTAAGTCTCAGAAGAGACATTGGGCTTTAAAAGTGTTGAGATTATTAAAGACTGGGGGACTTTTGCAGTTTGACTAAATTTATATTTTATGATATGCCCATGTGCCTATATGGGTAAGGAGTGGGTTGTGGAGGTTTATAGGGATCCTAGAGGCTCATGTGTTTGGCTATCTTGTCCCCAGTTGATAAGACTATTTGGAAAGGAACAGAAAGTTTAGCTAAAGAACGTTTGCCACCAGGGCTTGACTTTGAGACATGAAAATCCTACTGCCATTTCCAGTGTGATCATTCAGCTACCTGCCGGCAGCTCAAGATGCAAGTTGTTCGCTCTTCTTGCTTTGCCCCTTTGATCCACTGTCGTGAACTCTAATCATCTCAAATAGCAAGTACTAAAAAAGTTTCTTTTTATAATTTGCCTTGATCTTGGTGTTTTATCATATCAACAGATAAGCAGCCAATATCGTTACCGTTTTCATTTGAAACAAACACCCCACTAATTTCCTTGCTGCTTTCTTTAATAACCCTTCTCATTTAAAACTGTATTGTTCAACATCTAAGTACTGGTTAAGTTTCTGAGAGCTTTCTGCGTGTTGATTTCTAGTTTTATTTTACTGTGTCCTAATGAGCTTTAATGAAATATTTCCTTTGTTGCATTTGCTAAGGCATGCGCATGCCCCATAACATGTTCAAGTTTACAGAAGGCTGTATCTGTCACTAAGAAGCACAGGAACTCCTGTCAGTTTGTAGTGAGCCGCTGTGGCTGCACACGTGCGTTTTTCCAACATGGCGCTGGCCACATGTTTCCCCAGCAATAAACAATCATTCTGCGCAGCTGCTAGGCAGAAAGAGCGCCAAGCCACTGGCCTATCCCGAGGCATAATATTGGGTAGTGAGCAAGCAGCCATTCAGGAGTGAATACGTCACTCTAGGGTGTATTTAAGCGACCCTCTTCCGGTTTCTTGCGTCTTTCCGCTTTATCGTGTGCAGTAGTAAAAAGTTCCTCGTGGCAGTAAACCCGACTATCGCCTCCTGTCCTTATTCGCGGGCGAAAAGGGATTTAGGGGGCGCGCGTTACATCAGTTGGATAGAGTATTCTTCAAACATCTGCTAAATTCTGTTATTTATGATATAATGTGGTTCTGAAGCTTCTTTACTGGTTATCTGTGCAGAGGGCCTTTAGAGGAATGAGATTGGGACACTGAAGTCCCTCTGTCATTGATAGAATCTCTGTGAATTTTTGTTAGTGTTTTAGGGTTTTTTGGTTTGTTTGGTTTTTTTTTAAGAAAAAAAATAAAAGTCCCATTTCAGTGCATAAAACTAATTTTCTCTTGTCCACTTTAATATATAATGCCTCTATTTACCTTTTTATTCAAAATCAACTATGACAGCTATACCAATTACTATGTCATATTGTTTAGGGCTTCAGTTTTCTTGGAGTATTGATTTTCACCCTTTGATTTTCAGCTTTTGGACATTGTTGCTAGATTGATTTTTTGAGAAATATATGTTTGCTATTTTCTAATAAGGTCTGTTAGCCTGCATTTTTCTTATTGGAAAGTTGGAACTACTTGCATTTAAAACTATTCACAGAAAAAGACTTGCTATTTCTGGTAGCTTCACAATTTGAGATTTTGATTCTTTGAAGTCTTAGTTCTCTTCATATTCTCCTGTTTGTATTCGAAGCTTGCTGGTTTCTTCTGTTGGACAAAAAAAAATATTTACTATCTCTTCTCTTCATCTATTCTTCTATGAATGAATTATTCCCTGTGTTATTATGAATGAGATATGCTCTGTATCTGATTTTTACACTATTTCCTTGAGATGTTTCTTAAGTGATACCAAGGTAGTTATAAATTGCATTAATGTAGGTCTTTCTAGAAATGTTCTTATTACTTATCAGTTTTATGAGAAAATTTTTTTGAGAAATCTTGGTTGGTACTCAACTTCAAAGATTGAAATATATCATTCCATAGAATATCTGGATTATTATTGTGAGAGATCAAGTTATTCTTATGTCCATATCTCTTTGCTTTATAATGTTCAATATTATTTTTATTTCTTTATCTGTTATTTCTGCATCCTGACTATCATATGTTGTGCGGAGATTTTTTTATCTCAAATTTCTTGGAATTTTCAGATGCATCTTATATTTACATATCTATTCTTGTCTCTATATCTTATTTAAATGTGTTGAATAAATTGTCCTTTGACTATCACAAAACACACTTCTACTCCATAGACTCTTATCATTGGTCTTTTGGATGTTTTTAAGACTCCTTGAGACATTTAATTATGCTCATTTCATTATTTTTCTTATTTATGTCATAAAGTATCATTATCCTGACTTGATCCTTCATCACTAAAATTTATCCTTCTACTTTGTGTTGTCTGTTCAAGATAAATTATGTTATCTTACATTTTATTATGGATTGATTTTTACTGATTGATGCATTTGTTCTTCTCCATGTCTCAGCTTCCTCACTGATTTTCTTCTCCTGTAATTTTTTCATTTTCTGAAATAAATGTGTCTTCCATCTTTAAATTTTCCCCTTCTTCCATTCTTCTGTTTTCTTTCTTGTATTTATAGAGGGTTTGCCTTACCAGTCATTACAATGCTGATGATGTTTATGGGGAAAACTCTTGCACTTCCTCCTAATGATTAACTAGAAATTCTGACATTGACTTGCAGTAGGAGACACTTATGCCCTAGATAAAGTTTAGAGGCAGTAAAGGAGTACTGTTCCAACCTGTACCATTGTTTTTTCTTCAGCAGCCTGTACTTTTTCTCAGGGTACTCCTGTTACCATTTCTGTAAGAAATCCACTGGAAGAGACGGTAAATATAAATTGGCGATATGGCTATGGTACCTGAAATCCTGGTGTTAGCAGCAATACCAATGGGTGATCAAGGCAGAAGATGGGTGAAGCCCTTGCTCTTCTCTTTCTCTTAACTATGTCTTTGCACTCACAGGGACAGGATTTCTACTCTATTGCACGATTAATATGGAGGATCTACTTGTGATGCAAATAGATGTGTGATAACTGTATGAAATAAGTATGTAAAATAGCAAGAAAATAGGTAGACAGTGAAAATAATAGATTAGCAATGTACAGAAATCCAATCAATATTTATAATCAAGAAATCAGAAGTGTAGAAAACATTAAATGACTGCATATGTCCAAATGTTCTATACTTGATCTTAATCAAAAGGCCAAGAAGACATGTTCAAATGTTCAATGGACCATCAGTTACAGATTACAATCTTCACAAAACTAGTAAGCTACAGAAGTAATGTCTGTTCAGGAAGCTCAAGTACAATTTATATCGGGTTCAGTTGGATATGAAATGTTTTTATACATGGCAAGAAATTAGAATTTGGAAATTTAAACCAAACATTTACCAGAGCAATGAAATCAGATTTTAAAATGCAGTAAATACAAAAAAAGAATGAAAATGCTAGAAAATGAATATATTTCTTGAATGATGAAAGATAAAAATGATAATAAAAGAAAATGCGGGGAAACAAATAGCCATTTGTTAGAGTTTATTTTGTTCTTTTTTAAAGTTAGACACCAAGGTCATGCATTAAATTATCTAAAAATGGACTCAAAATAAGACATGTAATTGAGTTACTATAAAGTTGTATGTGATTATATCAAACACAACTCAGTGAAGTAGAGAAATGATCAGTATACCTTGACCTTGATTTGTGTTTCAGAAAATAATTAAGTCAAGGAGGATAGATACCAGATGCTCCATAAGATGGAATATGCTTCACTCAAATTCAAATGAAGTATGAGGTACTTGAGTCTGGAGCTTGAGCTGATAATGATATTCCTTGAGGAGCTTAGACAGTAAGTTAGCCATCAGGAAGGCTGCTCATGAGTTGGTTGCTGAACACTGTAAAATCTGATGTCTAAGTTTCTCTAAGGCTACAATATGTTCACAAACAAGAATTGAGAAAACAAGCATATGATTATAAAACCTAGGATTCTGAAAAAGAATTCACTCAAAAATTATGGAAAATCAATTGACATAAATTTTAGATTTCAGAGAGAGCCTAAATTCGAGAAAAGGTAATTGGAAAAATATAAATGTTAGAAAAAAAAAGCTCTTACTTTACTTTTAATGTGATTTGATGTGTAAGTGGTTTTATTATGTTTATAGTATGTATATATATACATACTATATATGTATATTATATAATATACATATACTTAATACATAGATTCTAAATATACATATATATACATATGCATATATATGTATATTTAGAATCTATGTATTAATATAGTTATCTGAAGTTATTTAAAAAGTTAAATGTTGAAACTAGACCTGGTGTTCCCATTAAAATATAGAATTATACCATCATAGTATTCAGAAGAATTATCAATTTTAAGCACAAATAAATAGAAATCTGGGATTTATAAGGTCATCCTGTTTCATGACTATTCATTCCCACATGGATTAATTTTAGGTGGAAGTTATGCATTTCAGCAGGCATTACAACATTGATAGAGTGACTATGATGCTATATAAATAGAACTATAGCTAGAAGTGATTGATAATATTATGGTAATTGCTTATAGAAAGACAAGCTCTGAATACCTTTGTCATATAAATGATAGATGGTATAATAATTGAAATAGGAGATTTAATATAACTTATGAATTGGGGAATATCATTATACATTTTCACATATATTGCAAAAATTTAAGGACAATTATAAATTACTTTAACTATTAAGTAGTATTGTGGCAAGGATGCTGTGTATAACCTGGTCATCTAGCATGCATGTTGTTCTTGGTTCAGTCATCATCTCAAAAGCATAGTTAGCTTATATGAAAGGTTTTGTTTGTGCAGAATGTGTTATCATTTATAACTGATAATTATGTAGCTTGTAATTGTCATGAGTTACTTTAAATTTTTAATACTAATAAGTATTCACAAAGAACTTTAAGATTTGAAGGATATTTGCAAATTGCAGAAATTTGAAATATTATTAACATTTGACTTACTGTTTCATAGGGAAATCCTATAGAAAACCACACAACTCTAAAATGTGAAACAAATCACTTCTGGCATATAATAGTATAAGACTGGTTTTGTGGCATCAATTACAATTAATGAAAAATAGATAATCCAAGCAACACCCTCCCATGTTCCCCATCACAAAGACAAGTGAAACCAGCACATCACACACCATCCATTACTGTAGCCTAAAAATCAGAAAGCGGAGGGCAAGAATTGAAGAAAGGGTATTTGCATACCATCTAGTGGTAGCTTTCGAAAATGGCAAGCTGTTCAAACAAATTTCTTTATATTCACAAACCTGCAATTCACATATGGAAAAATAAGGGACAGAAAGCAGCATGTTCACTTTTGACATCCACATAAAATCATAATCTATAAATTATTACTTCACACTTAGACTTAGTAAAAGACAAAAACATTATGACCTTACAGTTGCTGACAGTCTTTGCCAACTACTTGCATTTATTCCTGAGTTTAACAGCATATTAAAGTAGAATGCTACATTGCTTAATAATTTTTAAGTTGATACAAAGCTTCTATATCTCTTAACAGTAGACAAGGGACATTTTATTTTGCCTCTGCAAAATAGGATAGGATCCTGATTTTGCTGCATCCATCTAGTAGCTAAATAAATGTGCCTACTAAATTTTGTAAGTAATATCAGGCTAATTTGTGATTTAATTGCATGGTTCATTATGTTAACCATTAACATTTAAGTAAGAGGAGCTTAGGGATGCATTGTTTCTTAGATGGACAATACTCCAAAGTACTCTGTTCTTTGAGAGCATCATAGTCATCATTCCCAAAGCCAGCACAGAAGGTACCATAGTCTCCAGAAGGCATGGCTTCCTGATAAACACAGAGTGTGGCAAGAGGGAGGCATCTGTGGCACTGCAGTTGGCAGGAACAATGCTGTCTGTCCTCTGATGCCAGAGAACACGCAGAGGAGATGGGGAATTCCTAGCATATTCACTTGGAATGTGTCAAGCTATGAAAGGCAAGCTGAATTTTGTGACAAAAATAGAATGGCGTGCATTAGCAGAGCCCTCAGTTGGGAGCCCACATAATTGAAAGAGAATCTATGGTAAGGATGAATTGGCAAGGTAGAGCTTGAAGGACAGAAGGTGGTTTTATGTACATTTTTTTCCTACTCAGAGATCTTACTATGGTTAAAAGAAAGAACCTAATGCATGCATATGGTCCTGAGACTTTCTGATCTGGAATGTGGGCAACTGGAATTTAGATTTCATTGATTATAGCTTTCTTCAATGGTACAAACGTGTGGCATCAATAATCATTATTCAGTGATTTGATTCAAAACCCACTAATATGTAATATTTGTAGTAACAGAATTTTGTAATATAGTAATGGAGTTCTCTTTTTTTATTTTTATACAGTTTGCCAGGGAAATTAGGTTACATATAAACAAACACCTGTGATTTGCTCTGTTTTGGTTTGAACATCTTCCAGAATTAAGAAACTAACTAAAATCGGGGCTTTTGCAAAAATACCTTCAGAGAAAAGAAGTGAAAGGTAAGAAGAAATAATATGTCAAGGTGGCAAGAATTATTTTTGCTAAGATAGACTTTACGATGCTCAAAATTTGAATAAAAAGCTCTCAGTCATGTTGACAGTCCCCCAAAATAATGAATAATAAATTCATCCCTAAATTGTCCCACTGACGATGAAAGAGAACTGCAGAATGGAGGGAAGAAGAGAGGAAGAGAAGTAAGAATTTCCTCTGAGCAATGGAATCTTACTCTAATATTTTAGAGACAAGGAAGATCAGAGAAATAAAACAGAAGATCCAGGCTTCATTTTTGATGTAAAAGGTGTAAGATGGGCAAATCCCCATTTACAGAAGCATCCAAAGGAACAGTCTCCTAAGTACCCTATATTCACAAAGAGACTTCATATAATCTATGACCCCAGTGGTATTTAGGTTTTCAAGGTAACACTTCCTCATATTAGGTATGTCAGAAATAAAGACATGATACTGAGCTGGATTTCCATGTTATTCGTTTTTCCTCTGCGTTTTAACAAAAGATAGTTACTAATTGGTTTCAGGAATTGAGATTGAGTCCCACAATACCAAGCTTCATGATGTTGACTTTGCAAATTCAACCAAAACATAACTGCCAGTCAAAATCAGAAAGAATAAGTTTTACTGTGTAGATTTGAGATTTTGTAATAATAATAATAATAATAATAATAATAATAATAATAATAATAGATAAAGTGTATGATAGCACTGTTCAGATTCAAGGGCGTTTTTCCAATATGAGTAACTATCCTCACATACCACTCCAGCCTTCTGCTGTCTACTGTTGCCTTGATACACAAGACTTTGCTACACACTTCACTGGGGGGAATCCTTCCAATCTTTCTTCGCCTAGAGTTCCTTTAACCACTTGACCGAAGCTTTCTTGACTACAATGTAAGAAACATCCCTTTCACTCTGGTTTAGTCACCCATTAAACATCAAAGATAAGTAAACACATTGTGGCATGTCCTGCTGGGGCTTTACTCTGTTCCAGAAGTTAAGTGTTTGGGGGCCATTTAGGGGGTTTCCTTGGCACCGAAACTGGACATGTGACAGACTGAAAAACTCTGTTCAACGCCTACAGTGCTGAACATTCCACATTCTAAAAATGTAGCTGGAACCCATCCCAGATTGTACATCTGCCTCTCTAATTTACACCTCCAGAGATAAGACTGAGCAGGGGAGAGGATAGAAGCTTTAATGATCTGCTTGGAACCCTTACTTGCTCTGGGGGGACTTCACAGCACACACTAAGACCTGGCAGCAGGGGGGCTGGGTGGTAAACAAACACGCAGACCTTCAATTTCAGTGATGTCCAAAGGACACCTTGTGTTCTAATAGTGAAAACAATATACCCCTCCCTGTTCTCTAATTAAATTAATTTATTGACAAGTTCATACATGTATGAAAACACTTTCTGGCTACTATCTCCCCATCACTTATCTTCCTCCCAATTTATCCACCTTTCTGTCCTCTTCCCTGTCTTTACCCATATTCACGACATTTGAATTTGTTGTGTCATCCCTTTAGTTTAATCAAGGTCATAGGAGAAACCATTTTGGTCTTTCTTATTTTTAATCAGCCTTTCCAAAATGTCTCTTATGTCTCAAATTGGATATTTACTAAATTTTTGTTTATCAAGTGCTGGCCCTGGTATGAGTGAGGGCTACATTATTGCATATGTTGAGACTTTGTATTCTTTTACTGTGAATATTAACTCAGGAGAAATCGCACTTTAGTTGGGATCAAACATTGACCTAGAAATAAAATTACTAAAACATTAAAATCTGCATTAAAGTGCTGGCAAGTACATATGAATTCTAAGTTGGCTGAAATGGAAAAAGTTAAAAAGTTTGTAGAAAATGACCTGCCAATGTTCTGCCTTAATTAATGACATTACTTATTGAGTTATTTTTGTAGTATATGTTTTGAAAATAACAATCTGTTGCTCGTGCATGAACTTCCAGTGTAACATTTCTTAACTCATAGCATAGCATAAGCTATGATTATCCAAGTCAGAAGTTCCTCTTCATTCTTCCAATTGTTCTGAACTTGGCATCTGTTAATCCAAAAGCACCCATGGATCCATGCATACTAATGGGGAATTTTTTTTTATTCTAACTTCGTTACTTCATAACTGAAACTTAGCTTATCTTTCAACATTCAGTGTGTGTCAAGAATCCCATATTTTTATGTCACTAACAGATCAGATATTTTTAGTACAGCTTATAGTAGTCACTGAATAAAAGAATTACATAAATTCTTATTTTCTTGAAGTTAGAAGAGTTTTTCAAATTAGGAGGATTATTGAAAAAAATCAGTATATGTTTTTATTTAGTAAATTAAAAAACATATCAATATGAATTTTTTATATTACAGAATTTTATTATATGTAGCTAAGTTCACTGATATCTGCTATGTATTTTATTTTATGCATTTTAAATGCTAGAAAAGAAAAGATAACATTGTCTGGAAGACCAGCCTAATACCTCACCTACTCTGTAAAGCCTGCACAATTTCCCAAAGGAAATCTCAGCACAGCAATACCCATGTTTTAATTCACCAGCTACAAGTATCCCTTAGCATGTCTAGTTATGTGATCCTGTGGCCTTACTGACTGGAACAAGAGAGCAGAGATGTTCCCTGTAGGATATAGCTTTACCAAAAGAGGTTCTGGTGCTTCACTGCTTGGGGCTAAGAACTCAGATAATCACTTGGCCTTCGATCCATTAGTTCTTAGCAATATGGTGCTATATGAAAGGCTCCAGTTTTACAGATTATATACATAATCATAGACACTATTTCAGTGCTGTTAGGGTGTATGTATATGACTTAAATTGATAGAGCAATATCTGGGAGAAAGTAGGTATTCAAAAATGTTTGCAGCCACTGTAAGCTTATGGAAATGATGGTAGTGTCTATATTCAGCAGTCCTTTCCTGGTATAACAGGTGTACATCACTTGTAAAATAAAGGAAAAGAGAATTCACTATTTGTCCTAAGAGAATTCCACAGATACTCAGTATCTCAACTCCTTTCATGACATCACTGTTTTCCTCCTGTCTTCTTACCTGAAAAATGCAAACAATAAAAATAACAAAGAAAAGAACTCATGGAATAAGTATTACATAGAAAAAAAGCAGAATGAATAGACTATTGAGAAAAAGCCTGTGAGAAGAATTCACTTTTCGTGTGTGTGTGTGTGTGTGTGTGTGTGTGTGTGTGTGTATTCATAGCAGATACGTGGAAACAAAAGGACAACCTTATGTGTATTTGCTTCACTATTGACTTTAATTGAGTCAGGCTCTCTGTGGTATTTGTACATGGTGTCCACTAGGCTAGCTGGCCCACCACTCCCATAGATTACCTTCCCTGTCCCTCCTACTCTGCCATAGGTGTACAAGGATTTTGGATGCATATGTCCTCTAGAGTCCAGATTACGCATGGGAACTAGGGAACTAAATTCAGGTTCTTATGGTTGCACAGTTAGCTACCAGGATACTTCTCATTAACTACTCTATTGTAATTAAATATTCCTTTAGAGTATTTAATAGCTCTTTCATTATAGACCTTTGATGCTTCTATAATCTATATGATGACTAATTGAAAATCTTCTATTGGAAAAATAACTAATACTTTCCGGATTTGAAACCTTTTCTTATGTAAACTTCAGGTTTCCTTTCCATAGGTCATTTATCTGCTATTAAGCTTTGCACTTACATGTAGCTTTTTTTCACTGTTATTGAGCTTTTAATTTAGATTTATTCTTCATAATCTAGAAATAAATGAGTAAAATCACTATTCCTTGTATGGTATTAAGTAATGTTACAAGTTGTTCTTTTCTATAAAGACATGAAGAATGAAAGCAATCAGGTACACAAAAACATATGAAACAACCCCCAGAATTTTATGAATGATCTATGTCAACTGAATTACAGTTTCTCCAGATTTTAAATATTGTAAATTTTTTTGTGATTCGACATTTCTGTGAAATACTTGTTTTCACATCTTTGGTCACCAGTCTCCTAGCAGAAGAGAAAAGGATACTCAGGGTTTCATTTGTAACCTCAGAACCTCCGATGTGCCTGGAAGACACCAGATGGCTTGCCCTGTTAGTTCAGTTTTGTGCTTCGATAAAGTCACATACAGTTTTTGTTTGTAATTATAGTCTCAAGAGTTACTAAAAATGCCTTTTAAATTTTTCACTATGTTTAAGTTATAAAAGGTTTAAACATTTCTAGCTGGAGAAAAAAATGACATATCTCTGTTTTCTTATGAAGCAACAACCACAAAATTTTCAGAACTGAAAGAAGCAAGAGATTCACAAATAAATTGGATTTTTTTTTCATTGAGGCTTATTCTAGATAATTTCCTGATAGTTACCAGGAAATGTGCTGACAGCTGACTAACAGTGCCCAAATTCTACAACTAGATTGTAGATTCCTCAAAACTCAAATGGCGTGTCGTCTGTTCTGTGCATCATGAGGGGATTGCTGAGCGACTGTGCTGGCACAATGAAGGTGCTGGATGAAGACACAAAGTGAGCTTCAAATTCAATCTGTGAAGAAGAGCACAGAGTACTACCTCAAATATAGCTGCCACAAATAGTACTTCTCACTGGAAAGCTATTGTAGGTGGTACCAAAAATATCAGTTTTATAATGAAGTATTTCAATTTGATGTCAATTAGTCATGTTATTGATAACCTGGACAGTCTTTAAAAAAAAAAATCCAATTTCTCTCTAAGAACAGAATTATATTCCAAGAAAAAAAATGGATATATATATATATCTACAAAGAAAGGGGGGAAAAAGACTCATCAAGACCTAAACAGTTGATTCAGTTGGTAAAGTGCTTGATGCACAAGTCTGAGAATCTGAATTCTATTCCAATTACTCAGGTAAAAAACAAACTGGACAGAGAGGCAGTGGAAAATCTCCTGTCTTAGCACAGAGGGTGCACAGAAAGGGAGATGCCTGAGACTAACTGCCCAGCAGATGCTGCCAATACAATGAGTGCTAGGTTCAATTGATAGATCCTTTTTCAAACAAACAAACAAATAGATGAAAGCTAGTAAAAAATATACATGATGTCTCCCCACACATTTACACATAGACACACACATATACACATACACACACACACACTATATATATATATATATGCACATATATGTATACATATGTATACACACACACATAGCCCAAAAAGGATTCACAAAACTTTATTTATTATTCCTAAAATCTCCATATTTGCACATCTTTAGTTAGCATTATTATGTGATATACTTAGCTGGGCCTGTGGACAAACAATTCCTGTGATTATTTGAAAAGAGGGTCAGCAAAATGTTCTCTGGCATAATTATTAACCATGATATAGTCATATTTATTAATAAATAGCCTTCAGCCAAGTTTCTCAAACTGGGGTCTCAGAATCACAGTGTTAGGCTCACTTGGGTACTTAATGCAAATAGAGTATTATGGTCTACCCTAAGGCTTTAAGAATCTGGATCTCAAGGGTTGTATGATATGGCCTTGAGGTATGGCTTATACATCTGAGTATTGAGAAAATGACCTAAATAAACACATGAAAATTTTACAGTGTGCAATTTTTGAGGTGAGATTAAAAGGACAAGCATCTACTGAAGCTATGAGTATAAGGTCTTAGTAGAAAGAAAATTGTTGCCTTAAAAAGTCATTCTTTGAAAAGCTGCACTAGAAATTTACCTGATTTAAGAACATAATACTGTAGCTTGGATAGCTTACTACTCTCATCCCAAAGAAATTCAGTTGAATTTTATTGCAGAGTCTTACAAAAAGAACACCTCAGTTACAATGTACATGTTTCAATGGAAAGATAAAATTGTATTTAATTCTATATATAATCTATTATATAAATACAAAAGGTAAATAATTGTGCATCTACATTTAATATAGTGTCTTTTATGCGAGTATCTGTAAATCAAGTAAAAGTACATTGTAGTATGTAAGAGACTAAAACCGATGTTTCAAAAAATTAAAATGTAGTAAACTTAGATCAAGCATATGCAAATGAGAGGTTGTAGTATTATAGTAGTAGATTTTTATTTGATCTTTATTTATTTATTTATTTATTTACACTCCAGATTTTATTCCTGCATCCACTCCCAGTCAACCCTCTGACTCTTTCACATCCCATACCTGCTTCCCACCCCTTGTTTCCATGATGATGTCCCCACCACCATCCCCCACCCCACCAGACCTCTAAACTCCCTGGGGCCTCCAGTCTCTTGAGGGTTAGGTGCATCTTCTCTGACTGAACCCAGACCCAGAAGTCCTTTGCTGTATATGTGTTAGGTGCTTCATATCAGCTAGTGTATGCTTCCTGGTTGGTAGTCCAGTACTTGAGAGATCTTGGGGGTCCAGGTTAATTGAGACTGATGGTCCTCTTACAAGGTCACCCTGAGAATAAAGCAATCACAAGGGGGGAGGGAGGGACCTGTGAGAAAAGTGGACAGGGGTGGGAATGAGGGGAACCTGACCTGATATTGGGTGAGGGAAAAGAACTGAAGCCCTGAAGGCCAGCAGAAAGAATGGAAACAGGCAACCTCTGGAGGTAGGAGGTTAGAGAGACCCTTCAGAATGTACCAGAGACTTGGAAGGTGAGAGACTCTCAGGACTCAAAGGGTGGGACCTTAGATGAAATGCCTAACAGTAGAGGGACAGAATTTATAGAGCCAATGTCCAGCAGAAAGACAGGGCATCAAGTGATGGAGGGGTTTGTCATCCCACAGTCAAAACTCTGACCCATAATTGTTCCTGTTTGAAACAACTTGGAAATAGTGAGGAGCTTGAGGAAAAGAAAGCCCAGCAACAGGCCCAAAGTGAGATTCAGCTCAAGAGGAAGTCCCAAGGTCTGACACTATTACTGAGGCTATGGAGTGCTCACGGAAGACTGCCCTCCAGAAGACCCAACAAGCAGCTAAAAAAGTCAGATGCAGATATTTGCACCCAACCAGTGGACAGAAGCTGTTGACCCCTGTGGTTGAATTAGGAAAAGGCTGAAAGAAGTAGTATATTTTTTAAACAGACTTTCCTGTTATAAAGTTTATTCTATGGTTTCAAGATAGCAGTTTTGCAGAATCCTAGTTTTATTTAATTTCTTTTTGGATTTTAAATGAGTACATAAACAAGATTCATTATGAATTTACAAGGTAATACGAGTAATAAATGAGAGATTAAGCTCATTTATAAATACCCAAATACCTGCCTTACCTTAGTGAAATAGATAGCACAGCCTTCTCTTTGCTTTCCTGGTGATCTTGACAAACAGAACTCAGAAGTAATAGAAACTGGTTCCTTTGGCTTGTTTCTTATTGTGGAAACCCATCAATACCTTCTCTGATCCTCTGAAGGAAGAATCCAAGTGGTTTAAAACACCAATTCGATAGGCAAACAGAGTATCCAAGGCCTTGTTGAGATGTGCGCCTACAGACCTTAACCATTGTTTGTTTCTAGTAGCAACCGAAAAGCTAAACTATCCAGCAGGCTGGACACCAAAGCCTAACTAACCTCTCTAGTTTCATTAAATTGTTACAATACCTTAGTTGGTAAAATACCCTTCCATTTAGTTTAAAAGTGACCAAACTGTCCAAGTAGAATTGTAACCAAAACTTTTTCTTGCATTTATCTGCTGACTAATAAAATAAAAAAAAGAAATGAAAGCTAAATCTCAAATCTAAATCTTAAACATCCCATCCCATCACTGCTGAATGTAACAAACTTGGGAAGTATAGATTTGAGGATGTTATGATAACATATGCTCAGCTACGATTAATGTTCTTGACAATATATAATGAAGGTTTTTTACTTAGGAGACTTCAAGATGTGTGGCATTACATTAAACTGTATGTATTTATACGCTATTATTTTTTGGGTGGAGTATAATTTAATAATCTAAATTTTGTTCCCCACGTATTTCTACACCCTTATGTAAGGAATCTATAGTTTTAAAGGTCAGCCCAGAAAAAAGTTAGTGTTTAAATAGAAGGAGATACAAGGGGAGAAAATTATTCCCAGCTTTTTCTGTCTTGGTAGTGAACTCACCCTAAGGGCTATATATGACAATATAGTTTAATTTCCTTATTTTTAGTTTTCCTTTAGGCTACACTTTTTTGATAACTCCTCCTAAGGGGAACTTCAGAAGGGGGCTATCTCCTGTTTTTATTTCATTTGCTTTCTGCTTAGTTACCAATTTACCTGTGACTAAATCTCAAATCAAATACAAAGTATTTTACTTAAAGTCATTTGTTACTGCTACAAAAATATATTTTGAAAGCCTCAGGACATCCTTGGCCAATGTGCCCTCAAATAATGAATCTCATTTCTTTTCTATTTAGAGAAATTTAAAGATGTTACCTTAGCAACTGTGGCAATGTACATATTCAGTTGAGGTTTTGATAGTGTGACTTTTTATAGCAATGAATGTTATCAAAGCAATGAATGTGGCTACAAACTTCTTTTTTTTGTTTTTTTTTTTTTTAGATGTGGAGAAGTTTCCATCTAGGTCATACACATGTTTCTTAGAGAATCCATGTGACTTCACAGACTTTATGTAATCATGATTCATTCTGCATATGGTGATTCTAAATCTTAATATTTAATGAAGAAGGTATAATACAGGAAGCAGATAGAATGACACACAGGATAAAATTGTAGTTTGGGCAAATGTTAAATAAATTAGTGATCAGTTTGTGAAATGATGAGTAAGATTCATGCTTATGAATCATATGAGCTCTTTAAAGAAGAATAGAGAGTGCTTAAACTCATAAAATTTTACTCTACTTGGGATCTGAGATTACTTGGTAGAAACTAAAACATAAAATAAATAAAGAAAATAGGAAATATATCACACTATGTTATAACATATTCACCATACAATGGAAACTACAATAATCCTATAGGTTGAAAAAATACGTTTAAATGTTTTGTTTGGAAATTTAAAAAGAGGATACATCTTAAGACACACACACAAAAAAGATGGTTGTATTTCAGGAGCTATGTTGATTGAAATCCCGAGAACCTGTATATACACTATCACTGATAAATGCAGTGTTTTCACCAAGTAAATATTCCAGATAAAAAAGCACAAGGATAAACCAAAACATGTGCAAATGATCACAGCCATGTCTAGTGCATGTACCACCAGAGCCCCATCACATTCTTAATTTGCTACCAGAGCTGAAACATTGAAATCATCCAAAATAGAATCAAAACTGAAACATCCCAAAGGTCCAGTCTTGGCTGTTAATCAGCTCATCTTTTCCTTTTTGAATATGTGAAGTCTTTGATCAAATAAACATTATATCCAATGATTGTATAGAATGTGACTTTGTAAAGTATATTCCTCTCTACTTCCATCCCATCCTATTGAAAAGTCAGGTGGTGAAGTTTGGGAATATGCTCTCGTGTGGGGTGAATTCACTGAAATACAAAGAGGAAAACTCTTTGGTTGTGCTGATTTCTTTTGTTGGTTGAGAATTTCACATATGAGTACAGTATATTTTTATCATACCCACCCCTTCCTCATCTAATTCTTCCTGTGACCTGAGCCCTTTCTGAAAATCCTGTATTATTCAAGAATTACTATTGTTTCTTAATGCTGTAAGTGATCCATGCGCTCTCTGTCAACTCTCACTACTCCCCATTTTATACTCACTTAGTTTATTGGAATTGATTGCTTTATTTCTACCTCTAAGACCATAGATTTGTTTTTATTTTTAAGTATTAATTTTGGGTACCATAGTTACCATGCTCCTTGTTTACTTTTTTTTTCTCAGATTGTATCTATTAATGTCTGTTTTTAATTCTTAAATATACCATGGGTCACTCTTATTACATTATTTTAAGCAACATTTTGTCTGAAGCTGCATACTCTTTCTTTCATTAAATATCACTGTACCTAAGGAGTGAATTGTTTCTCTCTCTCTCTCTCTCTCTCTCTCTCTCTCTCTCTCTCTCTCTCTCCCTCCCTCCCTGTCTTATTTCACTCTGTGTGTTTTCTTATCCCTTTCCCCCTTCTTTGTTCTTCCTGTCTCCAATCATCATAAGCACAGGCAGTTTATGACTTCAGCCACTGTCCCATCTTTTAAAATGTACAGGTGTGAGTATGAGATGTCTTGAAACAGAACATTTTCAATAATTACAGGGTTTCAGTCTCACAGTTTTTCAGAATACTGCCTTTCCAGTGGAGATCCTAACATATAATTGTTCTAGTTATTAGATGAAAATATCAAAATAGATCTTCTTCAACTTTCCTATTTAGTAATGTCTTGTGGAATCACCATGCTCTTAAGTCATATATTTACATAGTATTATGCATACACAAATAAATACATGTGTTTTTCTTAGACTGCCTCAATATACTTATTTCCACTTGCATTCATTTGCTTTATTGCCAAAAATTGTGTGTATACACTCCATATTTTCTCTTGGGTATGTAGATGTCTTTATTTCATTTTATGCATATGAATGTTTTGCTTGCATGTATGAATGTGTACAACCTTCATGCCAGGTACTCAGTGTGCCAAGAGTAGCTTCTTGATCCACTTAGACTGGAGTTACTACCAGTTGTGATCTGTCATGTGAGTGGTAAGAACAAAACCTGGCTCCCCTTCCAGAACAGCAGATGCTTTCAACCACTGAGCCCTCTTTCTATGCCCTACCCTTTCCTTTATACATTTGTTCTTCAGCTTATGAACACCCAGATTGGTTCCATGACCTTGAAATTGTCAATGATGCCATAATGAACAGTGATGTGCATGGGTGACTGTGTCATTGAAGGAAATGCTGAGGTGTCAGGAGCTGACATAAGACAAGTTAATAACTAGCAGGTCATCTTCCTGAGATTGTTTGCCTCAGATTAAAATAATCCACAACAGATTTGCTCCTACAGACAAAGCCCAGGAGAAAATCATTTTAGGAAAGATTCCTGCTACTAATATGCTTTTCCTGTTATTATTAAGCATATATAACAATCACTAGGTAGTAGCCCACCCTTTTGAGAAGATCTCTACAGATACAAAAAGGTGAACTACTATATTGTAGTGATGTTACAGTGCTATAAAAACAAATATATGACTTCTTAATTTTTTTCTTTCTTTTTTTTTGAAAAAAAAATTTTATTAGATATTTCATTTACACTTCAGATGCCATCCTCTTTCCCCATTCTCCCCTTAGAAAACCCCTATCTCATGCCCCCCTTTTTTTTGCACATATACATTTTTTTAAAAAAATGTTAATCATAGGCTTTATAAGTTTGGTATTGCTCAGTCAGAGGTGTAACCCACTACCCAACCTAGATATATCAACTATCTTTGACTGGTGGAGATACATGAACATTTGCCTCCCTGTCTCCCACCCCCTCTTTCTCTCTTTCATCACCTAGCTTCTCCTCTCCTTCTTCTCCTCCTCTTCTTACTCCTTCTCTTCCTCTCAGTACTCCTCCCACCTTAGCTCCTCCTACATCTCACCCTTCCTGGTAAAATGAAACTTTTCTCTCAAAATAAAATTAGAGCATAATTATGCCAATTTGTACCCATGAGGTACAAGATAGTCCTCATACCCAGTCCATCATTTTGTTGACTAACCAGAACCTCTGTCATCTCTCCTAACTAAAACACTTAGTTCTGAACCTGGCTTTTTCCTTGGCTTTAGGATGAATGTCAGCTGATGACCATCCACTCAAATCTTTTCTCTCAAGATAAATAGCCAGAATTTGCTATGAGGCTATAAGTTTTCAACCCCGTCAGAAATCCAGAATGACTGAGTTAACTATAATTGTGGGAAGTACAAAGCATAGCTTCTAAAACTAAGTCAATTTATAGAGACCTCTGAACACCTGGACACTCACTCTACTACAGAACGTTGGAGCATCTGTTCTTCCGCCTTCTGGCCCAGGATCATCTGACAGACCTTAGTGCTGCAGAAATATTAAGGGCTGATTACTCTGTCTAGGCAGATATAATCAGTCAACTATTCTGCAAGTGTGTCCTTTTCTGGACAGTAATTTGTCTGTAGAAGGAAAGAGGCACTTCTTGTCTAGTGGCTGTCTCACCACAAATGGAGTAACTACAAAGATACTCAATTTCTTCTTAGAATTCAATATATGAAGCTGTCAGGAGCAGACAGGTCTCTAATCAAAATGAACATTAATACAGAAATGTTTGTCATGTCAATTCTGTGGATTTCTGATGTTTTGAAAACCAGCTATCCATGTAAGGTATTTTGGACTGTTGCCTGTTAACTCCACTCAGCTTTTTTTCTAAATAAAACATAGAAAACACCTTAACAATAAACTCCAACCCATGAATTTGCTGTAGTCCCTTAACTCACAGGCTGACCATCTCAAATCAGTTAAAAAACGTTAAAGAAGGACTGGGTCTAAGCCTTGTATTCCTAAGTGTGTTGTACTGGTACAATGCCTATGAGGGTAACAATATTCATCTCACTCTTATATCAATAAGAAGCTCGTACCAATGAAAACCTTAAAATTTGTAATCAAAGTAAATTGGTGCCGTTTAAGAATTTATATCTTCATCTTGATATTAATTATACAGATTTCTACTAATAGGTTATGGCTATGCAATAAACCCTAGCTACTCCTCTCTATTCTGACAAAACCACTACTTTTCCCTAAAAAGACAGCCCAACATTTACCACCTTAGTCCCCAAGCCCAGGGAATAGGGGCACTGACTCTTCATTAGCTTCTTCAAGCTGACTATGGGCATTGAGATATTAGAAGAGGAGTGGGGGGAAAGAGCAAATTGATAAGCCTCTGATGCTGTGTCTTCACTGCCTCCAGATGGAATTCCCGGACCTCAGAGGTTTGAGCAGGTCTGCCCAGCTTGCTTGTTGGGTAGATACACCAAGACTGATCATTCTGCAATATACAATTCTCAAAACAAATTTTAGTATCAAGATAGTTTTTTTTTTTTAAAGAGGGCTGACATTTTATTAAGGATGTTGGTTCTAACCACTTTTCTTTTTTTCCCCTCTTTTATTGGATATTATATTTACATTTTAAATTTTATCCCCTTACCTCATTCCCCCCACCTCCCAGGAACCCCCTTTCCCATCCCCTCTCCTACTGATTCTATGAGGGTGTTTACCCACCTACCCTGCAATCCCCCTCCCCACCCTCAGATTACCCCCCCCACACTCAGTGCTCAGCCTTCAAGGTACCATTGACCTTATCTCCCACCTATGCCCAACATGGCCATCCTCCCCTACATGTACAGCTGGAGTCATGTGGCTTTCCATATGTGCTCCTAGGCTGGTGGTTTAGATCCTGGGGAGCTCTGGCTGGTTGGTATTGTTGCTCTCCTCATGGGGCCACCAACCCTTTAGGCTCCTTCAGTTTACTCTCTAACTTCTCCATTGGGAACCTTTGATCAGATTAATGGTTAGCTGTGAGTATCTGCCTCTGGGTATGTCAGACTCTGGGGGACATCTAAGGAGACAGCCTTATCAGGCTGCTGTCAGCTTTCCCTTCCTGACATCCATATCATCGTCTATTTTTGGTGACTGCACATGGAATGAATACCCAGGTGGAATGGTCTTCATATAACCTCTCCTTCAGAATCTGTCCCACACTTTGTCTCCATATTTGCTCCCTTGAGTATTTAGTTACTCCTTCTAAGAAAGACCTAGGCATCCTCACTTGTTCTTTCTTCTTCATGAGCTTCATGTCATCTGGTAGTTGAATCTTTGTTGTTTCAAACTTTTGGGCTAATCTCCACTTTTCAGTGAGTAAATACCATGTGTGTTCTTTTGTGATTGGGTTACCTCACTCAGGATGATATTTTCTAGTTCCATCCATTTACCTAAGAATTTCTCAAATTCATTATTTTTAATAGCTGCGTAATATTCCATTGTGTAAATGTACCACTTTTTTTTGTATCCATTCCTCTGTTAAAGGGCATCTGGGATCTTTCCAGCTTTTGGCTATTATAAATAAGGCTACTATGAACATAGTGGAGCATATGTCTTTGTTATATGTTGGGGCATTTTCTGGATATATGTCCAGGAGTGGTATAGCTGGGTCCTCGGGTAGTGCTATGTCCAATTTTCTGAGGAACCGCCAGACTGACTTCCAGAGTGGTTGTACCAGTTTCCAACCCCACCAACAATGAAGGAGTATTCCTCTTTCTTCGCATCCTTGCCAGCATCTACTTTCACCTGAATTTTTGATCTTATCCATTCTGACTGGTGTGAGGTGGTATCTCAGTGTTGTTTTGATTTGCATTTCTCTGATGACTAAGGATGTTGAACATTTCTTAAGGTGCTTCTCGACCATTCGAGTTTCCTCAGTTGAGAATTCTTTGTTTAGCTCTGTACCCCAATTTTAATGGGGTTATTTTGTTGTTTGGTGTCTAATTTCTTGAGTTCTTTGTATATATTCGATATTAGCCCTCTATCGGATGTAGGATTGGTAATGATCTGTTCCAAATCTGTTGGTTGCCGTTTTGTCTTGTTGACAGTGTCCTTTGCCTTACAGAAGCTTTGCAATTTGATCAGGTCCCATTTGTCGATTCTTGATCTTAGAGCATAAGCCATTGGTGTTCTGTTCAGGAACTTTTCCCCTGTGCCTAGGTATTCGAGGATCTTCCCCACTTTCTCTTCTATTAGTTTCAGTGTTTCTGGCTTTATGTGAAGGTCCTTTATCCACTTAGAGTTGAGCTTTATTCAAGGGGATAAGAATGGATTAATTTGTATACTTCTACATGTTGACCTCCAGTTGAGCCAGCACCACTTGTTGAAAATGCTGTCCTTTTTCCACTGGATGGTTTTAGCTGCCTTGTCAAAGATCAAGTGACCATAGGTGTGCAGGTTCATTTCTGGGTCTTCAATTCTATTTCATTGATCTTCCTGTCAGTCTCTGTAACAATACCATGCAGTTTTTATCACTACTGCTCTGTAGTACAGTTTGAGGTCAGGGATGGAGATGCCCCCAGAAGTTCTTTTATTGTTGAGAATAGTTCTGGCTATCCTAGGTTTTTTGTTATTCCAAATGAATTTGTAGATTGCTCTTTCTATCTCTATGAAGAATTGATTTGGAATTTTGATGGGTATTGCATTGACTCTGTAGATTGCTTTTGGCAGGATGGCCATTTTTACTAAGTTAACCCTGCCAATCCAGGAGCATGGGAGATTTTTCCATCTTCTGAGATCTTTTTCAATTTCTTTCTTCAAAGACTTGAAGCTCTTGCCATACAGATCTTTCACTTGCTTGGTTAGATTCACTTCAAGATATTTTATTTTATTTGTGGCTATTGTGAAGGGTGTCATTTCCCTAATTTCTTTCTCAGCCTATTTATCCTTTGAATAGAGGAAGGCTACTGATTTGTTTGAGTTGATTTTATATACAGCCATGTTGCTAAAGTTGTTTATCAGGTTTAGGAGTTCTCTGGTGGAAGTTTTAGGGTCACTTAAGTATATTATCATATCATCTGCAAATAGTGAAATTTTGACTTCTTCCTTTCCTGTCTGTATCTCTTTGACTTCCTTTTGTTGTCTAATTGCTCTAGCTAGGACTTCCAGTACTATATTGAATAGGTAAGGTGAGAGTGGGCAGCCTTGTCTGGTCCCTGATCTTAGTGGGATTGCTTGAAGTTTCTCTCCATTTAGTTTGATGTTGGCTACTGGCTTGCTGTATATTGCTTTTACTATGTTTAGGTATGGGCCTTGAATTCCTGATCTTTCCAAGACTTTTAACATGAAGGGATGTTGAATTTTGCCAAATGCTTTCTTAGCATCTAGTTAGATGACCATGTGGTTTTTTCTTTAAGTTTATTTATGTAGTGGATTACATTGATGGATTTCCGAATATTGAACCATCCCTGCATTCCTGGGATAAAGCCTACTTGATCTTGATGGATAATTGTTTTGATGTGTTGTTGGATTCGGTTTGCGAGGATTTTATTGAGTATTTTTGCATCAATATTCATAAGTGAGATTGGTTTGTAGTTCTCTTTCTTTGTTGGGTCTTTCTGTGGTTTAGGCATGAGTGTAATGGTAGCTTCATAGAACGAATTGGGTAGTGTTTCTTCTCTTTCTTTTCAATGGAATAGCTTGAAGAGGATTGGTATTAGGTCTTCCTTGAAGGTCTGAAAGAATTCTGCACTGAAACCATCTGGCCCCAGACATTTTTTGGTGGGAAGATTTTTAATGACTGTTTCTATTTCTTTGGGAGTTGTGTGACTGTTTAGATGGTTTATCTGCTCCTCCTTTAACTTTGGTACCTGGTATCTATCTAGAAAATTGTCCATTTCCTCCAGATTTTCCAATTTTGTTGAGTATAGGCCTTTGTAGTAGGATATGCTGATTTTTTTAATTTCCTCTGTTTCTGTTGTTATGTCTCCCTTTTCAGTTCTGATTTTATTAATTTGAATGCTGTCTCTGTGCCCTTTGGTTAGTCTGGCTAAGGGTTTGTCTATCTTGTTGATTTTCTCAAAGAACCAGCTCCTGGTTCTGTTGATATTTTGTATAGTTCTTTTTGTTTCAGCTTGGTTGATTTCAGCCCTGAGTTTGATTATTTCCTGCCATCTACTCCTCTTGGGTATATTAGCTTCTTTTTGTTCTAACGCTTTCAGGTTTGCTGTCAAGTTGTTAATGTATGCTCTTTCCAATTTCTTTTTGTGAGCACTTAGAGCTATGATTTTTCCTCTTAGTACTGCTTTCAGTGAGTCCCACAAGTTTTGATATGATGTGTCCTCATTTTCATTTAAATCTAAGAAGTCTTTAATTTCTTTCTTTATTTCTTCCTTGACCAAGTTATCATTGAATAGAGCATTGTTCAGTTTCCATGTGTATGTGGGCTTTCTGTTGTTTTTGTCCATGTCAAAGACAAGTCTTAGTCCATGGTGGTCTGATAAGGTACTAGGGATTATTTCAATCTTTTTGTATCTGTTGAGGCCTGTTTTGTGACCAATTATATGGTCTATTTTCGAGAAGGTACCATGAGGTGCTGAGAAGAAGGTATATTCTTTTGTTTTAGGATGAAATGTTCTATAGATGTCAGTTAAGTGCAATTGGTTCATAACTTCTGTTAGTTTCATTGTGTCTCGGTTTAGTTTCTGTTTCCATGATCTGTCCATAGCTGAGAGTGGGGTGTTGAAGTCTCTCACTATCATTGTGTAGGGTGCAAAGTATGCTTTAAGCTTTAGTAAAGTTTCTTTTATGTATGTAGGTGCCCTTGCATTTGGGGCATAGATGTTCAGAATTGCGAGTTCCTCTTGTTACATTTTTCCTTTGTTGAATATGAAGTGTCCTTTATCTTTTTTGATTACTTCTGGTTGAAAAATGATTTTATTTGATATTAGAATTGCTACTCCAGCTTGTTTCTTGGGACCATTTGCTTGGAAGATTGTTTTCCAACCTTTTACTCTGAGGTAGTGTGTGTCTTTTTCACAAAGGTGAGTTTCCTGAATGCAGGAAAATGTTGGGTCCTGCTTACGTATCCAGTCTGATAGTCTATGTCTTTTTATTGGAGAATTGAGTCCATTGATATTAAAAGATATTAAGGAGAAATGAATGTTGTTTCCTGTTATTTTTGTTATTGTCAGTGGAGATATGTTTGTGTAGCTACCTTCTTTTACGGCTTTTGGAAGGTTACTTTCTTGCTTTTTCTAGGTTATAGTTTCCCTCCTTGTGTTGGAGTTTTCCACCAATTATACCAATTATTCTTTGAAGTGCTGTATTTGTGTTGAGATACTGTGTAAATTTGGATTTGTCATGGAATATTTTGGTTTCTCCATCAATAATGATTGACAGTTATGCTTGGTATAGTAGTCTGGACTGGCATTTGTGTTCTCTTAGGGTCTGTATGATATTGGTCCAGGATCTTCTGGCTTTTATGGTCTCTGGTGAGAAGTCTGGTGTAATTCTTATAGGTCTGCCTTTATATGTTACTTTGCCTTTTTCCCTTACTGCTTTTAGTATTTTTTCTTTGTTTTGTACATTTGATGTTTTGACTATTACATGGCGGGAAGTATTTCTTTTCTGGTCTAAACTATTTGGAGTTCTGTAGGCTTCTTGTATATTTATGGACATCTCTTTCTTTAGGTTAGGGAAGTTTTCCTCTATAATTTTGTTGAGGATATTTACTGGTCCTTTAAGTTGGGTGTCTTCCCCCTCATCTATTCCTATTATCCTTAGGTTTGGCCTTCTCATTGTGTTTTGGATTTCTTGTAGGTTTTGGGTTAGTAGCTTTTTGTATTTTGCATTTTCTTTGACAGTTGTGTCAATGTTTTCCATGGTATCTTCTGCACATGAGATTCTCTCTTCCATCTCTTGTATTCTGTTGGTGATACTTGTGTCTATGACTCCTGATCTTTTTTTTAGTTTTTTATCTCCAGGGTATTGTCCCTTTGTGATTTCTTTATTGTTTCTACTTCCATTTTTAGATCCTGCATGGTTCTGTTTAATTCCTTTTCCCGTTTGGTTGCATTTTCTTGCAATTCCTTAAGGGATTTTTGTGTTTCCTCTTTAAGGGTTTCTATCTGTCTACCAGTGCTCTCCTTAAGTTCCTTGAGAGTTTTATTTATGTCTTTCTTAAAGCCCTCTATCATCATCATGAGAAGTGATTTTAATTCTGATTCCTGCTTTTCTGGTGTGATGGGGTGTACAGGGCTTGTTCTGATGGGGGAGCTGGGTTCTGATGATGCCATGTAACTTTGGTTTCTGTTGCTTATGTTCTTGCTCTTGCCTTTTGCCATCTGGTTAACTCTAGTGCTGCCTGTACTTGCTGTCTCTGACTGAAGCCTGTCTTTCCAGTTATCTAGCTTGTGTCTGATCTCCTAGGGGTCCAAATGTCTCTGTGATCTTTTCCAGCTGCACAGATTACAGTAGTACCTCTAGGATGCCTCAGGATATGGTGCCTCCAAGGTAGTAGTCCAGCTAGGTGTCTGCTGTTCTGGGCACAGTGTCTCCTCTAGGATATCTCAGGATATGTTGTCTGACGCTCTGAGTTCAGTTGTTCTTCTGTGGCTCTGGGTTGAGTGGACCTTCCAGTATGTCTCAGGCAGAATCCGGGGTCCACACAACAGCAGAGGTCTAGTCCAGGCCTCAGATCCGGGAGAGGGCCAGAAGGGGAGTGCTACTCCACAGGGGCAGGGAGGGGGGTTATCTGCTGAAATCTGAGAGCTCACAGCACCCAGCTATGGGCTTAGGGCAGTATGTGAGTCTTTCTACCTAATGATGGCTGTGGGATCTGTGGAGCCTCCAGAATGTCTCAGGCGGAATCCGGGGTCCACACAACAGCAGACCTGGCAGAGCGACTTCTTAATTCTTAATAAGAATCAATAATAACCATAATACTAATAAGAATACTCTTAATAATTATTAGTCTTAATAAGAATAAGAATGATATGCATGTAAACATTCTCTGTTGTAAATTCTATTTCAGTTTATGATTTGAATTTATGTGAAAATTTGTGGTAAATTTTTTGCCATGTGATCATGTATTGTGAAAGATGTATAACTGCTGAGGACAAAGAGAAGAGACAGAACTGGGCTAGGGAGAACATTTTAGACAGAACACTTTTTAGTCAGATCTGAAGAGAACTTTTTAGAACAGAACTAAGGACAATTTTTTTTTTTTTTTATTTTAGTCAGGACACAAGAGAACTCTTTAGACAGAACTGAACTCAAGGAGAACTTGGAAGTAAAGGCATAACATCTGGAGAAGAGACATTGAGAGAGCATTATTATGAAATCAGAGCAGGAGTAGAGAGGAAGATTAGAAGGTGGATGCAAAATCAAATAACTTAGAAACTATAAGGCTACATAAAAATTATGTGAAGAGAACAATATGCAGAATGCAGAGAAGAAGAGAAAAAAAGAAGCTGCAGAGAGAGCTGAAAGAACAGACAGGCTTCTCTTTACCATGGGCCAGAACAGGTCTTTTCTTTTTTTTTTTTTTTTTAATGTTTTGTTATGTTATTTATTTACATTCCAAATATTGTACCCCTTCCTGCTTTTCCCTCCACAAATTCCCTGTCCCATCCTCCTCCTCTCTACCTCTATGAAGGTGCCCCCCACTCAACCACCCACTCTGACTCACTGCTCTAAAATCCCCCCTACACTGGGGCATCAAGCATCCACAGGACCAAGATCCTCCCCTCCCATTGATGCCAGATAAAGCAATCCTCTGCTAAATATGCAGCTAGAGCCATGGGTCCCTCCGTGTGTACTTTTGGTTGGTGAATTAGTCCCTGGGAGTTCTGAGGTGGGGAAGTCCAGTTAGTTGATATTGTTGTTCTTCCTATGGGGTAGCTGTAGCATTCAGCTCCTTCAGTCTTTCCCCTAACTCTTCTATTGGGGTCCCTGTGCTCAGTCTGATGGTTGGATGCTCTGCAAGCATTTATATCTGTATTGGTCAGACTCTGGCAGAGCCTCTCAGGTGACAGCTTTACCAGCCTCCTGTCAACAAACACTTCTTGCCATCAACAATAGTGTCAGGATTTGGTGTCTGCAGATGGGATGGATCCCTAGGTGTGGTGGTCTCTGGATGGCCTTTCTTTCAGTCTCTGCTATACTCATTGTCCCTGAATTTCGTTTAGACAGGAAGAATTCTGAGATGGGTGGATGGCCCCATCCCTCATCTAGGGGTCATGCCTATACACTGGGTATGGTTTCATCATCGTCGTTGTTGTAGCAGCAGCAGTAGTAGTAGTAGTAGTAGTAGTAGGACTTAATTTTTTTTTCAGTCAGGACTTTATCTCCCTCCAGGTCCACCCTCTGACTGTTCCACATCCCACACCTTCTCCACCGCACTCTCTACCCCAAGTCTCCAAGAGGATGTCTCCACCCCCATCCCCACACTCCCCTAGACCTTGCCACTCCTCAAAGCCCTTGTCCCTTGAGGGTTAGGAGCATCTTCTCTGACTGAGTCCAGATCCGGCAGTCCTCTGCTGTATATGTGTTGGGGGCCTCATATCAGCTGGTGTATGCTGCCTGTTTGGAGGCTCAGTGTCTGGGAGATGCTGGGAGTCCAGGTTAATTGAGACTGCTGGCCTCCCTATAGAGTCGCCTTCCTCCTTTGCTTCTTCCAGCTTTTCCCTAATTCAGCCACAGGGGTCACGGCGGTCCATTGGTTAGGTGTAAATATCTGAATCTGACTCTTTCAGATGCTTGTTGGGTCTTTTGGAGAGTGGACATGCTAGGCTCCTATTTGTAAGCACATCATAGACTCAGTAATAGTGTCAGGCCTTGGGGCATTCCCCTGAGCTGGATCTCAATTTGGGCCTGTCACTCGACCTCCTTTCCTCAGGCTGTTCTCTAATTTTGTTCTTGTAGTTCTTTCAGACAGAAACAATTCTGGTTCGGAGTTTTTGATTGTGGGATGGCCACCCTATCCCTCCATTTGATGTCCTATCTTTTTACTGGAGGTGGGCTCTACAAGTTCCCTCTCCCACTGTAGAGCATTCCATCTAAGGTCCCTCCCTCTGAGTACTGGGAGTCTCTCATTTCCTGGGTCTCTGGTACATTTGGGTGGGGGGTCTCCCCACTTCCTACCTCCTGAGGTTGCCTGTTTCCATTCTTTCTGCTGGCTCTTAAGGCTTCAGTCCTGTTTCCCCCTAATACTTGATCATGTTCCCCTCTTTTTTTCTTGTCACCTTTCCCACCCAGGTCCTCCCCCGCCACTTCCTCCTGTGATTGCTTTCTTCTCCCTCTCAATTTGGATTGATACATCCTCACTTGGGCCCTTATGTTTGTTAGCTTTCTTGAGTTCTGTGGATTTTATCCTGGTAATTCTGTACATTTTTGGCTAATGTTTACATATTAGTGAGTACATACCATGCATATTCTTTTGGGTCTGAGTTACCTCACTCGGGATATTTTCTAGTTCCATTCATTTGTATGCAAAACTCCTGATATCCTCATTCTTAATAGCTAAGTAGAATTCCACTGTGTAAATGAACCACATGTTTTTACATTTGTTTAGTGTTTTATTATAGCAAGAGAAAGCAATATATAAACATAAACATTTGGAAGGCAGCTTAATAATGTGACCTTTTTAGAAAAACAGCATCAGTAGATTTTCCCATAGGGCCTATGGTTGACATAACCATGGGTTTTGACCATGTTTTCCTCCTGTGCAGCAGGTCTAAAAATCTAATCAAGAAAGCAATTGGTTGCTCCTTGTCTTAAGTACTGTTCTATTGCTATGACAAAACTCCAAGGCAACCTATAAAAAAGTACTTCATTTGAGGCTTACAGTCTCAAGGGGTTATAGTCCATGATGGTAGAGCAAGGACATGGCAGCAGGAACAGCTAAGAGCTCATATCTTGATCCAAAAGTAGGAGGTAAAGAGAAACAGGCTCAGAATGGCATGAGTCTTTTGAAATATTACCCCAGCGATACACCTCCTCCAACAAGTCCACACCTCTTTTTTTTAAAGAATGATTTCTATTTTTTCTTTTTTATTGGATATTATATTTACATTTCAGATTTTATCTCCTAACCCCCTTCCCCCACCACTCAGAAACCCCCTATCCCACCCCCTTCCTGCTTCTATGAGGATGTGCCCCCACCTAAACCCCCACTCTCACCTCCCCACCCTCGAATTCCCCACCCTACTCAGTGTTCATCCTCCATGGGACCAAGAATCTCCTCTCCCACCTATGCCAGACAAGGCCATCCTCCCTTTCATGTACAGATAGAGTCATGGATCCCTCCCTATGTGCTCCCAGGCTGGTGGTTTAGACCCTGGGGAGCTCTGGTTGGTTGATATTGTTGCTCTCCTCATGGGGCCACAAATCTTTTCTGCTCCTTCAGTCTTCTCTCTAACTTCTCCATTGGGAAACCCTTGATCAGATCAGTGGTTAGCTGTGAGTATCTGCCTCTGAATATGTGAGACTCTGGCAGACCTCTAAGGAGACAGCTATATCAGGCTCTTGTCAGCATGCACTTCCTGCAATGCACATCAGTGTCTAACTTTGGTGACTGTACTTGGGATGGAGACCCAGGTGGAATGGTCTTCAGATGGCTCTTCCTTCAGTTTCTGTCCCACAGATTTGCTCCCTTGAGTATTTTTGATACTCCTTCTAAGTAGGACTGAGGCATCCACACTTTGTCTTTCTTCTTCATGAGCTTCATGGAACCACATTTTCTGTATCCATTTTTGTATTGTGGGACATCTGGGTTGTTTCTACCTTCTGGCTGTCACAAATAAGGCTGTTATGAACATAGTGGAACAAATGACCCTGTGCCATGTTGGAATGTCATTTGGCTATATGCCCAAGAGTGGTATAGCTAGGTCTTCAGGTAGATCTATTTCCAAATTTTTGAGGAACCTTCAGATTGATTTCCAGAGTGGTTGTACCAGTTTGCAATCCCACCAGCAATGAAGGAGTGTTCCTCTTTCTCCACATCCTCTCTAACATGTGCTGTCAGCTGAGTTTTTGATCTCAGTCATTCTGATTTTTGTTAAGGTGGAATCTCAGGGTCATTTTGATTTGCATTTCCCTGATCACTAAGGACTTTGGACATTTTTTTAAGTGCTTCTCAGCCATTCGAGATTCCTCTGTTGTGAATTCTGTGTTTAGTTCTATATCCCAGTTTTTGACTGGGTTGTTTGGTTTCTTGGTAGTTAACTTCTTGAATTCTTCATATATTTTGTGTATTAGCCCTCTATCAAACCTGGGGTTAGTGAAAACTTTTCCCGATCTCTACATTGCCGATTTGTCCTGTTGGCTATGTCCTTTGCTTTACAGACACTTTACAACTTCATGATGTCCCATTTATCAATTCTCGATCTTAGAGCCTGAGCCATTGGAGTTGTTTAGAAAATGTCCCCCATATGGTCTCTACAGGTTCTTTCTCCCCTTTGTCGGGTATTTCGGCTAATATTAACCCACTTGGATTCTGGTAACCTCTTGCCTTCCTGGGATCTGGGACTTTCTAGTGGCTACTCCCAGTTCCCCACCCGCCCACTCCTACACACCTCCATTCAATTTTCTTACCTTCTGTACTTCTTTGATCCTGCCCACCCATTTTTCCTCTACCTCCACTCTCCCTCTGACATCATTTCCTCCATCTAACTTCTGTAATTATTTTGTCCCTTTTTAAAGAAGGACACAAGCATCCACACATTAGTCTTCCATCTTCTTAAGCTTCATATGGTCTACATGTTGTATCATAGGTATTCTAAGCTTTTGGCCTAATATCCAATTATCAGTGAGTAAATACCATGTATGTTCTTTTGTGACTGGGTTACCTTACTCAGAATGATATTTTCTAGTTCCATTCATTTGCCTGAGAATTTCATGAAGTCATTGTTTTTAATAGCTGAGTAGTTCTCAATTGTATAAATGTACATTTTAAATGGGCTGAGAATGAAAGTAGGGAAACAACACCCTGCACAATAGTCACTAATACCTTAGTGTGACTCTAACCAAACAAGTGAAATATCTGTATGACAAGAACTTCGAGTCTCTGAAGAAAGAAATAGAACAAGACCTCAGAAGGTGGGAAGATATCCCATGCTTGTAGATCAGTTGGACTAACATAGTAAAAATGGCCATCTTACCAAAATCAATCTATAGACTCAATGTAATCCCCATACACCTATGGTCACCTGGTCTTTGACCAGTTTCTTAATAACAAGACTGGCTTAGTCTTACTAAAAGGAACAATGCTTTCATCTTACAAACTTGAGTTTAATTCATCTAGTGATAAAAAGGTAGAAGCTTTTTCTTTTTCTACTCAATAAAGATTGGAGCTCATTTTTAATCCAGAATGAGTTTTTTTCTGCACTGGTGCTTGGTCTTTTGCTCCAAATGTGTATGTAAGTATGAACGTGTGTGTGTGTGTGTGTGTGTGTGTGTGTGTGTGTGTAAAATTATGAGAATGCATGCAAGCTTGGCCCAACTTGTTTGAATGGAAATATATAAATACACACGTGTAAATCTGTATATGAATTTATGTGACATTAGGCAGATTTGCTTGTGTAAAAGTTTTTCTATCTGAGAGCATTATTCTCTTCTTGTTGTTCAATAGAAGTTTATTGCTCCAAACTTCCCTGTAGCCTGAGACACAAGAGGCATCTGGACAAGAGGGAAAAGGCTCTCGCAATTAATACTTTGTTTAATCTGCTGCTGGTTTAAAATGAGGTGCTAAATGCCAGCGACTGCAGCTTCTGGCCTCAGAGGAACACAGAAGGCAAGTTAGCTACAGTAGTAAAGTAACTTAGACTTTACTATGTTTTCACTATGGAGTAGTTGGAGGTTAGTTAAGAACATACCAACAGCATTTTTCATTTTGCTTAGATTGTTTGGTAATATATAGAATCATTGTCCTTCTTAAGTTAAGTGGGCTTTTTAAAAATTTCTATAACAAATGACATTGGAATTTTGATTGGCATTGCAATGATATCTATAGATTACTTTGGTAGAACAACCTTTACATGATACTTTTTCAAGTCATGATCATTGCCTTTCTACCTTCTAAGGTTTTCAATGTTTTTTTTTGTTTTGTTTTGTTTTGTTTTGTTTTGTTTTGTTTTGTTTGTGTGTGTGTGTAAGAGTTTTCATTGTGTATATTTTGTCACCATCTTGGTTAGGTTTATCCAAATGTATTTCTGAAACACTAATGAATAAAAGTATTTGCATGAATTTTTCTCAGCCTATTTATTATCAGTGTGTATGAATGTAGTGATTTGAGTATGCTAATGCTGAACCCTTCCAACATTCTGAAACTGTGAGCTCTGGAAGTCTTCTGGTAGAGTCTTATAGTTGGGTTGTGTTTAGAATCACTTAATATACAAATAGGGTTCCTTTGATTTTTTTCCTTTTCTGCTTTAGTCTCCTTACTATGTTTTCTAAACAAAAACAAAACAAAAACAAACAAACAAAAAAAGTGCCAAACATTATCTTGAATAAGAATGGGAAAATAACCTCTCCTGTTTTATTCCTAATTTAGCAGAAATACTTTGAATTTATTACCATTTTATTATTGTGTTGGTCATGGCTATGTCGTATAATGTTGAGATATAATTCCTCTCCTTCTGGTATCTTTAAGGTTTTTAGCTTCAGATGATATTTGATTTTGTCAAAGCCTTTTTGTATTTGACGAAATGGTAATTGGATTTCTGTCTTTGATTCCTTTTACATGATTTGTTACATGCATTGCTATTTGTGGGGTAAACCAACCCTTAAGTGGACTGAAACCAACTTAACCTGGATGTATGATCTTTATGTTGTATTTGTGAATTTTGTGTGTGTATGTTTTAGAGAACATTTATATCTCTGGATTTGTCAAGGAAATTAGTCTATAATTTGTTTTCAGTTGCTAAGCCTTTAACTTGGTTTGGTGTCACTGTAAAACCAGTTTCTTACAAAGATTTTGGTAGAATTTCTTCCATTCCTTAGGTATAGAATATGTTGTGTGACAATGGTATCTGTTCTTAAAGATTTGTACAATTCAGGAGTGAGTTTATCTGAGAATATATTTTCAGCTATTGATTCAACTTAATTTAACATAGAAATTTTCAAATTTATATCATCTTAAATTAATTTATAGGTCATATGAATCTAAAAATTAATGTTAGGTTTTCTCATTACTGATGTGTAAATTTCAATGCTCAAAAATTATCTAAAATTCCTTGATATGTGTTTTAATGAATACCTGTTCATCCCTGGTTTAATTAATTTGATTAATTACATAATTAATAAACCTTTCTTTCAATTGATTTTTCTATCAGTTAATCTATCTTGTTTTTTCTTTTGAAGAACCATTTTTTTTTCATTTCTTTTTTGAAAAGTCTGCATTTCATAAACTTACCTCTTAGTTTATTTAATGCTTTGGAGTTTGTTTTTTCTTATTTTTCTCAGATGCATCAGTAAATTTTCTATTTGAAAATTTCAAATAGGCAGTTGTAGCTACAATTTTTTAGGACTGTCATTTAATATTTCCCCATGAATATTTTTAGTTAATTTTGCTCTCTGATAATTTATTCATCATTTCATAGTGTTCCTTTAATACGTGTGGATATCTGTATGTTCTATGATTTGTCTTGTTCTTGTTTTACTCCATTTCTGTCAGATAGAACAGGAAAAATAAACAATTTGAATTAACATATATATCCACCTCCAGTAGATAGACATGGCCCCCAGTTGAGGCAGGGGTTCACCCACCCATCTTCAAAAGTTTTAACAGAGAATTGTTCCTGTCTAAAGGAAATGCAGGGACAAAAATAAAGCAGAGAGTGGAAGAAAGGCCACCCAGTGACAGGCCTAACTTGTGACCCATCTCATGCACACACAAATCCTCACACTATTACGGAGGCCATATCATGCATACAGACAGGAGCCTGGCCTGGCTGTCCTCTGAGAGGCTCTACCAGAAACTGACTGAGACAAATGTAAATACTTTCGGCTAACCATTATATTGAACACAGGGGCCAATATGGAAGAGTTAAAGGAAGATCTAAACAAGCTGAAGAGGATTGCAACCCCATAGGAAGAACAACCACCTACTAACCCGGACTGCTCAGAGTTCCCAGAGAGTAAACCAAAAACCATGGAGCAATCATGAGCTGGTTAGTGGCACGGAGCATATGTGTAGCAGAGGGCTGACTGTCTTGTATGACCTTAGGGAGAGGATGTGATTCATCCTGTGGAAGCTTGATGCCCCAGGGAAGAGGGATGCTGGTGGGGCTGAAGTAGGGATGGATGGGCCAGTGCAGGAGAACCCTCTCAAAGATAAGAGAAGGGGAATCGGAGTGAAGAACTTGAGGAGGGGAGACCAGAAATGAGGGCAACTTTTGGAATGTGAATAAAGAAAATAATTTAATAAAAAAATACAACACTAAATTTTTCCTAGCCTATCAGCCCTAGCTGATCAACCCAGAAATCTGTCAAGAGTGTCAGTGTTCATGACACTCAGAGTTCTGGCCATCTTCTCCATGTTGACTTATCAGGTAAGATTACAGGACTTCAGAATCATGTATTTAATGTTTTATTCACAATTATTGTCCAAAAATATAAACTTTTTGCATTGTATTATATCTTCTAGATAAAAATCCTTATACTTAGAATAATTAAGTATGAAAATACCTGCTCTTATCCTACATATTTATGACTTTAAGTGTGAAACACAAAATTATAAGCCATCAGATGAATTCTTGGACAGTTATTAGGTGATATGAGTTATATTTTTGTTTTAATTTCTTCAGAGTTGCCTAGTGAACTCAAAAGAGGAAAGTTTGCCAATAATGAACGTTGACAAATGCACAAAATAGTGTATTGGCATTCTTTCTGTCAATCTTTATCTTTCCTTAAGACCTTCAACTACCATGAAGGAAAGCTGCATTAATCAGTTTGTCTGTACTGTAGGTGGTTTAGGTTCTAATATCTATCATATACTTGTCTAATATTCACATCTTGATCTCTAAACAGTGCAAAATATGTATTTTTAATCTAGCTGATTTTGATTTCCTTATCTCTGTTTTTTTTCATATTTCTATGTCTTAGCTTTACTCTGCAATTGTATCTTGTCATTGTCAAATAGCTTTGCTGAATAACAATTTTTGTAGATGCTATTTACATGTTATTAAAACTTTGGCAATTATAACTTCTATCCATTACTATATTTTATTTATACTACTATTTATAATATTATCATTTGTGATAAGAAATATACAAAGATCTTTATATTCTTTTCAATATTTTTAATTATTTAGAACTACTGATATTCAACACTCTGAGGCTACTGACTGCAAGTCATATAATTGCCACCAGATGGTAGTAGTTCGCTGCAGTAAAGTGCACAAAGAACAGGTCCTCAAATATCAGTCTCAAGAAAAAATCGAAAACAGGCAAACACTGAAACTTGAACATATCTCAATTATTAATACATTGTTTTAAGGAAATTGCTAAGAAGCTTATGACATCATTATAGGAAAAATTAAAGACATGAAGCTATCCTTGGCTTTAAATTTTTGTGAACTAGTAGAATGATAACATTGAATGATAAGAACTATGAGAACAAATACAGAGGAACTCTAAAGGAACATGCAAGTCTGATCTCAGGCCCAAGAAGGCTTCCTAAAAGGTACAACCACGTTGCAGAGCTATTGATTGCCAAATAATATATAAAAAATTAAAATAACTATCTATCCAACTAGACAATTGGGAAGAACACTAAAAGTGACAGACAGAAAGTGACCTGTCAGTTATTTTAGCTGTGTCTGACTTTGCGTATATTGTGTGCAAGAAAAGGCTGGGGATAACTGAACGTAAAGAACTAAAACACTGAAATATTTAACTGAGTGATATTCAAAATATGAGGACTGTTTAGAAGAATCCCAAGGGACCACCCTTGCTCACACCCAAACATTTTGCTGATGGCTCTTAACAAATAGTTTATGGATCAGTAAACAAAGATGTCAAGCCAGTCAACTAATTTTAGGAACCTAATATAAAAAAATCTACTAAAATAATAGCTGCATACAATACAGGAATGAATCCTGTTAGATTTAAATTTCTATGTTTTGAGACAATATGCAGCTTCTGGCTTTCATGATGAGTAGGCTATCACTAGACTATAAATTTAATTTTTCAGCTCCTCATCAAGCCATCAATTTATATTCAACTTGTCACTGAAATACTGTTTTGCAGCACATGGCTGATTTGACCAGAACAGACACGATTGAGGTTTTATCCAAGTCTGAAAAAAATCAGTAGAAGGCAAATCTCCAGTTTTACTTCCGGTAGCCCCTTGTACTTTACAGAGTATGTGTGAAGTTCATAGTCATATGACACACATCTAATAAAAAAGAGACCTAATCATAGGACTAAAGACCGCACCCTCTCTATTACCTTACTCCCAAAGAAGTACTTAGCACATTGTATTTTACCTGATATACCATATCTCCCTTTTACTAAAATCTTATTAGTGCACTGAAAATCAAAATACCATCTAATGAGGGTAAGTAATCATGAGACCCAAATAAAATAGGTATATTGGGATTATGGACAGTGCTTATGATTAATATACCCAAAAATTTAATAGAATATATAGATAGTATGTGTGCTATGCCTATGTCCTCTGGACTTAAAACTTATTTATAAGCAGAAGCTTATCAAATTCAGAAAGTAAATGAAACTTTTAAACCTAAGAAAATGAACAAAACTCACAGTTGTCAGGAAGTTTCTGAAACTTGTAATAATAACAAGGTCTGTCCACAAGTGATCAATGTGGTAATAATGCTGGCTTGAGAAGACTACAACCAGCAGAGCTTCCAGGAAGTCATAGGGTTGCACAGGGATGCAGTATTGCATCACTCATAGGGTAGCTTTTGGTGATGCAGCTTTCTAAGGGCCTCCATGGTCCAATAATTAACCCTTACAAACTCACAGGCAATTAAGCTGGTCTTCGATGAACTTTTCTCTCTAGTCCATCATTACTGCCTTATCTGGGCCAAATGGACATTTGTTCACATTTCCTCAGGGAAGTCCCATAATAGTATACAAGAATGGGGTTATAATATGATGGGAGACAAAGAATGTATCCAAAAGCAATGCTCCATTTAAATCACAGCAACAGGAATAAAATGTGTCTTAGAAGGGCTCACTGGGAGACTGAACACAACACAGCACAATCTCTAGGCATCAGGAATATCAAGTTAAGCTTCTAAAACCAAAACAAAAGTAATAATAATAAAATGGTAGTAAAATATAGTGGAATACTAAAGAAATAGGGAATAGGTGCTAAAACTGAGAGATTTCTATACTGGGAATATTAGAATCAACGGGAAAGAATGGCAGAAGAAATATTTAAAAAAACAAAACAAAACTATGTTTCTTTCTCAGCCATTACTATACAACTCAAATTCTAACCTGCTTTACTTTTATAATGCACAATATTTTTATTTAATACATTTAATAACTACTTACAAAGACTTTACCAAATTGTTTTAAGGACATAGATATCATTACACTATATTTGTTCAAAAATAACCTTTTAAAGTTTGATTCATGTGACAAACTTAATAACGTGTCAGTTAATGTGTGTGAACATTTTCTCAAGGGACTATTTTAAATTCTGATTGGTTGCTGAATTCTCATTTCCATAACCTTTTTAGAAGTAATACATTTGTTTTTGCTGAACTTCTCACTTTCATTTGACAGAGTGTGGTCACTGTACTTTCTGTGTTTGTAAATACATAAAAATAGCATAGAGCAAAATAGCACTCATTTCAAACAAATAGAGGACTTGTTAATTTGAGCAAGAACAACAACAAAAAAGATTCTTTAGAACACCGTGAACTTCTGTGGCAACAAGTAAGATGGTATGACCATCGTACTCTTGAGATGCCCTCCAGTCCTATTTTTGTGAAGCTAGTGTTTATTCCTTTACAAGAAATGAAAAGTTAGTTAAAGTAATGAGTTCAGGAATTGAGCACTTGAGGCTTTACATTGAACTGATTAAATCACATGCTACACTTCTAACAAAAGAGAAGATTATGCATTCGCTTTATTGGCTTGGATTTGGCATTGGAGCTAATCTAGGCCAATCAGATTAGCCGCCAATCACAACTATCTTCACTCCATGTTCACACAGAACATTCTTCACTCTCTGTTAAGAAGAAATTTCCCCAAGCGCCAGCAACTAATTCACATACTGTGTTTGGTGAAAGACATGTTTGGGATTTGGTTATCTTTATTCTTTCAGTTATTCATCTGATGTTGTCTCACATACACACATATTTGAATGACTGTATATTTCTTTACCAAAAATACAATACAGCTCTAATTGTGCAACTAGCAGCACTATCAAAATTTGTACATCAGAGACACAACTGTATGGTGTGAGGAATGAAAGAGTGACAATTTTGGAAGCCTCTACCTTAACTTGCAACCATTCCTTTCCTGTTTTGTTTCCTTGATGGGCTATACTAAAATGCCCTACCATCTAAGTCCTCATTTAAATGTGTGCAGAGTCATACAGAAGAATTATGAATGGATACTAAAAATAGGACTAATAAGCAAAAGCCTTCACATGAGTACAGTTACAGGGGAGATTACTCAGTGTTAACATGAAGAAATGCTAATCCATTAGCTAGAAGGCTTGGATTTTTTTACAGTAGTAGATATCAGCAGGTTGCCATTCTGTCTGTTCCTCCTTCAACCTATGGAAGTCACGCTGGTTCCTGAATGATTTGCATACTGTAAAAAGTAGGACATGAAATGTAGACATTTTTATACATCCCCTGTACAGAAAAAATAAAGGTGATATTTGATTTTGAGGAATCTGATATTTCTGGTTTTAAAAATTGGAAATTTTCTGTCTAAATATTAGAAGCGCTTGACTCTGCCCAGGTGTTGCTCTTGCCTGTAATCCTGTGTCAGGATGTTTTCCTGGGTGGCATCTCCTGGAATTGGTCCATCACTCAAGACAGTTTGACCTGCCAGTCACCTTCTAAATTCCTGTTGCCTGGATGCAAGCTGACCGGGTTTTATTTTTCTGCACTTAATGGGTTTCTTTCATGAGAATACAAACTAGAAAATGTTTCTGCCCTTATTCCCCTAATGTCTTCAAGCATTGTTTAGGTTTCATACCACATTATACATTCCAACCCTAAACTCCCTTTATTAGATGTGTCACATTTGTTAGAGATAGTTTATGGTGCACTATCATTTGGGCTCACAGTAGTGTAATCCTGACATGTTCTTCAGTTAACTTTTGCTTTTATTGACAGCCAAGTCCCAAATGTAATGCTTATTATAGGATCCTTCAGATGCTGTGTTCCTACAAATCTATAAGCACCATGAGGGGCAGTCCTTAAATCCTGATACACACAGTATTTATCAGATGTTGGTTAGTGTGTTGGAAAAAGACCAGACACATAAATGTCCATATCAGATTGACACCACAGTCACCAGTTTCAGTTACCAATGGTCGCTTCAAAAAATACATTTTGAATGTTGTATAAATGAAAATAGTGTTCTTGTTTTCTCTTATTACTACTGAACCTAAAAATCTCTCAAGATACCTCTTAGTTACTCAACCTTTTCTTCCACAAAGTATTCCAACTTTTACCTGGATTTTCGACGTTGTTCCTCGTATGTTCCAGTTGCCTTTGGTATTTGAATATGTTGAGTAACACTAACCTACTGCTTTTGTATGTAGAGAATTTGTTCTCCACATTTCCCTCCACTTGCATTTTTGTGCCAGGTCATTTTAAATGTAGCTAAAGTCTGTACACTTTTCCCATTACATTTCTCTATTTTTTTTTTAGGTTATTTGGAACATTTTTATCTACTAAAGCATTAGAAGATTATTCCAAATGCAGTTTTAATAGATTTATTGTCAACCTTTCAAATGTAAATCTCCAGTTCACATGTGATTTTAATTATGTAAATTACACTTCTAAATTAATTTTCTCTTTACTAAGAGAAATTTTCAACAATAGCTACAATAAAATGTAGTCTTGAGTTGTCTTCTTATATGCCAGATTTCACTGTTTATCTGAGTCTCCACATGATTTAATTACCTCTTCTCTTTGTCTGTTGGGTCCTCCCCAAATACAATGCTTTGTTTATTTTTTGAAGCCATTTCCCCAGAAGGCACTAGTTCTTTTTATTATACTATGGTTTTAGAAACTAAGACTTAGGATCTCAATGTACTCGTTACTGGGATAGCATAATTTAGGTCTTCCTAGTTGATAGAACAAAATATTTGTGTTCATATGCTAACTTGTACTACACATATATCTTTATTTATGAATATTTACATATTTGTGACCAGAATCTATAGGCAAAAGAGATTATATGTTTTGCTGCATTCTAACAATATTGTTCCCCACTTTCATACTTCTGACACTACTATATGTGAGTAATAAAACAATTAAAAGAACAGATGTACTGGATTCCTCACTATTTATAGTTCAGCGAGGCTATTGAGTTGCATATCAAGAGATAACATGTGAAGCCCTCAGCCAACTGAGACAAATAATACCACCAGATTAAAAAAAAAAAAAAAAAAAAAAACTGTTAGCCAAAACCAAAGTAATTTTTTGTAGCAGTTCAAAATATGCTGTTTCCTATCAAACCATAATGAATGTAAGATAAAAGTGAATGCAGATTTAGTAATATCAATAAAGAGTCGATTTAAGTGGAATTCTGAGTGTGCATATTTATATGTTTTATATATGCACATATACACAAAACCCACAAAATGAGTGATAAAACATAGGCTTCTGATACCTTAATCTACCTTAACATTTAATAATATAAAATTTTATAACTATGTGTTTGTCATTTATAAAACCTTCATGTAATTAAAAAACTGAGCTAGACAGTGGTTATGAAGTTTCACCTTATTTTCGCATATACTACATACCCTATTAAACTGTTTTTACAGAAACAATTTTTAGACTTGGCATCCTGTCAAAATATTTTTTTAAATATTTACTTTTTATTGATATTATGAAGTTCTCCTTGGGAGCTGGAGACATGACTCAAGTTTTTCTGTTACAGAGGATCTTGGTTGGGTTCCCAGGATGGACATGGGACTGCTCACAACTGCAGGAAATTCTGGTTCCATAGGATTTACTGTCCTCTTCTGACCTTTGCAGGCATCAGCATACATGTGAATACTTTGATTAAACATATGCACTCAGCTCACTCATATACACATTTAAAAAGAAAACTCTTAAACAGGAATGAGAAGAACAGGTGGAAGTACTTGTTTCCTTAGCAACTAGCTTTACCTAGAATAGATGTACTACATTGTAAATATAGATAATGTGGGTTTTCCTAAATAACCTCTTGTTAAAACAAGGGTAACAATGGCACTTATAATCCCACAGCAATCAATCTAGTAAGACTCAGATTAAATCTGAACATTTTGGATAAAAAGAGAATAAAGTAAAATGTTTAGCTTGCTTTTCTGCTTGTTGTTCTTCTAAACAAAAGGCTTAATCAGGAGTCGGGCTGGGAAAAACAACGTCTCATGAGATAGAATAATTATTATGTTATTCTGTTGTTGTCTCTTGCTCTACCTGGATTTATCTGTTGCTGTGGTAGACACCATGACCAAAAACAACTTAAGGGATCATCAGGTTTATTTTATCTTACAAGTTGCACCCTATTGTTGCTGGACACCAAGACTAAAGGAGGGAACTAGAAGCAAAAACCATAGAGGACATCTATCTATGGACTTGCTCCACTTGTCTTGTTTAGCTAAATTTTATTATTGTCTCAGGCCAACTTAAGGGTCAGCACTGCCCACAGTAAGTTCGGTATTCCTACATCAGTTAGCTATTGGGAAAACACGCAACAGATATATTCACAGGACAATCTGATAGTAGTGATCCCTTAGTTGTGGTTGTCTTTCCCAATTATATCAAGTGAGCAACCAAGATTTAGACATCATATGTTGCACCTTACTCATTTGACCCACAAATACACCAATACGAAACCATAGCTTTCCTTTCTTTGTTCCCCAAAACAAATGGGACTATTACATTATAAAACATTGTTCAACTTTTAGAAGTCCCAGTGTATTTAAATTTTTTCAAAACTTTAAAAGTCCATGTTATCTTTAAAATTCCAAACTCTGTTAACTATGAGTTTCTATAAAACCAAAACAAGCTAAATGCCTCTTATTGCAAATGGGAAGAATCACAGCACTGTTAAAAATCAGATCAAAGAAAACCAAAAATCTAGCAGTGAAAAGTTCATAGTCTAAAATTCTAAGACTCATTCACCATCTTCTAGGACTCAAACTGTTTAGGCAGCCCTATTTTTCTGGCTCTGCCATTTGGAACACACTTGGGCCATCTGCACTTGACACCTGCTCCTGGTGGTCATGTAACAGTCCTAAGATCTCCAATTAACTGAGCTCTGCAAACAAATGAGGCAGCAACTTCACTAATGGCATTGCAAGGCATGGCTACAATTGCTCTATATGACTTCTTTATGCTTTCAAAACCAGTACTATGCGGGAGAATCTTAAATATTACTGCACTCAGTTGCCAGACTGATATGAAATCAGCCACCCCTGGACAAGAAATTCTTTATGCTGACCCTGAGAGATACTTTTCACAATATCTTGCCTCAATATTGCTAGCCTCTTTTGAATCACAACTGTACCCAAAATAGCTAGAATCTATTGACCCAATCAAGAAACTTTTCACTGGAGCTGGGCAGTGGTGGGGCATGCCTTTAATCCCAGCACTTGAGAGGCAGAGGCAGGCAGATTTCTGAGTTCGATGCTAGCCTGGTCTACAGAGTGAGCTCCAGGACAGCCAGGACTACACAGAGAAACCCTGTCTCAAAAAAAAAAAAAAAAAAAAAAAAAAAAAAAAAAAAAAGGAAACTTTTCACTGTTATGAATTCTTTCTTCTTAAGTTTGTCCATATTATTTTATGTGTGTAGAGGTTTTGCTTGCATCTATGACTATATGCCATGAATGTAGTACCCAAATAGTACCAAAGAGGGCATCAGATGACTTGTGACTAAAGTTACAAATTGTTGTAACCTACCATGTCACTGCTATGAGTCAAACCTTAAGCACTGAGCAATTGCTCAGCCCCATTTTCACAGATTCTTAATTCAAATATATCCCACAAAAAAACAAGAGTATTTGCTTCTCTGGGAAATTTCATAAGCCAGGCCTCCATGGTCACTGTTTTCTTTTTTTATTTTCAGAATTATCTTCCAAATCTCATATCATTTATTTCTGAGCATTCTGTGCCCTTTTCAGACCAGTGCTCCAAGTCATCCATCTTCCTCAAACAAAATTATACCAGGCATAAAAAGGTCACATGGTCAGGTCTGTCACAGAAACGCCGTTTGTTACAGATATTAACACCTCTGTTGTAGTGTGGCTTCTCTATTGTTGTAATAAACACAATAGCCAAAAACAACTTATCTATCTTACCCCCAATTAACAACAGAACTCCAGGGCTGGAAAAGCAGCACCTGGAAGCACCTACTATTCACTTGAATTACGTATACATGCCTTTGACACTGACTCACCATTAAACAAAGAAAACAAAACTGGAGCGTGTGTGTGTCTGTGTGTGTGTGTGTGTGTGTGTGTGTGTGTGTGTAATTCCTCCCAATTTTCTCAATTCTTTGCAAAGGTAGATTTGCATTTATCTTAATTAGAGATCAAACTTGAGCCTGTGAGTTTAAGAACACATCATTCCGCCGCTCAACCCTCTTCTGGTCTGAGGCCGGCGGGTGAGTGCACCCCTGATTCCGCCAGACACATTCTGAGGGATCCATAGAACCCATAGCCAGCGCTAGCACTCCCCTTCCGCCACTCGACCCTCTTCTGGTCTGAGGCCTATGGGTGAATGCACCCCGGATTCCGCCAGACACATTCTGGGAGATCCACAGATCCCACAACCAGCTTTAGGTAGGAAAACCCACATACTACCCTGAGCTCATAGCTGGGTGCCCTGAGTGCTCAGAATCCAGCAGATAACCCTCCCCCACCTCCCACCCCCGCAGGCTAGCACCCCCCTTCTGCCCATATCCCAGGTCTGAGGCCCAGACCAGACCTCTACCAGGTCTGCAGTTGTGTGGACCCCGGATTCCGCCTGAGACATACTGGAAGGTCCACTCAACCCAGAGCCACAGAGGAACAACTGAACTCAGAGTGTCAGACAACATATCCTGAGATATCCGAGAGTAGACACTGCACCCAGAACAGCAGACATCTAGCTGGACTGCTACCTTGGAGGCACCATATCCTGAGACATCCTAGAGATACCACTGTAATCAGGGCAGCTGGAAAAAAAATCACAGAGACATCTGGACTCCTAGAAGACCAAACACAAGTGAGACAACTGGAAAGATAGGCTTCAATCAGAGACAGAAGTACAGGTAGCACTAGATTTAACCAGATGGCTAAAGGCAGGTGCAAGAACGTAAGCAACAGAAACCAAAGTTACATGGCATCATCAGAACCCAGTTTCCCCATCATAGCAAGCCCTGAACACCCCATCACACCAGAAAAGCAGGATTCAGAATTAAAATCACTTCTCATGATGATGATAGAGGACTTTAAGAAAGACATAAATAACACTCTCAAAGAACAGATAGAAACCCTTAGAGAGGAAACACAAAAATCCCTTAAGGAATTGCAAGAAAATGCAACCAAACAGGAGAAGGAATTAAAGAAAACCATGCAGGATCTAAAAATGGAAGTAGAAACAATAAAGAAATCACAAAGGGAGAACACCCTGGAGATAGAAAACTTAAAAAAACAATCAGGAATCATAGACACAAGTATTACCAACAGAATACAAGAGATGGAAGAGAGAATCTCATGTGCAGAAGATACCATGGAAAACATTGACACAACTGTCAAAGAAAATGCAAAATACAAAAAGCTACTAACTCAAAATATACAAGAAATCCAAGACACAATGAGAAGGCCAAACCTAAGGATAATAGGAATAGATGAGGGGGAAGACTCCCAACTTAAAGGACCAGTAAATATCCTCAACAAAATTATAGAGGAAAACTTCCCTAACCTAAAGAAAGAGATGTCCATAAGTATACAAGAAGCCTACAGAACTCCAAATAGTTTAGACCAGAAAAGAAATACTTCCCGCCACATAATAGTCAAAACATCAAATGTACAAAACAAAGAAAAAATACTAAAAGCAGTAAGGGAAAAAGTCAAAATAACATATAAAGGCAGACCTATAAGAATTACACCAGACTTCTCACCAGAGACCATAAAAGCCAGAAGATCCTGGACCGATATCATACAGTCCCTAAAAGAACATAAATGTCAGCCCAGACTACTATACCCAGCAAAACTGTCAATCATTATTGATGGAGAAACCAAAATATTCCATGACAAATCCAAATTTACACAGTATCTCAACACAAACCCAGCACTTCAAAGGATAATTGGTGGAAAACTCCATCACAAGGAGGGAAACTACAACCCAGAAAAAGCAGGAAAGTAATCTTACAAAAACTGTAAAAGAAGGTAGCTACACAAACATATCTCCACTGCCAATAAAAAAATAACAGGAAACACCATTCATTTCTCCTTAATATCTCTTAATACCAATGGACTCAATTCTCCAGTAAAAAGACATAGACTATCAGACTGGATATGTAAACAGGACCCAACATTTTCCTGCATTCAGGAAATGCACCTCTGTGGAAAGGACAGACACTAACTACCTCAGAGTAAAAGGTTGGAAAACAATCTTCCAAGCAAATGGTCCCAAGAAACAAGCTGGAGTAGCAATTCTAATATCAAATAAAATCAGTTTTCAACCAGAAGTAATCAAAAAAGATAAAGAACACTTCATATTCAACAAAGGAAAAATGTACCAAAAGGAACTTGCAATTCTCAACATCTATGCCCCAAATGTAAGGGCACACACATACATAAAAGACACTTTACTAAAACTTAAAGCATACATTGCACCCTACACAATAATAGTGGGAGATTTCAACACCCCACTCTCAGCTATGGACAGATCATGGAAACAGAAACTAAATCGAGACACAATGAAACTAACAGAAGTTATGAACCAATTGCACTTAACTGACATCTATAGAACATTTCATCCTAAAACAAAAGAATATACCTTCTTCTCAGCACCTCGTGATACCTTCTCGAAAATAGACCATATAATTGGTCACAAAACAGGCCTCAACAGACACAAAAAGATTGAAATAATCCCCAGTACCTTATCAGACCACCATGGATTAAGACTTGTCTTTGACATGGACAAAAACAACAGAAAGCCAACATACACTTGGCAACAGAACAATGCTCTACTCAATGATAACTTGGTCAAGGAAGAAATTAAGAAAGAAATTAAAGACTTTTTAGATTTAAATGAAAATGAGGACACATCGTATCAAAACCTGTGGGACTCATTGAAAACAGTACTAAGAGGAAAAATCATAGCTCTAAGTGCTCACAAAAAGAAAGTGGAAAGAGCATACATTAACAACTTGACAGCAAACCTGAAAGCATTAGAACAAAAAGAAGCTAGTATACCCAAGAGGAGTAGAGGGCAGGAAATAATCAAACTCAGGGCTGAAATCAACCAAGTCGAAACAAAAAGAACTATACAAAATATCAACAAATCCAGGAGCTGGTTCTTTGAGAAAATCAACAAGATAGACAAACCCTTAGCCAGACTAACCAAAGGGCACAGAGACAGCATTCAAATTAATAAAATCAGAACTGAAAAGGGAGACATAACAACAGAAACAGAGGAAATTAAAAAAATTATCAGATCCTACTACAAAGGCCTATACTCAACAAAATTGGAAAATCTGGAGGAAATGGACAATTTTCTAGATAGATACCAGGTACCAAAGTTAAACGAGGAGCAGATAAACCACCTAAACAGTCCCATAACGCCTAAAGAAATAGACACAGTCATTAAAAATCTTCCCACCAAAAAATGTCCGGGGCCAGATGGTTTCAGTGCAGAATTCTTTCAGACCTTCAAGGAAGACCTAATACCAATCCTCTTCAAGCTATTCCATTGAAAAGAAACAGAAGGAACACTACCCAATTCATTCTATGAAGCTACCATTACACTCATACCTAAACCACAGAAAGACCCAACAAAGAAAGAGAACTACAGACCAATCTCTCTTATGAATATTGATGCAAAAATACTCAATAAAATTCTCGCAAACCGAATCCAACAACACATCAAAACAATTATCCATCAAGATCAAGTAGGCTTTATCCCAGGAATGCAGGGATGGTTCAATATTCGGAAATCCATCAATGTAATCCACTACATAAATAAACTCAAAGAGAAAAACCACATGGTCATCTCAATACACGCTGAGAAAGCATTTGACAAAATTCAACATCCCTTCATGTTAAAAGTCTTGGAAAGATCAGGAATTCAAGGCCCATATCTAAACATAGTAAAAGCAATATACAGCAAGCCAGTAGCCAACATCAATCTAATTGAGAGAAACTTGAAGCAATCCCACTAAGATCAGGGACTAGGCAAGGCTGCCCACTCTCACCTTACCTATTCAATATAGTACTGGAAGTCTTAGCTAGAGCAATTAGACAACAAAAGGAAGTCAAAGGGATACAGATAGGAAAGGAAGAAGTCAAAATTTCACTATTTGCAGATGATATGATAGTATACTTAAGTGAACCTAAAACTTCCACCAGAGAACTCCTAAACCTGATAAACAACTTTAGCAACATGGCTGGATATAAAATCAACTCAAACAAATAAGTAGCCTTCCTCTATTCAAAGGATAAACAGGTAGAGAAAGAAATCAGGGAAATGACACCCTTCACAATAGCCTCGAATAAAATAAATTATCTTGGAGTGAATCTAACAAAGCAAGTGAAAGATCTGTATGACAAGAACTTCAAGTCTCTGAAGAAAGAAATTGAAGAAGATCTCAGAAGATGGAAAAATCTCCCATGCTCCTGGATTGGCAGGGTTAACTTAGTAAAAATGGCCATCCTGCCAAAAGCAATCTACAGAGTCAATGCAATACCCATCAAAATTCCAAATCAATTCTTCATAGAGATAGAAAGAGCAATCTACAAATTCATTTGGAATAACAAAAAACCTAGGATAGCCAGAACTATTCTCAACAATAAAAGAACTTCTGGGGGCATCTCCATCCCTGACCTCAAACTGTACTACAGAGCAGTAGTGATAAAAACTGCATGGTATTGGTACAGAGACCGACAGGAAGATCAATGAAATAGAATTGAAGACCCAGAAATGAACCTGCACACCTATGGTCACTTGATCTTTGACAAGGCAGCTAAAACCATCCAGTGGCAAAAGGACAGCATTTTCAACAAGTGGTGCTGGCTCAACTGGAGGTCAACATGTAGAAGTATACAAATTAATCCATTCTTATCCCCTTGAATAAAGCTCAACTCCAAGTGGATAAAGGACCTTCACATAAAGCCAGGTACACTGAAACTATTAGAAAAGAAGTTGGGGAAGACCCTTGAATACCTAGGCACAGGAAAAAAGTTCCTGAACAGAACACCAATGGCTTATGCTCTAAGATCAAGAATCGACAAATGGGACCTGATCAAATTGCAAAGCTTCTGTAAGGCAAAGGACACTGTCAACAAGACAAAACGGCAACCAACAGATTTGGAACAGATCATTACCAATCCTACATCCGATAGGGGGCTAATATCGAATATTTACAAAGAACTCAAGAAATTAGACGCCAAACAACAAAATAACCCCATTAAAAATGGGGTACAGAGCTAAACAAAGAATTCTCAACTGAGGAAACTCGAATGGCCGAGAAGCACCTTAAGAAATGCTCAACATCCTTAGTCATCAGGGAAATGCAAATCAAAACAACACTGAGATACTACCTCACACCAGTCAGAATGGCTAAGATCAAAAACTCAGGTGATAGTAGATGCTGGCGAGGATGTGAAGAAAGAGGAACACTCCTGCATTGTTGGTGGTGTTGCAAGCTGGTACAACCACTTTGGAAGTCAGTCTGGCGGTTCCTCAGAAAATTGGACATAGCACTACCTGAGGACCCACCTATACCACTTCTGGGCATATACCCAGAAAATGCCCCAACAAATAACAAAGACATATGCTCCACTATGTTCATAGCAGCCTTATTTATAATAGCCAGAAGCTGGAAAGAACCCAGATGCCCTTCAACAGAGGAATGGATACAAAAAATGTGGTACATTTACACAATGGAATATTACTCAGCTATTAAAAATAATGAATTTGAGAAATTCTTAGGTAAATGGATGGAACTAGAAAATATCATCCTGAGTGAGGTAACCCAATCACAAAAGAACACCCATGGTATTTATTCACTGATAAGCAGAGATTAGCCCAAAAATTTCAAACAACAAAGATTCAACTACCAGACGACATGAAGCTCATGAAGAAGAAAGAACAAGTGAGGATGCCTAGGTCTTTCTTAGAAGGAGTAACTAAATACCCAAGGGAGCAAATATGGACACAAAGTGTGGGTCAGAATCTGAAGGGGGGGGCTGTAGGGAGACCATTCCATCTGGGTATTCATTCCATGGGCAGTCACCAAAAATAGACACTGATAGGGATGTCAGGATGGGAAAGCTGACAGCAGCCTGATAAGGCTGTCTCCTTAGAGGTCTCCCAGAGTCGGACATACCCAGAGACAGATACCCACAGCTATCCATTAATCTGATCAAAGGTTCCCAATGGAAGAGTTAGAGAGTAAATTGAAGGAACCTTAAGGGCTGGTGGCCCCGTGAGGAGAGTAACAATACCAACCAGCCAGAGCTCCCCAGGGTCTAAACCACCTGCCTAGGAGCACATATAGAGAGACACATGACTCCAGCAGTATATGTAAGGGAGGATGGCCTTGTTGGGCATAGGTGGGAGACAAGGTCAATGGTACCCTGAAGGCTGAGCACTGAGGCGGAGGGGGAATCTGAGGGTAGGGAGGGGGGCTGGGTGTAGGTGGATAAACACCTTCATAGAAGCAGGAGGAGGGGGGAAGTGATAAGGGGTTCCTGGGTGGTGGGGGAAATATGGTAAGTGGATAAAATTTGAAATGTAAATATTATATCCAATAAAAGAGGGGAAAAAACAGAAAAGTGGGTAGAACCAACAATCTTAATAAAATGTCAGCCCTCTTTAAAAAAAAAAACTATCTTGATACTAAAATTTGTTTTGAGAATTGTATATTGCAGAATGATCAGCCTTGGTGTATCTACTCAACAAGCAAGCTGGGCAGACCTGCTCAAACCTCTGAGGTCCGGGAATTCCATCTGGAGGCAGTGAAGACACAGCATCAGAGGATTGTCAATTTGCTCTTCCCCCCACTCCTCTTCTAATATCTCAACACCCATAATCAGCTTGAAGAAGCTAATGAAGAGTCAGTGCCCCTATTCCCTGGGCTAGGGGACTAAGGTGGTAAATGTTGGGCTGTCTCTCTAGGGAAAGGTAGTGGTTTTGTCAGAACAGAGAGGATTAGCTAGGGTTTATTGCATAGCCATAACTTATTAGTAGAAATCTGTATAATTAATATCAAGATAAAGATATGAATTCTTAAATGGCACCAATTTACTTTGTTTACAAATTTTAAGGTTTTCATTGGCATGAGCTTCTTAGTGATATAAGAGTGAGATGAATATTGTTACTCTCATAGGCATTGTACCAGTATAACACATTTAGGAATACAAAGCTTAGACCCAGTCCTTCTTTAACTTTTTTTAACTGATTTGAGATGGTCAGCCTGTGAGTTAAGGGACTATAGCAAATTCATGACTTGGAGTTTATTATAAGGGTGTTCTCAATGTTTTATGTAGAAATAGCTGAGTGGCGTTAACAGGCAACAGTCCAGATTACCTTACATGGATAGCTGGTTTTCAAAACATCAGAAATCCTTAGAATTGACATGACAAACATTTCAGTATTAATGTTCATTTTCATTAGAGACCTGTCTGCTCCGGACAGCTTCCTATATTGAATTCTAAGAAGAAATTGAGCATCTTTGGAGTTACTCCAGTTGTGGTGAGACAGCCACTAGGCAAGAATTGCCACTTTCCTTCTACAGACAAATTACTGTCCAGAAAAGGACACACTTGCAGAATAGTCGACTGATTATATCTGCCTAGACAGAGTAATCAGCCCTTAATAATTCTGCAGCACTAAGGTCTGTCAGAAGATCCTGGACCAGAAGGCAGAAGAACAGATGCTCCAACATTATAGTTATAGTTGTTATATCTAGGTCGGTCAGTGGGTTACACCTTTGATTGAACAATTCCAAATTTATAAAGCCTATGATTAACATTTTTTTTAAAAAAAATGTATAAATGCAAAAAGGAAAAGGGGCATGGGATAGGGGTTTCCTAAGGGGGGTGGGGGGAATGGGGATAGGGGATGCCATCTGAAGTGTAAATAAAATATCTAATAAAAAAAATCTACCAGAAAAAAAAAGAACACAACATTAAGGAGATGACAATTTAGAGGTCATCTATTCTTTTTTTTTTATTTCCAAGACCTTTATTATCACATACAATAAAAATGTAATTTTATAAGTACATGTAAACTGTTAAAACTTTCATATTCAGAAAGCAGATTTGCCAATATTTTGTCTCTAGTTCCAGTTAAAACAAGAGAGCATTTTTAAGAGCCCAACATTGTTACTCCAAATTCTATGAGAATTGCCAATAGAAAAATGGCACATTTTAAAATTATCTTTTCTTTTTTTTGATATTTTATTTACACTTCAGATGCCATCCCCTTTCCCCATTCCCCCACTTAGAAAACCCCTATCCCATGCCCCCTTTTCCTTTTTGCATTTATACATTTTTTAAAAAATGTTAATCATAGGCTTTATAAGTTTGGTATTGCTCAATCAGAGGTATAACCCACTATCCAACCTAGATATAGCAACTATCTTTGACTGGTGGAAATACATGAACATTTGCCTCCCTGTCTCCCCCCCCCCCCACTTTCTCTCTTTCATCACCTAGCTTCTCCTCTCCTCTTCTCCTCCTCTTCTTACTCCACCTCTTCCTCTCAGTACTCCTCCCACATTAGCTCCTCCTACATATCACCCTTCCTGTTAAAATGAAACTTTTCTCTCAAAATACAATTAGAGCATAATTATGCCAATTTGTACCCGTGAGGTACAAGATAGTCCTCATACCCAGTCCATCATTTTGTTGACTAACCAGAACCTCTGTCATCTCTCCTAACTAAAACACTTAGTTCTGAACCTGGCTTTTTCCTTGGCTTTAGGATGAATGTCAGCTGACGACCATCCACTCAAATCTTTTCTCTCAAGGTAAATAGCCAGAATTGGCTATGAGGCTATAAGTTTTCAACCACGTCAGAAATCCAGAATGACTGAGTTAACTATAATTGTGGGAAGCACAAAGCATAGCTTCTAAAACTTAGCCAATTTATAAAGACCTCTGAACACCTGGACACTCCCTCTACTACAAAACGTTGGAGAATCTGTTCTTCCGCCTTTTGGCCCAGGATCATCTGACAGACCTTAGTGCTGCAGAATTATTAAGGGCTGATTACTCTGTCTAAGCAGATATAATCAGTCGACTATTCTGCGAGAGTGTCCTTTTCTGGACAGTAATTTGTCTGTAGAAGGACAGAGGCACTTCTTGTCTAGTGGCTGTCTCACCATAACTGGAGTAACTCCAAAGATGCTCAATTTCTTCTTAGAATTCAATATATGAAGCTGTCAGGAGCAGACAGGTCTCTAATCAAAATGAACATTAATACAGAAATGTTTGTCATGTCAATTCTGTGGATTTCTGATGTTTTGAAAACCAACTATCCATGTAAGGTAATCTGGACTGAGGTCATCTATTCTTCACACTTGCAATTACAGAAGAAGAAACCACCTTAGAGAGAGTTTAAGTGTTTTGTGCAAGGTTGTACAACAATTTAACCATGAATTCCAGAATCATTAAAAAGAGAAAAGTCACCACTACTTTACAGCTATGGATGGAAAAAAAATTAAAGCTGTATTTAGCCTTTGGAATAGCCTTGTCATCTCTTCTCTCTTTATGTATAAAATAACTAATGTCCAGAAGGTTGCAGTTGTCCTGGAGTCTAGAGTCAAACATCTGGCAAGCTGTCTACAGTTCTCTCTATTTGGTATGGCCACTATGAGATAGATATGCCTGAAAATGAAGATAAATTAATAGATGCAGTTTCAATATCATAGTACACAGAATAACTGCAATTATAATCAAACTTTCAATTGTAGTTACTGAAGAAAATTAAATAGTACCTTACATAGTCATGTTTTAACTAAACTAGTTCTGCACAATTTGATTGCCAAGAAGATTGCCATTTTTGGTGAGTCTTTTTATTATTTCTCCATTTTACCTCATTCTTCTGTTTTTTTTTTTTCCCATTATATTGTTATCATAGAAATTACTGTCTTCCAAACCAATTCCTTCAATCATTTGAAGCTATTCATATTTTGAAACTTATTCTGATATCTTCATTTCTTCAAGGAGATCATACTACCAACAAAAGTGTTAATGTTAAGTCTATATCTGTTTTGATTCAATGCGGGTTTTAGACACTGAAATCTTACTTACCACACCCATAGCATTCTGGATTGGGCTGAATATTACTTGTTTTATTGCTCACAAAGCCCTATAGATGTCACTATACTCCACACATTTAACAATGGTAAATATCTTATTACCTGGCTTTCTCTTGACAAAACTATTAATATATTGCATTAAGACTCGTCATATTATTCTTCATGCTATAATTCCACATAAAATAATGTCTGGCCAGACACTGTAGAAAATTTGTAGTGAAATTAAAAAGGAAAGTTGAAATAACTTACATTGAAAGCCTTTATGCCTGAGTGATGTATGTGGACCCTTTTATCTGGACATTGAACCTAAAAAATAAATTAGAAAAGGGGGTGTGTTGCAGTCAATTAAAAACTAACTTAAACCTTCCACTCCTCACTTGGTCCATTTGGCTGGGGCACACACATAGCTGATCTGCTCCTGTGAAGACACCATATCCTGAGCCATCCTAGAGTAACCACTGTACTCAGAGCAATGGGTAAGTACCCCCTATCACAACCTTACACGCAGAGCTGCAACTAGGAGCCTGGGGCACTCAGAACCCATCAGGCCCCCCAAACTCCGCCCCTCCAGAATACCACTCTACTTCTACTCATCGCTTGGTTCCTTTGGCTGAGAAAGACACCTGAGCCATCCTAGAGAAACCACTGAACACAGAGCAGCAGGGGAACAACTGCACTCAGAACAGCAGGATTTCAGGATCCCAGAGGCAGCCTGAGTCCCAGGAGCTCTTCCACCAAGGACCTCAGGATCATAGGATCACAGAGACATCTGGACTCTGAGGAGTTCTGACACAAGGAAGGTAACTGGAAAGAGAGGCTCCAGTCAGAGATAGAGAGTGCAGGTAGCACTAGAGTTAATCTGATGGTGAAAGGCAAGCACAAAAACATAAGCAACAGAAACCTGTTACATGGCATCATCAGAACCCAATCCTTCCACCATAGCAAGTCCTAGACACCCCATCACACTGGAAAAGCAGGATTCAGAATTAAAATCATTTCTCATGATGATGATGATAGAGGATTTTAAGAAGGACATAAATAATTTTGTCAAAGAAATACAGGATAATACAGGTAAACAGGTAGAAGCCCTTAAGGAGGAAACACAAAAATCCCTTAAAGAATTGCAAGAAAACACAACCAAACAGGTAAAGGAATTAAACAAAACTATCCAGGATTTAAAAATGGAAGTAGAAACAATGAAGAAATCTCAAAGGGAGACTACCCTGGAGATAGAAAATATAGGAAAGACATCAGGAATCATAGATGCAAGCATCCCAGACAGAATACAAGAGATCGAAGACAGAATCTCATGTGCAGAAGATACCATGAAAAACATTGACACAACTTTCAAAGAAATGCAAAATGCAAAAAGCTCCTAACCCAAAACATCCAGGAAATCCAGGACACAATGAGAAGACCAAACCTAAGTATAATAGGTATAGATGAGAGTGAAGTTTCTCAACTTAAAGGCCCAGTAAATATCTTCAACAAAATTATAGAGGACAACTTCCCTAACCTAAAGAAAGAGATGCCCATGAACATATAAGAAGCCTAGACAACTCCAAATAGACTAGACCAGAAAAGAAATATCTCCTGTCAAATAATAATCAAAACACCAAATTCACAAAACAAAGAAAAAAATACTAAAAACAGCAAGGGAAAAAGGTCAAGTAACATAAAGGCAGACCTATAAGAATTACACCAGACTTCTCACCAGAGACTATAAAAGCCAGAAGATCCTGGACTGATATTATACAGATCCAAAGAGAACACAAATGCCAGCCCAGACATTATACCCAGAAAAACTCTCAAACACTATAGATGGAGAAACCAAGATATTCCACGACAAAACCAAATTTACACAATATCTTCCCACAAATCCAGCCCTACGAATGATAATAGATGGAAAACTCCAACAGAAGGAGAAAAACTACAACCTAAAAAAAGCAAGAAAGTAATCTTCCAACAATCCCCAAAGAAGATAGCTACACAAACATAATTCCACCTCTAATAACAAAAATAACAGGAAGCAACAATCACTTTTTCTTAATATCTCTTAACATCAATGGACTCAATTCCCCAATAAAAAGACGTAGAGTGACTGACTATATACATGAACAGGACCCAGAATTTTGCTGCATACAGGAAACACACCTCAGTGACAAAGACAGACACTACTTCAGAGTAAAAGTCTAGAAAACAATTTTCCAAGCAAATGGTCCCAGGAAACAAGCTGGAGTAGCTATTCAAATAACGAATAAAATCAACTTTACACCAAAAGTAATCAAAAAGATAAGGAAGTACAATTCATACTTATAAAAAAATCTACCAAGATAAACTCTTAATTCTGTACATATATGCTCCAAATGCAAGAGTACCCGCATTCATAAAAGAAACTTTACTAAAGCTCAAAGCACACATTGCACCTCACACAATAATACTGGGGGATTTCAACACCCTACTATAAAGAATGGACAGATCATGGAAAGAGAAACTAAACAGAGCACAGTGAAATTAACATAAATTAGGAAACAAATGGTTTTAACAGATATCTATAGAACATTTCATCGTAAAACAAAAGAATATACCTTTTTCTCAGCACCTCATGATACCTTCTCCAAAATACACCATATAATTGGTCATAAAGCAGGCCTCAACAGATACAAAAAGATTGAAATAATCTTTTGCATTCTTTCAGATCACCAAGGACTAAGTCTTCTCTTCAACAATAACAAAAAGTATGGAAAGCCCACATACAGGTGGAAACTGAACAATGCTCTACTCAATGATAACTTGGTCAAGGGAGAAATAAAGAAAGAAATTAAAGAGTTTTTAGAATTTAACAAAAATGAGGACACATCATACCTAAACTTGTGGGACACAATGAAAAGCACTAAGAGAAAAACTTATAACTCTAAGTGCCTCCAAAATGTAACTGGAGAGAGCATACACTAGCAGCTTGACAGCACACCTAAAAGCTCTAGAACAAAAAGAAGCAAATACACCCAAGAGGAGTAGACGGCAGGAAATACTCAAACTCAGAGCTGAAATCAAACAAGTAGAAACAAAAAGAACTATACAAAGTATCAACAAAACCAGGAGCTGGTTCTTTGAGAAAATCAACAAGATAGATAAACCATGTAGCCAGACTAACCAGAGGGCACAGAAACAGTATCCAAATTAATAAAATCAGAACTGAAATGGGAGAGATAAAAACAGAAACTGAGGAAATTAAAAAAAATCATCAGATTCTACTACAAAAGCTTATACTCAACAAAACTGAAACATCTGAATGAAATGGACAGTTTTCTAGAAAGATACCAGGTACCAAAGTTAAATCAGAAGCAGATAAACCATCTAAACAGTCTCATAGTCCCTAAAGAAATTGCAGCAATCATTAACAGTCTCCCCACCAAAAAAAGCCCAGGACCAGATGGATTTAGTGCAGAATTCTATCAGACCTTCAAGGAAGACCTAATACCAATTCTCTTCAAACTATTCCACAGAATAGAAATAGAAGAAACACTACCCAATTCGTTCTATGAAACCACAATTATACTCATACCTAAACCACACAACTACACAGCAAAGAAAGAAAACTTCAGACCAATCTCCCTTATGAAAATCGATGTAAAAATACTCAATAAAGTTCTCACAAACCAAACTCAAAAACACATAAAAACAATCATCTATCATGATGAAGTAGGCTTTATCCTAGGAATTCAGGGATGGTTCAATATTTGGAAATCCATCATGTAATCCACTATATAAACAAACTTAACAAAACACATATACACATGATCATCTCACTAGATGCTGAGAAAGCATTTGACAAAATTCAACATTGCTTCATGGTAAAATTCCAGGAATTCAAGGCCCATACCTAAACATAGTAAAAGCAATATACAGCAAGCCAGTAGTCAACAACAAACTAAATGGAGAGAAAGTTGAAGCAATCCTACTAAAATCAAGACAATGCTGCCCACTATCTCCTTACCTATTCAACACAGTACTATAAGTCCTAGCCAGAACAATTAGACAACAAAAGGAAGTCAAAGGGATACAAATAGAAAAGGAAGAAGTCAAAATTTCACTATTTGCAGATGATATGATAGTATACTTAAGTGACCCCAAAACCCCTACCAGAGAACTCCTGAACCTGATAAACAACTTCAGCGAAGTGACTGGTTATAAAATTAAGTCAAATAAATCAGTAGCCTTCCTCTACTTGAAGGATTAAACAGATTGAGAAAGAAATTAGGGAAACAACACCCTTCACAATAGCCACAAATAATATAAAGCACCTTGGTGTGAATCTAACCAAGCAAGAGAAAGATTTGTATGACAAAAATTTAAAGTCTCTGAAGAAAGAAATTGAAAATCTCAGAAGACGGCAAGATCTTCCATGCTCATGGATTTTCAGGATTAATGTAATAAAAATGGCTGTATTACCAAAAGCAATCTACAGATTCAATGCAATCTCCATCAAAATTCCAAATCAATTCTTCATAGAGATAGAAAGAGCAATTTGCAAATTCATTTGGAATAACAAAAAAACACAAACAAACAAACAAACAAACAAAAAACAGGATAGCAAGAACTATTCTCAACAATAAAAGAACTTCTGGGGGAATCAACATCCCTGACTTCAAAGCTGTACTACAGAGCAATAGTCATTAAAAACTGCATGGTATTGGTACAGAGACAGGGAGGAAGATCAATGGAATAGAATTGATGATCCAGAAATGAATGCATACACCTATGATCACTTGATCTTTGACAAAGGAGCTAAAACCATCCAGTGGATAAAGGACAGCATTTTCAACAAATGGTGCTGGTTCAACTGGATGCCATCATGTAGAATGCAAATCAATCCATTCTTATTTCCTTGTACAAAGCTCAGGTCCAAGTGGATAATGGACCTTCACAAAAAAAAGAAAAAAAAAAAGAAAGATACATACATTGAAACTAATAGAAGGTAGGGAAGAACCCCAAATACCTGGGAACTGGAAAAAGTTCCTGAACAGAACACCAAAGATTTATGCTATAAGTTCAAGAATTGACAAATGGGATCTCATAAAATTACAAACTTATGTAAGGCAAAGGACACTGTCTAATATCCAGTACATACAAAGAACTCAAAAAGTTAGACTCCAGACAACCAAATAACCCTGTTAAAAATGGGGTACAGAGCTAAAAGAATTCTCAACTGAGGAAACTTGATTGGCCAAGAAGCAGCTAAAGAAATGTTCAACATCCTGAATCATCAGGAAAATCCAAATCAAAACAACCCTCTGATTCCACCTCATACCAGTCAGAATGGTTAAGATCAAAAAACTCAGGTGATAGCAGATGCTGGAGAGGATTCGGAGAAAGAGGAACACTACTCCATTTTTGGTGGGATTGCAAGCTCGTACAACGACTCTGGTAATCAGTCTGGTGATTCATCAGAAAACTGGACATAGAATTACCTGAGAACCCAGCTATACCACTCCTGGGCATATACCTAGAAGATGCTCTAACATATAACAAGGACATATGCTCCGCTATGTTCATAGCCGTCTTATTTATCATAGCCAGAAGCTGGAAAGAACCCAGATGTCCTTCAACAGAGGAATGGATACAGAAAATGGGGTACATCTACACAATGGAGTATTACTCATCTATTTAAAACAATGAATTTGAGAAATTCTTAGACAAATGGACAGAACTAGAAAATATCATCCTGAGTGAGGTAACCCAATCACAAAAGAACACACATGGTATTCACTCACTGATAATTGGACATTAGCCCAACAGCTTGCAATATCCAAGATACAACTCACAGACCGCATGAAGCTCATGAAGAAGGAAGACCAAAATATGGGTACATTGGTCCTTCTTAGAAGGAGTAACAAAATACTCATGGGATCAAACATGGAGACAAAGCATGGAACAGAAACTGAAGGAGAGGTCATCTGGAGATTGTTCTACCTGGGTATCAATACCATGTGCAATCACCAAAGGTAAACACTGATGTGGATGCCAGGAAAGGCATGCTGACAGAAGCCTAATATAGCTGTCTCCTTAGAGGTATGCCAGAGCCTGACATATACAGAGGTGGATGCTCACAGCTAATCACTGAACTGATCATTTTTGGATTGAGAAAGAAGTCTGAAAGAGCTGAAAGGGTTTGTGGCCCCATGGGGAGAGCAACAATACCAACCAACCAGTGATCCCAGGGTCTAAACCACCAGCCTGGGAGCACCTAGGGAGGTATCCATGGCTCCAACTGTATATGTAGGGAGGAGGGCCTTGTCAGGCATAGGTGGGAAAGGAGGTCCTTGGCCCTGTGAAGGCTAGGTGCCCCTTTGTGGGGGAATTCAAGGGTAGGGAAGTGGGAGTGGGCAGGTTGGTGGGGGCACATCTTCATAGAAGCAGGAGGAGGTAGCTTGGGATATGGGCTCTTGGGGGAGGAATGGGGAAAGGGGATCACATCTGAAATGTAAATAAAATATCCAATAAAAAACTGAAATACAACACAATAAAATAAATAAACTATCTTTAAATTGGAGTTGTTCAGTATTTGACTTTCAAGTGGCATGCATGTCTTTTACAGGAAACCTGATTGGATTATTTCACATTAGACTTTGAAATTAAAGCAGTGGTCACACAGTTTTATGGCAAATGGTGATTGCCCTGTGGCTTTCATCCACATAAAGGCTTCGAGCAAACAGCCTGTATATGCACGTGTTGAAAGGTACATTCAAGATCTCATTTTGGCACTTTATTTCAGGATAGAGAAACTAAATCTTATTTTTAATAAATCAACCTATTCAAAGTCATAATGGACATTATAAAAACTAGAGTTTCTATATAAGAAGCCATTAATGGTTTTATGTTTCTCCCAGAAACAGAAGAAATAAGTTGATTAGCCTAATAAAAACCAGATCAGCTGGGAGGAATTTTCAAAGCAAGCCTTGCATGACAGTTAAGTAGACAAACAAAATCAGATTATGAACAATTTATTGAATTACTTATGCAGGAATTGTATATGGTCCATCTTATGGTAGATTGTGTCTACTTTTCTACACTAAAAAGCAAATTATGGGGTAGAAGTTTTAAAAAAGCTTTATATTTGCAATTTTTATGCAAAATGGAACTGTAGAAATACAGAGAATAGTACAATAGCATTTGTAACAATATTATATAATACTTGGTATAACGTGGAAAAAAACCCAATACTTCTTGATTACTTACTGTGTACCAATTACTGTATTAGATGACATAATTCCATAGATCTGTTAGTCTTCAAATGACTCTGCAAATAAGTATTGTTGTTTGCAATTTATATACAAAGCAGAAATAAAGTAAACAGAATAGGAAAATGGACTGTGGTCATCTGCTACCTAAGGGCTAGAACTACACTGGCCTTAAACTCCAGGCATGTCAGTGACTCACAAAGAGCACTCAGCTGTAGAAAAAAATTCCAGGAAGCAGGAGTAAGTACACATAACTCACATATCCATGCAGCAACTATATAAGTACATGTCTGTGCATCATATATCTTTATATGTATGCATAACACACAAAACATGCAATAAGGAATATATATGTATGTACATATGTATGTGTGTGTGGGAAATAGTGAAGATAGCATATTTTAATTTTTGATATTCTTTTAAATTTTAATTAAAATATAATTAAATCACTTCACCTTTCCTTTTCTTCTCTAAAACCCTTTCCATGTTTTGCATTACTTGCCTGCAAACTGTCCATTTTTCTTTTTTGTCACATGTGCATAAATATGCATAAACTTATAGGCATAACCTATTGAGTCCTTTTGGTCTTGCTTCTGTGTTTATGACTTCAGAGTTGACCACTTGTTTTATTGACTCACCAACTACAGAGTTTTATTCATAGAAAAGAATAATTGTTCCTCTCTCAGTAATCATTAGTTGAATATGGTTCTCACCTCATGTGGATGCAGAGCCACATAAGACTTCTCCCTTCCATGTTAGTATGTCTTCTGGTATTATCATTGTTTAGGTCTTGTTTAAATAGCTAGGTTTTAAGGTGTCATGGGTGGAAGTTTACTGTCATTTCCAGTAGACAGAATATCACAGGAGACTTCCTAGTGCTCCAGTACTTACAATCTTTCTTTCAAAATGCACTGCTATATAGGACTTATTTTGTAGATGTGCTTATTCGGCAGGGCATTGCATCATCAAGTAATCTCTGTATTAAGAACACTAGTGTTGTAATGGTCTCCAATCGCTGCAAAGACAAGCTTCTTTGATGAGGAGTGAGAGCTATACTAACCTACGTGTACATGGTTAAGTTTTTAGAATGCAGTTATGAATTCTGCTGGTCTAAGAAAGCATTGGTAGATTCTCCTCATAGATCCAAGACCTCAGTAGCTCTCTATTTTCCTCCTGTAGAGAAGGGCTAATGTCCAAATGGACAGCAGATGGTTACTGCCAAGGAATAATCATCACCATTAGTTTATACATTACACCATTGCACAATGGCTGTTTTGTCATGCTGGTATTTGTTGTGGTTCACAGTCCTAAGAATTGGACCAGACTCTTGACTGAGTCTGTTCATTGGTAGATGAACAGGTACTATGAAAGCTACACTGATGAAAATAAACTTCTAGGGTAGATCCAGGTCTAATCTTCCAAGACCAAGTTCTGTAGCCTGAGCACTGGTTCTCAACCTTCCCAATGCTGTGACCCTTTAATAAAGTTCCCCATATTGTGTTTACCCTTAATCACAAATTATTTGCAGCTACTTTATAAAAGTAATTTTACTACTGTTATGAATTGTAATCTAAATTTCAGATATACAAGATATGTCATATATGACATACCCCGCCAAGAGGTCTCAACCCACTTTTTTAGAACCACTGACCTTTGTGGACAATATCTTCAGTAATAAAGATTTGCTTTCAACTTCAAGGAGGCATCCAAGGGTAACAGCAATAGCTGTGCTGTTTGGGAACTCACTCAACAAGTTAAACATAGCCAAGTATTTTAACTTGTAACTTCTGTGTTGAGGCTATAAAAGATGTACTTTTACAACACAAATGAAGGTCTGTGGTGATCTCTCGGCTTGTGGCTTGTAGAGTGCTTTTTTTGTCTAAGCTTAAGGACCTGATTTTATCATAAGAATCCATCCTACAGTAAAAGCACTGGGTGTGGTACTGAACATTTTAATCCTGGTTTGTCTAGCATACTTGGGGAACTCTAGCCAATGAGAGTCACCATAGATCACTCCCTAGGAATTACACATGTGGCTGATGTCTGGCTCAAGCTCACATGGAAATGTGCCCACATATGCATGTATGCATGCACTGTTCACACACAGACACACACAGAGAAAGAGAGAGAAACAAAGAGAGACAGAAACAGAGACAGGGAGAGACACAGAGGCCCAGGGAGACACAGAGATATCACTCTAGAGATATAGAATGAGAGACAGAAAAATAAAAGCAGACAGATGACCCTCTAGAGATACAGAGAAGGAGAAAAAAGAGTTGGGGAAAGACAAAGAGATATAAAGACATAAATTTCTCCCAGGAGCAAATTTGTTATAGGCTGTCATTCTTCATCTTACTAATAAAGTTAGAGTGGGTAAAGGAAAGGAGGGCCTGCTACCTAAAAGATCAATTTTTACGTTCACATGAGAACACTGGTGGCATTGGCAATTCTGGACCTGAGTTTAAAACCAAAGTAGATAAAATGAATAAAAGTTCATCAAAACTTCTCCGTGTTTGCTCTTTAGTTAGTGGTTCAGTCCCGGGGAGGCCCCAAAGGTCCAGGTTAGTTGACTCTCTTGGTCTTTGCCTGCCTGTGAATCCTGTTCTCCTAACTGAGTTACCTTGTCTGGCCTCAGTGGGAGAGGATGCATTTAGTCCTGCAGACTTGATTTGCCATCATGGGATGATATCCAGAGGGGACCTCTCTCTCCTCAGAGGAGAAGGAGAAGGGGAATGGGGAGGGATTCCGGAGGAAAAAGATGCAGGAAGAGAGGGGCTGTGGTTGGAATATAAAGTGAATAAACAAATTAATTTAAAAAAAAAGTGACACCATGCCTATCTTGAACTTGCTAGTAACCTAGATTAGGTATACCAAGAGTCACCAAGTAATGATTAATGCCATGTATAACTGCTTCTTGGAAGTTTTCCTGTTTCTACATCACTATGCTTTACTTTATATAAACTAGTTAAAATGTCTTGGGGCTTTGAGTTTGCTCATGTGTGAAGTGATTATAGATGACAAGGTATCTCTCTATTGTCTCTTCCAGGTGTTAAATGAAAATTACTGAGTTCCTATTTTCATTTTTCAGTTAAAATAATGATGTGTGTTTGTTTGGTTGGTTATTTGTTTTTAGTTAATTTGTTTAAGCAATCACATCTTGTTAGTTAAAAATCTCTAAAGGGATTAATTGCTACTCTTTCTGAATTGCCATTTAGAGTATTCTGAAGGCAGTCATGGTAGTACATCAGAAACTACCACTGCACTGTAACAAGGCACTAAGTAAAAGATTCAGAAGCACAGCAACTGTGTAGGAGCAGTGCATTGCAATACAAATGTGTAGCATCAGAGTACTCTAAAGAAAATGGCTTATGTTCTTGGCTCAATCTATCAACTCTCTGTGCTTTTCTCTATGCTGGTATAGTTAATTTCTGTATCTTCTAAATTAGTTATAGGTTTAGAATTATCTTGTAGAATTGCATTTATCATTGTTTTAAGCAAAACCATCCATTGCTACTGGTAATTTTACCCATTTTTAAATTGTTGGGATGCATATGATGTCATTACCTTATAACTCTTCTTTGATATTCAGTTGACAAGTGAACATTTTTTTATAATTCTTGATATTGTTTTGTTTTACTTCTTTTTACAATTGAAAATAGATTCTTCTCTCATACACTACATCCCAACCACAGGTTCCCCTCCATCCAGGCCTGTCTTGTCAGCTATCTCCCATCTACCCTTCCCAGATTCACTCCCCTTCTGTTTTCTCTTCAGAAGATAGCAGGTCTCCAAAAGATAACAACACGGACAAAATAAGAAACAACAATGCCTGACAAAGCCCTCACATCAAGGCTACACAAGGCAACCCAACGGGAGGAAAAGATTCCTCATAGTGCTCAGCTCAACCCCAGACAGTAACCACCATCATCGCAGTACCAGGTAGAAAGAAGACTCTTAATGCTTAAAGATTAACCAAATAGATTTATATATCAGCAAATACTCAATCCACAAGATGGCCACACAATTAAAACTGTTTTCCCAAATATCTAACCTTGATAATAACCTTTTATAGCTAGAGACATGAGGTAACATCTGCCTCCATTTCTCCTCTCCAACTCTTCCTTCTTTCTTGTTCCTTCCTCTTTCCAACTCCTAGCTCTGCCTACCTCTTCTCTATCCAATGTCAGAACTCCACTGCAAATACAACAGGCAGAAAATTCCTGCCACATTAAGTTTGTTCTAAAAAGGGAATATGTGATAGATTAAACATAGTCTATCATTTGGCATGGTTTTTATTTTATTTATTGCTAATGTGTATTTATTTTAATCTAGTTCAGGTGTGAAACTCCACCATTATGAAAAATATCAAATTAATCTGAATATAGTCTTCAAGAATATTTTCTCACAAGTATGGGCCTCTAGACCATTGTCTCTTCTTTAAGCTGCTGTGGGGTGATGGTGCAGTCTCCCATTTCCTTTATTTTTTTACGTGCTCTTCATCAGAATTATCATGTCATTCTAGTCTAAGGCTCTGCTTTTAACTAAAGGACATTTTTATAGAGGACGCATACAGTAGCTGCATCTATTTAGAATCTAGACAGAAAAGAGCGGTGGCAGAGTTTTCCAACTAAATAAACTTTCTTCACTTCATTGGATGAAATTCCAGGATTAGAAATCCATTTCTCAAAGTAAATCAATAACCTCTCCAGGCAATGTCTCTCAAAATGAAGATGCTCAAGGGACTGTTCATCATTAAGCTCTTAAACCCTCAGCATGAAGGAATTTCATCAGCTTTTCCTCTATGAAAGGACAGCTTGACCCCACAAGGCAGGCTAGGCTTATGTCACGACTATGAAGACACTTGGGATGGAAAAACCAATGATGACTGGTTTCAGAAATGGAGAGGGCGACGTTTCTGGACTGGCTTCCATAGGAACCATTTAAGCTGATGCACTTATGGCACCTCCTGTAATTGAAGGACCTCTGAGCTGAGGGAGAATAGCACAGAAATAGAGGAGAGCTGGAATGCTCAAACTGTCACAACTACTGCCTCCAAGGAATCTTGGAGCAGATTATGGAGCTGGAGAAAGTACTGATTATTTGCCCTGGCAGTGAAGAGAAGTCTTGAGTCCTGCAACCTTACCTTACAAAAGAAAATATGGAGAATGACCATGAAAGAAAATCATGGCCACACATGTCTGAACATTCACTTTAAGAAACATCTTCAGAGCACGTGTTACTCAAAAACAGAAGCTATTTAGCATAGCAGCTGCCCACATATTTGATGGAACTCTTACATAGAAGGCAACTCCAAGTTTCTAACTCTAAGTCATTTTTCCTTCTCTTTATACATGCACACATAACATTATTCTAAAACAGCAAGGTAGGAATGCTAACTGAATGGTTTCAAAGCAGAAAATAGCTTTGTCCTTTCTAATTCAAAGGAAGTGTTTACAGAGTCACAAGCTACTGGACAATGAGCTTTTCCTTTGATCTGTACCAACCACACAAACAAGCCCTTCACACCTTCCTAATACATGCAGCCGCAAGAAATCAACCTAGGACTTAAAAGACTGAATATCTAGCCCTCTCTCCATTATATTCTTGGCTGGTTTTCCTGGGGACTTTCAGAGGCTTCTATGAGCTATAGACAGGTGTGTGTTTTCTAATTTGATTGGAGCGCACAACTGGGTACATTGCCACTACCAATCCATCTTTAATTTCTATGCTGTGAAAAATGCCTCAAAATTGCATGCCTTATTTTTCACACTTGTTCTCATTGAAGTGTTTACAACCTGACCTCCAAGCATAAATATTTATTTTCCAAAACTTTCGGGAACAAACTCTGAGGAGTCAGGCTAGAAAGATAGCTGAGGAGTTAAGAGCACTGACTGCTATTCCAGAGGTACTGAATTCAATTCCGATGAACAACATGGTGGCTCATGACTAACTGTAATGAAATCTGGGGCCCTCTCCTGGCCTGCAGGCATACATTCAGACAGAACACTGTATACCTAATAAACCAGCAAATGAACAAATAAAGATTAATTGTTTTTAAATAGGAGGAGTCCTTGCCAACAGCTTATGTAAAAGGTGTGTGGAGAGCTACTTCCATATTTGTAATCTATTTTTGGTGGTAAGAAAGAGATTTCCTGGAAGGAAAATTATCTCATTGTTTAAGACTCTAGAACTTTCTTCTCATTTGTGTGGATATGCACTTTCAAGTATGGATATAATTTCTCTCTCTATGTGACTGAGAAGTATTCAGAATTTCAGGTCTGTGGCCAAAATTAACACTCTGCTAAAGTTGGCATTAAACTTACCTTTGACTTTGGTAAAAATAACAAAACTAAAATGACGTTTATTTGATTTTTTTTTCTGGGTAAAACGATGTTCTAATAATATGTCAAATCTTTTCTACCCTAGTTCAAGTTCAGTTTTGGATGTCCTCAATTTATGCAACTGTGATATTTTTTAAAAATGCTATTGAAGTATAAAGAAAATAATAGTATTAGCCCAATTAAAAACAGTCTGAGATGGTTAAAGTAGTAACATGCATTGAATATAATGTTTATAGAATAACTGGAGATATTTTGAGGTCATCTAATTTTAGTTTAGAAAAGATTTTAAGGTTTGAGGGGTAAAATGTAAAGTCATTCAACTTATCTTCACTCACATTTTCAAAAGTAAGAAAAATATTATTTTCACCCATCTTTCTGGAAGTTCTCATAAAATCTATCCATCAGAAAGAAATGGGCAGTGCATTCATATATGACTAGTTTTGCCAGTGAAATACATGCTATGCTTATCATCTCCCCAAATCTGCCACGCCAAGAGATGAATAAAACTGGTTTCTGTATTTTATATATGGAAATAAAGCCATATATAATGACTGGAGTGGCTGAAGGACACATAGCCTGTAACTGAATTTTTAGACTCAAATGCATTATGTCTGTAAGTTTTCTGGCATTGTTTGATTATGGTAAGAACACTCCTACAAAGAAGGAGACCCCACGTTGGGCTGCTTTTCCTAGCTAAGCTGCAACCTCACCCCTGTGCTAATATCTGTGTATTCTTTTCACGAGACTGGGAGACAAAGCATATATTTTATTACACACAGTATAGAAAAGAGAATCCCTGGGAATTGTGTGTTGGAGAGTCATCATACAGGCCCTGCTGTGACCTTTCGGTGAACTTGAGCCAGTGCAGCAGGTTGGGGAGCCCCAGAGTTGTCAGGTGACTACATTGCCATCTGCAGTTCTGGACTGCTCATCCGGCCAGTGCTGACCTTTCAGAACTCGATCCAGTGAAATCCAAACCTGAGAGCGGCTGGCAGGCAAAATCTGCTCCTTGAAGCCAGTTTCATTGCTGAGTTGCCTAATTGTCCACTACAACTTGTAAAGGGCCCATTAGGCTCAGGTCATGAACTTTCCATTTAGCATTAATGGTTAATCAAATCCTATTGGATTAGAAATGCTTTTGTCTCGGTTGTATTTCCTTTGTAATTGTAAATGCCTGACACATTAGTAACATAAACCAAATGGCACCCCTTTCAGAAGAATGACTTCAGGAGACACACACCTATTGTAGAGGTGAATGATTAAGAGAATATGGTCTTAATAAAATCATTATTCCAGAGCTAAAGATATATGATGATGTGGTTTTCATGTATTAATGTAGTGATCTTTATTATCCCACGGCAATAACTTAAGAAGCAAGACTGATCATTCTTGTAAAGAACAGAATCTTCTATCCTTTTGTGAAAAGTTAGGATGTCCCTTGCCCAAAGATCGATCATTACCTTTATCCATCCACCAAAAATTTACTGTCAATTGATTCACTGGGAGGTGTGCCATTACAGCAAAGAAGAATAAAACCAGATTAGCCATGTGCTTGCATTTATGATGGGGTAACTAAAATACATTTAAAATATAATTATAAGGCAATGTGGGTAAAGGTTGTTTAAATGTCTGACAACACCTAGCAGGTACTGGATATGCATAGACTGATGTTCTCAGGAGTGAAAAGCTAAGGAAAGCTCAGGACGTGATGACTTAAAGCTGATAATGAAAGTCCAGGAGGAAATGGCTAGAAGCCACAGGGTATGCCTACATGTATTTGAAGGGACTTTACAAATAACTGAAGCCAAACAAATTTCTGAGAGAATGACACTGAAGAAAAGATCATTAAGGAAAGCTTTCATTTAAGATATAAGAGAAATAAACAATCACATAAAATGAGAACCTTAGCGACACAAAATAAGAGAGGGAAGACTATGCAGTGTAGTCAAATATCACGGCACTAGAATAGTTAGTATTAATATTAATATTAATTAATAGTATTTCTCAAATGTCATATTACTTGAAACCTCTATTCATCTTTATTGGAATTCAAGCAGCCTGCATTCACAGTCGTATTTAAAACCAATTTCCTCGGTATCTTGAGTGGTCATATTCAGCACCCGAGTTAATGTAAATCTAGAATCAAGATAGGATGTGAAAGCCACCTCTCCTTTCATGATCTGTGCATGAGATAACCGAAGGCTCTGGAAAGCAGTGCTTTGTGAATCTAAAAATTGTCACTGTTCTAAGTGACCTGTGTCTATTTATAAAATGAAAAGCACTAGAAGTGAAAGCCCACATCTAAACAGCCAGTCACTACTTAATTACAGGATATTCCATATGTTATATATTATGTCAGTACATAATGTGTCCTGTGAAAACATGCACCATGTAGCTCTGAGATAACTCTCCAAAGAGGTGATTAGTACCTCACATCATGAGATATAATGCTGTTAATATACAGATAAAAAGAAGTTGTCCTGTTAATATGGCTAACTAGAAAAGAAAATCCAGAGGAAAGATCCATTTGTTCTATTTTTAGCTCTGTCACTGAAAGTTTTAGAAAGCACATATTCTTCAGACTAATTCCAGTCTCTCGTGGGAATATAGGATTTTAAAACCAGATAATTTGAAGGTTGTTGGAGATATTTTGGAGGGGCAGGAACAATTTTGTTCCAATAACAAACAAACATCATATAGATTTTCAAAAGTAGATGTCAGGCCTGGTCCATTGTATTTCCAAATTGCAGAGAAGGGCTTTGAAATATTTGAAATTTAGACAGTAGAATTTAAAAAAAAATAAATGACTAGGTGATGTTTTTAATTTTTTTAAATCAATTTGATTCAAGGTAGACTTATCTGGGAAGAGGAACCTCAGTTGAAGAAACGTAACTATCTGATTGCTTGTAGAAAACCCAGTAAGGTATTTTCTTAATTAGTGATTAGTATAGGAGAGCCCAGCCCACTGTGGGCAGAGCTACCCATGGCAGGTGGTTCTAAGTTATATAAGAAAGTGGGATGAACAGGCCATGAGAAACAAGCCAGTAAGCAACACTCCTCCAAGGTCTCTGTTTCAAGTTCTTGCCTCCGGTTTCCTGCTTCAAATCCCTGTTCTTATTTCCCTTTCTGAAGGCCTACTCCCCGTTAGTGTAAGATGGAATAATCCATTTCCTACATAAGTTTCTGGCTGTTGTGACTTTTACGGCAATAGAAACCCTAACTAAGACATGAGCCTGAATTAAAATCTGTGAACAAAATCTGGTTTGCAAAAGTATCAGCATTTTAAGTAGACATTTAAACAACCACATTCATAAAAGTCTTTAAAAAATTATATGGCAAGCACATTTTAAATTAATATATGTTTCACTCAAATGTTGGTAAGTATTGATCTAATATCTTAATTTGATGCAAAATAAATTATCAATGTTTATATTTTCAAGTTACTCAGGAACTTGAAAATAATTCAGAGTATATAGTATTGAGTGGAGACAATTCCCCTATCAAGGCTGCCAATTTGAGACTCATATAGGCCTGGTGAGGCTCTGGACATTTGCATTTTCCTGTAGATTCTCTGTTGGGGTCTCTTTCAAGCAGCCAGAGCTTGGGAAGATCTGGAGTTTTTTGGTGTGTGTGTGTGGGGGGGGGTTTATAATACTTTTCATTTTCCTACATGAATTCAAGTTTTAAAAATTTAAACATGATAAAACTCCATGGGACATGACATGATTCAGTTAACAATTTGACTGTGTAGTGATCCACAACTTACTACCAATATGATACAAGGCATTAAGATAGAAAATATGGTTACTAAAAAAAAAAAATACTGTATTAATAGGGAACCATAGAATGTCATCTTTTAAATATTAGTTGCGTTCTTTCTTCTAAAATTATTTCTAAAAATTAAGTATAACTCTTGCTATAATTTATTTTAAAAGAGATTACAATGATAAATAATAAAAACCAAAATTGTGTTTATATTCATATATAATTGCATATGATATAGTATTTTATTTATATGTGAAAGATGCGTAAGTATCCATGTTTGTTAAGATTCTTTAGCAAATGTTATCTCTTTTATATCATTCACTAATTTTCATCATCTTTCCTTCTTTATTTCTTTCTTTTGATTTTGCAAACAGGATCTCCAGTTTATGTAGTTCTAGCTATTCTGGAACTATGTAAACCAGGCTAGCCTTGAACTCACCGAGATATTCTGTCTTTGTCCACTCAAGTACACACATCAGTCACCATGACCAGCTTCATTATTCTACTCATGCATAACGAACAATCAAGTTGAGAATTTTATTTTTGTGGACTAGTGATAATTATTTTATTTTTGAGCCCAGAACTTCTGTGGGAAGGAAGAAGAATAATATTTGTAGAGTAGGCAGAATTCCAAGCAAGGCTAACCATACTTGAAAGCCATTTTCTGTAACCTGTCTGATCTCTCTGCATTTGTGTTTCATAATCCCATTCCCCACCAACTTTGCTTTGGAGACAATAAGAATTCATGTAAAATTATAAGAATATATAGAAAGTTCAGCTGGAAAAGTTAGGCAATTTGAGTCAACTTTTTAAAAGTTGTTGTTGCAAATGTTACCGCTATTTATACAGGAATGAAACTGTTTCTATCTTTGGGATGAGTTAAATTACCATTCAGCTACATGGCAGAATAATATTCCATGTCCTAGCGAGCACTTTACACCAAAAGCTGAAAACAAATTTATGTAATGTGCAGCGTGTTGTGTAGTAGAGTTATGAATACTATGAGCTTAGTAGAGGTGAGACAGGAGTGAGAATTGTGTAAATATATATTATAAATAATGAACATATTTAATGTGTTATATATCTGACATTGAATAATGTTAATAACCACTTAATAAAAATGCAGTAAACACTCAACCATTGTAGGATGAAATAAATAAATAAATAAATGCTTCCCTGACTTCGAAGACTCTTACTTAATTTCTTCAGCTATTGTAGCCGAACCATTATCATTAACTTTTTGGAAACATATGAGTCAAATTCTAATAAAAATATGTATTTTTTTAAAAAAATTCATATTGTGTTTTTAAAAAGTTGTATTTCTTAAATTGAGCTCAAACTATCTTAATGTGGAGTTAAACTCACGTTTATTTTTCTTCTTTTTCCGATAGCTTATACAACGCTATGATCACAGTTAAAGCTCAACAAATCATCAGCCTTAATAAATTGTAGTAATTTGTCACATAAGTGATGCCTATTACAGGACATAAAATTTAGGTATCTTTTATCTTCATTCAAATTAATCGAGACATATCATTTTACAATGATATGATTCCTGGTGATGTGTCATCTATTCAGAAATTTAGTGGCTTTTGGATGTGCTCCAGGTTGTGATAAATCTCAAAATTCCTTTGGATGACCAATTCAAATAGATAAAGATAATTAATATGACATCAATGTGTCTAATATTTCCTGCTGCTGTTTCACATCCTCTGTCACTATACCCTGTGTTGTTTCTGTAGGCTTAAACTTACTTAGATCTACTTTAATAGGGGTTCTTAAACCCTTACTTAGACCCACTTTAAACCTTACTTAGATCTACTTTAAACCCTTACTTAGACCTATTTTAATAAGGGTTCTTACCACCACCACCACCCTAGTCCACCGTTGAAAGGTAGAGGAGCAAAGAATGATAAATAGGACAAGGGCATGTGGACCTGTTTAGAAGTAGTTACTTGGGGGCAATTCCAATTTCTGTTTGTCAAGCTACCAGCAGTCCAGTTCAAAAGTGTCAACAGACACAAATCAGCAACGGTGGCACGATCCAGCAGAAACAGTCAGGCCTCTGCCAAATCACAAGAGTCATCGGGAGCAATCAGGGAAGGGAATGCCAAGAGTTCTCAACCATGCCTCTCTCAATGCTAGCAATGAAAGCACCCCACCTCTGTCTGTTGAGTCCTACTTATACTCTTTCCAGACATCACGTGTCCTCCCAGGAGTCTTGCCTCAGGAAAGCATCACCTGAGTCTGCATCACATGACACAACCAGAAACTTCCAATACATGTTTCCATGTTATCTGGAAACATTTCTTTACCAGCCATCATCACCAAAAAATAACTAGAAAAACATCTTTAAAAGTATCCCAGTTGCTGCCTGCCTATCCTTGTGTAGTCATCCTCCCTGTAAATTAAGATATAAGGCTATAAGGTTTGGCTTAGAAAAGCTTTTTTTTTTTTTTTTTTTTTTTAAGAAGGATTTTAGTGGAGATTTTTCAGTTACAGGGGACTAAAGTTCAAGAGCATCATCATGTTGGGGAGCATGACAGCAGGCATTCACACCTGATGCTTTTGAGAAAGTAGCAGGCAAAGGGGGGTGGATGGAGGAAGGGAAGGAGAGAGAGAGAGAGAGAGAGAGAGAGAGAGAGAGAGAGAGAGAGAGACAGAGACAGAGACAGAGACAGAGACAGAGACACAGAGACAGACAGACACAGAAAGAGAGAGAAGAGAGAGAGAGAGAGAGAGAGAGCGCAATAAGATGGCAGTGGGCATTTGAAACTGCAGAGTTACTTAGAACGTGAAAAGTGAGAGAAAGGGTACAGACAAGAACAAGATCTAGTAAAATGAGCAGCAATTCGAATCTCTCCAGTGTTTTAAACTTATTTTTACAGTGATTAAGCTCCTAATCCTAAAAATTGAAGATTTTATGTAAGAATCCTAGTTTCATCCCCCTCTCTCCTTTTTTAAAAGGTGGTAAAACCCTAGGCAGGTTTTCCTTCCTGACAATGAACACTAGAGCCAATTAAAGCAGCCTTCCTTGCATGGGGGCACGCTCTCCAGAGTTCCTCTGAATTCCTAGTTGGCCAATACTTTTTTTTTTTTTTTAACTTACTTTCGTGGGTCCCATCGACAGTTGAGTTTTCAAGTCCTGGTTTAAAAGACTTTCTCTTTCATTAACTAGAAGGCACCAGTATCTCTTTCTGTCTGAGTCTACATGCTTTCTGGGGTGGGAGAGTGAGTAGTTCTCAAGTCAGGAAAGTCAACGTTAACACCAGGGAACCTTGTTAAAAATGTGAATTCCTCTTATCTCCCTTCAGTAGGTTTCGGGAAGAACACTTAATATAGATATGTAACGAATGTCCAGATGATTCTAATGGACCTGTTCCCGAACAAGGTTTGGAAAAGCATAACAGCAGGTATTTGTGGACTTGTGAGTGTGAGAAACTGTGCCTAAGCTGTGGATAATTTATGCACAAATGTGTCTGTAATAGCTTTGGCTCTTTGCCTATGGTCCTGGGAAACTTCTGTCTCCCATTGGGTGCACTGGTAATGGATGTTATATGAGTATCGAATATGAATTTAAAGAAGCCTTATCATCATCTTTTAAAATATTAATCTTCTACGCACCAAATGCCAAATATCAGAGGAGAGCTACACCATTGTAGTTAATCATCACCATCTATTAAGTTTCTATCATTAAACTAAGTATGTATCTATCTAGCCCAACTTTATAAGATGAGAAAACTGAGAAGTGAAATGTCCCAATTTAGGGTCACACAGTTCTATCCTGGTAGGGATGGTATGTAACTCTAATCTTAGGGACTTTGGATTCTCTTTACAATAATAAAACTCTGAGTACAAAGAGTAGGTTAACCCATATATACTCTGAGAAATATTTTGAATATACAAAATTTGGGGTTAAAAGTAATACAGATTACAAATCAAAAACATACATTTTGCTAACCTTCAATTTCATTTAGTACTAAGTATTTTGTGTGTACCATTATGCCAGTTCTTACAGAATAAACTGAATTTAAGATTGTAAATGTAAGAGAACAAACTTTATACTTCTCTAATATACACATTTTCTCAGCAAGGGTTGAGGAAAATATCCCCAAAATATAATAATACATTTACAAATGCAACTTCTCTATTCAGATGGAAAAACATTTCCAGTTAAATTATGCTGCACTAGTCTCTGCTGGCCACCAGATGGCACTGTTCCATACCTCACATAACTAAGGTAATTGGAGATTTAAGTTTTGATCAATATTAAGAGTTTTATGTTCATAACCAATCTGTATATTTTCTAGATAATTGTATATTTATAAGAAAATATTCTTTGTTTTCTATTATTATTCATATACAGGAAATAACAAAGTCAAGAAAAATAAACACATTGAACATCTTCCTGGATGATATTGAGCTGGATGGAATCATTTGTCAATGATGGTTTGTTAAGTTCCAAGCCACCCCCCACTTCATAAATATTAAAACCTGTGACTATAATTGAAGCACTTGTATAACTTAATATAAAATAATTAATATGATTACATTGACTCAATTAAAGTTTGAGTTCAGTAACTGTGATTTTTCAGCTATTTAAGTGGAGACTGAGAGAACTACTGATGAAAAGTCCACAAAAATTCTTGTGTAGAGTCTTAAAATTCTGTGCATATTTTAAGGTAAATTTAAAATGTTATCAAAATAAAGTGAAATGTGAAAAAAGAGTGTGGTATTTAGGTTAGATATTTTAGAATTTGGAGTTATCCTCTTTTTAAACAGAGAGTAAAGGCAAAAAAAATGTTACATTAAAAACCAGAGCTCTCTGAGTATATACATAGTGTATTCACACCCTTTGGTAACTGGAAAGCATGGATCAAGGAGGGCCAGTAAGGTTTGGGTCTGGTGAGAAAGATAATGAGTAGTGATTAGAAACATGAACAAACTAACTTGTTCTTTTATTTTTAAATTATAATAATGATTTTTATAATTTCCAGAAAAGGAAGCACATGACATAATTACTCTATTGCAGTCACTGCCCACGTGACTACAGACGCATAAGTTTAGAGGCACCAGATGCTAAAGCAAAAGACAATATTTAGGATGTTAGTAGAATAATGAAGAACTTGAAGTGTGGGAGGACCAAGAGAGGGATGATATGCAGAAGGTGAGCACTTTCTCCAAAAGGCCATTTAATTCTGCTGATGGAACTGAGGTCATCGTTTTGTTTACATATCTGTGCTGGGTATGGTTGCAGTGGTACATGCATGTAACCTCAGCACACTGGAGAATGGAGCAGAAGAATTGTAAGTTCATGGCCAGCATTTAAAAGTGTAAGTCAACAAACAAACAAACAAACAAACAAACCCTACAAACATGAGAGAGAAAAAGAGTGGGGGGATGAAAAGTAAAGAAAATGTTATTTAAAGGGTCCTTTCCTGTGACCTATAAATGATTATATGATTGGTTGTTCTTAAAATATGTACAGTTTTATTAATTTCTGAATTTCTCCTTTTGATAGTTTGAGAGCATCATAATTCTCAAAATAATGAACCCATGTGCTGTACATCAGTTAGAATTATGATTCAAATCTAATCTAGAATGTTGACTGAAATGAAGTCTTAAGACAATAAGGAAATGTTTTCTTCCTAAAAATCTGACCCCACAGTCGCTTCTTTATAATGCTTGAAATTGCTGCCTCCCAGCTCACTGAAGTTTTGATACCCTTAATTAAGGCATTACATTTCTGAAGTGACATTCTTCTATGCAACAATACTGACTGCTTACCAAGCATCAGGATTCTATAGGTCCTTGGAGATACAAAGATAAATGAAATGAGCTCTCTGTGTTCAAGGACGTCAGAGTGTGGCAAGACAGATAGAAACATAAGTAAACAATTTAAATACAGGTTGACATTTCAGAGGCTTTAAGAACAAAATTTAAATTTTACTAAGTTAGTCTAGGAGAAGTCCAGCAAGAAAACACAAAATGAGACATGAGAAAGAAAGAGAGAGAGGAGGCGGAGGAGGAAGAAGAGGAGGAGGAAGAAAAGGAGGAGGGAGGGAAAATACTCAAGGTTAGGGCCGGTGTGGTGAGCTGACCCTCTGTGAAATAAGAGAGCCATGGGAAATGATTAAAGTATCCCCTATATTGCTGTATGTAGGGTGAAACATATGGCTATCTCAGTCTCTCCACACACAGAAAAAAAAATCCCACTTTCACTTATTACTTCCTTTCATTATTAAAATATGTGCTATTTGTGACAATTAATTTATTCATATGCTAAAATATATAAATAAAAACAGTAAAGATACCTGAAAGCCATCCATTCCTGGTATAAATAAAGCCTGCAATAGCCAAGGGTAAGGTGAATTAAACTAAAAATACAGGCAAGAAATGGCAGATACAGCTTTTATTCCATGCTTCATTCCAGGCAAGTCCAGAAAGGGTGATGAACAAGGTATTGAGCTGCACTGCTCATCCAGACTTGAGGGAAACACTGACGTGCCCATCATGAGCCCTTTGGAGAAAAAGTGAGATGTGTGAACAATACACTCTTGAAAAGTTTCAAGAAGAAAGTTTTGAGAAATTATGAACAGCCTTATAAATCTTACTAAGGATGAGAAAATAATGGCTAATATTTATTCCGTGTTCACAGTGTTCTCAGAACATAACTGACCAGGTAAGAAATAAATGCTTTAATACTTGGAAAGGATGAACTTCTTGGAAGTCAAATGGTTGTTATGGAGAATGTTCACTGACTATGAAGTTTTATACAACTACTAGGCACTATGTGAGTCTTCCCCTCTTTTGGCTTCAAATTTTGGGGGATATTTGAATAACCATGAGTCAAACCTTTGGGAAATATAATTTTTCCAATGGGTTGGCAATTTATTCTTTTCTTTTCTTTTTTTTTTTTTTTTTTGTAATTCTCCAGAATTTCTATGTCTTCTGTCTCAGCATTCAGAATTCTTTCTGGGCGGGAGGAGCACTCTCGCAGATACTGTTGGGAGAATGAAATCAGTGTACATCAGAATTATAACTGGTCCTTGATGTAGCACAAGATACATTTGTGCTATAAAATCCTCAAAATCAATAAGAAAGAGCATCTTACATTACCATAATCTAGACTTCATCAACCATAGACCTCAACTTAACATCCATATTGCAGACTCGGCAAATGGTACTAAACTGTTTAAGTAACTTTACTATAGTTACTTTAACTAAAGCACGGAGTAAATAAGTAGATATGTCAGGATTAATACCTTCATAATGTGTAATATTAAGGGTAGTGAATAAAATGTATATGCACCATAATTTTATTTATTTGAAAGACTTCTTTGGGTTTCAACCTTAGAAGAGGTGATTATTACTTCCTTTTCCAGTCCAAAAGCACACTTTATCTCTTTTTCTTTATCCAAAGTTGAAACTAAGTCCTCTGATAGATAAACTGAGTTGCTTCCTCCTTATAAACAATTTGCAGCAACTAAAAACAAGAAAACAAGTTGTATAGAAAAATACCAACTTCTATCATATTAATGATAGAGTAGGTAAAGGAGAAACCATACAATATCATTTATGGTAAAAATATAGGCATGCATATTGATATTCAATTCATAAACATACAATATTCTAAAAATTTATGCACTAAATGGTGGCCTCTAAATAATGTGGTAAGTAAAGCTGAACAGAAGGATAAAGTGAATTATCTAAATAAATAATGTATTAGGAGAGAATAAATAGTAGTAGAGCACAGATGCTATGGCTGGAAAAACAAATAATGAAGGGGGGGCTTAGAGGAGGGGAAGATAAAGGGAAGGGCTAGAATAACTAACACTAAGGATGTTTATAAAAGTTACATAGAAGCTTAATGATGTATAATATTTATACACACACAAGTTTGTGTGTTTGTGTGTGTGTTTGTGTGTGTTTTGTGTAGTGGGGATGTACCATATAAAAGAGTTAATTTTTCTCCACATGGTTAAATTCTACTCCCAGAATCCATGTGTTAACAAATAGAATACCATATATGGAATATTTCTCTTCACATTTTGATAAGGTTGTCTCAAAGAAACCCCACCTCAAACCGCACACATGATACAAGCTATTATCAGTGCTTTTAGTTGCCTTACTCAGCAGCCATGAAAAATCTCATTGGTCTTAGCAAGGTAGCTTCCTCCACAGTGGCCAGATTTCAAGGTATGGAAAACCACTACATAGGCTTCTGGGAGAGGGTGTCGCTATCAATAGTCCTACCCTGCTATGACCTTGTGAGCTACAATAATAGCAGGAGTGAAATATTTGTTTGTTTGTGCAATGAGTTTTATGTGAAAAACCAACTACTTTCTGATTGGATTTAATGCATACTCCATAGAAGAAACTTATGTTATTTAATCTGGCCAAAAACCTAACTTCGGGTTCCACAGTGCCCAGGGCTGGACCTACCTTTGTTTTTCTGTTAAATAGATATACTATCAATCCACTATCTAAATTTGCTTCTCTGTGTCTGTAGATCACTGCAACTCTCAGATCTCAGTGGAGACATTTTTTTGTGATTAACCCAGAAACACAATTGGTCCAAGTGCAGAGATTAAGTGTTGGTGCCTTATTCAGCCTTAGCTGGGACACCTATATTACCTCCAGTGCCGCCATCAAAACTTGGAGAGGAACATGGAAGAAAGGCAGAAAAATTATAAGAGCCATGAATTTAGAAAGACAATAGTGAAATAGTATCTGCTGGCTATTTAAGACTAGTGAACACATGAACTCGGAGGAGCTGTTGTTGACCACACAAGATGTACATAATATCAAGCTGGTCTACATTCTAACATGGAGAGATAGAGATTTATGGGTCCTCACCACAATTAGAAGTTTGACATCACATATGTTATGAAGGAGGGAGATTAATTTTTCTTTAATATTTCTTTAAGAGTATAGTGTCAGTGGACAGTACCACAGTACGTCATTAGTATATGAGCAGTACTAATTGGATTTGGAGGGTTATTAAAAATAAAAGAAGAAGGGGGTGGAGAGATGCCATAATGGTTACAAGCACTACCTCCTCTTCCAGAGGACCCTTGTTTAATTCCTAGTACCCACATGGAAGCTCATAGCTGTATGTAACTCCATTTCCATGGGATCTGATGACCTCTATTGGTCTCAGTAGCTACTGCATCCATGTAGTGCACAGATACACACAGGCAAAACACATATATGCATAACAATAAACAATATAATTTAATTAAGAGAACAAAATACAAAATGAAGAAGATGTGAAGTTGGGAGGATGTACATATGTAAAAAGATGGACTTAGGATTTGAGAAGAGAAGTTGGTGTGTGTGCAAATAATAAAAATAAATTTTATGATACTCTCAAATAATTAATAAAATATTATATTTAAAAACATATAAACAAGTGTAAAGCTGACCACCTTACCAAAGGAGAGACTTGCATTTTTAGGGGTGTTCATGCCCCGTGAACTCAGAAGATAAACAGCTTAACTCTATTTAAGCCTCTTGTATGAAAATGAAAGGAAATGTGCCCAAATGCCAGCTATCTCTATTTGCTTTCACAGAACTCTGATGTTGGAAGCATTTCAAAGAAGCCCATTATATGCAAAATTATTTATTTGAAGTAAGAAGCGTGGATATTACAGGGATACTCGAAAAGTCTCAACAATGCAAACTGTTCACCAGGCAGCTCAAAGTGTCTAGACTATAGCTGACAAACCAAAACCTCTAAAAAGCACAAACTTCCCTCCAGAAGCCCTTAGCTACCCCATGCACAGACATAGCCAATTTTTCCTGCCTTTATTTGTCCTTTGGATGCATAACTTGCCTTTCATTGAATGCTAATTGTTTGTAAAGTACATGGTAGCAATCTTAGAGTCTGGCAAACCTATACACCAGGGAACTAAACATACAGTCAGCTGCATATCAGTGCCATTGAGATGTTTTTGTTCCAAGGTGAGAGGAGACTGTGACAGGAGCTGCATCTCAAGCTGTTTGTCCAGCCAGACCTGAGATTCTGGAGGCTGGTATCTGAATTTATTTATTCACAGGAAGGCTAACTGAATACAGATGCCAGTGCGGGCTGAGTTAAAAGCAAGGGAATGTAAGTGCTTAGGCTTAACCTAAAGGAGACCTGAGGAATAAAAACACCCAAAGCCCAACATACAGAAGACAAAAGGAAGGGAAGAAAGAAAGGTGACTGAGAGAGATCGGGCCTAATGAACTGTTCCCTGAAACCAATGGGACTGAAGAAGTGATGCCTTAGAGACCAAGACCACTCCCAAAGAAAGCAAGGATGAAGTGGGCCCATCATAATGCCATGAGTATTAGGGAGAGACAAACATGAGCAAAATGGAAATTTGCAGCAAGAAAGACTCAATCATGCAGATCCAATGCAATATCATTGTCAATAAGGTGATACTATGACAGGTAGTCCAGAATATGTGCATACTCACTTTAGGTTTGTTCTTGTTTATTTGTTTGTTGTTGTTGCTTTGGTGTTTTGCCTTACTCTGAGAATTCAAAGCATAAGGTTTTATCGTTCTTCATGATTCAGACTATCTTTATGTTACAAGAGATTTTACATATTTATTTTCTCTTTAGGCTGAAATGTTTTATACAGTTAAAAGCTGTTGATAATTAACCAGAGGTTCAACAGCACTCTTGTTTACTGGAAAATGTTGAGAAATCAAGTTGCCGAAAACACAGGTTGAATGTTTTCTCTGGAGAGTAGAAACTGAAAGAAACCAAGAAGAAGGAGGCCTGCGATATCCTGTAAATCCAAAGTCAATGACCTTATACACTTCCCAGGAGCCAACTAAGCCAACCCCATATCCTATGACAATTTTGACTATTGAGCCTGATGAACAAATTTCTAGTAATAAAAATTTAAAGAATATATCATCTCATATTGTTTAATTTGTGAAAAAAATGTTACTTGTTTACTTTCTCAACGTGGCAATATGGTTCAATAAGTTATCTTTCAGTTACATGTGTATAGAAAAACAAATGGACCATCTGACTCTCCAGAATTCCCTTACAAAGCATGAGTCATTGTGAGAATAGAGTGCCCTCCTCTATTCTTGTCTTCTGTTTTTCCTCTTCATCTCTCCTTTCCAAATTACTTTTCTAAATATTTATACCCACTGAACACTGGGCAATCCAGCCATGACACATATCTTTGTGAAAACCAGAACAGAGAAGTTCTCTCTTGTGGATCTCTTAATATCAAACAAGCACACACAAAATGCTCCCAGGGTACTGAGCATGGACTTCTACTTGAAGAAAAGAAGAAAAGTAGCAGAGCCAGTAATGCACTAGGCAAGTGTAGTTCATTTTATTATAGTAAATATATTTCAGTGATTTACCAGTCAGCAGAACACTGAATTCAGCCATCTGTCCTCCAATCTCTCTCCTTAAATTCCTAATTGGTTTTTTTTTTTTTGTTTGTTTGCTTTTTTTATGATGTCCTTTACAACTAGTATAATAATGTTCAGTGTTTTATTATTAGGCTCTTGGATTCTGCTCACTTCCTAACTGATATCCCCACTATGGCTATAACAGCATATTGCGCAGAGCAGAGAGGCAATATGAGTTGAGTGAAGAAATAAATGAAATGCATTTGGTACTATTTTGAGGACAACTAATCTCTCCCAGCAAAGAAACGCCGAAGCAATGATCTATCATATTAACTAGATTTTAAAGGTTCTTCCAGGAAGGTGTTTTTCATAAAATATAGTTGTAATTTTGGGGGTGGAGGGAAGTATAGAAAAACTATAGACCATAATCATAAAAAGTAGGTTTAACTCCAGGATTAATTTCTATAAACTCTTGGGCAACTGATCAAATTTCTCTGGGCTGTATGTTCTTTTAATGAAATAATGGTAAATTATCCACCTTACCAATTTTTAATGAGAATTACCAGTAATATATTTAATGTGCTTGGACCTTGAACATGGAAAGTACCAAATTAATGCTAGCTATTAACACCATTATTTTTACTAGCAAATGCTCAGCACTGATAAAGTTACCTGTCTTTTCATTTACTAATTTAATTATTTCATATGCTATTTTCATTTACTAACTTATTATTTCATATGCATATGACATTAAAATTATAGCAGGTAAGAAAATGATTCATTTCTCTAAAATATAGGATTTCTGTTAGCTTTCAAAGTAAATACTGTTATTTTTGACCATCTCTTTGTCTTTCTGTACCTTTAATGGTGTGAATGTCATCCTTATGCATATTAATTATTCTGAATTACAGAAAATGAAATAATTTATTTATAAAAGGCATAAATGAATATGTGGAACTTGATTTAGAAGTACAAGTAATTTCTATTTTTACATAGAGCTGTGGATAAGAAGGCTGCTTATTTTCAAAAGCTTGGAATGGAGACTAGTACCCAGACCTAGAAATTGATTTTACAAAGCCATCAGATCCCTGAGACGTGGGCAGAAAAAGGCATCACCAGCACTATAGGTTACAATGTTCTGACACCTACAAACATCTGACTTAGCAGACTTGTTGTAAAGTGGTGCTTAAAAGAGTTGGTGTGGCACATAAGTAGATAATGCAAATATGTTGCCGACCCCTACCAATAGTTGCAATTATGCAAATTTCAAAACCTTCATCTTTTATAATTAGGCATAGTGGGTTATGTAGTTAGGGGGGAGTCTACTGGCTAGCTCCAGTTCTATAATATGTCAAACAGCTTCCCCTTAAAACTAATGCACTTCAAATCGACAAACATATGCCTTCTGCAAAACACTGACAGAATGTTTATGAAGGAAGGGAAAGGCATGACATTCTAAGTAATTGTTACTGACACAGCACACCCCTAGTTTGTAATTTAATAAAATACTTTGTGTAAAAAGCTAATTCTGTTTGGTAATAGCCAGACTCATTGCTGAATTGAACACAGAAGTAAGAATTTTTAATTAATATCCCGAAACCTCAGGAATTGAAATTATTTTCCTTGAGCATTAGAAGGGAAAAAGTTTTCTTATAGCATTTACTTAGAAACTAAATTCGTCCTTATTTGGTATATTATTTCCTCACATATAATTACTATTGAACACATGAACCTCATTATCCATGGTGCTGACGATACAGAATGCATAATAACAAAAGCACACCATGTAAAAATATAAAACACAATTTACAACAAAATTATAAATGTAGGTTTTATATGCATTTAACATTTAAATTAAAGCTTACATATAGCCATAATTGTGTATATATAAATCATACCTGAATTTATAATACAAAATCAACTAAGCCTTTATTTTTTTAACATTAAAGACTGAAGAGGCATCTTGGTATATTTGAGTTTTGAAGTAAACAGTTGTACCTGCCTAGCTTGGCAATGCACTCCTGTGGCCCGAGATACCTGAGAGACTGAAACAAGAATATCATTTATGCCTCATGTTCTGAGGCTAACTTAAATAACATAGCAAGATTCTATGTCAAATGAATAAAGTTATGCTGTCTTACTTGAGTTAATTTATGCTCCCTTTCACAAAGATGTTCTTAATAATTTGAAAAATTATATTTTTTATTTACTCTTAGATTTACTAAAGAATTCATCTCTTGTCAATACCCCTTTCCATGGCAACTAGGTAAACCCAAGTTAGTAAAATACACTAAAGTTCAACCAAGTGAGCATAAAAATGACTAGTGGAGATCCATTTTAAAATATTTATTTGGTTATTGTTTCAGTATTTCACCTTCTTTTTCAAAGCGAGGTTAAAGTGTTCAATATTTGTTTCATATATAGTCTGGTAGCTCCAAAAAAAATTAATAATTAAAAACAAAACACAAAACCAGATCCTCAACACAAGGGGGCACTGTTTACCAATCTCTTAGGAATAGAGTTGGGTTGAAACATTTTCTATTTGAGTTCTCAAAGACTAATTTTTAATTCATCCCTCTTAATTTTAGATCTGATTTTTCATTGCAAACCTGGTAATTAATAGGGAAATGGAATTTTTAATTAAAATAAAAATGCAAATTTGGAGCTCAAAATGGATTTTGTGTGTGAGTGTGTAATTAGTAATCAAAAATTAAATCTATCTGCATCTATACTCTATGGCAATGTATACATATATTACCCTACCCTTCTCCAATATGGGACACATTCACAATGTCTTTTCTTCTTATCATCTCTTGAGTGTACTCCCTGTTCTTATTTGCATAGAATGTGATTTTTGCTTGTTAAGTTCATCATAAGTATACATATCATTTCAATGAGAGATCATTTTCTAGCAAGTAAGATGGTTCATTTTATATGGGCACTTCTGTCAACCCTTTCTTACTACCTTTGTTAAATATCAGGAACAACGTAAACGGGAGATCTGACAGCTACAAATTGTCTTTTGATCACCATACCCACGTTGTGGAAAACAGAAATTATTACTTAAAATAAACACAATGATATGGTCTTAGATGTGTAAATCATATATCTACCCAACACGTTAACTAGTTTTCAGTCAATAAAACATCTGGAGTAGACATCTTATTTCATTAATTTAATTCTGTACTCTAACTGTATATAATCAAGACACTGTTATAATACACTATAATACACATACACACACGTGAAAACACATTCAAAGTCTGTATTTTGTAGCAAGTTTATATATCTGTAAAATACTTTTTGTATTTTATGCGAGTTTCAAAGTGAAGAATGCTTGAGAGAACAGTCTAAGGTTCAGTATTACACTCAATCCTTACTGAGTTGCTTAACCATCAAGTGCATTCAAGAGAACATAGGGAACTATCAGAGCTCACAAGATTTAGCTTGTAGTTTGTTTTTGCTCTTCAAACAATCAGGGTAGTAGCTAAGATAACAGCTGAACAGATTTTCTGACACGTTTATCAGTTCTAAATGTATGCAAAACACTTAAAATATTTAAAGACTACTGTTTATAAAATGTCTACAGTAAATAGGCTTGTTTTTTTTATCTTGAGAATGCCATAACTTTTAAAAATTTCTCCATCATTTCAAGCACATGCTATGCCAAATACTCTTATTTTCTGACACAAATTCAGAAACTAAATATATTAGCCAAAATGTTCGAAGAGCTTAAAAATACTAACAACAATGAGCATACACATTATGTTTTAAAAGCTACAATATAGTTATATATTGACAGAAATAAGAGGACATATATTTTATGTGAGTTTCAAAGCTTAAGTGTTTAAAATACAGTATATGTCTCAGTAATACACCTTAACACTTATTAAGTTGCTTAAGCATGTAGAGTATTCAAAAGAATACAGAAGTCCATCAAAACCCACAGGATTAGGCTTGCAGTTCATTTCTACTCTTCAAACAATCAGGGAAGTAGCTAAGATAACAGCTAAATCAAATTTAAAGTATTTGAGAAAATTTTATGCATAATCATTATGGGACATTATTTTCAGGGAGACATGATAAAACATCTAATCTACTCACTCCAGATAGGAAATGGAAGACCAAAATAAGGACACCAGCCAAGTCTACTTGATGAACCAATGGATTTTATCGGGATTGCTTACAGGATTGCTGAGGGGTTAGTTATAGGAGCAGAAATGACTTAAATGCATCACCATCAACACAAGTTCATCCTAGCATGGCTGCTGTCTTACAAACAGTGGAAGCCTGGACTGTTCAGCAAAACATACAGATAGTTGAATATGGGAAAGAATCTCTTCCAGGCATCTCAGTTGAGGTGAGTTTCTGAGTAGCTCCATTTTTGTCTGAGAATCCTTATGACATTCTAGCTAGTCTAAGGGTCATTCAGAATTCCTTATATTGCTTATATGTACTGGGGGAGGGAAAGGCCTGATATACCTAAGAGCTTCCTGAAGCTTTTGAGTTATTTACTTCTCAGCATAATATGTTTCCCTGAAGGATGGAATGTCTTACCCCTCCTTTGGACAGCGTGGGTATAATGAGCTTCCTCCAAGATGGAAGGTTTTTGTCTCAGAGGAAATTTATGCCCAACAATAGTAAACTGCATTGTAAACACATAGTTCACACAAAATACATGAGCTAAATATATATATTAAGGTATTCAGGAAATGGCAGTTTAAGGTAGGAGAAATTTTTATGGTTCATATAATATGAAACAATTTTATTTAAATGTCTTTGATGTATCTATACCACCTGTTTCTTTATTATTAATTTGAATCATCTTTGTCATCTAAACAGAAATTCTGGGAAGCTTTATCTTCATGTTCAGATAGTTTCATTCATACTTAGATTTAGGAGAAGCAATCTATGATGTTATCATTTGACATATTATGTCTAGAGACAATGATTATTGTATCACATTAAGAAATTATCTGATTTTTTGTTGCTCTAATGTCTTTTTTATTTGTAAAAAATTATAATATGTAATATATACAGTATAATCTGGCACTTGGCTTTAAACATGATCTGTAATAGACTTGTATGCAATGCATAGCAAAGGCTTTTGCCCAGTAATGACAGGTTATGACTCTTTCTGACTCCTGAATACCAAGGCAGAACTGATTACAGAAATCACAGGTAACCTCTGTGATCATCATAAGCAAATATTGATGGTGATGGACTCTGGATCATTGGTTTTATCCAAATAAACCATGCAATAGTTTAATTATGCAGCATATTTCTCTGCAGAATGTTTGGGCACAATTCCAATTTGGACAAATATGATACTATATCATTTGAAAGAATGTATCCTAATTATCCTAAAATAATATTTCATAGATTATGAAAGAACAGAACTTATATTATCTAAAGTTGGAGTTTAGTTTATTATAATAAACACAAAATTCATTTGTAAAAAGCCTGGAAAATATCAAAATAGAATACTAAATGAAGGCAAGACAGTTGTTTCTTGCACTAACCATGAGGCACTATGTTATGGAGTTTCAATGCACCTACTCTAGACCCATCATCTCTCTGTTTGAACCCATTCCCAAGATCCCCACCCTATATTCTGCTTCTGCTATATTATTGCATTGGGCCATTTTAATGTGATCTATTCTGTAACAGAGACATGATGTCTACCTAATGACTTACACTGTTGTCTTGTAAGTTTATTCTGTAGAATACTAGCTAATGGGTAATGTCTGCTGCACAGGGAATGCTGCCAAAGTACACGTTAGAATGAACAAGCATCATGATAATCAGTAATATGTCATTTCTTCTATTTTCACATTTGTTTTTCCTCATTTTCACTTGTACTGGAAAAGATATCTAAGAGTGGAAATACTTAAAGAGATGACCTATATACTCCCATGAACACGGGTTTTAGCACTGTGAATATTTTAAATTCTGCTCTTTAAAATCACAGTTTCAAGAACCTTTACCTTGCTTAAGCACATGATCCTTTTTTTTTTTATTTTGAAACATGACTTGATGTTGATTAGGATTTGCTGTTTGAAATGGTTGTCTTTTTCCTATTACACATTAATTTAAATGACCTAATTTTACTGTAAAAGCAAATCACATGAAATGTTTTCTATTATTTTTAAGCTTGGCAAGTGTTCATCTTAGTGTTTTAAAACTAAATTAAAAAAAGATTTTGATGCTGTTCTATTAATATTGGTTCAGAATGTTTTCAAACTTGGCTTGGAATTAAATTTATCTTGGGGCCTTTAAAAATACAAAACATTAACTTCAACTTCCTTTGTAAAAACACATTTTCAATATTTTCTAGAAATAAAATATACTGTGGCATGAAATTCTAAGCAGGAGTTTTTAATGCTTTATCTTATCCTAAAATTAATATTTTTCCATATATTTACAATAATCAGTATGTGTTAGATATAGAAAATAATTAGAGCTATTATATACAAGTTGTTCAGTGGATTGTTTTCTAAGATTCTTAACACAGAGTTACTGAGCAATAGTGTTTTTGTCCAGAAACAATGGACCTTGTTTATTGTCTGTATTATGATCATTGATGTCTTGTTTAAACAAATATCTAATCAGCACAATATGTACTTCAGATTCTCAGATAAATAGGCTTATCTTTTGTTACTTACATTATGATCTGGCATCCTCCATAGCTAGCTCTTTCAGAGCACTTCACAATAAATCCCTACCTTTGCTAGTTCCTAGTTGATCCTTTGTTCATGGAATAGTTTGGATTCTACTTAGGAGGTTTTTTTTTTTTTTTTCTTCTTCTTCTTTAAAGAAGAAAACAATGGCACTTTTGGCTTATTATGTTTCAACAAACATGCCATTCAAACAACTAAGTAAACCTGTGACATTTTTCTCTTGACTGTGTTTTGATTCAAGTTGCATCTGATAGGACTTATAGCAAAGTCATTGAACGCTCAACCATGGGTTTTATTTGTAAATGGACTATGCAGATGACATGAATACTCAATAAGAAAAAAACCTCTGAATTACTAATATGTGCCCCTCTTGTCTTTCATTTTTCAAGCATTTCAAAGTGTTTTTTGGTCTATCGTTTCCCAGGAATTCAGAATTTCCTTCCCTTTGTTATAGAGAAATTTTCAAAACAAGAGAAGTGCTCTAGGGAAAAAAAGGCTCATCCTCATCTTGGGTCTACAGATGTTCCCAGGGTAAGGCTCGAAAGTGATGAAGCTGCAAGAAGAGAGTGGTAAAAGTATATCCTGGATGCTCTGTAATGAGCTTCATTGGCTGCTGTATTTTAGTCTACCTTCCTAAGCCCTCTCTTATGATGGACCAACCAATTTACCCATAGGAATGGGTAGATATTTGCTAACAGCTGTTCTTGTATCTAACTCAGTCATAATTAAACCCTTAATGGCAATCATGAAAATCTCCTTATCACTGGTTAGGTAATTGCAGACACAGAGAATGAAAGCTTAACTATAATTGTAGGCCTGGTTGCCAGCTGAATATTGAAATGTGCTAGCATTGTGATTACTTAATGTCCCAATGTGGCTTGTGGCCAACGCTTAAAGCATACTCTAGAAAACTATAAGCAAACACATAAACAAAGCTTAATTTTCAAATAGAATCTTAATTATACTTACACAGAAGATATATAAGCTTTGTTAATATAAACTTAAGTTGCGGCACAAAGTAGTTTTCTTCAAAAACAAACTTTGAACAGAAAATAATATTACAATTTTCAACCTTTTGGGGATAAAGTCATCTGGCGACATATCCTTAACCCTGACTTTGGGAACTGACTTTCTTTCAGGTTGAACTTTTAACCTGATAGCAGATGTTTCTTCAGCTATCCCTCCGTAAAACATCATACAATTAAGTAGCCTGAAACAATCATTTATTCGTATCCAAAGATCATCTAACCAATGGGAACTAGATATGCTTCAATCCAAAATGTAAGTCAGACTCTGCCTCAATTTTCATCCTGCTTGAAGGAATGTGGGACTTGATGTAGCCTCTTCTTATGCAGAAGACAGAAGTTCACAAAGAACACCATGGAAGTATACAGAAGTATACTCATGATATATCATCTACTCACCCATATGCCCAAGTAATTCAAATGGCTGAGGTCAAAGTCAAAAGTAAGAAACATAGGCACTGTTTCAAACTGGAATTGTAAAGTCAGATGCAACCATGTGGATTTGAGCAGGTTGAGGGATTTGAATCAATGACTATACACCACAAGGCTTAGAAGAGTGTTGTAAAAATGATGTCCCTGTAGCTGACGATACTTTAAATAAGCTAGGTTCCTATCCAAGGAAAAGCCAGAGACTTTATGTATTTACTTTCTTTACATTTGATTCTTAATTTTTCGTGGACTATCTGTTTATCTGCCTTATTTTTTATAAGCATAATATTGATACTATATAATCTTTCAAATACTTGTACCATAACACTCAGCTTAATAGCATTTGAAAATATTAGTTTTTCTGATTTGGCATTTACACATAAGTGATCATGCATTTTTTTTAAAATGGTAGAACCTTATAATTTCCCAGTAATATCAATAGCCATGTATATCCACTTTTATCCATGAACTAATATAACACAAAGTCCCAGGAAAAGTGCCATCTCTTTGCCAACAGCTCAATGAGAGAGTAAAAAGGCAGTCATAGAACCAAGTGTCCGTACATCCCAGGCCAGTGATACTTGAAGAATTATATAATAACAAGAATTGCAGGAAAATTGGAGGGTTGTATTGTTATCGTCATATTCCTTTCAGAACAAATATTGTAGTGGAAGTGAATGGTGATGAAAAGCCTCATAGTAACATTATTAGCAAACACTAATTTTTGTCCTTCTGCCTCCATTTCTATGCTTGTAGCAGAACTAGGTGTTCTTCTGCTTCCTGGGAGAATATTCATAAAAAGCTATGTGACCCCTCTTGCCATTCCAGCATCAGTAAGATGAATTTCTGGCCAGTTGTGAGTAAAGCTGATAATTATTTTTTCCACATCAAGATAATTAGGGTTACAAACATGCCGCAATGGTTAAGAACAAGTGCTGCTCTTTCAGACAACCGGCCAGATTCAGTTCCCAGCACCCATGTGATGTCTCTCAACTATTCTTAAATAATGTTTTATGGGTTCTGATGCTTTCTTGTGGCCTCCATGGGCACTATCACATAAGTGGTGCAGAGACATATCTACAGACACAGCACATATATACATAAAATAAAATGTACCCACTTTACTCTCTCCTTTAACAACCAGCTACTCAATCCAGAAAAGAACTAAGGCTTATAAGGTTCTTGAATCACATGACAGAAGAATATACTTTTGATCTATTGCCAGCAATATTGCATCCTTGAAAAACACACTTTCTTCAGCTTAACATTAATAATTTCCAATATTATCATAGATTTCACCACAGTTACTAGGAGAAAAAAATCAAGAATATATGGCCAGAAGCTGGTGAGCCCTGTGGTTGAACTAGAGAAAAGCTTGAAGATGTTGAGGAGGAGGCTGACCCTATTGGAGGACCAGCAGTCTCAACTAACCTGAACCCCCAGGATCTCTTAGACACTGAACCACCAACCAGGCAGCATGCACCAGCTGCTATGAGGCCCCCAAGGCATATACAGAAGAGGGTTGCCCAGGTCCTGACTTAGAAAAAAAAATAGCCTAATTCTTGAGAGAATTGGGGCACTAGGAAGTGGGAAGTTCTGATGGGGGGTAGGGGAGCATTGGAGGTGGCAGAGTGTGGGGAGGAAGTGTGGAAAGTGGAACAGTCAGAGGGTGAACTGGGCAAGGGATAAAGTCTGGGCTGTAAAAAAAAGATTAAAAATAATGAAATAGAATATATCTTAATTCAAAATATCCAACATGAATACGTTCAATGAACAGATCTATTTAATGAAGAGAAGGGCATAACGAGGCTGGACAGCTTGAGGGCCTCTTCCACCTAAGCACGTCTCTTACCACTCTTTCCCAGATTCTGAATCTATTATGAGTAAGTACCATAACTTGGGTGAGAGGAAAGTAAGAAGTGATATGTCAGCAAAGGCTTCGTGCCTTCTTTCTTATTTATTTCCTCATCCAAGCCATTACTGAAGAGAAAAGTTAGATGAGACATTGCATGCACAAGGGACTTGGTCTCCAAGTCAGTTAGCTATGGAATAAAGTGGATCCTCTCAAACTTTTACCCCTGCCACTCCATATCAAGTGACCACAGGGAGAAATCCCCTGCTTTTATTTTACAATCTAAGAAACAGGGTGGAGGCAACTGTTACAGCCCACTATACAACAAGTGATCATTAGCATTTTAAAACAAGTATTTTTAATTACTTTCATATTTAAGTTAATCTTCATAAATTCATACTTCAAGTATTGAGTCTAAATCTAACCGGTGGTCTATGTTAAATTTATTTTGCAACAGTTATTTTTGTAGCATATTATTATTTACTTATGACTTTGTTTTTTATATGTGCTTCTCTATGACTTTTCCCTACTTATCTGGTGTCTATGAATTGGAGTTACGATACATGTAAGATAACATAGGAACATTGGGGTTATATTATAAAACACCTAATTAATTGAATCTGGGATTCCACTTTTAGATGTATAGTGCACTGTTAGATTCCCCTGGTAATTAGGTAATCTATTTAGGTGGTATAATATATTTAAATGCATAAGAATTTCCATTCATGTCTATGGAATATATCTTCACCAAGAAAAGAGAAAGTAAAGCGGAAGGTAGGGTGGTTGTTAAACTAAGATGCTATTGTGGAGTAGCCTGTGGGCATACAAGAATTATTTTTAATAACAGATGTTCATTGAATTCACAATTTGGAATGGAATTTGGTGACCATTCTAACGCCTTATCTACTACAACCTCTTCATTATTCAAATAAGGAAACTGAGCCTTAGAGCAGTGAATTAATTTCCCCAACTGCACAAAAGTAGAAAATTGAAAGCTAGTCCTACCAGTCAGATCTCCCGTAATACATTGTTTTTCTACCACAATGAATTCCAGAGCACTAAAGGAAATTACATTTCAGAAAACAGAAATTTTAAGTTTTGTGAATCATGGTGTTTACTGAAAGGTGATGTTATAATTTTTTCCTCAGAAAATGTATTTAAAGATACCAGTAAAATTTCCAAAGATATTCTCTTGGAATCTGAAGCATCATATTAAAAAGATTAACTAGAGATGTTTAGTTAGGAAACTGGAGATAAAGATATATTATAATAGTATAATTTAGATCTTACTATCAAATTACACAACTAAACAATATGACAATATTGGAACAAACAGCAATCTAATGAGAGAATGAAACAACAAAGATAGAAAGCGCATAGATAGCAAGAGGTTGCAGTGTAAGCCCTGTGAATAGAACAGCATGTGGTCATCCTCTGGTTTGTTCATTTTTTCAAAGATTGATCACTTTTGTAGGAAGAATTAGATCTGCAGAACTGTACTTGCTAAGCAAGCACTCTACAACTAAGTCTGTGTCCTTTTTATTACTTTTTGAGAGAAGATCTCACTAAACTGTACAGAATATCATGGAACTCATTCTGTAACCTACAGAGACTTTGAACATGTGGCATTTCTGAATTGCTTCTCAGCTCTTTTTTTGGCTTATCATTCTATATACTACCAGAAATGGGCCTCATTTTCCCATGTGCACATCAGTTAAAAATTTAGGTAATTCATTCCCAGGGCTTTACTGAAGTGAGAACAAAAATACCTAAGCCCATGTGTAGAGCCTTTTATGTTTAGAATTAATGTGGATCACAACCATTAGTTTGGTGGAGAGACATTGGTTCCATTGTGACTATTTTGCTAAGTACTCGTCACATTCTCACCACATCTGTTACATTAATAGTTAATATCAGAGTACCTGAGTATCTCTTGCCAAATCTCCAAATTTTAAAGTTATTTAGACCAAGACCCACTTGAATGGATCAATGGGGGAAAATGTTAAGTGATTTTAATAAAATATTATGTAACTGTTAAAATGAAAGTTGAGGGCTAGAAATTTGGATCAGCAGTTGGAGGCTTTTGTTCTTCTTATAGATGTCCCAGAGTTTGTTTCCAAGCACCATGTTGGTCAGCCTACAACCACCTGTAACTCCAGTTCCAGAAGGTCTGGCCCCCTGTTCTGCACTTCATAGGTCACTGCACACACATGCATATATACATAGATGTATATTCATACATGTAATTAAAATAAAGCAAAGATATAATAAAAATCTTTAAAATGAGACTTGGAAATAGTGTTAAATATTAAATATCTTAAAAGAGTTGAACACTAGAGAAATTATTGGCATATCCATAAAATAAAAAGCAGCCTTTCTCGTTTGAGTATATCTTTCAAAGTTCCAGTTTCAGAAACCTTCTCCCTGGTGTGGAAGCATTTAGAAGTGTCTGCATCATCAAAGCTCTGCCTGCTTTGCTAGTGTGTTAGTGCCATCATCCTAGGCATATTTTCCATTTTGAAACATGGACGTGGGCCCCTAAGGTTCAAGGAGATTAAACTTCATCATTTGACCAGAACCACAATCGAGGTATTAAGGGTTAGCATTCAGTATGAAACTAGTCTTCAGGAAGCAAGCTCTGCCCTCAGCAAGCATCCTGATTCTTTTTTCCTCTTTTATGCACCACCTGACTCATCCACTCTATGAGTATGGCTCCTGCTATTACTTGCAAATAGACTCTCATTGTTTGTCACTGATTCAGGCATTTCCTTAACCCTGACTTCTGTAATCCTATAGTTTCTCATTACTGCTTCCTTTCTGAGCAACTCTGAGCAACTTGACCACTTCCTGTTATCTTCAGCCTTCTGTTGAATGTCCCATTCAGACATCACAAAAGAGATGAAACTCTGACTGGGTCTGCAAGTACCCGCCATTTTTTCTGCAGTTCAGTGAGACTCAGTTCTCACTAGGACAAGGCATACTTTGCTGGCCAGACTATACACGGATGCCTTTATGTTCAGCATGCCTTGACATACCAAGAAAATGAGATATAGTGTCAGCAACTGCATAAGGAACCTATGAGAGGGAATAAAAGAGTGGCAGGCACCTTGTTCCACAGTATCTCCAAGGAAAACCATACATATGCAGATCACATCTTTTAGTATTGTCTTCCTTTTCCTTTCTAGTACATTAGCACATTGTTCACAGTTTTATATTGCACATCCATATATTCATGTAAAAATTAGAAACGAAACTGTTAAATTTGTGTTACATTTTGATAAACAGCTAAAAGAAGACCTACACCAGATAGGATCCTCTTTGAAGTTGTAGTAAATGTAGAACTAATTTGAATTTTATGAGACACTTTCTGCTATAATTAATACCAAAGATCCCTCTAAGAAAGATCCAGTTTAGTGATTAAATCTGAGTGTTGAAATTGAATGATTAAGCAGTTGCTTGAAATAATGCATTGATTAGGTATTCTTATCAGTAGGTAAGGAGTCCAGAACTCCAAGGTTACTTCTCTTGCTGTGGATTGGAAATGCAGGAAACCAGTCATAGAACTTGTTTGGAAACCTCATTTCTTTTCTTAAGCCTTACAGAAATGTAGGCCAGAGACATTGAGTCTGAGAAGACGCATTAGCCAACAACCCAGGACGTCAATAAGGCATACACACTGAAATGGGTTGGGAACCATCTAGGGCCAAGAAAATGACAAGCAGGGAATGTAAAGAGTCATGTGCTCTGTCATCAATAGTTTGAATGCTTGAGAGAGGTCAAGACCCATAAGATTAGCCCCTTCTTCTGTCACACAAAAATTGAAAGGCTAGTTTAAACCATGCTTTTATAATAGCACTATAAAGTAAGGTCATTCTTCCATGTATGCCAATAAGAACATTCACATCTGCAGCAATTTATGCTATGGTAAGCCATAAAAGCAAAAGAAAGAGCACTCGGTCACATATATTCACAGGGAACTCAAGTTCCCAGAATCAATGAAACACGAAAGTCATTGAGCAAGCAAGGAAACTTGTTTAAAAACTGGACCTGGCATCAGAATAGTGTTAATTGAGTTACTTCTCAATATATACCATTGGTGGTGTCATTTCCACTGAAGAAGACTGGAGACCAATAACATTTCTGAAAATAGTAAGTGAAGAAAGGTGTCTCTTCCTGTGGCTTATTGGGATTTCTCTGTGCAGATGGTGCTTTCTGGCCCAGCTTCATTTAAGAGCAGTGATCCTATAGTCTCTGCTTTTACAGACTCTGCACTTTTATGGGGCCTAATGCCAATTTGAAAAGTAGATATTCATGACAGTCTGCCATCTTCACCTAAATAGATTAAATCAGCCTCCATGGGCAATACAAACAACTGTGCATACAATGCTGGTTCATTCCAAGTTCAATACAAATGAGTTGGCCTCTTTACATTAAACAATGGAAGAATGTGCTTAGATACTTACCAAGATGCATAATGCTTTGTTTTTATTAAGTTCATTAGAATTGTTCCATGTTTATTACAAATTTCAGCAGATTTTAATGCTTCAGTAATCTAGTGCTTTTCTAGATCATGCGACTATTTACACATATATGCAGATGTAAATTATTGGCATCAAGAGTTATCAAGTGTTCTACAAACTTATTTAAGATATTCAGAGTAAAAAATTTAATAATCTTTGATAGTTATTGTTGGCTCCAGACAACTATTTGGAAACATTCTCCATATAAAAAATAGAGGGACTTGTTTTAGTATACTGACTCATTATTAATCTTATTATACTTGGTTGTATTCGAGAAGCAGTGATGTTACTAAAAGATGCAAAAGGCAACATTTTCCAGATTTTTCAGTTTTTTCCAGATGATGCTTTATAAAGTGAGTCTAAAGCTTTAGTACAATTTTATCTCAACATGTATGAAGAACACAAAACTGAAGTAAACAGGATTGTTGTCTACGCCAATGATCTTTAAAAAAAAAATTCCAAAACAGTTCTGAATGAATTTTAAAGAAAGGGAAAACGTTCTTTCCTGTGACCTGAACAGAGTTGTGCTTCACAGGTTCTGTCTCAAAGAACTCAGGAAGCTAAGAGAGATAACCACTTTACATATTCCAGATGCCCTGTCAAAACTTGGTAGATACAAAAAATCCTGGGCTCCAATGGCTGGTCAATTATAAATTGTAGTTCAGCTGATTCTACAGTTTCGAGAGAAGCCATCTTTGGGTCAGTGATACCTTTTGAGATACAACAAGTTACCATTCCTGGTTTGGATATGATGCTAAGCACAGTTTGATTTGCATGCCACACAGTGAATTCAGGCTATTTCTTTTACCTATCAACTTCTAGATTAGTTAAATGTGGATCAGAGGTATATGTCAGACAGCCTACCATGGCTCTCCAATCCACAACTGACCCTTCTCTGCTGTTGAGCTGAAAAACTGCTACTTCAGAGAGATGAATCTGCCACATTTCAAGGATATGACATCCGTTGAGAACAAAAAATGTGAAAAGAAAACAATTCCATATAGCAGGGAAACACCTTGACAAAAATGAAGGCTTTCAATCATGTCAAACGTTTTAAAAATGCCCACTTTGCCATCACTCTCCAGATACTTAACGTTTTCTAACACAAGAATAGAATAAATACAGGAGGGAAATCAATACTCGGTGCATCCAAATTGTTCAAGCCTGCCACTGCGATCAAACTTTCTTCTTCTCTGCAAAGAGCAGAGAGGCAGCTTCTCAGTTCAAGGATGCAACATTCTCACCACTTCTTCCTGAAATACAGATACAGATAACAGAAGCATTAATTTCCTGAGAATTTAGCCAAAGAATTGTTTTTAGCTCTGGGCTCAGCAGTGGTTTTTCTCTAACTAGACTGAATGATTCTTTTATAAATGACCTTGTCAGTAAAGCCCCTCATAATTGGTAACTTTTAATGCTTAATAATTGGTTTTAAAAAGAAAGCTCTTTCTCATAATTTAGTTAGAAGTAAGTTAATGTACACTTTTTTCTTTTTTATAAGAATTATTTCCCTTGAACTCTCATACTCATGGAAGCTGGTAAATTAAGAGCCCTGGAGCCTGAAAACTTCTGTTTAACCATAAAAGCCATAGTACAAGAATAGCTTTCTTTAGAAGTGTTGGAGGAAGTGTTCTATCCCTGCTTCCTTTCTGATGCTATTCAATAATAAAAAAATTTTTGTTTTTTTCAACATCAGTATTTTTGATTCTGAGTAAATTGATTACAAGATAGCATGTTTGCAAATTATTAATGCAGTAAAAATATATTTAAATTGTCATATTATTGAAACAACTCCTTTATTCCGTCCTCAGGTTATATACGGCATATAAAATCTAGAAGTATTAAAGTAATGTAATGTTCAATTACTACAGAAAAAACATAGTAAATTGTATTTGTTCACTCTCCTCTGTGTTAAAAATTTGATTTAATTTCATTTTAAAGTTTTCTTCACCAGTAAGTCTTTTTCCTGCCCGGAAAATATCCTGCACATGGATATTTGTTATTTCATGAAACTTTTTTGAATGAGTTCATTACATGACTATATAGTCAGGTCTCTCTGAGAAAATGAAAATTGAAGAAAAGATTTACTCTGTTGTCTGTTTGTATTCTTCTTGTGCTTTCTGATTTATAGCATAAGGCACTAGAAGAGAAAGATCATTTCTATTCAATTACTCATAACCATAAATTCTTCTCTCAATGGTGTAGTTTTCCTGACTTCATGTAGTAAGCTTTTGTATGCAGATTTTCAGAGGAGTGGGAATAATAATCATAATTTAAGACCTACATAAATACATTTATCTTGACAAATATTGAATCATAACTATAGAAAGGTTACACAAATATTAACATTTAGGTTGGCCACTCTCTCTCTAGTTTGACAATTCACCAAGAAAATCATTCTGCATTTTTTATTTGCTGAAGAATTATTATATACTTAAATGCCTAAATATTAATTTTCTTTTGACAAGATCATGAAATATCTTCTGGTTTATAAATGGGAAACATAACTAAATAAGTAGAATGGGTATCCTGAGTAATGGAACTTTACAGCACATCAAATTAAAAGTAATAGAATATTCTGTGAGAATCATATGTCTGAAATACAGTTTTAGAAATGTGATTCCAGAGAATGCAGGTGATAGAAATGTCCTACTATAGATAATAATAAAATTAAACTATACCTGTAGCTTATAGTAATGATAATAGTAGTATCACTTTATTAACATGAAAAGGAGATAATGAAATCCAACACCATTGAACAAGATTTCAAGAAAGTTTAAATGTTTAGAGACCTTTGAGGTATATCAAAGACTTGATGATAGAAAAGATAAGTCTCAGGCATATACAGTCCCTTAAGGTTTTAGCTTGAGTAATTGGGGAATTATGGAATGAGGTGAGAGAGTAGTTCAGAGGAATCTTCAATGGGGCAGGTGGAAGAATACCATTGCATGAGATTGAATCTGTGCAGGTGAGTCCTCCACATGGTAGAAAATGGTCTAAAACTTTCTACCTTGTGTGAAAAAAAAGTAGTATCAGGTAGTATTTTATTTAGTTACCTGCAATAAGAATTCATTTTTCTTCTAGCATGGTGGAGGCACACAGAAATATTTTACAGACAGTGTAGGATTTGAAAATCTCTGGCTTGATTAATCACTACACCTCCTGTACCCCCATGTTGGGGATCCCAATGATGGGGAGTATTTTCACACTTCTCTCTCTCCCAATACAATGAGCTCTTTTAAGCAGATTTTGTATTTTCTCAACCTTAGAAATTGACAAGTAAGTAGACAAAATGCAATTAAAAAGTAAGGGCTTATTATATTGGATTAGCATGAGAATGAAACAAGGAGTTGATCAACCATGTTGTTTCAGAATTAATAGATGAAATAGGCATATTATTCAGGAAAATGGATGATAGCAATGCTAAAAAAATATTTTAGTTTTTAGGCTTGAGATGAAATCTATAGGAGTATGAAAAGAATTTATGAATGAATGACTTAAATAAGAGGCATGTATTTTTTAACTCAAAACACTTTTTTATCAGTATTTGTATATACATATATACTTATGCATGTATACATATATACATACATATATCAACAATAATTAAATAATAAGATGTATTTGAAAAATATGGGGGTTGGGACGAGTGGAAGGAAGGAGAGAAAGAGAAAAATTATGTAAATACAGTGCTCATATATGAAATTCTCAAAAAGGAATCCAGTTTTTTAAAAAAATGATCAACAGATTAACTAGCATTTTACAATATGAAAATAAATATGACCTATAATTATGTTGAAGGACATTTTAACTCACTACAAACTTTGAAGTTTAAAATGAAATCAATAAAAATTATTTTACCCAGCATACTAACAAAAACCACAATCACGTTTTATAATTCAAAGTATTTCTGAGAACAAGAAAATGGATTGTCAGAAGCTAAGTCAGCAGAGCCAGGGGGACACTGTGTGCTATTTCTTTCTTTTTTTTTTTTTTTCCTTTTTTCTTTTTCTTTTGTTTATTATTATCATATCATAATTTTTACTTTTCAACACAGGGGTTATAAACACAAAAATGCAGGGTGTGGGGCAGGGGATGACACAGAAGCATAGGTGTTCAGAGGGAGTACAGATATCTTTCAGAACAGGGTATCAGCTGAGTGAAGGTTCAGGGGTCAGGTCACTATGACTCTGCCTATGATTCACTTGTCCTTATCTAAGTTGGTACTATCCGCCAAGGCTGCCTATTTACAAAGTCTATGACTACTCGGGCTGGTAGATTTCCACAAAAGTTGCCTGTTTACAATAGTTTATAGACATCTGTTTCAGTGTTTTTCCATACAGACCCAAGACTTTGTGTTAACAGGCATGTATGCCAGGCCTATTGCTGATTTTAGGCTTACGGCTGGTTTTAGGCCTTCAGTGTATAAGCAGGGCTGCCCCTGACATCTCCTCCCTTCTCTAAGTATAGAAGGGCTGTGGCGATTCTAATCTTGCCAAGGCTGGGATAGAGGCCTGACCTCCAGTAATTAAAGGGGACCTTGTAATGGCTCCAGTCCAGAGGCATGTATTTTAGGATAGTTTTTTTTTTTTTTTTCTATCTTTGTTAAGGATGAGATGGGATTGTGTTGGGATTGTACTGAATCTGTTAATATCTTTTGTTAAAATGGTCATTTTCACAACATTAATCTAGCAATGCTAAAAATTTTACTTTCTTTGTATCTATTGTGAATTTGGGGTGTGCCTGGGCTCTTTTTTCTTTCTGTTTATTGTTGTTATATAGAAATAATATTTATTTATTTATGCAATTTGATTTTGTATTCTACCATAGTGCTGAATTTGTTTATCAATTCTAGAATTTTTAGGCTGAATTTGGAACCTCTTCTGTATAATATTCTGTCATTGGTAAATATGGATAGTTTCACTTCTTTTCCTGTTTATGTCCTTTGAATTTCCTTCCCTAGTCTTATTGCTCCATCTAGTACCATTTAAGAATAAAACCAAATTGGTCATTGGAGATACACATTTTAAAGAATGCCTATATCCTGTTTCCAGCTATTTCATTAAGCACTTTAGAATGTCTTCCATCAGTGATACGTTGTGTAGTTTTCTTTCTTTACCTGGTTTGGGTATTGGAATGATAATGGGTTAATAGGACAAGTCTGTGACTTCCCCTTCTGTTTTGATTATTTTCAAATAGTTTCAGAAGAATTGATTGCAGCCTTTTTTTTTTTTTTGAAAGTTTAATAGAATTACGTTGTGAACCTTTCTAGCCTTAAGTATGTATTTTTAGCTGAAAGGGTTTTATTACTATTTCAATCTCTTCATTTATTGTGGGTCTATTTTGATTATTGACTTATTCTTGGTTAATTTTGGTGGTTTGGCTAAAAATATAAATTTAATCAATTTCTCTTAGGTTTTCCAAAGAAGTGGAGTACATATATATAGTTATTATTTACTTATTAATTTTTTTACACTCCAGGTTTTATTTCCAACACCCCTGTTCACCTTTTGACTGTTCCAGATCCCATACCACCAACCTTGCCTTCTGTCTCCAAGAGGCTGTCCCCACACTCCACCTCTGACCCCACATGACCTCTAAACTCCCTGGGGCCTCCAGTCTCTTGAAATGTAGGTGCATCCCCTCTGATTGAACACAAACCCAGCAATCCTCTGCTGTATATGTGTTGAGGGCCTCATATCAGCTGGTGTATGCTGCCTTTTTGGTGGTCCAGAGTTTGAGAGATCTTGGGTGTCCAGATTAATTGAAACTACTGGTCCTCCTACAGGGTCGCCCTCCTCCTCAGCTTCTTTCAGCCTTTCCCTAATTCAACCACAGGGGTCAGAAGCTTCTGTCCATTGGTTGGGTGCAAATATCTGCATCTGACTCTTTCAGCTACTTGTTGGGTCTTCCAGAGGTCAGTATTCCCTTAACATATTCTGAATTTATTTGGTATCCATTATAATGTTTTTCTGTTCATTTCTGATTTGGTTAATCTGGGTCTTCTATTTCTTTCTTTTGGTTGAACCAAAAGTTTTATATTATTTTGTCAAAGAACCAGAAGCTTTTAGATTCAGTGATTGCTTTTACTTTTTTTTTTTTGTTTTCCTTTTACTAAAAATAAGCTTCTCAGTAAAAGTCTATTGAAAATAGATTTTTTCTTCACTTAATATATTCTAATTATGGTCTTCCCTCCCTCTACTGTCAATTACTTGCCCCTCTCCAGATCTGCAAACATTTTGTCTCTCATTATTAAACATACAGACCTCTATGAATTAATAAAAGAAAATAAATAAAATAAAAATCTGACACATCAGAATCTGACAAAACAGAAAGAAAGGAGCCCAAGAAAAGGCACAAGAACCAGAAATATATTCAGAGAGACACTCCTTCATATACCCAGGAATCCCATGAAAACACTAAATTGGAAGCCATATACCTATGGGAAGAATCTTTAGGTTAAGAAGAAAGCAATATTTCATATATATATAATTATGAGGCAAAGAACCTAAAAAGATTCCACTGAGTTTGCTTTCTGCTGGTCAGCTTTACTGAGCATGTACTCTACCATTAAGAGTTGTCATACTAGTTAGATTTGCTTGTAGAAAATTAAATTTTCATTAGCAAGTAGTTATCAATTGGAAATAGCATCTGAGTTAAGGATGGGCTTGAGTCCTCTTCTCCTTTCAGGCCTAGGACCCCATCTGCTGCAGACGTTTGCAGGCTTTACGGACATTGCCTCATTCTCTGTGAGTTTCTATGTACATCCATCCTGTTGGTTTATAGGGTCTTGTTTTCTTGATATCCTCCATCTCCTATGTTTCTTATACTCTTTCTGCCTCCTCATCAACAGAATTACTTGATCTCTGGTGGGACCATTTTAATAAAGACATCCCATTTAGGGCTGATTTTCCCAAAATCTCTCACTTTCTACATAATTTCTGTTACAGAGGATAGATTCTCTGATAATGTCTGAGCAAGACACTAATCTTTAAGTACAGAATTAAGAATTATATCACTAACTTTACTTTTTCTATTCTTTTTTTTTTTCAGGACAGTAGTATTTGGTTTTATTCTGTCTCTGGGCTATCTAGTCTGAGGTTCTCTGTCACCTAAGCTCGGTCCAGTTTGGATTCCATCCAGTGAAGTAGGCCTCAAATCCAATCAGATATTGATTGGTTAGCCCTACTAGTTCCAAGCCACCATTGATCATAGGCATAATTCACTATAGATCAAAGAGTTTGTGGCTGGGTTGGTGTTTACATCTATCCTTTGGTATTATTCAGAATACTTTCTTGTATCAAAGATGCTAGCTTGAGGAGCAAAGACTCTATGTTGGCACCAGCTCAACTTTCTCTATGATCAGTGAGTTTGTGGTTATTGTCTTCAGCAAGAGTGCTTTGTTCTCAGAGGGCAGAAAGCAACCTATAATCTTGGCAGTAGCCTATATTCTCTGGGAATTTCCATGTGTCTCCCTTGGCTAATAACTCACTTAGATATAACCCAATCCTGATATAGGAAACTTTGTTTGGTAACAAGAGATTGCCAGTTAGGGTTTTGTCTATTCCATTATGTGATAATTTCATTCGGACTGTCTTTATATGTGTGTTTACTTAAGGAAAATTTTATTGTATTAAATTTTCATCCTACCTCTCAAATAGCCCTTAAATTTAGCTGTCTCTTTCTGTATTTTCACTTCTCCACCTAAATCTCCCATCTCTGCATCCGTCTCATCCATTCATAACTATTTATTCAATTTCCTTCTCTTAGAGATATTTATCTGCTCCCTACCTAACCACCCACTCTCTTACTGTATACCTACTCTTTGTGTTTATATAAAATGTATCTTGTTTATTCTTAACGTAACAACTAATATCCATGTAGAAGTAAATACTACCTTGTTTTGGTTATATTTAAATATTAGAAAATTACTTCGCTCAGGATTATTTTTTACTTTCTATTTATTTGGGAATTTCATGATTTCATTTGCTAAATGGTTCAAAAATATTCCATTGGGTAAATGTACCTCATTTTTCCTTTTATTTATCTATTGAGGAACATTTACATTGTTTCTAGTTTCTGGCTTTGAGCAATAGAGAAGCAATCAACAAGGTTGAGTACATGTCTTAGGGACAGATAGTGGGTATCTTCTCAAGAGTGAATAGCTACATCTAGGAAAAGATCAATTCTCATCTTTGTGTTGAAAAACCACTGATTTCCACAGTGGCTGTACAAGTTTGCACTCTCACCTTACTTCATATCCTAGCCAGAATGTACTGTCATTTGCTTTATTGATCTTAGCCATTATGCTTTTGTATATTTTGAAATCTCAAAGTAGTTTTGATTTGCATTTCTCTGATGGCTAAGAATGTTGAAGATCTGTGTAAGAGTTTCTCAGCAATTTCATTTTTTTCTTTTGAGAATTTTCTATTTAAATATGTATACCATTTAATTTTTTTCCTTGGCATATAGTATTTTGAATTCTTTATATAGTTTGGACATTAACCCAATATTAAATGTGTAGTTGGTAAACATCTTTTCCTATTCTGTAAGTTGGCACCTTTTCTGATCAATGGTGTCTTTTGCCTTATAGAAGCTTTTCAGATTCCTGAGGTCCCATTTATTAAAGTTCGGTCTTAGCACCTGTGCTATGAGTATCTTTTTCAGAAAATCCTCTCCTGTGCCAATGCATTCAAGGCCATTACACATTTTCTCTTTTATGAGGTTTGATGTATCTGGTTTTATATTGAGTTATTTGATCCATTTGGACTTAAATTTTGTGCAGGTTGAGAAATATTTGTATTCTTCTATATTCAGACCTCCAGTTTAGCTAGCACTATTTATTAAAGATGCTAGCTTTTTTCCATGTCTGTATTTCTGTCTTCTTTATCAAAAATCAGGTATGAACATATCTGTGGGTTTGTGTCTAGGTGTTCAACAGAACAATGTTGATCCATTGATCGATGTGTCTGTTGCTATGACAATACCATGCAGTTTTTATTAATATAACTCTACATTATAACTTAAAATTGGGAACAGTGAGAACTCCAGCAGTTCTTTTATTGTTTACTTTGTGTGTAGGTTTATGTCTAGCTGTTTAGTAGCTCATTATAAACACATTTATTAATATGTCTGCTTTTATGCCAATGACATATTACTATAGCACATTGGTATAACTTGAAATTGGGAACAACAAGACTTCCAGCAGTTTTTTATTGTGAAATATTGTGTTAGTTATCTTAGAATTGTTTTGTTTTTCTATCTGAAGTTTAAAAATGTTCTTTCAAGATCTCTGAAGGATTTTTTTTTAAATTTTGATGGAAATTGTGTTGAATCTCTCTGTGTGTGTGTGTGTGTGTGTGTGTGTGTGTGTTTATCCTGATGTAGACAGTAACACATACAGAGATCCACAACTGTCAATGTACAGACAATGAGAAAGCATGTGATATGCAGTCCTAAATGAATTTCTCTGTCTAATATCTCCACATAGGGTTCAGGAAACAGTGAGCAAGAAAAGGCAAACCGATTAAAAGAGCCAATGGAGATGGAGGACACCAAAGAGAAAAGGCTTTCTAGGCAGATCAGGATTGTGGCAGCATGAACAGGACCTGCAGAGGTCTAAAGCAAATGGAATTCCAGCTCCAAGAGGGAAGTGGACTCAAGCCTCCATCTTTACCTAGAAGCTAGAAGCAGTTAATAACAACAACTAAAGGAAATTTTTGTTTTCTTCAATGAAGTCTCAATGGGAATAAAAAGTCCATGAAGGTTAAGCCTCATCCTAGAAATATATGGTAAACACAAAGCTAACTCAACAATATTTTGGGAGCCCTTTTTTAAAAAAAAATACTTTGTGTATATTCTTTCTCCACACTACAAATCTTTTACTTATATTATTGTGGCTTCCCACTTTATGTCTTTATGGATTTCCATGCATGTAAATGAATGTGTCTCTGCATCTGCATGTATTTCTGGTGGTTTTTCTTTGGCTCTACTTTATCTGTTCATTTGTTTGTTTTGTTCTATGAGTTTTCTCCATAGACAAGGAGGGTTTCTTCACTCAGGAAAACACAAGAAATTAATCATCTCACAAGAAACCTAAGAGAATAACACATACATAATACCAACTCCAACAACAAAAAACAACAGGAACCAACAATCACTTGTCATTAATATCTCTTAAACTCAATTGACTTCATTCCCCAATAAAAAGGCATAGGCTAATAGACTGAATACACAAACAGGACCCAGCATTTTTCTGCAAAGAAGTAAAGTTACAAAGTGACAAAGACAAACACTACCCCAGAGTAAAAGGCTGTAAAAAGTTTTCCAAGCAAATGGTGCCAAGAAACAAGCTGGAATAGCCATTCTATTATACAAGACAATAGACTTTAAACCAGAAGTTATCAAAAAAGGTGAGGAAGGACACTTCATCAAAGAAACAATCTACTAAGATGGTGTCTCAATTCTGAACATCTATCTATGCCCCAGATGCAAGGGCAACCACATTTATAAAAGAAACACTACTGAAGCTCAAAGTACACTGAACCTCATTACTAAACCTCACATAATAATAGTAGGAGACTTTAATACTCCATTCTTACCAATGAACAAATCATGGAAACAGATACTAAACAGAGAGACAGTGAAACTAACAGAAGTTATGAACCAAATGGACTTAACAGATATCTACAGGGACAAAACGATCCTGCCCACTTTCTCTCTGTCTATTCAATATAGTACTCAAAGGTCTTGCTAGAGCAATTAGACAACAAAAGGAGATCAAGAGGATACAAATTGGAAAGGAAGGATTCAAGGTATCACTATTTGTATATGGTATGGTAATATACATAAGCCACCCCAAAAATTCTACCAGAGAACTTCTACAGTTGATAAAAAGTTCAGCAAAGTGACTAGGTTATTATTAACTCAAACAAATCAGTGTCCTCATTTATGTAAAATATAAACAGTCTAAGAAATAAAATAGGGAAACAATGCCCTTCACAATAGGTGCAAATAATATAAAATAATCTAACCAAACAATTGAAAGATCTGTTTGACAAGAACTACAAGTCTCTCAAGAGAGATACTGAAGAAGACCTTAGATAATGGAAAGATTCCTCATGCTCATGTATTAACATAGTAAAAATGGGCATCCTGCCGAAATCAATCTACAGATTAAATGCAATCCTCACCAAAATTCCAAGGCAACTTTTCACAGACCTGGAAAGAACAATTCTCAACTTCATATGAAAAAACAAACAAACAAACAAGATAGTGAAAACAATTCTTAACAATATAAAGAACTTCTGTGGGAATCATCATTCCTGACCTCAAAGTGTAGTACAGAGCAATAGTAATAAAAACCACATGGTATTGGTATAGAGACAGAAAAGCCGATCAGTGGAATAGAATTGAAGGGGTAGAAATGAGCCCCCACACTCATGGTAACTTAATCTTTGACAAAGGAAACAAAACCATACATTAAAAAAAGAAAATATCTTCAACATATGATGGTGGTCTAGCTAATAGTCTGCATGTAGAAGAATGCAAAATGATCCATATTTATCACCTTATACAAAGCTCAATTCCAAGTGAATCAAGGACCTCCACAAAATGCAGATAGAAGAGAAAGTAGAAAATAGGCTCGAACATATTGGCATTGGGGAAAATTTCTCAGCAGAATATCAATGGCTCAGGCTCTAAAACAAACAATTGACAAATGGGACCTCATAAAATTGGAAAGCTTCTGTAAGGCAAAGGACACTGTCAATAGGACAAAATTGGCAACCTACAGATTGGGAAAAGATCTTCACTAAACCTATATCCAATAGAGGGCTAATATCCAAAAATATACAAAGAATTCAAGAAGTTAGACTCCGAAGAAATAAATAATCCAATTTAAAAGAGGTGTACATAGTTAAACAGGGAATTCTTAACAGAGGAATTGCAAATGTTTTAGAAGCACTTAAAGAAATATTCACCGTCTTTAGTCATCAGGGAAATGCGAATTAAAATGACCCTGAGATTCCACCTTACTCCAATCAAAACGGCTATATCAAAAACTCAGGGGACAGCAGATGCTGGCAAGGATGTGGGAAAAGAGGAGCACTCATCCTTTGCTGTGGGATCCAAACTGGTACAAACATTCTGGAATTCAATCTGATGTTTCCTCTGAAAATTGGAAAAATTTCTACCTGAAGACCCAACTATAGCACTCTTGGAAATATAACCAAAAGTTGTTCCACAAGGACACACACATACTCCAGTATGTTCAATGTTCATAGCAACCTTATTTGTAATAGCCAGAAGCTGGAAACAATCCAGATGTCCCTGAACCAAAGAATGGATACAGAAAATGTGGTTCATTTACACAATGGAATACTAGTCAGCTATTAAAACTGAGGACGTCATAAATTTTGCAGGTTAATGGATAGAACTAGAAAATATCATCCTTAGTGAGGTAACCCAGACCCAAAAGGACAGGCATGGCATGTACTCACTGATAAGTGGATATTAGCCAAAAAGTTCAGAGTACCCATGATACAACTTCCAGACTGTAGAAAGCTTAAAAGGAAGCTGGGTAAAGTGTGGATATCTTAAACTCACTTAGAATGGGAAATTAAATATTCATGGGAAGCATATGGGGGCGGGGAACCTGAGTGGAAGACTGGGAGAAGATAGGAGAGGGCCAGGTATGGGAGGATACAGTAGAGCCCAGAGGGCAAGGAGAATGGGTTGAAATATGTAGTAGTGTAGAGTGGGGCTGAATGGGGAACCTCTAGAAAGTTCCAGAGACCTGGGATGTGAGAAGCTACCAAGAATCAATGGGTATGACATTAATGGAAATGTCCAAATATGAGGAGATGGAACCTGAAGAGACCACCTCTAGTAGATAGACATGGCCCCCCTGTTGAGTCAGGAGGCCACCCACCTATCTTCAAAATTTGAGTAAGAATTGTTCCTGTCTAAAGGAAATGCAGAGACAAAATAGGAGCAGAGACCGAAGGAAAGGTCATCCAGAGACCATCCCAAATGGGTATCAATTCCATGTCCATGCAGCAAACCCTTGCACTATTACTGATGCCATATTATTCTTGCAAACAGGAGCCTGCCTGGCATGACTAGCCTTTTAAAGACTCTACCAGCAGCCGACTGATACAAATGCAGATTCTTATAGCCAACCATCGCACTGAGGTCAGGGACCAATATGGAAGAGTTAGAAGAAGGATTGAATGAGCATAGGGGTTGCAACCTGCAGAAAGAACAACAATGTCAACTAACCTGGACCTAAAACTCTCAGAGACTAAGCCACCAACCAAGGAGTATACATGGGCTGGTCCTAGGGCCCAGGGGACATGTGTAGCAGAGAATTGTTTTGTCTGGCCTCAGTCAGAGAGGATGAGCTTAATCCTGTAGAAACCTGATGCCCCAGCAAAGAGGGATACTGGTGGGGGTGATGTGGGGGTAGATGTGCTGGTGGAGAAGCACCTTCTCAGAGGTAAAGGAGGGGAGATTGGATGAAGAACTCAGGGAGAGGGAACTAGGAAGGGGGCAACTTTCGGAATGCAAATAAATAAATAAATAAATAAATAAATAAATAAATAAAAGGCTTCCCGTATTTTCTTTAGATTTGACTTTTTAGGTATCATTTTTAAGCCTGGCTATGTACTAGAAAATTTTTCTTTTTCTTTCAAATATTTTAGACAAGCTGGTTTGGTCCTGGATGAAGCCTAAAGGTTGATTGTAACACAGGCAATCATGGCTAGGCTAGGGTAGAACACTGAATCTGAGAGTGGGCTGAATCTGTGGCGTTGGAAAACATGTATGAGAGGAGAATTAGGCAGATTCACTGGCTAGACTCTGGTGAAGGATATGTATTATTTCACTATACAAAAGAGGTTCATTGTTGTATGTTAGAAATAATATTTTCTGAATGATTAAAATTTTAATCACTGTTCTCATGTTAATGAAAATGTGACAAATTAGTTAATTGTTTATTAAAATTTGATGCACTTTTCTTTAACTTTACCCCATCTAAGGCTGATATTCTTAGGTAATATGAAGTTCCAGGTGTATATTGTTGTATACATGCTAGTATATAGTTAGAGGAGAAGGAAGAAATAACTCAGCTTCCAGCCATCCAAAACTGTGGAACCGCTTTACCCACTGGATGCTTAACATTTAAACCTATTTAGTATTAACATTTTCACACCTAGTATCATGAGTAATATTTCTCAACTCACCTTATGGGAATCAAGAAAGCAAAGAAATTGAAAATAGTCTAAAACTTACTTTAGTTTAATCTAAAAATGTTGATAATTTTGTATATGACTACTGTATTTAGATCATTTCAACCATCCCTTACAACACTCACCTCTTATATTCTTCTACTCTTTCAATTCATGATCTCTTCTTCTTTGATTTTTTTTGTTTGTTTTACACACACGTGCACACACACAAAGAGAGAGAGAGAGAGAGAGAGAGAGAGAGAGAGAGAGAAAGAGAGAGAGAATAAAACAACACATACTGTAATCTATCAGCAGCTTGTCCCTGAAGAAGACTGATTCTCTGTCTTTCAGAAGCCACTGGTTGCTCTTAATCCTCTTCTATGGGTAGGATGTTAGTAAATTTAACCATCCACCTAATCATGTTTACTGATGCTGTCATTATACTGCTATTGTTTAGGCAGCCATACTGATGAGATTTATAAGTGTACTGTACTTGTCTGGTGTAAAAACAAAACAAAACACTAGCAGTGTGTGCCCTAGTCCTCAGGATCTTACACTGTGTTTGCACTTTCTTCTTCAACGTTGCCTGAGTCTCAGGTGTAGATCTTGCTCTGAGGGTGTACTAATTAGGTATCCACAGTTAGCTAGGAAGTCGAAACAACCTAATCTAAATGTTCTTTAGCTAATTAATGAATGATAAAAATGTGTCACATATACACAATTAGATTCTTCTGGTTTTAGCTGTAAGAAAGAAAAAAACAAATCATGAAATTTGAAGGTAAATAGATCAAACTAGGAAATATTATAGTGAGTTAAAATAACACAGACCTAGAAAGGAAGAAAAATATATAAGATTTAAAAACGTATATTCTCTATTGTTTGTAAAACCTAGCACAAAGATTTTTTTTTTATTTGAATATATAACCTAAGGTAATCACAGAATCCAGAAAAGGAGAAAGAAGTAATTAGGAGGATACGGTTTGTTGAGAGAGAGACAGGTGGTCACAGGTACTATGGAGGAAGAAAGTAGGAAATGGGGGTGGAGAAGTCTGCTGGGGAGAAGGGAGAGATGGTGAAAACAGAGAAAAAAACAAGAAGAAGTAACACTACGGATGACTGAAAGGGAAATGTAGAATCATTATTCTATAAGCTTACTTAAAACACATAATGGATACAGTAATATTCTATTTTAAAGAGTTACATCACACAGTGTGAGGACAAACCTTAACAAACACAGACGTAGACTAAACTAAAATCCCAGTGCCTGGCATGAGAGAACTCATTTAATATTTGGACCATGAGAGTTTAAGAAACTCCCAAGATGATCTAGCTAGTGTAATTTCCCTTGGTAGACTCCCAGAACTGTTGCTAAACCCACCACACACTTTTGACATGGAACTTGGAGGAATCATGCTAGAGCTGATCTGGCAACCTCATTCCTGAAAGTTCTGTTCTACAAATATGAGCTATCAATACTCCCACTCATCTGTAAAGCCTGTGAGCCACTGTTCATGGCCCATAAGGAATCCACAAACTTTATTAGGGGAGGCAGCAACTTATTAGACTTAAGGTCTACTCAATAGAGGGAATTCATGTTGGTACTGTAAACCTAGCCAATTATTTGTGCCAGCAGAGGTACAGACCATAGAGAACTTACTATTGTCATTTTTCCTGAACCAATATAATTTCTAACTCTAGCCCAGGTACTTACGCTTACATTCATAGGTAAGTGTAGCTGTCACCCCTCATCAAAGATAATTCTCTTTTATGTTATGGAGACTATTACAGAGAGACACAACTGATAAAAGAAAAAAAAAAAAACAGAGAGAAATCTATTTCTTGGTCCTGGTTTCTGACCTTGACTATTGACAGCCATTCCCTTTCTCCTCCAATGAAGCAAGTATAAGCTCCAGGAATGCAGAATCATTGCTATTATTCACTATTATTACACTGAAATGGTGTTACTTCTATGTAATGAATACCTCAAACTTAATTTTTCATTAATGTACAGCTTCTTTACTTCATTTAATGTTACAAATGATGCAAGGTTTCTGAGAAGAGAATAATGTGAACCTGCTCATTGGGCAACCCTAATATTTTTTTTTCTCATTCTTTACTCATTTTGCCTAACTTTTGTCACAGTTGGAGGGATCGAAATCAGCATGGATGTCAAATTGGAGAATACTCATGAAGAGCAACTGATACAAAGAACAGATTTAAACTCTACTGTAAATCCCATGGGAATGGTACATCTTATCAAGCTATGGAATAAGGTTAAGAGTTTATTTTTTAGTTCTACATTTTCTCCATCCCTCACTTGCTCTCTTTGATACGATTTGGACTCTTCTGTATCAAAACAACATAAAATAAAAATAATTTACAGATAAAAACAAGTCCTTAAAGCTAATAATTCACTTTCTATTTTCAGCAAATGCTATTGACTAAAACAGGCCTTACCAGATACACTGAGTTGTGCATTGATGACCACTTTCACAATCCACATTTTAGGTGAACTTCAGGGTGTTAAGTACATAGGAGTCTAAACCACAGAGGCATGCTGGGCACTATGGTTCTTTAAAACATATGACCTTGCTTCCATTTATTTTAAATGTATCAGGATCAAAAGTACAAGTCAACTTAAGAAAATGAAATATTGAAAAAAATTTTTAAAAGGACAAAAAGACAAGATCCATCAAAGCCTCTTTAGTAGACAAATTCTATAATTGGTTTTGTAGCTTAAAAAATAAATGGTCATTTCTCTTATCTTTAATTTTTCTATATTCATGCAACTCTTCTGATGGCCTCTTAAAGTCTTTTAAAAATGGAAAAGCTAAAGCCTTTTTAATGACTAACTTTAACAGAATAGAAGACAGTCTCTTTGCCCTATGCAGATCCTAAAGTGCTGAGGCATGTACAGAGGTAGGGAAGTAGCATCTGTGGGAGAAGGCACACTACAAAAATAACTTTTGAAACTTGGTTTAAAAAAATGCACTTACTCATATGTTTGAATACTGCAGCTAACTCACCCAGGTTTTAAGAAGGGACTCCTTAGATTCTGAGGTCTGTGCTTACATTTAGTCTTGTTTGCAACAATTCCACATATCTTTGTCTTCAATAGTTGGATCAATTTTCCCTTTCCATCATCTACTTTCTCTAGATGATAATGCTTAATCTTAGATTTATTGGTCATTAATGGCACAGCTACTCTGACAACAACTTTACAGCTGAGATGCAACAGTTACTGTCAATAGGTCATGAGAATGGGTGATGGAAAGAAACAAGGCATGCTGCCTATCCAAATGTCACAATAGGAAGAATCATCTGCAATCTGAAATAGTCAGAAGAAGGAACTCAAGCTGAACCTGACTCCTTAGGTGTACTGTAATAGTCGCCTCTACTCTCCAGTGGTAACATAGGAGATTAGCCAACAGGAAAAATAGGGCTTCAGAGGTGGAAAATGGAGAGGTTGGTTTGGTCTGTGAAAAAAATATCAAAATTTGTTTCTTAAAAATTGAATAAAATCGTGTGTGTGTGTGTGTGTGTGTGTGTGTGTGTGTGTGTGTTGATATGAATAAAAATGGCTCCCTTAGACACAAATGTTTGAATGCCTGGTCTTCAGATTTGTGAGAAAGGTTAGGATTATGGCCTTGTTAAGGGGAGGAAGCCACTAAGAGTGGGTTTTGAGATTTCAAAAGCCTGTACCCTACCTGTTCTCTCTCTCTCTCTCTCTCTCTCTCTCTCTCTCTCTCTCTCTCTCTCTCTCTCTCTCTCTTTCTCTCTCTCTCCCCTCTCTTTGTCTTTCTCCATTTCTTCCTCCCTCCCCTCATCTCTCTCTGTCTCTCATGCTTGTTGATCAGATGTAAGCCCTCAGCTACTACCCCAGCACCATGCCTTCCTGCCTGGTGCTGGAGTCTTCCCACGATGGATACCCTTTGAAACCATGAGCTCCAAATGAAATGCTTTATTTTGTAAGTTGCTTGGCCATGGTATCTCTTCTCAGCAACAGAAAAGTAACTAAGAAAATAGGAAACTGTAAACTTGAAAAAATAAAATGTTTTACTTAGAAAATATTTACCTGAAAAGCAAACACATACAGTGAAAATTAAAAATAATAATAATAATAATAAACTTCTAACATATTCATTCACTAATTGACATCTTCTTTTAATATAGCTGTATCTTCATTTCTAACACTGGTTTCTAACATAGGTACATAGTGAGGACTAAATTAGAGAATAAATGATGGCAAATAGCATTTTGATTGGCAGAAACTTTTGTATTCTGAAGAACAATGAATAAATTGTTCTTAATTTGAATAATGACAAGTAGGGAACATTCTGACAGTGTACATTTGTGTGATATATATATATATATATATATATATATATATATATATATATATATATCATATGATATTGCTAGTGGAAATGATTTTGTACTTAAGAGTACTGGCTGCTCTTCCAGAGGACGTGTGCTTGATTTTACCCACAGGACAGCACAACTCACATTCTAGAGGATCTAGTAGCCTTCTCTGGCCTCCATTGACATTACAAACCTATGATGTACAGACATGCACATAGGCAAAACATTCGTACACATAAAACAAAAAGTAATTATAGGATAAACGCTCAAAATTGCTTGTGATTAGCTAGAATAAACTGTCATGAGATGTTATAAAATATCTCATATAATACATACCTTTGACTTTGAATAGCTTAAGATAGTATGGTCTTTTTTTAATAGAAAGCTACAAATTCCTCTAAGCACCAGTGTTCACTTCTTTCTGTTTGCTAACATCAGAAAAAAAAAAAATGTGGCCAGACAGCTTATGCTATTGCCAACATAACTTTCCACAATAGCCACCACCATCAAACAAAGTCAAATTTAACCCTTTTGTCCTTATATTGCTTTGTCAAATGTTTTGCAGTTTGACAGTGTGACCATACTTTGAATTATAAGGTTTGGGCTGGAGAGATGGCTCAGCCGTTAAAGGCTAGGCTCACAAACAAAAATATAAGAATTATAAGGTTTTTGACAGACATAGTTTTACTTGAGTCGTCCTTATCATTGAATACCAGTTGAGCAGTAGATCCATAGTCAGACTTCCCCAACCTGAGTTCATAAGATAAATAGCATTAACAGGAACCCAGAATTATGTATATTTTCACTTTAATATCTTAGCATGATTTATACCTGTTAACTTTTTTGGCACATATAGCTTCTACAACTGTAGTCCACATACAGTTCCATCTAAAGTTGAGAAAAAGGTGTTATAGGTGAAACTGTTATATTAACCCATTCCTTTAAGAGAAGCATACCTTATTTCACAAGGCTCCTGACAACTCTCTCAACTAAGTTAGATTTCTCTAACTTGTCAGATTGAGTCATATTCTTGATACAAGAGATATAGAAAGCAAAATGCCTTAACCATTCTGTCAGGCAAACAGTAGTGAACATAGAAAAGGAGGATAGGTTGGCTTAAAGGTAACCAGTAAAAAAAAATATTGCATATGGGAACTTTTGATATGATTGTACCTGGATGCAGTAGAGGATCTCACTGTACAAGTAGAAAAAAAAAGAGAAGAAAAGAAAACAAAGGAAAGGTAGAGGGAAGTATAATCTGATTCTGTTAATGAATCATCGGGTGCACTGGCATAGCCCCAGGTATTTAAGGGCTGAGCTGAGGCAGTGTGATCAGTAGAACCCATGATATGCTTAAGATCAACTAGGAAACATACCTAACCAGACACTTTCTCAAAATTAAATGCCTGTTCTTCATATGTGAAAAAAAAAAAAGCTATCCTTCTGAAATGAGGTAGATGACTGATTGAGGATTACCTATTTCAATTTCTAACTTTAATAGATTGAAAGAAGGTCTAGTCAAAATTAATTGGATTTCCTTGGACTTGAGCTAATCTTTTTCTCTTAGTCTATGTGTTTTATTACCTGGCCAATATGATTCATCCCTACGTTACAAGTGAAAATATATAGTAGCATCTTTGTTCACAAAACACATCATAGAAGTTGAAATCTTAGATGCACATTTGTTGAAAGAATAGGACAGATGGTGTGAACAAATTAATTGCTGCTCAGGTGATCTGACATCTTAAGGTATTTTTGAAGAAAAAATGTGTAATGATTTCAATGTTTTAAATATTTTGCTTAATGTTGTATTCTGTAATGTTTTATTAGAAAAAAGGAGCTTTCAAGAACATGCATTGTATACATGATCAACATCTTTCAGGAAGAATACAAAGAGGAAAACAGCCCCAAAAATGGGAGAAAAGTTTTAAAACATAGCAAAGTATCACTTTTTCTATAAATGGTTCATCTAACACTTTATTTTGAATTAATTTTCTTTGAAAGAATGTAAAAACTTTTTCGCAGCTAAGAAGACAAGTGAATAAAAGGGTTAAGAGGACAGTACACTCCAAGAGGTGGATCTAACATAGATGCATGCTGATATTTCCTCAGACTTTCTCATTAATGAATTTTCTGTTTTTAAGTGACAACATCCTAAAGGATTGATCCATAAAGCTGACATAAAATTAAAGACACACATACACACACAAAGTATAATGTGTACATATAATACTTATCAACTGAAAAGTTCATTATTATAAGTAAAATCTTGATCTCAAGGTTGATTAAAATAGAATTCTAAAATATATATGATTTACATAAAATATATACTCATATGTATGGTACACTACTAGTTCCTCAAAGTTAATGAAACATTAATTTTATTAAGTTTGTGTGAAGAGTGTAGGAATGTATGTGTGAGTGTTTACATGAGGTAGTAAGAGCAATATTTTTGGGAGCTGTTTCTTTCCTTCAAGCATATGGGTCTAGGCATCAAACTTAGATCCCCAGACTTAACAGCAAGTGACTTCTCTCACTGACCTGTGTCACTCACACTTAACTCTACCTTTTAAGAGAAGATATTTCATTGAAAAAAGTAGTTGTGCGTCCCTATGAAGATACCATAGAACATATGGTAGAGATCCATCTTATTAACCAGCAGTTTCAAGAATCTGAGTATATGGCAGAGCCATCTAGTTTATGTTGTAAGAGCAATCAACCCTAAAATACCAGTTGGTCAATTATATTTTTTAAAATGATGTTTTCTACTAATGCTACCTCTCCAGTCTAGTAGTGCAGAGTCTGGTGTGAGGCATTCGCAAAACTGCTCAAATGGAAATTACCTTTGGCATTCTTTTAGGATTCCACAAACAAGGAATTGAGTGCATGTCAAACCCTCCCCTTATTCCTTTAATTTACTAGGCTGTGGTGGTTTGAATATCCTTTGCCCAGGGAGTGACACTATTAAGAGGAGTGTCTTGCTGAAGTAGGCATGGCCTTCTTGGAGAAAGTGTGCCACTGTGTAGGCTGGCTTTGAGGGTTTCTAGTGCTCAATTTCTATGCTATACAGAAGAGTCATTCTCCTCCTAGTTGCCTATAGATCAAAATATAGAACTCTCAGCCTCTCCAGCAACATGTCTGCCTGCACTCTGCCATGCTTCCTGCCATGACGGAACCTCTAAAATTGTAAGCCAGCCCCAAGTGAATGTTTTTCTTTATAAGAGTAGCCTTGCTCATGGTGTCTCTTCCCAGCAATGGAAATCCTAATTAAGACATATGCCAAACATTCTAGTTCCTGTCAGTCTACTTTCTATGTGTCCTGTCCTTATCATTCTTTTATGTGTTTTCTTTATCTGGTACAATGAATATCATAATTAACAGTAAATCCTAGAAGGCAGGCTCTGCGTCCTATCAATAGAACCTGAAATTCCACAATTTTACAAACAAATTTTCACCATGCATGATGATAGATAGGCAACACTATACTTTTCAAATGATCTGTGCCATTGAAAATAGTATTGCCCATTTCCTAACTTCCTGGAAAAGACAATTGTGCACATATTTTGCCAAGCGTCACAGTGATCCCAGTGTAACTATCCTCCGTTGCTTCTACTGTTTCTTGAATCTTGTAAATAGCCAAAATTGTGACTTTGAAACATTTGATAACTTTAATCCTTTTGAGGAACTTGACCATTGCTTCCTCTAGCTTTGAAATCATTCCTAATCATGCTTACTTACTGAATCTTTACTAATCTAAATTAAGACTTTAAAGTATTTCCCCCATACTCTTCAACAAGTCATTCAAGTCCCCTTTTAAACATATCCAAATTTGCTTCTATGTCATTCGAAGTAATTTGTGCATTGACTAGGATTCAGGTTAATGGTGTATATGTGTCTGTTTCACATTACTTAATTTATAAAGAGAACAATTTGGGCCCACAGTTTGGTATGGACGGAGGTATTGCTTTTGGCCTGTAGTAAAACTGGAAGACAGATCTCATGTCAGAACAACACTGCTTTCAGTTCATGCCAGAAAACAAATGAATGAAGAGAGGGATGAGGCTTCACATCTTCCATGGGGTGGGCATACCCGTAAACCCTACAGACCTCTCACTGGATCCCACCTCTTTAAGGTTCCATTGGTTCTCAGTAGTACCTCTCTTGATAAAGTCCTTAATAAATGGGCCTTTTGTGAACCTTTAAGATACAAACTATGTACTAGATACCTTTGTGCTGGTTTGTATTGCTGTTATTGCTAATTGGCACTTCTTCCAAGAAGAGGGTCTGATCTGACCTGAGTAGGTAATAGTATCAGCTTATAGTTCATAAACTTAAGGACTTATTGTTCTCTTTTGTTCAATGACCAACTGCTACACGGAATCATTAATTAGAGTAATAATAAATCTTCCAAGGTTTTAAAGTGCTACAACATGCAATAAAATTCATCTATATTATTTCAATGAACCCAAAAAAGTAAATTCGATTGGGATGAGTAAATTTATTTTACTGGTGGTTAAATATTTGTGTTCATTAGAAATTAATGTGTCTCCTTTTGTAAGACTTTGATTTCTACAACTTGAATCCCTTATAAGCTAAAATCTGTACTCCTAAACACTATGGGCAGTTACTCAAAATGCATGTACTTGGCAAGCACAGCATTCACATGTTAAATACTGAGAAGCAATATGATTTTAACAAATGGAGAGAGGCACTATATTTTGAGCTAAGGATAATTAAAGAAGTATCCAAAAATATTTGTATTTATTAACATTTAATGCATGGATAACCAACGTTTAAAAGTAAATTCTTCTTGTTATAAACCAGGCCCTTACGATCATAATTCCTTTTTGACTTTTGGATCTTTTAAAGAGAATATTTAGCTTTTAAAAAGGAGGTAAAAACATGATAATGGGGAAATTGGGAAGCAGTAAGCTAAATTGTTAAAAAATAAGTTACATAATCTATACAGGGACCTTTTATCAAAGGCAAAGGAACCACTCAAGGATTACATTAAGTAATAGGGTTAAGAAGAATAAAGGTTTGAAAAAATTGAGTATCTTCTAATAACTGTAAGTACATGAGTTTCTAAAATGCCATACATAATATCCATGAAATTATGTTGCATAATGTAATAACACGTTATGCTACCATTAACACATTATAGCTATGTCATTTAGAAGGCTAATTTTTTTGTGTGAAATCACTTAACTACATAAAATTGAAAATGATGATTATTGTAACTCCTTTCACTTTTCATCCTGAGACATTCAGGATCACATATTTTGTATGCAGCTATTTTATGACACGGTGTATTTTTATGGAGTGGTCAGAGAGTGTTTTAAGTAATAATTGTCTTAAAATTCCAAAACACATAAATCACAAGATCTTTTCACGTATCCTCACTATGAGAAGTCAAGATAAATCATTTACCACATACTTGTGATGAAAAATAGAATTTTTATAAAATTTAAAAAGGAAACTGCATATTACAAGGCAAAAGTGAGCAACACAGTATATAATATATATGTATGTATTATCCATCCATATTATATATAATATCTAAATATTTAGTATATATTTTATATGTATAAAGTCCATCTATTCACTTTAGTCATCAAATATAATTAAGTTTAGTCTCATTAGAACTATCTAGTTTTAAAATATTTACGTTCATATATACTCTAAATCACTTTATCAAGTAAATTTAGTTGATAGAGGAAAAATCTACGTAGATTCTCTTTATTCATTAATTCTAATTAATCTATATTTTTTTGAGACAGTTTTTTCTGTGTAACCCTTGCTGTCTTAAAATTTGCTCTGTAGACCGGACTGGCCTTGAACTCAGAGTTTCATCTGCTTCTGCTTCCTGAGTATTTAGTTTAAAGGTGTGTGCCACCACCATGCAGCACCATTACACAGTTTTATTGAGACTTTTTTAACTGTGAACGACAAATAAAGCAGGGTCGGGTGGCGGGGGGAACCTAGATATTTTTGGACCAGACTCAAGTTATATAAGCAAATGATCCACATCTATAGGGAATGTAGTGTTGTATTCTCTATGTTTAAGTATGAAAATCCTAAGACTCATAGAAGTAATATTCTGGTTAATATAACACTAAGTAATAAGGCAGGTTTCTGCATTACCATGTAGCATGTCCTGAGACAGTTAACTTTATAAGCATTTATTAGACATCAGCCTCTAATAAATGACTCTAGAGACTGTCAATTACAAAGATATTCAAGGGCTGGAGAGATGGCTCAGCAGTTAAGAGCACTGACTGCTCTCCCAGAGGTCCTGAGTTCAATTCCCAGAATTCACATGGTGGTTCACAATTATCTGTAATGGGATCCAATTCCCTCTTCTGGTGTGTCTGAAGACAGCAACAGTGAACTCATCATGTATATATAAAATAAAGAAATAAAAAGAAGAAAACAAATTTTAAAAGATATTCAAGATACTATCTTTGTTCTTAAGGATGATTTCACATTGTGGCACTGGAGGAGACTATCTGTGAAGTCTTCCTACTGTTTAGAACCTGCTACTGGAGGAACACCATGTCATAGATAGCAAGGGAAGAAAAGTTTTCATCTGTGGTTTTGTAGGTATGTTTGCCTGTCCACCGCCTACATAAGATCAAACCATTTGACATTACATCATTGAGAGTGGAGGGATGTAGGAGCTCCATTTGCAGATGGTGAGCTTTTGGCAGTGCATGACTGCAGAGGAAGGAGAGTTTTTTTTTTTTTTTCCAGAATAGCCAATGATAGGCTGTCATGCTTTTTTTCTACATGCACACCAGCCAGGTGCATACAGGCAGGATGAGATGGACAGAGGTTGGGGGGGGGCAGAAAAGAAGGAGGGAAAGAGGCAGAGGGACAGGGACATGAAAGAGGACAGGATCAAGGACAGGGATAGAGACAGATACAGAGGGGGGGTGAGATGATGATGTAGCTAGGAGAAGGATGTTGAGGGAAGTGTATGAGGAGTAGACATGGATGTGTGTGTTGGATATGATCTAAATGCATCATAAAATGTATGAGATTGCAAAAGAACGAAAAAGAACTTTTAAAAGAAACTTTTAATGTTAAAAATTGTAATTTTATTTTGCCTTTAGAGCTAGGCAGTGGTCACATATAAGATCTGTAGAACTGGGATCCAGACAAAGGAAGCATAACCATGACTCAGTTACATAAAGAGCACCCTAAAACCTCCTACTACACTGAATTCAAATCTCAACCACAAGCCTTCACGTGTCTTTTGTGCTAGGCTTCTTTCAGATACAAAATTTATTGCATATATTTAACATGTGAAATCATTCCAGATGGCTGGGTGCACTTGCTGTCATGTTCAAGGTTATATTATTTATTTGTTAAAATATTAACTACCTTGTAAATCTTTAAGGCCTGTTTTCGATGTCTTCTTTTCCTGGATTTATTGTCCGGAGCCATCCTTCTCTATTTCTTTATCCTACTTACCATTTCATTCATATTTTCTTGTGTTTCTGGTCACATATAATACCTTATCCTTTTTTCTTTTATTATTTATTTTCTCTCTTTACTAATTCTTTCTGATTTTAATTTTACATTAAAGTTGGCAACATGTCCCAATTATTATCAGCTGCAAATTTAATTAACATGCTGTTTATTTTTTCTTCCAGATAATTAATAAAGTTGTTAGAGAAAACTTGGATGCACACCAAGCACCCCAGCAGACAGCTCCCTTAAGTCGATGCTCTGCAGTTTATAATTACCTTTCTCTTATGGTCCTTAAGCAAATTTTCAGTGCTCATTCCAGAGCCAATTTAAATTAATTTGGAGGGAACTGCTTTAAGAAACACACCAACTGTTTCACAGTCTTTCCTTAGAGCCCAGATTCTGTAAAATATGTATACCTTATTACTCATGCCAAAGTGGTATTAGTGAAATTGAACATTTAAGCGCACGAGGAGAGCAGAGTCGGGAAGTCCTCAATGAAAGAGCATGGTCTCAATAAACACTAAGGACAAAGCTCTAATTGCATTATTTATGAGTTAAATGAGAACATAAAAGAGGCATTCACATTTCACCTTTTCTGCCACAGACTTCCCTTTTCACTTAACTTAATGAAATTACTAGCTTATTTCAAATTTTATTAATCATTTTGGCATATGTTCGATAGTAATATAATAAATTATTAAAAATTTGCCAAAAATTAAAAAATGATTTAAGAAGAGTTTTAAATATGTATCAGTACAAACTCTTACAACTGTAGATTTTACCATAAACCTAATTTAAGTCATAATTTTAAGTCATGGAGAAATATTTTAAAATTTATATACTTATGCTTTATACTATTTAAATAAATACGTATATTGTTATTGAAACTGTTACTATATTTGAATCAATAGCAAGAAAATTTTAAGATACAGTTCATCCAAGATAATATGTATTTGAATCCCTCAATTTTTGTTTCCAAAAGGATATGAAGTGGCAGCAACACATGACAACCAAGTAAACAACATCAATAGATCTACTTTTTTGAATCAAAATTTTTTAGATCCATATCTTTCAGAAATTTAAACTCATTTACTTTATGAACATGTTCAGTAAAGCAGCCATTCATGAGTACAGGCTTTATGTATCAAATAATTGATGTACATTTTTCCCTGAAGCCAAAAATTATAACAAAGAAGATGGTAATGTAAACTAACAGCATTAATATAATTCAACTGATACAGCACAAAAAAATCTAGACTTTATGGGATTATAGACTGTCTTCTCAATTACTGGATATGGACACATATGCCAATCATTATTTCTCAAGGTTTCAGGCAAGCTAAGTATATTTATTAATAGAGAAAAAGTTGCAAGAACTCTAAAATCAGGGCTTGTAAATATTATAAAACCCAGGAGCTTCTTCTGTCTAATTTCAATATATAGCCCAGATGTTCTAATTAAGGTTTTATTATGGGAAATACAGTCATTTGCAAAGAAACTGTGACTAAGACGCTAAAAGTCTCAGATCTTAAAATGCCTAATGCATTAACTGCGAGAAATACTTTACTCTGTACCAGAAAGGTGAACAAACATCTCAAAGGACAACAGTTTTTCTAAATATAAACCAGAAAGTAGACCTAGGCTTCCAGGGATGTGCAGGGGAAGTGGTAACAGTTGTCAATGGACCAATGAATGTAAGTCCCAGAGAGATACCCAAGGTAATTTATTTTACCATTGGGAAATGGCTTTGAGGGACTAGTTGGAGGCCCCACAGCAAAAAAGTATAAGGCATTTTGCCTCTTGTTATCCAAGAAGCAACAAGCAGACTGAAAAACTTCAGCTAAGCATTGCAGATCTAATGCACACTGCTACGGGCAGTGCTATAGACTGGGCCATAGATAAACATCTTATTCTATTACTGAAAACTTAATGTTATAAAATAACTGCTTGAGTTTTATGGTCCTTTGCCTGCAGGGAAAGTCGGGATGATCTTAGGAAGGAGTGGGTTGACTTCCTAAGGATTCACTGTGCATCCAGAAATTATAGATGAAGACTTCGAATGGGAAATTTAAATTGTGACCTATGAAAAAAGAGCGATGCAATTTAATGCAGGTCATAGAATTTGCTCAGCTGCTAATGTTTCCTTACATTAAAGGCCAAGTCAGCCACTCCTGTAGATAAAACAGAAGGGATTTGAAGTTCTGGCAAACAGTTGTTAATAATAAATGCCAAAATTAAAATTACAAGTAAATTGTATTGAAATAAGTTTGACGGATACAGGAGCTGATTTAACTATCATTTCCCAAATTCTGGAGATTCAGAATAGCTACTTCAAATGGTTTATACATAATTTCTAGGAATTGGAAAGTTATCTCTGTTAGGGGTGGTTTTGTGCACTGTATATTCATTCAAGTATTGATTTCTGTGCCCAGAGATCTGGTTGCAGTCTGGTCTTGGTGTTGTCATTACTATGAAACATTTCCTGACTCAGTATTGTGCAAAACATTGTTCTCCATCATCTTCTGATTGGTCAATAAAGAACTGATTAGACAGGAGAGAAAAAGACCCTACTTCCGGGCTCAGAAAGCTGGGGAGACGGTCTCAAATATGCACGGGAAAGTCTCCATGAGGACACAGATGAAACAGGAGCGTCCAGGGCAAAACTAAACTGGGAGGCTACAGGACATGTGGCTGGGAGGTAGCTAGCATAGTTGGGTTAGAATAGATAAGTATCTGGCCAACTATAGTGTTTGAAGCTTATTAATAAATATAATGGGTCTCCATGTCATTATCTGAGAACAAGTGAGGCAGAGAAAAGCCCATACTGTTATAATTGGCATCCAATGTGTTAGGCATGTAATCCAAACTTAGAAATCCAATCATAAGGCCTGAAAAAGATGAGAACAGTTCTGGACAAGGGAGCAGGACCAAAGGACAGGCAAAGGAGCTGGGGTGGAAGTGGGGTTGAGGTAGGGAGTCGGGGACAAGATAGTTTTTTAGCAACTACAGGCTGTCAGTAGCTGGGACAGAGATGTTCAATTCAGCCCATGCAAAAAGCAGCAGCTCAGGCTGTGACCTGTAGAAGCACTTCCCAGATCCACATGATGCTCTAGGAAGCCAGAATGCTACTTGGCCGGAGGTTCAGCTTATGGAAGAAAAAAATTCAGGAGACGACAGCAGTGGGTAAGCCTGCCCGGTGCGTTGGAGAGGCTTGGCATGAGCTGGAAAACAGCAGCTCAGCCCAGGGTGGCATGTAGATCCGGGTAAATCACAGGAGCAGTGCCAGCCTATGGGCACCTATTGCTGTACACAGCAGCTCCTTCCACTGTTGGGTAGTAGACAGAGCCCATGAGCGGGCAAAAACCACAGCCCATTTGTGACTAGCTGCACCCTGGTGGCTGAGGCAACCACTGGCACCACCATCCCAAAGTGTGCTGAAGTTAGAAGCAGCAGCTCAGCCCAGGATGGCAGGGCATAAAAGCCCAGTACAGGCTGCAGAGTACGTGCCAAGCTAGGGATACATTCCAAAGCACAGAATCTGTGGTTTCTCCAGTTTAATGGCAGAAGTACCTCTTCCCTCTGAGCAGAAGGTCAGAGCCTGGACTAGCCACAGCTCAGGACGCAGAAGCCAGGCACAAACAGAGAAAAAGAAATTCCAGCACAGCCGAACTTCTGATAAGGCAAAAATGTTTGCAACTCTGCTTAACTGCTGGTAAGAGGGGAGTTGGTGAAGACTGGATATAAAAATGAGACAGATATGAATAATTTAAAATTAATAAAATTAAAAAATAAGACATATATGAATGAAATGAACAATAAAACAGAGTGTTTGTATCCTATATAATATCATATTGGATGGGTTGAAGATAGAAACGGAAAAGAATGAGACAAATGGCATAACTGAAATGGACACATTAACCTATTATGATTATTATCATACTGGTATTTCTCATCTTTGTCTTAATCACCATAACGGTGTGTGTGTGTGTGTGTGTGTGTGTGTGTGTGTGTGTGTGTGTGTGCCTTCTCAAGGAAAAAGGATTTAGAGATACAAGAAAAAATGAAATATGAAAAATGCAAACAAGCCTTAGAAGAAAACATTTTTAAGATTATAAATAAAAATGAAAAAAGAATACTATGATAACAGAAACTAAGACTAGAGCCTACTCTACCATCACATAGTGAAAAATCAAGAAAACCAGCCATAGGTTGTTAGAATACCAATCATAGCTTATCCAGTTACTGTACAACAAGCACCAGAGGACAGTGGCCATATCCAACATTATGATGAAATTGAATGGCACCCCATAAATGTGCTAGATTTGAAAAAAAATAAAGAAATTGTTACCTCATATAGTATGCATTCGCTGTACATGAAAGCAGATATTAAATTCTTGGGTGATTCAAAATTAAATAACCCCCCAATACTGGAAAGATATGACAAAAGCAGTGTTAGAACCTGATCTTTGATTATAATGGCAATGATGGTGGAGAGAAGAAGCTAAGTCAATAGAAAAGAGAAATAGGGTCAGAGGTGTCAGTATTCCCCAAGAACAATTTCTAGGTGAAGGTCTATAGGCTGAGGTAAAATGCAAATCAAATATGATGAGGCCACCTTGGCATTATGTTGTACAGCAGCTTAAGTGCTTGGGACAAGGTTGAAGACAAAGGAAAAAGATTTGAACCATTTACTCAGACTATGCCAGATCCAAAAGAAACATTTGCAGACTTTTTACAGAGATCAATTTCAGTTATAGATCGAAGGGTATCAGATCTGCAAGCCAGGAGAGCACTGATTGAATCTTTGGCTTTTAAAATGCTAATTCTGAATGCAAGAGGATGACCAAGCCCTTAAAACAAGATCAGCATCCATAGATGAGTGGATCAGAAACTCAGCTGATACTGGTTATTGTTTATATGTTGTAACTTTAATAGGAATGGTGATCTCTAAACGTCTTGAGAAAAATATAAACTGCCAAGTGCCTTAATTGTGGTAAGCAAGGTCATTCCAAAAGCAATTATAAGCAGAGCCTAGCTAATTTCAAAGGAAGGCCTGAGCCTTATAGAATATGGAGAAAATGTGGCAAAGGCTAGCATTGGACTAATGAATGTAGCTCATCAAGATACAAACAGGGTAATGTCCTGTTGGGAAAGGCCCAAGGGCATACCTTACACGCCCTGGTATTGGAATCAAATCTGCCATTTCAGGTCAGCATCAGAGAAATCATTCACTGAACAATTAAACAACGCTGCTCTGAAAATAGACATTAAAAACTCAGATATCAAAGTCATAGCAGCTTCTATAGATAAAACAACAACAACAACAACAACAAAAAACAGAAGAGACCAGAAAAGTCTTATTTTAGCAAGCTTCTACAGATGATGAGAGTCTAATACTAAAGGTGGTTATCAATAATATTGAAATTAAAGCATGGTAGACATTAAGGCAGATATGACCTCTATCTCACAAAAATCGTAGCTTCCAGATATGTTTCAACTCTTCTTTAAGGCAGTGTGCCTGTGGAACTCATTCCTTGAAAACTACTCTTGCAAACTATTTAGGATACTTAAGGAATACAAGTTAATAGCCAATCAAACTTGTGATCATGTTAGGTACGAATTTAGTTAATTACAAACATGTATTTATCCTCTGGTAAATGTTTTCAAATTAAGCAGATAGTAAATACCTAGAAACAAGCAGTGTTTGCCTCTTCAGATCTACTATAGATAGAAAAATGGTCTTGAAAAAAATCTCAGAGGTCTACAAAATATGGAATTTAAAAATATTTTGTTACTAAGAGGCTTTGTGAAAGTGAGTTGTGTCAACTTCTGGTATCACCCACTGTGTACTTGAAAGAATATGATAGGCATTGAAGAATCTCCATATAGAATTTGCTTTAAATGTGGCAAGGTAGCCATTGAGCAAGAAACTGCCCTTGCCTTGGAGAAAAGTATGCCTTCTCCAAGGTTGCCTAATATATAAGGACTGGGCAGTGTGTTTGTAAATTTTACCTGATAATTTTCATAACTGTTCTTTTTAAAAATTATTTTAGTTATTTATATTCCAGTTGTTGCCCCCTTTTGATACCCCCCCAACAGTCCTTCATCTTATTCCCCTTTGCCTCCAAGAGGGTGTTCCCCCACCACCAGACATCCTCCTTCCCTGATACCTCAAGTTTCTCAAGGATTAGGCACATCTTTTCTCACTGAGACCTGACCAGGTGGGCCTCTGCTATGTGTAGTGGGATTCAGGCTAGCCTCTGTATGCTGCCTGGTTGGTGGCTCAGTCTCTGGGAGTTCTCTAAGGTCTGGGTTGGTCTTTCTATGGTGTTACCCTTCTTTTCAGCTTCTTCAATCCTTCCCCTAATTCAATCCTAGGGTTCCCCAACTTCAATCCAATGGCTGGGTTTAAGTATCTGAGTCTGTCTCAATCAGCTGCTTGTAAGGCTTCTCAGAGGACAGCCGTGCTAGGCTCCTTTCTGTAAGCACATCATAGCATCAGTAATAGTGTCAGGTCTTGGTGCCTTGCATGAGATGGATGCCAAGTTGAACCAGTCACTGGACCTTTCTTTCAGTCTCTTCTCCATTTTAGTCCCTGCAGTTCTTTTAGACAGTAACAATTCTAAGTCAGGAATTTTGACTACGTTTTGGTAACCCTGTCCTTCCACTTGAGGCCCTGTCTATCTACTGGAGGTAGACTCTTCAAGTTCCTTCTTCCCACTGTTGGGCACATTATTATTATTATTATTATTATTATTAAATCCTTTTTTTACAGTCCAGTCTTTATCCCCCTCCAGGTCTGCCCGCTGACTGTTCTTCATCCCAGACAAAAGGTCTGGTCCCACTTTCCTACCCCCACCCCAATAGACCTCCCGATTCATAGAATCAGTAATAGTGTCAGGCCTTGGGGCCTTCCCTTGAGCTGGATCCAAATTTGGGCCGCTCACTGGACCTTTTTTCCCTCACATGCTCCTCCATTTTTGTTCCTGCTGTTCTTTCAGACAAGGGGCACTTATTATTGTATGTAGTTTACTATTGGGGTAGCTCATGGGGGACTCCCCCATGGCCTCTTTGATGTTTTTGGTTGGGCCTAATTTTGGTTGGGCCTGATGGGGGTAGTAGGAGTCTCTACCTTAAGCTTGACTATAAAACGGAGTCCCTTATCATGTCCAGACATGTATATCCAGAGTCCCCACATTTTTCCTTTTAACCAATCTTATGTGACCTTTTTTTCCCTTTCTGAGTAAACTGAACCGGTACAGGGTTACAGGCCCCTGAGGTCTTACAAGGGGATGCTTGTTTATAATGAGGACAATTGGGGAAAATAGAAGAGATTCTAGTGACACAAATTAAGTCCCAGGAAAAGAATGGTTTCCAATGGGCCTGTCCAGTGGTCTCACATCCCCAAGCTTTGTAACAGAATTGGTCTCCTCCCCCACATCTAAACCTTTCTGACCTACTTGGGGTCGGGGGTCCCTGTGACAGACATAGAAATCACTAGTCAGGAGGGCACAGTCGGAAAACTTGTTACCACACCCCACCACGGCATTCTGAGCCCATTGTGAGTTATCATACAAGGGGAGGTTATAAGGGTTGGGGATCTTCATTCTTGCTAGCCTGTTTAGTGATCTTGAGCTTTAAGGGATGGTCTGTCTTCTTTATACTCCAAGATGAGTGATCCGCAGGGGATAGATAGGTCACTGGTTTCACATGGAAAGCATGTATCTAGGCAGCTATGCTGTCTACCTTGATGGCCATGGGAGTCATCAGCAGCACCAGATAGGGACCCTTCCAGTAAGGCTCCAAGGACTGGTCACTGGTTTCACATGGAAAGCATGTATCTAGGCAGCTATGCTGTCTACCTTGATGGCCATGGGAGTCATCAGCAGCACCAGATAGGGACCCTTCCAGTAAGGCTCCAAGGACTGGGTCTTATGTCTGGGTCTTATGTCGGCAGACATAGATGACATCACCAACCTGGAACAGGTATGGTACTTCAGTTGTTACTGGGGTGTAAAAAGCAAATGGCTGGGACCATATTTCCCTCTCAACTGTCTCCAGTGCCACCAGTCTCTTTATTGCTCATAGTCACCCCTGCTCTGAAATCTCAAGGTCAGGACCCGAGGGCACAAGAGGAGTGAGTCCTCCATAGAGGATTTCAAAAGGGGTCAAATTCGTCTGGTAGGGGATGTTTCTAGCTCTGAACAAAGCCAATGGAAGAAGCACCACCCAGTCACCATCAGTCTCTAAGGTTAATTTAATTAAGGTCTCTTTTAAGGTTCTATTTATTTTTTCTACCTGTCCTAAGCTCTGAGGACAATATGCAAAATGAAGTTTCCAATTGGTCCCCAAGACCTTTACAAGACCCTGACTTACCTGGGAAACAAAGGCAGGCCCATTATCTGAACCTTACCTTGGGTACTCCAAATCTGGGGAACATTCTTCCAGGATCTTCTTGGCTATGACCGAAGCTGTCTCTTCCCATCCTGAGAATGTATCTATGAAAATTAGCACATACTTATACCCATATTTTTCAGGTTTGATTTCTGTAAAGTCTACTTCCCAAAACATGTCTGGTCTATTTCCCCTAGGTCTCTATCCTGCACTAACCTTGGTGCAATAGGCATTCACCTGTTGACAGACTCTGCGGCTCTTTACTACCTGCTCTATTAGGTATCTTAAGTCAATGATAAACATTTTAGATCTCTTAATGGCTTCAACCAATTTTTTGTTGCCAAGGTGAGTCCACTTATTTATTTGTCATAGGATGTCTCAGGCCTGGTTCCAAGGTAGTATAACTTTTCCCTCTTGGGTTTTCCATTGGCCCTCACTCGCAAGATAGTAATTGGTGGGGTAACTGGAAATCCAGGCCTCTTCCACACTGGTATAGTCCAGGTAAGGCCAATCCTTATGCCACTCTTTGGCTTTTTGTACTAGCATGGGCACAAGATCTCCAAGGGCCACGTCTCTGTCTGTCTTATCTGCCAGGTTATTTCCCTTGGCTATGAGGCATTCTCCTTTTTGGTGGCCTGGACAAATGCTTATCCTGGCTGGTCTGAGGAGGGCACTTAAATAAGCCTAAATTTCAGATTTATTCTTGATCTCTTTTCCACTTGATGTTAGAAGTCCTCTTTGTTGGTAAATTGCTCCATGTACATGAGCAGTGGCAAAAGCATACCTGCAGTCTGTATAAATGTTGACCTTTTTTCCTGCCCCCCGGTCTAGGGCTTTGGTTAGGGCTATCAGTTCTACTCTTTCAGCTGACATTCCTGGTGGTAGTGGTTCTGCCCAGACCACTTACTGCCCGTCTACCACAGCTGTTCCTGCCCTGAGCTGTTCATCCTGTAGGTAGCTGCTGCATTCGGTGAACCAGGTGACTTCAGTGTAGAGGAGTAGCTGGTCAGTTATCTTTTCTCCAGCCTTGCTCCTCTGCCAGAATCTGTGTGCAGTCGTGGGCAGGCAGCTCACTGTTGGGGTCAGGCAGCAGGGTGGCCGGGTTGAGGGTCACTGGGGCTGTGAAGGTGATCCTATCAGAGTTCAGCAACAAAGTCTGGTAGTGGATCATCGGTGCATTAGTAAGCCACCAGTCAGGGGACTGATGTACCACACTCTTGAGGGCATGGGGTGCTATTATAGTCAAATTCTGTCCCAAGGTCATCTTATCAGAGTCCTTGACCAAGACTGCCAGTGCAGCCACTATTCTTAGGCAGGTGTGCCACCCAGAAGCCACTGGAATTTGTCAATACCTTTCATTGACAAATCCTGGCTTTTTGTCAGAGGCTCTGTAGCCTAGAGCACTCAGCTCTAACAGTAATCATTTGGTACCATCGAGACACTCCTACTGGGCCTTGGCAGTTATTAGCAAGTCATTCACATACTTCAAAAGAGTCACTTGGGGTTTAACTCACAGTACACTGTGAGGTCACAATGGAGGGCCTCATCGAAGAGGGTAGGTGAATTTTTGAAACCCTGGGGCACCCAAGTCCAAGTGAGTTGTCCATTGGTTCCCTTCTCAGGGTCCTTCCATTTGAGGGCAAATTACTGTTGACTTTGAGGGGTCAGGATCAGGCAGAAAAAGGCATCCTTTGAGGTCCAGAACAGTATACTACATCTTTGTTGATGGCAAGGAGCTTAATAGAATATAAGGGTTGGGCAGAGTGGGATGGATGTCAGCTACCCTCCAGTTTACCTCTATTAAAACCTGTACTGTGCAGCAGTCCTGGGTGCCAGGTTTCTTGAGAGGCAGAAGTGAAGTGTTCCATGTGAACTGGCATTCTTGGAGGATCTCCAAATCCAAGAGCCTATTGATGTGTGGTCTTATTCCTTCCTAAGCTTCCCAAGGCATAGGATACTGGTGCACTTATAATGGGTCAGTCATTGCATTTAACTCCACATGAATGGGAGGCTGTTGTGTAGCTTTTCCCATCCCACCTGTCTCAGCCCATGCTTGAGGAAAATTTTGGAGCCACCAATTTATATTCAAGGGCTTTTCTTGATTGGTCTCAAACAACTTATATTCATCTTCTAATCTAATTGTCAATACCTATATAGGCTCTCTTCTTGGACCCTGGATAATCTGGCCTTACAGAAGGAAATGTATTAGGGCACCCATTTTGATAAGTAGATCACAGTCCAGGAGGGGTTAAGGGCATTCTGAGATGACCATGAACAAGTAGGATACCCAGCCCACCCCTAGATCAACTGATCTTCAGGTAATCCATTTTGTTTCAGGTAGAATATTGTTTGGATCCTGTGGCCCCTTAGAACCAGGACTTTTTCATAGACAATGGTTCCTCCTTGTGAAGGAGGACAGAGTGTTGAGCCCCTGTGTCTACCAAAAACTGAATAGGTTTTACCTCCACATTTAAGGTTACCCTGGGTTTGGGAAGGGTCTCTGAACTCCATCTCTCCTATTCTCTATCATTTCCCAAGGCCAGGATCTTCTGGGTGGGTGGGGGCAGTCACCTTTTGTCTGGCTTCCTCCCCTGATTTCTTTCAATTAGGACATTCTCGGGCCTAGTAGCCCCTCTCTTTACAGTACACACATTGGTCTCTCTTCAGAGGGACTGTTGTTTTCCTAGTGGATGGCTCTCCCCACCCCCTGCCCACTCTCCCTTACCACTGCAGCTAGAATCTTTTTGGTTTTCTATCCTGATGCTTTTCCTTCTGTAGTTCCCTAGCCTCTGCTTCTTTCTGTTTTCTTTCTCTGTTTCCCTACTATGGAATACTTTCTCTACTGCTTGCACTAATTCCTTCAGGGACTTATCTTGCAATTCCTCTGTTTTCTGTAGTTTTCTTCTGCTATCCCTAGCAGCCTGGTCTATGAAGGCCATGGTTATCGTGGCCTTGTGCTCCTCTGCACAAGGTTCATATGGGGTGTACTGTCTAAATGCCTCCATGAGTCGCTCTAGAAAGACTGAGGGCAACTCAACAGGGGCCTGCCTGACTTCTCTTACCTTGGTCAAATTAGTGGGTAGCTTGTTGGTGCTCTTGAGACCTGCTAACTGAGCCTGGCAATAGACCTTAAGGTGTTCTTTACCTCCCACAGAATGGTAATCCCAATCAGGTCTCTGGAGAGGGAACCCTTCATCGATGTCTGCAGGGTTCAAGGTAGGGGCCCCATTGACTGCCAGTAACATTATTTCAGGCTTCGAGGAGAATATGATTTTTTTCCTCAGTGGTAAAAAGGACCTGCAGGAGTTGTTGGTAATTATCCCATGTGGGCTGGTGTATGAAGACAATGGATTCAAAAAGGATAATGAGGCCTTTTGGATTGTCTGAAAAGGGTGGGTGCTGAACCTTCCAATTACATAGGTCAGCAATAGAAAATGGCCAATATTGCATGATCTGGTTCCTGTCAGTGCCTGTCGGCCCCAGGGCATGTAGCAGGAGAGCAACGGTGGTATCTGGAGATGCAGCCCTCCTCCAGCTGGTCCCAGGTCTGGCTCAGGGAGGGATGGATAGAGTGGAGCTGGGGTCAGCAGCACTTCTTGCTTGTGCCATGGGGGGAGCGCTGGGAGCTAAGGCAGGGGGATGTGGGGAGGAGGCTCTAAAAGAAGATCTGCCATCCCTTCATTCTGATGAACTTCCATCTTTTTGGCTGAAGCACCCAGTGGCTCTGGCTGAGTTTTCAGGGCTAGGGCCCTACTAAGAAGGAAAGGATACACCCAAGGGTGTGGATCAGTAACTATGTTTTCCCAAATGACTATGTATGGTACCTGGTTGGGAATTTTAAAAACTCTCTTCTTGATGGCCATTACAAGGGGGAGATCAAAAGTCTCCTCCGGGGGCCAACCAGCATTAATAGAGGGCCATTCAAAAGAACACAGGGTCTGAAACTTTTTTTTTTTTTTGGACATCCACGGATAAATTGTGAGCCCTCCCCTTTACTTTGGCCCAATGTTCTATCATAAGTCCTAAAAGAGTGGTGGATAATTTTTGTCCCATGTCTAAGAGTCTCATCAGTGAAAGTCCAAGTCCAAAATCACAGAAGACAAAGGGGACACTTAGTAGAAAAAAAAAAATGCCTGATAAATGAATGCCTCAGTCGACTCACTTCAGACATGAGGTCACTGTTACTCCATAGGAAGACCAAAGCTCCTCTGGCCTCTGTCATGGCATTACTGACACATCTGCCCGCCCCTGAGACAGATTTGCAGTTCCTAACTGCAGCTTCCTCTACGAGCACTCACACAAACTGAAAGTAAAGATCAGTTGAGATGGAGAAAGACAAACCACAGACATCAAAAACACAAAGAACAAAGAACGACACAGAAAACACAAAGTGGTTCCTGGTAAAATCAGACTCTCATTTACCAATCTGCAGAGTCCCACAAGGGGCGAAATTCTCGGCCAATGCACCAAGTGTGGAGCCCAGTGGCTACACTACCAAGAAGGAAGCTTGCAGACGGCAATCACTGCAATTGCAAGAGGATTTAATTAGTCCACTGCACTGGGGCTTCGAGCTCATGAAGGAGAAGAAGTGGCAGAGAATGCACTCGGGCAAAAGCCTACATACAGTTTGAACAGGGCAGGTGATCAGTTGGTGTTGATGTGCTGTGGGAGACCCTTTAACTAACTGGGAGCTATCTGTTGTCACATGGCTCCATATGTCTGATAACCCATGGTTTTTCTTGGAACCATGTGTCTTCACCCTTTTTGGAAAGGGAGGGATCTTGTGGTTTTTCTTGGGACCATGTGACCTCACCCTTCTGAGAAGGGAGAGGGTCAGGGGGTAATTTTCTATGGACTTTACAAAGCAACATAGAGCGAGCCAGTACCAGCATTAATTATTCAATGGTCTGTGCTTCAAACCCTGCCTCCAGGTTAACTCTCTGCTTGAGTTATGGCCTTGGCTTCTCTCAATGATGAAACATAATTGGTACATGTAAGTGAAGTAAATAAATCCTTTCATTCTCAGTTAGTTTTGTGTTTGTCATTACTGTAGTAATTAAAGGCAACTAGGACTGTACTTACCAATGGGTACAAACATCAATAAAATACAGTTAGAAATAATACTGATTTTAAAATGGTAATAGTAGGTCCTACTATTGGGTCCATGACTTCAAATCCACAGATCCTTGGATTAGTGGTATATTTTCAGCCATGAAATACTTCTCATAGAGTAGGCCTTACATCCAATCAGACAACTGTTGGTTACCCTTTGGATATCTTGCCACAATTGTCATCATTATGGTTCTTATACTTTAAAGCTAAATAGAACTTAGCAACTTGCATAAAACCTTCAAATACTATAAATGCTAGTCCTTAGAGAACGGTTTCTTGTCAATTACAGCTTGATTCCTCCAAGTTCCATGTTGAAATGTGTAGTGTTTGGGGGATATCTTCTAACATTCAAGTTAAGAGCATATTCTTGGAGTTAAGAGCAATGACAATAAGTTATACTGTCTTGGGATTCCCTTGGACACTGCTGACCTAAATTTTGAAAGAAGTTTGTTTTATTTTTGGCACTGGAATTTTAGTAGATAGTATAAGACAATTTGGAGAAGTATTGTCTACATAAGTGGAATAACTTCTTTTTAAATTAATAAGTGGATATAGGTGCAGTTTTTATACATTTTATAAATACACATTATATATACATATTTAGATAAACAAAAATGTTGTTTCCATATGGCTTTTCTATACATTCTTATTCTTATTTATTCCTTTTTACACTTTCTCCCTCTCTTTACCTCAACACCTACACATCTTCTGTGTGTTTTTTTAATGAAAAAATGTTCCCAAAGGCTCATTTATTTGAATACCTGGTTCTCAGTAAATGGTTCAGTTTGAGGAAATTATAGAACCTTCAAGAGGTACTGCCTTGCTAAAAGAAGAATATCACTGGAAGCAGGCTTTAATGGTTTGTAGCTCTACCCCACTTTCTGATCTCTCTCTCTTCTCTTCTCGTCTCTCTCTCTCTCTCTCTCTCTCTCTCTCTCTCTCTCTCTCTCTCTTTCTCTCTGTGTGTGTGTGTGTGTGTGTGTGTGTGTGTGTCTTTGTGTCTGTCTCTCTCCCTCTATTTTACTAGCCAATGTGTTTCTTCTTCTACTGTCCCTTGCTGCCCCTTCCATTATGGATTCCAGCTATCCAGAACCACAAGCCAAAAATGAACTCTCTTCTTTAAATTGTTTCTGATCATGCTATGTCACCACAACAATAAAAAATAAATGATACAGCCTTGTGTCTTCTGATGTTTTTATGTATTCTTTGGGAGTTTGGGAAAAAATGGTTGATCATGTTCTGTCTGTTCCCTGAAACTTCAACAGGGACCTCCTTACCAACTTTATGTCCTTTCTCTCTATTAACAAAAACAACAGTCAAAACTTCAGTTTTCACAAAAAAAGAAACAAAAACAAACAAACAAAAACAGAAAACAGAATAAAAATCATGTAGTCCCATTTATGCTGGCAAATTACTTTTCAGCTTAAAGTACTATTTACATATTCAGTGCTATTCCACTGAAGATTTTTTTTTCTCTCAGAGGACTTATCCATTTCTAATAGTGTCTTGGTTCAGGGTATAACTTTGTGTCACTTCTCTTCCACTCAGAAGGTTAGCTGGGGGGTGGGGGAAGGTTGTCTGGTTTGAATTGTGCTGATATTGTACATAATGTCACTGTCACGATCTCTTCAAGTTCATATGTGAATTTACCAAGCCAGCTCAGTCAGCCAACAGGTTCTGCAGGGATGGAGTGAAGATTATAAAGAAAAAAGACAATTATACAGCACTGTAGAATGATGCCAGCCAGTTCTGAGGCTGAAGCTGGTTTATTCTTTTCCAATCTGCTTTTATATTATTTTAGGTACATACAACAAATATGGTCAGTCCTAAGTCATAAACATAGTTAAAGAACAAAGCATAGACTGAAAGTATATGTATACATAGTAGGTAAGGAACAAAGCATAGCTGGAAGGTCCCATGATTACTATATTCAGAGTCTTAACAAGACCCAGCAAGATACAAAGAACACATTCTTCAGTTGTATTCATCTTGAACCTACTTCCAAGTCCTAGCCCAAAGTCAAATTCCTGCCTGAGGCCTACCTCTTTGTTCTATCCCAAATTCAAATTCCTGCTGGAGGCCTACCTCTTTGTTCTATCCCAAATTCAAATTCCTGCTGGAGGCCTACTTCCCTGTCCTGGCACAATGTCAAATTCCTGCCAAGTTTCAAGAAGCAGTCTCAAAAGCTCTTTGCAGTGAATCAAACTTGTTTATAAAATGTTGCTTTCTTGAGGCTGCCTATTATATCTGTCTTCTAAAATCTGTCTGGCCTCTTTTCTGCAAAGATCACTAAGCTTTGAGTGGAGGGATATGATAAAGATATCTTATTTAGGGCTGTGTTCTCCAAAGACTTTCACTTTCTTCATACTCCTCAGTTCTGGGTGTATAGGTAAATTACCATCTACTACAAGAAAGAGACTTTTTTGATAAGTGTTGAATGATACACTGATTAGGGTGTACAGCAATTTCTCATTAGAAATCATTTTACTGCTAAGATCATTTAACAGAAAAATAGTAGTAGGTTTTTCCCTAAAGCCATGACCTATCTAGCCTCAGGTTCATAGCTTCAATAATAGCATAAGGTATAATAGGTTCTATCTCACAATGTGGATATTAAATACATTAAAAATAAGCTGGTTGGTTACTCCCATAACATTTGTGCCACTATTACAACAGCGAGAATAGCTTGCACTCAGGTCACTATTGTAGTGTTCAGAGTTTATAGCTTGGTGAGAACACTGATTAGTTTTTTCATCCTTTAGTAGTATATATAGCATCTTCTAGTACCATGAATACTAGCCAGTAGTGGTGAAGTTTCCATGTGTGGGCCATGTTCTCTGTTATAAATATATGGTGTCTTCAGCAATAGTGATATACTGTCATGTGGTAGAAGGTAATCAATGGCTTTGGCAATAGCCTATGCCTATAAGGTACCTATGAGCCTATAGGAATCCTTTGGCTAATGTCTTCAAAAGATGTAACCCATTCTTGGTACTGGTGGGTTTGTTTTGTGAGATAAAATGTCTGATTGGATTATTATCTCTTCCATTTTATGGTGTTGGATTTAAATAAAACACACACACACACTCAGTAATGTTTATTAAAGTCAGTTTTATTTGGCTTTTTAAAGGCCTTCAGTGTGCGTTATCCCTTCCCATATCCATCCTCTACCTTGCCCTCAAGTTCCCCACTTCTTTCAACACCCCTTCTTAGTTAGTCTTTATCTCTTTATGAATTCTATGCCCCATTCATTGGAAGATCCCTTTCTATCTTTAAGTCCTTTACAAGCTACCCTAGTCTTATAGATATTTTAAAATATCCAAAAGCTTAAAAGTTAACACTTGTGTGTGTGTGTGTGTGTGTGTGTGTGTGTGTGTGTGTGTGTGTCTGTGTGTGTGTTGCACAATGTTTACTTTTCTTAGTCTGGGGGAGTGTTTATGGCTCCATTCACTTACCTTCAAATTTTAATTTTTTAATAGCTGAATGATGCTCTATTGTGTAAATGTACTGCACTTTTGTTATCTATTTATCAGTTGGTAGACATCTGAGCTGTTTCCAATTTCTGGCTATTATAAATAGAGCTGCAATGAACACAAATAAGCAAGTGTCTCTGTGGAAAGGTGCATAGGCTTTGGGGTATATACTCAAGAGTGTTATAGAAGAATTTCATAGTAGATATATTTTTAGTTTTATGTGGAATCTCCATACTGATTTCCACAGTGACTTTACCAGGTTGCACTCTCAACAGCAATGAATAAAAGTTACTCTTTTCCAGCCTCCTTGCCATCGTCTTCTGTCATGTTTTATTAATCTTGGCCATTCTGACTGGAGTAAGATGAAATCGCAAAGTAGTTTTAATTTGCATTTCCCTGATGGTTAAGGATGCTGAATGCTTTTTTAAAAAGTGTTTTTCAACCATTTGTAACACCATACTTTTGCTGGCTGGAATAATGCTCTCTTAAATGGACAAACCATAATACTAAGATATAGAAAAATATCAGAGCTTGTAATGAAATTCATTTTAATGTACTAACCAGAAAAACGTTATGCTTTAGGAAGATTCATGGGAAAGGCTGTCATTGCTATGGATCCCAGGAGAGCTATCCACATAGAAGAATTGTGTGTCACAGTGCTGTTGACAGAGATGGCCTCACACAGTTGTTTGTCTTCAGCATATGTAACCAACTACAGTGCTCTGACTATAAGATTTAAACCTAAGGGGTAACTTCTATAAAACAAAATTAGAAATGCCTAAAAATTAGAAGATTTCCAGTAAAAAATAAGTAATAAAATTCTGTTTCATGCACAAAAGTACTTAGGAAAACCACATATTTTTATTTTATATAAAGACAGGAGATAGCAACTTAACTTGCATTTAATATTTTTCACTTATTTGTTGACAAATATTATGTTGTATTTCTTTCTCTACCTCAGCTCCTCTCAGACCCTCATCCATCTCCCTGATGATACAACTCCACCATTCTTATTTTTTTTGTTCTAAGGGATGAGTTTCCCAGAAAGATTCACCTTTGTCCATTTTATAGAAATGAAAATTTATTAAATAAATTATTTAGCAATGTCAAGCTATTTTTTAACCATATTATACTCACATATGGAATTCTCAAACAAATAAATGGAAAGTAATAAAAATGATTAAAAACATAAAAAGGGTGATTTACGGCACTAAATACAAAGTAATTGTCAAAGAGAGAAGTATCAATATTCCAATAAAATTATTTGCATAGAGAAAAGTATGAATATTTCTTTAAGAAAAATGTGATATATCATTTGCACTATGATAGCAATTAATACCAAGTACCAAAAGATCAGAATCTAGAGTCATTTTTTTTGGAATTGTTGCATGAAGATTTTTTTCCTAGCCTTTTATTTGAAACTTCAGTTCACTTTTGTTATTGTTGTCATATTTTTGTTAATTAATAAATAGTGATATGTAGTCTGGGCTAGCTTAGAATTTACTAAATACTCAAGGGTGACCTTGAATTTCTGATCCTCCTGTACTCTCTTCCTAAATTCCGAGAATACAGGTGAATATGCTACCATGCCCCATCTGGTAGAGGAATTTTAATCTAGCATTATGGCTGTTCTGGCACCAGGTCACCTACAAAGATATTCTAGGTCTGTGTGATCTGGCTGAAATGCAAACACGCAACACCTTTAATCCCTCTGGCTGGAACATGGACATGCCCTCAGATGCATCTTTAATCCCAAACTATGTAGGTAGCATTAGCATGTTTGAAAGTAACATGTAATTGAGAGGCAGACAAAGTAAGGAATTAGAGAAACACTTGTCAGAATGAGTCAGAGACTGGACACTCGAAACTCTCATAAGAACAGAACAGGAAAGAGAGGTGACAAGTTGATGAGAGAGAGAGAGAGAGAGAGAGAGAGAGAGAGAGAGAGAGAGAGGACAGTTTTATCAGGACAGTTTTAGAGACAAGTTGCAGAAGAGAGAACAAGCGATACTCTGGTGAAAACAGAATGAACCAGAGAATGAGAAAAAGCCAGAAGCTTAGAACATATTGCTAGATTTATGTTGAGGCCAAGCAAAGCAAATCAGTCAGAAGCTGAAAGAAGCCAGATTAAATCAGTGGGCTTAGAGAGGAGTTTGAACCAGAACACTGAGTTGAAACTGCTAGCCAGAATTCAGATAGAATTAGAAAGGTTGAGCTTATTCAGCAGAAAGCCTCTAAATCTACAATTATATCAGGTGAATAAGTTACTTTTACTGAAATAATCAGAATCTAGAGTCATTTTTTTGCAATTGTTGCTTGAAGACTTGTGCCTAGCTTTCAATTTGATAGTTTGCTTTGTTTTTGTTACTGTTGTCTTTGTTGTTATTTTTGTTTATAGAGAAAGATTTGTAATCCAGGATAGCTTAGAAATTATTAGTCAAGTATGACCTTGAATTTCTGATACTCCTGTATTCTCTGCCTGAGTTCTGAGATTACAGGTGAATAAGCTACCATGTCTGATTTTAACTAAGTAAGTAAAAGTAAGAAATACCATCTAATTCTATAGAACTTTAAAAATATTACACTGAAGCCACTAACAAATATAATACATTTTGTCTTCCCAATAAATAAATAGAAATTAAGATTTTTCTTGCCATTTTTACTATTATATTTGTGCATTTCAAATAAATATTCAGGTCATTATATATACTATACAGAACTAGATATAAAATGCATATCTTCTACAAAATGTATTATATAAAATGTAAATGCAACTGTTTGAGTGTATATGCTTAAAAAAATTTAATGACAAAAATATGAAATCTAAAAGTCCAAATAATAAGGAACTAGTCAATATAGCACTTATGTAATGGAATCTTAGCAGCTCAGATTATGTCTTTTCAGTAACAGAATTTCTAGTCAGAAAATTTATTTGCTTGAAGAAAGTGCTTCATTTCATTGAGGTGGCAGAAATATTTGCTATACTTACATTTCTTTACAAAGCTGTAGTCTAAGGAAAACAAAGGCATATTTCTCAATTATTTAGTAGGTAGTTGTCTACGTTTTGAGATAGTTAGCCACAAAATAGCTAGGAACAGCACTGATCAGAAATGAGAGAAAAAACAGAACATTATGTGTACTTGGTTAAGAAGCTCCAGTTAAGTGATAAGTCTTCAGTGCTGACACTACAGCTCAGTGGGAAGAGTATTTGTCTAGCCTGTAGAGGGTTAAGCTTGAATTCCAGATGACAAATAAAAAAGGGAGATTAAATTTCACACTAAAACAAACTTTCTGAGAGGAAATGTTAGACTACATAGGACTAAAAAGATAACATCTACTGAACCTGGGTCTTCAGCTCACATTAATAAAGGGGAGTTTCATGCTGTTTCAAGATTATATCTTAGCATGAAAGCACTATTTTCTAAAAATACATTTATAGCTTTTATATCTGGGTATACACACACAAACACACACACACACACACACACACACACACACACACACACACACGGTATATGCTATTACCCATGGAGGTCAGAAGGAGGCATTAGGTCTCTATGAGCTAATATTACAGGCAGCTGTGAGCCATAAACACAGTGCTTGGAACCAAACTTGGGTCCTCTGGAAGAGCTGCAGAGCCCCTAAAGTACCTTTAAATTGAAGATGTATTTTTCTATTAGGTGAAAATCAACAAAGAGAGTTTTTCTTCAATCTTTTGGTGTCTTGGAACACTGCCCTCAGCCTTACACAGCCATTACCATTTTCAAAAGAACATCTGTGATTCCCCACAAGAGACTCTAGAGGATTGGGCCTTTTGGCACTTCCTCATAGAAGCAAGTGTTGTGTAGGGCCATTAGACTCTACTGAAGATCTCAGCCACTCTCCTCACCTATCCCATTTGCATGTTACTCTGTCCCATGGCCATGGACAGTGTGATAATCTACAGGGCAAAGTTAAGCAACAAAAAGAGTAGTCATCATGTGGCCTTCCAGAGACTTTGCCATGTTGAGTTTGGACATTTTGGCTATGTAGCTATTGTGACAGCATCCACATTACTGTAATTAATCCCTCACCGATGTTCATACAGACAAAATTAATGAACTCATTGGTTCACGGAACTGGAGTTAGGTGGAAACATCTTTGGTCAGTATTGGTACTACATTTGTGGTGAGTAACTATTTACTAGCATTTTCTCCAGAAGAGCTCAAGCAAGATTTATCCCTATTGCTAGTTGGTTTCAGAACATTGACCAGCAGGCTATGTGCATGCTAATCAAGTGATTTGTTCATTATGTTAGTTAATTTTTCTCTCTGCTTAGAATGTTGGTTTCTTGAATGTAGAATTTTTTTTTACATCATTGGCAGCTCACAGTAGAGATGACGTTTGTTTGATGACCATTTCCCTCTGACTTTTAGCAAAGGATTTACCATACAAACGAGGAAATTTGGAATATAACTTTGAGAATGTAAAGTTACACTAAGGACAAATCTACAATCAAAACTACCATCAAACATTTGTTACTTGGAGTGAGTGGTTCTATCACCTTTGTCTTGTCTTTTCTTGAGAAAAAAACAATCAAGAAAACCAAAATGAAAACCAAATCCAAACAAACCACACTGTTTGTATATATCAGTTCTTAGATTAGCAGCCAGGAAACATTACTTTCAACCCTCTCTGCAAAGGGTCAGAATTAGGTTCAGAATTCCAGCTCTTCTGGTACCACATTCCATCCTAAAATGGATGCTGGAACTGAGAGGCAGGTAGATGCTCACTGTTTTTAGCTCTGTTAGTGAAGTCAGGCTAATACCTATCACACAGGGGTATCCAGAGGATTAAAGACTAGATTTTTATAAAGCTCTTTGGAGATCCTTGGATAAAAGGGGTTTCGGAGGCCCAGTGCATTCTTATCTCCCCAGTTGCCACGGAGCTGGCGATTTCCCATGGTATGCTGTATCAACCTGAGAAAATGCAAGGGTGAGCTGTGGAAAATAGGAACACTGGCAACTGGAAGGAGCAGATAGCAGTAGCCCATGTGAACTGCCTCCTGGGAGGCCAGCAGATAGTCAGGATTGTAATTAATGGATGGAGATGTTGATTCTCTTTGGAGGATGGCTGTGGCATTGCAAATTGGTAAAATTACACAGTTTGTATTCTGTAATTTTGTTTGACTAAAAAACATTAACTAGTGAAATTGCCTCTAGGAAAACTCGAAAGAAGCATAACATCAAAATGTGTAATGTGGACAGCTTAGCATTGAACTTGAAAGGTATCCTGCAGTTAACTATTTCATTCATAGGCAAGGAATTTCTACAAACCAAGTTAAGTAAGCGGTCTCTGTGGAGATCCTGCTGGGTTTTGCCTATGGGTAAAGATGTTGAACAAGGCATTGCTAGGGGGTGAAGGCCTTTAACTTATGCCAGCTACATTGTTTTAAACCTCAGGATGCATGCCACATATTGAATTCCTTTAATTTAAATAAGCCACGTGTTGGCCTTTTAGAAGCTATTCATTTCAAGGGCCTCATTTTGTAAATATCCTCTCCAAAAGCCACAGATTTCTTTTCCCTCCATAACAATTAATTAGGTATTCCTCATTGCTGTGATATGACATAATGGCATTAATCTTGCATTTGTGGATGACAGAATAAGATGATAGAATAATTTTTAGCCCTTTCTTTTCCCCAACGGCACGAGAAATCACCAAAAGAAAATAAAATGCAGGGGCTAAGGAAAAATATGGGGATAGGGAGGGAAAATCAATAAATACCTAAATTATTTAAAGAAAAGCTACTGTTGAGTGTCTTCCTGTCATCCATCATACCCTGGTTCTGAAAGCAGACTGGTGAATTGTCTCCAGCCTACATTGGCTTGGGCACTCTCTCCAGCATGCTCATGCTCATTAGCTGCTCCGAGTCCAGGCTCCCTGTTAGAAAGGCAGGGATCACAGCAGGGAAGTTCTTTCCTGATTCTCACATTCCTGCTCTATCTTAGCAAAGCTTTACAAAGCCTTCTCTGGCAGCTCATTAGTAGGTGCACCGATGCATAAGAGACAGTCATTAGAAGTGTTTTTCAACATTGGCTTTTGATCAGGTGACTAGTAGCATCGTGAAGACATTTACTTACATTGTTTTCCATAAGAGATTCTGCTACAATATTGAGAATGACATACATAAAAATGTTGAAAACGAGCTTGACCTTTCTATGACAAAAGGGGAGAAGAAAGAGAAACACCATCAGTTCCCTGAATCTTGCCTTTATACTATCAATTATGACGTAATAGATGTGTGGACTAAACCCCCCCCGCCCCCCCCCCCGCCACTGCTCTCTTTTAGCTTTAATAATCTAAGCCAAGTTCAAACCTATAATTTGATTTAGGGTTATGACAAGGGGACATTAGTGAGAACAAATGTAAATAAAATGCCAAAGCTTTATGCTATCTAATCCTGGGCTTTTATTTTTTCGCCATAAAGGCAGATTTTCCAAATAAGGGAAAGACTCATTCTCCATAGCCATATAAGGGATTTAAAAAGTTAGAAGGCAAAAGTTGATAGGTGCAGATTATTAAAAAGAGTTTCAAGGGTAAAAAATAGTTACAGATACAGAAATATATATATATATATATATATATATATATATATATATATATATATCATGAGACACTGTACCTACCAAAGCATAGTCCCCGAAAGAAATATCCATAATGAGATAAGACTGAACTCACCATTCCCTTATGTATGCTTTGCTCAAAACTAAAGACAGTTTCTTTAACAGGTCTTTTTTTCTCCATGAACTACTTATCTTTCTAATCCTTGATGACTAGCGTTCTTTCCACCCTCCCCCAATTGTTGGCCATGTCTAGCCCTAGTTTAATGAAGATTGTTATTTCTTCTTCTCACAGGATACATATTTAACCCTGGCTTTTTATGAGAAGAAAATCATGCTATGCACCTATGCTGACATGTAACTCAGAAGGATGAGAAGACATCTTTGTCAAACTTACTGAAACAAAGTGCATCAGCTTAATCAGGTCTGTTCTTGGCAGTGCAGGAGCATGGCATGCCAATTACATAAACTTTCAAGGAAGTGAAGACTCCTGCTGACTAATTCAGTGTTGATTGTTTTCCGCTGCTTGGCTTTGAGTGCTTGCTTGTTAAGACCTAAGGGGGCGGGGGGGGGGGGGGGGTTAGGAAGAAAGAAGGGATGGAGAGAGCGGGCAAAACCTGTAGGAATTATCTCCTTCCACCAAACACTCTTATGATTGCCAGCAATTAGTTAAGCTTCTTGGCGGTAAAATGACGAGATGGGACTTGACCAAATACAATGTGTAGAGCTCACAGGCATCTGCCCCAGCTGAAAGACATTACAATGTTTGTTAACCTTCCGGGTCATTCCTGATTCACTTCTGCAGACAGAAAACAAGATTTATATAACACAGATCAATACTGCCCTAAGACTTTCGCCATTGAGGATGCTAGATTGAGGCACTTCTCTTTATCAGTTTACCATGACACTAATGTATTTTGCCTGTTTTGCCTGGGCAGTGATGAATCTGTTGGCAAGAGAAAACAAATAAGTTTTGTTGTTGAGAGACATGTTGTCCATGATTTGTCTCAGCAGACATGCCAACTTGCCGGCCAATTCATTTCCTATTTAATTTAAGTGGCATATCTGTCTTCCCCTTTCAGGTATGTCTTTTGTCTACTGCACAACCACACTGGCAGTGCTCTGAGAGACTTCACAGTAGATCTCAGCAGGAGATTGACAGAGCAGAGCCAAGAACCAAATCTGCTATAATTTCCAGAAGACTCTCTTTGAAATATATAGACACTATCGAAACTGGTATCGGATGTGGGAGTTCTTTTAGGAAAAATTCAGCAACATTGTAAGATTTATTGATGAACTAAATATTATTTCCCAATTATAAGTATATTGGAAATGTCCTGTGACAAAGCAGAATTTGTTTTCTGAGTGAAGCAGTGCACTGTTTACTCTGACAGACCAAGCAAGTATTATTTACTTCTGAAAAATCTGTGGCATCATATGAGAATATTTGCTTAGGATGTGCTGCCAAAAGAAAAATTTCTAATTTCTTCATTATCTAAATAAAATTGTGCTGACCTTTAACACACCAGATAGTAGTTAAGTAGCAGAGAAATAGAATTTAAGTTGATTTATTTTAATACAATGTGCATACAATTTAATTTAATATGGTACTTCTTTATAAAAGTAAGATGTTTGTCCTATCAGCAAATATCTAGGAAACCTAACTAAATATTAATGGAAAATCCAGGGAAAAGATGACTTCACATTTCAAGTGATAACAAGAGTGACTTTTCAGGAAAATGTGTCTTGTGTTGAAACCCTAATAAAGTTGCGCCTCCAACACTGACAGGCCTTAAGCAATGGAACAGTTAACAGGGATCAGCACAGTCTATAAATGTGCTGGCTAAATCCCTGTGTCAGAACACATTAATTATACCAGTCAGTTTACCTTCCTCCTTCATAACATTTTTGATTAAAATTTCACACATTACAATGATATGTGTCTTTTCTACAAGCTGTGAAATTTACTCAGCCATCAATGGGTTGGGATTTTATTCCTAAGAAGCTTGTAGTACATAAAAAGTTGACTTATGATCTCTGAATAGTGAAATCGAAGACAGTTTCCTTTGGCTAGATTTAGAATTTTATACCAGTGGAGATGCTGGAGAGCAAAACATTCATTAGTAATATTGTACCCCAAAAAGCAATAACTTCTCTCTTAATATGTTGCCTCAAAATTTATAACTGTAAGGCTTAATTAAGTTGTAGATTATGGTTTGAAAGGTATATTCAATGTAATGAATCCCCAAAGATAAAAAATAAACAATAAAAGATAATCAAAACATTTATCTATGTAATGGATTTATAAAGTTGTGTTGTAAACGTTATTTAACAGATGTGCAAATATTAATAAAACAATGCGCTGATAATTGTGAACACTGTGAAATCTCTTTCTGAACTGTCATGCAGTCTTCCCTCATGTTAACTCTTATAATAAAGAATTTAAGTTCATAAATCTAACCATTTGAAATCCTACTTTGTTTTAAAGATGAAGCAGTCGAATTTCTAGTTCTATATTTATCTGATGGATTGCATAATATAAAGGTGTTCTACTCCTTAAAAAGTAAATAATAAAATTGAATAAAATAAACTTATACCAGGATCCCTCTAGTTTCTCACCATTTATTAAATATTCATCTGTATCAATCATCTCCTGGAATTTCTCTTCTGGAAGGCAGTGATCATTTAGAAACCTAAAACATGGACACAAATGCATGCATGCCTCTAACTATACTTGTGTTAGCCAAACTCTAAGATCATAATTGTTAACTATAGCTTACTATTTCAGATTAGTTTATTTTTCACCTCTTTGTCCTTGAAGAGGATGAAGCCCTAGAGACAGGCCTTTGCAAAGTTTAGGGAAAGTATCCTCCAGCCTCAGTCTTTCCTTCTCAAATAAGGTAAGCAGGGGTAATAATAACAAAACCATGATTCACATTGGCTGTCACTAAAATATAATAAGGGAAGCATGTGTTCCCCCAGAGCATCAGAAGATATTTCACTTCTTTGTTGAGACAATCTAGTAAGTTATCCTTTCACCAGTCCCTTCTATACTGTGTTATGGCCCTTGGGCAACTGTATGTCCTTCCCCGTGTCTCACACACAACTTCGGATGTGTCTTTATCTCAGCGCTTGGTTTTACTGTCAAAAAATTAAACAAGGCCTAGCTTCCCAATATCCTTCTCACAAAAATCTTCACCATTGCCTCCAGTTGACCTGATGCCTGAAGTTTGAGAAACGTAACTCATATACCTTAAGGAGCGAGGGAAGGGAAAGCACTGATACAATGGAAACCCAACAGATTTTAAGAGTCTTTCATTTCACTGGAACATCTTCAATACCTCAGAGTCTGAGTTATTTTTAAAACTTTTATATAAGACAGAATCACATAAGGAGCTTTTTAAAACACGTTTTCAGCCCTTAAATTCAGGACTCCTGATTCAATAGGCCTAGGATAGGACCAAAGACACTACACTAAATTCTTAATTGATGCTGCTAGTGGCAGTCAAATGAGAATCTTTGAGAAGCACTAGTTTAAGGTATGGCTCAGCTGCCAAGTTCTGAAGCTGGTGAAACTCTCAGGGCTTTGTAGAAAATGTTCTTCAACTTGTTTGGTGTTAGTTTACCCTTCTGTGTTGATATCTATCCTGTGCCCTGTCCTAAGCTTCATGTTCTGCAACATAGTGTTTTCTCTGAATATGTCTTCCTCTGAGAGGTTGTTTTCCAAGCAGCATTTCACTCCATTTCTAGGCTAGAGTGTGACTACACACCTGGTTCAGATGCCATGAACACGATCATCTGTTCAATACCTCCAATACGATGCAGTTTGCTAAGGAACATTCCTAGGTGTCATCATATATTTTTATTGGGTTAAATTGGACTATAGAATAACATGGACATATTAAAATAGTATCAGGAAAAGAAGATCAGGACTTATTCTGTAGACCACACTAAGTAAACTCCTTCACCTGGATTACATAAAAAGAAAGACATATTTATTGATGGTCCTACCTACTTGTCATCTAACTACCCACTCTCTCTCTGTGTGTGTGTGTGTGTGTGTGTGTGTGTGTGTGTGTATGTTAGAATTTTTCAGAGAAATCATGACTATCATCGAGACTGCAGCCCAGCTTATCAGAATGGTGTTTTCTAAATACAACATTGAAGTTGTACATATGAACTCACAGAGGCTGCTACAGTATGCACAAAACCTATGCAAGATCAAAGTACACAAACTTCAGCCGAGAAGAGAGAAGGTGGTCCTGAAGTCATACCTCTAACTGTGGGGTAGTTGGGTGAGAGGCAGCAGGTTTTCTTCAAAGATATGTCATCTGAGAGGCTATGCGATGCCATGTAGAGACAGCAGTAAATGGACTAAGTGTACTCAAAGGACTTATTCTTATACCCACAGATAAGGGAGGCTCTCATGCCTTTTTTTTTAAATTTCTTTTTGAGTTGACAGAGGCTACTACAGAGATCTACAACTTGTTAAAATATATAGAATGGCTAATTGTGAGGTTATCCAACCACAATAATTACATATATAACTAAGGCTCAAGAAACATAGTGAAAAGAGAAGCTAGACTGATTGTAAGATCCAGAAAACCAGAACATATGTTTCCAGATAGGATCCTCTAGAAGTGACATTGCAACTACATGAAAAGTTAACAGCATGGTGACCTCAACAAAACCTGCATAATGAACACACCAAGGACTTGCCAATATGGAGAGGGAAATTTTCACACAGTCCCATCCCTAGATGAAGAACCAAGAGAAGCAATTGGTTCTGAGGAAAGATAATAAGTCTTTCCCATGTACGTGGTCATTGATAGGTTCTCCAATCCAAAGGGGTCAACCCTAAGTATTTGTTCACAAGAGCAATATTGGCAAACACAATAAGTTAGTTTGTGTGTGTGTGTGTGTGTGTGTGTGTGTTACAAGAGTATTACAGAAGAGTCAGTGACTTAATATGATGTAAGAGGGACATGGAAGAGCTAGACTGGGGAGTGATATGGAAATGGTGTAAATACAGTAGCCATGTATGAAATTCTCACATAGTAATACAAAGTTATTCAGAAAATAATTACAAGTGAATATGAAAATGTCTAAACTTTCAAAAACAACAACAACAAAAAATAACCTATGTGTTCCTGTACCAAGGCTATCTAGAAAAGCACGACTATCCAGCAAATTAATTCCCTTGATATGCTGTACCTTGTGACTTTATTGGTATTCACTAAATTATTGCAATTTGGAAAGACAAAGGAACATCTAATGCTCACGACACCTTGAAAAATAACTTTATCTGTATAAAGTCAGACTTTCTTCCTCACAAATACATGTTTGAATGTAAGAACTGTATAGTGGAAATTTAGTTTTAAATTAACATTACTATTCCTTTTGTGCGAGCCCTCCATATCCCAGTTTAGCCATGTGCTCCTCTCTATGTTGCTGTGAAGGAAGGTACAGCGATGAAGCAGCATCTTCCATACTGGTGAACCTCAAACTTTCTTGCTTCTCAAAGTACTGAGAGTAGCCAACTGAGCACAGGGGTTGTAGATCATTATTTAAATTGCCACAGATCTTTACTAAGCACTTGTTATATTTGCATAAATATGACATGTGAAATTGTTGAAACATTTTTTGTAGTCGTTAATTTGGCGGGGCATTTAATGTGGTAAATCAAATGTCTCACTTTGTCAGTCTATTACTGAGTTGTGTGTGTGTGTGTCTGTGTGTGTGTGTGTGCAAGCAAAACCTTCCTGTGAGATAAGAAGTGGTTGAAATAATTACTAAACATTGGTATGACTTGATTTAGGTCAACCAAATAGACTAGGTGACAAATATCGGAGTGTGAATATTTGGAAACTCAACCAGGAAGCACAGAGAGGCATTGAAAAGTGAGACAGAGACTGATGAGTGCACAAATGAGCAGGGTCTTGACCTGCAGCCCACAATCTAGGTATTAGTTCTTCAAGGAAACATCATGTTTTGGTTTTGTTTTAATTTAATTAGTAAGAAAACATTTGTATGCTATATCATATAAATACCATTTTTTTGGTCATGACCAATTTTTAAGAGTTTGTAAGCACCCTGATAATATTACTTTTGAAAAATTACAGTGGTTTTTGCCTGCCAATTTTTGCATCAAAACTGAGCAGACTGCTCTTACTCTGGAATTTTAAACAAAAACCTAATTAAATCTACAAAGCACCCTGGACAGTGTTAGGCCGATTCCTCAGCACACATTGCTCAGCTGCCCTCCCAGAAGAATGTTCTGCCTGGTTTTCAGCTGACTTTTTCTCGTGGCTGGCCCTTGATCACTCCTAACAATCCCCAGCTGTATTGGTTCCCTGCCTGCTTTAACCCCAATTGGCCTGGCCTCACGTCTTAGCTGTGTCTGGAGAACAAATGAAACCAGGCTGACCAGTGCCTCTTCAGCGCAGTCTCAGATAATAGGTGGAAACAAACATTTGAATCATCCATTTTGCTCATATTTGTGCTGAGAAAATTAGCAATTTTTTCATTTAAAATAAAAGAGTAAAAGATAATCATTTGGTGTTTCTGTCAATCTGAAAACCATATTTCCATCATCCTTTTCATCCACTTTGTTATTTGAAGATGCTTAGAAACCTGGAGGGCTGGAGAAGTGCCTATTGCTGAAAGGGTGTCACAGAATTGGCCTCTGGTGGGCAACAGCCTTGGAAGCTACTTATTTCTAATACTTATTTTTCTAGGCTTTTTTACAAGACTTAGAGAAAATATGAAGACTGAGAATAAAGGTTTCCAACCAAGAAAGTTAGTTACACTTAGTTATCATCTCATTAGCAGATACGAAACAAATACAGAGATAAATTTACCTTAAACCACAGAGGTTTCCTGCATCAGTAAACTATCAATAAACAATAGGCATATACATCTTGCTACATACATTTAGGTAATGCCATTCCACTACCCTAGATGTATCAAAATATTAAGCTGATACATTCACCAAGATACACTTTCCAACATTGGCTCACATTGAAAATTGATATTAGCTTCAAAAGTTTTTCTTAAATTGCAACAGGAAAAAAAAAAAACAAAAAAACCCACAGATGGACTTTGACACTCCTCCTGGTTCAGACAATGGTTTTAATTCTTCCTGAGCTGTTGCGCGCACCTCTTGAGTCCCCTTCGCCCGCGAAAAAGGACACGAGAGACAGTATTCGGGTAGTTACTACAAACGAGGCTTTACTCTGTATCACTGACATGAAAAGACACTGAAGGGCTGAAGACAGGAAGAGGCACCGCTTAAATACACCCTAGAGTGACGTATTCACTTCTGATTGGCTGTTCGCTCACCACCCAATATTACGCTTTAAATTGGCCAGTGACTTTGGCGGGCTTTCTGCCTTTGCAGCTGCACAGTTACTTGTTTACTAGTGGGAGGACACGATGCCAGTGCCATCTTGGAATGGCAAACATATAACTACTGACCACGGCTTCCTACACTGAGCAACATAATCATCTGCCTTCCAAATAAATTCCTTCATAATTCACATTAGCCCCTGTATTAAAAGACAGGAGAGAAAAGATAAATTTTAATGTGTTGATGTATCATCCACTATCTTTTCTGAGAAAATTTTCAGCATTAATAAGTGATATATATAATAAGCAAAACTTACTTTTTTAAAAAAAATATGTAACCAAACATTTTCTTCCTCTAGATAAATGAAGATAATTCGCAAAAGCAAAGTTGTATATGCATCTGTTAACTTCAAGTTTCACTTACATTTATGTTTTCATGATATAGGCATATAACTATACATGCATTTATTCATGCCTTTGTGTGCAATGATATGTTCTGAAGGTTTGAGAATGAAGGTTATAAACAAACACACGAAGTAAATAATTGGATATTTTTTTGCTTGGCCATGGGTTTCCAGATTCTCTAGTATACTCTTAAAATAAAAAGTAAGTGGTATCACCTCAGAAGTGTGCTTAGAGATGAATACACACAGATTATTTTTTTTAATACATTCTAAATTTAATTTTGTTATTTACAGTGAAAGATATACACTAGCTGAGCATGGGCGTAAATCCATGCCATGTATTCCAAACACATGGGAGGTTGTGTTTTAAGACTGAGGTGATCTTAGGAGGCTACCTTGATACCCCACCCCCATCAAACACAAGTAAAACAAAACCAGGAATACCAGGCATTGGTACCCCATAGAGGGTTTGTCATTCCACTGTCATACCTGAAGAAACAAGTTTGCATTCATGTACTCATGCTCCAATATGAGTTCTGAACTCTGATATTTATACCATGAAACTCTCTTGATAACTGAGCTGAGCTGATCACCTGAGGTTTCTATATAAATGGCTAACAGAAAACGTCCCTATATCATATCTGTGTAATGTCCCAATTGGCTTCTCTGTGAAAGATTTATCCTTTCAACAAGGGTTTCTACAATCATTGAAGAATGACTGAGTTTGGCGGTATGGTAGTAGCATCAAGTTTGCTTTACACCAACACTCTCTGATTTTATAATTGCGCCCATGTAAATCAGATGTACGACGCAAAGCACTTTAGGATTTTGAAATGCAAAGGACTGTGTAAATGTAAGATTTATTCATTTACCATATGTCTGGGAAGGCCAGCGTCTGAACTTGACTTGCTGAAAGGATTCTGCAGCAAATGGAACAGAGTGCTCTTCATTCAGGTCTGCTGGGGATAATGTGTCCAAAGTAAATACCCAGAAGGCCTTCCTTCTCCTAAGTTCACCACCTGAATTATCCTCTCTCTGTGAAGGATTAATTTTCTAAATGCCTATGAATTTAAAACTAGAAATTGCCTGGTACAGATTAATAAAGAGTTTAGCTGTAGGGCAATCAGCTGTACTTTTTCTAATCAAGCTCAATATACGCAAAGTACTCTTTTAAGATTCTAATAGTTCACTGAATGTATTCCAAGTCATGTGGGCATGCCATCATACAAATAGCTTTATCAGGAAAAGTTTCTGAATTAAAATAATCTAAATCTCCTCTCCCTAGAATGTGTGTAAGGAACTTGTGAGGACTGAGAACCTGCAGTGTCCGTGCTCAAAGCACAGAACACGTTTTCCACATTTTCTATCTAAACACATAGGTGTCAGCAGGCAGGCTAAGCAAATTCTCCTTGTTTTCGTCTTAAAACACTTAACCGTAAATAGCATCTCCTAACAATTTTCACAGTTTAGCATTCACACATTGTGAGCACTTTTTCCTCTTCTTTCCTCCTGCTTTGTTTTCTTTCATTTATAACCTCAGGTGTAAAGGAGTGAGTTAAATTCCCCAGGTCACGACACATTATCGTCTTCCATCCCTGCAAGGCTAACTATGTCTGGTTTTGTTTTCTTCTCCTTCCTGTCTATTACTCATTTTTTCTTTTCTGTCTTCCTACTAGGTATGCACAGTAATATCAGAAGATTCTTTTCTAGACTGTTTAGGTAAATTGTTTTGGTTTTGCTTTTTGCCTTAGGGAGCATCTACTCAAAGATAGTCATAGACATTAGGTTTGCCCCTGTGTGTGTGTTTCCTTCAACTGAAGTTTAATGGCTTCTTCTTTCTCTATGCACTTCTAGTCTCTTTCCTTTTTACTGCTTTAACGTATCGAATCACACCATCCATATGGCTGCTTGCCTCCATTACTGACAGAGATATCATTGTGCAAATTTCTTCATGCATGCAAATAAGAATTTGTTTGAAGTCTGTATATAGAAGCAGAAATGTAGACTTGAAGAGGGACTTGTATACACATTTTATACAAAATATTTTTTAGTTTATTATTAATGTATTTTATTCATACAAATAAAGTTAAACCAGAGCACATCATAAAAATAAATTATAACAAAATGCATCTTTATAAAACTAAATATTGCTTGATATCACATATGTTAATCTATATTTCTCTTTACTGGTACCAATACCCTTCATTTTATTTTTCTAGTTCATATTCTATACTTTGTTTATAATTTGTTGAAGTTTTTTTATTTCATATAAAATATAGCCCTATTTTGTATTTTTTGGAGGGACATGTAAGAATTCTTCTCCATGTCTCTTTTGGTCATAATAGGAGTGCTTTTTTGTATGTCTTTCTGTATTAATTTGTTTGTGGAAGGGAGGATCTCACCATGTAGTCCTGGCTACCTGCAAATCATATAGATATCAGTGCTGAGTTTAAAGGCATACACTGCCATGTCCAACTATAGTAACAGTTTTAATATACACATATACATTTCTAGAATAATAATACTCTAGTAAACCTTGTTTGAGTAATTTAGGCATTTGAAATGTCATTTTCAAGTTTTGTTTTGTCATATATATATATATATATATATATATATATATATATATTGTGTGTGTGTGTATGTGTATATGTATATACATACTATTATTTGCATCTTCTGTTATGTGGAGGCTTTTATTCTAACACTAACCAGTGACTATTAACAACTGAAATACAAATACTAACAGGTAAGGTGTAGCCAATAAAATTGCTAGCAAATAAAACCTTGATAGGATGTATACGATGTCTGTACCTAAATCATGTAAACTGGTTTCCATTATATTGTTGGTTATGTTCTTGTTACATTTTACAAAATGAATACTAGATTCTTAAAATATCATAATTTCCAGGCTGACGTGATGGCTCAGAGTTTAGGTTTATTTGTTCTTGCAGGGGAGCTGTGCTCAATTCTCAGCACTCACCTGGTGGCTTACAACCATCTGCAGAAGTTCTATGGAATCCAACCACCTCTGTGAGTTACTCGGACACTAGTTATGCATGTGGCACACATTCCTTCATGTAGACAAAACTCTCATATGCATACAAATAAGTGTAAGAACTACTGTACTTTATATTATGTCTTATACACGAGAAGAAATTAAATGCTACAAACAAGCATGATTTCATAAATGGCTATGCAAAACTGAAAAGAAAAGATTAATCCTTACAACTGTGTTTGGCAATTTCTCTTGTTTGGAGAAATTCTCTAATCTTTATTAGGAATTAATATTAAGAAGCTCAAAATATATTCATAAAAACAAGGAGAATTCAGTTTGTACAATGAAAGATCACCCTTTTATTATCACCGGTGTAACAAGAAGACAGGTTTAGGCTCTGAAGAGCCTCTTATTACCCTCGTGCACAGGATAGAGAAAGCTGGGGAAGGTCTGTGAACATTTGGATTTGCTTTGATCCTCACAAACACCATCAAGTGGGCTTCTCCTGAGCAACAACATATGTGAACTAGAAAGGTACTTGTGATGTGGAGTGTGTCCCTTAACCCCGGAAAACAACAAAGAGAACAGGTCCACTCAGTTGTGAACTTGGTACCTTGAGTTCATTAGCTGTGTGTTCTCAACACTGTCACCTCCAGTTATCGATATGCAAGAAAAGTTTCCTGCTGAACTTCATGCCATTGCTCAGTCAGAACTCAACTACAGAAATTAGCCAGACAGTATCACGAGAGAGCACACAAAGAGAACAATGCAAGTGATCATTCTCAAAGACTTCAGTTCACGGATTTGATACAGACTAGCAACTTGTCCATCTCTAAATTTATAGAATCGTGTGTGCTTTGTGAGTCACTACTTTATATAGTTGATAATTTCAGATTTAACTTCATATGTGAAGTATAGATGAAAACACATCAAGAAGGAAGTTTTCAAACATATTCAGGGACTTACTTTACTTGTAATTCTGTAAACTGCTTCAAATACTACAAAGAAGCAATGGCTAACAATTAGAAAGTTTTAATTATATTTTCACATTATAGAAATACAATATAAAATAATTTAAATATATTACTTAAAGTAAAATATTATTGTTATTAATATTCTTTTTATAAATGAAATTGATTCAAATCACATTATACAAATCACAATAGAAGCTCATCTTTCTAAAACTAGTGTTAAAAATATAAGAATCTTATAGAAGAGACTACTAGAGTAAAAAAGAGTTATACCTTCATTACAATCTATACTATTAAAGTAACTTAAAGATAGTGTTAGTTAAAGATAAAAATATATGAACTGTACATTTTCAAAGATAAGGTAAATATCAGGATTATCATAGTAGCACACTTATGAGATTTGAAAATTTATTCAAGGTATATTATAATCAACTCCTGGAATACATAGGAATGGGATACATAACTAAGTCCAGAAGGAAATATATTTAAATCATGTTCAATAACCATTTGTGCAACATAAATATACAAATATTACATAATTCATATAATTTGTGGAATCATTTTGGGTTTGAGTTTTGTTGGCTTTTGGTCATTTTACTGTTTGCAGAAACTACTTAAAATCCCTTTGCCAGTATCCGTTTCCTCCATAAAATTAAGCATAATGGAGTCAATGCCATTTCATATAAAAGTGTGTTCATAAATTGATACCAAACATAACAGACAGCTTCCTGTATCCAAACCAAGACAAAAATGAAAGGAAATCTCAATGAGCTTCTCCCGCATATTTAATCATTGTGACATCCATGAGCAAATTAAACATGGTCGTAAGATTGTCACCACTAGACTAAAGTCATAGTTGGAGAGATGTTTCCTTATTTACAAAACTGATTAGCTCATGAGTTTATGTATAGGGTATGTCTGAAATGGTGTCAATCAGGGTAGACACATGAAAGTGGGTTTGGAGTAGATGAGTTTCAAAATGGAGTATTTTGCAGTTTTTTTCAGAACTGTTTTCCTCCACATACTTTTTTGTTTGTTTGTTTGTTTGTTGTGGTTGAGGCTCTGAAGTTGGAGGCAAGAAAGATCATGAAATTGAGGTGTGAAAATTCAAATAGCAGTTAATTAGTTTAGTTAGACTGTTAACAGGAATGTAATGGGTTTTCAGTTTTTTCTTTTTTTAATTCGCTGGCTTTAGGCAATTATACACGAGCACTTCTTGGGCAAGTTATTGTGCTCAATTTCTGAAAATGAAATGCTTGCACACTTAAGCCCAATCTAATTAATTCAATTTATTGAAATTGTTTATTCATCTTAAATTCAATTGAGCCTACTGTGACCATCGTCCAGCTCATTCATTCAGCCTTGTCTTTGATGCCGAATTAATTCATCTTTCTTTCCACTGGTTATAGATGAAAAAGAATCTGTTGAACATTATGAAATTTAAAAACACAAAATTTACCGAAGAAAGATGTATTCATTAATATTTACCTGCATATATAAAAATTTTATGAGTTTAAATTTTATTTCTAATTTTATTGTTTATACTTTTCTTCTACATTGGAGGAATATAAATCAGAAACTAAATGATACTTTTTTTGTTTTGCTTTAGTTTTCAATTGAGTTATGATGTGGATTTCCAGAGATAATCTCTATTCTATCCTACTATGAAAACATTAACAAAAGCCTCCTTGGCTCATCACAAGAGACTTCTTGGCTCTTAGGAATTAGTATTTATAGCCGTTTCATTTGTGTTATTGATTTACTAAATACTTCCCCACCAAACTTGTTTACATACAAAGGGCTGTACACCTGTACTTTGATGGGTGAATATAAAAGAGATTAAAGAATGTTGGGAAATTACAGGTATCCACAATATTGCAGGCTCCTTGCCAGCCATTCCCGTAAGCAAAATTTAAACAAATTATCTAATAAACAAAAATATTTGGTTTTAGAAAAGTGGAAATTGTGTAAAATGCTAAGATATAGCAAACATTGTATAGCTTAACTCAGGAATGATACAAATAGAATAATGTCATCATTGCTACAATTGTGAGTTCTGAATGTGGCAGTCCAATCTCTAATTTCTTAGCCAATACCAGAAAATAGTGTAAAGCTTGCAACTAGTCAGAGATGCACATATAATCCTGAAAGAAAAAATAAACATGGTCATCAATGACTTTGCGAGATGATGACTTTTCAAGAGATAAATGTTTTCTTTGTCTTCAGTCTTCTAGAAATTTTATAATATTTCTAAGATGTAAAATAAATAAACTATAATTAACTCCAATACATCAACATATTATGACTGTCCACAGTTATCAGTATGGAACGTGATGACAGATAAGAATTACTTACATATATTCTCAGAATTCTAAAAGAAAGCATGCTTAGAACACCTGGATGAATTCTGTGCCTCACTTTGGAGAAAAAACAGGGTGTAAATAAAGCAGGAAGCTGTAGAACAGGACACAATGTGTGTAGAGCTCAAGGTGAAATTAAAACAATTGCATGCAGCTACTCACAGAGCTCCCACTATGTAGCACTCAGTGCTACGCCTGTCCATTTGTTTTGAGTTCTAAGTCAACGCCTTCTCTTCCTTTCTATCAGAGATGCGGATACTGGCCCTCAGCCCAAAAATGCTTTCCCTGACCTTCTGAATTCTCACAATATTTCTCTGAAGTCCCTCACCCTCCTCAGCTGCCAGTCTTTACCGCTGCTTGCCAGCCTCAGGTACTGAACTTGCTGGCTTCTGTGACAGTAAATCCATCAGGCATGGCTTTCTGTCTTTTCACTCTTCTCCTCTTGGCTGCAGCTAAGATTTACTTGTCTGCCCTGTTGGTTTATTTTTGTTTTGTTTTTCTAATTTTTAATGAAACTGTTCTAAAGTTTCATTTATAGTCCATTTTTAAATCCCTTTATTAACGCGACCAGAAACCTACAAATAAGGATCCCTTCTTCCCTTGGTAACACTTGTAACACTAGGTCAGCTCCCCAAATTAACACACTCTACATACACTCTCTTTGCAAAGGCAATTAGGAATCTCTCAATCAGAGAAAAATATTGGAATGTAAACAGTTATGGAACTCGAAGCTGTGCCTAGGGAGTGAAAATAAAGAAAATACTAGAAACTGCTAAATTTCATTTTTATTCTTAAGGTTCTCTTTCCTTCTTTTATTTGATGACAATAACTTGAATATGGATCAATCAAATTAAGTTTGGACATAATACTTATGAATGCATTTCATTTTTTAAAACAGAAAGTGCATCACTTTTACTTAGTTTACTGCTGGTTGAGTGCAAGCTTATGTGATTAGCCCCAATCAGAGATGTCCATCAGGAAGGACTGAAATTCAAAGGGGTGGTCAAGTTGCTCCTAGATGATGAGGGAACAGATGCAGTAAGATATCAAATAGGACATGCCTTTCCTCACTCTTCCTGTTCCTTGCTTCTGTTTTAAAGCATCTCCTAGATTAATTTCATAGCAGCGATTAAAACATTTATCAAAACATTCGGTTGAGAGATAGTTCTGTTTTAGGAAAAACATACTCTCTGAAAATACTTGACTTATATGACAAGCCCTTGCCCACACCCATATTCTCGAAAGCTAGAGAAAGATACAATTTGGAAGAGTGTTGATAGTGACAAATTCAGTTATCTCCAAGACATATACAGGCTGCCCAGGTCTTGCAATCTATTACCACATAGCATAATGCTGTCTACATTGACTGGGCCAGAAATACTTCATTTCACTAGATCACAATCTTATAAGACAGCCTTGTCATTTTAATTTGTCACTCTTTGTCTCTTATATCTCATCCAAGTCTCATCTCCTCAGCCAAGTGCCATAGGCTACTTCTCTTAGAAAAAAAAAAAATCCTATCACACTGAATAGAAAAGGGAAAGTCACGAAGAGAAACTTTGTGTCTAAAGACACTCCCAGAGATTCCATTCCCACAGGCATAGCAGGTGGTATAAATACAATTTAAACTGAGACAGAAAAATGAATTGTTGCTTCTATTCCCTGTCTTCAGCATCTCTGGGAATGTTATATCTGCTGCTTCTACACAGCTATTGATTTGGTATCCCTTATCATCCACAGAACAAAAAGAAAGAGACAAAAGGAAATAGAATATAGAAAGGCCACTGTCTGGTGTGTGGTCTGAGTCTGAAAGAAACAAAGCAATTATGAATTAATAAGGACACAAAGGCTCCCTCCTTCAGAACCCCTTCCTGTTGACTGAGGAAATAAGTCCCTGGTTTTTTTCTTGTTTATGCTTTTATTTTTTAAGAACACTTTCAGTCTGCTTCTATATATGCTGTAGTAATACAAACCAATTTTTATTAGTATATTTACATTTCTAGCACTGAATAAATGTGATACAGGTACCATGCTGCATTCCATCTTGGTGTATTTCTCCATTGCCTTTTGTTTATGACCAAGAAAAGAGTCTGTATGTTTAGCTCATAGTGATAGCCTTGATTTCTGTCTTAGGTGAGAGCAGCAGCATGGATGCTGGTGGAGTTACCTATAACTCCATTAAATAACCTGGTTTCATTACTTAAAACTCGAAACAGAACAATATGTGCTTAATGTATGTTTAACATAAGTTTCCTTTATGACAGTTCTTCTATTGGGAACTGTTTGAAGGAACTTGGTCGACATCAGATAGGAATTCAGTTCCCATCAGCACTTGCCATTTTCATCTCAATTGGAAAGGAAGATCACAGACAGAACAAGGACTCAGTCTCTCTAAGCTTTCCTTTCACCCTCTTCCCTTATGTGACTCACTGCTTAGCCAGTCAACTGAGCACAGACTGAAACAGCAGTTTTCCCATACTATTGAGACATGCAGGGAATTGGCAATGCCCTTAAATCCGATTTCCCTCCTCTAAAATAAAAGAAAAAAAAATTAAACTCAACCTGAAAGGACAAAGGAAACTAATTTTAAGGTAGCTATGGAGAACCTTTGTGATATGCCCAGCTTTGCTTCATACTTTCATGGGAAGTTCTAACACAGTGACGTTAAACTGAAATGAGTCAATGCTTTTGTGAACATCCATTACATTATCATAAAATGTTAATGAAAAGTTGAAATATCATTGTTTGGGGACTATATACAATATTCAAATCTAGTGCGTTTAGTTTTTCAAATGTCCTTCACACGCCTATGAATCACTGTTAAACTCTAGATATTTAGATGTCAGAGATAATTCATGCTTATCTAGTCCCTTATGCCTTAGGTGACTGTTAGGTCTTTAATGTGGAGGGGTATGTGATGCTCTGATATCTAAATTAAAATAATTTCATTAACTGAGAGATGAGGAATAAAAAAGAACAAGATATTAAAGATAAAAACAACAAAATTTGGTCCCAGTAACACATAGAGGCAAGTATATTTGACTTGAGACTTCTACTTCTTCATTCTGCTTCTCTCACTATACATCTGCCAGGACCACAGCCCTGTTGAGACCTCTTTTAATTTGCTTCTATTTTAAGAATAATGTGTGAGAAAGCTCTATTGTCAATTTCTTACCTTTCAAAAATGCAAAACCCAAAGTGAATACATTGACTATTTCATATACCTGTGCACAGGTGGGCACTAAACAAATGCTCTATGATAAAGATAGCTCTGCATCTGTGTGCTCACCTGCTCGAGGAGCTATGGAGCAGCAGGAAGAACTTCCCTAAAGTGAGTTTCTAAAACTGATGTATTCAAAATGATGTGCCAAAATCTGTTGGAGAAAAGAACATGAAGTGTGTTTTAAATAATAAAGTATTTCTGTGCATATTCCTCACTTGCCAACTATATGCAGCATATAAAATTGAAGGAGGGGTTGCTCAAATATGGATCAAGAAGAGGAGAATGAAAGTCTCAGGACTTTCTCTTGCTCTATTTTTCTTTGGTGTAAATACATGTTTTGGTTGATAATATTAGTGTTTACTTATAACAGTTTTACTGAAATGGTTTATGTATCACAGCAATCACTCATGATAAACGCACTCTTCAATGATGTTTATATATTTTTATAAACATATACAAACATCACCATAACTCAGTCTTAGAACATTTCTGATAATGTAAAATTGTGCCTTGGTGCCTGACACCTATTTGTATTAATGACCCTGCACTAGACCATCAGTGAGATGACTTGTGTCTCGATTACTGTGCTATAATTTACATGTTTCTGGTTTTACAGAGCATAATTAACAGTTTTGACATTCTTGTATTGATAGCTTATCCATTTTAGTTGTTAAATAGTGCAGCATGGTGCCATATTATCACATCTTGTTTACCTTGTCTCAGTCAATAACCTTTTAATTGCTCCTTTACTTGGGCTAGTATAAAGAACATTATCATAAAAAACTGTATAAGCATCTTTATTTTGGAAAGCATTCGAATGTATTATCTTGCATAGACTCCCAGAAAAGGAATTTATAGTTGATATGGTGAGTTTATGATTAACTCTCTTAATGACTGCTCAAGTTGCCTGTAAAGGTTCTAGAATATTTTCCATTCCCAACAGCAATGCAGAAAGACTTGTTCCTGCATATCTTTTTCTTCTTTGGATGCTGTGTGTTACTGATTGCAGCCATGCAATGGTGTGTAGTTTCTATCATTGTAGTTCACTTTGCGTTTATTTCTTATTTATTGACAAATAACTGACCATCTTCTGACATAGCTGATATTGTTCTAATTTTCTTTGTTGTATTTTTCCCTTGTTAAATATTAGGCTATGTACCTTCACATATATATATATGATATATGATATATATTAGGTATATATGGTACATATATTAAATATATATGGTATATGATAAATATTAGGCTATGTACCTTCATATACTTTATATACCATATATATAGGTATACGCTATATATATATATATACACATATATACATATATATGTATATGTGTATATATGTATGTGTATATACATATATGTATGTGTATATACATATACATATATGTATATACACATATGTGTATATATATGTATATATGTACCATCTTATATATATATAGCATATATATATATATATATAGAGAGAGAGAGAGAGAGAGATTTTCTCTCTAACTGTAGTTTGTATTTTCATTTTAAAAATAAAACCCTTGAAGTATAGCTTTTAACTTTGTTAGTGATCAATATATGTTTTTGTTTGTTTGTTTACTATGATATAGTATTCTAACAAAAAGAAACAAAGCAGAAAGAGTTTATTTTAGCCTAAAGTTTTAGGTTATAGTCCACCATTGTGGGGAACTTCATTCACAGCTAGTCAGACCACAGCAAAGAGAAAAGAATGCACACATGCCCACTTGTTTATTTGCTTGCTTGTGCTCAGGACATTTCTATTCCTCCACTGTTACACTGTTCAGCACCTTTTTGCTAGGGAATGGTGGTATCCACAGTGGGTTGGATCTTCTGCACATCAATTAATGTAATTAAAAGAATTCCCACAGGCATGGCTTAAGGCCAACCCGCTGTAGACAATTCCTCACTGAGAAACTCTTTTTCTGGAGATTACACGTTGTGTTAAGTTGGTAATTAACAATCATATTGATCATACTGTTTTTGTATCATATCTAGGAATTTTGCCAAACTGAAGATTATGAAAATGTTCTTTCTGTGTTCCCCATTGGAAATTTGATAGACTTTTAACCATTACATTTAGTTATAATATCCATTCAGGTATTTTATAGTATATAAGATAAATAAATATATAAAAGTCACTTGACTAGCTGCCCTTGGATACCTGATTGTCCAGTATTATTCTTAAGCAATAGCTTTTCTGTTGTCACTGATCTTGACACATGGATTGATCCCCTGATTCTTCTCCATTGTCTGTTCTTCTATTTTTGTAGAAATAAAACACACTATTGATTATTATGACATTAGTACTATTTTGAACCATATAATTCATGTAGTTTGGCTTTGTCCTATAAAAATTTGTCTTGACTGTTCTGGGTAGTATTGCTTACAACACAGATTTTAGGAATAGCATGAAAGTTTTTACCAGAAGTTTTTGTAGCTGTGTATCAGAAATGCAATAATTCCAAAGGTCAAAAGAATAGACTATCAATTCAATAATGCAGATTATTGAATTTATTTATTTAGACATATCTTTATTGATTCCTTTCAGAGTATTTAGAATTTAGTATATAAGCATTAGAATGATTTTATTAAATGTATTATTAAATATTTTGTTCTTAGGGAGCTACTATGAGCAGAAGCATTTCACTTAATTTTTATAGAATATATATGTAGTATTTTGTGTCTAGTTAACAGGTAACTTTAATGATAAATAGTTTTCTTTTTATCTCTACTGTTTTGAGACACTTAATTTTTTCCACTTTTTCTTGTCTTATTGAATGTTTTAGACTTCCGTTATGACACTAAATAGAAATCATGAAAATATTAACATTCTTGACTTCCTTATACTCATAGGCAGAGTATTTTATGTTTAGCTAGTTTTGTGTTGACAATAGGTGTTATTAAATACTGTTATTAATTCATCCAAGTCTCTAAGCCCAATGTTTGACACAAGGAAAAGTTTGATAACAAAGTTCTTCAAATGTGCTGGTGCCCCTCTCAGCATTGGTATCTTATAAGATTAATGGACTCCAAGTTCTTTTGACATCCCCATTTAAAAAAAATAGGTTTTACACAATGTAATCTAGAACTGCAATTCCCTTGAGCCTTAAAGTACCTTCATCAGAATTAAGCCAAGGGACATCAGGTATCTGCAATTTCTCTTCAGTAGGTCATATTCTCACAAATGCTACAGCCAACTATTCGAACAAACTTTTGACACCATGCTTAACTCTGAAATCATATATATATATATTCTAGAATCTCTACTTCAGGCCAGTATCAATAAATTCAGCCTGAACCCTCCACCATTATCCCACACACTTAAAATCTGTTTTTACATATATTCCACAGACTTCTGCTGAATAAGCAAACTCTTTTCTTTTTCTTAAAGTGTAGCACTCCTCCTATCTCCTCTTTAGGAGCATACCTAGGCTTATGTCTGGCTATAGGTCTAGAATTAACCATTGGTGTGTCCTGTATTGGTGGGCATCAGTTTGGTCTTGCCTGGCATATCATTGGAGAAAGTAACTGCTGTTTTAGCAGAGAAGGAAAAATTAATTTTTGCAGTCAAAGGTGAAAATTTCTGGAAATGGTGGAGAGGCTACTTCCTTGATAAGATAAACACTTGAAAATATGAGGGCTCAAAATCTAAGCTTCAGTAGGGTCCACCTGCACATCTCCATCCCAAGTTACAGGATCTCATTCCTTACCAATTAATAGCCTTACTCTCACCACTGACAACATTTTGAGGCTGGGATTTGAATTTCTGATATAACCCAGCTAGTCTTAAAATGAAGGCTTTGGTTTGATTTTTGGCAATTTGAGCTCTGTGGTTGTTGGAGAGAAGATTCTCTCCAGGGCATACTTAAAAACATATAAATTATTTATATGCCTTTGGAACTGTTTAATTTCATCACCGAGTTCATTGTTGCCATTGGCTGGTTTATCTAGCGATTCTAGAAGCACCAAACCACTGTCATCATTCTCCTTGTGTTTTCAAAAAATTATCAAAAGCTTAAGATACCAAAATGCAGGCCTCTCATGATTGGTGAGTCAGGATAAGCCAATGCATTTGCCTCCTGAAGTTTTTAAAATAGCTCATATCCTAAGATTTCAGAACCTTCTGAGCTTTCAGGAGAGGTTTCAGTAATCAGAGAGGTCCCAGTAACTGTTAGTTAGGAAAACTGGAAAGCTTATTCCAGATATTAAAAAAAATCACCTTGATACTTTGTTGCTTTAAAACTACTTTTGGTACCAAATGTATATTGGTAAGAAATCTCTAAACAGAAATGGTAGTATGAATATATATGTATATACATATATGCATATATGCACATACATGTATGTGTGCCATTTATTTAAATGGCTTACATGCTAGTGGTCCAGCTAGCCTCACAATGACTCTCTACCAGCGCAAGGTATTCAACATTCTTCAACCCATGAGGTGAGATATCTGAGCTAGTCTTCAATATGCCTGGAACTTCAAAGAATTATTCTCCATTGCCACTGAATCAAATGGAGATGTCAGCTAGAATAAAAGCAAGCAAGTAAAGAGAGCACACTTCCTTCTTCCATGTCCTTTGTATACACTGCCAGAAGAAGGTATGGTCCAGATTAAAGATGGATCTTCTCACCCCAAAGATCTGGATTGAATGGGTATCTTTCTACCTCAAAAGATCCATATTGAAAATGAGTCTTCCCAATTAGTGAATTTAGTTAAGAAAAAAATCCCTGTCTGCTCTCCCAGCCACGGTAGGGAGTAGAATCACAGTGACAGACAAGACAGAGATGGCTGAATTCAACAGTGGATCATATCATTGCCCAGTTGTGTCGATGGGATTGTATACAGCAACCTAGAGCTTAAGCAGATGCCCACTCAACCCCCAACAAGCTGCGTAGCCCCAGGATTATTCTAGATCTTGACAATGATTGAGGCCTGAGATAACTAATGTTCCAATTTCTAGTTAGGACCACTTTCTCATGTGCTGCTAATGAGGGCTATGTGAAGGTTGGTGGCCCTGGTGTAGCCAAGATTTGGTTGTTGTCATCTGATGACATTCAGATGTTCATAGCCTGTGCTGTGACCTGAATCTATATTGATGTTCATGGGCTGTGTTGTTCCCAAGGACTGTGCTGATGTGAATGGCCTGCTCTGTCAACAGAGACCATACTGGTGACCAGACCTGGGCTGCTGTCTGGGTTAGAGGTCCAGCTACAGTCAGGGTCTGAGTTAATATCCATAGCCTGTGTTACCACCAAAAGCCAAGCAGAGGACCCTGTGCTGTTGCCCTAAGCCATGTTGATGTTCATGGGCCATACTGCCACTGGGGGCAATTGGGATCTCACTGGTTTTCACTCCACCTGAGGCCATGGTGATGTCCAGGTTCATAGTGCTGCAAAGGGCTATGTCTGTGTTCGTGGTCTTAATGCAGCCAGGTCTATCTTGATGTTCATGACTCCTGTTGCTTCTAAATGCTGTGCAGATGTTCATAGTCAATGCCAAACCCAAATCTATGTTGATGTCTGTGACAGCAAGCTGCATTGGAGGGCCTACTGTGGCCCTACTTTGCAAACAGGACTCTTGTTTGTGGTCTATGTTAATGCTAGTAACCATGTGGAAGCTCGTGACCCATATTCCTGCAAACTGTAAAGGGCACATAAGCTACTTTGTGATGAGCTACATTAGTGATATTGATGACTACAAATGAACAGATGAGAAAATGAATCATGGTAGACCGTAGACAACTCAGATAACCCCTACCTCCACTCCTTCCCTCAATAGTATCAGCCTAAACAGGTAGTCATCAAGAGAACTCCTAAAAATTGTGGTAAGATGCTGATAATTCACTGTCCACACAGATGGCTTCTAGCAGTGGTGAGGGGAAGGGCTCAGTTCTATTTAAGGGGCAGGCCACTGAGAGTTAGACTATGCCCCTCTAAGTATACAGATAGCACAAATTGGACTTCTTTTTTTTTTTTTTTGTGAGGAGAGAAGTCACAAGGGCATGCACAGAGGGTGGAGAAGAAGGAAGAACTGGGAAGCAAATGTGATATGGGTGTGTGATGTGAAATTCCCAAAGGATCAATAAAAATATTATATTAGAAAAAGTTAAAACATCCGTCACTGGTGTACACTGTGAATAGTTTTTACAATATACTCATGCAGATTATGTATGTGCATATATTTAGTTACACATGATTCCATTATGTGTAGACTTGTGTCCAACACTTCAGTCAAAGTAGAGTTTAGTTTTATCTCACATAATTTTATGACTATATGTAATTTCTTCCTTTTTTCCATAAGACCCTAACATGTGCTTTAAAATCATTAGGTAAATAGAATCTTAAAATTAGTAGTTTTCATGGAACCATTTTACTCAGAATAATGTACCATAGTCTCATGAATCTATTCATTTCTGTTTCTGTATAGTATTCTATGGTAGATGTGTTTCTCACCTTGTTTATAGTTTGTGATTTATATGAATAAAACTGCTATGAAATTCACATGCTGATTTTAATGTGCCACATAGGCAATGACATTCCATTTTAATGCTAGAAAAAATGTTTCTGTTTTCTGTGTCAGTGGCTAAGAACACTAAGTGAGCTATACTAAACACAGGAGGTGATTTCGGGAATGTAGCTTTCTTAATCATATTAACACATTTATTCAATGAACATATATCTCTACTTATTTAGATATTTTGTTTTTCCTTTCATTTGATATAGTTATCTACATACAAACCACACACATGTGTTAGCTGTGAATTACATAGCTTCCTCGTGCATACTATAAATAACATCTAAAATGTTTTTTAGTTTTGAATATTGATATCATAACCTGCAATCTAATTGACCAAAAGTAGACAAAGAAGTTTCTTGTTTGTTATAGATTTCTTAAGAATTTTCCACTGAACTCTCACAACATTGATAATTAACTCTTGTTTTGAAATATGCATGCCTTTCATTTTATCTCATCATTGTCTGTGGTCAGGACTTCTGGTACTTTGTGAATTAGTGGGAATAAGAGTAGACATTCTTACTCTGTTTTCATATTAAAAATGTTCAATCTTTTGTTGATAATTAGTTTGTAAGTTGTATTATTATGTAAGTATTTTGTATTAAGTTTCAGAAAATTTCTGCTAGTTCTCTTTTACTGAGAACTTTTATCCTAGCTACTCAATAGAATTTGTGCAATTCTTTTCCTCTCTATCTTACTGATATGAAGGTTACATTGATTATTCAAAGTTTAGCCAAACCTTAAAATTCTATTGTGACATTCATTGTGCTTTGTGTTATATACTAATCCACACTATAAAACTTGTCTTTAGGCATACATTTATAATGACCTCTTGAGATTAATTTTGGGAAACACTTCTTTACTAGAGCTGATTATAATGCTGCTGAAGAGATGAAAGTTCTAAATAACTGGTGAATAACAGGGTGGAGAGGGATTTTAATCAACTAAAATGGGTACTCTGGCTATGATACAGACACACCCTTAGTAAACACTTCCTAATCCCAAACAATCAAGGTAAAATTAGTCTTTAGAAGGATGCACCCATGTTTGAAAGTGAAGTCTAATTGAGTGGCAAAATAAGTGATGATAAGAAAAAGTTTTAACAGAATAGGATATGCCCAACTATATTGAGAAGAGAGAGAAAAGGGCACCAGCTTGAAGGGGCGAAGCCGAGAGAAAGAGAGGCAATTTTACTGGGACAGTTATAGAGACAGGTTGGAGAGAGAGAGAGAGAGAGAGAGAGAGAGAGAGAGAGAGAGAGAGAGAGAGAGATCTAGACAGAAGTGAACAGAAGTGAACAAAATGAACCAGAGAAGGAGAAAGAGACAGAAGGCTAGAATATATTATTAAAGTTAGTTTGAGGGCAAGCAGAGAAATTCAGTCAGAGCCTGAGAGAGAAGCTATATTGGATTGGTCATTTTGTAGAGGAGTTTGAGCCAGGACAGCTGAGTTGAACCAGCCTGCCACAGTTCAAAAGAATCAAGAAAGTATAAGCTTATTCAGCAGTAAGTCTCAGAGGCTGAAATATTCTAGGTCTAGATTAGATTTGTACAGAGGCTAGAAAATTCCAGGATTAGGCTTAGGTTAGCAGACTGAGGAAGTAAGCCTTGGAGATGAAAATTACAATAGGCAAATATAACTGACTTTAACAGTAAAGTATTTGTTTTTAATCTGATTTTGGTTCACAGTAACATTAGTTTCATAAAATGGATAAAGAAAAAAAATCACTATTCTGTTTTCCGCAATATCTTGTATAAAATCAGTGGCATGTCCTACTTTAAATGTTTTGTAAAATTTCCCAATGAAACCAATATGACCTACATATTTTGTTGCCAGTACTTTAAAGTTAGAAATTAAATTGTTTTCATATTGTTCGAATTATTTGGGTCATATTAGTACACTATAGTAGTTGTTTTTCCTAGAGAACTGTTTCATTTTATTAAGAACATGTTTACGTGGCACTCCAATAGCATTCAAATTTTATACCTCAGATATCCAGCAAGATTGTTAGAGTAGGCTATTTTCAGAGCTGACATTACTTATTTGAATTTTCAGGTTTTTTTCTCTTCAGCATTTTCAAAAATTAAAAAATTGAATTCCAAACAAACAACAACAACCCCCCAAAACAAAACAAACACACAAAAAACTCCCAATAAAACAAAGCAATATTTCAAGTAACAGAAATTTGTTTTATTTTATTTTATCAATTTTGTGGATTTCTGATTTTTTCTAGCTTTATTCTTCCCTTTATGTTTTATGTTTATTTTTTTCTATCTCATTTTTAAAATTATGTATTTGTATATGTGCAAATATGATACATGTATGTGTGATATGTGTTCATTCACATGCATGTTTAGGCCAGAGGAGGACTTAAGGGGTCACCCTCAATCACTTTACCATCTTCTATAGAAACAAAGAGTATCTCTGAATCCAAAGCTTGATATTTCTTCTAGACTGGCTATACAATGAACCTTCTAGACTGACTTACAATGGCAAACAGGATTCACATATTTCTCTGTAGTCTGCAATACTGGAGTTGTAGGAAACAGGTACATGTGGTCATATGTAGCTTTTACATGGAGATTTGAACTCAGGTCCTCTTGCTTTTATATCATGTGCTTCTACTGATTTTTCTCCAGAACCCTTGTTTCCTAATGTGAGAGTGTTCTCTAAAATAGGCTGGATAAATTTTTATCTCCATGGTGCTTAATTTGTAATTAATATTAAAACATTGTACATTCATTTTCCTTAAAGTTAAGATTCTATTAGATTTCTCCTGAACAGTCTTCTTTGATATAGGGAGAACTTAGAATTGTATGTTAGCTATACAAAGAGTTAGGAGACTTTTCTATTGATCTGTTCCTGTCTAATGGGACAGATTATTGTCTAATGGTAGAAATGATTCCTTTTCATTGTTTAAATCACCAAATACTGTATATTTTCTGAGTAATTTAAAGGATGTATTTTGTTGTTTTGTGAAAAACTAATATGAACATAAGTTCAAGCCTGTTGGTTTAAACTGTTACTAAAATTGTATTTTCTCAGTTTTTGTTCATATTTTATTATTGTTTGTTCTGTAAGGAATAGCAGAATGTCATGATCTTATTTATACTAACCCCAGTTTTATGCCATTATTCCTTTTATTAATCCTCCTTTTGATGTTATCACTGTTAGCTTCACATATTCTGAAGCTATGTTGTTCACACATTCATGTTTAGGAATTCTGTTTCCTTGAGGTATTGATTCTTTTGTCCCAATTAAAAGTCAATCCTAGGCCTGAAGAGATGGCTCATTGGTTGAAGAGACTTGCTACTCTTACAAGCTGGGTTCAGTTCTGAACACTGATAGAGGCAGCTTCCAACTGCTTGTTAATCCAGTTTTAGTTGACTCAATGTATCATCAAATGGCCTCTGGGTACCTGCAATCACATTGTGAACATATACATACATGTAGGCAAAACATGTGTACACCCAAAATAGAATAAAATATAAATAAGTCTTTAAAAGTAAAATTTGATAGTACTAGAACTATTTCTGTTGAGTTGCTTATATAGTGTGATTTTCTTTTACTTTTAACCTGAGCATATCATTATATTTAAAAGTAGCTAATTTTAAAGGAGGTGTAGTTTTATTAGTTTTCATATATGTTCTAAAAGTCTCTTTTCATGGTATGTTTTAGCTATTTACATATGAAGAAATTAAGGCTAGCTGACATAAATCATCTAAAATTTTTAGAACTGTTAACAAGCGGGAAAGTCTATAGAAATGAAGCATTTGGGCTATAGTTCTTAGTACCTCACTTCCAAGATTTATTCATTTAGTATTTTCCTTCTTGTTAGAGAATAGATGATTCTTTTCCCTCTATCTCTAAAGAATGTCCCTCATGAAATTTGTTATTTTTTCCTGTTATTACTTTGCATACTTTTTTATTCACTGCTATCAGTGTTTTTTAGTTTACTGATGAAAAATTTAGATCTTTAGTTTTTCGAACTTTTCATATTTCATTTTATTTCCCTAATTAAATTTCTTCTTCCTTAACTTGGGTTGAGCTATTAATATTACACCACACTAGCCCTGTCTATTTGTTCACTGTTGCTTTTAGCTTATAAATTGATTGTTATTTTCCTGATATCATACTCTCACTTAAATTTTTGTTTGGATGTCCTATTAGCATCCCCTGATTTTTGCATGGATGGAACTCCTTCTATCTTAGGAATACCTATTTGCTAATAGTGCCTCTCCCTTGCATATTTATGGGATAACATTTTTCATGGTGCTCATTGGTGAGGTCCATTGACTTTACATCTGGTTAAAACTAATGACTGCTTCTCTCTCTTGGCAGCTTGCATGGCACTTTCTGGTGCTGAGAGCTAGTCCTCCGGAACTGCAACACAGGCTCATCTCAAATCCAGCACTATTACTAATACCCACAATATAAGTATGCTTTATATAGTGTCAGTAAAATACATAAAATATGGAAGACTATGGATGACTGCACATATGGGTTAAAGGAATAGGAGAAACAATAGGCCAGAATGACCCTCAAGGCCTCAACCATACACAATGAGTTACAGGCAACTAAGGAATTCTGAAGCTATGAGAAATGATTTTCTCCAGCAAGAGAACATCAATTAGTTATTCCATACCAAATGATCAGCACTGAAAGATGTACAGACAAGTAACATTATACAGACTGAGCAAATTATATTGAGAAATCTGTATGTATATATATATATATATGTGTGTATATATATATATATATATATATATACACACACATAAGCATGTAACAACCATTAATAAAAAAATAAAAAAAGAGGCCTGACTTTGAAAGACAGAAAGGAAGGATATATGAGAGAGTTCAGAGGAAGGAAAAAGAATGGAGTGATTATGCAGTTATAATATAATCTTGAAGTATAAATAAACAATGGGTAAAGGCACTGCAGTGAATCTAGAGTCCAGAGTATGGGAGCTTGCACTTTAGTAATGATGACTTAAGCATATTGCCCCATTGACTGTCTATAGAGCTGAGCTCCAGAAAATGCACATGTGCATCCACCACAGACCTACTCTTATGTGGGATAATGTGGTGGTTCAGTTATCTGTCATAAGACTCTGCAAAGCAGCTTTACATTCTGGTTTGCAGCACGAGTATGAACAGTGAGCACAGTGCTTGAGTCTGAGACATAATTTAGCCCAAAGAATTTGTGGCTCTGATGTTTAACATGCAGAGACACATAGAAAGACAATGGGATTAAGTTCTGGAGCATGCATTCATGAAATACTAAGGTAAAAGAACCTTAGTATGTGATCTGCAAAGAGTTATGAAGTTTGCATTTGTAAGGGTAAAAAAAAGAGCACTCTTACTGAGTATTCTCTGCATCAGCTATAGCAATCCTTGCTGTGAACATCTGTGTATGTTTATTTCATATGGTTTATACCACTCTGGTTTGTGGGGTTTAATTGTATCCTTTAGCTCTCTCATGGCCATTGTCATTCACATTTAGCTATCTCTGATAATTGCTGTTTTATTGTGGGGTTGGAATAAACCTCCTCTCATCATTGTCTCTACTATCTCTTTGATATGAGCACTATAAATTCTTTTTTAAAAATTTAAGTAATTACTGGAAAATGATTCTTGTTTTACAATGACTAGGCTATGACCTCTCTATAACATGTGAATGTGTTACAGTATCTCATTGGTTCTTCCCGTATAACTTGATCTCCAAAGTCTGTTTAAAATTCTGTAATGCATCTTACACATTAAAAATGCTAATTACTTATGTTTGATATTTGAAATATTAAAGTATCACACACACATTCTGTCATGTATATCGCAATGATTTTAAGGGTAATTTTTTTTTTAAAAAGCAAATTCATAGGGGAAAGGTTACAGTCATCTTAATGCCTGGTTACATACTGTCAAATAGTCTTCACAATAGGATACATTAACTTTGATCATAACAGCTATCAGCAAAAAGTAGCCTTTCCTCATGCTGATATACAGCAAGTTACATTGGATGTCACTGGGGAATTTGTAATGAGTGATTTCCCTATAGTTGACATTGTTACAAAACACCAAATAATGCTAAAGGATTATTGATAATGCTAGTTAAGAAGTGTGTGAATACCCAAGGAGAGAATATATTAAAGCCCTGGGTATCCACATGCCACTGTGAGTAACATATTAAGTGTTTACACATTTATTTGACCATTTATAAAACATGGGGTAGCAGGATTAAACTGTATCCCTAAGGAGACATTAACTTGTATTATACTGAGGTATTTATTATTGTAGCATATGTAACAGATAATATTTGTTTACATTTTTAATTACTTACATTTTTAGCCAAGAAAATCTCTGAGGATAACGCTTCATTTACAAGAATGTCCTGGCAAAAGACAGCATAATGTAATCACATATTACCAACAATTTCATGACAACCATGCAGTGGGTTTAAAATGACTTCCAAATAAAAGCTTAATTATAGCTAGCTATAAAAAAATTAAGCAGAAGATACAATAATGGTACTAAAATTAAATTAGGGGAAAAAAATCACACAGTACATAGAGATGTGAATAGAAATGAAGATACTGAAACTAAATACCTGGCATAGTGTCCATTATGTGCCGGAATCCCATTGTTAGAATCTAATTGCTCCTTCCTCAGAACACAGTGTTGGATACAAATGAACCATAAGGCTGTATTCGCTAATCAGAATTAATGCAAATATAGAGACAAGAGCAACTTTTTATTAAAAGTCATTTCTACTTTTTCTTTCTTAGTGAGGTGGGAGGAGGGGAAGGGGACTGACAAGACAGCATTTCCTTAGTAAGGAGGCAGGCTTCAAATGATATTACCCATTTCCCAATTAAACATCCATACACTCAGAAAATGGGATGAAAATATCTAAATTCAAAATTTCACATTGGTTTAAGGCCATGCTGTTGAAAGAATATTTTTGAAATGTCTGTATCTGGTGGCTTAGAGTCATAAAATTTTAAAGTAAGAAAATGGTCATGGAAATCTAAATGCATAAAACCATGGGGAAGTACAATCAGGATATAGGATAAAGAGATTCAGAACCCTGAGTAGATAAAGAATGTTTTTGGTTAAAGCATTCTCATGTATGACATATCTCTGCTTTGTGAATTGCTAGAACTTGACACAGTCAACCCACCTTGTTCCAGAATCATACTCCTAATGTAAATATGATAAGCACTGTTACTCTTGTTGGGTTCAGCCACCTACAACATCAGAAATAAGTACTGAGCTACCTCCCTTCTTTTTATTAATAGCATATATGTCTCAAGTGACTAACAATGTTTCTTTTAGAAAGCATTTCTGGAGCTGAAAACGACAATTTGGGGAGAAAAGGAACTTTGATTGTTTTTAAAAAGGCTTTAAGAAAAAGATATGCTTCAGCTGGGAATGATTTGTGGAATACAGCCAAGTATATCACACACACTCACACACACACACACACACACACACACACACACACACACACACACACACGAGTCAATCCTATGGTTTAGCAATCATTTGACAGAAGTTGAAACAGTTTTTACTTCTCCAAAATGTCTGGAGACATTTTGTATCTTCTCAGAGCAGAATGATGTCATCTACCATTGTGGTCATCTCCATTTATACAAAGATGAAAGACAATGAAGAACTCATGACTTCTGAACACTTTCTGTCTCCGAGGAACAAAGAAGCAGGATCCAAGATATACATCTTTGGTTTACTTGACATCATAGATTTCATTCTCCAGATTCCCATCCATGAATCACATATGCAAATAAGTCTGCAAACTCAATGCAGGCATATTGAATCAAACTCTCCTGGGAAGAAATCTTAGAAGAAATGTTTTAAGACAATTATCCTGGGGGGGTCCTTATCAAGAGTCTGGCACATGTTACATTGTTAGCCAACTGCAGAAAAGATATGTGACCCTTTTGGGTATCACATTGAGAACCTAAGTGGACAGTTTCTAACTTGAACAAAAGAGGTATAATTTCTATAACTAATAATATACCTTCATCTTTAAATCAAGCTACATGGTTCAATACTTCAAATTTTCTTGTTTAGTTTAATGAATCTGATTTATTTCTACTAAGCACTGATGAAAACAACATTGAATTTCTTATCCAATTTTGACAAAGAATGATAATGCCATTAAAATTTCTTCAAACTATTCTGTTTTAAAATTAGCATTCTAACTATTTTTTTTCTAGTAACACAGACACAATTATCAACTCAAGGAGGGAGCTGGATTACATGTTGTTAAGGAACTCTCCCAATTTCACCTGCACAACTTTGAATCAAATTACATTAAATAACCATGCTTCTAATTAGAAGTATAAACTTCTATGTAGGCAAATGACCTAAATTATGTGGACAAAAAATGAATTTTTTAATATCATACAACATTGAGGTCAAAATGTGCACAGGAAGCTTTCCAATAGAGGCTATAGAAGAATAAAATGTGTTGGGTGAATTAACAATATACATATAAGTGGGAAGATAGGAATTTTCCTTGCATGCAAGAAAACATGAAGGAGCCACTACAAAAGATTCCTAATGCTTTTATCTCTTGCTGATATCTTGACAACTGGACAGGGTAAAGCTAGACCTTAAACTGGCTCAAAGCTCAATATGCTCCTCAAAATAAAGGGAAGAATCAAAGATTAACATTCTCTGTAAGTGACTGAAGAAATAAGCTTAAAACTGTGTACTATAAAATCTTCTATAACCTAGCATTCACTGGGAAAGGACAAAGCTTGTCACTAATTTAAAAATTTCAGAAAAATATTAAAATTCTAAATTAGTTATAATATGTAACTTACCAATTGCAGAAAATATGCAGCAAGCAGCTAATAATCCATCTATTTCTATATATACTAAAATACTATAAAAACATACACAGTTAGGGAAACACAGAAAAGCCTATTTTTTTATTATTATTATTATTATTATTATTTTTTTTTCAATTTAGAAGGTTATAATCTTAGTGGTTTTATTTTTATCATTTTACATTCTTTCTAATATAACTTTATTACTTCAGCATCATGTAGTCAGTTTTATATGAGACAACAAAAGAGATAAACTGTTAATCATCTTTAAATTTTATGATTTCCTATTAAGAAAAGGCATGATATATTGCATATAAGTTATTGTGATTTAAGAACAAATTTTAGGTTAAATTATTGAATTATAACATGCATAAAATATATAATTATAATTCCATTTAGAAAAGCTACTTTAGGTACTATGGATATAAAAGTGACTCTACAAAAGCAATTAACCATAAAGATGTAAAAGCAAATATAAAGTAGATGACAAAGATCTCATACAGAAATTATGAAACATTAATGAAAGACATTAATTAAAGTCCTAACTAATTAAGACTATAATACATGTGTAGAGAATTATTTTGAATGCCTTAATTTTTATGCATTTTTATCAAGTTCATATGCAGATTCAATGAAATCTCAACCAAAATCATGTTTTGTCCTTTTAAAACAGAGATTGAATAACTAGGCAGGGGCTCTACCACTAAATTAAATCCCTAGCCTGTTTTTGCCTGTAACAGGAATATAATTGGATTAAGATTTGGTCAATTGGAGGAACTTCATACCTCCTACTGTAAACCTAGTCAACGCTCCATGTGTCTTGTGGTAATGAACTCCAGGAATGAACACACTTCTGCCAATTTCCAAACCCAGTGTAATTCCTAGGTGCAATCTGAAGATCTATCCTTTTATATACACAAGTTAAGCTCACACATTTCACCAAAGAAGCTTCTTGCATCAGATGGAGACCATCAAAGAAATTCACAACTGCTCATAATGCAGAGAACAAATGATCATGGGATGCACAACTAAATTGATCTACAACACAGCTCTCATCCCTAAGCACCAAGGAACATCCCAGGAGAGGGTGCATAAAGGATTGTTAAAACCAGAGATCCTGGAGATTTGGTGCAAGATAGTGTGTTTTATATATGAATGGGAGCTGTAGCCATGAAACCTTGACAACCCAGTCACCTAAAAATATCTAGCACAATGATAACATCAGTTGACATAACAATGTGGATGGTAGAAATCTCACGATGCCACACTCCTAGATAAAGACATCAACAAGCAATTAATGGCAGCTAAGAGAGGGAAATATCTGTCTTTTTCAAGGAAAAACCTGATAGCTTATCAGATCCCAAGTCATTAGCACTAAAACATATGCATACAAGTAACACTAAATAGACTCAGCATCCTGTACACACACACACACACACACACACACACACACACTGAAGAGACCATGAATTTGGGAGAGGATTAGGAGTACTTGGAGGAAAGATATGATAGAGTTGAAATAATATATAAAATATATAAATATAAGAATGATAGAGGATGAAGTAGTTCTAATATATATTCAAAATTATATAATATATACATATGTAATTATAAATGTACATACATACACACACACACACACATATATATATAATGAACTATTAAGGACAGAGATACCCAATGCCCTTTTAAGAAGGAAAATATTTATTAGAAAATTCTTTATTAGATACTATGTATTTTAGTCAGTAGTATCATTATTACTGTGATCAAATACATAACAGAAACAAATTAAGAAAGGAAGGATGTATCTGACTCATAATTTCAAAAGATACAATTCATATTAGTAGGGAGGACACGGACCAGTTTACCCATGGTTTATAGAGCAAGGTACAACGACAAGGCACACAGCCTCAGTGAGTTCCTTTCTCCAGCTAGGCCACCCTCCTACAATTCAGCACCTTGAAATACTTCTATCCTGTTATGAATACACAAAGTGATTATCTTATTCATTAAACTAGAGCTGTCACACTCTAATCATTGACTCTGCAAACACTTTCATAGCACAAGCTGGGGTGTGCTTTACTAATCTCTTAGGCATTTCTCAGTGCAATCAAGCTGATAATTAAGATTCAGTATCACACCAATATTGGGAATAGATTCAACATGCCTACCACAGGAACAGATAACTAGACCAGTGCAATGCAGAAAGAGTTCAGTGAATACACAGAGTCTCCAGAGTTGAAAGTGTTAGACAACTACTTTTTTAAACAATGCATAAACATCAGTCAAAGGATGTTGGGCATATATTTTAAGCAGCCAAATTTTTATATTATTGAGAAAACTATTATTTGGTAAGTCACTATTTTAACATAACTTAACAAAAGTGAACTGAATAAGAAAAACACCAATAGGCATGCCAAAGTGGATGGGGAAGGCCCACCTGGCCTCAATCTTACAAACAACTGAAGGCAACTAAGGAATATTGAAAATGGGAGAAATGGTCTTCTCCTTAGAAGAGTATCCTAATTGGTTACCCCATACCAAATGGTTATCCCTGAAAAAGATACATGCAGGCAATATACTATAGACCGAAGGGGCTACATTCAGGAATATATATGTATATACATGCATATGCAGATATATGCATACAATGATAATTTTTAAAAAATTGATCATGAATTTGAAAGAGAACAAGAAGAATATATTGGAAAGTTTAACAGGGGAAATGTTGCAATTATACAATAATATCAAAAATAATATACATATACAAAAATCAAAAGAACAAGAAAAGAAGACAGTCATGAGTTTTAAAAAGAGACTTACTGATTAGGAGACAAGAAGTCTGATATATTAAAATTGAAATTTGTTTTCATTGACTGATATAAAAGAGGAAATACAAATTTTATTAATTATTCTTGATTGTCAACTTAATGAAATTCATAAATTACCATGGAAATAAAACTCTGTGTGTGTGTGCCAGGAATTATCTATATTAATATGAACAACTGAAGTGGAAACTTCTACTCTAAACATAGGCAGAGTTTTCCCCATTGTCGGGGTCTCAAGAATGAATTGGCAGAAAGTGGACTGAGTACAGCATTCAACACTCTCTGCTTCTTGACTAAAGATGCAGTGGGACTGGTTTTCACAAGCTCCTGCCTTCCTTTCCAGGACTAACTGAAGTCTGTGAGCCAAAATAAACCCTTTATTCCTTGAAAAGCATTTGTTAAAAACACTGAAGTAATTAAAGATTAGCCTTTGTAATACATAAAGGATTCATAAAAATCAATGCTGGAAAAGTACCAAGTTTGGTAAGAAAATCAAGAGAAAGGACACAATAACTCAAGAATAACTATACAAGTTTAGACTCAAGAATAAGATAATAATTTATCTTAGGATAAATTATAGTAACTCAAAAAGAGATAAGACAAAAAGCACACAACATATATTTGTAAATGATAACACAACTTTGAATAGCAACTTGTATTAATTGGCCTATATAAATATCTAAACATATTTAGATCCAGAATTTCAGAAAAATCTTGAATGTTATATAGCTTAAACGAGGCCTAATGAAATGAAAATGTATAGCACATGTATTAGTTACTTTCTTCTTTGCTAAGAACAAATAACTAGCATGAATAACCTAAAGGAGAGTTTATTTTGGCTCAGGGTTAGAGGCACAATGATGTCATGGAAAGCATGGTGGACTTTTCAGCAGCAGGAACACATAACTGGGTCTCCTCACGTCCTATGATATTAAGAAACAAAGAAAGAATGCTGGTAGTCATTTAGTCATTCTTCTTTCTTCTTTTTTATTTAGTATAACAAGACCAAACCACATTCAGAGGTGGGTGTGTTCTCAGTTGAACCTCTCAGAAAATACCCTCATTTACATGGCCATAGGTATGCTTCTTTATTGCATGATTGTAGTCAGAGTAAAAACATTAAGATTAAATACAACATTATGTGTGTTTATATATGTCTCTGTGTGTGCATTTGTTGGTTTACCTATATATTTATATATAAACACATGAAAGAGTCAAGGACAAACACAAACCAGAATGTTCATAACAGTACAGTAATAACTAAAGCAAGCAATCTGATTTATTAAACATGAAAGTTACCCAGAGTATATTTACTAAGAACATATTTAATTAAATAATATTAAAATCTGATTATTTTCAAAGTAAAAATGAGTGAAATGAGTCGTCTGGAACAAAAGTTCTGTTTTAGGAAAACAGTAATTCATCAAAAATATAGACAGCCATTTTATATGTTAATTTATAAATGATAAAAATAAAAACATATCAGTCCAGGGTGAATATGCATGACATAGTAAGACAATACAAGGCAATCACTTTATGTCCGTATATATGATTACACAAATCATTAAAAACATTGAGAAAAAGGAATGTTTCAGAAATAAAATGTTCATTGCAAAGTGATAATTATTGTACACCGTCTTTATGTTTATTTGTTCTGTTTCTACATGAGTTCCTTTCAGCTTGGCTTGCTCTGAGAAAGTTATAACCAGGTATAAAAATTTGATTTTCCTTGGTTTATTTTACTACTGTCATGTGAAGACACAATTTTTATATATTAGAGATATGGCTTGAGGGATCCTACTGTTTCTATTATATTATGATATTTTAAATAGTAAATACATCTCCAAATTTAAATATCATCTCAAAGAAAGAAATATCAGTGGAGATTGTAATGATATGCAAATATTGTTAAGTCCTCCTGGAAGAATCAAATCTCTGTTTTGTTTGGTTTTATGTAATTTTATTTTATTGTCCTTTAGGAAAATATATAGATGATAATCCCCATCCAGTTACACACACTGAGGGAAGAGTTTTCAATTATTGTCACTAAAAAATTTTCCTGTCTGCTTGGAAAAATTGAATGATAGTTTGTCTTTCAAAATTTCTTAAAATAACATCAATACTTCTAATAAGTAGACAAATGTAGCAGAAAACAACTAAAATGGGTATTATTAGTAAGCAAACCACAATGGCTCTGTTCCAAATAATGTTTTACACAAACACACACACACACACACACACACACACACACACACACTCCTGACTTGTTCCCACATAACTAACAAAATGACTGCTATTCAATGAGTTAATCATGATGGCATTTATATTTCACTTCCTTTCAGTGCTATAATTTATTGTAGATAGAATCCCAGGCATGCAAACATTTTCACATTCATACACAAACATGTAATATCAAATGAAAAATTTGCAATACATTTAAGGAGAAAAAAATAGAACAAATGTATTTACCCACAAGGAATTTGAAGACTCAACTTCACAACAAAATTCTCTAATAGGGCAAGAATTCCAATAAAAGTTTCTATGAAGAGGAAAACAGGAACACGTTAATGATTTGAACAAGCTGAAATTAAATGACACCATTCTTGAAGGAGAAAATATGGACCTTTGAAAGATATTGTAGGGACACATCTTATATTGTTCAGTTTCAGAAATAACTGTTGCTTCTAGAAATGACAAGTCCTGGCAACACTTTACTGAGAATATCTGCTTTACTGATGAATCTGAATATTCTAAGTCTCAATGCTTATATTAAAAAAGCAATGTAGCAAGTTTTGGTTTAAACTGAGACAAGCATATAAAAATTTTAATGAAATAAACATACATTTGGAAATATTCCTTAAGGGCTCTGTAGATTATAATTAGCATTACCAAGGTAAAGCTCATTTGGAAACAGAAAACTTTCAAATTATAAATGATACATAATTAAAACATGATTCACTGTCATGGAACATTTCATACAGAGATTCTCTGGTGTGGGTTTGTTGGCTACCAGTTACCAGTGGGAAGAAAGTGGTAAAGTCACACCATATATTTAATCTTGCAACTCCCCATGTTTTAACAAAAATATGAATTCCTTGGAAAGAAACACCTGATAACATCAGGTTAGAGTACGTGTCCCTTCCAGGTTCATTTATTAGAATAGGCCAAGAAAAAAGCCATGTTTAGAACTAAGTGTTTTAGTTAGGAGAGATGACAGAGGTTCTGGTTAGTCAACAAAATGATGGACTGGGTATTACGACTATCTTGTACCTCACTGGTACAAATTGGCATAATTATGCTCTAATTGTATTTTGAGAGAAAAGTTTTATTTTAGCAGGAAGGGTGATATGTAGAAGGAGCTAAGGTGGGAGGAGTACTGAGAGGAAGAGAAGGAGTAAGGAGAAGAGGAGAAGAAGGAGAGGAGAAGCTAGGTGATGAGAGAGAAAAAGAGAGAGAAAGAGGGATGGGGGACATGGAGGCAGATATTCACATGTCTCCACCAGTCAAAGATAGTTGATATATCTAGATTGGGTATTAGGTTACACTTCTGATTGATACTGAGCATTACCAAACTTACAAAGCCTTTGATTAACATTTAAAAAAATGTATAAAAGCAAAAAGGAAAAGGGGGCATGGGATAGGGGTTTTCTAGGGAGGGGAAATGGGGAAAGGGGATGGCATCTGAAATGTAAATAAAATATCCAATACAAAATGAGAATAGGAAGAGTGAACATTCATATTTATGGCTGACAAAGTAGGTCAAATAAGAACCATATTTGTTTGAATTGCATTGGAAAGAATGAAATTGTGACTTTCTAGTCCTGGGAATGTACCACCAGGAATACAGGAGAAACATGTGTGCCTTCAGGTGCCTCTGGTCTAAGCACATACTAATATCACTTTCTGAAAATGTATTACATGATACTTGATGTCAAAGTAATAGGCATAGTTATGTTGTTATTGTTGTTTTCCTATGGTGAGTCTTTCTGTGAGCTATAATCTTTTCAAAGACTGTGAGTCGCTTAATAGTGGACAAGATGGTTCTCAGACACATTAAAATGTAGAACTTATGTGTACTGGGTTTATAGCTACATTATCACAATCAAAATGATAGCTTTGGATACTCTTTAACATCATGTCCATAATAAAGTCATTTAATCTCTTTTCTGAAGTTTCCTCATTAAGCTTTTGCTCAGTGCCTGAGGATTGGGAAGAAGGAGAAAAATGATCACTAACTTCATTTATTTTTACACAATATTCTTAGGTTCAGTTGCAATAGAACTATGAATGAACTCAATCATTTGATATGATTCATTCAGTAATTGCTCTAAAATTATTAATAATTTTGATTTTCTATCTCTAGTATTTCTTTATCCTTTTATTTCTACATAGTTTCAATCCTGGTACTGAATTTTCTTTAGCCTGAAATCATTTTAGTTCCTCTCCAAGTGAACAATGACTTCCTTTTCTTCTGTCCTTTAGCTTTGACAATAGAGTCTGTAATGCTGGGGCCATGCCAGCCTCCATAGTTATGAGGACTGCACTGGTGTCTCCTTCATCATCCCACAAGGGTTATCAACCTACTCTTTCTCTACTTCAGGTACAAGTGTTTCTTCTGAACCAATTATCCTCCTATCTTTGTGCTCTGAAGAATTGGTTTTTCACTCCCAACTATTTCCCTCTTAAGGTAAGTTTTATGACTAGGTCATTTTGCTTATTTCTTCACTCTCCTTAATACTAGTTTCTGCTGCCTTTAAAGAGTTCTCAAATTCATATACAATTTGACATTTTTTTTCAGTTCTGAGGCAATTTAGTTTACCTGTTATTTGTGAAGTACCAGCAGGTCATCAGTTCAAAACCACAGACATGCATCTCACCTACGGAAAGACCCGTAGTTTTATTTTGTAGGCAAAAATGACAATTGCTTTGCAACTGAGAAGCCTAACTAAAGTGTTTGTCTTCACTAACCCACTTGTACTTACAATGTTCTCTCTCCCTCTCCCTCTCCCTCTCCCTCTCCCTCTCCCTCTCCCTCTCCCTCTCCCTCTCCCTCTCCCTCTCCCTCTCCCTCTCCCTCTCCCTCTCTCTCTCTCTCTCTCTCTCTCTCTATATATATATATATATATATATATATGTAATACATCATTTAATATATATAACATTATTATATATATTATATATGTTATATATAATATATATCATTTTATATATAACATTGTTTTATATATTATATATATAAAATATATTGTTATATATAATATATAAAACATTGTTTTATATATATAACAATGTATAATTCTTGTAATAATGTAGCAGTAAAAATATTTTGTTAATGACTAGAAAGGCTTTTATTAATTAAAATTGACAATTTTAAAATTTATTAGTTACACCCTAATATTCTTCATTTTTCAACAACACTAAAGGCAATTGATAATTAAATATACAGAAATTGATTCTTTATGAAAGTTACTTCTAATTGCTGAACTTTTGTCTTAAGAACATTAATTTTATGTTAGGGAAGATTCAGAGTTTTACAAATTCATTAGTATGATGAAAGGTTGACATGACTAGAAGATGGTGAGGTGTGTATGAGTAGATTTTGTCCTTTCTGAAAGGGCTGTTCTCCTGCCTTATGAGCACCTGGTAAGAAGAAATCATAGAAGTTCTATAAACTCAATACAGTTTGTGTAGGTTATGGGCATGGTATGTGCACATAGAAAAATTGTACTTTCCTGAATTTACTTTAACTTCCATGGTACTCAGAGTAGAGTAGAATTCATGACAGGGTAAAAGTATTTAATAGCATTCTAGAGTATCTGCCCACCTATGCACTGAAGCAAAATATAAATCCAAAATAGCATATACAATAGCTAAGATATAGCAAGGATGGGCCTTATCCTAGGCCAGCAGGCATTATTTTTTTATTTAAGCCACACCCTTTGTTTGGTGTTATGGTTTACTCAGTGATTGAAATGCTATAACTTCCTGCCCAGTATGATGAGTTTCAGTTTAAATAGGTCTTCAGTGAAAGGGAATCAAAGTCTTGCCCCGTCTGTAGATAGCTGAATACAGAGGAAGGTAGGAGTGCTTCAGACTGACTGCTTCTATTGTAAAAAAAGCTATAATGTCTCCTTCATACAGGATTGGACACAAGTGACTATGACAACAGGAATACAGGATCCTTGATAGTGGAGCTAAGTTTCTACTAACTGTAATGTTATATTTCTCACTATGTAATGACAAATGATAACAGATTAGTTCATTTTGTCTTTCTCTGTCCTGTCCTCCCTTTCAGTCCTCCATTGTTTTCTTCACAATTAAATAGTAGCTTGCTGTTTACATCCTAGCTATGCCATAGCCCTGATCTATTCAATCTCTACCCGTACTCAGCTACTCTTTGAAAAGAAGAAACTTTGCAGTTTTTAATACTATCCTTGATTAGTCATCTTTATAAGTTTATATAGGTATAGGTGGTGCTAAAATATTTTCCAATAAAGGAAATTTCCAGCATCTTAGTTGTGCAACCTTAAGCACTGGTAAATAGAACATGGGCCCCCACCTTTAAAATAATTCATAGTAGGAAGCTAAGAAAGTGATCAAACTATTAAAATATGATGTAATATTTACCTGTAAAAAAGGATATATAACTCATATCAAAAGAGAAAAATGGTGGCAATTAAAGTATTAAAAGAACATTACTCTCCAGATGTCCTTCATTGTTTCATAATTTAGTCCCTTTGTTTATTTGTGACATATTCTTCTATGCAGCCCAAGTTGGCCTTGAATTTGCAGATGTCTCCAATCATTAACCTCTGTCCAGAGTACTGACAAAGAAGTGTGCCACCACTCCCTGTATAGTTTCTGAGTTTCTTGTAGAAGAAATTAGTCATGTCCTTATGAGGATTAATTAGAAATATCCTAGTAGGATTTATATGAACATAGCTTAGCCAGCAAATTCAGTGTATCTGAAAACACAGTGTATTTGAGGAATCTGGTAAGCATGGTACATTGAGTACTGCCTGTTGAGTCAAGTGTGGCTCAAAGTGAGTCAAGGGAGACAGGATGAGGTGAAATAATATAGAGACTTAGGTATCATAGTTAGATGTCTGACATTAATAAGGACCATAGATAAAGCATACTGAATAGTGAAGTGGAAACTTCTACTTTCTTTGGAAAGTCAGTTATGTCAAATGATGTTTTGCTTGGACACACAGGCGAAAGGATGTCTTGCTAGAGCAGACACGGGTGAAAGGATGTCTTGTTAAAGTGGACATGTGGAAGAATATTTTCCTGAAGCAGACACAGGTGAAACAAGGTTTTGTTACAGCAGACACATGCAAAGATGCATGATGGAGGAGTATAAATATGACCCCGCAGCCAGTGAGAGCTGGAGCAATGGTTTGGTTTGTCCCGCTCTGCTATTCTTTGCTAAGAACACATGTGTATTAGTTTGCTTTATAGGCTGTTGCTGAACTTCAATTGTGGTAATGCGGCCATTGAGAAAAACTTGCCAAAACAAAAACAAAAAACAAACAAACAAACAAACAAAAACACTGCTCCTGAGGTTCTTGTGGCAGTTTGCTGCTTCTGCATCCATGGCCTCACTTCAGGCTGATGGGTGAACCTTGCAGTTTCTTTAGGATTGAACTACAACTGTTGGTTCCTGTGTGGTGTCTGCCTGCTGAGACAACTGGACTGCAGCTGATTTGTATTTGGTGATTGCTGTGTAACTGAACTGCTGACAAAGAAGATTGAGTTCACCCACAAAAAAAATATTGCAAAACAGACCCACTTCACCCTCATCCTAATAACTTTTTTCATCCACTTCTTCTCTCGTGGCTGGTGGGATAGAAGAGAGGTTGAACTCTTCTCAAAGTAGGTTGGAAATTTTTATGCCTACATAATTGTCTCTTCATTATCCAAATTAATATTATGTAATCCTCATTGCTAAGGGAACGGTATTAAAAGAAAGAATTTTAGAAGGTAAGTGCGTAGTCCTAAATAGGACAAATTCAATGACCTTATAGGGATAGATATACACATGCATGGAGAAAAGCCTGTTTGAGTACTCAGTGAGAAAGTCAATTAAGACATAAAGAAGAAATCACTCACCTATGTATAATAGACTTGCTCCATAACTGTGAACATTAAGATTAAATAAATGTGAGAGAATTTTTTTATTGTTTATAACACCTACTTTGGGTAATGTGTTATAGCACCACAATCATAATGAAACAATGGTTTCATGGGAGGACGCGGCAGAAACAGTCATATACCATATGGAGAAACTGCTGTTAGGTAGAGTAGATAGACAGTTGTGCGCAGAGTAAGATGGACAGTGGAAAGACCACTGAGAGACTACATATTCAGTATCCAAATGACAAGTGAGGAAGGACACAACCAAGACATGGATCAAGTACACACATTGCATTTGGTAGAGCATCTTAGATAGTTTAGGTAACCATTTGAAATTACATTTACATAATTCTGCCTTATACTATGATTTATTACAAGAAGAGTGTTCGGGTAAGTGTTTATTTTCTGTATAATCTGGATCTTCTTAATCAGGTCTGTGAAAGCTTCAGTGTGTTACAAAATGTTGAAAGAAAATGGAAGGGTGAGGATGTTACAATTAATTCCCCATTGTCATTGACTTCCCTTTCACAGGCTGCTTAGTCTACGCCCATCAGACTCATACAGGGAGAAGGCAATGTGAGTTCAAGGTTCAAATATCGGAGGTGCTTGATTGCACTTTTAGTGTTTTAAATATGAGGGGAATCTTACTATGTACCTCCATCACAGCAGATGCTCTTCTGTTGAGGCTGGGAACCTCATGAAAAAGGCTGGCCTACTTGATGTTTGCACCCACAATAAACTAAACATAAAGCAAACCCAATAAAACAGGAATTTCAACATGAACAGGTTGCCTGTGATCTCCATTTAGTGACATTGTCTATTTATATATTTAGCTATAGGTTCTAGTTTATAAAACTGCTATAAACTTATTAGTATACTATTTTACCCTTGGATAAAGAATACAGTATAAGGAGAAAGAAAAACTATAAATTTAAATCTAAATATCAAAAATCTAGAAACTTCCCCCCCTCCCTTTCTCTGTCTCTACTACCCTTTCAGCTCCTCCTCACAATGCCCTGAATAAACTCCATTCTATACTATAAAATAAAAAATCTAGAAAGTAACTTTCTTGGTTATAATTCTTGATCTTAGATTTGTTAGCCTGTGTGTAGAACTCAGTGTTTGGTACTAGTGTAACTAATTTCATATGTGTAACCTGAATCCTTACAATAGTCATACGAAGAATTCATCTGTGTTCAGTTGACCTCAGAGCATACCAGATTTCTAGAGAGACTTTTTTGCTATCTTTCCTTAAATAGGAGAGAATTTCACCTAAAGAATTTACCTATGAATGTACTTCCGTTTGATAGTGCTAACAAATGTAGATGTTGACAGGTAGAAGCTCTTTCATTGGTGGCCTAAGTTTAACAGCCAACTGTGACTCCACTATTGACATACACCATTAACTATTCATCTATAAAAATAGCACAGAAGCTACTATTCTGTGTGTATATATCAGTCAAATACTTAACTTTGTGAATTGATCTCCAAAACAACTGTACATTTATTTTTTAGAAAATATTGTAAAAGTATTAAGTTTTTAAAACAATTATAGCAGTGAGAATTTGAGGTAGATATAAAAAAATTTAAAGTGTGGATGGTGGCTTAAGAAAGTGTAAGACAAGAGTTCCATAAAATGTCTTTATAGGTAAAGGATACTTACTCATTCTTTGGAAATAAAGGAGGATACAATATGAAAACCCACAAGAATAAAATATAAAGTAAGGATGTTTTAAATTACATGTTCTAGTGAAACAAAATTAACTATATTTAACTATAGACATGGCATATATTTACCTGTAATGTAATATTGTAACACATCTTTAGAAGAAACACCTGAATATATAAATTTTCAAATATTATACAAAGTGATAAAAAGGACCCAAGCAATATACCCTTTCTAAAATACATAATTTATTATTCTACATGATAAAAACCTTAAAAAATAGATGTAATCACAAAAGATTTGAAGCTTGGCTTTATTATAGTTTGAAATATATACTCATGTATGCATTTCTTAATAAACACGTAGGCATAAAAAGATCATGGAAATTATAACTGAAATAATTTTTAAAGATTCTTTTCACAGATGAGGGATTGGCACAAATCTTTTAAAGTTTTTTTTCTGAATGACCAACATACTGTAAGGAGGGCTTGCTTCATGTAGTGTTTTACTGGGAAGAATTGGGTAATACACTATAGAGTGAAGAATCATTTGAAGATGACTCAGAATGTTTTACAGGAAATAAGAAGGGCATGCTTAAATTACTTATAAGAGAAAGTGTCCTAAAAGCAAGAACAATTTAACAATTGAATAGCTACCCAAAGAGGTCATTGAAGAAGCATCAATAAGACATTCCAAAGGAGATTAAGCATAATTCTAAAGGGAGTAATATAAGTGTCTGGCAATAACATCCACTAGCTATAGAGGTCTGAATACAATGACCTGTCATTTTACCCACAGCCCTTGTGTCTATGATTCACGTAAAATAATCATGAGAGCAAATAGAGACTAGGTGAGCATCAAAGAGGAGAGAGGCTGAGTCAAAACAGGACCACAGAAGTGGTATGGCAGTATGGAAGAAAACAATTCCTTTTTGGATGAAGAGCCTATTAACAGGGTCTAGTGGCATTCTGATGTTCTCTCTACAGAAACCGTGGAAAGTTACTCCACCAAAAGCCTCAATATTTTAAAGAAATTGTCCTATATTTAAAAGAAGGCCAGTGTGATTTTAGTCACTGAATGCATTCAAGAAACACATAAAAGTACAAGAAAGAGATTTTTATGAAATGTATATGTGGTTAGACCTAACATCAATTCTTTCAGCTAATTATGGTTTGTGTGTGCAACAATAACAATGTTGCAATTTAGAATTGCAAATGCAAAAGATGGGGATGTACTTGTAAATAAAAAAATGCTATAGTCTAAGTTGTATAAACAATTGCTTATAACAAAACTTAAGAGGATTCTGCACAATCCTGGTGCCCAAGGAGAACAAGATCAATATGTTGGTAGTCACAGGACAGAAAAGTCACAAGCATCCTATGGGTCTCTTTCACAGGGTCTTCACTTTCACTAATAGCACTATCCATAACCTAAGTGCATCCTAAATGCCTTGCTCCATCCTGCCACACTAACCTGTGCACATATCATAACAAAATATATATTTCATTTGCTATTGGGGTAGAAATATCCACAAAAAAATTTGTAAATATTCTGCTAGATATACAGCTGGATTTTTTTTATTATGATGACTCATTAAAAATATAGAGGAATTGATGGTTTATTTATTTATTTATTTATTTACTTGCTTACTTATATGAATACACTGTCAACACCAGAAGAAGGCATCAGATACCATTACAGATGGTTGTGAGCCACCATGTGGTTGCTAGGAATTGAACTGAGGACTTCTGGAAGAGCAGTTATTGCTCTTAACTGTTGAGCCATCTCTCCTCTCCAGCCCCCAACATTGATTATTTTAATCAATATATTATGAACAAGTAAGTGTGAGTCTAGTCACTCAGCTGGGCTATTTCACCCAAAATCTACTTCCTTACTTTCTTCTACTAAAAACAATATATATTTTATGATCAATAGAGTGGCAATCTCACTTGAGTTGAAAGTAAAAATATTCATCTTTTTTTAAAACAGAATGAAGGGAAATTATGAATCCAAAATAGTAACAAATAGTAACATAATACACAAGAAATGTGCAGATCAAAGGTGGTAAAATATAGGTCTAATGGTTTTTGTTCATTTCTTGTTTTATTGTTTTTCTACTCTTTTCTCATGCAATACATCCTGACCACAGCCTCTCCTCCCTCCCCTCCTCCGTATGCACCGCTCCTCCATTTCTCTTCAGAAAAGAGCAGGAGTCCCAGTGATATCAACTGACCACAGCATAACAAGATACAACACTACTAGGCATAAGCCTTCATATCAAGGCTTGGCAAAACAACCCTGTTAGAGACTAAGGGTCCCAATAGCAGGTAAAAGAGTCAGAGACACTTTTCTCCCACTGTTAAGAGTGCAACAAAAGCCCAAAATTAAATGCAAAGATGTCAATATAATTTCAAACAGATTAGAAAATTGGGAAAATAACCAGAGTGTCTAATTTCACAATTAAACAATTGTAAAAATTTCTTTTTTATACTTTCTTTTATGTGTTTCTTGTATGCTTTCAGCGACTTAAAATTACACTGGGCTTCTGTGGGCAGCAGTTCAGTTTCTCTCCCTCCAGGAGCTACTTACGTGGTATGTAAAGTTCAACTCCTAATCAGCTGCTTCATTAAGAACTAGGTTTCTTGGGGAGGGGAAGATGCTCAATTGGTAAGTGTTTGATATACAAGTTTAAGGACCTGAGAGTGATTCTCAGAATCCACATTAGAAACTATGGATTAGTGGTTTGTGCTTAAAATCCCAGCACAAGAGAAGAACACACAGAAGTGTCCTAGGGGCTCCTTGGTCAGCCAGCCTACTCTGATTTGTGATGTCCAGGCCAGTTATAACCCTGTGTCAAAAATAGCAATGAACTGGTCCTAAAAATGACACCGAAGGCTATCCTCTGGTTTTAACACATCGAGCATACATGCCTGCATGAGTTCCTTCATTCACCTTATATACACGTGAGTGCACACACTCCCACACACACACACACACACACACACACACACAGTTAATTTTCTGTTCCATTATGTATCACTCATCGAAGAAAGTATCCAGAAGAATGTTATTAATTTTTTAGAATAAAGAATTTAAAAGGCTCAGGGAACTAAATTATTTATGTATTTATGTATTTATTTATTTATTTCCAGTCACACTGTCCTCCTCTTCCTCCTCCTCTCATCCCAATCTCACCCTTGCACGCCCCTCTACCCATTACCTTTTTCCTTCTCAAAGAAGCGAAAGACCCCGTGGGTACCAACCCACCCTAGGACATCATGTCTTAGCAGAACTAAGCTTGCCCTCTCCTTCTGAAGTCAGACAAGACACCTCAGCTAAGGGAAGGGGATGCAAAGGCAGGTGTGCATAAAATTCTTATGGAATTCACATTTTTTCTTATTTTATTCAATATATATTTTGGAAATCTCTTGTATATCCTTGCCAATGAGAAAAGACAAATAAGAAAAAGAAGCTAATAATTATACCATGTATTTACCAGTTTATCATTTTTATTCCATTATACAGAACATTTCCAATTATGTGGGCTATTGATTTTGTTCTTGGCTCTGGTTAAGACTACATTTATAAGTTCTATATTTTCCAATTTTAATTAAAAGGAACAGTTGTATTAGTTGTGTGGGCTGAGGCATCAAAGAGGAAAGAATAGAATATGTTCACAGATATTTTTCCTACAATGTAACACTTTAAGACTCATTTTTAACCATCTCTTTTAAATTCTATGTGTAGTAGTTTAAAAGACCAAAAATAGGACTACAACCTGCTGTGTCTTGGTATGCTACTTCCAGGGTGATTTGCTACCTACGGGGTACCCTAACCTTCTCTGAAGAAAAGGGAAATGGGGAAGGAGTTGCAAGGGTGGAACTTGGAGGAGAGGGAGGAGGAAAGCTGAGATCAGGGTCTAAAGTTAATAAATTAATTAATGAGGAATAATAGGACTATAAAGTTAGACACAATTAGACAAAATAACACTACAGTCACTTTGTATGTAGTGCTTTAAGAGAATAAGCAGTTCTGTGATGCTCTGGATATGATCACAGGAAGTTCACATATTTTCCATATGTTGTAATCTTTAACTTAAGTATTAATATTTAGTTATGATTACAGTGACAATGGACATAAACATTTTAAAACAAGCCAAACAAATGATACATTTAATCAAACCCAAGTTCACTCTTCACTGAAGATTCATGGATATGTGCATAGCTCAGCATATTCCTTTAGATGGATGAGTGCACTGTCATGCTAGCTAGCCATCTGCTCTCTCTTCTTCTGGAAACTTCTGAACTCTGTGGATAACTTGAACTTGTGATTTGATTTTATTTTCTCTTTATCAAATATCCCAATCCATAAAAATAAGATGGCAAAATTAAAGAATACATACAAGATTATATACCATCAAGGCAAATTAAGTAAGTTACCAACAAATAGATGCTACAATTAATTTATTTTTGCAGATGTTCTTTTTAAGACAGGGTCTCTCCATTATGTGACTCTGGCTGTTTTGAAACTACGTAGACCAGTTTGGCCTCAAACTCACAGATTTCTGCCTGTCTTGGACTCCTATCAAGGGATAAGATTAAAATTGTGTTTAACTTATAACAAGGACTGAATTTTGTGCTCTAAATACTTATGCTGATACCCTAATAATCTTCAAAATATGACTCTAGTTGAAGATAAGATCTGAAAAAGTAATAAATTAAAAAGTATAATTCGGGAACTATCTAATCAAGCATAACCAATGTCCCTACAAGAAGAAATTAAGATATAGATGTATATCAAGGATAATTCAACTATCTACCAAACAATAAAGTTACTTCAGGAGAAGCCAACCCAACAGATGAACTTCTGCAGAATGCCTATTCTCCCAAATATGATGATGTAATTGTCTATTGCTTTGACTGAGGTGAGTACATTTTCAATATCTCTGACTTCTATAAGAAAAATGAATTAAAATCAAACATAATGATTTAGAGTTACTGTACAATTTCATAGCATACTTGATCTAGAAATTCTAACTATGACACAATAAAGATACCACTAATACCCAACAATGGATATTAGAAATAAACTGTAGTCATATTTCCAGAAGACAATATGTTGCAAGATTTTTGGAATTATTCTTGTCTTGAGTGATGTTGGAGGCATCCAATGCCCAAAGATCATTCTGCCCAAAGATCATTAGGGAAACTAGAAATGTTAAAAATACTTGGAGTTTCCTCAATTGAGGAGACAGAAAACACTTGTTTTTTTGACCAGAAAGCTGCAAGTAAATATTGTTGATGTCCTGGATTTGCTATTTGTGGCAGGAGACCTCATCTCCCTTTTTGTTCTCTGTTGTGACAGACCTCATCCACCTTGTGCTATAGAGGCAGACCTCACCTAAAATGTTTGTCCCAGACTCTCTTTTTCAGACTGTTATCTTTAGCCCCCAGTTAAAAGAACTCATCCTTAGTGTGGATGTCACAGGCATTTGATGGCCTACTGAACTCTATGTTATCTTAGTCAGAGACCATATTAGATTTTAGGCCTTGTAATTATAGAACCCATATTCATGATCACAAGTGCATTGTAAAAGAGTTTTAAGTAGTTATACTTTAAGCTTTTTTTACACATGGAATTCGAATGATTGTTGCCTGGATACCTGGAATTCGAATGATTGTTGCCTGGAAAATTTTTTCACAAATTGTACTGTGTTTTAAATATGTTTGCAATGGAATTCCTGGCATCAGACTCCCCAAGTCTGATCCTGATAAACAGAGTCAATCTGAACTGAGTTTTCATTCTCACATCTTCCTAGTTTGCTTCCCTGCCTGGACACCTACAGGGTTCCCTTCAAATGGTTCTGTCTCTGTCTCTGTCTCTGACTGTCTCTCTCTCTCCTTCCTCCTCCTCCTCCTCCTCCTCCTCCTCCTCCTCCTCCTCCTCCTCCTCCTCCTCCTCCTCCTCCTCCTCCTCCTCCTCCTCCTCCTCTTCTTCTTCTTCTTCTTCTTCTTCTTCTTCTTCTTCTTCTTCTTCTTCTTCTTCTTCTTCTTCTTCTCTCTTCTGACTCTTTTTCTTCTTTATTCTTTTCTCATACAATACATCTTGAGCAAATTCTCTCCTCCCTCTTCTCCTCCAAGTTTCCCTTCTCTGCCAAATCCACTGCTCTTCCATTTCTCTTCAAAAAGAATAGGCTCCCCAGTGATATCAACAGAACAGAGCAAAATAAGATGCACTAAGACTACATATAAACCCCCACACTAAGGCTGTTCAAGGCAACCCAGTAAGAAGAAAAGGATCCTAACAGCAGGCAAAGTAGACAGAGACACTCTCATAGGATAGGATTCCCACAAAGACCCCAAGATAAAAAAAAAAAAAACAACACAGTATTTGTGCAAAAGATCTAGCACAAACCCATGGAGGATCTGTGATTGCCACTTTCTTTGTGACCCCATGAGTCCTGTAAAGTGGCTTTTTTAAAATGTACTTAACACAGACAGCCTAACGGTAGAGGTATTCACTATGTCCAGCTTATTGGGTTTGAACATCTGATATGAAATACATGGTTCATTTATGAGTCCAAAGTACAAAGTGGAAAATGAAAATGTATCATAAAATCATAGGGTCAGTGGGAACTTTTAGTATGTAGTTAATTCAAAGGAAAATTTAGGTTTTATGGTCATATATAATTCACCTTTAAATTAATTGTCTCTTCTTAGGTTTTAGGCTTCTAATTCTTTCTACTATTATCAGGCTTAAGGTTCTTTCTAAAGTCCAGTTTATATTCTTTAAGTGACTGTAACCATGCAAAATTCTTAAATATGAGAGCATGTGAAGTACCAAAAGTGTTTTATATCTTCTCATAACATAAACTGTGATAACTTTTTAAAAATTTATTATTAAATATCATTGACAATGATAGCTTAAAACAACCATGATAAGAATATTTACAACAGAAAAGTCAGTGAACTCTAAAAATCAAGTACTTTTAATACTATAGTTTTAGGCATAAATAATTTGTTAGGACATAACTGGAGAGATTTTTTTAATAAAATTTGTTCATAAAAGGTAACTGTTTCAACTTTTGAGATTATGTCGTGAGGACAGAAGAGGAGAGAGAATCTGTCTCTTATCCATAGTAAACACCAGGGAGCCTTAGTCTAAGAAATTCTTGGTTAAGAAATAGTGCTTTTCCCTTTTTGCTATAATCAAATATATAAATAGCATATTTTGTTTCTTAAGTTCATTGTAAAGCATGCATACTCTTCTACCATGTCCTTATATAACAGAGTACACACATTTGCTTTTCAACATGGCCGCCTTAAAGGCAAAGAGAAATTCATTCTTGCTACACCTCCTCTCATGGTGTAAGGGAAGATCACACTGCAAACAGCACCATTGCCACCTAATTTTAAAGAACAGTTTCTGTTTTTTATATCTGTGCTGTAGTTGAGAGGTTGAAGAATTCTGCTATCGATAAAAAAGTGTAATAACTGTTTAATGGCTGACCCTCTCTGTACTTAAAAATAGGATAGCTACTGGATTATTCCATATATGTCTACAAGATAAACTGAAAATAAATTTAACACACCATGAAGCATATATAATATATATTCACTGAACCTTGGATGCGTGCATAAGACCTGAACAAAATCAAGCCAATAAACATTCCAGCAGTGTTAGGGAGAAGTCCTATCCCTAGGTGAGGAGCTTTTGCAGTTGATGACTGTTGGTACAAGAAGAATTAGATTTCTTGAATGGTATGGTTTGCGGTAAGAAGTCCTAATTTAGTAGATGGTCATATACCCATGCTTATAGGATAGAACTAGTTGAAATCATTCAGTTATATGAATGAATGAATGAATGAATGAATGAATGAATATGTAAGTAAATAAATGTATAGTTAGTAAGATGAGTATATGAAGATGGCTTCAGGAATTAATAGGAAAGAGGAACAGATGAGAGTGTGTGCTTACACTACATCATATATATGTATGAAATTCTCAGACCATAAATATATTAAAATACTCAGAAAAATACACGTAACAAAACAACTGGCTAATAATTTGCTATATAAATCACACTATGAAGTAAAAAGTTAGTTACAAATTTGTATATCCCCATGTACATATGTGCGTGTGTGCAGGTGTGCGTGTGTGTGTGTGTGTGTGTGTGCGTGTGTGTGTGTGTGTGTGTGTACACTAAAGTGTCTGGAAAGATACCTGTAAAGTGTCTGGAAAGATACCTGGACATTCTCTCCATGTTTACCTAGCTATTTGTAAAGATAAGACTAATGTTGCTTTTAGGACTCAGTCTTTTTGAACTTCATCATTTTAATATATCAAATGCAGATCTCTGGGTTCAAATATAATTCCATATTTTCAGAATCAATCTCTCTGTGTGTGTGTGTGTGTGTGTGTGTGTGTGTGTGTGTGTGTGTGTGTACATGTGTATTGGTCTGTGTGTGTGTGTATGTATAAGATAGGGGAGTGTAGAAGGAACAGATAGCCAGTTCTTGGCCCAAATCATCAGTCTATTCACTCATTCTCAGATGAGATGATTCAACTCTCTTATATAAGGTCCTGTAATAAACAGAAGAGGCACTGTGTGTGTTTTGTGTGTGATGGGAGACATCAATAATGCTAGCCCTTGAGAGTTTTGGGCAAGAGTTTTACTTGTTATGTAAGAACTCAGAGTTCAAGACTAGTTCAAGAATAGTCAGATTTCATCTGAAAACAACAATAAAAATGACCCTTGACCAAGAGTTAAAGATGGAGATAAAGTAATTACAAAAATACTTTCAATTATACTTGCAAAAAGATAAGAAAACTAATAGCTAAACCTATGATTTTCACATCCAAAATTTCTATCTGACCATGTACTATGTGTCATACAACTGGATATTTACTATGGGTCTCAGAAAATTCATGCCTTGCAATATGAGAAAATTAAGGAAATATGTAAGAATTCCCACCTCCCCTTTTGGAGAATACTTTTTAAAAAATGCCAATTCACAGCTTTATTGATTACTATAGAAAAATCTAACTATCAATATTAATTTAAAGATGACCCCAAGGCCTCTGAATAGGTGTATGGATGCCTTACTGATAAGACCCTTAAAAATAAAACTATTCAGATGTGCAGTGCATCAAACTTGTTTGCTTCTTGCCCATTCTATTGTGTTAATAAACAAGAATCCACATAAGCAATAAAACAAATCTGCTTGTGTGTTTATTGCTTTATCCTGGGAACTGTAGCTCTTTGTCTTACAGCAGCAATGCAGTCACCAACAAAGACAGAATGTGTCACATGGGTGTGCAGTGCTTACTTGCTACAAATAAACAAACCAATTTTAGTCAAATAAAACTGACCTAACTCTGTGCTAGGATCCCAGACTTAATAGCCACTCCAATTTTCTCTGACATTTAAAAATTACAGAAAAGGGAAGTTCTTAAATGTCACCAGCCTCATAATTTTTTCAAGTTCTGCCAGTGAATTTTTAACTCCTCCTCTGATCCACCCCACTGAAGTGGCTTGTGAGCATACTATGCGCCTATGAATGTGGAATTCAGTGAAGTCGGGAGAGACACCACCGACATGGTGTTGGGGGTATGGAGGCCAGAAAGGGGCCTATATGGCTGTACCACGTTCCAAGGACATGATCTCTGATAGGTTCCACATAATCATTCAACTGAATGGCTGTACATTATGTGGAGTTGATGACATGAGCCAGTCTGAGTGGTGGGTCCAAGACTACTGTTCCCCACATTTATTTTTCCTCAATTCACCCTTGTAAATTAAATTTTGGCAACTGCTATTGTGGCACATTTGAATTCCTACTAACATCTGATTCAAACTAGAGCTGAAATCACAGTGACTCTTCAGTAAGATCAGAGTACTGGAGAACTAAACAAGAAAGCTAAGTAATAGGGAGGGAAAGAAAAGACTGGAGCCAGAAAAGACAGAAGAGAAAAAGGAAGGGTAAGATTGACTGATCGCCTAATATAGGACCACACTCTGAGATCATATACACAAAGGCCTCCATCACTGAGATGGCTTCCTCTGTCCTCATTTACATCTAAGTGACAGTGGTGGAGCTCAGAGAGATGAACATCTTACCTGTCATGGTACAGCATCTTGTCAGTAGCAGAATGGATTAACACCCATGCTCTCTCTCTTAGAAAAATTTAATCATCATCGTATGTATGTGGCTTCAAGAAACTGCACTGGCAGCTCTAACAAGATTCTTTTTATGTTAAGAAAAATTTACATAACTATTCTCTCATCTGAAAGTAGTGCCTCATCCCACATGTTTTATCAAATGCCCATCAGTATAACTTCCATCAATACGTCCTAGTTTTATAGAAAAGTACTGTAATAGAGATAGATGTCCTCAGTAGCTTTTTCTTGAGGTTTTATGAATTCATTTCTCACAAACTTCCTTTGTAAAATGATAAAGCAAAGAAAGGCTCCATTCTGTATTTTCTAGCATCAATATCCATGCATGTTCTTAGGTGTGATTTGTATATATGTGTCCTTAGCTAAGTGTGTGTGTGTGTGTGTGTGTGTGTGTGTGTGTATGTGTGTGTGTATACCTATGAATGTGAATGACTTATACTAAAAGCACACAGTCCATCAAATTATCATTGTTGGATAATATCTTGCTTGATTCTATTTTCTCAGTTCTACATTCTGAGGAATCCTGCTGATTTTGTTTTCAGTTTTTATTTTTATTTATTTTTTTTATTTTTAATCACTTCTTGACTGGCAAAAATATTTTCCTCTAGATTCCTTATTTCAGAAATATAATAATTATCATTATAGAGAGTACTGGGTAATATTCTAAAAAGAATAAAATGAGACTAAAACCTAAAGCCTTATTTTGTAATCAATGAAAACTAAAAACACTTTCTCTTAATTTTTAAAATATTGCCTAATCATACAATCTAGAGAGCTCTGATTTGAGGGTGACCCTTTATCGTACTGGAGGGATTTTATATTGGCTTGTCAGAGGCAGATGAACTTATGCTCTGTAAATTCCAGTATAATTGTGTCCATTCTCAGATTTTGCTTCACTTTGGTTGTTAGCTATAAAATTACTGATAAGTAATAAAACACAGGTCAAAAGTATTAAACCCTTGTTGCAAATATCACCAAATCATAACAAGAAAACATCAGCTAGAAGTCATAATTCCTAGCATTTACCTGTAAAATATGGCTTAAATAGCAGGACTTTCCTTCCTTTTTGGTATGGCTTAATAAGATTTTACATCACTCTGGTTGCTTGCAATCTAAATGAAAAGAATTGTTTCTAGGATCTACTTTGGTAAATTCCACTTGAGAATAAATTATCTGTAATTATTAAATATTCATAGAGGGTTTGGGCCATCTTATTTCTGTGTGGCACAGGCAGACCTGCATGCCATAGAACCGTGTGTCTCTAAAGTGTAATGAAGGAAGATGAATGCCTGCAATACTCCCTGTGGCTAATTCTTCCCAATGCATCATCTTTCTTTAAAATGAAACTGTTGTGATCTTATTTATGATGTTTTAAGGCTCCATAGAGCTCTTACAAATGTTCACTGACTCAGTTTTATCCGAAGCTGTAATCCTCCTGCATCAGTTAAAACAAACTGGCAGAGATGAAGCCACAGGCTAGGGCTTGGTCAGTAGAAAGAAGCAAAGACAAGCTGACACACTGTTAACAATCCTTCTACCCTTGGTTCTTATTGGTTCTTATTGTGTTACTGCTCCTAAATTATTCCACTAAATAATTGCCCCATCCTCCTTCTTCTATATGACATATCAGCAAATTCATTGTCCACAATTCTCAACATTAATTGTACTTGACAGTAAGATCACAGAGATGATTGCAGATGTTACTTGAAAAAGGTTTTGAGATCAAAAAAGCTCCAGAAATACTAAATATTAGAAAGTAAAGTAGACTGCTTTTTTTCAAAGGCTTCGTAGAACTGTTTAGCAAAACACTACTCACCATGGCTCATTGAGGGAATTGGATAGATTGCAAAAATAGCAAGATTTTCTCATTGACTTGCTATTCATAGAATATCTGGTAAGGTCAATATTCCACGGAACCCATCTGGCAAATACTGAATTGGGTGATATGATATTACTACTATGTGGACTTTTAAATATGGGAGGCAAGCAAAGAGTTGGTCAAGGACAGGATACTTTGTCTGAAATCATTGACTAGAATGCCAGGGAAACTGGAAAGGGTAGTTTAGAGATACAACTGATAGAAAGGTGATCATTTTTGTGGGAAGTACCTATTCCAGGATGATTGGGAAAGGACAGCTTTATAGCATTTGAGGAAGTGGGATTTTGACAGACTGAATAAAATTCTCTACCATCCATTTATGACTTAGTAATTCTATGGTTCTAAGGATCTAGTTTATACCAAACTGTCCATTTAGATAAACATGAAGCCAAAACTGATACTGAGATTTTCTCTCAGAAATCCTTAAGACAGTGTCAAAATGAAATAATTTCTTGTTGTCTCTGAAAATAAGATTTAGTGGCCTTTTGAATTAAACAATTAAATCAAAATTTTTATATAGAAATCCTAATACTAATCTGATAGTATTAGAAATTAGGAAAGATAATTTATGAGCTTGGACCAGTTATGTATTGGATTAATAACCTTATAAATATATGATAGAGAAGTTTTTCTCTGTGTGTGATATGTGAGAACACAAAAAGAATGTTAGCTATAAACCAGGAAGAGAGCCTTCAAAAAGCATGTTGGTACCCTGACCTCAAACTCTTATCTTCTAGAACTTCCAGAGATCAGTGTGGTTTAAGTCAACCTATCCATGGTATTCAATCATAGAAACTTCAACAAAGAAAAGGGCATTTCACAATGCAAATATGAAAAAAATCACAAAGCATACTTATTCATACAAATTAACGGGAAGATACTCTTTTAGGTATGATGCAGAAACGTAAAAATATATCTTTCTAAAAGTCTGGAAAAGTTTGAGTCTTGTCAAATTACATGAATTAGGAAAGCCTTCTCAAACTTAATGTTTTAAATAACTTTGTGACAAATTTTTGTTAACTACCATTACCCAAAATGAGTCTGTAAACTTATAGCATTTGCTTTTTAACACTTAGAAATTTTCAGTGTGAAACCTCTAATTTTTAAATTTGGGAAATAATCTATGGTGTCTCTGGTACTTCATAGATCATTTTTCTCTATATGACTACATGATACTTTCTCAAAAATGAACTTACCAGTCCATAGTCTATTCCCAAGTTTTCATGAGGAAAACAAAGATAATGTTATATAAAAAGTTTCAATGATACTATTCTAAGGATATTCAACATGTCCATAGCAAGAGAAAAAGTATTAGCCCTTCTCCAACAATTGGGTGATATGTTATTCTGCCATGTTCTGTGTTAGCGTTTTACCAGTATGTTATTTATCTGAATGTCCTTTGGCCTTCTTGAGTTATGATTTTCTTATAATGAGTCTTGCTCAAGAATTATTCCTTGATCGCTATTTCTAAGGGCTTATCAGGATGACCAAAATGTCTGAACCTATTTCTCTGTCCTAGCCTTAAGTCATTTTCATGACTGAAGCCTACTTCTTTGTTCTAGCCTAAGATTTCTATTCCTGCATAAAATTATTTCTTTGTTCTAGCCTAAGATTTAGATTCCTCCCTGAAATTATTTCTTTGTTTTAGCCTAATGTCAGATTTCTCCCTGAAGCCCATTTTCTTGTCCTTGGCCAATTTCAGATTCCTGCCAAGCAGCCCCAAAAGCTCTCCACATCTCTCCCCTTTTTATTTCATAAACAAGACTGAGTCTGTGTTAGGTCATTCTGACAAGAATGCCTTCCTTACCCATTATGGAATATTCATTATCAAATGTAATGCACTTATGTCTTAGGTTGGTAAGGCTTTGTGCAGAATCTTACCCATCATTGTTTTGCCAGCCTGTTGAATTAATAAATTTGTCTGGTGGTCTGTTTTCAGTTTCAAGTCATATATTTTGGCTTCCAACATGTTGATGTTGTTAAAGACAAGCTTTAACACGATGGGCAGGAATAAACGTATTCCCAGGACAAAAGGGGCTAGCATGATGAAGCTATATATGCCATTCTTGATGCTTGTTCCTTGACTATTTGCATCTATTGTATTGCTAGTTTCTCAACCTAGAACTGACCTTAATACTTGCATGTAACTAAAATGGTATAAAAGCAAAAAGGGAGAAGGAGTGATGGAATAGGGGGGTTTATGAGGGTGAATGGAGAAAGGGGATAACATCTGAAATGTAAATAAATAAAATAGCCAATAATAAAAAAGAATTATTCCTTGAAATTCAGTATGAGTATATTTGTCCCTTCAGTCCTTATAGAGATAATTTATCTTGTTGAATTTCTTTTTTTTTAAACCTTTGAATGATCTATTTAGACTTTTGGACATCTGTGAGTTTCCCTCTGAAAATGTTAAAAGCTGTGTCCCTCCCGCCCCATAGCCTACCAGTCCAGCCTACAAAGAGCAATTCCTGCTGCCTTGTAATTCAGAAATAAATAGAATTGGTAGCAAGTTTGAGTGCTGAGTGATGTCAGGGTGGCCCCAGCAACCTCCAGAGGAACACCATGGGGGACAGTCTCAAGGTTTCTTCTGATGGACAGGCCCTGTGCAGTATGTAGCAGTACCAGGTTGCCTACAGTTTGTCCAGGAAGTTGTCCAGGGCTGGGATGCCTTCATTCAGGCTTTTGAGCTTTTGAGTCTCAGCTACCACTTGGCTGGGGTGGCTGCTGTTGCTAAAGACGTTCCCAGGCAGGATCTGCTAATGGTCAAACACGCACTGGGGGAAGGTCTGGCCACCAGTGTTGGATCGAAGGTTGGTAGTGAAGCCAAAGGACCCATTGACAGACAGGTATGCCTTGACCACCAGCATGGGGGTACTGGCCACCAAGGACTCCTTAAATAGATGGCTGTACTTCCTGTTCAGGATACCACAGATGCTACCCACCACTTGCTCAGGACACTGGATCTCCACCAGATAGATAGGCTCCATTAGGCAGAGCTGTGCAGTCAGCATAGAGGCAGTGGTGTGCTGTGGAGATGATCTGGGCACCTCCCCATGGATTGCATCAAGCATGCAGGATCACATCATGGACATCACACATGTTCTCACAAAGAATTCCCTCCTTTGTAGTACACTGGAAACTGGCCACCACACTGTCCTTGATCTCATTCAGATACTGCGCACCCTTGGTGATGTTGGTGAGAATATTGGGACCAGTGCCATCAGAGCCAAAGCACCAGATCTTGTGGGTTTCAGCAACATCCCACTCATACTTTTCAGCCATGTAGCAGGCACATGGTTTGAGCTCCTGGTGGGCAGACACCTCACCCTTATTGATGTCCTCTTCCAGGCTGTCAGGGAAGGGCCTGGTCTTCATGTATAGCCCATTGTGCTTGTTGGGGGATTTGGACAGACACAGCACTATGCACTCCTCACTGACTGTCTCCCAGTACAACAGGGTCAGATTTCTTGATGGGGATGTAGGCATGATCCTCCTTCAGGTACTTAAGGCAGATCTCCAGGTGTAGTTCACAACTGCCAGCAATGAAGAGCTAGCTCTCCAGACTTCTCAATGATGCATTGCACCATAGGGTCAGACTTAGCTAGCTGCTTAAGCCCCTCCACCAGCTTGGACAGGACAACTGGGTTCTTGGCCTCCACTGCCACCCTGAAGTGGATGATGCTGAACTTCATCACGTGCATATTGTGAGCGTGCCCAAAGGTGGTGATGGTCCCGGTCTTCACAAGGAACTGGTTCACTCCAACCAGCTCTACAATGTTTCCACAGGGAACATCCTTAATCAGATCCACATAGCAGCCCATCATCAGAAGGGTTCTCTGGATAGGCTTCAGGAACAGGTCTTGTTTCTTCCCAGTTATGTTGCTGGGGCCCATGATCTGGACGGTCAGGCCCATGGACACCACCCCAAAGAACACTCTACCTAAGGCAGAGAAGCAGCCTTTGTTAGAGGTTGGCACCATCTTAAAAATGTTCATTATAAGGGGGCCTTTGGGATTGCAGCTCTTAATACCCATGGCAGCCTCATCATCAGGTGGCCCCTCATATAGCAGCTCACAATGGTACTTCTGTGCAGTGACAGAGGACAGTAAGTGGATGGTGATCATCTATAGAAGGGCATAACCCACAGACAGCCAGGGGTACACAACAGCCTTGAGCAATAGTTTGCCCTCCTTGTACTTATCTTCGCTGTCTAGTTTGATATCCAGCTTTTCTATCTGTCTCCTCCTTCCTGAAGTTCATGATGTCATTGAACACCTTGAAGATGGAGTCCAGGATGAGCTGGAAGAAGGTGCAGGGAACTTTCTTCCCATCTGGGCTATTGGCTGACTTGCTGAACTTGCAATTGGCTGGGTCAAAGTACAGGTCTCCCTATAGCTTCATCATATCCTTGACTTTCTTGGCAAGCTCGGCTGCCCCAAGCTAGCCCTTACCCTTGGCTGCTAACTTAGCCATGCTAGCTTGGCTCTGCAAACTGCTTCAGAGTGAAGGCCCAGCCATGCAGGCCAGAACCAAAGCATACAGTGCCCAGGACAGGGTCAATCATGGGTCTGCTCTCGTCCTCGCTATAGGTAGAGATGATAACATTGACATTCTCCTCCAGAATGCACTACAAGGTCTAGTAGAGCTTCTCAGGCTCCAGCTGAAGCTATAGCAGGGCCCAGTCCATCTTATTCATCATCAGCACAGGCTTGATGCGCTCAGCAATGGCCTGTCTCAGCACTGTTTCTGTCTGCACACACACACCAGACACATAGTCCACCACCATCAGAGCTCCATCAGTGATATGCAAGGCATCTGTCACCTCTGAAGAGAAGTCCACGTAGCCTAAGACTCCTAAGTTTCTCCTGATGTTTATACTTACTTCCAGATTCTGGAATGAAGTTTTTTTTTTTTTTTTTTTTTTTTTTTTTTTTTTTTTTTTTTTTTTTTTTTTTACAAGTGTATGGGAAAATACTTTGAGAAGTACACCAAACTGTGTAAGTGGCATTCAGAATGCCCTGACCTATATGGAACTCACATAATATAAACTGTTGTGCTATAATTTTCTTATTTTGATATTCTTTAGATTTACTAGTAAATACATTAGATCCCTTAAGTCACAGAAGATCTGAACTCTCATATAGATCATATGAAATTTTAATATTTTCATCAAGATATTAATTGCAAACTTAAGAAATTGTCAGTTAAACTTGCTTTCTAAATGAGTTCTTTAAAGTAATATTATTTAAACTTACAAGTAATTATTATGGGTGGTAAAGGCTCAATGCCCCAGTGTAGGGGAATGCCAGGACTGAGAGATGGGAGTAGGTGGGTAGGTGGGTGGGTGGGGGAACACCCTCATAGAAACAGGGGGAGGGAGGTGGGACAGACGTGTTCCAGAGGGGAAACCTGGAATGTAAATAAAGAATATATCCAATAAAAAAATAAAAAAGATTTGCATCTAGATTTGAGTTTTCTATTGAATATGTTTCAAGTGAATAGAAAATATAAGAAATAGTTTATATTATTGCTTCATTGTTTTCCCCCTGATAATTGGGCTCCAAATGGTCCCCATGTTCAATTTATTTTTCTTATTACTCAGGAAAATCAGAATGTGTCTGGCTGCATTTGTAAGTCACGCATCTTTCTAGTCACAAATGACTAATGGATGGAGTGGTAAATTGTCATAAGAGTATTTTATTTTAAACACAAACTTTATAAGTGACTGAATTATTTGGTTAGGAATATGTGTAATAATCAACATTTTTACACAAAGTCACAAAATATTATCTATGTCCCTTACTTGATACCTAATAGTTCTGGATACTATTACTATACTATACTATACTATACTATACTATTACTGGATATTAATAGACAGATACCTAATAAGTTCTGGACTGAAACTTACTAGAATATATAGAATACAAAGAATTGTCAACAGTAATAAAAATCTGGCAGCCAACAAAGACAAGGACCTAGCTTTAGAACTAGAGATCATAGTGGTTATTAAATACAGAAGGAAAATGTATCTATGACTCTGTATGCATTGGTCTAGTGAAGTATATAAACAAAAATAATTAGGATTTTTCTTACATTTGAGAAGTAGAGGTTGGAATCTCCATGCATAAGCACAGAAGCTAAGATTAAAATACCATGGGGCAGAGATACAAGAAACATCCCCCAACATTAGGAGCTGGAGACCAGGAGCCATTGGCTGGACATACTTCACAAACTGCTCAAGTGTCTTGACTAAGGCTTGTTTTCTCTTATTGAACACAGATGATTTCACAGAACACCAACAGCAGACAACGCCACTTTGTGAGCATGACACAAGACAAAAGCAAGGCTATTTTGTGATTGTATCTAAACAGACAAAACATAAACATTTTTCAAGCCAAAACAAAAAAAAAATAGCCAAGCAAATAACCTCTGTCCAAAGACTACCATAATTGACTAATATCATTGTTAATTATGGCTTTATGTTTGCTTTCATGCACTTGTTTACTAGCTTCATATATAAGAATCATTCCACTACACATATCCCATATTACCCACTCATTGAAAACACCAAGACAAGAGCAAATCTTACTTGGAACTATGCCCTAATAACACAAACAATGGCTGACTTTTATATAGTACTTAAACAACCTCTTATGGAAATAACTCACATTTCTGTATGACCATGTATTCCTTTTTTTTTTTGTAAAAAATAACAATGACAATTCATTCAGATGCTATTATTGTTCTGATAGTATTTACTTAAGTCGGAGTGGTGACTGAAAAAATATTCCTAGATTCTTTCCATTTCTAGTGAGATATTAAAGTGACTTAACACTTTGTATCACAACTTTCAGTCCATTAAAAGTAATTATTATGCACTTATTATCCAAAAACTTTATCATTTTAACATCTTAAATAACTATTTTTGCTGGAAAAAATACAGTCAACACAATAGAAATAAATAGAATACTATTCCTCAAAATATTTGTTTAAATCAGTGCATTAATGTTGATCTTTAGTCACTACTAATTTTCAAACATCCCAAGTTTATCTACAATTTTTTTAAGTAACTTGTATTTAGTAGATTTAGACACATGTAGACCTTCAATTATTTTTTGTCATACAAAAAAGATAAAATAAACCACAATGAATATATCTCATTTAAATTATTCAGCATTATCTTTCCTTAATTTTGTGCCATTCTGATGATACATTTGCTTCTAAGTCTCTATATAAAAAGAATATTTACATAGAAGATAAAATGATGAGTCCTGTATCTTTCAATAAAAAAGAAAATGTCTTACCCATCATTGTTTCTTGACACAAAATGATGTAATCAAATGTGACTGATATCATCTGACAAATCTAGTCTCAATATGAAATGTCACAGGGAAACTGGAAAAGCTGCTATCTTTATTCAGATTGAGGATTCTCTCTCTCTCTCTCTCTCTCTCTCTCTCTCTCTCTCTCTCTCTCTCTCTCTCTCTCTGTGTGTGTGTGTGTGTGTTTGTGTGTATACATATATATGTGTGTATGCATATATATTTATGCACCACATACATATATTTGTACATGTACATGCATTGTGCTGTATGTGTTGTGTGTGAGAGAGAGAGAGACAGAGACAGAGAGAGAGACAGAGAGAGACAGAGAGAGACAAAGAGAGACAGAGAACAGTTTTGGAAAGCAAGCATTTAATACACCTGCAGAGAGTTTATTCAAGTATCCCTGGAATATATTCTATCATGGATGGAATCTGTGTCTTAGAAATTGGTTTTCTTGCAAAACATTAAAACTATCATACATTTTTATGTCTCTTTAAATACAGTTGAAACTGATGCCTCCCAAGGACCTTTCCTCTGCAGTGTTCAATACTAGAAGGCTGTAGCTTCTGAAAGGATCCAAGGTAGTTCTAAATGGACTGTACTTTAGCTAAGCTGTTTTGCTGAGACTATACCTTGCCTCTGAACTGCTTTAAAATACCCTTGCATTATCCTAATTAGGATTATTCACAATACACACATATTGTAGAGGGCCATTCTCATTTTCAATTAGCTGAAAAGGATTAGTTGCAGTCATACTTGTATGGTCCCGAATGCCATTATTATTAGACCCAATATTTTTATTGCTGTTAAAATTATGTTCCTTACAAATATAACTTACCTAATGAAGGAAAAAGAAGGTCCCCTCCTGACAAATCATTTTCTTTCTAAAGAAAATCAGAAAGGTAACAATACATAAACTGAAAGAAATATATGCATGGTAAAGAGACTGTTTAATCATAAGTAATGGCAAACCTAAAATTAGTTCCAATTAAAAAAAGAAATGCAGCGAATCCAATCTGAATGCAGTGGATAAAGGGTGGCATTCAGGGGAGTTTATTAAGCAGTAGCTTGTAAGAGGACCCCAGGTGCAAGCCTTCCTCATTACACCTATTCTTAAGCTATACTGAATGCACCATAAACACACACACACGCGCGCGCGCACACACACACACACACACACACACACACACACACACACACACACACCCCAAAACCACAACAAAAAGATAAAAAAAAAAAAAAACCTTCAGAAAATCATTTTATGTCATGACCACACTTGCAGTGAGCACATCCATGTATTTTGGAGGAACAATCTTAACAATTTGTTCTTTAACTTCTAAAATACAGCGGCATGTTAATCGCTTGATCAGCCAAATGAAACTAAATGTAATTAAGACTAGTGTGGGGTTAATTTGATCCATAATTATGTTATATAAAGTAAATGAAAATTGTTTCTTTCCTCAATTGCAATTCATTAAAATTACAGATATTAAAATACGATACTATAAAATTACATGAAGCATGTACACATTAATAGCCATTAGTAATAGCTTGATATTTCTATCTAAGCAACAGTTTATTAAAATGTCGAAAGGTGATATTTGACCACTCACATGACTGCTTTTCTTACTGGAGTTTTCTGCTCTTCTAAGAAATTGTGTGGTTTGTGTGTGTTTGTGTGTGTTTGTGTGTGTGTGTGTTTGCCATTTTTATACTATTTTTAACCACTGTGGCTAATAATATTATATTAAATTTTGTTTCACCTATGTATGCCTATACACACATACATACTTACATGTAAAATAGGTTTATATTTTTATGTTTTACTTATATAATAAATAGACACATAAAACTGATATTATTTTAGAAAAAAACTGATATTATTTGTTATCAGTTGATTTTTTGAAACACTAGCAATTGTGTTCTGAAATATTTTACCCAGGTTCTTTGAATATATACTATGGATTCTAGTTCAGTGTTTTATGCAATTCTTTGGCGTGCAATGAGTAGGTATCTGATTCTTTTAACTTCTCTTGGGTGCTTTCCTTCTGCTTGTTTTATCCAATTTCAATGTGCTAATGTTTGTTTTAATCTTATTATTATCCCTTAGAAGCTAGTTTGTTTTCTAATGAAAGACAGAAATTAAGAAGAGAAAGTAAGAGGGGGATCTAGATGGAAGAGGTGATAGCTCCTGGGAGAAGGAGGAGCAGAAAGCATAATCAGGAGAAAAATACTATTTTCAATACAAGTGTTTGCCATATGTGTATCATTTGTATACATACACAAAATACATTCACTATTGAACATTTATTAAAGCACAACACATACTTTCAGTGTTCAAATTAGAACACTGAAATTACACTGTATTACATGTGTTGCTAGATACAGTCATTATAAACTCTTTAGAAGATTGTTTATCAAAAACTCAGATTTGGAATTATAATTGTAGTTCTCTGTCTACCCACATAACATTTCATAATGTTTGGTTTTAAGCATAGAAATTTAATGAACATCAAAATCAATTTATAGGAGATAAGTGGGAGGGATATATTTTTTAGGTACTATATCACATTTCGAGCAACTGTAGTGCCCTTTAAATGATCTATTTTTATCTATGAAGATGGTGTTGTTTATCCTTTCCTCCTCTTACAGATATAATAATTGAGTTCATCAAGATTAAAGAGTATGCCTGAAGTCATAGTATTCTTGTCAAATTTACTGTGAGATGAAAGGTTTCCTGTTTCAGATATGAAATCAAAACACAGGAAAGCCAATTAATTTGTTCCGATATATCATGTATTATACTTCCTACTTTCTATTCTAATTCATTTGTAATAATCTATTTCTGTAAAAATAAAAAACAGAATTTTAAATATTTCATCTGTGTCTATTCTTTGGACAATAAGTACAAATTGGACAAATAACCTAATAATTCTGAGTGCACAGAAATATCCAAGGGGTCTTCTTCACAGCAGAAGACAAATGCTGATGACAATGGAAAGTACCATACTGAGAATTAACAGATGCCATTTTTTTCATTTATTAATCATTTTATTTGTTTACATTTTAAATGTTATCCCCCTTCCTGGTCTTGCCTCCATGAACTTCCTCATTCCTCTCCCTCCCATTTGTCTCTAAGAGGGTGCTCCCCCACCCACCCATTCCTGCCTCACCCCTCTATCATCCCCCTTCTCTGGGCATTGAGCCTCCACAGGACCAAGTGTCTCTCGGCCTTCCCTTCCACTGATGTCAGATAAGGCAGTCCTCTGCTACATATCAAACAGGAGCCATGGACAGGCCCATGTATACTCCTTGGTTGGTGGTTTTGTCCCTGGGAGCTTTGAGGGATTCAGTTAATTGATACTGTTGTTCTTCCTGGTTCTACTGATACACAAACAATACCTATGCCTGGAGAAACAGATGTGATGTGTCAAGCACAGAGAAGGAGGACTTTGGAAAGAGTAGAAGGCTGGTGAAAGGTTCTAGATTCGGTAGAGAGGTCTGCTTTCACGTGTAACCATGCTTTTCGCCTTTGCTTATTTGCGTCTTGAGAATTGAGCTGATGATTATTTTTTTTTAAACTTAAAAGAGAAGCATTTACAATTAGAATTGTTAGAATGCAAAGCACCAGAGTTTGCTACCCAGATAAGCGGAATTACGTAGGCCCATCTCAAATTTCCGTGTACTCCAGCTTATTTATTTCTGCTATGAAAACAAGAATCACACTTTTAGGAAGCAGATGTGATTTGTTTGCTTTAAATCTGTCACTATATTGTCGCTAATTATTGTATGCACACAAATAACACATATTTGTTAATAATCAATGGCAGTGCCTTTATGCCACAAGCATCTTTAAAGTTTTTGAATATCAGTTGTCTTGCTAAGTGGGAACAATGTTTCTCATGTAGAAGTAGAACTTAAAGAAAATCACACTTAACAAGTTGCCAGAACTCATTATGTATAGTAAGCATGTATTCTTAAGAAATGAAATATTTAATATTTCAAGCATTGAAAAAAAAATTGGGCAGGCCTAAGAGTCATTAGTATTCCAGGTGAGGCACATCATGCAAATTTACTCAGCTGCTAAGAAATGAGTCATACACTATTTAATATAACAAAATAGTTTATGTATATTAGAGTAAACAGTGAAATCACAATAGAAAAAAAATGGGTTTGGTTCAGATGTTGAGCTGCTATGTAAACCAATTATCTATCCGGAGGGAAACAGCTCTGTCTACAACTACTTAGGCTCTAGGGCCTATTACAAACCCTGGAGTGGGCTGTTGTTTCTGTTCTCAAGGGAATTTACCACGTCACACTAGAAATAGCTGACAATAATTAGAAAGCCTGCTTCTGCCAGTATTGCACACATTTTTAATACCTTCCTAAGTATTATGGGAGATAATACACAGGGTCTTTAGAATTCTAGTCATGCCACAACAAGCCACGGAAAGGACAACTAGACAATAGCCCCAAACTGGACTGTGACAGGCTAATTATTGTGGCTTCATTATAAAACCTCTTTTTACATAGGTCACCTGGGAAGTGTAATTAAAAATGCATTATTGGTGTATTTTTTATTGAAGCAATTAAATTAAAAAGCCAAAAAAATAATTATATGAGGAGCAAATAATAATGTTGTTCAACAGCATTTATCTAAGAAAGAGAGAACACGTTAGTGCTTCATTAGCAGTAAATGTGTTAACGGGAATCTGTTTGAAAAATGAGCCATAGAATGGCTTTTAAATACGCAGATTAAAGGATTTATAATGTCAAGTTTAACACAGAAATTATAGATAGTATTACATAACCATGAATGATAGCACCTTTAATCTGACTTAGTAAAATGATTTACATCGTATTTCCAGCTGCTTCAGTTATGTGAATATTATATGTACTGTATCTCAGATAAATCCCTTATATTTTTATGTGGACCTGTTCTTGCTTTCTAATTAGGTGGTACATAATATAATTAGATGTTAAAATATGTATCTTCAAGAGAAGAATATTTGTCTTGGATATCCACTCTCAGTACCTTACAAAAATATAACAGCATTTATTTAGGAAGATTTTGTAAATCTCTAATCTACTGTACCAACCAAATACCCCTCCTCTATCTCAAAGCTCTGTTGGTGTATCTCTGCATTACATCATGACAACCGTCATTATCACACATGCTGTAATTAACGAGAACTTTCTACCTGCAAAGAAGTAAACAGCACCAATGATGTGTGCAGTATTGACTTTTAATTCTCTGAATAACTGTAAGAGATTGGTACCTCACTTCCATTTTATAAACAAGGATAATTGTGGTAATTTAATTGATCTGTATATCAATGGCAATGAAAATTGTTCTCCAGTAAATTATCCACAGTAGCACTATTCTTTGTTCTAGTCGAGATCTCACATTTTAAGCCTTTATATGTTTTTCTGAATATTATTCAGATGATACAGAGGCTAAATGAGCATCTACAAAGGAAGATTCTCACTTCTGACCCTCTTTTGCCTTAGAGGAAAAATTAAAATTCACAATCACAGAAACATGTCAGTTATGCAAGACTATACCAGAGTAAAGAAATAGACCAATGAATAAATCAAACATCACCAGAGAAGTTCATTGTTGAATATAGGACTGGATTCAAAAACAATAATGGTTTGAAGAAAAGTGTTCTGTTTATGTTTTGTCCTAAGATTTAGTATTGGTCATGACTGGTTATTACCTAATGACTCCAAATTATATCTTGGCATATTATAATTAGTTTAATTGGTAGTTTGAATATTGTTACATTTCATTGGAATTTTTATGAGAGTCAATATTTTTCATGTCACAAGCTACTATTCTTGAATATATACTGTAATCTCTGCCTTGTGTTTGGCTTGGTATACATTATCAACAAGCAAATACACATCATTGGGATGGCTGAGAAACTTTTAGTGCAGAGGGTCAAGGGACTGTTCCAAGTCCACATTGCTAATGAATTAAGGGCTCAGATGCCATTCCATATTCTGCTAGACAAAGGTATACATTGTTTCAATAAAGATAGCACCATAACTGTGGGATTTTAAATATTTTATGATTTGTAAATCCTTGTAAAGCTAAATTTCACATAAGAATTTATTCAAAATTCATAAAACTTAAGAAACCTAAATGTTTTAAATTTTACAGTGATATAGATAGATAAAGCGATTGATCGATAGATAGACAGATGTATTCAGTTCATAAAAAGGAGAGCTGTTAACCAATGTATTCAGGGTTAAGCATTTCTTTGTAGTTATTTCAGAAATTGAAAAGACTTTGTGCTAAGACAGGGAAGTAGGCTCAGATATTTTGGTCATCCTGATAAGCCCTTAGAAATAGTGATCTTAGGAGTGATCACAGGACTTGTTTATCGCCTTGCTTGTTCTTTGACTGTTTGTGTTTATTGTCTTGCTTGTTCCTTGATTATTTGCATCTATTGTCTAACTGGTAGATAAAACATTCTTTATTATTTCCCTTTTCTAATACAACTGGAAAATACATCATTGTGTTGCATATTTACAGACTTCATCTATTTTCAAGTACAGCATCAATGTTGTACGATACACTAAGTTGTGGAAATTTAACTATAAAACACTAGGCTCTACATTTCCATGGCTTTTCACAAAAACTAGAAATAAACACATTTGAAAAAATAAAAAAGTCAAGATGATTGGCTTATGGCTTCTCTCATTAAACTTCTCTGACATAAAGAATCTGATCCTAGGTTACTGTTTGAAAAGTAAGTTCTAAGATCGGCTCCAGACAGCAGACTCCATAAGAGACATTGCATTGGTGTATAATTCCATGTGGAATCATCACTAATGCCTTGCCCCTTTCACATATTTTTGGTTTTGTCATGAGAATGTGTGACTGACAAATGTCACCGTCCAGAAACCTCTGCTTAATTCCTGATGATCTTGCCTTTGACCTTCAAATTGGATCAATTTCCAAATTGGTCTTAAAATACCATCTCTATTTTCCAGACTCTACATAAGTAACAGTAATGTTGCATATCATTTATTACTCATCAGTATATGCATGCAAAGTTATTTATATATTTGTTTTAGCCTCAAAATTAGTCATTAGGTGGGGGCTGGAGAGATGGCTCAGTGGTTAGGAGCACCAACTGCTCTTCCAGAGGTCCTGAGTTCAATTCTCAGCAACCACATGGTGGCTCACAACCATCTGTAATGGAATCAGATGCCTTCATCTGCTGTGTTTGAAGACAGCTACAGTGTATTCATATACAGAAAATAAATAACTATTTTTTTAAATGTCATTAGGTGGATTTGGCTATTATGTCTATTTTACAATGGAAAGTTTTGAGGTTCAAAGAGTAATTTTAATTTTTCTGGGTTTCCTTAGCTCATACAAAGTAAACCTGGTTTATTTGCATTCAAATCCTTGATCTTTCTCTGTTGCCTGAACCAGAGTAATGTTCTCTAGGTTCACATTCCAGTAATGCATCCTGTTCTTTAGAATCCATTTTATAAGCAATGCTGCTGAGGAATGAGTTGCCTACCAAGCTCAACTTTCTGTCATGATGCTGAAATAATTCACATAATTCATATGACATACTAAAGTGTACAGCCTCATTTGTGATGCTTAGTTTTGGACACTTGGTAGGTAGAAGGTAAAACAAAATTAGTTTCTTAAAATATAGATTTTAAGCTCCAAAATGTTTCTAGCTGACAAGAAACATCGATTCCAGAATATATTAATTCTGAGAAAACCAAACAAATGATCCTTGAGAGATGCAAAATTTTATTTGTTTTATTATTTTGGGGAGAATTTTTATAAAATGTAATCTATCATTTATGTCTTAATTCATCCCACTTACTCCTATTATAATAAGCCATCTACTCCCAACTTAGATAAAAGTCTGTTTTTGATATATATTCTATAGAACCTAATTTGTATTACTCATATATTCACAGTTCCACAGACATTCCTTGGAACATGGTTGATTTAACAGGTGTTATGAAAACTAACTTTCCCAGAAGACATTAGCTGCTATCATCTTCCCAGCTAGGGGTTGGAACTAATGTCAAAAGGCTTGTACTTGTATAGGTCTTGTGTAGGCAATAAAAAAAAATGCTGTGAATTCATTAATTCAGTGGTCCTGTCACATACTGAATCCACTGTTTTGCTTCATTCCTTTATCTCACTGCCTCTTGCAATCTTCCAACCTTCTCTTCTATAGTGGTCTCTGAGCCTTGAGGGGGTATGTGTAATATAGATGTTGTAGAAGATCTCATCTATGTAAAAGATGACTTTATACATGTGTTGTTTTCCCTTTGACCAGTTGTGTCTTTGCACATTAGTCACAGTACTATTCAAAACAAAACAGAAGAGAACAAAAACAAAAACCAACCAACAAACAAAAAAACCTCTCAGATGTTGTCTAAGATCTTCATTAATTTATGGGTTTGAGATATGAATTTGAAGAAAGTTTTGTTATTTGTCCAGTTTTGCAGAAATGGGAATATCAGATTTAGGCTTAGGTTGATAATCTTTGTCTTCATGGAGACACTTGGCCAGATATGCAGTACCAAACCATATGAAGGTGGTTTGTTATCCCCATAATATCTATGCCTTAACTTCTCCCATGAACATGTCCTGTGACACCAGTCATTATTATATCTCACAGCATTCACAGAAATATAAGATAATGGACGACTTTTCTCTTTAGCAGCATACTTAGTGCCTTCTAGTATAACGAAAGTAAAGTTTCAGGGAGGAAACTTCCTAGGAGATGACACAGCTATTACTGAGTAGATTTATGAAATATTAAGCAGGAGCAAAAGAGGATCCAGTGTACTGAGTAATCTTCCAAGTGACCTGTGTCCAGTTCCCAAAGCCCACATAAGATCTCACAGCCATATATAACTTCAGTCCCCAGAGAACTGTCACCCTCTTCTGGCCTCCATGGGCACTGCATGCATAGGTGCACACACACACTCTCTCTCTCTCTCTCTCTCTCTCTCTCTCTCTCTCTCTCTCTCTCTTTCTCTCTCTCTCTCTCTCTCATCCATGATAAATAAAAGGAAATCTCAAAAATGGTAAAAGACTAAAGGCTAGTATGGAATGGTCTGTCCTAATGAGGTAATAATGAGATGCTGGAGAGAAGCAGAACTGGGAGAACTTGGTCAAAGTCCAGGACAGACATCTAGAGAAAATCTGAAAGAAACAGGCTATCCTGCTCTATACCTCAGTGTTAGTGGCCACTAGAGATGGCTTCATGTCCCATCAAATGCTCCATAGGAAAGCAATGACTTGGAGAGATTTCTCTTTTCATCAAGTCTTTGTCTTGGACTTAAATTCTATAATCCACAAACAATAACACACTCTTAGCTTACATGCTTCGCCTATGTGTTACCATGTATACTATAATAGAAAGAGTTTTAAAGCCTTATGGAATCATTAGGATGATCAGGATTTGAGCACTTTCTTAGATGGTGAACTACAGAAATGAACCAGAAAGGGGTAGAATACCTAATCCACTATTCTGTTTCTGTTGTTTGTTTGTATATAGTTTAAGAGATGAGCACTCTGCATTGAGCAGACAATTAGGGAGTATGTTCCTCGGTGGTGTTCTCTCTCTCTCTCTCTCTCTCTCTCTCTCTCTCTCTCTCTCTCTCTCTCTCTCTCTGAGACATCTTTGCCTATAATTTTATGTCCAGGGTTGTGACCTTTCCCCATCTCATCTTAGCATATTAATAAATATTACCATTGTTAATACCTTGTTTATGCAGTTGTTTACAAGAACAACTGTTTCCTAGCAACTTCATGGTATTCTGGCTCTCAAAAATCTTTCCATCCCTCCTTCAGCACTGTTACTTGAACCAACCGTAGATGAGGGAGACATGATGTTGATGTATCCACAGTGTGTGGACTCACCCTGATTCTTTGATCTCTGCATGGTACCCAGCTGTATTTTTCTGTGAAGACCTCCATTTCCTATGGAGGCTTCTTTGATAAGGGTTGGTAGCTACACTTATCTGTGGATGTAAGATTTAAAATGTAGTAAGAAAATATGCTAACCTAGCAATGTGGGAGTAATAGATTTTTTTTCTAAGATCTGTGATCTAAATAGCTTGGAGACGTTGGCTAGATTTCTAGTAGTGGGTGCTTTATCCCACCTGTTGAATGGGCCTTAAAGCCCGTTAGACAACTGCTAGGTGGCACTGACATGTGAATGCTACTCATTGCTTTTATGCACATCTTGCTGTACTACTAATTGCTGTGGTCCTAGGTACTAGAAAATCCTGTGCAGGTTGTCAAGGGAGGAAAAAAACAAATAGTCCCATAATAATGAGTAATACCTAAAATGTTTACAATACTTTCATAGTGACTTTATTTGCATCTGTATATTTGTATCACATTATGATTCAGTGAGATAAAAACATAAGTACAGCAATCCAACACATTTCTAGCAGTTTAGAGACTGCAGAATACATGTGTTTATACAAATGTTAGTCATACGGCCATCAGTCATTTTATTGCTGCATCCTGGGGCTTCTATGTAAACTGAAATGTATTTTCAGTACCACTACATCAGATTCATTTTATTGAATTTAGTCTATCATCTACAAATCAGAGATATTAAATGGCAATCCATTAAGATAGATAATTTTATATCAATGGAATTCTCTGACATTGATGTTTTATGTTGCTGGTAGTCTAATTTTAAATTTTTATATAGAGGTTAAAAACTGATAACAGCCTTCAAAACTTCTTCCTGAGGACTATACAATTTTACATTCCAAGGAGAAAATTGCACTTGGTCCTTTCTCTTCAATTAGTTGCCACCTTTTAATAATGTTAATATTTTTATTTTAGACTTCTAGCCAAGGGCTTAATCACCTCTCTTTGTGATTTTTTTTAAATTTAGAATTAAACTTATTTTCATGAGCTTATTTTCCATATTTCTTGAGTACCATGTCTGTTTATGGGTTATTTTTCCATCTCTTAATTGTTTGTTTGATTGTAGTAATTATTTTTAAAATTTTATATATATGTACATCCATTTATATATTTCATCTTTATATTATGGCTCATCATTTTATAATTGGTATGTGAAATTTCAAAGGGAAATAGTGTATAATTTAGAAGATGTCCAATAAATTATCTTATTTTATTTTTATACTGCTGGAAATTTACCTGAGAGAGATGAAAATATATGTTGCCATAAAAATATACACAAATCTTTTTTGAAGACCTATCTGAAATTATCTATTTGCTCTTATTGAAAATAATGAGCCGGGCGGTGGTGGCGCACACCTTTAATCCCAGCACTTGGGAGGCAGAGGCAGGTGGATTTATGAGTTCGAAGCCATCCTGGTCTACAGAGTGAGTTCCAGGACAGCCAGGGCTACACAGAGAAACCTTGTCTCGAAAAACAAAAAACAAAAAACAAAAAACAAACCAAAACAAAAACAAACAAACAAAAAACAAGAAAATAATGAATTTTAAAATTGAATATAGCTTTTTCTAGAACATATATGCAAAAACAATCTGTGGTGGTTTGAATGAAAATGTCCCCTGTCCCCACTCATAGAAGTGGTAATGTTGGAGGTGTGGCCTTGTTGGAATAAGTGTGGTGCTGCTGAAGGAAGTGTGTCTTAGGGAGTGGGCTTCTGGGTTTCAGCAGTTCAATCCAGGTTCAGTTTTTCTCTCTTCCTGCTGTGTGCACTTCTGGAGGTAGAAGTCTCAGCTATCTCTCCAGTACCAAGTATACCTGTGTGCTGCCATGCTTCCTGACATGATAATAATGGACAAAATCTCTGAAGTGTAAGCCAGACTGAGTTACATGGTTTCCTTTATAAGAGTTCCATGCTCGTGGTGTACCTTCATCGCAATAGAACACGAAGACACAAGCTCATCTGATATCTCTTATTATATTTTTAATCACTTTATTCTGTCCTAAACAAATATATATAGGTGTTAATTGCATAAAACTGAATGTGGTCCAACTATATTTGACAAAAATCAAATATCATTGATAAAAGTTTTGTCTAAATAATGCATAGTTTCTAACAATGTAGAAACATTCACAAACATACACACACATATATATAATATAAATTATTAATATATATCATTTCTTTGAAATGCATTAATTACATTTATAAATAACAAAACACTAATTATATATATATATATATATATATATATATGTGTGTGTGTATATATATATATATATATATATATATATATATATATATATATATATATAATGGATTCAAAATATTTCCCTCTAGTTCCCTGGTTTATCCTTGTATGGCAAGACTGTCATTTATACAGAGACTGGATTAGAAAAAGTGTTATAAAGCAAACCTCAGTGAAGGTACTCGGGAAATACAGGGTACCATTTCTTCCAGTAGAAACTTTGGACAGAGTATTTCAGTCCCAGAACAAAAACATATAAAAGGTACAAGCAGCAAAAATAGGACATATGTAAGAACCTGAAAACCACTAGGGTTTACTACAGCATGTATGACAAGTTAGAAAGGCTTGAAGAAAAAGGCTGATTAAAAATCAACACTGATAACAGTATTATTTATTTCAGACTTTTGCTTATAAATGATAAACAACTGAAATATATAATTACAGCCCTGACTTGATAATTTTATAATGTATATATGCATTAAGCCATCATAATTCAATCCATATAAGAACAAAAATTGTTTATTTATAAATAAAACAAAAATCTGTATAGAAACAATTTGGTCCTTAAAGCAAACAAACAAACAAATAAAAACATTTTGAACAGAGATAGGCTAATGTAAAAATTATTAGACAAATTTTGAGCATTCTCAATGAGAATTCTTTAAAAAAAAACACTGAGAATTGGGGACACTCTATATAAGCACACATAAGAAATACTGATACTATTAAAGTGATTGTTTAAGATATGTGTCGTAGCAGTCTTCAAAAGATACTTAAAAGTTTAATGACATGGTCCATGGATAACAAAGAGAAATGAGATTAAGAAAGATGCTTTGGTAGTCTGAGCTGAGCTAAGCAATGGTCCCTGGTTCACCCACTGTGTCCAGAATATAGGGATGAGAGTGTGCTACCCAAAAAGTGGGGGGTATGGCAAGATGATCTGCTTAACGATGTGTCCAGACACATGAACCCTGTGGAGATTTTCTTACAAAAATAAATGCTATTCCAAATCTTTTCATACTTCACAAATTTCTGCAAAGTGAGATTTCTGTGACATGTGTCGTCTCTGATGTCAACATAATGCCAACCTATGAAAAGGTGAACTTTGGTGAGGAAAGAGATGAAAGAGAAAATAAAACAAGATAAAAGGAGAAAATGTAGTGAGCATGAATGAAAACAGAGAGGTGTTGATCGATAGTGCTTTGTCAGCAGCAATGGCTAGTGTTGGGTGTTCATCCCTTCCCTCTGAAAGAAATAGTATAAAGATTTCATAAGCTGTTTTTAAGAAAACTGGCCACACATACAGCTATCAAAGAGCTACTGAGAACAAGGGAGATGTGGGTTGTTCCTCACACAGTGTCTTGAGTATTATTTCACCAACAATTTGCCTTCTAGAGACCAACATGGTTAGGCCAACTGTAACAATAGGAAGAATCTCATAAAAAAAAAAAAAAAATGGAGAAGCCTTTAGCAGAGTGGAAGAAGTACAGGATACAATAGTAGCAATTTGAGACCCTCAAATATATATCTCCTACTAGAGGAATTTATCTTTGGGTTCACTTTGTTTGTTTTGTTCTGTCTTCTGCATTATGCTTGGTTTTCCTGAGCTTAATAGTTTTTAGTGTTGTCCTGCCAGGGAGCTGGTAACTTTCGTGACCTTTCTAAGTCATTTTCAACTCTAGAGTTCTGGACGTGTTCTGGCCTGCTTTTTATCTGTTAATGTCTACCAAGTCTTTTTTCTATTACATCCCACTCAAATACTGCGTTTTTATCAATTAATAATTTGTATAGATTCTCATTGATTTTTTTATTAAATTGTTTCAAAGTGTTTTCAAGTATACCTTAAAGAGAAAATAGGTAATCACACACAAATATTTACCATTAAAGAAAACATAAACCAGCTGATACAGCACCAATCTAAAAGTCTAAGAAAAAAATCATAGAAAGAATTAACCAGTTAAGAGTACAAAATGATCATTTATCAGTGGTGTCATATTTTTGGCATATTTTCTCAAGTTGCAATTTTGTTATGTCAAATAATTTTTCTGGTGTCAAATTATGACATATATATATAAAATAGAAATCTGTAATCCAAAGTAATTATGACTACTGAGACATTCTAGCAAAATTCTAGCAAAACCATAAATAATTATTTTCATTTTTCATTCAGATATAGCAATGTGTTTTAATTCTTCACAATAATGAACTCATTAATCTTCACATACTCTCAGTGGTACAGGTAAATAATCTGATTAATTATATTTTGCTGATTTTTTAAAGATGTTGCAAAGTGGCTTTCATGCTATATGGTGGGGGACAGAAAATTTTGCTTCCTCAATCCTCACCAAAACCATTTTCCTACTAAGACTGCAGAGCAACGCTGACTGTCAGGCTTGTTGCTTAAGCAGACCACATCCCCTCTGCCTTCCTCCCAGTCAGCAATATTGCTTTCATAACATGTTTATTGGGCTTCTTTCTAGGTCACCCCATTACCAAAAATTTCTCCTTTGACATTCTTCCCAATCGAACATTTTTCCTAGTATTATCGCAAATTGAATGTTTCCTTCAAAGATGTGTATCTTATTGGGTAATATTAAATTTTACTCCCTATTAGCTAATTTTACTTTAAAATTAAATTGTTTGTTCTGCCCAGAGTTCACTAAATTGAATAATTCCACTTTTGTTCCCTTTCTGTTTTTTTTTTCTTGTGAAAATCATTCTGGTCAGATTTAAGGAGGAATCAGATGCTCCTACTGATCCTTAAGAGATGTACCAGTGGAACCATGCATACCTGCTGGAGATTTTAAAATTATGATATTTTAATTACTATTTCGTATGCAAAGCCCACTTCATGTAAACTGTTTAAAGTTAGCCTCAAGAGAAGAATAACAAATGAATTTAACTGCAATTCAAAGTCAAATGCATCTTGCCTTTTTTTTCCTGTGCAATAGTCAAGATCAGCTATTCCACAATCCTAGCTATCAAATTATTAATTATGCATAATAATTTTATTTAAAATATGCCAAAATTTGAAAAGGGGTGGAAACACAGATGAGAATGTCATGCATATGTATGTATAGGAACTCAGTTCAATATAGAAAATGAATCCCTCAGAAGCCATAGTGGATGGTAAGAAGGGTCAGTGTAGCATTTTCCTCCTTGAGACAAGAGGAACTGAGGTATTTAACAAATGAGATAATATAGCTACTTGTTTTTATAGGGAAGTGTATAAATAGTAGCCTCTGATTATATTATGTAAAAGCAAAAATGAAAATATTGTATGGATTTAGTTCCATGTGATAGTATAACAACTTGACCTCTCAGAAGACATATTGGAATGAATTAGTGTTGGATGATAAAGTACCAAACTGTCTCACGAGTCATGCTTTTCCTGTGGTTGCCTCTGGTAGTTGATGAATGTATGTGTTCATCTGTACACATGTGATTGTACTGCGATACCCAATAGTAGTTTACTTCTTGTATATAATATGAGACACTGCAAAAGTGAATTTTAGGTGTAGTCAACCCATCCATGCTCACTGCTTGCTCAAGTATTAGTATATATTTTACTGTAAAGTTGTTTGAAAGGTGTGAATTATGTTTAGTAGATACTTACTGAAGTTTGTTTCTCTCCATAGTGTGGATAGACCTCATCCAATCAGCTCGCAGCATTTAGAATAAACCCTGATATCTCTCAGGAAAGATGGGTTTTTTTTTTTTTTTTTTTGTCAAGATTACAACATAGAGACTCTGCCTCTCTAGCCCGGTGCCCTAGGGATCTGGGAATTCAAGACTGCAATATTAGCTCTGAATTGAGTCTCCAGCCATATGGATTACAGACCTAAACTACAGTCCCTTGAGCCAATACTTAAAACAAGTCTGTCTTCCACTCACCATTTATGAGTTTTCTCTTCTTCCCCTTCATCCCAATCATGTCCCTCTCCTCTCACAAACTGCCCCCTTTTGTCTGAATAATCTTTTCTAACAGTTTGGCTTAAAGGGTGTATTTCTCTTTTGCAATGCAATTTATATTCACTTTTGGACCATTTATTTAGGAGTTAGAAGAAAAATTGTATTCTATTCTATTTCCATAGCTTGGATCAGTTACTATGCATGTGCTTGCTTTTAAATCATTAGATCCCCTGTAGTGACAATCTTTTCTTTCTTTATAACTACCAGAAGTAAAGAGGTGCTTTCCAAACCTTACTCAATAAGTATAATGACCAATATAAGCACACAAAATATGTATGCCTTGAAGAAAATATTTTTAACTCCTTTACAGAAGCCTGGGGACACAGTTTAATGATGAAGAATTTGCCTGTCATGCTTGTGAGATCTAAAGTTTAATTCCAGAGACAGGAAAAAGTGTTGTGTAAAAACAAACTTCTCGATTGAGCCATAGAGCAATTATTCTGTGACTTTATTATGTATGGTTTTTTATTTTATGTTATGTTTCTTTTTATTTACTTGTGAAAATATAAGCCTATTAGTAAATTATAGATTTTTTTCCATTTTATTATTATTTATATTTATCACTGTTTTGCCTGCCTGTATGTCTGTGCACCATGTGCTTGTAGTATCTGTGGTGGCCAGAAGAGGGCACTAGATACTGTCGATATGGTGTTATAAAGAGTTGTGATCCTTCATGTGCACGCTGAGACTCAAACCCAGATCCTCTGACAAGCAGCCAGAACTGCTGAGACTTCTGAGCTCTCTCTCCAGGTCCAAGTTCTTTAGGAAAAAAAAAAACCATGAGTCAAGATTTTCTTTGTGGGTACATTACAATAATATTATATAATTTTGTGAAACAGGATTATACAACAAAAGCACTTGTCAAACTTTCAAAATAATATACCCCTGGAACTATAACATAGATCCCATCTGCAATGGCTTTATAGACATCTGTTATTATGTGGCAACTTCTTGATCTGGTTCTGGTCTTTACTACACTTTCTTATAAAAGAATTCAAATCGGTGGCATCTAGTTATGAGGTTCATTACATAATTCTAATGTAGGGTTACTCTGGTTTGTTTATATCTTTTGGTTGGCATTCTTCTCAGAAGTAAATGTAAGGAGTGTTTGTATAGGTACATCAGTCTGCAATTTTAAAATGAAGAGATCAGTCTGCAATTTTAAAATGAAACACATGTAAGAAATAGTGTAACCAGGAAACAAGCTAGAGGATAATGATATCCACTCATCTATACTGGAGGACCAAGTTATAACCAAAGTAATTCTGGGGAGGCAAGTGGCAAAATGGTCAACTAAGTCATTGATAGCACATCTAACTTACGTTTATTAAGATGTTTCATGGGGGAGGGGGGTCAAATATTATATATGTGATATATTCTATTAAAATATTTACCAATAGTATCATTACAAACATAACCAATGAAATTTCTCTTTTATTGGTCTACAAAGGAAAACCCTACAGTTTTAGGAATGGACTACAAAAAGTGAAAGAAAAATACAAACATCTCAAATCCTTCAACTTAATATTTTGAAAGATGTACTTTCCCCATTATTCTGTCACAAAGAAAGGAGATATGCCCAATTTCTTTAAGACTATCGCCTCAAAACTCAGTAGGACTCTGCTGAACTTTACAAATCTGCCTGCTCATATTTCTTCCAGAAAAGTCTTAGTCCAATATGGACTATGTAGCCCTCAGTGTTCACAGTATGTATACAGTGGTGACTTTTCTATATCCACCATGTCCACTTCTTTTTAGGATCAGTCTTTTTCCATTTCTACTACTTAGTAGAATATCTTCTATGCTTCTTTAGAAAACTCACATCTTCAGAGATGAGGCCTGTAAATATGTATTTTGAATATGTCAGTATATCCCAAATTTTCAGGATTTATTCTCCTACTTGACTTTAAGTTTATCATCAGTTTCTTAATAAGTCTGAATAATTCTCTTTAATTCCCAGTGGGGAGAAAAATATCTATTACAAAGTTGCTGTACAATCCTAAAGAAAAAGTAAGAACTCTTTCACTACAACTTTAATATACATGTAAAAAAAGTTAAAAGTTTATATCCAATAAAATTCCTATCAGGAAACACAAACAGGCCTTATTCTTGGTGACACTTGGCTCAGATATTTTTATACCTGAATATGTACATACATGTACAAGCATATAGTATATACATATTAGATAAATAGATCAAAAGATGATGATAGATGGGAGATAGATAGATGATAGATAATAATGGCTCCCAACATATCATAATTTAATGTATAATTAAATTAAAGCAATCCATATTTGATAATATTTGTAGTTTACAGTTTGAATTTGAATCATTTATCAGGATTACAGTATAATAATCTCCTGGGATGTTAGACAGAAAAACTCAAATATCGGGACTGAAATAAGAAGGAAAAGGCAAATATGTGGATAAGTAAAATATACATAATAGTCAGGTTGTATGCTTTATGTATTTATTTATTTATTTATTTATTTATTAGTTTTTTTGACAAAGGTTTCTCTGTGTAATAGCTCTCTCTGTCTGTCCTGGACTCACTTTGTAGACCAGGTTGGTCCTCGACTCAGAGATTTGTCTGCCTCTGCCTCCCTAGTGATGGGATTAAAGCTGTGTGCCACCACACCTACCCAGCCAATTATACCTTCTTATACCAGTGAATGAGCAGAAACTGAATGAAGTCTGAACATGATAATGTCTGTATAAAGGCTTTGTGTATACAGAGGGAAAAAAACTAGAACATTGAATCTAGTTTAAATGTTTTTATAAAAAATGATAAAGATTCCAGACAAAAATAAAACTATCTCAGCCTGGGCTACACCGGGTATTCTAGCCTAGGTATTCTGGGCTTAACATTTTATACTGTTTGTGGCTATTGTGAAAGGCATTGCTTCACTAATTTCTTTCTCATCCTGCTTATCATTTGTATGAAAGAAAGCTACTGATTTGTTTGAGTTAATTTTATATTCAGCCACTTTGCTGAAGTTGTTTATCAGATGTAGAAGTTCTCTGGTAGATTTTTTGGCATCTCCTATGTATACTACCATATCATCTGCAAATAGTGTAAGCTTGACTACTTCTTTTCCAATTTGTATCCCCTTGATTTCCATTTTGTTATTTTATTGCTCTAGCTAGAATTTCGAGTACAATATTGAATACATACAGAAAGAGTGGGCAGCCTTGTCTTGATTTTATTAGGATTACTCCATTTAATTTGATATTGGTTGATGGCTTGCTTTATATTGCTTTTATTATGTTTAGGTAAGGGTCTTGAATTCCTGATCTCTCCAATAGGTTTGTCATGAACATGTGTTGTATTTTGTCAAATACTTTTGTCAGCATTTAATGAGATAATCATGTAATTTTGTTTTCTTCAAGTTTGTTTAGATAATGGATTTTCATATATTGAACCATTCCTGTATCCCTGGGATAAAGCCTACTTGATTGTGGTGAATGATGTTTTTGATGTCTTCTTGAATTTGTTTTGCCAGAATTTTGTTGAGTATTGTTGCATTGATATTCATTAGCGAAATTGGTCTGAAGTTCTCTTTGTTTGTTGGGTCTTTGTATGCTTTAAATATCAGAGTAACACTTTATAGAATGAATTAGGTAGTGTTCCTTCTGTTTCTATTGTATGGAATAGTTTGAGGAGTGTTGGTATTAGCTCTTCTTTGAAGGTCTGGTAGAATTCTGCACTAAAGACATCTGGTGCTGGGCTCTTTTAGTTCAGAGTTTTTTTAATAACTTCTTGTATTTCCTTAGGGGATATGGGACTATTTAAGTAGTTTACCTGCTTTTGATTTAAATTTGGTACATAGTATCTGTCTTAAAAGTCATCAGTTTCATCTAGATTTTCGAGTTTTGTTGAATAAAGTCTTTTGTAGTAGAATCTGATGGTTTTTTAAAATTTCCTCAGTTTTTGTTGTTATGTCACCCTTTTAATTTTTGACTTTGTTAATTTGGATACTATCTCTGTGTCCTCTAGTTAGTTTGGATAAGGGTATATCTATCTTGCTGATTTTCTCAAAGAGACAACTTTTAGTTTTGTTGATTCTTTTTATGTTCTCTTTGTTTCTAATTGGTTGATTTCAGTCCTGAGTTTATTTCCTGGGTCAACCATTCTTGGGTGTATTTGCTTCTTTTTGTTCTAAGGCTTTCAGGTGTGCTATTAAGTTGCTAGTGTAGGATCTCTTCAGTTTTTTTATGAGGGCACTTAGTGCTATGAATTTTCTTCTTGGCACTGCTTCATTGTGTCCAGAAATTTTGGGGATGATGTGTCTCATTCTCATGGAATTCTAGAAAGACTTTCCCATCTTGTTTGATAACTTTTGGTTGAGAGTCTATTTTATTGGATATTAGAATGGCAACTCCTGCTGGTTTCTTGGAACTATTCGCTTGAAAAACTTTTTTTTTTCATCCTCTTACTCTGAGGTAATGTCTGTCTTTGTCATTGAGTTGTGTTTCTTGAGTGCAGCAAAATGCTTGAATCTTCTTGAGATTCAAGTCTGTTAGCTTATATCATTTTATTGGGAAATTCAGTCCACTGATATTGAGAGATATTAAAGACATATGCATGTTAGCTCCTGTTATGTGTCTTATTGGAGAATGACTTATGTGTGTGTGATTCTCTCCTTTTGTTTTTTTTGTAAGATGATTAATTTCTTGTGGGTTTTTTTTTTTTTTTGGTATAGAAATTCTACTTGTGTTGAAGTTTTGCTTCTAGAATCCTCTGTAGAGCTGGATTAGTAGATATATATTGCTTAAATTTGGTTTTGTCATGGAATATTTTGGTTTCTCCATCTATAATGATTGAGAGTTTTACTGAGTATAGTAGCCTTGACATTTGTGGCATTTATATTCTCTTAGGGTTTGCATGACATCTGTCCAGGATCTCCTGACTTTTACAGTCTCTATTGAGAAGTTTGGTGAAATTCTGAGAAGTCAGCCTTTCTATGTTACTTGGACTTTTTCCCTTATAGCTTCTAATATTTTTTCTCTTTTATGAGCACTTAGAATTTTGATTATTATGTAGCAAGAGGATTTTCTTTTCTGCTCCAATCTACTTGGTGTTCTGTAGGCTTCTTGTACGTTTATGGGCATCTCTTTCTTTAGGTTGGGAAAGTTTTTTCTATGATTTTGTTGAAGATGTTTTCTGGACCTTTCAGCTGGGAATCTTTGCTCTCTTCTATTCCTATTATTCTCAGGTTTGATATTTTCACTGTGTTCTGAATTTCTTTGATGTTTTGGGTTAGGAATTTTCATGCATTGTATTTTTTTGACTGTTGTGTCAATATCTTCTGTGGTATCTTCTACAACCGAGATTATCTTTTCTATCTCTTATACTCTTTTGGTGATATTTGCATCTGTAGCTCCTGACCAAAAAAAGCCATATGGTATTGGTACAGAGACAATCAGGTTGATCAATGGAATATAATTAAGACCAAAAAAATAAGCCCACACACTTATGGACACTTGAACTTCAACAAAGAAGCCAAAAACATACAATGGAAAAAGAAAGCATCTTCAATAAATGGTACTGGTCCAACTGGCAGTCTGTATGTAGAAAAATAAAAATAGATCTTTATTTATTAACTTGCACAAAGCTCATGTCCAAGTGAATCAAGGACTTCAACATAAAACCAGATACACTGAATCAAATAGAAGATAAAGTGGGAAAGAGCCTCAAACTCATTGGCACAGGAGAAATTTCCTAAACAGAACTCCAATGTCTCAGGCTGTAAAATTAACAATTGATAAATGGGACCTCATGAAACTGGAAAGCTTCGATAAGGCAAAGGCACAGTCAAAAGGACAAATTGGCAACCTACATATTAGAAAAAATTCTTTCCCAACCCAAGATCTGATAAAGAGCTAATATCCAAAACATATTAAGAACTCAAGAAGCTAATTTCAAAAAAAAAAAAAAAAAAAACCCCAAATAACCCAATTTAAAGATGGGATACAGAACTAAACAGAGAATTCTCAACTGAGGAATCTTGAATGGCCAAAAAGCACCTAAAGAAATGTTCAAGATCCTTAGTCATCAGGGAAATGAAAATCAAAATGAACCTGAGATTTCACCATATACCAGTCAGAATGACTAAGATCAAAAACAACAGATGCTGACGAGTATGTGACAAAAGAGGAACACTCCTTCATTGCCGGTGGGATTGCAATCTGGCACAACCACTTTGGAAATGAATCTGGCAGTTCCTTCAAAATACTGGAAGTAGTTCTTTCTGAAGTCCCAGCTATACCACTCCTGAGCATATACCCAAACGATCCTCAAACATATAACAAGTGCACATGCTTCACTATGTTCATAGCAGCCTTATTTATAATAGTAGGAAGCTGTAAACAACCCAGATGTTCTTTAGTGGAAGAATGGATACAGAAAATGAGGTACATTTACACAATGGAATACTACTCAGCTATTAAAAATAACAACTTCACAAATTCTGTAGGCAAGTGGATGGAACTAGAAAATATCATCCTGAATGAGGAAATGCAGAGACAAATAATGGAGCAGAGACTGATGAATGAGGAAATGCAGAGACAAATAATGGAGCAGAGACTGATGAGAAGGCCATCCAGACACTGCCCCACCTGGGGATCCATCTCATCTTCAGACCCAAAACCCCTACACTATTGCTGATTCCAAGAAGTGCATGCAGACAGTAGCCTGGTGTGTTTATCCTCTGAGAGGCTCTGCCAGCACCTGACTAAGACAGATGCAGATATTCACAGCCAACCAATAGACTGAGCCCAGGGACCCAATGGAAGAGGTAGGGGGAGGACTAAAAGAGCTGAAGGTTCTTGCATATCCACAGGAAGAACACTAATATCAACTAACCAGATCCCTCAGTGCTCCCAGGGACTAAACCACCAACTAAAGAGTTTACATGGTTGGGTCCTTGGTTCCCTCTATGTATGTATCAGAGGATCACCTCATCTGGCATCAGTGGGAAGGAAGGTTCTTGGTCCTGTGAAGGCTTGTTGCCCCAGGGAAGGGAGATGGTAGAAGGGTGAGGTGGGAGTGCGTCAGTGGGTTGATAGGGGAATACCCTCTTAGAGACAAAGAGGAGGGGGATGTGATGGAGGATTTAAGGAGGGGAGACTGGGAAGAGATACAATATTTGAAATGTAAATAAATAAAATAATTGATTAAAAAAGAAATGGAAAAGTTGTCAGAAATAAATTAATAAAAGTAATTAGTTGTTTTCTCTTTAATTCATATTTGTTCAATCAACATTTTTATTATAAGATTTTTCCCTTGAAATAAGTAGATTTATAGTTTAGTATGCAGAAGGATCATACTTTAAGTTACATTTTAAATATGTGCATTGTTTTTCTATTTGAAAAACATATTAAATAGGACAAGAATAAAATTGGAGACTGAAGAGCTAGTACCAATAGGAGTTGGGACCAACAATGATGGTGGTGTGGATGATGCTTGTAGCTTTTAAATACTTCAGTTGAAATATATATAGAAGCTTGAACTAAGAAGTTTTACTAATATCTTAGACTGAGGATGATAAAATCCATGTAAGAATATTTCCAAGACATGGGTTTCTGGAAACGCTACAAGCTTAGAAGTAGACATTCAACTACGAGCTACTCATTATCTGCTTAATGATGATACCATTTAAAAAACCTTCTGAATGATTTTATGCTGAGGAGAAGATCAAGTCAGAGCCTGAAGTGTAGATATTATCATAATGCAGAACATCTAAAGCAAAGGCAAAGACACAGCAGCAGATGACTAAAATTGTAAATTCTGTGATGTAGGCTCTCTGAGGTAGAAATTAACACTGGGGGAAAAACAGTTGAGTGGTTGCTGTCATTTATACAATGTTAAGTAGTTAAATTAAATTCACAGTGATACCAAACATCATGAGAACACCTAAAACTAAGGTATAAATTGAAGATGGAGAGTAATTTCATTCAAATGGTGTGAACTCTATTGTTTTATAGCAAACTCAAAATAGCTCAAGAACCATCTATGGCATGTAGGGTCTAGCTTGAGTTTGTTCTTTCTAAGCAAGGCAGAGGTGGTAGCCACTCATGCAGGTTTCTCAGATGAGAAAGAGTGGCTGGCCTGGAATTTAGCCTAGGGGTTACCTGTTATATTCATTTTCACGTTCAAGGTGTTTCAGCATCATATTCATAATAAACTTTAAACTAATAAAATCTTCCATGAAAATTAGTAGCTAATAGGCTTAGATGCTCTTCAACTTATGATAGGATTGATTCCCAAGCATCTGAGCTATCAAACATGTCATTCTAGCAACTGAGCTCATTCTGCAATATCGGTTGTTTTATTCTCATAATTGATTCCTGGTATCATGCTGGTATACTATTATGCCCACAAATCACAAACTTTGAAAAGTCCTCAAAATACAAAGTATAGCAGCTACTGAACAAATATTCTTTGTTTAGTATCATAAAGTTGAAAAATTGTAAGTCGATTCTTAGTTTGTCAGAGTCTACCTGTAGTTACTAAATGGTCATCTAAGGGTGCAACCTCAATTGATCCCAGCATAATGGTCTAGAAAACAAGCATTTCTGATACTCCAGGCTGACACACCTTAGGCAAAAAGCTGTCCTGACCAGAGTCTAAAAGGATGGATGTCCAGACTCAGTTAATATGTGTTTACAAACATTGAAAAGTAAATGGGCTGTATGAAGAAGTGACAGACTATGCGTCTCAAGATGTATTTTTTAAAATGTATTTTCTAATATGTGTGTGATCTTGAACTAATCCTTAAATCACACTTCTTTAAAGTCAGACAAATCTCCACAAAAAGAAAGTGCTATCCATTGCAAATAAGAACCCTTAAGAGAAACAAAATAAACTGATGGTGAAAATGCCTCCTAAATCTGGATCAATGCACATGAACCACACAGTGCTTGTTATCTGGAATCATTGAAATAAATGTAAATTACTGGGTCAAGGAAAAATTAAGGTTTGGGAGAGAAATCATGGTTTTAGTAATAATCCTTCCTGAATGAAAAAAAGTAACAGGAATTAATTATAGCTAATGAAGGATTCTAAATTTGGTTTATGTTATGAATGTCAGAAGGTTTAACTAATAATGCAAAATTTTTGAAAATGAGAATAAGAAGGCAGCATGCTGTGGACATTTTTATTTTGTATTTTTCTTTCTTTTTTTTTCTTTACTTCAAATAAAGTGGAGCATAAAATAATACTGTGGTAAATTGCTAGATCTCAACACATATACAAAATAATAAGGTAATATATACCAAATGATCTCTGATGATTGCATTATGTTTTTCATATTTAATCTAAGTGTTCTCCCCACAACTTACTCCTTCTCAGGCTTTATCATTTATAATTTACTATTTTTCTAATGAACTGAATCTCTTCCATTATATACAGCTTTCAGAAATGGTTGGTAACTATCCCGTTATTTTCTGCAGGAGTGATTTTTGAGAAAACAGTCGAGCTTTCTAAACATCCTTCTAATAAATGCCTCACACCTTCAGAAACGCCTCCTGAGATGCTGTTTGCGTTAACACCGAGGAGGATTTAATGATCTGTCCCTTGAGATATTTTTGTTGGTTCACAGGAATGAAGGAAGTCTACACCATCCCTTTATTAAATGTTTGTGTCATGCTCTGTTACTGTTGTTTTTTAAGGAAAGGCAATTTTCCAGAATTCATTCTTTCTTCTGTCTGCTATGTGCTTCTTAAGAAAAAGAAAAGGATTCCAATCGATGTTCTTAAGTTGTAAACAGTCATTTTTATGCAGATATATAAATTTATCAAATCCAAGAATGCTATACTTTAAAAACAGTACATTTTACTTTCTCATATACATGAGTACAATATTTAGTCCCTCTGCAACAAATGTTTCTTAATATTTCATTTTCTAAAATTATTTCATCAATGCCTTAAGCATTGTTTTTATTTTATACTTCAGTTTATATTCTCAGTTTTAGATTATAAAGATAATGAGAATAAAAACTATGTCAAAATAGCCAGACAAACACATATCTCAGCTATTCATGGGAGTCAAGATAAAGCTTTGGTATAAAGCATTGGCCATCAGGAGAATTGGGACTGTGTCCCAGTCTTTTATTCATGAATGCTGTTGGCTTGGGCAAAGAACCACACATACACACACTTCCATACTATGAGAAGACAGTGGATGAACCTCATAAAACTTTAATTTGTGAATCTATAACTTGCTCTCTTAGGAAGGTATGCATCATGACAATTAGATTTATTTGGTTGTAAACAAAAGAAACTTCCTATCCAACTTATGCAAAGCTAAACCGTATTGGAAGGATACTGTACAACCCACATAAACTTCCAGAAAACATAGCTGAGCAGTTAAAAACAAAACGAAACAGCAGCAGCAGCAGCAGCAGCAGCAGCAGCAACAACAAACACTAAGCAGCTCCCAGGAAGTTTCCATTGCACCAGGTTTCCACACATCCCAAGTGCTCACCAATTCCAGCTGTCTATTCCCACACTCTCCTCCTCCACCCCCCATCTTTACTGATTCATCCTCACTTTCCCCTACTCCATCTGCAAAATCTACTCTATTTTCAGTTCTCATCAAAAAGACTTCCTCTGGCAGCTGATGGGAGCAGATACAGAGACAATCAGCCAGATATTATTTAGAGTGTCTACATTTGAGGTTTTTATCAGGTTCCTCCCCTCAGAGCTCTGGGAATTCCCTGGGAGAGGAGGACTAGAGATTGTGGGAGTCAGAGGGGATCTAAGACACCAGGAGAACATGACCTACTGAATCAATTAAACAGGATACATCTGAGCTCACTCAGACTGAAGCAGTAAGTAGAGCACCTGCCTGGCTCTTGACCATGTCCTCTCCATCTATGTTGTTCCCGGTACCTTGGTGTTTCTATGGGACTCTCAGTGTGGTATTAGGTGTATCTCTGACTCTTTCTTCCTGTTAAGTTGCCTTTGCCTTGTCTGGCTGTATTTTATTTTGTCCAGTTTGGTTGTTGTCAATTGGAGGCCTGTTCTTTTCTGATGGAAGGATGAGGGGTACTGGGATAATGGGAAGATGGGATATGAGGGTAGCTGGGAAATGTATAATCGGGATTTATTGTCTGAGAGAATTCATTTTCAATAAAGATTAAAACAAAAGCAGCTCTTGTATTCCAAGAAAATAAGGACTCAACTCTTTAAAGAACTCTGCGTTATTTCTATCTCTGCAATATGATTTTAACTCAAAATCCATAATCCCAGAAGAAAAGGCTCCAAAGGCCCTTTTTGTAACTCACTGCTTAGAGAAATTCAAGCTATTTATTTAAAGTTTTGTTAAAAATAATACTGATAATGAGGAAGAGTATTTATGTCCAAGAACAAGGGTCTATTATTAAACATATTAGATTCAATAGAAATTAGATTATCTTTAATAGAATTTAGAAACGAATTGATTGTAGAAGGAGAAGGAAATATAAAGCATAGACCGTGTAGCTACCCACATCATGAACCATAGCATTAGGTTTTTAAAAATGATGTATTAATGGAATTCAGAAACCATGTTACGGTGTAATTCTTTGCCAAGAAGTGGAAAGTAACTGAATACTAACCAAGAGAGATGTTAATTCTGAGAAATTAAGCTAGATTATATAATATATTTGGTTCAACAAATTTCTCCTGAGTAGAGGAAATACTTAGACACATTGAATTTGCTTGATTTTTCCAAACACTGACAAGACCAGCTTGCTTGATCCCAGCAATGCCAACATTAAATATTCTACTGTCCTTTTAACTGGTAGGTGACTCCTTGCTGCACTAGCCCTAAATTACACTGCCAGAGAATCTCCACTTTGAGATAGGATTGGCTTCTTTCTTTTACTTATTATTCAGCTGTTTTTTTGGCTTGTGAGCATAGAAATTTCCCCGATGAATTGCCCATGATGGCAAAAGCACTAACATGGAATCCTAGTTGGATGGGCTCTTCCTTAGAGCAGGAAATAAGGACAACCGTTTGAGGAGTGGCAGAGTTAGAAGTCAGAAAGATGACCGAAAGAGATGAAGACAATGAGGGGCAGTGTTGGAAATGAGAAAGCAGCCTAGGATTCTGTTGGCTAGAGGCTTTATTTAGCTCCCTGTCATCCTGCTGTCTCCTCCCTGACCCACAGCTACTCCATTAAATCCCTAGGGATTGAATAAGCTCACAATGTACTACACGCTTATTCAAAATTCCTTTCCAATTTATCTTTTTTTGTTGTTGTTTCTCTTATAGTGTAGACCAAATACTTCATAAACCATTGAACTAAGGCTTATTGCCTATGTCACGGAATTGACAAATTAAGCTTTACACACCTCAATGATGTCATACTGCTAAATTTACATAAAAGTGCTGATTTTGTTATGTATTATCATTCAATCAAAATATTCTGAAAACTATGGCAAATGCTACAAATTACTTTTAATGCAACAAAACATTCTAAAATTGTCACCTATATGATCACTTCATCTCAAACTTCAGTGCTTAGTTGTACAATGCAAAACACAATTCATTTCAGATGATAATTCCTTCTTCTGTAACCTGTTCCAGCATCAACTTTTATGACAAAATTTTTAATGTATGACTTCCTTGAAATCAAATATTGGAATAAGCATACTAAAATGCACACACCATCCCTACAAGATGCATAATTTTTGTTTTTAAAGATACAACAACAAAACAGGTGCCCAACCTTTTGTAGACTCGTTAAAAACAACCCTCAGGGAATTAACTGATCATTTAGCTCTGTGCTACTCCATAATATCTTTGGAATATATATATATATATATATATATATATATATATATATATATATAATTATGAACAAGAAGGTAGAGAAGGAGAAGGGGGAGAAGAAGAAGGTCCTGGTATAGAAATATGCAGAAGAAAGCACCCTGGATTATCTTCCTTAATAGTTAAGATATGAAGATATTAGGTGTTGATGTTTAGACAGAGATATGATGTTTAGTCATCATATCTGTACATTGACCATGTCCTCACTTTAACTCTTACAGTGAAACCAAAGTAGAATTTCAGTTTTAGAGGCAAAACCAAGGGGAGAGAAAGATCAAGAGCATTATAATGTTACAAATAATTTTAATGTAACTTTTAACTTGAAGTGCAAACTGAACAGCTCCAGGTTCTGCTCAGCGATGTTATCTACAATTTTTTTCTCCACCTGCCTCTACCTATCTAGATGATTTCAGATTTCTCATTTTCTCTCCAACTCCTATACTCTTTGGACAGTAGAGGGCACTTTAAATTTAGACAAAGCCCAAGAAATCCCTGAATCTCCGTACAGAGAGCTTTTGTTTGACTATAAAGAAATACAATTTCAGCCACGTTTTAAATGGTGTGTGTTTTTAAACTGTGTGGATAAAGAGTGTGTTTCTTATTATGTGAAATCAGTTTCTCATTTCATACTATTTTATAGAAATTCAGTGACATCAAATTCATGTACTGTTAATATCTAGTGAAGACTAGTGATATTACAAAATTTGATCAGTTCATGAATAAATAAGCCTTTGAATTTTACTACCAACAGAGAGAATAAAGAATAAACTCTATATTAATTTAATTTAAACCTCAAAATATACCAAAAATTATAAACGTGGGACATAATATTTCTGAATGAAATCAGAAACACAAAAATCCTATTTGTCCATATCACAACATAAATATCAACACTTATGCTTTTTGACCGTGTTTGAAAGGTACATAAAAAATATATTTTAATAAATGTAGGCTTTTGTTAATCTCAAATATTATATAAAATGTCCTTTAATCTTACATTAATATATACTAATGAAATGTTCTGATATTCATTTCTCAATCTTTAAAAAAAATTTAGGTTTTTATAAAAAGCTTCAACATGTTGCTGATATTTAGGAAAAAATAACTTAAATATAAATGCCATATGGCTGTTTTTCTAGTATCCTTAATCACCTTAACTTATGATAAATGTGTTATTATTTGTACACGTTCCACTCCATTTTGAGTAACCAAAAAAAAAAAAAAAAATAGAATATGACACATATTAAAATTCCAAAATAGGCTACTACTTTTGTTATTAATTTCACTTTGGCATTATTGTAAACCATTTTTCACTCTATGAATTTCCCCATTTAGTTAAAATGTATATATGTACATATATATATGTATATATATATATAATAACTATTTTTATATATAAATATATATATGCAGACTGAAAATTTAAAGTTTAGTTTATTTGTTCGATCTAAACCAAATGGTTTCCCTTCTCTAGGCTGTGGATTGTAGTCGCTGTCAAGCTGTGGAGAATTTGATTTGACTTTAACCTTGGATCAAAAACTGAAACACAAGAGTAAATCTACTTAATTTCTGATCAAATAAACAGAATCTAAAATCTTCCTAGCTGAAGCGTTCAAATATATTTTCAAAAATCTATGATTGCACAGCAGATCTAAACTTCACAGATAGGAATTATCATAAACTTTGAGAATTTATTGGTCTTAGGGTATGGGATTAGTGCAGGAAAAGAGAATGACTAAATGTGCCAAAGTTGCTCAATTTGTTCTGCCAAAGTCTTTAAAAAAGAAAAATCTGTACTTTAGAAAGAAGATTATAAATACTTTCCACATTCACATAAAGAAAAGTTGACTGTGCATCCAGTCACCTTGATTCCCAAAACCGCGAGTAAAACACAATGCGGAGATGTGTCTCACATATAACCTTGCCCTTTGTCATTTTCGTAAACGAAAAGCAAATAAACAGCAATTGTCGCCACTCTAAAATGCACGGCCGCGCTCGGTGGCATTTATCCTTCCGCCTTCCCTCATTTATTATTGCGGATAGACTGTTTGCCACCAACACTGCTGGGGAGGTCTGACACGGGGAGGGGAGGAGGAGCAGATGGACAGCGCCTATTATCTGTTCCCTTCTCTCTCTTGCCCTTTTATGGCCTATAACTTCATTCAATCTACAGCTACATTTATGTCCCTTTTACAACAAAAAGGGTCATAACGCTGCTTCTGCTAATAGTGAAATTGCCTAATTTGTGCATCTTCTTTTAAGCCTTGGGACTGGTCCCCATCTCAAGTTATGCCTGGGTTTGTCCCATCAACTTTGAAAATGATGGTCCTGTTTAGGCTCTGCCTCCTGCCAGCACTGTCGGGCTGTGCTGAGCCGAACCCTGAGGCCGACCAGGAGGGAGGAGAAGCCTGGAATGAACTGCGCAGGGACACCCAGAACAGATCCACAGCAGTTAGGGTGTCCCAGGAGATGGAAGGTTTGGAACCAGGGAACTAGCTGCCTGGTCAGCTGACATCCAGAGGATCCCAGTGCAGGAATCTGAAGAATTTGCTTGCTCAGAAGATGAGAGCTAGAGGGACTCCCCATTCTGACCCCAGCATGCTGCCGGCTGGGGACCAGCAGGGCCTCCCTGCAGCTGCTGCCAGTGCTGTCGCTGCTACCATGCTGGAGACCGCAAGGAGTGGGATGCCGGGCGGGCCTGGCAGCTGCTCTGCCTGGACTGCGCCCCGGACACCTCATATTCATATTCATTCTCTCTCTCTCTCTCTCTCTCTCTCTCTCTCTCTCTCTCTCTCTCTCTCTCTCTCCCTCCCTCCCTCCCTCCCTTCCTCCCTCCCTCCCCTCTCTCTCTGTCTCTCTCTCTCCCTCCCACTCTGTCTCTCTCTCTGTCTCTCTCTGTCTCTCTCCCTCCCTCCCTCCCTTTCTGTCTGTCTCTGTCTCTCTGTCTCTGTCTCTCTGTCCCTCCCTCCCTCCCTCCCTCCCTCCCTCCCTCCCTCCCTCTTGTTACCCTTCCCTCTTTTTTTTTTTTTTTCTCTTTGCCTGGTTGCGTGCCTATTACAAAGCAGCAAATGGTCCTCACAAAGTGGGGAGAGCCAGTAATAGAGGAAGCTAGGGTACAGTAGTTCGGGCTTCTAACAAAGCCAGACTCGCGGCCCTCCTGTCTCTTCTCCAGCAGCTCAGCGTTTCCCACCTCCTGCCGCTGCTGCAGTGCTTTGTCAGCCTTGCTCTAAGAACTAACTCCCACATACTCTCCTCCTCCTTTCAAATTGTCAAGGATGCTTCAACCCTCGGCACCAACCCCCCCCCCCGCCCCCCCGCCAAGAAAGGGGAAAAAAACATCCTTTTTTGTTTGTTTGTTTTATAAAAGTGAGGTCAAAATCTCAAAGAGAACTTCGCATTTTGCAACTGAGATTTTACTAAGATTCCTTTATTAGAAAACGAATCTTTTCAAGTCCAGCACAATAAAATGATAAATATGGCAGGTTGGGGGCAATTAGCTGCTAATTTGGGAGAGCACTTCTTGATTTCCCCCGACCAGCCCAGTCCTGTTCCTTCCCTTTCTAAGATTTTCCTCCCTGTTCAAGGCTAAAAGCTGTCTATGATTGCACTCATAAAATATGTCACAGCAATTGGAATTTACCCTTTGACCTTCTACCTGCTCACGGACACCTCTCCGAGAGAGAGAGAGAGAGAGAGAGAGAGAGAGAGAGAGAGAGAGAGAGAGAGAGAGAGAGAGAGAGAGAGAGAGAGAGAGAGAGAGAGAAAGAGAGAGAGAGAGAGAGAGAGGATTCAGCAAGTGTTGCCCGTGAAAACTACCTTCTGCAGAAGGTAACTCTTATAAAATCCTTATAACATGAATTATTCGCCCTCCTTCTTTTAAAAGCACTCTTCCATGTGAAATTTGTGTTTGTGGATCTGTCCAATGATCTTATTCCACAGTTTACACGGTAAGCATAAATCCTCAGAGATTCTAGGGATGAAAACATACAGCAACAGTGAAGAGAGAGAGAGTCCAAAATGTATGAGCAGAGTTTTCCGGTTTTTCTGAGAACCCTCACCTTTCCAAATAATTTGTCCCTGCCTTTGTGCAGTGAAAGGCCCATTACCAGCCCTGGGGAAAAAAAAAAAAAAAACAGTGCTAAGTGTTTTGTACAATTTCTTTTTGTGTGTGTGAAGCTGGAAAAGCCAAGAAAATGGGCAAAATACTGAATCAGGCCACCAGGGCCAGTTCAAATGCACACAGAGACATTTTTACTGCATTATTTGAACTATTACTAAATAAAATGCTTTCTTCCTTGGAGTGTGGCAAAATACTAGTTTTCTCAAACATGAATACTACTTGTCAGGGAAAAGTTAGCAATAACTTAATATTTGGTTACAGTGCCATACCCTCTCTGATTAACAGCAATTCTTTGTCCTTACTGTGCACTCTGAAATGGTGGCAAAACCCTTCAGTCATCATTGGAAGCCTTTTAAGATATCCAAGCAGGTCTTGGATCCAGAGATTTGAGGATAAAATGAACAAGCTTAAACATTGTTTTCTTCTGCATGTACACACTGTCTAGAAATGAAGAATTGAAACAGTGTTTGGCAATTCATTACCAGATTCCGGAGTCATGACTTAATGCACATGTCAAAATTTGAAATAGCCAGCCAAGAATTAAGCAGGCTTTAACATTAGTATAATTGAGGGGAGGGATTAGAGACAATTATTATTTTTCCCTCCAAGTTTGCACACCAATGCTGTAAAGACTGATGGAGTTATACCCAGAGAACAGAACTTAGCAATCTATAAGTAAATACATAAGGTTTTTATTAGAATTATTTTGCCTAAATTTAAGCAGAATCCTCTTCAAACTTCCTATAGCAGTTATTGATGCTTTAAAATAGTATTTCTATTTATCACAGTGTAGATGATGGCCGTTAACTGTGTGCAGGTTTAAATAATGATAATTTCATACTGTTGTTATTACAAGATGACTGAAAGTGTTTGTGGGGCTGGGGGACACAGGTTTCTTCTTTTTATATAATGTCAGATTTATTTGAAATCTTAAAGACTTAAAGATAAATCTGCAAATATACCTACATGTACTTTTATCATTGTCACAGATTTTGTAGGGGTCGACCATTTTTCTTGGAAATGGCACCAACTGCTGGTTGGAAATATTCATCCTGGAATTTTCTGTACTTTAAATAAACTACTGCTTCAAGATATGCCATGTGTGCCTCATTCATCCTTTAGGATAGCTCTCTCTCTCTCTCTTTCTCTCTCTCTCTCTCTCTCTCTCTCTCTCTCTCTCTCTCTCTCTCTCTCTCTGTGTGTGTGTGTGTATGTGTGTATGTGTGTATGTGTGTATGTGTGTGTGTTTAGCTTGAAATATTTGTCCCATTTTGTGAAATATCTAGAAGTCCTTTTGAACATAGTTTTGATAGTGACTCAGTAAATTAAGGCAGAGAGATATAGTTGAAGGTTTATACTGTGATTCAGGCCATGCAAAAGAGAACAATGATTTATTTCAAAATGAAGCCTGTGTTTATTTTCTGTTCTTTTCACCCAGTTTTAAAAGGTCTCCATAGGATTTCATATGATGAGCATCACAGAGGGGAAAATAGTTTCGTTTGGCGTTGTTTTTTTATCTAAGAGAAATTTGCATCTGCTTTTCCCACGGAGAGGGAGATAATATGATAACCTTCTGATTATATACATAAGCAGAACCTGATCAGCTTCTCTTGTGGTTCATTTTTTTTTTTAAGGGCAAGTTCCAGTTGAATTGTACTAATGCACATATTCATGAATCTCTCCAAACAGGATTCACTGCTCTCCAGGGAACCCTTGAAGTATGCATCATTGTTTCAATGAAGTATCTTCATTATAAAACATGGGGACTATAAAAGGTGAACACATTTGCCAGAGCTTAATATAATATCTGGTTTGACTATTTCCACTGTGATTTTTAACCTTCCTTCCTCTCTTCCCTCCTTCCTTTCTTCTTTTCTTTCTCTCTTCCTTCCTTTTTCCTTCTTGTAACAAATAGAAAAAAAAAATGACAAAGTATCCCCAGATATTAGATATCTATCCAGAAGAAATGTTTTTTTTTTTTTAAATTTTAATCTCCTTTAAAGTGTTATACAGATAAACCAGGACTCTAAAATCCAATTTTTTTTTACATTTGACTCAAACCTTTTTTTTTTTTCATTTGATACAATAAACCTTATGGAAATTTTTGGTATCTGCATATGCATAAGCTTCTAACATCGAAAACTTCAGGTCAAAGGTTAAGGAACAAGAAGGCGAAAGTATATCAAGTAGGTAAACACTTTTTTAAGGCAAGTAAAGCAAGGTATTGTTTTAGAGCTGTGCATGAAAACCGATCTACAAGTTCTTCATGTTGTCACCATCCTTGCAAAGGAACTGACAACACCACTTAACCATTCTGTTATTTATATTTGCTCTAAATATACACAGGCTAACTTTTTCTCTTTTCCTCCACATGGAGCTCTTCTAGTGAACCTGAGATTTAGAGAGTTCTACTAACGGGCATGTGACAAAGAGGCCTTTATTAGAAAGGACATGAATGAAGCACTAAGAGAGACTACAAAAGCTCTACATTGCTAGTGGATATAATGGGGTGCTTTATAAGGAAGGAACACTGTCTTTGGGGTATGAAGGACAGTGTAGCATGGCATCTATTGCCAGGGGACAAAGGAGTTATGTAGCTCACAAATTAGGGCATTCATATCCAGATATATTAGTGGTGGAGTGTAAAGCATTTGGAATTCAGTGTAAAACGATATTGTGATCTACCATAGCACTCAGTGGAATGTGACATTCCTTGAACGCAGGCTGTAGCGTGACCAAAATAGATTTCGCCAGTCACCAACAACTGATACTTTGCAACTCTTTAGTGATTAGCAGCCAAAGGCAAATATTCTTAGTGACACTAAAAATAAGAAGATGCCTCTATGGGTAGGCAAGAGGGACAAATGCAAGTCAACACAACAAATTTGCCAGTTTTTTCTTTTTTAAGTTTTTCGGTATGTTTAAGACGTATAAGGGGCACAGCACAAACTAAATGGAATCAGTGATTTACTGTCGCAAAGCAAGTTACCAGTTCAGACAAGCATTCAGTCACTAATCTCTATTATTTGTATGCTGTGAGCCAGAAAGAGGAATAATAAATACTTGAGAATACAGTAGCAACCTATAAGAAATCCTTCTCTAATTGACCAAACAGGTCTATTATACTGATATTATTTATTTTCTTCCTTGCGTTTGATGTTAGCAGTCACAGATTACCTCTCTGTTGCTGGATAGACTGGGTTTCTTTAAATTCTTTAATTCTGTGACTGCTCACCATATTAGATATGATTAACTACTTACTCTCATTCTACCCTAAAATGTCATCATTTGTCCCTTACCTTCTTGATACTTTTGTACCTCATAGCTTAGCCTACATTTTAAATGGAGATGTCCCTCTCTGTTATGTACTGACTATGCTTGTCCTCTTCCAAACCTGCTTAGATTCCCTTCAGTGTTCCTATAGTTGCATGTATCTACTAATGAGCCAGTCTTCCCATCATCATGTCCCATTTCTGAATTTTTTTTTACTCATTTTACTCACTTGTTTGCAAAGTTCACCTGAATTTCTCACAAGAACCCTAAATTCAATCCTTCCAAAAACGAATTTGCATTGTCTTCCTGCCTCTTTCACATGCAACCTTTTTGTTTCTACTGTGTTTTCTCATCTTAGAATGGCAACCTCACCCAAAGTATTGATCAGAAATCGTTGAGTCATTCTTTCCTATTGTGTTTTACTACTAGAAAATCACTAGCTGGAATCTGGTCTACAGAAGAATCTTCATCTCCTCATGTGAGTATTGTATGTGACTTCCAATAATATACTTATTTCTATTTGTACTTCAGAATCTTCCTTCACTCTATTCTACTAAAATATACGTTTTGACAAAATAGAGGCACACCTTTGCAGAATGAAGGAAAGGACAGAAAGAATGTGCAAGTCCTTACTGCTTTTATTAGGCACCATGACCAAGACAACTCTTATAAGAACAACATTTAATTGGGGCTGGCTTACAGGTTCAGAGGTTCAGTCTGTTATCATCAAGGAGGGGGAATGGCAGCTTCCAGGCTGGTATGTAGAGCTAAGAGATTTGCATCTTTATCTGAAGGTCTCAAGGAGAAGATTGGCTTCCAGGCAGCTAGGAGAAAGGTTTCTCAAAGCCCATCCCCACAGTGACACATCTCCTCTATCAAGGCCACACCTCCTAATAGTGCCACTCCCTGGGCCACACATCTTCACATTATCACATGTGATATTTGGAGAAGCACATCATCTTATCCATTCTCCTGTTTTGGGGCTATCTTCAATGTATGATTTAATTTTTGGTCTCTGCCTTAATTTTTGTAATAGTCAATAATTATTGTTGTATTTCAACTGCTATTATTATACTATAGTACAATCTTCAGATAATGACAACTATAATGTTTCATTACATCGGGGTGTGTATCTACGCAAAAAACCACAGTGCCTTCTACTTTTCCAAAGCGAAGTTAAACTCTTAATGGTCTTTAAGGACTTGTGCCTTCTATCCTTGGAGACATTTTACCTCTTTTCATTCTTCCTCTAACTCCCCAGGAAGGCTCAACACTTTGCAATGTGGACAAGTAGCCTGAGTAAATTAAAATTAAGATAATCCTGGCACATCTTGACTCTGCACTATCTGACTTGTGACTCTTAGGGTTTTTTATTTGTTCTTTGTCTTGAGCATTACTTCCTTCAGTTTTTTTTTTTTTTTTTTTTTTTTTTTTGTCCATCTTTTTACTTAAAGTGACACCTATCTTTAAAACAATGATATATTTTTTTCCTCATAGACAACAAATAGATCAATTTTATTTGTTGATTCATTAAGTCAATCTGTGTCTTTTGATTTGAGAATTGAAGCTATTTATATTTAAAGTTATTATTTAAACATGTGAGTTAATTGTAGTCATCATGTTGCTGGTACTTTTGGAGTTGCTTTTGTGTTCTCCGTGGTAATTTGTGTTTTGATAATTATGGCACCATACTTCTTCCCACAGTTCCTCTGATATACCTATTACTCTCTCCAGCCTGAAATATTGGTACTTGTACATTCTTTGTGCTTGGTTTGATGGATATGGTTTTTAGGCTGTTTATGTTTTCAAAGTTTTTCTTTCTCCTTCATTTATGGCAGATATTTTTGCTGGTTGTGTCAGTGTAGGTAGGCCGTCATCATCTTATGGATTTGGAATGCATTGCTTTAGGCTCTTCTGGCTTTCAGTTTCCACTGAGAAATCTTTTATTTTGAAGGGGTTTCCTTATATGTGACTTGAGGTTTCTCTCTGAAGCTTTCACTATACTTTGTTATGTATACTTAAAGTTTTAACTATGACATGTGTTAGGGACTTTCTTTTCCTGTTGTGTCTATTTGGTGTCCTATGAGCTTGTTCTGTGTAGGTGTGTTTTTCTTTACTTTGGGCAAGTTTTGTTCTGTGCTCTTATTAAAGATCTGTTAAATGCCATTCACCTGAGATGTTTTTTCCATCATCTCTGCCTATAAATCAAAGGTATTGTTTTTTTTTAATACTATCCAACATTCCCTGTATGTACTCTCTCTCTCTCTCTCTCTCTCTCTCTCTCTCTCTCTCTCTCTCTCTCTCTCTCTCTCTCTCTCTGTGTGTGTGTATGTGAGAGAGAGAGGGGGGAGAGAGAGTGTCTCTCTGTGTGTGTGTGAGGGGGGGGGAGGGGGGAGAAAGAGAGTGTGTATATTTCTCATATTCCTTATTTGGTCTAAAGACTCTATCTTAAACTCCTCCTATTCTATTTTCTGCTTGATTCATTCTATTTGCAAGGCGTCTCTTAAGTTTTCTAGTTGATGCATTGCTGTTCTTAATTCTATGTTCACTTCAGCCTAAGTCCTTTTCAATACTTTGATTTTCTTATGGAATTCTGATCTCAAATCCTTGATACTTTGTCATTTATGTTTTCTCTGGAATCAGTCAGGCTGTTATTTTTTTTCTCCTTGAGTTGTTTCTCCTTAATTTCATGGAGATGTTTCTTTGTGTCTTCTTTAAACTTCTTGAATTCTTTGATGTATTTTCTGGTTGTTCTTAACAAACTTTATTCTGGGGTTTATTTAGATAATTCTCATTTAGATGATTTTGATTGGCAAACAATTCTATAGGATCAGTATCTTTTGGAGAAAAGATGTCTTGACCATTTGTTTTGTTAGTGATTTTCCTATGAGATCTGGGGATGTGAACTTCTTTTGTCAGTTCTACATTTGACATGGACAGAGCACATTGGAGCAGAGGAGAGAGAATGCAGGTGGTTTAGACATAGAGATTGGATATAGCTTGGGTGGAGCAAAGTCAAGTAGAGAGAGGGCACTGGGCTAGTGTACAAGATGTGCCTTTTGTTCCAAGCCTGGAGAATAGGGCAGATCTGACTTTATGGAAAGGTTGGAAGTAGTGGGGAGGAGCTTATTGGTTGGAGAGTAGGTGGAAATCTAGAAATTGGCTGTGGTACAGGCAGGTGTGGCCAGATAAAGCCTGGGAATTAGATTAAGGGATCTGGACTAACTGAGATGGGCACAGGCAGGAAGGGGCGTGGCTAAGGAGAAAGCATGGATGTGGACAGTCAGGAATACTCATTGTTATGACCCTGGAGAAATCTGGCTGGGTGGAGAGGTTGGATGCACAATAGAAAGGACCTGTATGGTGTCAGTCAGGATGGGTCGTGGCAGAATCCCAGATAGAGGCTACAAGACAGGGGTAGCCAGACAAAGCCAGACTAAGCATAAAAATTAAATACTGGACCTGGGCTATATCTAATGTATTGGGAGAAGGCATGGGTTGGGAAGTCCAGGGAGAGTCATGGAACTAGACCTTAGAAAAGGTTGGGGAAGATTGCCTGGATAGATAAATTGGTTGGAGCTTAGAAGGAACCTCTATAATTTTATTCTTTACCCTGCTTAGAGACTTTCAAAACCATGCAAGAAATATTTCCTAGCTTGGGCAATTGATCAGTGGACGAAATGCTTGCCACACGAGCACAAGAACCACAAAATGCTCATAAAGCTGGGTATGGTATCATGTGTCTATAATCGTGCTTTTCCCAATATCAAGCTGAGAGGCAGAAACAAGAGAGTTTCCAGAAGCTCATTGGTCATATTGCCTGCCATGACATGCTAGACATACTAGATAGCAGTGAACAACAAGAACAAAAAGGTACCAATTTAAAATGGGTGGAAATAGAGGTCTGGCATCCGAGTTTGTTTACTGATCTCTACACACATACCAGAACATGCATGCAAGTACAACTGTACATGTGTACACATACTCATGTACATACACACATGTGTGCATCATACATATATAAATACAAATAAAATAGATAAAAATAAGCTTCTTTTACTTTGTACTAATAAAGTTAATTTCCCAGTTAATAAAGAGATATATTGAATAGTGTGTACATTACTTATTTATATATCTTACATAGAGATTAGAGTTAAAAGTGAGCCATTATTTTGTTTTATCCTGAGAAAATTTATTAAATAATGTAATTTAACATCATAGTATAAAATACATAGAATTTAATTACAAAATTATGTACAATATAAACTTTTCTATTTTAATGAAATAAATATTTTAACATAGCCTGCTAAATCTACTTGGATTACTTTGAAATGTATTTAACATATGATTGAAATGAATGATCATTAATGCCTAAAACACACTTTTTAAGCTGTTAGTAAGTCTACATATGAAAGTAAATGTGAGGGTCATTAAAAATTTGTCAATAGTAAAAGGTTTCTGGGTGTGCAATGGCAAAAGTTAATTCAAAATACGAAATACATGATGAATCTAAGATGTTTCTGGTAACATCATTGCTTGTTGTATGGTTAATCTGGGTATCAAGCCTTGCAACTGCAGCAATGCTGACTGACACATACTAGCTCAGATTAGACATTACTATTTTACAACCTTCAGTTCTGAGTGTATGTAGAGTTTTCTCATCCTATTGAAAATTTATGGTGAATTTATGGAAAACAAAGACTTAATATCTGTTCATCATCATTCTTCAGCAAGGAAATATCATGTTAGCATATATTTGGATTTTTTTTATGATCTCTTGTCATTGTTGTGTTTTAAAAACTGCTGTTTGAGTAGTTGCTAGCTTGAACCTTACAGCAAAAAAATAACTAAACAAAATTTGGATTGGGGCAGAACTTCTAACACTTTCTAAAAGTGCCATAAATATATTTCTGCTAATATGGTCCACAAATTGATTTAAAGTGGCATTCTCAAAATTAGCAATAATGAAATTAAAGATCAATCAACTCTGAAAGGCTTTAAATGTGCTACATATAGAATCAAATATACAGCCAAAATCTGATTATTCTCATGAAATAAACAAGCAGATCATCTCATCACTATGCAAAGTTGATTGTTTTTAACAAGAGATAGAATTATGGATGTACACCTAAGAAATGTTTACAAGTTAATTTCATCATAATTTATTAGCAGCAAATAATCAAGTATGTGTTTTGTATATCTATGTGCTGGGCAGCAAGTACAAATTGCTCCTGCACCAAAAAAAAAAAAAAAAAAAAAAAAAAAAAAAAAAAAAAAAAAAAAAAAAAAAAAAAAAAGGAATTGTGAGTCAGGAAAGCTTAAGAGATTCACATATTTACAATGCTAACTATTCATTTTACTGATACTTAAGCATCTAAGAAAAAGGCGAAGTTTCTTGTTTAAATTTTGGTGCTAGCCTTTAATAATTCTGTAGCTTTAAAATGATTATTAAATGAATCTTAGTCTCAGATTCCCATCCACCAAACATGGCCACCAATACTACCCAGCAAAGAAAAGTGTGTTGAGAATTAAGTAAATATGCAGGTAATATATAAATACCATCAATCTTTCATATTGAAGGCTTAGACTCTTGAAAATAATGTCATATGATCATAAAAAATGCTTATCATTGCACACACCATTAGCATAAGAAGAAAGGGAATGTTTCTTTATTCCCTGACTTTTGTAATCTTAGGAGGATAAAGAAAAGTAAGAATGTATTGCTAAGGATGATAGAAGAACCGGGATAGTCTAAAAGCTTCCAAACATGGTTTATTTGATAAATATTGAGGAAAATGACAAATAAATCAAATTACAAAAACTCATGCTGTGAGCAGCAATACTTCTCCCAGGAGACAACAAGAATATAAAACAGAGAAAATACATATAAAATGAAGTATCAGATGGCATAACTACAGAAAGCATAAAATAAGAGCGTTACATCTTCTCTACTCGATTTTGTGCATGTCATGCAGAAGTGTATACGTATCATCTTAATAAGTTTTAAGTTCATGCTTATAAATATTACATTAATGATATTTTTCTACCAAAGTTTTCTACCTGAAAAATCAAAACAATCCATGGGAAAGGAGCCAGGTAATCAAAAAACAAAAGAGTAAGTAAGAAAAAAAAATGCCTTGATTTGGAAATTTGTAAACCTTTTTCTTCTGATCCTTAGAGCAAGCGATACTGCCAGCCAGCAATGCATCACACATCTCCCGAAGAGGACACATAATCGTTAATGTGGCAAAGAGCCAGGCTCTGTGTCAATATTATACTCTGTATTTTGCTTGAATTTCACTATTTGCATTGCAATATTTTACTACCAGATTACACAGTTCTTTTGTATGAACCCAGCTGCCAACATGCTTTTGATAGAGTTTGGAAATCCACATGAATGGGAGAGAGTCTGTTAAAAAGTCAAAGGATAATGCTCATGCCTTGTCACCTAGATTCTTCTGAGGCAGAGAGTAGTTGCCATATTTAAAAGGCAGCATGGTAAGACTGTTTTTTTTAATGATGTGGGCTTTAGTCTGAGCTCTAACATTTGCTGATAACATTGACAAAATCAAGAATAACTTGCATATGGAGAAAAGGAAACAATTTGCAAATATATAAACAAAATTCCTTTTCAGTAGATACCTGTATGTATCCTATTGTCTAGTATGGTGGAATAAATGCCATGTGATCTCTGTGTTCTACCCATAGTAAAAAGGGAAGGCAGTGCTTTATTTTATACATATTTAGTAAAATCCTCTTATATTTCAGGCAGTACTATAAACCATAGGGATAGAATACAGCTTAAAACAGATACTCTCTAAAGAACAACAAAAATCTCACCTCAATAAGTTTGTATCACAGTACAAACAGACATAAAATCAAAGTAAACAAAGCATGTGGATTCAGGCATGATGGTTCCTCTGCGGGTCACAGCAGGAAGATCTCTGTGCATTGCAGATTGAGCCAGAGGATGGAGAAAAAGGTATGAGAACAGAGAAATGTCAAGGTTTTAGAACTCTTGGGCAAATACCTGAACATGGCCATCTAGTTTCATTTCATTTCTGTGAAAAAGTACTATGAACAAAAGAGCAACTAGTCAGGGACAAGGGTTAATTTGGCTTACAATTCCAGGTTATAGTTTATCATTACAGGGGAGTCCCAGCAGAAGAAGATTTAGAGAGTTGGTCAGATAACCATAGTCAAGAACAGGGGAAAAATATATCTATGATGTCTGATGGCTTTTAACTTAATCCTACTGTACATTTTTCAGGACCCACAAACCAAGAAATGGTGTCAATCACAATGTTCTAGGTCTTCCGACATGAAAGGACAATTGAGACATTCTCTTATAGTTGCCTACTGTCCAACCTGATAGAAACATTGCCTAATTTAGATTCCTTATTCTTGTGATTTTAAAATGTGGCAGCTTGACATTTAAAATCATCATAATCCACCCTTGTCAAACTGTCACACAGACAAACACATTACTTTTATACCTTAACTTTATTAAGTTAATAAATATATATAATATATATATTTATATAACATATATATATATAATATAATAATATAGTATCCTTTATTCCCAAGGTCACAAGTTACTATCAAAATATAAAGCACAGTATAATAAACTAAATGTTTAATTTTAAAAAGTCCAAAGTGTCTTAAATGTGGCCTCCTGTAAGAACAAAGTTAGAAGCTTAAATTTATAATTCAATAAGGGAATAATCAGATCAATTCAATCGTACCAACATAAAATCAAAATTCAGCAGTGTAATTCCAAATTCTGTGGCTCAGTGTGTATCATGAATTGTTGTCTTGCGGGCTACAAAAGACTTGGGAAGTTCCATTTCTTTACCATCTGCAGAATATACAGTTTTGTGGTTGTTGTTGTTGTTTTGTTTTTTGTTTTTTTTGTTTGTTTGTTTTTTTTAAGACACAGGCAGATTCTACTCTACAATGGGAGCTATCCTTGGCAGGCATTCCACAGGCCTGGTATCTCTAGTATCCTGGGGTCTTCTCTTGCAATTGAGTATTCTTCTTCATCAGTGCCCTCTCAGGGCATCTCTGCAATGATGCCAACCTTGCCATTAGGTGACAAAGTTTTGCACTTTAAATAATTAAAAATCATGACAACATGTATGACACTTATACATTGCCATGTTCTGTTAAATGTTTATGTCTGGCAATCTTGGTAGCTTCTGTTGAAGAAACATCTTCCTATGCTCCAATTATGTACACATGATTTTACTTCAATGATTTTTGTTTCTTTGTCAGTTACAGCTCCTTTTTCAGCCTACACACGATTAACACATAGATTCCAAGATAAACAAATAGAACATCTCCTGGCTCAATTCTTGATCAAGCCTTTAATCCCCTATGAAATCAATCCCATGAGCTATGCTTCCACAGTAGACGTTGCTCTGATTCACACCCCTGTAAGAATGATCCACTAAACTCAGAGTACTCAACAGTTGTTTCAGTCCAATGTTTCAATCATTTCCACGGTCTTTTAACAATAGCTCAAAAGCATAAACATAGCACGGTCAGACACATCACAGAGAGGAATGGGTTTATTTGGCTTAAAATTCCAGGTTGCAGTGTACAATTTTAGGAAAGTAATAGAATCAGGAGCTTGAGATAGGTGGCTGCACCACATCCATAGTGAAGAACATAATGTCTGCTTGCATTTAAATTTCTTCTATGATATATATTTCAAGACCATTTGTCTAGGGAATGGTGCTACCCACAAAAAATCTTGGAATTCCTGCATGAATAATCAAGAAAATCACCCATATACATATCCACAAAGTAATTGGAAAAAGACAATCGCTTGAAACTCTCATCTTGGATGATTCTAAGTGATGACAAGTTGACTTAAAACTAACCAACACAGTAGTCTTGCTTGGTATTAGGGAGACCTAATAGTTAAGGGCTATAGTATAAAAAGAGTAGATTAGCTAATGAGAGAACAGTATGTTTCTCTCCCAACAATCCTTAAGGAGAAGGAAAGTATATCACTGCTATACAAACAAAGTAATATGTTGTTAGATTTGTCAAAAAAAGTATTTCAATTTTAAAGGTAGTGTCTATTACATGTACTAGTATGTGAGAGCAACCACCTTAATGTGTGGATTTATTTTCCTCTTTCCATGTGTCTCTTCTGAGTAAACATATGACACTGTAGGACAGTGTTAGGAACGAGCATTAGATGCTGGATGTCATCTTATAGAATGACTGAAAAACATGTCTCTATCTGAAAGGAGGCATTCTATAGAAAACAATACACTATGCAGATGTGGCAAATTTAACAAGGAAATCCTAGATGAAGGTTTTCAGTGCTGCTAAAAAGGGAGAATCAGTTTTCTATGGGGAAATGCCTCCTTGCTATCTAATTTCAAGTAATTAGCCATAAACATATGCACATGCAAGAAACACAAAAAGGATTGAGAAGAGAGTGAGAGAGAGAGAGAGAGAGAGAGAGAGAGAGAGAGAGAGAGAGAGAGAGAGAGAGAGAGAGAGGAGGGAGAGGTGTGACAATAATAGTTACAGAAGAAGAAGTCATGAGTTTGAGAATCTGAGAGATCATGATATGGAATCTCAAAAGGAATTGAAAAAGAGAGAGATATGAAAATAATGTAAACACAGAACTCATATGAAATTCTTAAAAAATGTTTAAATTTAAAATGAAACAATTTTGTAGTAAGTTGCATCATATTTGTTTTCCACTCACACATAAAATTTTACAACAAATCTAATCCTGACTGTGTTAATCAAATAATGAGCATAAAATAGTATTGGTCATAAAAATGAGAGAAACAGTTCACTAAGTCCACATTAACATAAAAACATAAATTAGCCAAACCTTAAATGGGATTTACTAAAGCAACTTGTTGGGGTTAAGACAAATATCTTGGGGCAAAAAAAAAAAATGTTTGCACAAGTATTATTGTAAGAATTTTTGAAATCATGTGAACTTGTCCAGTCAGAAGATTGGGCTGTAAATCCCATGACACCAAATATTTCTTTGAAGACATTGAGAACAGATCGGTTTAAATTGGGCTGTAAACTGTGCATGTGCAGCACCCCTTGTCTGGCTGCAGTACTACTGACTAACAGCTGTCTTTACTAGGCAATGAACTCATAGCTTCAGGAAATAGACAGAGCTAGAACAGAGTCGCAAAACTCTGAAAAGTGCCACTAAACAAAGCAAAATAAGACAACTTTTAATCAACAGAGACTGGCTTGAAAGTTTTGATATTCCTTTATTTGAATCTAATACCTAATATTTGTTACAGTGTGACCAGGTAAAATTACAAAAAAAAATATTTAACTTAAAAATTTTAAATATCCAAAATAGAAATGTATTCATGTCATTTGCATACCTCTGCATGTTCTTTTTTTTCTATGGTATTTTCTTCTATTTAATACTTCTACCTCTGCCTTATGTTATGGGCTCCCAACTGTAGTTCCTCAATTATATGCCTAGTCTCACCAGAAACTTAATCATTCAACCAGAAGGAAACCTAAATCTACCCTGATTCCTTGAGGTTCTCCTTCATCTTTAGATTGCCTTGATAGTATACCCAGCTTAGTAACAATGCAAACACCATACTGTGTATCTAAAACCATTTTCAGAACACATAACAAGCAGCTCATTTGGCATATAAAATAATACCTTTCTCCACATAGACAATGGCAAGGTCCTCACATCATTCTTAACTAGATGTGAATATAAAGTCCTATGCATTACATTAAGAATTGGAAACCTTATTGTTCATTCGATGCAGTTAGTTAGGGCAATAGTTGCTTCCAGTAGAAGAGAAATAAGAAAAGATTTAGACATTAGAACTCCATGAATTAAGAATAATCTGGAAATAAGTGAAATGGAAATGAATGGATTAAGAAAAAGCTAAATCTCAAAAAGAAAGAGAGATTGTAGCTCTTTCTTTCTTGAAGGAGTTCAGAAAGTGGTGAGAAGGTAAGCAATCTCATTGGAAGTTTTACTACTTTGCACTGAGAGTCTATTTTGTGCCACTTGTTTGTACATTATGCTAGCACTATTCAGATAGAGCATACTACTGTCTCTGCTCTCCAAATGTCATATTTTAGTGGCAAAAATGAGAATAAATATGATTCAAATGTAATTTATTACACTTCCAGGAATGATGGTGTTCTAACAGAATAGAGATGTTTCAAAAGGCCGATTATTCAAAATTCTGCATTTTAACATTTTCACATATTTAGGCAATTTAACTGTCGAGAACAAAATAATAACAAAGTTTACATCTTGGTACTATGCCATGATCCATAGTGAGTTTTTGTTGTTGTTGTTGTTTGTTTGGAGAGGGAATGTTTAGCTCTGACTTTTCTGAAACTTAGAAACTGATAAAACTACAGATCTTCTCAATTTTTGGAATCCGTAACGACTGGATTACATATATATACCCTCCCAAACCAATAGTTTATATAGTAACAGACAACTAACGTAGACAAAATCTGACTCTTGCTTCAAAGACTATCAATAAAGGTAAAACAAAAGAGACTTGGAAAAGGTGTATAACTCACATTTGGGGAAAGGAGCTGATGTTAGGTTCAATCTTCTTCAATTAGGCTGAATGTTAGTGAGGATGTTGACCCTGTCATTCCATGTTAAGTCCAGCATGGGTAATTACATTGCACTTACTCCAATTCTTTTTAGGTCCAAAGACATCCCTTATTCTCACCTCACATTTGTGATGTTGCAACACATAGATAAATAGAGACTACATTTAGTCCTAGGATGGTAACATTTCCTGTGGCACAAACTTGATCTTTCTGCATACTATCAGTATGAATTCACTTTTTAGGGTAAAGGTTTTTGAACATGTAATACAATAAAGGAAAGAAAACCATATGGCAATCGCTACTGATGCTGAAAAAAGAAAATCTAGTAGAATGAATTGTCTCTGACAGGGTCTCTGCAATAATGACAGATTCCTTTAGCTTGCCTGGCTTGCAAATGTAAGATCATTATCATTAGATCTTTAAAATACCAACAAGAAAAATATAAAGAGTTTCAAAGTCACCTTTAAAATCACCCCAAAAGTTCAGTCTCAATTATCTACAATCAATGTCATTCTCCTAGACTAGAAATTGGTAGCAGAGAACAAATTCTAAGATGAGGAAAATTTAAAAGTACAATTGATACTGACAGTTTATCAATGGAACTGTGTTCCTCGGCCATCTTTGCACAGGCATCAAGCTTCTGCCTATTTCTATGCTCCACCTGGCTTGTGCTGTTGCCACATTTTTGTAGGGCCATTAAACACTGCTCACAAATAACCTTTACAACAAATACTTCAAACTCTCTCATGAAGATTTTGTTTATAGATATGTAGTGGGCTCGATAAGCTGTAAGATGGAAAAGAAAATACAAACATTTAACAGTACCCAGGAAATCTTTCTCTCTTCAATAACTATGGATAAATCTGCTGAGGGTTTAGTATTCATGAAATTTGTCTAAGTTCCTAAAATCAATACAGGTATAATAGTAATGATATTATTACCAAAATAGGATATATAAAGATTATAAACCATACAGTTAAAACTTGACAAGAAAATCAAGCAAAAAATATTAATTGTAATTTTACCAAAGTCAGCTGCAGGTGACATAAGAAATGACCAAATAAAAATATAAATAAAACATATACAACATTTAAAATAAAACAAATTAGAGCTATATAGTTTGCATTATTATATTTTCATCAAGTAAATTTTGAAAAAAATAACAACTTAATTCTCCTTGAATTATAATATTGGTGATAGTATAAGTTGCTTTAACCCAACAATCCATTTGGAAAGCAATTCTTTAATATTTCCAAGAACTTTAAAAATTATAGTTTTCCCAGAAATCCTAAGTCTGGAAATTCAAGATAGAAAAAACAGTAGAGTGAATTAATAAAATGCTATGAATAATGATGTTTATGTAGCAAAATACCCTTACAATTAGTCAGAACAAAAGACTAAGTATTCAGCAACAGTCTTCAATATAGTTATTTTATTGAGATAATAGAAAATGTGATTTTTGTCTCCATATTTCCTCCTGTGATTATTTTGTTCCCCCTTCTAAGAAGCACTGAAGAACCCACACTTTGGTCTTCCTTCTTCTTGAGCCTCATGTGGTCTATGAATTGAATCTTGGGTATTCCGAACTTTTGGGCAAATATCCACTTATCAATGAACAGATAATTTGTATTCTTTTGTGACTGAGTTACCTCACTCAGGAAGATATTTTCAATTTCCATCTATTTGCCTGAGAATTTCATGAAGTCATTGTTTTTAATAGCTGATTCATATTCCATTGTGTAAATGTACCACATTTTCAGTATCTATTCCTCTGTTAAGGGACATCTGAATTGTTTCCAGCTTCTGGCTATTATAAATGTGGGTGCTACGAATGTAGTGGGACATGTGTCCTTATTACATGTTAGAGCATCTTCTGGGTATATTCCCAGGAGTGGTATAGCTGGATCCTCAGTTAGTACTATGTCCAATTTTCTGAGGAACTGCCAGACTGATTTCAAGAGTAGTTGTACCAGCTTGCAATCCCACCAACAATGGATGAGTGTTCCTCTTCCTCCACATCCTCACCAGCATCTGCTGTCATCTGAGATTTTTGTCTTAACCATTTTGACTGGTGTGAGGTGGAATCTCAGGGTTGTTGCAGAGACTGAAGGAAAGGCCATCCAGAGACTGCCCCACCAGGGGATCCATCCCATATACAGTCACCAAAGCCAGACACTATTGTGGATGCAAAGAAGTGCTTGCTGACAGGAGCCTGATATGGCTGTCTCCTGAGAGGCTCTGCCAGACCCAGACAAATACAGAGGAGGATGCTCATAGCCAACCATTGGACAGAGCATGAGGAGTTGAAGAAGGGACTGAAGGAACTGAGGGGATTTTCACTCCCACAGGGGAGCAACAATGTCAACTGATGCCCTAATGTAGGGGAATGCCAGAGTGGGAAGACAGGAGTGGGTGGGTGGGGGAGTACCCTCATAGAGACAGAGGGGGGATGGTATAGGGGGTTTCCAAAGGGGAGACCTGAAAAGGGAAAAACAATTGAAATGTAAATTTAAAAATATTTGAAAAATGTGATTTTTGTTATGTACCACATATATTGCGTGATTAATAAGTAATGATAGATAAGTAAGAAACAGAAGAAAGGTATGTATATAAGCAGGAATGAGAGTACCAAAGTGAGACAGACTTCAGCTCTGAGCATTCAAAACAGTCTTCACTCATATTCTGATCTCTAAGTAAAGCTTGAGAACTACAGAAGAAGCACCATAACAGTACTCATGGAAAGAAAACTCCTGTTGATGAGGCCACCACCAAAACACTAACACATCAAGTCACATACCATGGTTAAGAAATATTACCCAAGTTGGAATCACTGACAGATTGAAGAACTGGGCAAGGCATTTTAAGAAGAAAAAGAAACAACTAGAGCTTGGTCTCAGTAGATTCTGCAGTGATCTCTGCTTGCACATCCAGTAACATCAGTAGGCAAAGCCTGAAATATGCATTGTGGGCAGGAATGTGCCATGATGGGATGAAGTTTAGTAGAACTGATTTAACAAATACCTGATGAAAATAAACTCCTTGGTGGGGGAAAAATGGAAGCAAAGAAAGCTGTGAAAGAAGCTGATAGCTGTATAGACAAGCAATGGTGGTGGCCTTGACCGAAGAGAAAAAGGAATAAGAAGCAATATTAGAAACATATTTTGAAGAAATAATCTACAAAGTTTTCTAAAGATCAGGGAATGTTGAGGCATAAGTGAAGAAAAGACTCAGGCGACTCTGAGGGCTGAGTGGAGATCCGTAAAGGTTAAGAAGGCTGAAAGATCAGTGGAGAGGGTGGGATGATGCCGCCTGGTTTTAGCATGTGGCTCTGACATGTTAATTAAGTGTACACAAAGACTATCGGTGTGTATAATTCTGGGGCGAAAAGCAAAAGTCTAGACTGAGTACACAAAAAAATGAGCATCAGTGGCTTAGAATAAGATAGAGAAGTGTTTCTGGAACCAGAACCAGAAGACATGTAGACAGAAGTATCTGAAGATAGTTCTCAGGTTTGCCCTCGGTTTAGGAAGCAAAGGAGGCATCACCAAGGACCTGCTGAGGAAGCAAGGATGACAGGATGGTACTCCTGAGTATGAATGAAAAAAAAAAAAAAAAAAAAAGGAGAAAAAAGAGGAACAGAGTCGATTTTTTTTTTTTAAATGATTTAATCGTGGGATGCTAGTGCTTGGTTATATAGAAGTTATTATTAACTTACATCAAGGTAATCTTTGTTAAGTGGAGGAAGTAAATGCTCATTGAGTATGTTTATTTTTTTAAAAGAAACTTGATAGAGTTGGGCGTATATGATAGAGTGCTGAACAAGACCTTGTTTCGGCTTGAATCCACTTGCCTACAGAGACCTTTTACGGGACTAGCTAGCTCTCACCCCCTCCTCATATTCTATACATACTAAACAGGCTGAGGTTCTGTGTTACAAGCGTAGTGGTAATATTCAAACACACCCACCTCATCCCAACTTCACAATACATGTATGTGTCTGTATGTCTTTCCTTTCTTCATCCCTTCACTGACCATAGCCAGGGTTCTGAGACCAAAGCCACACTAGATAGGTCTTGGCAATTTTATACCATTGTTCAAATTTTTACTTTCTTTACAGCTGATAGCTGAGCTTCATAAGTTGTTTCCTGTGCCCTAGACAGCCCTCCTCCTGACCCTACCTGCTCTTGGGGGTTGGGGACTAGTTGGTGCAGAGTCAATGACACAGACTCCCAGAGCAGATGAGAAAAGCTACAGCATGCTCATCTGAGCACTGCTGCAAGCTCCTGTAATACCCTCCACCCACACCCCATTGGTAACAAAAAAGTATTTATTCTAAATCGCAGTTCCTGATTGGCTGGCATTATTTGCACCAGCAATCCTTGATCTCTCAGACAGTCCTCTATTAGGTTCTCCTGCAGGAGATGCTTCTGTAGCTGTGTGGCCCCCAGTATTACATAGATGCAGCCCTGCCATTCCTGCTACAAGAAGTCGTTCTGAACAATTGTTCATATGAATGAAGTGACCTTTGTGTATTCAGTTTGTTTGTAAAGATGTATGAGCACTATCAAACAAAGATGAAAAATAAAATAAAGCATATGTATACACACATACATACACACATACATCCACACTCTCTCAAAAAGAAATACAAAGATGTAAGAAGAAAGTTAAGCCAAAAAACTCATAATGGCTTTGCAATGATAGATGCTTTTTGTGTCATGCCCTCATAGAAAGTGTAGGTAAATCATTTTATTCAGTCCTTTTAGCTTCTCCAAGAGGAAGGTGGCTGTGGTGGTTTGAATACGTTTACCCCTCCCTCCATCCCCCAGATTCGTATGTTTGAATATTTGGTCATAGGAAGTGGCACTATTAGAAGATCTGGCCTTATTGCAGGACATGTTGCCTTGTTGGAGGTGCTTCCCCACCACCCTCACAGGAGTAGAAACACTAACTAAGACAGTGGCTTTAGCTTTTTTTTCTTCCAGGTTGAGTTACTAAAACTTAGATAATTCAGACCTTCATTCTATTGTCAATACACTAGCAAAGATCAAGGGGTGAATTTCTTGTCCTTGGTGAGCTCACAACCATATTAATCACCTAAAAAGCCTGATGTTTGGTAGCATCAAAAATGTACCATACACTTTTATATAAGTCAAAGGAATAAGATTACATTTGGACTAGGACTTGCAATGGCCGCAGCAAAAATGAGAACAGCCAGTTCAGAGACCCACAGCCAAACATGAAGCAAAGCCAGGGAAACCCCACAGAAGGCAAGAGGAAAGATTGCATTAAGCCAGAGGGTAGAAGACAAGTAGGAAAAAAGTACACAGAATCAACTAAGCAGGGCTCATAGTAGCTCAGAAAGACTTAAGTGGCAATACGAACCCTGTATGAACTAGGTTCTTGTCATAAACCTTATGGTTGCATAGCTTGGTGTTCTTGTGAGACTCATAACACTAGGAGTTGAGGTGTCTCTGACTCTGCCTGTGATGGACCCTTTTCCCCAACTGGGTTGCCCCATGTAGCCTTGATATGAAAATTTGTGCCTCGTCATATTGTAACTTGTTAGGCTATGATTAGTGGATCTCCCTGAGAGGCCTGCTCCTTTATTTCAGTTTAAATGGAGAAGGAGTGAATCTTAGAGGAAGTGAAGGTGGGGGGAGAGACTGAATGGAGTATAAGGGAGGGAAAACTGCATTCAGCATGTAATGTATGAGAGAAGAATAAACACAAAAAGAAGAAAAAACTTTAAGCCTCTGTGGGTGTGTATAACAAAGTTTCAATTAGGAAGAGCAAAATGTCTGCCTTTCCCCCTATACATAGTTGGATGCCTTAACATAATAAAAAAAAAAAAAAAACTGGACATAGTAGACTCTGTACTCAACCTCTCTGCCCCTGTGACAAACAGCATATCCAGTTTCTGACAATGCTTTCTCATCAAATTTCTTGATAGAATCCAATGAAAAAGTTTAAAGCATACCAATAGCATCACATGTTGATAAAGTGAGTGTGGAATGTAAGCTTGTCTGCCTATGTAGATTTAGAATATCTAGGTGCTATCAAAGACAGGATTCTCAATTGACATTCTACATTACTTACCTGTCCCATAGCTCAAGCATGTATTTATATCAGGAGTGGAATATCAACTATGGAGAACGCTGAATAAAAATGCTTCAATATCCATACAATTTAAGGGGTGTTATTATTTTACCACACAATTGGAATATGTGGTAGCTATACCTTTAGAAGTAAAGGCAGCCTCTTGATTTTTTTAAGAGTATGTGCAAACTAGCAAGGCTCAGTAAGTAGTATTTTGAAGATCTCTGGGGAAGCATGAGATTTTCACATTTACTAATGGGACCACAGGTATTAGAACATTTTTGAGACACTTTATTGAACAAAAAGAAAATTCCATGCTACTCAGTGCAGCAAATTTGAACTATATTTTGGGCAGTATATTGTAATGCTGGAATTTATGATATTGATTTAGAGTAGATACATAAAATTTAATAATCAAGTGAGCTGAAATTTGTTTTCCTCATAACAGAAACAAGACTACATAGGTCTTGACTATAATAATTACCCATATTCACATAGAACACCACGTGCTAAGGATGATGGCATATCCTAGTATTCCCAGTGGATAGGTACATGCAAGAAGTATTTTAAGTTTGAGCCATTGCACAACTTAAAGGCTAACCTAAAGAAACACCCATACCAATTTAAATAAAGTATGTTTAAAGAGAAGTTATAATAATAATTACAACTTTGAAGTCTCTCAATTTCCAAGAAAATTTCTATTTTTAAAAGTTTAGTAGGCTGGTAGGCTATTATTTTCAGATAGATAGATAGATAGATAGATAGATAGATAGATAGATAGATAGATAGATAGGGAAATAGGTGACAAATAGGCTTTATTTCTTCTTTATTTATAAATTATTGTAAACTTTACTGTCCTACTTTTTCACATATAATTGAGTCACTCATGTTTCTTGAAAGAAATAGAGCCAACTTAATTAATGTAAGATTAAATTTTAGTGCTTTTCATGTCTTTTAATAGATACAAACAGGAAGAATAAGTTCATGAAAGAGGATAAAATTTTGTTAATCAGCTAATATCTAGGCCAGTTGATCTGTACTGCTAGCAATAATCATATAGTTACCATGTATTCACAAATATTTAGAAAGTATCAAGTAAAAGAATTAATGGAAATTCAGTAATTTCATGTCCTTAGCCCCTTCCAAAAGTTATGAATTTCCAGTACCAAATGAGCAGGCCCATTTTCTCTCCACATACTTCATTCTGCTTTGAAGCTTCACCCACAGTTCCCCTGCCTGCATTCCAGCCCATTTTTCCAGTTGAAGCTACTGTTCTGTTTTCTCAGTGAAAACTGGATAAACAAGCCTCAAGGGTGGTGAGTAAGGACACACTGGGAGGATGAAATTTTCTGCACCCACTGTCAGTAACTCCCTCATTTTTCTAAAGTTACTCCTGACCTCAACACATAGCAACAGCTTCCCAGTTTTGTTTGAATCACATTATTCAATATTTCCACAAACCACTATGCTATGCTATATATTCCATGCCTAAATAAAAGGTATGAGTACTGTAAAAAGAGAACATTTTCTATTGCTTGCAAAATGAGTTAATTGAAATATCCATGAAGACAACATTTGTGCTCTGCTCTCTCTTATCAGGCTTTAAAAATTACAGTAATTCATTTTATAATAAATGCTATCAAACAAGTGTGATGCAAGTTTTGAGTTTTGAGAACTTAGAGTTGAATAAGTAAGTGTACATTCTTATATTCCTGAATTAAATGGGAATTCATTAATGTCACCAACTTCAGTACTCCTGGTAAAAGTATACAGCAATGCTTATATGTAAACAAAGATGCATACCAAAGGTGTGAGAAATACTGATAAATCAACAAGTGAGATATTACCATATGACGTAACTAAAATTGTTGTTGAGGAGAATTAAAGGCATTCATGATTTGCTACCTAGAATATTCTTTGTAAGGATTGTTCTTTATAGAGATTTTCTCCTTTTATTATACAACTCCTAAATATTCTTTAAGTAACTGTAAAGAGAGTACCAGGTCAAAGTTCTTAAAATTCCCAAAGAATTACTCATGGCATATACGCCCCTATTAAATCTTGCAAAGCGACTATATTAGTTACAATTATAGTTCAAAGTGCTGAACTGACTAGTAAAGGAAGTGCATCTGCCAATATAAAGGAACTAAGGCTTTGAAGTCTATGTTCTGAATTCTGAATTCTTCAGTCTATAGAGTAGAATGGCCTTCAAGATGTAACAGTATTTGAAGATTCACTAGAGTACTATTCAAGAAGACTGACTTTACTTCTCTACACACTTAAGAATTTTGTAGATTCACTAAACCTGTTTCATGTTTTTCTATATATGTTTATGTTATATTAAGATATAACAATATATTAATAATATATTAATATGAAACACACATATATATAATGTAGTATATAATATGCAATAATATCTAATTTAATAATATATCATATATTATATATAAAATATTTATTTATAAACGCATGTGGATAATAATGTATTTTACTATCTGAGCAATAAATTTTTTAGTCTAAACACTAGCTCAGTATTCTTCTGTAAATCATCACTCTCCTAAAAATGATGATAATCTACATACAGATTATATTCTAAATCTTTTCTTTAAAACCCTTCTTCACATTCATTTATTTTGTATGTCTCTATACATGTGTGTTTCCTGAAGATTGGTCTTAGCACATCACACTTACCAGCATGGGCCTTCACCTGTGAGACAACACTCTGTTTCAATTTTTGAAATACTTTCAATGATAGAAATAATAAATCATGAATGAAAGTTTTAAGTAAACATAAGAGACTACTCAGTCCTACAAACTGCAAAGCATATACTGTTGTTTTTAACAAAATTTCAAACTTTCTATTTTATCAATGAAATCTCAGGAGCCAGATGCTGGAGTGAACACCTGCTAGCCCAGAGAGGTAGAGAAAGTACCCAGGTGAGCTTTCTCCTCAGTTTCTCCACACTGTCTCAAAATCCCTTCAAACTGAATGCCCCTCCCTTCTACTTCAGGTGCATCTCTCTACCCATCCTCCTGAGTTCCTCTTACACTCTATGGTTTATTTTTTTCTATGTTCACTCTCTGTAAACTGATGCTTGCTTTGCCTACTGACCTATGGTTGACTTTATTTCATCCTGTTTACAATACTAAAATTAAAGGAGTGCTAAGTCTGTTTTAGCACCGAGTCACACCAAAACTAGAAACAGATTTTTCCAGTAAATACATAATCTCGTGGTTCACAGTGTGATCAAATATCCTGAAACATATATACTTTCTTCTGTTTAAGATTATCAGTATTTTTCTCCTCGTTAATATGTACATAGTTACAATTACATGGCTGAGTCAGTCTTCATTCTTTGCCTTACTTCATTGTCATCTTGCTGAATTATATGTAGCTAGTGTTTCAAGCAGCCATTCACAGAACTTGCTTCCTATATAAGTTTGTAGTAGTTATCAAAATTAATTGATTGATTGACTTAAAAGATACAAAGAAAGAAATATAAATCATTAAGAATTCTACAATGGAGGCACCTGCCTATGCATAGAATTTACTGAGTGTCTATAATAGCTTGGGGTTCATTATGAAAAATTATATTTACTAACACAGAGCATATGTGTAATTTAAATACAGTTTCTTTCTGTAATCACAGTTTTGTAGATTACTTTCTCCCCTGAACATTTCATAAAGATTATCTGCATATTAGAATATATATATATATATATATATATATATATATGCATCATTTGTTTAAAGAATTGCAGACTTCAGGCAGATAACTCAAAATTACTTAATTAGTCACCGAGTGGCAATTTAAGCAGTACATTCATTTATCATTATACCCTCAGAAGAAAATGAAACAACACAAAAGATGGGAGTTGGGGAGGAAATGTCTGTTTGCCTTAGTACAGGAAGAGCGTGGAAATACAAACTAGTGAAAATGAGAAAAAATAAATATGGGTGAACCATTTAAGATGAAGGTTGGGTGAGTCCACAAAGAGAAATCTGCGTTTTATCATAAAGACTATGATTACCAGAGAGAAATAGGAAAAGAAGGATGCAAGACCGTGAAAATTTATTGTTTTAACTTATCCTCTGTTTGCTTTAAGGGAAATATCCCATGGCCAATGATGAGGGAAGCAGAATGACCCTCTAGGAAGTTCCGGTTATTGAGATGTTAATGCTTGAATTAAGTTATTACAGCCAACCGATCTGTAGGGAAGAAAGACTGATGTCTGCAGAATTTTCTAAGTTACCATGAAATCTAACCTTACCAGAGCTTCAGAAATTCATGAACAGTAGTATTGTGGCTGTTGAGGAAACCCAAAAGACCACCAAAGAGCAGACTCAGATGCAATCTCACTAAGATATTCAAGCTCCAGCTTGGGCTCCCAGCTGATCCAGGACAAGAGACTGAATCCCTGAGCTCAGTTTCAAGCAAGCATTTATATGGGCAAGCAAACAAGTAAGGGGGTATCTAGCCTGGCACTCATCTGGTTGGGAGACTATTATCGTGTTTTGTTGCCCTTTAAAATTGGCTGGTGCTGGGAGTGAAACCATACACTTAACTTCTGGTTTCCTCCTGATTGGTGGTTGTTAGGGAGTAAAGTGCCAGGTACAAGCTTGTTTGAGAATAACCTGGAAACTAGTCCTGTGTGCAGGCTTGTTAGTTAATTCTAGTTCAACCTTAGGTCAGGTTCTAAGATGGAGTCTGAACCCAAGATAGAGTTGTTGGTCTGGTCTTTCAGTAGGATAGTACAATTTTAAAGATCTAAAATAAGTAGAGTTTGTAAGAGAGGCTTTACATTGCAACATTGAGGAAAGCTGGAAGCTGTCACATAGGCTAAGATTCCAGGATAATAAAAAAGAGGCTGTCATGTGAAAACTGTAAAAGTAACTTTTATTTGCAAGACATAATTGTTATCTCAGAAGCTTACTGACCAATAAACTCACTCTTACTGTTTTATTTTTGTTTTCTAAATTCTGGCTGGCTAGCTCAACCCAGCTGCCCTGGCTCAGTTTTCTTTCCAAGCTGGCTGATTCAATCTGGCTTCTCTAGGCTTCTGAATGAATTGCTCTGGTTGCCCTCAAACTAACTCTGGCAATTTCTTCATTTTCTGGCTCCTTCTTTCTTTGGTTCATTTTTTCTTCACCTGATGTCTGTCTCTGTAAAACTGTCCAGGTAAAACTGCTTCTGCTTTCCCTGAACTGCTCTTAAGTACCTCTTTCCTGTCTACATGAGAGCTGGGTGTATCCTATCTCTGACTCATTCTGTCAAGTCTTTCTCTGCTTTGTCTGCCCCTTAATTAGATGTTGATTTCAAACTTGGCTGAATCCTTTAACAAACTAACTTAATCAACATTGTTTGGAATTAAAGGTGTGTATTAAGGGTTTGTCTCTGTTCCAGCTAAAGAAATTAAAGGTACATGGTGAATCTGTATTCCAGCTGGTTCACATAGACCTAAATCTTTGGATGATCACCATGTTTTGAGACTAAAATTTCTAAAAAAAAAAAAAATCTAACCATTGAATTGGATGGGCTAAGAGTGTCACATAAAAGTAAAATCCTAGTTTAAAGAATTTAAACCGAAGTTCAAGAAAAATTAGGGCTGTATTCCCAATTTTTCAAATCAACAGACATGATTGATGGAGCAACTTTCTAGAGCATTGAGATTGACAGCAAATAGGAAGGGATGAAAATTAATATTATCTAGCTCTGTTTCAGAAGATGTATTAAACCTTGCTTTTCCAGACTACTTATACAGTCAAATACCATTGGTCTGGTTTCTTTCCCTTCTTAATTAAAAAAAAAAAAAAAAAAAAAAAAAAAAGCAAGGGCTTCCTTTTTCTGTAAAATCTTGATCTGCACTTCTTATTTATGTGGGGCACTTCTTTTAATCAAAATGAACAGAATTTATTTCAATAACGGAAGTTAATATTTGTTTGAAGATACTGAAAAATTAGCAAAAAGCCCCTCAGTATTCACAGATTTTAGGGAGGAAAAATGTCTTCAGGATGCAACATCTAACTGCAACTTGAGCTGCATGTTGATTCTAACCATTCTGAAGTTTTCTAAAGATTTTTCTGCTGAAATAAAAAAAAAACAATTTCTGACCATTATTTTTAATGATTTTCTGGAAATACAACACTGATTCATTATATACACAGAACTATTGGATTATTTCTCTAAGTTTCAAACTCAGTATGTAAGAAAGAACATTACTTAGCCTATTTATTACTATTTTATCATTTGTACCACTGGCCAAGTGCTTATAATTATTATTTTATGTGCCTGGTAGAGCTTACTTACCTCAAAGAACAAATCATAGTCACAAGCTAGCTCATGGTGGATTTATCTGTGGTTACTAGTTTAGTATATCTCAGATGGCTGCATAATGAACACAGAAACAAAAAACTGGAAGTACTCAGATTGTTATTTGACCAATGATAAAAAGCAGGATTTTCTTTAAATATAATATACATAAAATTCCTATAATGTACAGACAGTTATTTCCCATCAGCAATTTTTGTTTTAGGACCAAGAATTCTGCCTTCATGATGGAACCTTTACAATACACTTCAGGTAAGAAAGCACAATGGGCTATATTAAATGATATTTCTAGACTATGTATCAACAGTTGTATATTGTCCAAACTAACCAGAATATAGAAGGATTTACAAAGTTTATTCTTTATTTTGTTCAACTAGTCATCCATATAATTAATTTTAATATTTTAAAGCTCTTTGTTCCAAACTAACCAGAATTTTTATATATTTTGCCGCATTTAATTCAGAAACTCTGTATACACAGGTAATCATGTGTGTACTCTTTATGGTGATTTATTTCATTGACTCTTAGAAAAAACTCTTTTTTCTAATGCTTACTCAAATTTTGAAGCATTTATCTGGTTTTATTTATCATTCATATATTACACATAAATGCTTTTTAATGTTTTGTAATGTTGTTTACATTTGCCTTCATAGTCTTTGTGTATGTCCTTCTAGATAGACTTTACATTTGCAAGTACATATTAAATTGTTTAGTAGCATGAACTCATTTCTTATTATACTCTCTCAATATAATATTACTTGCTTTTGTTTCAGCAGAGATCCAACTCAGAGACAAGGTTTCTCTGTTGATTAAGTGTCAAAGATGAAAACCTTTATACATTCAACACATACCAACTTTTTGCCTTATAAGCTATTTATAATTTATAATAGTTTATGCTTTATGATCAATTGAAACATTGATTCAAAGGTATTAACAGAGAGACTTAGAGAGGAGATTAAACATGTCTTCTCATAATTATGAAGGTTTTTAAATACTTTTATAGTGACTGTGTAATGGGAATTTGCTGTTTTGATTGACTTGTATTCATGGTAGTGATGTCAAAAGTTATATAAAAATCATTAGAGTTTGTGATCTGAGCCTTCAAAACTTTACCTGTTTCAGATGACATTGGATTTTTAAATACAAATAATGGTTTACAGCTTAAGATACAATCAGCCTTTAGTTTAATTTGGTTCATTGATAAGTTACTATGGATACTTCTTATATTCTCTACATGGGAATTTTACAATAACATTTTAAAATTCAGTTTACTAATTCCATCTAATACTTCAAAGAGCAAATATACTAGAGAATTGTGAGAATGAACATATAGGCTTCATGATTTCTCCATTTTGCAAACTCGTTCCTGAGGGAAAAGGCACAGTTATGTAAACTTGTTAATCTGATTGGAATAAATTACTACTCTTCAATCATGAAATTACTCCTTTTCAAGAGGAGCTCAGCTTTCCTATTAAATTTTTAGGTAAATAATGATGACATTAATGCAAATATATTTAAGAGCTATCTAACCATTTGGTGAGAAAATGCCCCCATATGGAAACCAGCCATTGGAAATACATTATGCCTTCAGTTAACAGTTTCATTTTCTCAAGGGCTTCTCGGTAAATATTATTTGTTGATAATGGCTTATGAAACAATATGCATAGTTTTACAGCACTGACGATTGTGTTCTCACAAGCATGAAATACTCCTGGCATAATTTTCAAGAGCTTAGCATAGTTCTATGAATCTCTAATGTCTCATCCCCTTCAGGAGCTCATCTTATTTTTAACAGTGTTGTCCTTGTTAGCATTTTTAAACTGGAGTCTTATGAAAACCGAAAGTAGAAAAGGATAGTAACCATGATATAAGAACTCTCATAAAAACAAAGAGATAAAACATTCTATTGTGGTGGTGGTCGGGGGTGGGGGGAGCAACAGAAAAGGTAAGTAAAATAAGAAAATACATTTTGGTCACATAGTTAAGAGACCCTAAAATATTCTATTATAATGAATAAACAGCAAGATAATATATGAAGCACTGTCTTAGAATTTTCTGCTGTGAACAAATATTATGACCAAGGCAACTCATAGACAATGTTTAATTGGGGTTGGTTTACATGTTACATGTTACATGTTCAGAAGTTCAGTCTATTATCATCAAGGTGGCAGCATGGTGGCATCCAGGCAGGCATGGTGCAGGTGGAGCTTAAAGTTCTATATCTTCTTCTGAAGGCTGCTAGGAGAAAACTGGCTTCCAGGCAGCTAGGACTAGGGTCTTAAAGCCCACACTCACAGTGATATACCTATTCCAAAAACAAACAAACAAACAAACAAGCAAAAAGCCATACCTACTCCAACAAGGCCTCACCTCCTCAAGCATATACAAACCATCACAAACACAGTCCCTTTCACTGTTGTGCCATGAAAACACACAATAGCTTCCCCCAATGGTGGTATAAAGGGAGTCATGCATTAGAACATCTGTGCCTTTAGCCAACCTCTTTCCAATGCTCCTTCTAATTCCTGCTCTACAGTTCTCTGAGCTATTGCCCACAACTTTGGAAACACATTCCTCAAATTATCTTCTCTCTTTCCAGCTCTTTCCGTCACTCCCCTATATAACTTCATAGAATTCACACAATCTTGTTTTCTTTTTCTTTCAAAATGTAAAAATAAAACATATACAAGTTACTTGGACTTTTTCTGTAAAGATTTCAATTTTCAGTTTTCATTCATTTTGCACCACATCAAAGTTAATTTCAATGAATTTTGAGTAGTTTAGTTTTAAAATTCAGCAGGATAAGTACCTCAGTACATATTGGATTCAAACAATAGGGAAAACATCTTTCTAGCATATTCTTCTTGGCCATCACTCAGTAGCCAAAGTATAAAGTACTGAGCCAAAACTTATATCCCATCACCTTTCTCATTTCCAATTCTTATGAATATTGAGTATCATTGTGTTGCAGGAGATTTGTGCTTTACAGTCTTTTCAATTCTGTAATTTTTCAGCAAAGTTGCTTAAAGTCAGAAGCAGGTATTAAAATTTAAAAATAAACTAGGACTGAATCAAAGTATAAAGTGAATTTTTTTAAAACAGAAAAAAAATTGACCCTCGTGCATATAGTAATTTCTGAACTTATGTAGTTATTGTGTGTGTGTTTAGTGGCCACAGTATAAGGTATGATTATATGGGTTTCAAATTTTATTCAGAATACAAAATATATTTTTATATTAGTTAAAAGTAAAACTCTGAAAAAAAAAGTAAAACTCTGGCACAGTGAAGATTTTGATCAATCCAAGTTATTGCCACTTTAAAAAATATCAATATTGCAAAATATTTAATATTCATGGTATCCAATGAGATAACCAGAATAATAAAAGTATTTCTAGAGGGCTAATCTTGTTAGCACAGAGGAAATTTTTTGGCAGTGCCTGAAGCCAAAGATTAATTCTTCTGTATTAGGGAGAACCCTAACCATTCCTTGTGCTGAATTATCAACAGGCTGTTTACATGCTTGAGAAGGTTTGTTCCAAATGCATATGACTGCTTTTGAATGAATTATACTTAATCATAAAGCATGTAAATATGAGGTGTTTTCTTACAATTTTCATCAATAGTACACTCCATATTCCATTTATAGTATTATATTATGGATTGTCTTAGTTCCATGCACATAGTAAATATGTAATAAGTACCTTCTGAAGATAAAACTCACATTATTTCATTGTCTCAATTGTTTCATTGTTTCAGTGTCTCCTTGTTTCATTGTCTCAATAATAGCCTTCTAAATGGAAAGGTTGATTTGTAAAGTCTCATACTGTCTTAGTCAGGGTTTGTATTTCTGCACAAAATATCATGACCAAGAAACAATTTGGGGAGGAAAGTGTTTATTCATCTTACACTTCCACATTGCTGTTCATCACCAAAGAAAGTCAGGACTGGAACTCACACAGGGTAGGAACCTGGAGGCAGGAGCTGAAGCAGATTCCATGAAGGGATATTAGTTACTGGCTCACTTCTCCTAGCTTGCTTAGCTTGCTTTCTTATAGAACCCAAGAGTACCAGCCCAGGGATGGCAACACTTCCAATGGGCCCTCCAACCCTTGATTACTAATTGAAAATTTCTTTATGGCTGGATCTCATGGAGGCATTTCCTTAGGGGAGGCTCTTTCTCTGTGATAATTCCAGCTTGTGTCAAGTTGACACTCAAAACCAGGTAATACACATACCTTTTCTATACTGATGTAAGTAAATAAAAAAAAATCGCAGACTAAGAAAGATAAACTGGAGTGGAGAGGAGAACAACAGGTAACTGGGAGGGATAAATAAAGACTTAAAAAGACATCATGTGAAAACCCACTACTGTAGAAGTTTCATAAAATATATATACGTAGACATAAAAAGAGCTAAAATGGAGTTATAAGAGGGTAATAATGACCACAGAAGACAACAGTATCTAACAAATAAAAATTCAAAAAATGGTTATTTTTTTGTGGAGTTGTTGACCAGTGGTGTCCCAAAGACTGCACCCCAAACATTAGAGGTTGTTCTTGGTATCCCTACAGAACTTCACAACAATACCCCATTGCTAAGGATATCACACAGTTGTATCTTACAACATGGATTGATCAAGTTGCTACTGATGTGGAACACTCATTCACACTAGCTAGCTGTCATAAATCTGAAAGGTGTTACGCGTGTGGCTTAAGTATAAAAGTAATTGCTGCCTGCCTATATAAACTCTGTCACTATAGCAATGACTGAGCATAGTCACTGGAAAAACAGTAAAATGGATATTGCAGAAGTAACCAACCACTTTCTGATTTTACTTAGGCCCAGTCCACAAGAGGAAACCCCTGCCTGTCACCATTATCAAGCCAAGAAACTATGTCTAGACAGGTCACAGACCCTAGAGGAGAAACTACTACTGTTATTCTGCTGAATGTCAATGCATTAAAATAAATATTAATGATATATCTTTATATCCATAAATTATGATATCTCAACAACCCTTGTCAGAAAAGCTTCTCTTTGTAGTAGTTGCATCAGCAGAGACCCACAAGTGGCCAAGGTGAAAAGAATATGAGACTTATGAATGTTCAGCACTGAATACAACATATATACACAGATGCTTACTCCAAAGACAATGGATTATTGTAGAAGAGTAGTCAGAGATGGTATGAGCCAGAGGTGATGGATGACTACTGGAAAGTGGTGTCTTCTGGACATGGCAGGGCAACTGCACATATGAATTCACAATGGCTGTGAAAGCATGCAAGATATTAGTGCAAGTCTGGAGAGTTGGACATGCAATTCTACCTCCAGAGCCAAGAAACTATTTGTAACTGTTCTAACAAAATAATGGTCAGTTTTCTCTAAGAGTTTATTCCCTGATACCTGACCACATTCTAGTGGAAGGGCGTCTTTCTAGGAATGTTTGGGTAGCATCATTTGGACTTGATAATACAACTTTTATTCTCCTGATGTAATTGTCATCTAGGAGGCTTACTGCTGAATAAGTGCACACTTTCTAGCTCTTTCTGAAATCTGGCTGAGTGATTTAACTCATATGTTCTGGCTCAAAGTCCTCTCTAAGCTGACTGATTCAAACTGGTTTCTCTCTACTTCTGAATTGCTCTGTTTGGCCTCAAACTAACTGGAGCAATCTGTTCTAATCTTCTGGCTGCTTTTCTTTCTCTGGCTGTTTCTGTCTTCACCTGTGTCTAGCTTGTTCTCTCTTTAACTAATCTCTGTAAAACTCCCCTGGTAAAACTGCCTCCTCTCCCTCTGTTTTTCTCTGCGGCTTTTTTTTTTTTAAGTTGTCTCTCTTTCTTCTCTGTCCTCCTGACAGTTGAGCATACCCCATTCTATCAAACCTTTCTCTGATTCATGACTTTCTCTGCCTCTCAATTTGATATCATTTTCAAACGTGAATGCTTTCTTCTACAAAGTAACTTTAACTTTATTGTTTGGGATTAAAGGTGTACACTAAGGACATGTCTTTGTTCCAGCCAAAAGGATTAAAGGTGTGTCATTCTAGCTGGATCACTCAGACCTAGAAGGTCTTTGGTGTGAACCCTTGCCAAAGTGGCCATGTTGCCAGATTAAAATTCTTCTACATAATTAAAAAATCAAGGAAAAGAAAAGGGACACAATGGTTGGTGGACAGGGAACAAGAGATTGGATCTAAAGGAGTAGGGAGAGCAATGATGAATATGATCAAAGCCCATTGTACATCATACTCAAATAATTAATTTAAATATGCTTGAAAATAACTAGCATAAATATTCAGCCAATTTCCCTATAAGATGATACATAATGTTATACTTACATCACAAAATTATTTTTTATAGATTGGCAGAGCTATTTCAAGGTCCTTTTTTTTCTTTTTGGTTGTTTCTAGAGAGATAATTATACTCTAATTTTCAAAATTACATCAAGTAGCTACTGAGTCTGCTCACCACTTGTGAGTTCACTATGCTTTTGTGGGGCCAGCACATGTTACTTAGTCTCATTTGTCACTCCACATTAAACATTAAGGTTAATATAACTCAGCAAATATATTTATGTCTACCAGTCTTCATATAAACACATGACTTCTCAGATAAACTATAGCATTGCTCCTATGCATGCAACATTAGCCTTCTAAAATTAAAAACTAAAAAGCACCCATGGCTTTGAATCAGAGAGACCCTATCACTATTCACAGTTGAGTATCCAAGGACTGCAGTCTCGCTGCAATCTGGCTTCCTCATCTTAAAAGTAGAAATGGCATGTCTAATGAATATATATTGAGGGAGATAAATGCTCATCTAAGATATGCAGTAAATACAATAGAGTGTTATCAAATATAGGAAACAAAATGAGGATAAGAATACATGATTTGTTTAAGACTTCTAAAAATGCATAACATAGGTACAAGTCTTGAGTTTTACGTCCTGTTAAAAGTGTGGTGACATACTATTCAAAGGTCACTGCATGCAACAAAGATTCTAAAGCATCTGTCTTATAGATGTTTCCCCATTTACTTCAGAACATCTTCAAGACAAAAATCTTCCCTACGATAATGAGGATGCTAAGCAGAACATATACCACATTAAAATTCAAAGGAGTTTACTGTTTGTACTTACAGTACATCCATCAATTTTCTCTCAATTTTATATTACCACTTATTGTCTATTATTGGGTTTTTTTCTAAATAAAAGTTTCCTCCCAATCATTCTCTTTGTATGTCTGTCACCCATCACTGATCACAAGAGTTTGGTGCTTGTGGTGAATGCTGGTCCTTTACTTGAGGAACCAACTGCTGTCATAGCTGCTCATCATGCTGCAGAAGCCAATTCATCTGTTTCTGATACATTTAAAACATGCATCAGAATCATCCAGGTTTAGTAACAAACTGATAGAGTTTTGCTTGAACAATTTGGTCTTACGGTCGATTTTGGGACTCACATCTTTCTCACTGGGCTTCTAGTGGAACCAATTCATTGTGGTGATTATAGTAAAAGTTATAACCATCACTAGATACAACACCTACCTAACTGGACCCATCAGAGGCAGTTTTAAAAGAGTGTTTGTGTGGGGGAAAGGCTTTAAATATTTTAGAGGTGTTTGTTAAATAATACATGTAAGATCCCTTAAAATAAATGTATTTGCTTATTTTGAAAGCCAAAAATTACATTCTTGTAATAAACCTTATGCATTTTAGTAGGTTACACTTGTTCATTTTATTTATTAACTTCCATAAAGAAGACAGAAGTTAAAGCCATGTCAACACTGACAATTTTAAAGTTTAAATACCATCTAAATTTTCATTACTATAATGAATTGATATTATCTTCCTGGGTCCCTTTAGTAGACAACTAATTGTCCTGTTATTTTTGTGGTTTTTGTTCATTCTGTATTTATCACAAAGTTAAAATTCAAAAGGGATTTTGAGAATGTACTAATGCAACAGAAATGCCTACAAAAATAAAAATGCATAGATAGCTTCTATTTTAAATAGTTCTAACAGTATTTTACCAGTTTTAATGTTGTGTATATTATTGTGTATATAGTTGCTAAATTTAAAGATATCGGAAGAATTGCAAAACAAAACAGAACACAAAGCCAAAAGTGAAGAAGTAAAATCTAGATCACAAGTATGCCACCAAGTCCACAAATAGTGGGCAGTGTTCTCTGCCTTCTGTTGCCTAATATACACATCAGCATAACACAAAACTCTTATTCTTATTTCTGGGATAGGACTGCTATGAGAAAGAAGCATGTCAGATGGCAAAATATGCTGACTCCACCAATCATTTAATGGATTAAATCCTATAATAGACGTTTAAAAAGTAAACCATTGCCTACATGGTAGCAAGAGTCAAGTCATAATACTTCTTATAAATGTCAACCCTATAGTTATTTATATGGAAAAAATATTTTGAAGAGTAATGTCTATTAAAATTCCAACAAAAAATGTTTGGATATTCTCCATTTCTAGGAGATAAATGTTACAGAACATTACTTCTTCACACATATCACTCTGATTTACTTAATAAACATAGTGTATGTTGAAAAATACTTTTCTTTAAAAGAGAGTAATTCTGGAGCCCAGAAATTAAATGTAATCTCTTAATGAACAATTGAGACTAGACAACAATCAACAACAACTACAAATTCTATTGGTTAAAAAGCTGAGTAGGATCATTTACAATGGGCATATCAGAATGATAATGTCAAAATCAAGACCAATCTCACTATCGCAAAAAGACAGAGAGAGGAATCATAGATATTATGATCCCCTGGAATGATGCAACAGAAAAACACTGCATGACATTTTAAGCCTCCTTGCAGAAGTTCAAACCAAAGCCAATTCAAATGATAAAAATGTTGGTATTAAACAAAATCCAATATGTTGGAAAATCTTATTTTTATCTTAAATAAATTGCAATCAAAAATAGGAAGCTATTGATTTGAGGTATTCAAAGTAATATGTGATCCATATGTGGCAGCAGATTCCTATAACCATAGCATTCAATAACCTAAGGCTTCAGGGTCCAGAGTTCCAGGCCAGTCTTTGAGACAGAATGAATTCAAGTCAGTACAAACAGTGTATTTGAATAAAAAAAATGTGAATCCAAACTAATATTTGGAACTTTGTTTAACTCAGATTGAAAAAATGCTTAAACTGCACGAAAAATAAAGACGATGTGTATACTAACCAATGAATAGATGCTAAATTATTTAGGATTTGTTTTAAAATAATGCAGTAATGATGCTGTGATGGTTAGCATGACCATCTGAAAGAAGATTGACCATGAATTATTATCTTATGGATAATAATATTATGGGTAAATGCACATAGATGCACATATCATTCTCATGATCTGATTTTGTAGGTTCCCACTTATCACAGTTAGAAATGTAACCAAATATAGTGAATGAAAAAGCTTTAAACAAACAAAATAGTATTCACATAGATTTAAGAAGACTTCCAGTCTATCTAAACAAAGCTCATCTGATATTTTTACAGTGCTTTACATGCCTTCATGTACACAATGAAAACAAAGAAATCACATCGTTAGAGTCTCAACTACAAACTGAAAAAAATTGCTTGAATTTAGAGAGAGACTATTGACACTAGAAATCTATTGGCATGTCAGTGTCAAACTTAGTCATTATCCATATAATCCTTGGAATAAAACATCTATTGTTCAATGATACAATAATACAAAGAGCTGATAAATTGAGATATCTGTTTCATGAGGCCATGTGTGTGAGTAGGCTGCAGTGTGTTCAGAAGGACTGTGTGGCTTTTTGTGAAATACAAGCATTACTCAAGGTCAGAGCCCAGGTTAGAGGACTTGCTTTTGTGTGTATGCACAATTGCTTACTGCTTTTTTTTATTATATTAATTGCAATGTGATGATCTATTGCTAATGGACAGTGGACAAATTTTCAGAATTATAAACAGGACTTATATTGTTAAAACAATTGAGATCAAAAATACAAGATATATCTGACTATCAAAGAAGATCTTTCCTCTTGCAGTTAACTGCTTCTTAACATGGCCTTTAGGATTCAGGGTTATTGGTGTTAAGTTGTAAGAATAATCCTATTTAAGTTAAAGTAGAAAGTATCAATTTTAAAGTATGATACCTTCCCATAAGATCTCTAGTCGTCATGTCAACTAAGGAGTCTTTAACTGTTAGTTGCTAACAAATGTGTCATGGGGTAATTTTTATATTTTATAAGGCAAAGAACATTCATTTAGATTTTGTGTCTCCAAAAAGACAAAAAATACACAGACACACAGAGACAGACAAGCATACTTACAAGCACCTGTCCAAGTGGCACATACATACACACACACACACACAGAGAGAGAGAGAGAGAGAGAGAGAGAGAGAGAGAGAGAGAGAGAGAGAGAGAGAGAGACCACACACCCTCTGGCTATGGGATAGCTATTTTAAAATCACAATATAAACACCAAATGCTAAAAACAGTCAACTTTTTCAGGTGCAGCTTGCAGTCCGTCTGTACCATATGTTAGAATCACAGTACACATTATAACCTGACTCAATCATTAGAAAACTGTAGTTACTTTCTTCTTGGAACTTTCCAATAGTCACACTATTAAAATAGAAAGGGATTTGTCCTCACTAGAACAGGTGTCAATAGTGACCCTAAGAAGTTATTCTAAAATCCTATGCTTTAGTGTCTGTGAGTGTTCCAATTGCTCCATGTAGTGGAAAACAAGTTACTCATCTGGATTCTCACTTCTGCCAGGCTCCAATGACTTCAAGAAATCTGTGACTTGAATCTGATTTATGTATCCAGGGACCATTTAATCATCTTCAACCTGTTCTAGGTTATCACTTGCTCTACACTAAACAATAGCCAAAGTATATCATACAACCCAGAATGTTGCTTGACTCGAATACTTACCTAATGACTCCATTCCTTTCCTTTCTTGCAGCTACAAATTTAAATATCCCATATCTACTAATTACACTACAAATACGAATTTAAAGATCAGAGTTACTGGAATGTTTAGAAACAAAACAGAGAGAGTTGAAGCATTTTATTTCAACTACACTGGCACAAAATCAATAGAATTAAATAAGAACTTTCTTATCTTACAACAAACTTCTATGAACAGCATCAAAGAGATGAACTCTGAGGGAAGCACCTACAAATATTAGGTTATACTTACGCAATTATCCAAATGTGCCAAATAGAGAAGTTATGTTTAAGAACATTTTTGATAGAATCTGGGCAGTTATCATAATGTTTAGCTTGATTAAAGACCCAGGTCAGATAAAGAGGAAAGCTCAGTATCAAGATAGGCAAGGAAGGCCTTTGTTCATCACGGTACATAAGTGTAGTCACATGTGTGACTTTCAAGGCTGAAGTGAGTTTTCCTTAGACCACTTGGTTTGAAAAAAGAGCTTGATCTGAGACAATTAAGTTGACACGTAACGTTACAGAGGGTAAACCCTTCAGTGCCTGCGCATTTTTACCACAACAGGAGGAAATCACACCCTCTGTAATAGACATTAATTGTGTGTGTCTGTATCTCATCTTTACTGGGTTTTCTGGGGCTTGGGAAGGTACCTATTGGTTTATAAGAATTCACAAAAATATACTTACTATGTTTTTTTCATGATGTCTGATTACACTTTCAGAATGGCAGTGAGCAGACAAAAATGATTCCTGAGTCAGAGGCCACAAAGATAATACAACAGGGACAAGTGATCCAGGAAGTGCTAATGCTTCTGAAGTTTTTTGTTTTGTCTAAAATCAAAGAATTAAAACAATCAGGTTCATTCTTTCAAAATGCTAAGGTGGTCTAACATTAACATATTATCACATGCACACACTTATGCGTGTGTGTAGGTAGGTAGGGAGGTAGGTAGGTAGGTAAATAAGTTGGTTGGTAGGTAGATAGCTTGGTTGGTAGGTAGGTTAGTTGGTTGGTTGGTACATAGGTTGGTATGAAGTTGGTAGATAAGTAAATAGGTAGGTATGTAGGTTGGTTGGTAGGTACGTTGGTTGGTTGGTTGATACATAGGTAAGTAGGTTGGTAGTTAAGTAGATAGGTAGGTTGGTAGGTAGGTAGGTAAGTAGGTTGTTAGGTAGGTAGATAGGTTGGTAAGTAGGTATACATATATTTATGATTCTGAGAAAAGGAAATAAGTTGATTTGTTACTGCTCTAAAAGAAAAATGATTAATCTGAGCAATCAGTGTTGGATTTATATTTAAAAAGTAAACAAAGTAAAATGTTTTTTACATACAAAGAATACCATCTCATTTCCTTTAAAGAAAGTAAACAAGAACTAAATTTACTTAAATAAAAACTGAGTTGGGCAAGAGTGTTATTATTTCTACAGTTCTGGCCTGTGCCCATCTGAACCCCAGGTTCCTGGCTGAAGAAATATGAATAGAGATACCATCTATAACTGTGTAAGATCTCACAAACAAGATAAAAATGGCCTCAAAGGTGAACTATGAAAACATGTGAGGCCTCAGTCTCTATTTCTAAAATAAGAACATCTTCATACTAAAACTTTAAAGTATCTTTTAAGTATACCTGAAACCTTGTAATTTATTTCTGAGTCCCCATTTTATTTTCCACACCTTGCATTCCCCATCTCTCAAATAGTACAAGACACTTCAGATGATGAAGGATATAGATATACAAACGGAGACATCTATAAACTTAAAAGGGAGTGTCCAAAAGAAGTATTTGTTTTCTTACTAAACACTTGGAAAATTAACAGTAAAATTTCATGTTTCTTCAACTTTTATTAAATATTTATTGCTGCATGCATGTAATGTTTTGGATTCAGTGTGCCTTCCATTTTCACCTTTCCAATTAGTCCCTTATTCTCTCAAATTTGTTTCATATGCTCAATGTCTTTTAACTTGTTAAGTTAAAAATTAAGTTAAAAGTTCCTTTAGAGTGACCTATATGTGCATGAGTGTTAGACAATCTACTGGAGTGCTTGGAGACTTTAGTGATGAGGTCTTTGAAATATAGTGAATCTTCCTTTCCCACTGGCCACCAACAACTGACAGATTCTCAGAGCTTTTCTTTTCAATGGTCTTTCCCTACACATGATGATATTTTGGTTGCTTTGATTTTGAACATCTCTTGTATACATAACAAGAATGGGAGATTGAATCCTCTTCTCTAAAAAGGATCTACATACCATAGCTCCTGATCCCCAAGTCTGAGGTATCATCATAGAGAAGGCAGTTTAAAGACTGTTAAGAGCCAAGGGGAGTCGATGTCTCTAAAACAGCAATAACTTACATGAAAGACAGCTTACTTGCACAGGCTTTTTGCTTGTTTGTTTTGTTTTAAAAATATTTTAGTTTTTGTATATGCGAGTTTTGCTTTCATAGGTATTCATGACTCACCCATCTTGTGTCCACAGAGACCAGAAGAAGGTATCAGACCTTCTGGAACTGGAGTTACAGGATTTCTCTGAGCTTGAAATAAAACCTGAGTTCCCTAAAGGAACAACCTGCACTCTAAACCACTGAATTATTTCTCAAACTCCTGTACATGTTTTAATTGTGCAAAAATTGCCCTCAGTTATAATATTTCCACTTTATCTTAATAAACCAGGTTACATAGACAAATTCTAGCTGGAACCAGGGAAACCCAGAAGAAAGAGTGGGATATGGGTATCAGATGGGTAGAGAACATCAAGAAAACAAGGCCCATAGAAGCAACTAAGGAGAGCTCATGGGTGCTCACAGAGACTGAAGTGACAGACACAGACCTTGTATGAATTTGAGCTTGGTCTTCTATATATAACTTATGATATTGAGACCTTATGTTTATGTAATTTGGTGTTCTTGTGGAACTCATAATAATTGGAGTAAAGGCTGTCTCTAACACATTTTCTTGTTTGGAAACTTTTTCCTCTTACTGGGTTGCCTCTTGCAGCCTTTGATATGAATGAGGGTTTGTACCTAGTCTTATTTTAACTTGTTAAGCCATATTTAGCAGGTATCTCTGGGGACCCTGCTCATTTATTTGAAGGGAAATGAAAAATGAGGGAATCTGGGGAGAGGGGAGGATGGTGGAGGGACCTGGAGTACTGGAAAGGAGAGAATTGTGCTCAGGATGTAATGTATCAGAGAAAAAAATGAAAAAAAGAAAACACAAGCTCATTGTGCTAAGTGTTACTTTAAATCAAATGTTTGAAGAGTGAAGGGCATATAAAAGGCAAGTGTTTTATAGAAGTGGATCATATGCTATTTATGTTTTCAAAGGTTAATAACCTTTCTCAAAAGAAAGTTAAACAAGTATTTAAGATAAAATAAATTATGAAAATGGCAGGACAAGAACTATAGCTTAGGGATGGAACACTTGCACAGCATGCCTGAAGCCCTGGGTATGAGTCCCAGTGTGGGGAGCCAACAGAAGGTGACTATCATCCTTGCAGCCATCTTGAGCCATATACCCTGACAACAGACTTGATTACATTAGCCTATAACAGCTGAGCACACTCTGATAACATCTTGCTTTAGATACCCAGGATTTTCCCTTGGGTGTGTGAGACTTAAAGGTGTGTGACTTAAGGGTGTGACTTAGAGATCAGATTTAGAGACAAGACCTAAGGGCATGACTTAAAGGCATGACCTAAAGGCATGGCTTAGAAATGAGACATATAAATGTCGAGAGGCAGACAGAAGAGTTGAGTACAACTTGGAGTAGGAAACAGATTATTAGGTATTAGGCACTTGGCACTTGGAGGAAGAACTTGGAATTAGACACTAAGCATTAGACATTAGACACTTGTACTGGGAAAGAGACTAGCAACTGGAACTAGGATTAGGTGCTAGGAACTAGGGACTTGGAACTAGGGACTCAGAGAGCAGAAGAGAGACTGAAGAATAAACGGGATTGAATCACACTCTGTCTGGTCTCCATTCTTCGAGACCATCCTCACTCTCTCTCTCTCTTGCTGAACCCTGACCCGCGGACCTGAGCAGCTTGGGGCAGTGCAGGTTCTAACAGTTTATCCCCTAAGGCTTTTGGCAGTTCAGGTTCCAACATTGACAGAGCGGTCCACAACATTTTGCCTCCCAAGTGTGGGGCAGCTCGGGCTGCAACATTTTTGGCGCCCAAAGTGGGGCAGCTCGGGCTGCAACATTAGCTCAGGGATGGAACACTTGCACAGCATGCCTGAAGCCCTGGGTATGAGTCCCAGTCCTGAAAGCAAAGGAATATCACTGTTCAGATGCTACTCTTTATATCGAGAGAGCATATAGAAGACTTGCGTGACAGGAAAAAGAAGGACCACAAGCAGCAGTGTCTTTAATTCGTATGCAGGCATGAAATAAGACTTTACACATGCCTCAGCAACTACATGAAGGGCGTATCTATTATCAGAAGACACACCCTTTCAGTGCTCACTGCATTTGAAGAAATAAATAATAATAGATAAATAAATGCCAAATAAAGAGCTTGGACTTGTGAAAAGGATTCTTCAATTAGACAAGAAGAAATTTAACCTCTGTGCTGGAATGATCTGGAGCTTTCAAGAAAAAGAAAATGATAGAATTATATGCATAAGAAATTTATTGAGAAAAATACAAATAAATAATATATCAGAGACCAAACAGAAGGTGGTGCTGGCAACCATCAAGCCATACTGCAGAGCCGACACAGAGAAACTGAGAGAAGGAAGAAGTATTGGTCAGGCAAAGCATCTTTCTTCAGAATAAGGATAGTAAACAGGATTTCCATTGCAGGAGTTCTATGTTGCAGGAATAGACTCCTAAGTGTGTGGTATGTCTGAAAGTCTGGTCATGGGAATTGTGTCTCAGCAGATGTCTCATACAATAGTGGCTGCTAAAAAGAGATCTCAGCAGAGTGTTCTTAACAGCCACAAAACTGACTTTATGCATATTTTCACATCATCAGCAATTTTACAGAAGCTTTGGTCTTAAACATACCTAAAATGTAGGCAACGGAAGCATGAAAGTCTGCAGACTCTGGCCACCACAGTTGCTTTTTTTTTTTGAAAACATATTCATTAATATATTTAAATGTAAGAGATCAATTTTTAAAATGAATTATCCAATCTCTTTTATTTTCTTATAAATTAAAAACATTCTGTCATTCTGTATTTAATAAGCATTTCATGACTGTGGATTAAATTAACTTTCAATGCTTTTTTGAAGTTGGATCATAAGCAGAGCAACTTTTATTCTTCTGAATTGATTTAAAGCAAATTGTTCTATGTATTACAGCAATCTTAAATATATTTAAAGTTTTTAGAAATTGAGAATTATGTGAAATAGTCTAAGAGTTTAAGTTTAAACGAGGCAATTAGCTGGTTACAACTGGAACTACCAGGCCCTATTTAAAATAATGAGGTCTGACAGTTATGGAATCTGAATTATTCATTGATAACTAGCTTTTCCTCATCTGCAAACCATGGCTAGCATTAATAACAGAGGTGTAAGTGCGATAACCAAAGAGTCTGACATTAAGAACATGCATGCAAATGTGCTAAATTCTTATTTAATTAAAAGGATCATGATAGCAATATTTCTCCTGAAAGAAAATCATTAGGCAAAATGTGTTTCCTCATGTTACAGCATTCTCTCTTTCTAAGGTAGGTTTTACATAAATAATTGTTTTCCATAGCATAAAATATTTCTTAATATATACTGTTAATAAAGTATAAAGAAATAATGGTTTTATTTAAATTGTTAAATTATTAATATAATAATTTTAGAATTATAACTCTGTTGTATTTATCCCTTTAAAAGAAATACATTGCAAAGCTCAACATTTTAATTGAGAAAGAAAAGAAAGCCATAGTAAATTATATGCAAAGGGGCAAATAACTCGATTGATGATCATTTAATAGAAATGAATACTGTGATTACCATGAGCCAATTTACTTCCTGGAAGCACAGTTCAAAACTAACAGAATAAATCAAGTTTTTGGTCCCCATAATTTTCCTGCAAAGAAAGGAAACTTGCACAGGGTCACCAAGCATAAATTCATATTGTCCTTTCCAGTCAGACTTGGCAGAACTCAAGGAGGGACATGTAGGTGTGTAAGTACACAAGTGTGTATGAAAAGTCTGAGGCATTAAGGCAACCTGATCTTATCAACCTAAGACTGATAAAAGGGAACAAACCAAAACTAAAGTACCCTGTCTGTGTTGCACTTTCATGTGAGTGTGTCAAAAGTCCATGAGAGAAATAATTTAAAGGAGGAAACACTTATTTGGGCTCACAGTGAGTTTAGTTTAGTGATGGTTTGGACCTGGTTCCTTCAAGTACTAGTACAGTGATATTTCTCCCCACATCACTCAGAGCAGACAGTGAGGAAAGGGCTGAAAACTGGGTATAACACTCAGAGACACACCTCTGGTGACTTACTTCTTCCACTCAGTTCCTCCCAAAGTTTCAAACAGTTTGCAACATCCTGCTGCCAGCTGTGGATGCAGCATTCAACCTGTTACGATAAGGGCACATTGCATACTCTATACATAATACATGTGCCTATTGTGGGCGCATTTCATATTCTATACATAATACATGTGCTTACTGTGATCTCTGTGTTATTTTCAACATTGCTTCTAAATGTGTAATTCAACATCTAATAGTAAATCTTAGATTAGAAGCTAGAAGTCATCTATAATAATCAGTCTAACTATCGCTCTCAATGGAATCTTAACATTTCTGGTTTACATCTACTATATTGTTCTGTAATTGTTCTTTAGAAAACAAACGCCAGAACTATTCACTGTCCAAAATCCAACTCCATTGCCCACTGCCATAATGAGAGTAACCGTAACTCCATATATGAAAGGTGTATTCTAAGGCAGGACAAGAACAGTGAAGGGTCCTGAGATGTCATGTTGTATTATTAGTATCCTCAGCTCATAGTGGCCAAACTGAAGTTCTAAGCAGCCAAATGATGTGCCCAAAAAACATATTTAGGCTCAGAGAGCCAAAACTCAGACTTATCTTCCTAAAAATCCATGCTCACAATCATCATAAGCCATCCCCACTGCTCTGCCCTCCTAGGAATTAAATTTGTATTGCAATAAAAACATTAAGAGAATGTTCACACACTTCAGATATCTTCCATCACCCTAAACTCAGCTAGTTTAAGATATCACTAATGATTTTTTTCAAGTCTAAGATGTATACATAAATAAATGAGTACAACCAAATGAAATAAAGGAAACAATGAAAACCCATTAACAGAGTCTTGGCTTTCAAGTTTTCTCCCTGATATTCCTCAGTATACAACCCAGAGAAAGAGAGTAAGTGGCTCTAGTCAAGCCTGCAGTGTCCCAAGAGTCTGAGTAAAGAATGTTCCAAATTGGGCTTTCCGATCAGTCTCTGGATTTATGGTTCTGCGCCTATGCATTTGTGGCACAGTGGTCTCTTTAGAAAGACTTACAAAAGGAGGATTTGAAAAATGGCTTTTTTTATTAGTGCAGATATATATTCCATAACCTGTTCTTTTCCAGTACAGATGTCAGTTAGAGTACACCTATCACGCTCGGCAGATTGTGTCATTGGTCAAGCAGGAGAGAAACCCCAATATAATGATTAATAATCAATGTGTCTGGCCTTTAAGTCCACCCAGAGGAGAAATGAAACACTGATATAGAATCTCTCCCTGAAGGAAGAAAAACACTGAGGGTGGAAAAGAGGGCAGAATGAGTCTTCCTTGGAGGAATATAAATAGTGAAACTGTCTAGTCTTGGGTTCTGCTTGGTTTGGTATAAAATCTTGTAAGTGAATGATACATGAAGTTTACATCATAGTTTCTTTTTGTAATAAAACCATTAATATATGGTAAGTAAAATATAAAGACATCACTTTCATGCTTTTTCTTTCCTCTTTTTTTTTTTTTTTTTTTTTGACAGATGCTTTCCTGCCCCTTCCCCTACTGAGCAACACAGTTTGAAACAGATGAAGAGGAACTATGATATATCCAGACAGGAATTATTACAGCTTATTTCTGTGTTGGAGCTTAGTCTCTGAAAGTACTAATCTATGTATTCACAATAGTCTAAGCTCATAATTTTGTAGTCTTCCATCATCCTCTTTTCTCTCCCTTGTTTCCTTGGTTGGCTACATTGGTCCTCAAAGAAAAAATCAGGCAGATATGTTAGAAAATCAGGTATACAATTCCATTGATTATTTTATGCTAATGAATGAACTATCGAGCCTTATAATATTTCACTTTTTGTGCCCTCCTGGTGGTAGCAAAAGATAAATTCTAGAGTATCTTTAATTAACTAAAGGGAACAGAAAGAAATCTCTGTGGATTAATAATATTTATGGCCCTAAAAAGAATAAACTAAGAGATGAAGGTAGGAGGGGGCACCTAAGTAGTAGACAAATCTTAGGGAGTTAATTAAAATAAAATTCATGCTTATTTTGGCCTTTTCATCACCATACGGTATGGGTGTCAGAAAATAATGAATGGAAAATCTTTAATTTTCTTATTCTTTGTCCTAGCCTAAGTAATCTAACTAGTTCTTTCATTTCCAACCTACATATTTCTATACATACCTACCCAGTTTTTCTCTAGGTGTTTTCTCACAAACATACAGACTATTCTCAAACTGAGCTTTAAAAGCTTCAGACAGCTGTCTTTGATATTTACTTGATTTGTGACTGAAATTAACTTCTTGAAATGAAGTTTCACACAAACCAGCAGTTTAATTGCTTCATTTTTAAGCATTGAAGGAAAGTTATCATGGAGTCTCTTGAAAAGTAAGAGATTCTAAAGTCAATAACAAACACTAGGGCTTTAGTTATTTCCCTCAATGTTGTGAATAACAAAATTTTCATCAGCTAACTGGGTACGAGAAATAGCCAGTGAAAAGATTCGTCAAAATGTTGGAGAACAAGGGCCAAAGAATAGGAATCCGGATTTTGGAAGAAAATGGAGACTCAATGTCTCATGCTCAATGTCTCTTCTGTTTGTTTTGCAGCTTCTACCTCAGAACTAAAGAAGAACAGCTGAATTTGACAGATTTTGACTGAATCAGGAAAAAGACAATGATGGACACAAATCTAGACAGTGTAAATCTGAGGAGAAGCAGTTAGTGTCCACAGGACAACTGTAAATGATTGAGCAATAAAATAATAACAAAATAGACACACATTTAATATTATTAACAAATTAGAAGTATCCAAGCTCAAGTACCAAATCTGAAACTTGGAGTCACTTATTGGGAATCTCACTATATTTTGTCTCAAAACAGATTGAGATTTTTGCTATCTGCTCTCATGGTCTATGATGATAAGTCAAAAGTCTACAATCAATGATATTTCTCTTATGAATAACTAAGATCACCTACATCATTTTCTAGGCTTCATGTAATGGCAGAGGTCCCACTCATAGTATCTTTAAATACCTGCCATCCTGTCTGGACTAAATCTCTTTTTAATTAGACTATTTCTCTCACATTCAATGGTGCTTCAGTGAGCTCCAGGAAGCATCAAGCTGCTAGAACTTCTTGGCCACTGAATCTCCCAAGGAGGAAAATCATCCTATGATAAACTGCTCTTCTATTATATGTATGCACTCCTGTTTTCTCCCTTCTTGAGTCAGACAACCTCATGTACTTTGTTGATCCTAGAAAACCAAGTTCTCAAAATAAGGTTAAATACTAAGATATTCCACCCAGAGGGAACATACGGAACAAAAATCTAGCTCACACTCCCCTCAGCAACTATCAGGCCCTCACTAGAGGCAAAAAGAAGGTGCCCTTTTATAATTTAACATTCAAGAATGAGTAACTTCATGCAATTCATCCTTGGAAAACCCACCCTTTCAAGTAGTCCACAAAAGGTGACAGGCATTTCAGTAATGAACATGCAGAAACCTGGCCTGACTCACTCTTTATTTTCTTGTATCCTTGGCAGGCTCTGTTATTTTGTCAGGTTTGTTTGTTTGTTTTAATAAAAAGTGGATTTAATTTTTAAATTAAAAATATATATCTATCAATTACATTCTCCTACTATAAGATTTGTCACATGAATCTATTTGAGAACAAGATCTGAAAAACCACTCAGAACAGACTATTTATGGTCAAGAGAATAGCCAGTGAACCTCCTAAAACTTTTGGCATTTTAACTAAGTCATTGACTCTTGTCCTCAGTACCTGGAAGGAAGGGAAGCTGACTTCCTGGGAAGGGTGGTAAGAGAGGCCTCTTCCTGGTTTGCTTTACTGCTCTCAAAGAAAAAGGCAGGTCAGAACAACTGTAATCCATATGCATAACTACACGTAATCCCTTCTTTAAGTTCTATTGTACCTAAATATATTCAGTTGTCTAACAGCAAAACATAAATATATAACTAATCACATAGAAAATAACTTTTATAAAAGTTCAATTCACATGCTCATCAGCCTTTGTGACTTTAGCCAAGTTACCTGGTGCACTTAAGTAATGCAGGGTTATTCTGAAGAGTAAACAAGGCATCTGTGGCAAACCATAAAGAAGTGATAGAAAAATAGTAACAAAGCAAATAGGACATGTGAAATTAAAAGCGAAAAAAATCATCGTTCCAATAGGTCTGGCATCTCATTTGTTTCTAATAGTAATAAAACTAAATAAATAAATTCAGAGACAAAACACAATGAGCAAAGGAAAATTCTACCTTTTGAAATCCCTTTTCCAAATTTGCAGACAGCATGATGATTATAGGTGTGCTTGAAACTTCAGCAGTGATTTCCACACAAAAATATAAAAGTTTCCATAATGTTGCAATTCCTTTTGGCTTGTCCCTTTTGGGACTTATTCTTTCACAAAATTACTCATTGTAATTGAGAATTATAAAACTACACGGGGGGTATTGCCATGCTGAGTTCAAAATGACTGAAGTTTCACAGACTTCCTTTTTTGTATGCAGGTTGATGATAGCATGCTTCAGCTTAATTTAATAGATGAAACCGCTCTGTTTCTTAAGTACAGAAATTAGAAGAAACAGCATTGGCTTTTTACAGCCAAGGTCTAACTCATTTTGTTTCTAATTTTCATCTTTCACTAAAATAACCACAGAAACTTTCATCAATAAAGTGTGTCATTTCTTAACATTGTTGTCAGTCTGGTTTTTTTAAATTGCTTCCATTAACTTCTGGAAAACACACTCTCACTCCTCCCACTCAAGTCCCACTCAAGGTTTCTATGGAGGTCTTTATTCCCTAAAATTTTCTATGATCCCTTTGCCGAATTATAACTGTGAAAAATATAAAGAAAACAAAACAAAACAAAACTCCTAGTTACCAAAACAGAAAGAAAACAGAAAGCCAATGAAATGTGTAAAGAGAAAGGTTAATGGTATAACAGGATCACTTTATATCAAAATATTGAAGCTCAGATAGAGAAATAACACCTACATATACAGAATGAAACATAAACATTTGTATCTTGAAACTAATCTGGCACACAGCATGAGGTTGCCCAAAAATAAGATAGTAAGTAAAATGTTGAAAACAGAAATGACTAAGTATAACAACCTTAAGAGATTTCGACATTTTGAAGAACCATTTCAATTAGTGCAGACTATAGAATTTTCATGTTTTATGCTTATTCTTCCAAAAGATACAGAAGAGTCTTAGAGTCTTGTCCAAGATGGAAGAAGGCAGTGGGCAGGAGACCCCAGATTCACTGATCCCTTTAGAATGATATAGCTGTCTCCTTAGAGGTCTGCCAGAGCCTGACATATACAGAGGCAGATGTTCACAGCTAACCATTGAACTGATCATGGGGTTCCCAATGAAGGAGTAAGAGAGAAGACAGAAGACGGAAGGAGTTTAAAGGGTTTGTGGTCCCATGCAGAGAGCAACAATACCAACCAACCAGAGCTTCTAGGATCTAAACCACCAGACTGGGAGCACATAGGGAGGGACCCATGGCCCCAGCTGTATATGTAGGGGAGGATGGCCTTGTTGGGCATAGGTGGGAGAGGAGGTCCTTGGTCTCATGAAGGCTGGATGCCCCAGTATGGGGGAATTCAAGGGTGGGGAGGTCGGAATGGGCGGGTGGATGGGGGCACATCCTCATAGAAGCAAGAGGAGGAGGAATGGCATAGGGGGTTCCTGGGTGGGGAGGAAATAGAAAAAGGGGATGACATCTGAAATGTAAATAAAATATCCATTTAAAAAAAAAAAAGAATTGAAGGTAATTCTGAAGCTTTGTAAAGATGTTTCAGATTTGGCTTGACTTGAGCAAAGCAAATGAAAGAACAAAGAGACTGAAGTTGATGCTAATACACTGTAGAAGAAGGCAAATGGGCATCCAAGTAAAAGGTTGTACTCATTAAATGTGGGGCTGAAGTATTTACTGACAATCCTTCTAAAACAAAACAAAACAAAAAAATAAAAAACAAAAACAAAAAAATACATAAAGGGGGATGGTCCTCTAGCCAAAATGCTCCTTCTACACTCCAGTCATGTAATCACTTCTTGGTCTTCTTGCTTTTTCTTCTTTCACCTTTTGCTTTTGTAGTTTTTAAAACAAAACAAACAACAACACACAATAACAACAAATACTTCTCTTGCCTTTGGAAGTTGTCCATCCAAATTAATTCCACACTCTAACCCTTGTCAAATAGTCCATCTCTTTTAAAATCATTTTTGAGGTATTATATTTTATTGGAAACTAAACTAATATAGTAAAATAGTAAAAGTACCTGTCATTCATGGGGTATTGAAGACATATTCTCCAGTGAAAACCATAGATTGATGGCTACATAATTTCCTCCCCTAGGGCCATGCAACTGGCATGACTCAAAACTTTGGGAAACCCTTTTAAAGGGCATGGATCCTCAAGTGAGGCAGCCTGAGCCCAAGTTCTGGTTCCATATTTCAGCAGTTAAGTCTTCCCATAACTCCTGCTCTATTTTCCTCACTTATGAAACAGAGAGTACCACTAAGAATCTCTCCACTTAACACAATTATTTACTGTGATATCCCTTTTAGATGTACCCTTAAAAGGCTGCTAAGTTAAGCTATTACCATTGTCTTTATTTAGGTCTTTATCTGAATTTCATTTCTAGACTGAATTCTCACTCAAAAAAAAAAAAAAAAAAAAAAAAAAGAAAAGAAAAGAAAAAGAAAAAGTAAAGCAACCACATCTGGCTCATTCTGCATGAGAGTACCTAGAGTGAGACATGACTCAAAAGAAATTCAGGATCAGTCCGTAATGTCAGTCCCGTGGCAGAGATATTCATCCATATATTTCTTCTCTCTGTGTTTTGCAAAAACATGGCAATCTGACCTCTTGAGTTAGGATAGTTCCAGTTGATGAATTCTGGCCAAGGAAATGAAAGTTGAATTGGCTTGTTAACTCCTAGCGAAAGCAGATAAGAAGAATGGGTGTGTTTCAAGTTTGCTTTTCTGATTTGCTGGTGAGACATGAATTCCACTCATTGAAAATGATGGGACATCTATCATGCTGGCTCTCCAAATAACTTGATGGAGTTAAGAACTTCTGTAATGTACACTGCACTGTAAAATGAAAAAAGCATACCAGAAGCTTTTGGCATGTGAGGATACCTACATTTTGGCCAATGCTTGTTATAGCAAGTAGCCCATTCTAATTTGCAAAGTTACTGTCAACCAATTATAAAATGTCAAAGAAAGCTGCCAAAAGAAGGTTACACCATGTGATCGAGCATGTCAGTGATCTTAGTTCACACCAGCAAGCTGAGGCAAGAGGATCTCAACTTCCAAAATAAACTAGACTGTAGACTGAAATTTCAATTTAAAGACAGGGCGGGGGAATGAGTGGAAATCAGGAAAGAGAGAATCAGAAGGAGGAAAGCAAAAGAGATGAAAAAGGGAAGGAGAGAGAGGGAAAGGAGGGAGAGAGGAGAAGGCAGTAGAGAAGCAATGAAGAGGGAGAATGAAGAGAAGGTAGTAAGAGAGAGAGAAGGATTAGGGAGGGAGGAAGGGAAAGAGAAAGGCTACAGAGAAGGCTGGAGAATGTTATTTTCAGCCAGTCTAGATGCATTTTGCCCCAAAACTACCCTGTCTCTACAGAACTTGGCCTTCATAAATTTAGTGTCCACAGAAAATATCATTTGAATAAATATTTTTAAAGAAGATTTGAAAACTAACGTGCTATAGAACAATCATTTTTTTATATATATAATCATATCAGCCTTAGAAGCTAGGTAAATGTAAGTAAAGCTAAAATCTCTAGCCATGATTTTCCCATGTCTTCCTTAGAAACAGGCATGGTATTCTTAAAAATGTAGATTTTATTATGGCAGTTCTACATGCCAAAACTCTCAATGGGCAACCCACCTCTTAATTTTCAGATTGTCTTTCCACAGTCCTAAAGATGCTGTCCCAAGGTTAAGAATCACAGAAACAAACAAACAAACAAATAACAAACGATGATTCAGAGCTTTGGTTCCTCCACTTCTTAAGCAGGTTTTAAAGCCCCTTAAGCCTTAGTTTACTCAACTGTAAATAAATTCTTGCAGTGCATTTAAGATATTTAAATTGAAAGTGCTTGGAATAGTATCTGGCAGTATAATTGGCAGTATTAATTATTGGGTGTGGCCAACAATTTGCTGGTCTAACTAGAAGCCCACACTATGAGAGAGAGCCCAGGCTGGACAGGGGCTGGATGGCATACAACCAGTTGAACTGGATATTCCAGAGTCCTAGAATAGAACCAAATCATGACTGGTTAAAAAAAAGTCACATTGCAGAATCTAGTTTTATACTATAATTTATGGTGAAGTGATGATACTGGGTAATATAAATAATAACAAAAATTAATGCTTAGATGTGCACACATGATTACATCAGATCAGTCAGGAAAATTATAAACCTGAAATTTTTTTTCATTTTAAAATGTCCAATACATGATTACAATCATTGAAATTTTAATAGGAAGCCTTATATACACTCTGGTTTATTCATTCCAAGCAAGCATTACACCAGTACCCCTTTTCATAAAATGTTTATTAAGTTAGGTTTTCAGAAAATTACATATTCAGCATTTTACCTAAAGGGAAATAAAAAAATTTTCATCTTCAGAGAGTTAAAATGTTCAGTATCAAAAATTGTATTTCATACAGTAAAAGTAAATATCAATTAGTCAGACCCTAGATGTAAGTCTTAATAATGCTTGTTAATCTTGTTAAGTGTACTTGTTTCTTATGCAAATATAGAACAAAATGTACACTATTTTTCTCCACAAAATTATACTCGATGGCAAGTTTTTTGAGTGCTGCTCACACTGAGATTAAATATGCAAAAGAAGAGTTCTCCCCATATTTTATTCCTTTAGAATATTTTAATAAAAGATTAACTTCTTCTGCCATGAACACTTTCATGTTTTTTAGCTTCCAGTATCTTTGTTCTGCTTTTTCTCTCCTACACCTGGTCTCATCACTGCCTTCTATGGGGTCTCTTCAACCTTTCAGATACTTCTAGACAATGATGGAGGTAGCTAGAGAGCCAGCAAACACGGTTCCAAGACCTCTTTGCCCCACCAGCATGCAACTCATTTAACAGTATACAAATGATTTAACAGTAAGCCCAGCTGAGTTCCCAAAGGAAATCATTTCCATTCCCACCCCTGCTTGCAGATGGAGGTCATGTTTCTTTCTCTCCTTAGTCATTGCTCAGCCAAACTCTTCATATTTACATAATTCCCCCCAGTAGTGGTTGGTAAACTTTGTGAAATCAGACCAGTTTTTACAGCTGTGCATCCAAGAAGAGTGTGTGATGGGAGAAGCTGAGAGGTCTTGGCCAGGGTAACAAATTTATATTCATTCTGTGCTGCATATTCCTTTGTCACTTCTGTACAGCCAAACTGTGTTGTTGGAGGCTGGTTTTTATGATCTCATTCTTTCCTTTTCTGCAGGTGTTTTGTGAAACTGAGGCACACAGATACCTAAAGGTAGAAAAGAATTGGTCTGAGGGTATACACTGCCTGTCTATCAGCAATAGCTATGGTTTTATACTTCAGCAAAACAACCATGGCCTCTGCTCTCTTAGATCTGCAAAAATTCCCTCTAGAGTCCTATACTTGTTCTTTCTCCTTCTCTCTGTAGAACTCAGGTTGCTACTATCTCTCCTACTGCTTCTTTATCCAGGGAAATGCCTCATGTTTCCTTAGTTTTCCTAAATCTTGCCCTCATAGATCCAGAAGGATCCATCCGTATAGTCTCTTCAGTAACCCCTTGGAAGACACCTCATTTTTCCCATCCCCTGTTTTGTGTTGCTCCAAACTGATTCCACAAAGATTATTAAATGGCCTCAAGTGAATGGATACTAGTGGGCACTGAACATGGTATCTAGATAGCAAATAGAATTGTATTGTTTCTTTCAGTTCAGTAACTGCCTTATTGGGACAAATTGAAGGTACATATAATTGGGACCAATAAGAAGGTAAAGAGCAAAAGTGATTAGAAATCTGTTATCTTCAGTAGTTCTCAGAGGCTTTATCTTTTCTATCTTTTTATCTGTTAAGAATCTCCGATATTCTGCTCATATGTTATCACCATGTCTATTTGGTAAGAACACCATGTCACCTGACTAAGAAATTATTGTTCTGCTAATTCTTCTCCTCCTCCTCTTCCTTCTCTTTCCTCTTCTTTCAGTGTTTTGATTTTTGTTTTTACTTTTTGTTAATATTTTGCATTTCTTTGAATGAGAAAAGGATATAAAGTTGTGTTGTTAGGGGGTGGAGAGAATCTGGGAGAAATTTTGTTGGGGGGCTGAGGTATGATAAAAATGTATTGTATGAAACTTTATCAACACTATTTTAAAACTTAAGCCATATACAAACTTAGTTCCTGTGGAAAACATCCTCCTTCACCTCATTTCCATCACGGCTCTATGTATCTCTGCTAACATCTAATTACACTGAAAATACGAATGTCTAATTACTATAGCATGTCTCCTGTGGCCCTTACTGATTGTTGAGCTCTTTTGTCTCACCTTTAAATCAACAACAGTGGGCCCAGGACAATGTTCACTACAAATGATAATTAGGCTACTGAGTAAATATTATAACTTAAAAACTATACCAGATACAGAATTGTTAAATCTGTCAAATGTATTTATGTTGGCTTTCTTTTCTAATTCAGTGTATTTTTTTTTTCTTGTATAGCTCATCCCTATAAGCAAAGATGCAGCCAGCTGGTCTAGAATCAATATGGCAATAAATCAAGAAATAAAAATGTAAGTTGCCCTAAAATGCTCAGGCAAAGGAGCAATGTTTTATCATCAGAACAAAGTTGTGTTGTAAGTTGACTCACAGATAAGAGAAGAAAAAAGACATTAAATGCATTAAAGAAACTGCTATGCAGTTATGGGAGCAGGGATATTTATTAATGTTATTGATTGTCAAAGGCCTATCACAAGTTGAACAGAATAGACTAATCTAGAGTGAAAAGCAGACATCTGTGTGGATTGTGACACTAGACTTAAAGTATGTACCTATATCTAGCCCTGTGCATCCACAAAAGTCAAATATAATATATTAAGGACTTACTGATTCCTTTAAAATTCAAGTATATATTGTGTGGATATACGCATAAGAGTTCCACCAAGTCCAGAATATGGATTTGCTGCCCCGGAACTAGAGTAACAGGTTATGGGCTGTTCAATATGTGTTCAGCAAAATGAACTCCAATTCTCTTGAAGAACAGCAATTGTTTTTAATCAGAGAGCCATCTCTACAGTACAACTTACCTGTTCTTTATGCTAATAAGAAAAATGCAATTAAGACATAGTCGCTATTCTCCTTCCTTCTAAGGACTAAATTCTTCAATTCTGGGAACTCATGAATAGTCATGTATAACTTAATTTGATAAAATTCAGTGAACACTGGAAGAGACATATGAAGACTAACACGGAGCCAAAATAACTGAATCTCAGAGATAGTAGGATTAATATGTTCATGAGGTCTTAAGAGAAAGGTGAGTTTAGAGAAGCGGGTATTAAGCAAGCAGTATACATGATTAGACAAACAGAAACAAGATCTTCTCTAGACAATATTAAGCCTACATGAGGAGATGTAGAAGAGCATCTTGTAAGGATCATAGAGACACAGAACCAGAAAAAACACTTATTATTTTTCGAGTTTCTATTTTTTCTGGAGATTGCTCTGACTATAATACCTCCTTTCTAGTAGTCACTCGCTGATTTATCTTAATCACCATATTTCTTGGCAATGTGTCTCTTGCTAATCTAATCTGCTGCCTGGTTTTTTTTTTTTTTTAAATATAACTTCAGCTTTTAAAGTGAAGCAAATTATCAGTGTGTGTATGAGTCATCTATGCCCCAGTGGCAGTGCTTTTGTTTGGGAGGAATAGATCTAAATCATTTAATGATAGTTATTAGCACAAAAGGTCTTCAAATGTCTTCAAGTATAATAAGGAATGTCCCAGGGAAATCCTAAAACCTTAGCATAGACATTTTCATGAGGATGAATATTCTGTGCTGAACTGAAAATGAATTTCAGAGTCAGAACTGGTAGAAACTTAACCTTTTCAGTAAGGGATACATGAGTTTTAAAATCAAAACAAATTTGCAATTAGGATATGTCAACATATTTTGAGCTTTCTCCCTTTTATTTTAGTCTTTCTTATATTTTATTGCTGTTGCTGTAAGTATGTATTTGTGAAAGCAAATAAAAGCATGTTCTTAACACCATCTTCTAGCCAGGGTCACCAGAAAGTATGGGATGTCATATTTGGTAGCCTTTTATGGACTAAGATGAGGTTTTTTTTTTTTTTTTGTTTTATGGTGGTTTTTTTTTTTTTTTTTTTTTTTTTTTTTGTATTTTCAAAACAGAAACTAAGTTTGTACTGAGCTCAGTTCTTTACTTATATTTTATTTCAGTGTATTACTGCATGACTTGAGGAAGTGAACTAAAAATTGTCAGAGTACTGTCAGCAGTAATGCATGCATAAACCAATTTAGTCCCAACACCCTTATTAGCTTTTCCACTTCCCATGAAAAAATTATTTCTGTCAATATTTTAATTTCAACCAGATGGGGTGGAAGGAGTGAGTGGCAGATGAGCACACGGTTGACAGAAATTTGATGACTCCATACAGCAGCTTGATTAAGAAGTAGGAAATAAATCCATGTAGCCAGGTATTGCAGGCATCTACATGTCTTCCTCTCAGGAACCTGATGTTATAGATTATATTGTGTTTAACAATAATATAGATTATATTTTAATAAGTTTTAAAAATAGTTATCATTTTAATAAATTGCTAAATATTATCTAGACTTTAATATTCAAGACAAGGTAGACTGAAGTTAATATCAATATGGTTTTGAAATCATTACTCAGTTTTCCATATTAACTTTTGAAACACCATTACTATATGTGTCAGCTTCTCAGGTAAAAAGAAATATAATTACAATCATACAAATTATTTTCCTGAAGTTGTGAGGGTCAAAAAAGACCACTCTTAATCAGCAATCAGTACCATGTTATATCTTCAAATCAATATGCAATTTTCACCATTTTTGTAGCCTGGGGTTAGTGGTTCAAGTTTGGTGCGGACAAGGGATATCTATATACATATTTTAAAATCACTTGACCATGACCGATGATATGGGTCAAAGTGGGTACTACTGATGAAATTGTATCCTTATGGTGGTCTTCTTTAAGTTCCTCCAGGATGTCATCCTGTGGACACCTTGACTTCAAACTTCTATCCTGAATTTTCATGCTTGTGTAGGGAAACTTGGGTCTTCATGACATCTTCCTACCTATCCCATGTTTTTCTACTCTTCTAAAAAAAAAAGATTTTTTTTTTTTAATTTTCAAATTGTGTGTGAGAGAGGGGATGTGGGAAAGAATGAGTTCAAGTTCCCGTAGAGGGCAAAAGAGAGCGTGAGATCTGTCCTCCAGACCTGAAATTATAGGCAGATGTCAGCTGCTTGGTATGGGCTAAGAATAGTGCAGCAGATGGGTAGGGAATATAAGACATGACAAAGGCTTGACCCACCATTACTACTTTAAAGAAGGAAGAAGGTTATTATCATCTAAAAAATATGATAACCCCCAGAAACTAAGATAAACCTTCCTGTATGGCCAACAAAAAGTTTGCAGCTCAGTACTATACCCTCAAGGCATTAACTTCTTCTGACAACCCAACTAATCAGGAAGTGTTTTGAAAGCCTCAGAAACCTAGGCTGCCAACCTCTTAAGTTCAGTTTGCTGGAATTCTTCTGGACTTCACTTCTAATCTCTTCTATTGAGATGTAAATTATGTTTAAAATCCTGCAGATATTTAATGAATACAATGTCAGATACATTTCCAGAGAGACACTGTAAAATATATTACCACATTAATGGGCCTAGTGATTTCATCAATCAAGATATTTGATGTTAACATCTCACATCATCTGAGTGAAGGGGTATACCTATAGTCAGGACATTTAAAATTTACTTACAAATTTTCAAATATTCATTCATTCTTAGTCGTATTCATCACTCTGGGCAGAGGATCACCAGAAGTAATTCCTGTCCCTGGTGACCAGTATGTCTTTCTTCCATTTCCTTCCACTTAAGCCTTGGAAAGGCAATTCTCTACTTTCCTTCTTTGAGTTCGCTTTTTAGAAATCTACACATAAGCAATATCACAGAATACACAACACTTGTTCACTGGTTTGTTTCACTTAGCATAATAAATTATAAGTGTAATTATATTGTCATGAATGGCATGATTTTTTTAATGGCCAAATAATATTTCACTCTATATATACTGCTTACATATAATGTACATGTGTATGCATAGGTTAACAATGTCTGCTTTTAAAGACATGGTCCTTATTAGGCTGACAATGGAGCCCTGATCTTCCCTCCTCATGATTTTTCGTAGCTGGGGTTACAGGTAAATGCCACCATTGCCATGCTTAGCTTGTTTAGAAACATATTCATACTGAGCACTTTCATAAACTGTAATTTGAAAATTTGTTCCTGGGTATATATACAGTAGAAAGCATACTTATGGGCACCAAATGACTGCACAGAATGTTCATAGATGCTTTATGTGCAAAGAACCTAGACAGAAAACAACCCAAAGATCCATCACCCTTACAATAGACAAAGAGCAAATAGTACATTTTAAAATGAGAAACAATATGTAGTGAAAACTTAATGGTACTGACTAATCTTATGCTCCAGACACAAAATACATTCTTAGGAAATAGAGATTTTTTTTAAGGAACTAATGACGAAGATAGCAAGAGGACTTACGTACACACTATGTGTAGACTTAAGTGTTTGCTTATAAATATACTTTGATCATATGCAAATCTAAATTTAATACATATAATTTCTGTTATGCGTGTATGTTATAAATTAATAAATGTAAATTTATGTTTTATTTTAATATGTATTTACTTATAATTGTATTTGGGACTGAAACCAGGGACTTCAGCATGTTAGGCAAGTACTTCACCAGAGGTATACTGCAATCATAAAACTTAAAATTTTAAATAAATACACACACACACACACACACACTGATTTCTGAGAAGCATTAACCTACCTTTCTTTAATTCCACTATACATATTTGTAAGTCACATTTTAGGTAACTTTATTTTTAACACTTATGGACATTTTCTGTGTTGCCAAAACTCCATTCTATGTGCTAATATAACAGATTCTGAAAGCTAGCCCATGAATTATATTGCTATTATTCCAGTATCTTAGATGACAACACTGTAGTTTAAAACAAAGGTGTAATTTATTCAAGGCTGCAAAGCCCAAAGCATATTAAAGTACTTCTTTGCTCATATGCAATATTATAGTACTGATTCACTTGTTTCTACAAAACCATTAGCACATCCTAAAGAGAAGCAGGAGAAATTGCCAAAGAGTTCTTGGTCTTGAAAAGAAAAATGAGAGGGCAATTTTGCTTTGTTTGTCCTTCACCTTGGGGTTGTACCAAAAAAAAAAAAAAAAAAAAAAAAAAAAAAAAAAAAAAAAAAAAAAAAAAAAAAGACTATTTGGTGTATCAAATATGACACCAGAGAAAAATGGATAGATGAATCCACTAAGTTCCTTTTTTTATGGGGCCTCCCCATGAGTTTCCCTTATAGGTGAGTACTGGAGGCAAAATTTAGCTCCCCTGATGAAATAAATTACACTCAAGATATGCATAGGCTATAACCTTCAGTGGCCCTTCCGCTCTCCAAAACAGCTTAGGGGTAAGAGTTGCTATGACATTTTTGTTGAGCAAGAGGGCAAATGGGCATCCATATGAGGTTGAATTCAATATTTTCTGAAGTTTCACTTGCATTGAAGAAATGGTATATATTCAAGTAGTGAAATAGTTTCTGGACTGTACTGTTTATACCACTTCAACCTTGGGGCTCAAGGGCTTACTCATGCCGACTCAAAGACATTTTTTGTGAGTGGTTTCATGATAGCAGCATAGAATTGGAACATGTCCATAAAGTGATTGGATAAAATAGACTGTTGAAAATGGATGGTCATTTCTTCGTCAGTGGAGTCCTTAATAGCACAAGGGATGCCACCATCTCCGAAATATCATCTCATTGTAGATCAGAATCTAATTTCCTTCCCATTTTCAAATTATAGACTCTGATGAAATAAAATGAGCAAGAGAGGACAAGACAGAAAATTTGATTTATTCAGAATAAAAGAGAATTAAAATAATCTCAAAAATGTTAATCCAGAGAAGTTCTCTAACAGTGTAGAAGGAGTTTGCCAAGAAAGAAGATTATGTCATTAGAATCAATCAAGCCACATTTGACACTGTCCTGGGAGTTCTTACAAAGAAACAAATTTCTTTGGGGAAAAAAAGAATTGTATCGAATAAGAACATAGATTGAAATGATTAGTCGTTAGTACAATCATTTTGCAGACAGAAAATAAAGTGGAATCAGAATGTTGAATCTTGACAAAGTACACGAGCATCTGGAGTTTCTATTTGACATTTTCAGAATCTCATTGTGATAGTAAATATGGCACCTTGTATTTTTAAATGAAGAGCAATTTTAAGTTCTTAAGAAATAGATAATAGTCACAGTGTTGCTGCACATTTCACAGAATTGTTAAGCCAAACTAAAGCAGGTGCAGAATTCACCTCGTTAAAATAGGATTTGAAGATGTGTTATAACAGGAAGTTTCAGCATTTATTTTAGAAGGAACCATCAAACATAAAAACAGGTTCTCAGTAAGAAATAAGACTCAGTGTCATGGCACATGGAAAGAAAGAAAGTAATTCAGAGAATACACCAAATTATTTGTTTAGTAGTTCATAGTACTACAGCATTGTAATGAGATGACAAATGGCAATTTTAAGAAATAGTTTTTTTCGATTCGTCATGAATAATTCCTTCATTATCTGATATAAAACAATCCATCTAAAATGCCCAAGACCTTGTGATACAAAGCACTCTGTAAATGTTATCCTGGTCTTGTTTGTACCCATGGAGATTTGAGAACAAATAAACAGAACATAAACTAGCCACCAATATTTTGTTAATTTATTTACATATTGTCAATATATATAAATATGTAAAAAAACTAAAATTTACAATATGAATACAAGTTTCATGCAGAAAAATTTTCATGACTTTGGAAGAAGGAAATCAGGTAGACCTGAATTCAGACAATCTGGCTACTATTTTAAAGAGTACATGGTATATTTAGTTAAATAATATGTCATTGAGGAACTACCATGTGGTGCATTTTTAAAAGCATATACCAAAATTACATTGTTGTTTAATTGTTTAATTTAATTTTTACTTTTTGAGATTATAATATAATAATATCAAGTCTCCCCTTTGCTCCAACCCCTCCCATATACTTTTCCTTGATCTTTCAAATTCATAACCTCTTTGTCAATAATTGTTAAGTGCATATATAAATATACATATTTCTACTTACACACGTTTATCTGTCTATTGGCGTACATATTGATGAAGATATATATATTCATAAATACAACTTGCTCAGTTGCATTAGCAACTCAAAATTTATGTTCTAAAAGTCATTGCTGTTTAGAATATTTAGAATATTACTTAACCCTAAGAATTTTATAGAGGTCCTCCTAGGAAACCTGTTTCTTCAGTATTTCTTTTTCTGTAAACACCATCACATCACCTTTATGATGGCTGAATTTAAGAAAAAAGTTCTCATTTTAAACACTGTGTTTTTATAGCTGTTGTTCTGTGACAGCCACTCCATTAAAATCCTGATGTAAACAAGTGAAGAAGGTGAAGTAGAAGTGCAGATATTTACACAGCATTACTGTCAGGTAAAATTTTAAAGATAGGTTTTATGAACCCATTATTTACAGTCAAGGTTTTTTGACGATAGTATCTGAAATAATTTAAGGAGACAAAATGTTTTGTCAAAACATACTGCTGGGAGTCGGTGTGTAGCTTCTTTCATGTAATTCAATTCTGTTCTGTTGTTTTCATGAAAGAGAAATTCTAGCTGGGAAGTCACAGAAACCCAGTGAGAAGTGACAACATGGTGAACATCAGAGGCAATTAAAAATAAATGTTCTGCTATCTTCATTTCATTCTCAATAAATGGGCAAGTCTGTTGTAGTGTACCTGGTAACAGGCTGAATTCTGAAGACACAGGTCATCCTTGATGGATTTCATCACCATACCTAATCTTAGGTTTGAGATGTGCATAGAATATAATGGCCATAAAACCAGAACATAGCACTAAGATATGATGTAGTCATGAACACAGGTAGAAATACTTTGACAAAGAAATGAAACTTGTTTTAAAAAAAAAAACAAAACAGAAATTGGTGGCTTGAGATAATAAAACAGACATACTTTTTAATTACAAATAGCTGGTGCTGTTGTCATTGTCTTACATCACCAGCACTGAGCTCCCAATCCACAAGTGATCTAGAATGTTCTAGATCTATGACAACATATTTCTTGCTTGCATAGCATTGATTTTTGATAATAAATAAAAACTCACAAATTTATACTAATAAAAAGAAATATGAGAAAATAAGTATTAATATTTGACTGCTAAATTACTAATCAATCCATAGGGGTCTTTTTCAAATAGCTAAGATCTAAGAATAAAGGAAAACTTAAATGCTCGATTAATACTCTCAAGGAACATATACACTGGTGGGAGGGAGAGATGCGTACGTAAGTAAATGCAAGGGAAGGCTAAGGTATTAGGAAATTGCCATGTGAAGTTTGCAGCAGGAACTTACTCACAGGTTGCCAGCTTTGTGTCGAAACTCTTTTAGGAGTAAGTTCTTAAAGTGAGCACATGCTCACCCATTGCAGCATTGGTAGAGAAGACATCACACATAAGGCATGCATTTTTGGACTTGCAAAATAACATCGACTGTGAGGAATAAAACAGCAGCATGGGAAGGAGAGTTTTCAGATAACTATAATGTGTCAGGCTAGAAATTTATTACAGATAATTCAAGAGTTTACGGCAGAGCCTGGTGAATGCTAAGCTCAGATTCCAGCATCTAATGCAGATTAGATTAAAGACTTGATTAAAGCAGAAGAGAAAAACCATCTTCATCTGTTAGTAATGTTATTCTCGAAATAGTGCTGAGTACTAAAGAAAGTTTTAAAAAATTAAATAAACACTAAAGCCAACAGTAAAGGACTACAACTCAAGAAAGAAGGCCAGGACTACTATGACAGAAAAAAAAAAAAAAAAACCTGACCACAGGGTTGAGAGTATTGGGCAAAGTGGCATTAAAGAGTTTCATTGACAGTGATTGTTAGACTTGGGTCCTTAGTGCTCAAAGAAGTAACTGTATTCTTAGTCAAACCATGTGGACAATTAGCATGAGCCACACTTTCTTATGATAGTGTACTAAGACACTTGATTTTTATAACTTCTCTTAATGTCAACAAAACTGCTGCCTACCTTAGCATAAGAAGCAGCCAGGTTTACTAAAGGTAATGAGGCTAAAAGATGTCAGGCATTTTGTAATATTATTTGCATCCCAATTTAGAAATTGTTTAGTCAAAACTAAAAAATGGTCCATTTTGGTAGTACATGCCTGTACCCCTAGCATTTGGGAAGCAGAGGCAAGAGTATTGAAAATATAAATCTAGCTAGAATTGTGAAATGAAGTGCTATTTCTCATAAAAGCAGTGACAGGGAGTAGCTCAGTATAGAATTACCATAAGGTTCAGGGTCTTATTCATAACACTGAAAAGCAGAGCAAGTGATTTTAGGTATTACTACTCATCTAATAAAGTGAGCAGGGGCTATTTTTACAGACTAATTTTAAGATGACAGTTGGGTGAACAGGGAGGTGTGAAGATCCCAGCACAAGAATGCCTTATTAAAAGCAAGAATCCCCCACTGAGAATAAGGTGAGGGGAATCACAAGCAGTGACTTATAATTATACAATAAAAGGCATGTAGATAATGTGTTTGATATACAAAATGAGGTCCCAGACAAATTGAAATCCCAGTAGCCAACTTGCTTTCTATTCTTACTCTGTATTCAAATCTCCTGCAACTTACTCAGGGTATAATAAACTGGTGTTACCTCCTTCATGAAGCCTTTATATCCCTGTCGCAAACCAACCTTTGCATTGTCTGTTTACACTTAGCATAAAGATTTGTCTAACCTGGTTACTCATCATTTTCAACCCAAATCATACTTCTATTGAAGGCTAAAATCAAGATATCATTCTTTGTTTATCCATAGCAATAAGTATGGTTAGTGATCATGATCACTTTATGAATTGCTAGGCAATTTTATGAAAATCTTAGGCATCAAGTAATGTTAGGAAAACAAAGTACAACCATACATTGATTCTTATAATACAACTATAGTCACTATGCAGTAGCACAATAGAAAACCCACACAGGGTCCTACTGGATGAGGAAGGGTCTACAGAAGGGGATGTAATGCTGCATTAATATATTTACAAACTAAATAGTCACTTCATAACCATCATCATCATCACTACCACCACCACCACTGCCACCACCAAAGATAGGAAGCTTTTACTAAAATATGTGATGTGTAAAATGTCTGTAGTCAGTAGTTTATAATTTAGTATTTTTATTCAGAAAAATACCAGATTAAATTTTGGCTTAATACTTTAAGAATGTCATTATCACTGTGATATCAGACACACACACACACACAAACATACACACATACACACACACTACACACACTCGAAACAGTCCAGTTATGAGAGAACGTACAATAATCTCAAATGAACAGCATCATCTTGTAAAGTACTTGACCAATAATTACCAAAGCTTTCAGGGTAGTTAGTAACCTAAATAGTCTAAGGAACTCACAATCAGGTAGATGTGACAGAATCAGACAGAATGCTAAAACTCATAGGATATACTAGATAGACCCCTGAAATAAGACCAGGATATTAGAGAAAAATAGAATAAAGTTGAGTGAAATGTGAACTGTATTTGGTGGTACTAATCTATAATGGTTCATTAATTTTGACAAATGTACCATGCTAATGCAAGGAGTCAATAATAAGGAATACTCACTGGGGGCACATGAGAATTCTCTGCACTGTTTCAAGCTAATTCTGTATATATGGTGTAATTATAACAATAAAATCTTATGCACGAAACTCAAGGACATATGTATAAAGCAATGTTAGTTTATTAAGCACAACAAACGTATGGATCTAATATAAAATCTTATCAGTATATAAAACTAGCTATAAAATATATAGAAGCTTTACCACTTTTGCAGTAATTCTATAAGTAAGCGGATTTTTAACTTGTGGGTGTACAAATATGTACTTGAAGTGGATTTCCTTTTGTCTTTTTTTTTTAACCAAAAGACATAAAGTACTTGGAAATTTTAGATTTCATGTGTACATTATACCTTCCCATACTTAGGAGAGGTGGGAAGAGGAAAAAAAAACCTCAATGATTCACAAATACTTATATTTCCTGTTGTATAAATCTAGAAAATGCTACAGTTTATTGAGGCATATCACCATGACTGGTTTGATATAGAAACACAGAACACAAGGGAAAGAGGCTTTTTACATAAGTGTAGTAAGGTCATTTTCTCTTTCAGAATTGCTGGGTTCAACAAGACTGTCTATGCCATATGTCCTAGCATTGAAATGGGTGAGCAAGGATTTCAGTTTAGGATGCTCTGAACTGCAGCAATACCAAAGAATTCACTTATCTTTTTCTCTCTCTCTCTTCTTCCACCTGTGTGTTTGCTACTGTGCTTTGTAAATGGTGTAGCCTTGACATGAGAATCCAGAGGTGGGTTTTTCTTATGACGATTCTCTTTAAGCATAGAGCATGAAGCATATATACCTACTTTGGACAAGAATTTTATTCCTGTACATCACAAGCTGCTATTATAACCTTAGCATTGAAATTTCTCAGTTTATATTCTTTGTGAGTTTCATGTCTCTGAGAAGTATTTATTTCCCTTAAAACAAGGCCTGAAAAATGCAAAAAATGCAAAAAATGACACCAAGGAATATTATTCACATAACAAATATATATATTATCAATTTGCAATATTTGAAAGCAATCACTTTATGAAAAATGTTATTTTCTCCATTTTATTAGGTGTTCCAGTTATCTAAAGCATCAAATTCTTGTTTTGTTTCAAATTCAAATTTTGTTTTTCAATAGTCAACATTATTTGTATGATGGTTTGACAAAATGAGTTTACTATAGTTATCTCTGATTTCAATTCCCTTTGACCACTAAAATTTTGTGTGGTGTCTTTATCCACTCAATAATTAATTCTTAATGAAATGTGGTAACTAGAGGATAACTGATAGATACAGATGTAGACAGATAGATTGATTGCTAGATAATATGTATTGTTACATATACCTGTACATAGTAACCTAGTAATTATTGTACTCAACACAAACAATTGCATATATACATCTCATATTGTTTACTGTGTATGTTGCCTTTGAAATGCCCACCTCCTCCTTTATCAGAACTCCATCAAGGATCCCATGGCTTCTGGGAAGTGTGTGTGATTTCACATTATTTAATAGGTTATTTCCCTGAATTTCAGTTATACCAAAGAACTCACTTCCTACCATAATTATTGATTCCCAGGCAGTCAGCTCTTAAGTTGGATCATTCAGAATGGTTCTTGAGATTTCCATAGAAGGAGCAGTGAGCCTCGGGTCTTGTTTCCTGGCTGGATGTGAATAAGGGAAAGCTTCCCTGTCACTGCTGACATCCATCTTGGGAAACAGCATTGAAAATAAAGGGAACTGTGTTCTTAGTGACATCATTGGACAACTGCTACTGTCACTCCTTAAATTACATGAGCCAATAATTATTTGTTTCCAGCAGTTTAGGTTAGTATAATAGTTTCAGCAAAAGTTAAACTAAATAATACAACACTTTTGAGCCAATAATTACAACATTCATAATAATGTTATTGTAGCCTAACTGCCAAGAACCCACATTCTGTAGCCAAACTGCCTGGCTTTAAATCCCTGGTTTGTCGTTAATTAGCCATGTAAACAGGGTTAAGTTTACTTCATCTCTGTGTCTCAATTTCCCCTATGGAAAAAGGAGGTCAGAAAAAAAGCATCTTTCCATAGGGTGAGTGTGAAGTCTGAAAGTGGCATGGAACGTAGAACACAGTATCTGACACCAAATGTGTGATCACTCTTTACTGACAATTTTAAATACTGATTTGCTGCTGTCTGACAATCTCAAAGCATGTTATGTGTAGAATGTGTCTATAAATGATCTGAAGCAGTTGTAAAAAATGATTGCCATTTAAATAATAGACACAATTGAACTGCAACCTTTAAAAAAAATGAAGAATAAACAAGTAAAAAGAAGTAAGTCAATCTTCCTGGGAATCCCCACTCTTTAATTGCCTATAATGATGCATTAATTCTTTTGCAATACATAAGATTATATTGTAGATATTTATATCTTAGGCAACTGTCTAAACTGCTGACTTTTAGCAGCTTGAAGGAATTATAGACTCATTTTTCAGGACATCTTAATTTAAGTTACATTGGTGTTCACATTTTCTTGATGATAGCACAACATAAAATTAAAATGTAATAAACCCAAATAAGTTGTAAATTTGATTCAGCTGCTTAAATAACTTAATAGCTTCTTTTTATGAACTACAAATATTAACCACCAGGAACAGGCATCAAACATCTAAAAAAAATGAGCAGGAAAAAAATATGACATACAATTCTGCACAGTAACCTATTTTTCTAGAAACAGGCAGAAATGCTTTTATTTTATTTTATTAGAAAGATCCATTCGGCTCTGCTTAACACACACCAGGAGCATAGTTTAAGAATAATGGCAGGGACCAAACTATGTGCTTAATACAGTCCTTTGCACACAGAGGGCACATAATAAATGCATTTGATTGGATGGCCAAAAGAATCTAGTTTAACATTTATTCTTCATCTAACAACTGCAACTTGCAAAGTACCCACAGAGATGATGTACTTTCAAATATTACACATGGCCCACTGAGAACAATTGTAGTGGTGCCCTTTCATAATATCTTCCATTATAATCTTCTATCAAAGCTGAATGAAATATTAAAGTGAAGTGTGCATGCAATGATTAGTGATCTAGCCTTTCATTTCCTGAAGATTTGGGAGTGATTTCACTACTTGTATCAATCCATAAGTGGGGGGAGGGGCGTAGCTCTTGCAGACTGAAAGAAATCAGAGTACAATATCCTCGAGCACTTTCTGCATGTCCTCTGAATAGGAACAAATCCAACACTGTATTTACAGAGGATACTATTTTCATGATGTGCTGCATTTAGAGCGCTTGCATTCTGTGCTTAGTGCAATGATAAATGGAAAGCTGTGAGCAATGTGTGAAACATCTTCCATCTGTTTGCTTCTGACTGATGATGCTCGGGTTTGTGCTAATTGGTGAAACAACTGCCACAGAATGGAGTGACGTTTCCAATAAATTGTGCATATAATTGCAAACTGAAATTTTGTCTTATGGCAGACAGTTCTGCTTTTGGTTAGTTTTACTAGTTTGGATAGTCAGAGGGAGCTGAAAGAGGTCTGCCTTGATTGAAAGATTTATCAAAATTAATAGGGACCATAATAAAATTGAATCTTTAAATGTCCTCCAAAAGTTGCTTCCCATCAAACCACAATTACTGGCAACTTAGAGAAAAATACTTTGGTGTCAGAAATGGCCATAAATGGGGAGTAGTAAAACATGTGAGATTGAATTCAGAATACCTAGATTCATAAATTAGCTTCAAGCCATAAGTGGGCATTTCAAATGGTTTCAACAATGGAGAGCTCAGAAAGGTATTCGTTATAAAAGAGCATTAGGTTTTAAAAATCAACAATTACTTAGACTTTGATTTCTATGAGTCTCCACAAAGCAATAAAGTCATGCACTAATACAAATTTATACATTAAAAGTATGGATTCTTAAAATTTGTGTGGCATATGTGTACATTTTGGGTGGCTGGATGGTTTATAAAAATTTCGCTACAAAGCTTCGACCTAATTTGAACTTGGAACAATTTTGTTCTGGCCATTTAAGTGCTGGCCTAACAGGTATGTAGTACCACATTCAATAAAAATTCTGTTGTAGAGTAATGCAGTATTGAATATATCAGGTATAGCCCAAGTCTAATTGGAATTATATTTCTTTTGATATCTTAACAAAGAAACGTGAAACTCTTTAGTTGTAGGGGGCAACTATCTATGTTAATTTAAAACTATCTACAGAGACAGAATTGGGCAAAATAAATTGCATGAGAATATGGGTCACTTCATCAATTTCCAACATGTAATATCATGCACATGCCACCAATTACATATTTAATGCATGGCTCAAAGGCATTTATAAAGATTATTTCAGTAACTGATTATAATAAAGTGTAACAATAGCCTTCAGTAATGCAAATGTATTAGAATTTTGGGATCATTTTGAAAATTAACAATGCCTAGACTCTATTCAAAATAAATTGTATCATTCAAGGGTTGACATGTTTACATACATCTCCATGTTTTCCAACTAAAGTCCTAAAGCTCTCAGCCTTCATACAATACCAAAATTTGTGGCATCTTGCTTATGATATCTGCTAAGCTCTTATTGTACCATGGTGAATCAGACATGGAGTTTGTCTTTAAGATTCTTTACTTCCGGCTATGGAGCATTGTTAGATACAGATAAAATGCATCAATGAAGTTCACACTACTCGGGTGCAGCACTCATGTGCATAACAGGGTCCTTCCAACAGCTCTCCTAAGATGGGAGTTCTGTCAAGAACTTTCTCTTATCTCTAGCCTGTTTCTATTTTCCACACATGAGACTAGGTAAGTGATTTCATTATACAACCACGTCAGGTATCATCCTTGGTTAAACACAAATGTTTTCTTCGTATGAAACATCATGCCTAAATACAAACATGGCTAAAGTAAAATAGGCAGATATTGCAAAAATGGTTTTTTTCTCTCTGTGTAAGACAAAGCCTTCCATCCTTCAAGGAAGCTCATAAGTCACACTGTTATAAAATGGACGTAAAACATCCCATCCTACATGGAAGCTCCTTAAGCCCAGGAAACAGCTTCAATCTTCAAAAATTCCATGAAACTAGATAGAATCAATAGTCCTCTCTATCTCCAAGCATATACAAACTGCTGGGACTGATGGAAGAAACTCTCAGACAAGCTGATCTGCTGCAAATATAATGAAAAGACCATTAGAGATCAGAAGCACAATCTGGAAGAAGCTCAGACTACCTGAGATGCCTAAAAGAGACTGTTTCCAACCTGCTGTACCTCCTGCACATTGTTTAGTACATTCCAGGTCTCCAGATCTGATGATCTAATACCCATGCTAGAACAAGCTTTTAGTGATGCTGATATCTTTGAGTCCTTTTTTCTCCTGTGATTCTCCACATATATTCTTATTTTTAAAAAACCAATACAACTACTGGTTCACTCAGTTAGACTTAGGTGGTACCTTACTTTGGTAGGTCATCTTTTTTCCCCATCTGAGATGAATAGATTTTACTCGCATCTCCCTGAGAATGGTGTTAACCATCTGTATGAGTGCAATGTATACTCTAAAACAACTAACAGCTCATGCTGTTCCCCTCACTGATGTGAAGCAAGGGGAACACTTCCCCATTGTTGGTGTGAGTGAAACTTGTATAGCCATGTTGGAAATCTATGTGACAATTTCTCAGAAAATTGGGAACCAGTCTGTCTAAAGACCCAGCTATATGACTCTTGGGTATATATCCAAAGGACAGTCCACCATCTGACAAGGACACTTGATCAACTATGTTTAGAGCATCTTTATTCATAATAGTCAGAAACTGGGAACCACCTCCATGTCCCTCAACCAAAGAATGGTAAAAATATGTGGTACAATTGCACAGTGGAGTATCACTTAACTATTTGAAAACGATGGCGTCATGAAACTTGTCAGCAAATGGATGGAACTAGAAAAGATTATCCTGAGTGAGGTAACCCAGACCCAGAAAAACAAACTTGGTATATACTCACTTATAAGTGGATACTAGCCATAAAGTAAAGAATAACCATGCTACAATCTACTGACGTAAAGAAGGAAGCCTCTGGAGCTGGTCTGGTCTGAGGAGTGACTCTCACTAAGAAGGGGAAACAGAATAGACACCTCAGGTGTATGGGGAAAGGGGGTTATGTGGGGTTAGGAGTTGGGGTGGGGATTAGAACAGGAGGGATGATATATGGGGAGGATGGAGAAACAGAGTACTGAGAGAAGCAACTGTGATCAGGAGGGAGAAATCTCTGAAACAAGCTGGAAACTTAGGACAATGCAAACTCCCAGAAAGCTATGAGGATGACCCTAGCCAATACTCCCAACAATATGGGATAACCAGGCAAATATTTGAGTGGAGGGATTTGGAAACTAACCCAGCCACACCCCTTCAAAACACAATTTATCCTGCCTACAAGATATGCTTAGGCAAAGGTAAACTGTAGGAATGATCAACCAGTGACTGGTCCATCTTGAGATGCCTTGAGAGGGAGCCCACCACTGACACTACTCAGAGGACCAGGAGCTAGACACTGGATAGCTCAGATACCCACAATAGAACCAAACACAAATAACAAAAAAAAAAAAAAAAAAGCTAATGAAATGTAATGAAATGATTTTTTTAAAGAAAAATCATTTTATAAACTTTATTACATACAAATAAATTAAAATTAAAACATGCAAATAAATAAAAATATCACACACCCAATCCAGTAGACCCAAAATTTCTACAAGTGAATGAACTTCTTTCAGTTGTTGTTGTTTTGGTTTTTAGAAACAGGGTTTATCTGTGTAGCCCTTGATCAACCTGGCCTTGAACTCACAGAGATCCACTTGCCTCTGCCTCCCAAGTTCTCGCATTAAAGACATATGCCACCTCCACCCAGCATCGGCAAACTTCTGTAGAGTTAGAATAGGCATTTGGAATGGAAACTGCAGAGCTTCACATTAAATTTTACACTTTCCGTGTCAAATATATTTTGTGCTCTTATACACCACCAAAACAAAACAAAACAAAACAAAAATCCGTAACAGAATTAGAACTAGAAAAAGCAATTAGAAAAAAAAAGAAAAAGAAAAAGCAATTAGCTTTATATCCCCTTTCGTAGCTTCTGTCTGTTACCTGCAATCAGCCCTTTCTTAAACCTTGCTATTTAGCCTTTCTTGTTTTCTTTTCTTAAAAATATATTGTACCCCTATGTATATCTGTTTACATATAGACATGTACTATTGGTTAGGTTATGCATGTAGAAAAGAATAGTCTATTTACTCATTCCCTGAAAATTTTTAATTTTTCTTTAAAGCTGACATATGTATATATATATATATCTCACATTATCTATCCATTGGTGGGCAATTAAGATGGTTCCAATTCTTTGCTATTCTGAATAAAACCACAATAAACAAGAAAAATTTAAGGGAGGGAGCTTCATTTTGGCTCACAGTTTTTTGGCATGGAAGGCACAGCATCTTGGGCCCTTTCTGCAGTAGCAGGAAACTGTAATGTGACCTGCTACACACCACCACACTTAGAAACAGAAAAAGAATTCTTTTGTGTGTATTGATATCTCCCTATCTGTTAACTGTTGACTAGCATACCTCATGCTGCATTCTGTCTAACTAAGCTAGAAGATATACAACTGGGGAATTCAGTTACCTCCTACCCTCAGTTTCAAGGACTCTTCCAGTGCCTGGGCAGAGGGAACAGTTAAAATGTCTGCAGAGGGTCTCTGTGCAAGGTGTCTGCAAGACTAGCTCATGACAAATTCTCCAGAAAGAATAGTCATAAGTTCCTCCATCACTCAACGTGATGATTATACCAGATTATACCAGATTAGAGGGACAGAAATATTTAGGATCCTGGGAAAGGACTGAGCCTTGTACTATTGTGACCTACATCAACTAATACAGATTAGCACTTGCACATTAGACATTGCTTTTGAGATTATAAATATTTCTCCATGGCTCATCACCAACCACATGCGGGATATGTAATGAAATGATTCCTAATGATATTCTACTGTGTTCATAGTTTGGTGTCTAGGCCAGTTGTCATCAGGGAGGCTTTACCCAGCAACTGATGGAGAAGGATCAAGGATACTACAAGAAAACCTGCAGAGTCAACCAACTGATAGAGGCTCACAAATACTATACTGCAATAAGGGAGCATACGCGGGTCTGACCTAGGCCCTCTGCACATATATTACAGTTATCTCACTTGATCTTCTTGTGAATCTCCTAAAAGTAGGAGCAGGAGCTGTCTCTGACATTGTCGCCTGCTTTGGAACCCTTTGGCCCATACTGAATTGCCTTGTCTAGGCTTAAAAGAATAGGAGAAACCTTCTCAAGTTCCCTCTCCCCAGTGTCGGGCATTTGGGCTAAGGCCATCCTCCAATGAGTCCTGAGAGTCTCTCACTTCCTGGGTCTCAGGTACTTTCTAGAGTGTTCCCCCACCCTGACCCTAGTCTGCTTATTTCTATTCGTTCTCCTGGCCCTTCTGGCTTTTATCTTGTCACATCCCATACCTGATCCTATTCCCTCTTTCCCCTCACCCTACACTTTCTCACCCAGGACCCTCCCTCCCTCTGCCTCCCATGATTATTTTCTTCCCTTTCTAAGTGGGATTGAAGAATCCTCACTTGCACCTTTCTGCTTGTTACAGTTCTTGCAGTCTGTAGGTTGTATCCTAGGTTTTCTGTATTTTTAAGCTAATATCCACTTACCAGTGAGTAAAGGACCTCATGTGGAGGTACAAGGTTACTAACTCACAGTCAAAATTTTTGATTCACAATTGTTCCTGTCCCGAAGAACTGCAGGGACAAAAATGAAGAAGAGACTGAAGGAATGGTGGTCCAACGACCAGCCCAACTTGGGATCGATCTCATGTGGGGCACCAAGGCCTGACACTATTACCAATGATGCTATGATGTGCTTACAGAAAGGAGCATTGTATGCCTGTCCTGAGAGGACCTACCAGCAGCTGACTGAGACAGAGGCAGATACTTACCCCCTAACATTGGACTAAAGTGGGAGACCCCTAGGATTGAATTAAGGGAAGGGAAGACCAGCAGTCTCAATTAACCCAAACTCCGGGAAGCTCCCAGAGACTGAGCCACCAACTAGGAGCATACACGGGCCTGCTCCAGGACCACGGCACATATATAGCAGAGGTCTGCCTGGTCTGGCCTCTTTGGAAGAAGATGAGCTTAATCCTGAAAAGACTTGAGGCCACAGAGTCTGTGTGTGGTCTGAGGTCTGGTGTGTGTGTGGGGGGGGGGGAGGTATGAGGAATGCCCTCTCGAAGAAAAGGAGGAGGAGGAATGAAAGGAGGAACTGTGAGAGGGGAAACTGAGTGGGGCAATAACTGGAATATAAATAAATAAAATAACTTAAAAACAAAATGAATAGGAGGTAACTAGTCTTACTGCAACTTGATATGTCATAGCTGGTTGATAATCATTAAGACCTTTTCTGAAGAGAAAGGAGGAGAAAAGAATGGGGGAGAAGTAGAGGTGGCAGTAAAGACTGGGAGGAGAGGAGGGAGGGGAAAGTAGAGTCAGGATGTAAAACAAATAAAATGAAAAACAAAACAAACATGAACCTCAAGTGCCCCATTTCTGCAATTCCCACCTGGAATACATTTTCCTAATCCACCCATCATCTTATCTTAATAAATGTCTACTTAATGCTTCGCTCTCCTTAATCAATCCTCTAATACCCCCTCCTCCAATTTCTGCTTCTCAATTCTCTATGTAGGAATTGATAGCAGTAAAGAAGGAGCTAAATTCCCATCACCAAATACATCAGTTAAGTTTCATTATTCTAGCTATCCTCAAAGCCAAAGTCAGCATCATGATTTATGTACCAGTGGTGTTTTCACCTACCTATGTCTGGGGATGTGCTGGTAATATTATCTCATCTATTAACTTCCTGATAATCAGAATTCCACAGCAAAATACAAATATAAATGTGTTGTAAAATATTTAATTTTCATTATATTCTAGCTTATATTATATAATAACTATATCAATATTAAATTTCCTGGTTTGGGCCCTTATATCATGGTTCTACAAAAGAATGACCTTATTATTTGAATATATGTATAAATTATTAAGAAATAGGAGATACTAGCTCAGCTAATATTCAGTTGATTATGGGAAATGTATATGGGACAAGGAAGGGCAATTAATAGTGAATGGAATTAAAGATCAAAGAATTGATAGGTGAAGCAGAAGCTGTTGTATGTCTAGTTTCTCCAGAATTGTAGAACCAATAGGGTGTGGAGAAATAAATTAAAAAGACATTGACATATCATTATCAAAGTTATGAAGAGTTTAGTAACTTGAGAAACCTTTGTTGTTAAAAAAAAAAACTGTGTTACTGTCCTAAAAGTTTTAATTTATTTAATAAAATAAAATTTTATTTTGTAAGTATATATACGGTGCCTATTAATAGATACTCTTCAGAACAAATAGTAATATCTAGGCTGACAAAACAGAAATTGTACATATTTGCAAAGATTATGATATTTATCACATATTTATAAAGACAATTTTAAAAGCTTTATTTAAATTTGAAATTTTATTCCAAATAGCTGATTTTATGCCAACAATTTACCAGTGCTTCATTTTCCAGTCTTTGACAGTAGACAGATGGGATGACTTCCTCCCAAGTCTCCATAGTCCTGGACTCTGAATAACCACACACAAGTAACCTGTATCCTCTTGCTTTTGTGAGAGTTGATCTGGACATGCTCTGATAAAGGACTTATGGAGAAAGTTTACTTGAAATGACTGGTCCAACAGAAGAAGTTGTTTTGCCAATTTCCTTGGTAAAAGTTAGTGCTGATGGACACTGTTCTGCAGCGTTTTTAATTATAAACAGTAATTACTACTGACACCGAGACATGCATGAAATGGGGAGCTTTAATGAAGAGATCTGAAATTGTATTCAATGAAAACATGTAATTTTCCAATAATCAACACTGTAGACAAATGAGTAGAAAAAACTGTAGGGTGAACTCACAGACAGAGGAAGATAAAGCACACATACATTTTCTTTCAACACTCAGCCAAGTACTTCAACATGTATAGAATATAACCTGTAGATTTAAAAAACAAGTTTCTTATTATTTTTGTAATAGTGAGAGATGGGAGACAGAATAAAACTAAGAGAGGAGAAGGAATGCAAGATAAAGACAAGAAGATGGATATGTTTTTTAAAAAGAAGAAGAGCCATAAAAGGGGAAAGGAAAAGAAGTAGAAATGTTTACCTGGCTCATGTTTATATTCTTATTTTAAATTATGTGTATATGTGGTGTGTGTGTGTGTGTGTGTGTGTGTGTGTGTGTGTGTGTCTACTGAAGAGTGTATGTATATATAAAAGCTGGTGCTCTCAGAGGCCAGGAGAGGGCATTGTATTCCCCAGAGCTGTAATTACAAGCAGTTTCAATCCCCTTCTGGTAGGTGTTTGGGATTAAACTCCTGACCTTTCCAAGAACAGTATATACTCTTAATTATTGAACCATCTCTTCAGTCCCCAATTCTTTGTTTTGTATTGAGCTAGAGGAATTCACAGTAATATAAGACTTGATCATTTAAAAATAACAGAAGTGACAAAAACCTGTTACTAACCAACTCAATCCTCTTGACTTCTGCAGTTTCTTTGACTAATCTATGACATTGATGGGCATTAAAAATAGCTGTGGCTGTATTTGAATAACACTTCAGATCTAATTTCACATTCCTCTTCAAAACAGAGTAAAGAGTTAAAATAGATATTTCAAGGTTTCCCCTCAATCGGACTGTCAAAGATAGATATTTGAAAGCTATTAGGACTGAACAAAATGTTCCTCTTTCAAACATCATTCTTACTTACAGTGAGAGTTGCTGTTAAAAATTAAAGGGAAAAAAGAGGTCATCTTTTTAGCCATGCATTTCTAATAGACCCAAAGCCAAAATAAATCACACTAAATTATGAAAGTACATGGCCTCCCTGCAAGTATTATACAGAATACCAAAGTACTATAAGGTTCTTCCTGTGATCTATTTAGCATTGTAGCCTGAAAATTTTTCTTTAAAAAAAATGTATTTAATTTTAGATTGCATATACTGCCTTTTAAATTTTCTAAGATGGTAAATCCTTTTAAGCTATATGACACCTTTAGCTTGTATTTATTAAAAGTTGCTGGTTACCAGTTTTTTTATTCTTCTCTATAAAATGGCACAAATGCAATTAACAGCTAGTATTTGGAGCTTTTGGCTATAATGGACAAAACACTGTCCTTCCCTTAAAAGCCAGTGTTTCAACACTGGCTCACTTCATATGTGAAACAACTAATCCAGAAAAAAAGTTTTAAGTTCACTCACTAGTAAGACAGTGAATTCAAGGAAGGAAAAAATAGTGGCAAGAGAGAAATCTTCCCATCCTTGTTTCAGGGCTGATTCAGATAACCACATCTTATGATCAATGCAGTTTGCAGACACGTGCACTGCTTTGCTGAACAGCCCTTTCCATAGTCAAACAGGTGCCAAATTGAGCAGCATGTTCAGTATAATATGAGTGCATTGCCATCTTAAATCACTTGCTATTCTTAAATAGAGACCTCCCTTGCCAGCAGAGACTCTCACGGACCTTCTCTGTACCTGCTCACTGAAGATGCCATCACCACCTTTGTGGAGAATATTGCTGCATCTGCTAAGAATAAAAGAAAAAGTAGACAATGATAGCTTGATTTCATAACTGAGGCTTGTTAAGTTAAAAATAAAATTCCAGTGCGAATTCTAGTTGAAGTCTTATCGAGTGGAAGAGATCAACAATAACAAAAACAAAAAGCCAGAATGAAGTTAATACATACCACCGAGAGACTAACTATATTCCTCTGTAAGGTCAGGGAGAATGCTGGGTGGGTAGCACTGAGCTTGAGCATTTTTTTTTACCTTGCTTACAATGCTCTAAAAGTTTCACATGACTTTTATTTAAGTTTTTACAACATTTGATGTGACCTTTTAAATGCTATTAGGATCCAATCTGTGTTTCCATGCAAAATATTACCCATCTGCCCATATTTACCACCGCTATTTCATATTTCCCTTAAATTAGCTTTTCCAAAGTCAAGGTAGATGTAGTACCTTCATTTTGACTTCCTTTGCCTCTTACCACAATTTTAAAATCATGAAAGCAAATTTTGTCCTGCATGCCACATTGTTAGGGCTGCAAATGCAGTGAAATACTTAGCCCCTGTATTTTACTATCGATTTTCTTTCAGGATCATGCCCCTGGGAGGTTGGCACCTGCAAAACTCTTAGAGTGTCTCCATGCTTAATAAAAACCTGGAATTTAGTACAGAATTTAACTAGTTCCATGTGTTCATGAATTGGTATCTTTGGGTGCCAATATAAGCTACTTTTCTGATGTATGTTATTTCTAAAGATTTATCTTCTCAAGTACAACTGTAAAAACTTAGCAGCACAAATACGTCTTACTTGAGAACATTGGCAAAAACTAAGGCAATAGGGATTTGAGATTCTTATCTACTAAGGAAATAGAAACTCATGGGGGGGGGCGTTCCCTAACATTTGCCATCCTGATTTCAGGATATAGGGAAATGGTGTTATTTTATTACCATGGATAAATAATAAAAAATATTCGTTATATAAATCTAATTTTAAGTATAAATTCTAGAAGAAAACACAAGTAACTTTGATGGATCATCATGTACATTTAACAGCAAATTAGTCAGAGCTATAGTAATACCACTAGAAATTCCAGAAAGAAGTACTGATGGAAAGAAGTGCACAGATTTTACATATACATATTCATATATGCTTATGAATATATAGATACAAGCTCATGGAAAGAAGGTTTTATGACTATATAAATGAAGCCACAAAGAGGACAAAGCCAAATGAAACAACAAGAAATATTTCAAATATATTTAATATAAATTTTCAAAACAGATAGAAGAAATGTGTACTACCTCAAGATTGGTACAAGGCCTTTGGCAAAATCCAACAACCAGTCATAATAAGAATCCTGCACTGAGGGGGCTGAAGAGATGGCTCAGTGGTTAAGAGCACTGACTGCTCTTCCAGGGGTCCGGAGTTCAATTCCCAGCAACCACATGGTGGTTCACAACCATCTATAATGGGATCCAATGTCCTCTTCTGGTGTGTCTGAAGACAGCTACAGTGTATTCATATAAAATAAATAAATAAATAAATAAATAAATAAATAAATAAATAAATCTTAAAAAAAAAAAGAATCCTGCACTGATAAAGGTAACAATGTACATACCTAAACATAATAAAGGCAATTTACACCAAACCTATAGCTACCATCAAATTAAATAAAGAGAAATTCAGACAATTTTACTAAAATCAGAAACAGGAAAAGGTTGTATACTATCTCCATATCTATTAAATAAGACAAGCAAATGAGATCAAGGGGATATAAATAAGAAAGGAAGAAATCAAAGCATTTTTATTTGAAGATGATAAGATAGTATACATTTAAAAATACCTCCAGAGAACTCCTATAGCTAATAAACCCTTAGTGAAGTGGCTAGATGCAAGATTAATTCAAAACATCAGTAAATCTTCTATATACAAATGAAAAATAACTAAGAAAGAAATCAGCGAAGCAACAACTTTCACAGTAGCAATAATGAAAGTATCCTGGGGTAATTCTAACCAAGGGAGTGAAAGATGTGTGTAATGAAAACTTCAACCCTTTGAAGAAAGAAACTGAGGAATGTATCAGAAGATGGAATCACATCACACACTTAAATGAATTGGTGGGATTAACATAGAAAAATGGTCATCGTACCAAAAGTAATCTACAGATTCAATATAATCCCCATCAAAATACTACCACAATTCTTTATAAATCTTGAAAGTACAATTCTCAACTTTGTATGAAAAAAAAACAAACAATCAAACAAACAAAAAACCCAAAACAAACAAATAAAAAAACCTAGGATAGCTAAAATAATACTGAATATTAAGAATACTGCTGGAGGTCCCACTTTTCCTGATTTCAAGTTATTTTCCAGAGCTATAGAAATAAAGATGTCATGATATTGGTATAAAACCAGACACATTGATCAATGGAATCATATTGAAGTCCCAGACATAAATCCACACAACTGTGGACACCTGATTTTTGACAAAATTCAGAAATACACCGTAAAAAAAGACAGCATCTTCAACAATGGTGCTGGTCAAACTGCATATATGCAGGTAGAAGGGTGCAAATAGATCCATGTTTATCACCTTATACAAATCTCAAGCCCAAGTTGTATCAAAGATATCAACATAAAAACAAATACACTAAACCTGATAGAAGAGAAAGTGGGGAATAGCCTTGAATTTATTGGCACATTAATCAATGTTCTGTAGAGATCACAACAACTGCAGGGACTAAGATCAACAATTAATAAATGGGACCTCATGAAAATGAAAAGGGTTTGCAAAGCAAAGGATACTGTCAATCAGACAAAGAGTTACTCTACTACTCCAGCACCATGCCTGCCTGCCAACTTTACCCTTGAGAATCATGAGCCCCAAATTAAATGCTCCCTCCAAGTGCATTCATTTCCATTAAAACATGTGTGTGTTTGTGTGACTTTTGTTCCAAAAAGCATATGCAATGATCTCTAATCCACATTATTCATCAAGACTAGGCCAACTAATTATAATTAATTATAATTGTCATATGTTTAAAATGGTAAACTATACAGCAATAAAATTGATCAAGTTATTACAACATAGAAAAAAGTAGTTAAATCTCAAAACAAATCATCAGTGAAAAGATGTAGGCATACAGGAATACAAACATGGATAATGCTCAAAGAGTGGTCATGGTAGTCTATGGTGAAAGAATTAGTAACATAGCATATATTGGTGCACGGCTGAAGAAAATAAAAAATACAATGTGGACAGCATGGGCAATGCTATTTGTCAGTTAGATCAAATCAACTTGAAAAGTAAGGATGGAATGTAACAGGGTGTTTCTGGATATTTCTCTTTAGTAAGACTTCATTTTCTCTTAATATTCACATGATTGGATCTTAAATGAATGCACACATGCATATGATGATATAGGTAAATACATCATGACAAAACACAGAAATATAAGAACATATATGCACACATATGCATTTTATGTGTACATCCATGTCTCTTGGCCTATGAATTGGTATAAACATAAAGAACAAAATTTTAGAAAAACGCATAGATATGTCTTTTTGACAACATGAAAGTAAGTAAATGGTGTAAGGATAACTCATAAAGGTTCAGAACTTATCTTAGGTCCTGGAAGAATAATGAGGAGCTTTGCTGACTAAAACAACAACAAAAGAAATAAAAAACAACAAACAAACAAAAACTAATCAAAATATTCCAGACAGGATGCAGAAAGCATGTGTTTTGGAAATAACAAGAAGCTTGAATTTGTCCAAGACCCTGAAAGGATCTAAGAATATGCATATCTAACTATGGATAAAACAAGGCTTTAGTGACATTGGAAAAGGAAAAAAAAATGATACAAAAAAAAAAAATAGTTCCCTTAATTCTAAGGAGGATCAGATTCATTCATCAGACATTTTTGAAATAGAACAATGATTAATAGAAAATGTTGCTGGTGTATTTTTGCATTCACTTGTTGTCTTTGTTTTAACTGTGCCTGTCCTCTTGTACTTCCTGAAGCACACAACCTAGGTCTACTGGTTATGAGTGAGGATCCTTTAGCTATAACCCTCAAGCCTGCTTTCAATGTTCAAAATTTTGAAATTTGAAACTTAGAAATTCACAGTTGGGGGTCCATTTTCAGGTTCAAGCCATGTACTTAGCTGCCAACAGGTTGATGTTGTTGAAGAAAAGCTTTAACACAATGGGCAGGATTAAAAGTATTCCCAGGACAGAAAGGGCTAGCATGATCAAGCTATATATGCCATTTTTGAAGTTTGATCAAAATAGAAATAGTGACATCAGGCCATGGGTAATTTTATTTGTAGTATCTACCACATCAAATGCTCAGCAGAACAGCATTCTTGAAATTCATAAGCTCCCTATGTATTGTTAAAACACCTTGAGAGGTGATAGAATTATGCCAAATAAATTGCAAGTGTCATTAAACTTATTCCTAATTATAATGACTACCACTGTAAATTGTAGAACTAACATGAATCCAATGGTATTTGGCATGAAGGCTCCTTACTCTTAAATTCTGAACCTCCTTCCACTAATTTGAATAGGATAAAGAGCATCAGTTCTTTCTCTCAAATGCCTATCTAAATCCTCTGGTATATTCAACACAAACAGGCTGGCAAGCCAAGGACGGGTTAGATTCTGCACAGAGCATTACCAAACTAAGACAGAAGTGCATTGTTTTGCTAATGCATATTCCATGATGGGTAAGGAAGGCATTCTTGTCAGAATGACTTAAAACAGATTCAGTCTTGTTAATGAAATAAAAAAGGGGGAGAGGTGGAGAGCCTTTGGGGCTGCTTGACAAGAAGCTGACATGGACCAAGGACAAGAAAATGGGCTGCATGGCAGGAATATGACATTGGCCAAGGACAAGGAAATAGGCTTCAGGCAGGAATCTGACATTAGGCTAAAACCAAGAAATAATTTCAGGTAGGAATCTAAATCTTAGGCTAGAACAAAGAAGTAATCTCAGGCAAGAACCTAAATTTTAGGCTAGAACAAAGAAGTAATTTCATACAGGAATCTAAATTTTAGGCTAGAACAAGAAAGTAGGCTTCAGACATGAAAATGATCTTTGGCTAGGACAGGGACGTAGGCTCAGATACTTTGGTCATCCTGATTAGCCCTTAGAAACAGTGATCGTGGGAGTGTTCAGGTAACTAGGTTTAATGCCTTGCTTTTTCTTTGACTATTTGTGTTTATTTTTTGGATTGTTCCTTGACTATTTGCATCTATTGTATTGTTAGACTCTCAACCTGTAACAGACCTTAATACATGCATGTAATCAAAATGGTATAAAAGCATAGAGGAGTAGGGGGGATGGGATAGGGTGTTCTAGGGAGGGGAAATGGGGAAAGGGGATGACATCTGTATTATAAATAAATAAAATATTCAATAAAAAAAGAAAATGGAGAAATAAAAGAAATCCACAATTGAACTATTTATTTTCTCATGAATCAATAGGATCCTTTTATTTTAAGTAACAGAAAATTATGTTAAATGTACAACTTGAGAGAGATATTTAATCTTATTAACCAGTAAGAAAATGTGTTTTCTCACATAAAAATATAGTGTGAAAGAAATTTCTAATTGTTTCTCCTCTTTTTGTGCTTGCAACAAAATGTGTTAATGGGAGGGGTATACATTAACAGACCTTTTCTCTACTTGGATTTGGGGAAGATTCACAGACTGTGTACCTTGTAAATGAGTATTGTCACAAATAACTTAATCTGCTTAGATTTATAGGTGATTCACTTTTGTAAGATTTATCACATAAAAAGTAAAACACTTGGTGCCATGATACACACACCTGAATTTTTACATTTATATTTTAAAGCTATCTTGGGATTCTCTTTATTTTCTTTTATAGGCATTTTGTTTTATCACTACAGTAGAATAATTTTCTTAAATGAGCAATATCCTGCAAGGACATACTCCAGTACTGAATTACTGTGATTGTTTCCTATTTAAAGAATACACAAAAACAAATACAACATGAATGAGGAGGAAAAAAGGGTAAGAGAGTTGGAAGAGAAATAAGAAGAGGTGGAAAGAGGAAATGAGTAGAGGAAGAGGGAGAAAGGAGAGAAAGGTCAAAGAGGAGGGAAGTACGGAGGAAGGAAAGGATAAAAGACATCTTGAATTCTTCTTGAAGGACAAGCCAACTATATTCATTGTCTATCTACTTTGCAAATTATATCTGCTAACCCACAACCTATCATCTAAAAAGTCTTTCCTCCCTAAGTCTGAATGATCAAACTCAGTTTCATGTCTTAAATTTACAGATATTTTGACCTATCTTTTCCCTAGTACCAGTATTGTATTTTATCTTGGTACTTCCAAATCTATGACTATGCTCAAAGGGAATCTCCACTCAGATAGAAAGTGACACCACACACTTGACATGTTTTGTTTATGTTGACATGAAAAGTACCACTTATCCTGCCTAATCAATTGCTTTGTGTCTTTTTTTTTTTACAGAGATATGTCTACTTTACAAAAAGTATATTGAATTGTAAACATGGACATTTTTGTTCCTGTCACAATATTCAAATAAAAAATATTATCATCCTTTCCACAACATCAGTGTTGTCACCACTCCATCTCCTAAGGTATTTGTTGTGACACATTTTGAAGAAACAATTGTTTCATTGTGACGCTGATACTTCTATTATTGGAACCGCATGCTACATTGGCTTTGAATGCTGCTCATATCTTAAGATGTAGAACAACAAAATCAAAGCACAAAAGTCACTATGGGTAGATAGAGACCAGTGACTTTTTAATTCAGAATAGATAGGTTAAAATATGAACAAAATAATATTTTAATAGAGATATCTATGTCTGTACATATATTTTAATATTTAAGTGATATAAAGGAGATAAATGAAACTAATGATAGGTTCTAATAAGATAACAATAAAAGGGACAAGATTATTTCATCTGTTACTAGGTCATCCCTTACCTCTGATAGTAGAAGACATTTTCTTTATTAAAATAGAAAATTTCCAGACTAGAAGACTCTGAAGGTTACTTTTCTAGTGTTTTGCTTTTAGATGTAGTTATTTTTTTCCCCATGGGAGTGGTGTCTACTTGTTGGTTGGACTTCTCAAGGCCGGAGACTGAACATAAAGTATTCCCAGCACAGTGAACTAACCCTGAGTTACATGCCCATTCTTTGCAGGCTGTTTTAAATGGAAAAATTTGTCAATCTCTGGTTGCCTTTTTTTAGGTCATGGTTATGTTCTTTACTTCTGCTTCACCTGATAGTATAATATCTTTATATATATCTGATTTGGTATATTATAGCAAGGAAATTCTGAACTAATGGGTGAAAAAGACATTTTGGTATCTCTGTAATTAAAAGATATAGAGTACTGAATGATCAGTTTTTTTCTAAGGGACATTATCCCCTGAGCCAAAATAGATTTAGAAGATCTAAATCTTGTCAAAACAATATTTATTAAATTATAAAAGTATACCAGAAAATAACTAAAATGTGATATGTTTTCTCTAAACACACACAAAAATTACATATGTATAACATCCATTCCAGGCTAATTGTTCTCAAAAAAAATACATTGTGACTTTATTCTAAATAAAAATACTTAATATCAGGTTAGAATGGCTGAGCATTCAAGGAGCTGCCAAGGGGCTAGATCCAGAAACACTAAAGATCATTATACACAGAGGTTACCTTACAACTTTACAAAAATTCTTGAAATAAGTTAAAATTCTAAGAACTATTAAGAAAACCTAGAAGAAACAAACAATCAAACAAACAAAAAACAGAACTAACATAAAATGTCATTTTTCAAAGTGATTTTTCACTAGGATATTTCATGGTCAAAGTTCAAATAAGAAATTTTTGGTATGATGAAACTACAGAGAAGCAAAATGACCTTGGAACTGGATTAAAAATCACAAGGGTTAGGTATTATATGATGAAAATTATACTCAGAATTTATATTGTAATTCAGCAAATAATGTAATAGGGTCTACTATATACCAATACTGACCTTATAATGAACTGGACGGATATATAGATGACAGATAGGAAACTAGTGTGATTAGTAGATTATTTGTAAATAGATAGATGGATGCATAGGTAGGTAGGTAGATAGATACATAGATAGATGCATGCATATATATATATATATATATATATATATGATAAATAGGTATATCCTGTTATATATTTCATGATATCTTAAAACCTGATGGAGAGGAAAGTTGATAGAGAAAATCACAGATGAGCTGAGACATGAATAAAAAACAATATTGTCCCAGGTAGACAAGGGTAAAGGAGAGTGTTCAAAGAGGGAAAGTATTCACACAAATGTATAGAAGTGATTAAGAGAATGATAGCCTTAACAAAATGAGAAAACTTATTCAAGCTGAAGTACAGAATGCATGAATTGCATCCTTGATACAGGAGATGCTCTGGAGAGTTGATAAGAGGCCAGTCCTCAGAAGCAGCACACAACACTTCTGAAACAATGAGCAGAAGCTCTGGCAGATTCTTAGTGGAAGTGTGGATTTTGGTCTAAATTGTAAAGTTTAGGGGCTTTAAAATCACTTAGAAGATATACATCTTGGCATGCCTATGAGGGTATCTCTAGATGCAATTAATTGCAGTTTGGAAAGATCAAACCTCAGACACTTTGCAATATATAGTAGCCCAGTTATGCAGGGGTCCACGGCAAAAGCTATGTGTACCTGCTTACCTTCCCTTCTTCCTAAGTCAGTATGTAATGCTTCTAACACATACTCCACTGATACAATACTCAGATCTCTTCATGTTTCCAACATGGACTCAATGCCAGCAACCCTGAAGGAATTTTCCAGGAATTCAGTACTGGATTGGGACTACCAAGGCTTCCGAGTTCATGGGCTGAACAACTACTAGTTCCTCTGCTTCTCCAGTACACAGGTAACCATTGTTTGACTGACCACCTTTTATTTTTTTAGCCAGTTTCCTAAATCCACTTTTATTTTAAATTTTCTTTTAGTTTTGTTCTTCCAGAGAACATTTATTAATAGAGGAAGAAATGAGGTTTCCACAGTGGAATTGCAATCCTGTCTGTGAAAACAAATCGGCATAGAGGTGGACTGAGAGGTAAAATTAGCTCCAGTCAGAAATTATAAAATCCTGACTTAATAAGTAGATATATAGTTCAGTTGGTAGAGTGCTCTCCTAGCATACAAGAAGCCCAGGCTTTGATTCTGGGCACCTCATAACTGAATGTATGATTCATAGCTATAAACTAAGCATCCAGAAAGAATATGCCTCCAAGAATATAAAGATCCAGGTCATTTTTGGATAGTCTGAAACCAACCTAGCCTGTCTGAAAAAGTGTCAAAAAAAACCAAGTGCAAATATAAACAAAATCCTGGCATGGCATATCATAATATGAAAGAGATAGGCATAAATTATAAACGTCTCCAAAGATAAAAATAAGTGCTATGTTATGTTCAATTGGATATGTCAACTCTCTCATGAGCCTCACATTCTAACCTCAAAATCATGATCAGTGTTTCAAGTCTGAACACAGTTACTGTGCACACAGAAGATAAACTACTTTGCATACTACTGTTTTACACTTTCTGTCTATAATAAAATGTCTACAATGAAAATCAGTAAACAACTAAATATTTAGCTAAAATGTACCAGAGAAAATCAAATTTATGCTTTAGATCTGGAAGACATCAGCAGAATTGAAAGAACTGGGTAAGATTTTTAAGGAATGACTCGATTTCTCAGTGTACTAAAGCCTTCATATGTAATTGGTTTCTTGAACAACAACAACAAAAAACTGATCATGTACCTGAATTTCTTGGACTGGATATGGACATACAATGAAGACACGATTAATCTATTAAGACCCTGGAAAGTTTCAATGGATGGTGAAAAGAAAGAAAGCAAGATTCCAGTCTGCTTAGAGTAAGGTGAGAGTAGGATGTTTATTTAGGCCTTAAAAGAAAGAAGGAGGAAAGAATGACTACTTGTTTGGAAAATTTGGCTGTGAAGAGGAGAAAGACTGGTGGTATATCACCTTAGTGATAAGTTGCACCTATAGACAAATTATTTGTTTTTATGACAAAATAACCAGACAGACAAGAAGAAATTTCACCACTGCTCCGCAACAGAGGCAAGGAAAAATAGGCCTAAAGTACAGGGATCTTTAGGGTACCTCACGGTGTTATCATGGCCAGTGATTAAAGTCGATAGGAAGCTACAACATCCTAATCCAGGCATGGCGATAAACAGCCCAGATCCTTCAGGAATAAAAGTGAGGACCACATCTCCTGGAAAAGAACTAATAACTGCTGGGGTGTTTGCTGACAGTGAAGAAAGTACAGAGTGTTTATTATATAACATAAAACTAAGGCCACAGGACCAGTCACAGTCACTGAAAATTTCCCAGGTAAAGTTTTAGGGGGATGTGAGCTAGATTGTCTTTATATAAAAGATGTTTCTAGAAAGTGTTGTTTATGTTCTAGACAGACAGAGAGCAGCATGACAGAGGTTCTGTGTAGAATTCAGGCACACAGTGGGAATCTCTTCATATAGACTTCAAAGGAAAGGCAGTGGCTTGGACTTATGCTGGGTAGTCTACAATAATCGGAGTGTGTACTTGTGGCCAGGATGCTTCAGATTCCTGACTGGAAGGGAGAGGGGTGCTTGAATCATGGACGTGAAATCAATCAGATGTTAGGATAGGATGAACAAAATTCTAGAAAAGTGAGCTGATGGGTATTACGGAATAGTGTAACTCAGGCTAACAGAAACCAGTACTGGAATTGGGAGGAGTATTAGTGTCCTATTTTGTTTAAAAATATTTCCCAAAATGGAAGAATGGATACAGAAAATGTGGTTCATTTACACAATGGAATACTCTTCAGCTATTAAGAATGAGGACATCCTGAGTTTTGTAGGGAAAAGAATGGAACCAGAAAATATCAGCCTGAGGACCCAAAAGGATATGCATGCTATGTACTCACTAATAAGTGTATATTAGCCAAAAAAGCACAGAATACCCAGGATACAGAACCCAAGAAGGTTAACAAGCCAAAGGCCCCAAGGGAGGACGCCTCAATCCAACTTCAGAGGAAGAAGAAAGCAATCATGGGAGGGGTGGGGTGGGGGGTGGGGGTGGGGGAATGTTGTGGAGGGGGAGGCACCTGGGTAGGAAAGGAGAAAGGGAGGGGAAGAGGGAAACATGATCAGATATGGGGGGGGGGGCAGGACTGAAGCCCTGAGGGAGAACAGAAAAAATGGAAACAGGCAACCTTGGGATGCAGGAGGTAAGGGGACCTTCTAGAATGTACAAGAGACTGGGAGGTGAGAGACTCTCAGGACTCAAAGCGAGAGACCTCAGATGAAATGCCCTACAGTGGGGAGAGGGAATTAGTAAAGCCCACCTCCAGTAGAAAGCCAGGGCATCAAGTGGAGGGATGGGGTTGCCATCCCACTGTCAAAATTTCTGATCCAGAATTGTTCCTGTCTGAAAGAACTGCAGGATCAAAAATGGAGAAGAACTTGAGAGAAAGGAGGTCCAGTGATCGGCCCAAATTGAGATCCAGCTCAGGGGCAGGCCCCAAGACCTGACACTATTACTGAGTCTATGGTGTCCTTACAAACAGGAGCCTAGCATGACTGCCCTCCAAAAGGCCCAACAAGCAGCTGGAAGAGTCAGATGCAGATATTTACACCCAACCAGTGGACAGAAGCTGTTGAATTAGGGAAAAACCAGAAAGATGCTGAGGAGGAGGGCGACCCTATAGGAATACCAGCAATCTCAACTAACCTGAACCCACGAAATTGCTCTGACACTGAGTCACCAACCCGGCCGCATATACCAGCTGATATGAGGCTTCCAATACATATACAGCAGAGGGCTGCCTGGTCTTGACTCAGTGAGGAAAGATGCACCTAACCCTCAAGAGACTTGAGACCCCAGGGAGTGGGGAGGTCTTGTGGGGGTGGGGGTGGGTATGGGGACATCCTCTTGGAGACAGGGTCGGGAAGAGGTCTGGGATGTAGAACAGTCAGAGAGCAGACCTGGAGGGGGATAAAGAATGGACTGTTAAAAAACCAATTAAAGAATTTTTTTTTTAAAAAATGCAGGACCCAAAGCTTTGCATCAGCAAAAGTAAACATAGGGGACCAACCTAGGCTGTGATGAGTGAAGTTAACCAAGGGGACCAATTAAAAAGGGTTTTATACCAGCAAAAAAAAATGTGCACATATATGCATATATTAAGCAGATATTTGTATTTCCATTCTCTGTTAATTTACAAATAATGCAATAGCAATTGAAATAATTTTCACTAGATTAGAGTGCAAATATGTTCTTTCACATTTAAGTTATAGGACACAAAAAGACTAAGCATTCTACAAGGGCCTTAGCTACTACATATTTTGTAGAAGAGTATTATTATTATTATTATTATTATTATTATTATTAGGAATAATTGTGTGAGGCAAAATCCTGACTGTCCTATTGTCTCCATTTAGATTAAGCATGATAAAAGGAGATGTGTTTGGGTGTCAAGTGTACAAGGAAGGGACATGTGAGAGCTAATATTAATTGTCAATTTAACAGGATCTCGAATCATCCTGCAGCAAGCCTATGGGCACACTACAAATGTGTACAACTTGCAACAGCAACAGTCCAGCTGCAAGGAGAGCTAAGGAGAAAGCTTTGGCTTTTCTATTGTTTGACATTGTGTCTTGGGAGAGAACACATCTACCTGCTGCTGTTACAGAGGCTTTTCCTGCCACTCAGGCTGCCGTCCATCACTGATATCAGAACCCAGGTTCTTTGGCTTCATAGCATAGATGGAAGAACAGTGGCTCTCCAGGAACTCGCCAGGCCTTCCCCCACACCAGACTGGGTTTACTGATGCATCAAGCCTTCTGCAATGAGTGACTCTCAGCCTCTCTGGTAAAAAGGCAACCATTGTTTGCACTATCCAGACTTTATTCTGTAAGGCAATCGAGGAATGTGTGTGTGTAATAAACATATATTCTAATATGTCTATGTATTAATCAGAAATAAACATAAATATTTGTTTCTCTTCATCAATAGAATCCTAAAAATAAAAACTCTATTATAAAAATGAATTCCTGCCAAACATGATAGATACCTTTAATCCCACCCAGAACTTGGAAGGCAGAAGTTTGTGGATTTCTATGAAATCAGGGCCAGCCTAGTCTACCTAGCAAGTTCCAGCTATACAGTGAGACTCTGTCTCAACAACAACAATAAAATCCAAATTCAAATGTTTTTACATATGAATAAGTAAATATTATATTCTTTTAATATTTCAATTACTGAATCTTTCCACTTAGTGAATGAATGTAAAAGACAAATTTGAATCTATTTTAACTTTTTCATAATCGTTCTTTACATGTCACTCATGCTGTACTTATGCCTAAAGCCAAATAGGAATTAATAGTCTAAATAATTTCTACTTAACGGAAAGAAATAATATTCAATATAAAAGTTTAAAAAAAAATCAAAGTAAATTTAAAGAAATCCTGCCTCCTTCCACAGGTGCTGCCTGAGTTGCTTCTGTGATCCTCTCCTTAAGCACTTTCCTCATTCAGAGGGATGGTGGTCCCTTGTTGCCAGATTCCATCCTCTGTGTTTTCCCTTGCTATTAATGGGTGTTCCATCAGCAACACAAGAGTAGAGCAGTGTCAGACTGTGTGACTAATCGCACCCATGCCTTCTTCCCTATTGACAGTTTCCTATCTCCACATCTAGTTCAACAGAGTAGATGCCACACCCTGGATAGGTAGCGATAGACTGAGCCCCTCCTAGGCCAGACAGTTAAAATTTGGTCTGCAAAAGTGAAATGAACATGCTTAATATTTGGCTGTTGGAGACCTTGTCAATAGATTAGCATCTCTTAAAGACTTAGAGATCTTAACTTGGGTCCTCCCTATGTTCAGCTGTTTTCACAGATTGCTACTCCTGACTGTTTTTGACTTCTCTTTTTTTCTTAGGGTTTGGAGAAAGGAGTGGGTAGGCAGAAAAAGAGATGTGTACTCAGCTCATAGCGACTTCAATTAGTTGCCAACCAAAGATTTTTATCCTCATAGCAAAACCAGGAAGAAAAAAAAAATCTTTTAAATTAATTTGAAGATGCCGACATTTCTAGAATGGCATTGCTTTAACAGGGCTATGCAAATGAGTCCAATTTAGCATCTTGTATTCAGCTGGAAACCATTGCTAAATGATCAGGATAGCCAGTCACAGATATTAAAATGAATTATATCTAATCTGAATTTTAGTCACGCTACATTAACTAATAGAAAGTTATTAACATTTCAAGAGAAAAAAAGCTTTTGCCTGCAAAATTAACAGTGGCTGAGATGTGACCTGTGAGCCATGAAGCCTGATCACTGTAATGACACTGTAATGGCATATTTACATTAAAATCTCGGCAGCTAATATGGGATTCAGAATTGGACGGTAAGTCGAGGATTATTTAGTCTGGCCTGTTGGCCTTTCTCTAAGTAGGTTTTTTTTTTTTTTTTTTTTTAACTTCAATACAAATCTGAAACTTTTCATTTCATGACTATTTAAGTGACCAGTTTCTAGGGCTCCCCTCCATCTTTCCGGAACTCACTTTCCCTTCATTTTCTTGCTGGCTTTTTTTGGGTATTTCTCTATCACTTTATTTCTTGTTTTTTGCTTCTGTTTTCTCTCCCTTTGACTTGATGAGCTCCAGGAAACGGTGATTGCTGGAAAAAAAAAAAAAAAAAAAAAGGAGAGAAAGAGCTGCTTCTTGTTTTGACTACTGACTGGTTGGTTTCACAACTAGGCCACTTCCATAAACACACACACACATTTTTCAACTACTGTTTTAGAAATGAAGTGGAAACCATTGTGCAACAAACACCAAGTGAAATGAATATAAGATGATGGTACTTATCAATCTCCAGAACCCCAAGAAGCATTTTTGTTATGGCCATGCTTCCTGGGGCTTCCTAGAAACCAAAGACACTTCATCTCCATATCTATAATAGTCCTTTAACATCTAGACACAGGGCATTGAAGTTTTTTTTTTTCCTTTTATTCCTTCCAGTTGCAAACAATAAAATAGAGTGAAAAAATATTGAATAACAAATCAGAAGAATCAAGTGAAACAATCATTAAGAATTTTAAGTACTTAAGTGCAAAAAGGCATTATTATTTTTATTTATAAAAAAATGCCTAGGGAATGACCTCCAGAGGTAGGTGGAAGAGAGTACAATTCATATATTTTTTTAAACCTGTCATTCAGAGATGGGTTTATTTTCTTAACCTGTCAAATTTGTAAGGAGTAGACTCTCAACAGAACTTTGAGAAATGAAGAAGTACTTATGTTTTCTAAATGGAAAGTGAACAAAAGATGACTTGGGGTTATTTTGGTTTGTATTTGGTTTGGTTTTGGATTTGCTGTTTGACACTTGGATATTTTGCTACACGTTTGAATCAGCAATTAGTACAAAGCATTCTTCTCTGATCACAACACAAAGTGTATACATGTTTCCAAACTGCAACCTTAAACAGTGTAGTATTTTGTTTTCTTAACTGCCCTCAAAGAACATGTTAGCTGAATTCAATTTTCTTTATCTTCCAAATATTTACTTTTATCGGAAAGCAAATTCACCTGTTTAAACTATGAATTAAATAGAAATATAGTTTAACACAGAGTCATGGTAATCACTAAAGATATTATGAGAAAAAAATGCCAGCTCACTTCTCTTTCATAAATAGGTAGACAGTTTAGGTGGTGACATCATTTTGATTGATGTGAATCTATCTGAAATGTCTGCTGGGTTCGAGTGTATATTACTAATTTACTTGCCAAACGTCATTTTTCTATTTCTTGGAATATTTATCAAAATGTAGGTATATTATAAATGCTGATTGAAGAGAGAACTTGAAATTGATCTGGCATAATATGCAATTTAAGTTTAAATAATTTGAACTTTATTTGATATTTCTGATTGCATTTCAAATATTTTGAAATTTTCACAAGAAAATGAAAATGCAAGGGTAAAGTAAATGTACTACTATGTCCAATTTTCTTCTGAAACTTATTTCTTTCTGCCTTATAAAGGAATTTTTTCTATGTATATACAGAGAGTATAAATCTTTGGTTATAAATCCTAATTACATGAAGGCTTGCAGGTTAAATCAAAACATAGAATGTTACACAAAGTTTGCCTTTATATGTTGCTGTACTTATACTTAGTACCATCTCTAGAAAGGAGAACAGGGTGTCAAAAAAAAAAATAAAGGATCAAAAACTTCCCCATACCATCCTTTTCTGATCAGTTACTGGAAGGATAAAGGTTACTTTCCATTCTGATATTTTGTCTTGTATTTTCTTCAGAAATACCTGCTTATGTTAGAGATTGATTATTCTAATAATAAAACATGGTGCCTATCAGGTTAGCTAGTTTCATTAAACAAATAGGACATTATGCAAATCCAATCATTAGACTTTAATTGGCATCCTTAAGCCACATAATGCTAGATTGTAGTTTCTTTTAGTTATTTCTACATACTCTAAGCTCATGGAGCAAATTCTACTGCAATACAAACACCCACAGCTAAAGCCTTTTTCTGAAACCTGTTTTCTACATGGGGTAACACAATGAGATATGCATCATACATCATATAAAATGTGGACAGATTTACACACAAACAAAATACCTCTCAGCAGATTAACTGTTGAAGCACTAGGGAGAATGTATAAAGTACTCTAGCACATGGAACTTCAGTCAAGTGAGCATGCATGTGATTCTAAGGAATAAGTAAGGACACCCGTGTGTTACAGTCTGAGGGATACCATAACAGTCCTCCCATTCAAAATGCCTTGTTTTTTACGTGTACTTGAGTAACTTAAGCACTTGGGGACTCTGTAACTTGAAGAGAATGAAGAATATTATTAGCAAACTTTCCAGAACTCAAAGATAATTCCTGTTGTCAGTATAGATTAATAACTTGCATTTTTCTAACAAGATAGTGCAATGTTTATAAATTTTCAATATTTGAATATCTGAAAGGACCCTTCTATGTGCACACAATTTGTACTTTTCTTGTGTAAAGTTTCCTCATTTGGCAGGAATATTTTCAAATTTGAATGCTATTACAGTTATCAAACTTGAACAGATCATTCTGATGTGGGGAGGGATTCATTGACCTGCTTTCCATGATTGTCCTGGACCAGGCTGAACAGCACTTAGCGGACTTGGATGTGTCTACCCCTTCTAGCCAGCTCTTCAAAGCAGGACGCACTATGCACACAACACTTTGTGCCCTTCAGATAATCAACTGTCATCCTGAGAATGACAACAGTCTCTCCAGATGGAACAAAATCTTAAACTGATAGAAGGAACCAGGTGTTCTTTGTCAGGATCCATGTCAGGTGGCTGAATTATCTGTTGCAAAAAGACTTCAAGTAGAAACACTTTGAGTTCTTGACAAAATGAGCAGAGTCAAGCATGCTTCTGTAAGTCAGATATATGGTTTGGATAGATCACTTGGTTTTCTGTACTATTTCATTTTTTTCCTCCCTTCCAGTGCCTTTAAGAGCAGAACCAAAATAGAGACAGAGAAAAGCATATACACTTGTGATGACTGTCAATATGTCTTATCCTTTGCAGACATAGTTGCACGACCCTCCACTTCATTGATACTAAGGCACATCTAATCTTAGTATAAAAGAATTCAGGTTGTAATTAGGATTGTGTGTCATATGACCCAAGCATAGATTTGACTGTGTTATTTTCTTTTTACCTGTACACCCATGGAAGTCTTTTCCACAAAACTAGGCTCTAAAGAAGAATACTGGAGCCATAGTAAGACTATTTTGATTTACAGGATCTTTTAATTGTAGCTGGCTGGGGGAGAGTGTCATGCCAAGGGACAGATGCACACAAAGTAATTCTAGTCTGCCAATTTCCTTTTTATTCTTGTTTATTTATTTAAAATATAAATACATCACACTGGCCTTCATCTGCTCCCTCCTTCCCCTTGCATGTCCACCCCCAACTCCCTTCCAAATTCACAAAATCCTCTTCTTTAACCATCATTGTTTCTTATACATATAAATATATAAATGCAATCTGCAAAATTCATCCAGTGTTGCCTGCATGGAGATGCTTTTGGAGCTGAGCACGAGGAATTAGATAGCCAGAGAGGATCATTTTGAGTAAAACAGTCTCCTTCTTGTAATAGTTGTTAAATATCAGTAACTCCTATCGAGGGTTAGGGACAGATGAGATTTTTCCCAACTTTGTTGGACTCTCAACTGTCACTGAGTTGTTCAGGTCTCGTGTAGGCAGCCATGTTGTTGAAGTTTCATGTGTGTTGTTTCCTCACCATAGTTGAAAGGCAAGATTCACAACAGGATTCCTGGTTCTCTGGTGCTTACTATCCTTTCACCCCATCTTCCTCAATGGCTTACATATAACTGTCATAAATGTGGACATTTGGGCTGTTTATCCCACCATCCGCTTGTCTCTTCATTCTGGTGAGCTGTATTTTTCTTTAATGATCTCCTTTGTGTTTTCTGTAATGGACTTCTTTGACCAACGGCAAGAGCTACATTTATCTACAGTTATAAAGGTAAGTTTTAGGATGCAGTTGGTAATTATGCTGGCATACTAAAGTGGTAATGATAGATTTTCTTCTAAGATCCATAACTTCACTAGCTTCTGGTAGTTGGCTGAGTTTCTAGTACCAGGCATCATTTCCCTTCTGATCCCTTGAGTTCAACTGAACAGCTGATGGGTACTGCCAAAGTATATGTCACATTATTACACTTTAGAGTTATCTTGTCATACTATCCATCCTGTTCATTGTTGTTACTGATAAGTAAGGATATTAACTTCTTTCCTCCCTTAGCAAGTTGCAAAGCACCTTTGGGTACTATGAAAGATGGTCCACCAGGAGCAGGATTTCAGGTCAGTTTCAGGTCAAATCCTTCAAATCCTTTGTCAAGAGTCCATGGAGTCTTTGGCAATAGGAACAAACCTTTGACTTCTGGGCATGACAGGTTTTTGGAAACAGCAATCAAGTTATTTGCTTGAAGTTACTGATAATCTTGCTAAGACCTACACGGTCTTAAAATCATTTCAAGTTACTCTTGAAGTGTTAAAATCTCAACAAGATATAATTTAACGAAGACAGGGGGAAGCACTGTGAGAGGATTTTTAAACTCATTTATTGGAAGCATTTGATAACTTTTCATAAAGTATCAATTGGGAAAACTAGATGGTAGTCAACCCAACCCAAAATCATGGAGGTGGGGGGAGGATATGGGATAAAGATGAAGAAGATAGTACCTCTCTATTCACAGGGTGGATAAGTAAAAAAAGATACTTAGACAAAAAAAGAAGGAAGGAAGGAAGGAAGGAAGGAATGAAGGAAGGAAGGAAGGAAGGAAGGGAGGGAGGAAGGGAGGGAGGAAATTAACATAGAGCACCTGGTGGCTAGTCACACATAGTCAAAGCAATGACTGATGTTTAAGAAATAGTAGCTGACTCCATTTCTAGAGATCATGATGAACTGTAAGCAGAAACAAAAAGAAAGCAAGTATTTGCACATGCAGTTGTCTTAGTCAGCATTCAGAGGAGACTGATCTAACAAAGACAACCCAAGATGCAGTGGCACTAATTAAATGGATGGTCATTGATAATAATATGGTATACAGAAGGTGGAAAGTTATATTGGTGTTGTATTCAAAAGGGAAAATAAGATTGAGTGAATTTCAACACACAGCCTCATCTTAACATTCCTATATGTTGCTACTGTTAATACCTAGTCCCAATAATGTAGTACTTAGGTCATACAGATAAATATTATTCCTGAAAAATGTCTATCAATGAAAGACACAAAGAATAATAAACACTCAAGAGAACTTGAAAATAATTATGCAAACGAAGCCCTCCACAACTAGAATTAAAAAATTGTTTTTTATTTGTGCTGCTGGAACAAATACCAGAGTTGGATTATTAATAAAGAAGTAAATTCCAAGCTCAGGGTGCTGGCAGAATGACCCATTGTTGAGAACTGCTGTGTTTCCAAGATTATCCCTAGATGCTATAGATGGCAAGTTCTGAGTTCTCATAGGGTGGGCCTTTTATGCAATCTTTATGAGTATTTATGCATGTAGGTTCCACCCTGATCTTGTCCTGTCTTAAAGGCCATTCCCTTCATTCATGCTGAAAATAAGTCACAATAATAACATAAATTTGGAAGAAGACACAGTTGTTTTAATCAATAGCAGTAGTCTTCTGAACCAACTGCACTTCCCTCGTGAGTATTCAGGCAGAGTCAGTCATGGGCACAATTCAATGGATCTCTGAATTCAGTGTAGATGAGAATAGAAGGCAAATGTAATTCCTTCTAACCCTGACATGTGGCAATTTAACAATAGGCCTTTCACAAGCCTGCTCACCTCTCCTGAGCCACTCAGCTACAAGCACACTCTGGATGGAATTGAAAGGTGCCACTCTACACCATGACATCAAATTCCTCTCTTTGTATCATTTGGGCACATGCCTATGTTCTCAAATTCTCTAAAGGAAAACAGAGTATTTCATTTGCCCTTATATTTCAACATGATGATACATATATATACGTAAATATATACATATATATATATACATATATATATTACTTGTGTACATGTGTGTTATGAGAGTATGTATATATGTTTATGTGTGAGTAGATGTGTGCTTGGAGGTACACACGTACATGTGTGAACATGTGTGTGGAGTCAATAGCAGGGGTCTTTCTCTGTTGCTCTCTACCTTATTCTTTAAGACAGAGTCTCTCATTGAACTTGGAACTCATGGATTATCCAGAGTAGCTTTCCTAAAGCACAGGGGATCCTCCCATCTCTGCTTTCCCCAGTTCTAATTTTAAAGGAGTTGGTACCATGTCCAGCTTTTTATGTAGTACATGGAGATGCTAACTCAAGTTCTCATGTTTGTACAGCAAGCACTTTACTGACTAAGCCAGCCCCCTAGCATCTATGTACATATTTTTCAGTAATATAAATTAAATAAGATCATCTCAAGTTAGTCACAATTCATGATACTCACACAACATGAGTTTGTAATGGCAGCTGAGTAACAATGATGCAAAACAATTGTGAGTAGATGGTGCTGTTGAGTGAGTGCCTATTCTTTTCTCCTGAGAGACTCTGCCAGAGTCTGACAAATACAGAGTTGGATGCTTGCGGCCAACCATCGGATTAAGCACATGGTCCCCAAAGAAGGAGTTAGAGAAAAAAATGAAAGAACTGAAGGGGTTTGCAACCCCATAGGAAGAACAATATCAACCAACCAGACTCCCCAGAGCTCCCAGGAATTAAACCACCAACCAAGGAGTACACATGGAGGGACCCATGGCTCCAGCAGCATATATAACAGAGGATGGCCTTGTAGGGCATCAAAGAGAGGAGAGGCCCTTGGTCCTGTGAAGGCTCAATGCCCTAGTGTAGGGTATGTCAGGGTGAGGAGGCAGGAGTGGATGGATGGTTGGGGGAGCACCCTCATAGAAGCAGGGGGAGGAGGGAGGGGCTGGGAGGGGTTTCCAGAGGAGAAAGGGGGGAGGGGATAACATTTGAAATGTAAATAAATAAAATATCCAATTAAAGGGAAAAAAAGAAAGAAAAATAAGTGGGAGGCAACATTGTAACTATGAGCCAGGTCATTGTTCTAGTTTCATTTCTCCTGCTCTGATGGATATACCCCAACAAAACACACTTTCAGGGGTGGGAAGGGGAAAGAAGTTTACTTGGATTGCAAATTATAGTCCAACATTTTGGAGAAGTCAAGATAGAAATTTAAGTAGCTAGTCACATCAAGTCCACATACTTGAATGAGAGACTCAAGCATACTCATAACTGCTTGCTTGTTTTTAGTTTTCTCCTTCCTTCCTTCCTTCCTTCCTTATGGAATCCAAGACCCTTGCAGGAGAATAGAGCCATCCACAATGAATTGGATCTTCCTAAATCATTTAACAGCTGAGGCAATCTCTAATCATCAAGACATTCTACCACAGCCAAACTGATACAGAACAAGACAATTACTCAGTTCAGACTCTGTTTACAGGTGAGTCTAAATTGTGACAAATTGACATTTAAAACGACCACCACAGGTAATTTTTCTTTCTAAATTTAGATGTGGGAAATTTAGGGAAACTGATTTTTTTGTGTTCTTTTTTGAGACAAAGTTTCACTATGTATCACTTGGTGGCCTGAATATTTCTGTCTTATTGCCTGTCTGTGCTGATATGTCCAGTGTGTGCTACCATATCCAGTCAAATTACAGGACACCTTAAAGTTACCCAAGCTTGACATTTAAAAAAATCAAACATAGGGTAGTTTCTGTATACCAGAAAAATTATTCTTAGCAATAATTTAATGATTTTTCTCAATAAAACTAAATTTCCTGAAAATGTATAAAATATATCTTTCTTATACCTCTTGAAAGGATAACTAGATAAATTTCTATTGCATCTTCAAAAATTACAAAATCTAAGGGAGCTAGAGCACTGCTCAGTGGTAAGAGCACACAATATTCATGCAGAAGAGCAAGGTTTGGTTCTCAGCACCAACATGATGGCTCAAAACAATCTGAATGTCATATTCCAGAGGACCAAATGCCTTCTATTGATCTTCACACACACTAGGCCCACATGTGGTGCACAGACATATATGCATACAAAACTTTCATACATGTAAAATAATTAAAATGTTAAAAAAATAAGAAATATATATGGATTCATGTGTGCATGCACACATGTAAAATAGGAATGTTTTCTTTTTTAAAAAAGGAAAACATTTGATGATATTCCTCAGTAACTCTAAATGCACAGCCGGGTAATCTAAAGGAGTTCTAATTTTAAATGAGTTGGAGAAAGGCTTAGAATGTAAACCTTCTAGAAGTTTTCAACATGTCAATTGATGCATTCATGTTTTTATTGTTTAAAATAAAATTGACAAAGAGTAACTCTCGAAAAAGATGCTTCATAGGCAATGTGCTAAGTTGGTGTATTTCAACTTCTAATTCCATTTATTATAACACCATGATAACATTAACAGCAAGAGCAAGGGTTCAGACACAGGCAAGAAGAGTAGTTTTCATCAAAAGCCTGAACCTGGAGCCCGTGCAAGGAGCATGTCCATACTATGATCACTGGCATTCACGGGGAGGAATTTGTGCAATGGGCAGGAAGATTATTGCTAACACATCCCAGAGATCATGAGGCTTGGATTTAACAAACATCACTTTATTTCTCAAGGCCAACCTCTGTCTAGAAGTCAGGAGATAGCCCGCTCAGCAATTAGACAGGATGAGGAGGTCACAGACTGACATACCACGAAATACCACCACTCCTTAAAGAGAGAGTGAGCTGGCTGCACAATGTCTGACACATGTCCAGTTGAGACCGTAGGACTCCCTGAGACAGACAATCACATGAATATGTGCCATTCACATATCTGCTACGGCACAATAAGAAGGGTTATCCTGTAGTATTGTAATATTTATTATACATAAATTTTAGAAAATATTAACAGGACTTACCCTTAACTATATCTTTGCAGTTGTGTGCCTTAAACTTGCTTAACAACCTACATACACAGTCAGACATCCAGTCCGGTTTTGAAGTACACAGTGGTATTTTATGGTTGTTTTGCAATGCCTTTGTAAAACTTGCTCTGACAGCTCTTCCTCCCCAGTAATGCTTAGGTAAGCCACGACATACTTGCAGGAAGAACTGGAAAATCAAAGTGCTTGCTATTCCTCCTTGGCTCCTGCTTCCCACCACCACTTCCAGTTCAGTAACTGATACCCTCTAGTTAAGGGCAGGGAAAGGAAAGTACGAGTACAGCCATGATTTAGGAGCTATCTACTCTCCCACGTCACTATTTCTGACCCTTCTTTCTCACTTCTTATGGTGTATGCTCCCATGGGTGATGGCAAAAGACCCACACAGATAAAGTCTAAACATTAAACATGCATATACAAGAAAAACAAGGCTCTACAGACTCAGAACACAGCCTTTTCTACTTCTTCTTTTAAAAATCTTCCTAGTCCAACTGAAGGCCACACTGAAAAGTAAGAACATTCTCCCCCACCATATTGTCATTGTGAAGATGTTGCTGGCGGGTGTTCCATGAAGTTAAAGAAAGCGCTAAGCACTCCTCAGAATGAAAACATCAACAAAAGGTCACAACACTTGAATACAAACCTGATATCTTAAATTTCTAGAGTTTCAATCTTATAAGTGATAGGTTACTGACTGGCTGCATCTTTATACCCTGAGTTCGGGTTTATAGTAAATATCCAAATAGATATTGCCCTAAACTTGTTTAAGTCAGAAGGCATTAATGACATTTACAAATATGACCATTTACATTCCCATCTGTAATCTATTGGCTGCTTTCCTAATCTGGGACACCTTTTAACTGAAGCTAGGGACAGCTAAAAGACTTAGTCCCAATCCTCCTCTTGTTCTTGCTAAGATGACCCAGGTATCATAAAACAAGCATATCAGGTTAGAAGAAAGAAATAGAGACAGAGACAGGAAGGAAGAAAGTGGGATGGAGAAGAAAGGGAACAGAACTAACAGTGTAAACTCAGTGCTTCTTCCTCAAGGCCATACAGATAATTGCCCTTCTGTGGCACTGCTCTGAAGTTAGACAGCAAAGAAGAGCGAGTGACTCTAGCTCCCTGGAGCATTGCGGCACACACATGCTGTCTTGATCTCCTGGGAATAGGGCAAGAAGGATAAGACAAACAGAAAATACAAAACAAGTTAACCACGTATTATATAATGTTTTCCTGCCTAGAGATTCACCCCAGAAGTAATATTTCAGTAGCATAAAACAAAACAAAACCAAACCAACAAACAAAGCATGACAAAAACACTGCAATTGAAGGTATTAGTAGAGATACATTTTGTTTTCAGTATAGCCTTTATTCAATTTATAGAACTGGGTTTCTTCTCGCATTAATGTAGAAGAAATTCTGTGGATACTCACAGCATTTCCTTCAGCTTCCACCACACTGGAGTTAACCACATTGACAGACTCTGCACAACCAACTATTTTCCCCAGAATCCTGTAACACTATGTCTGGACCCAAGAGCAAGATGAAAACCGAAGGAAACCGCAGAGTGCCCAAGAACACATGACAACTCTGAAAGTCCGGGGAATAATTTCTGAACCATACATATGCATAGAGGAGAGGGAGAATAAAGGATGAACAAAACAAGAAAGAGGATGAAACAGTCACGTGAGAAGCTGGTCCATCTATTGGAAACTGAATTGAAGCGCTTTGCCCAAGCTCCCGTCATCTGCCACTCAAGAGGACTCCCTCTGGGTCTCAACTGCCTCACAGGAAAGATGCATTAGAAACTCTTTCCATTGTATTGGGAGAGAAGCATGTGCCCTGATCTGGCTACCCGGCTTTTTTGCTTTGACTCGATAGCTCCTTGTCATGTGCTGGGTTGTGCATAGTAGAAAACATGAGCCATTTGCAGGGTTTCTCTCAGCCTTCATTTTTCCTTCCCTGTTATCTGCTCCTGCACAACATCACTGCTTGATAGGAGCTCTGTAAATCTATATTTAGTGCCTAAGAAACACCCCTTCTCCCTTCACCCCCAGGACAGCTAAGCTCAGCATTTCTGTTAATAGTTTCCAGGTTTGAACTCTGGAGGAGCAGGCTACCCTGGAATGTAGTTTTGTACACACACAAATAGAGCTTGAAGAATACTACAAAATCCTCTCCAATTAGCACTTGAAGATAGATTGTTAAGATGAGACAATTGTCTTCCCATGCCACATTCACAAAGCAAAGATCATCTAAACAGCTGTGTGTGTGTGTGTGTGTGTGTGTGTGTGTGTGTGTGTAATCATATACTGATGGAAGTGCTTTGTTTCTCCTTGACAATATTAAAGATGAAACTGAGGGTTTCATCATATGCTGAAAGCATGGAGTTTAAAGAATGGGAACTGTAATGCAATTGCACATCACTCTACTTAACTGAGAAAAAAGCCAGTGTGACAGTGTAACAAGGTATTCCCAGTAGTGTGTTGGGACTGATGTCCCTTTGTACTTCTGTCCTGTGTTAATGTGTCAATGTTTTCTATAGATGCCTCAGAAACAGAAGCCAAGCAGGGTAAGATAATAGTAAGCATTCAATAAACGTCTTCTGTTAAATTGATTTGATTCTGATGCTGTATTTATATATTTACTATTATCTGGCTCTAAATCTTTGAAGATGTATGCCTTAACATCAATTCCTAAACATGAGATAAAACTGAATCAAAGAGGGAGAGAATTCAAACGTATCCAAAACACTAACTGATTACTCTTGGTTCCTGGAAAGAAGTACAGGAGAGGAACATGGCTCTATACAAATCTTGGAATGATCCAGGGAACCAAAAACATCTGGAGAGATGAGCAGAAATGCTGCGTGTACCTAATACAATTTATCTTGGAAGCCAGAGCTACATTTAAGAAAGGGGAAATCAGATAGCTAAGCAACTATTGCTTGTCCCAGTGCAGTTGGAAAATAACATTCAACCAGAAAAAAACATGGTTTCAAAATGTCCTTTGCATGTGGCAGGACACTGCAGAGAGCACCCTGAGGTCAACACAGCTTTCCAGAGTGAAGTATGTCTTTTAAACAAAAGTCTCCTGTAGCTTAAATCTGTATACCTTCCTGTTTGTTTCCAAAATAAGGCTCTTAGCAAAGTCTTTGAAACAGGCTAAACCATAAACAATGCTATGCAGTAAGAGCCTAGACATAAGACTTTGCAACTTTGTCTTTTTTTTGTCTTAAAAAGTCAGAAATACATTCAATTTCTGTAATGATCTCATTTTCTGAAAGGAATCCAACTGCAGACAAAGGAGGTTCCCTCTAGAAGCCAGAGATAGACTGCTTGAAAACTATTGATTTATAGTGAACACTTAGGATCACATTAGACATTGTTCTCCTGAAAATATCAAGTTAATTATTGATAAACACCCTGATGTCTCTATCAGGTTCAATATCTAGGGGCCTGAGTTCTGTTTCCTGTTGACCTTCTACATCAATAGCTATTCAAAGTTTCAGGTGCCTTCCTTTTTTAGGTCTTATTTATTTTAGTTTACATTTTGCCTCCATAATGGCACACAAGGTCATTCCTCTCAAGTAGTTCTACTGAGGTTGGCCAGTGCACAGTGCACAAGGCCCCCAGGAGCCAAATATAGCACAGAGCTGTGTTTGTTTGGACTCTAGCAATGTTGGAAGTACATGAACATTTTAAGATAGGAATTATTTCCTGGTTCTCCAGTGCCCTTACCAGTCCCATTTCTTTTCCCACCTATTTACAATTAATACTTCTATTTTAGAAGTATTTGAGTTGGCAAGCTTTAGACTAGAGACTGCCTCAACCTTCCCTGGTGAAATAGGAGTCTTTATCCCACTTATTTCACTGGGTCCTTTCCTTCCACTTGACTGATTTTAGTTACCCCTAAGTTATTCACAAGCACTCATTCATTCACTGCTTGCTGGGCAGGTACTGCATTCTACATACTGTTCTGGACATGTGACAGAAAGCTTTCTTCAAGATGTCTGTGTTTATCCTGAGGACAGGAAAGAACATTAACAGTAAACAATAATGCATTTCCAACAGTGATGAGTCCAACACCAGGATGCTAATGCAGAGGAAGAAGACAAGCTATACCAGGGAATACCAGTTTTATCAGGCTGTGTCTTCTGAGACACAGTATATTTCATCAGTAACAGGATAAAGAGCCCATATGAAAACCAATGGTATACAGAAGAGGTTTCCCAAGTAACACAAACCTCCTCCTCTGAAAGCAAGTTTCATTTGCACAAAGTAGGACCTTCTAACTTTAGTGCTTGCCTGGCTTTCTAGTTGGAGATAGAAAGGTGCTTCTAGCTAATTTTGTCAGTGGCTTTGGGAGGGGTGTCATTTACATTTTATGTTTCAAGTTAAAAAAAAAAAAAACAGGTGAAAAAGAAATCAATAATTTTTCTTCTCCAGGATAAGTTAATGCAATGTTTATCATTGCACTGATAATAGAAGTTTGATTCTCTGTGGAGAAGTATCACCGAAGTGAATAACAAAAATATTAGAACCTACTATGGAAAATTCTATCACCCCAAATCCTCACGTCACTTCAGAGAGAAGCACCCATGACAATGAACAGGTCAAATAGCATGTTGTCATGAGATAAAAGAACCATACAGGACCCTGTTCCTAATCAGCAGTACACTTTGCCTATTAAAACAGTAAATCAAACTTAAACATACCAGGAAGCTTCCTCCTCACAGGCTAGCTCTCCTGCTGCCAGAGGTGTTATGAAGGATGCTGGGAAGAAAAGACACCAATGGTCCTCACCTGGAACTGGACCCTGCACTCTACCAATACCAAGTAGAGTTATTAGGAAGGGTGCCTACTGGTACAGTATTTGCAGGATCATGATGAAGTAAGTAACTACATTCTGATTAGATTTGAGGAATGAATATATATATATATATATATATATATATATATATATATGTATAATGAATATATATATGTATAATTATATATATATATATATATATATAATTTCCCAAATACTTTTTATTAGATATTTTCTTAATTACATTTCAAATGTAAATAAAAAAAAACCCTTTCCCGCTTTCCAACCCCCAAACCCTCTATCCCATCCTCTTCCCCTGTATCTATGAGGGTGTTAGCCACCCACCCACTTTGCTAAATGACCATTTGCTAAATGGTCTTGTTGTCAAATTACAATTCAAAAACTCATATGTATACCCAAAGTCCTAGTCTGTTCTCAACCTTGAACAGAGAAAGTTCTCTCTCTCTCTCTCTCTCTCTCTCTCTCTCTCTCTCTCTCTCTCTCTCTCTCATAGTCAGCAGTCAATAGAGAGGCATTACTAGTCAAAGGGAAGAGAATAAGAAACTGAGTGCTTATCTATAAATGGAACATCTTAATGAACTCACCACTACCACTAAGGCTAAGGGAACATTCTAGAAGAGGAACTGGAAAGAACAAAAATATTTTAAAAGTTATTACTTGTGCAAGTATTTTTAAATAGAATCTATTAATTCTACCTATTTTGAAGCTTTTCCTTAATAGTTTTTTATTTGACAATTTTATATATGTTTACAAAGTATTTTAAACTTTCTCCCACCTTCTATTCTCCATGCCTATCAATTTTCCTCTGTCCTTCAAGTTCATTTTCCAGGTTCATGACTATCTTAGTCAAGATTTGTATTTCCTCATAGAAGCAGGAGAAGGGGGGATGGGATAGGGGGTTCTTGGGGGCAATTGGGTCAGGGGATAAAATCTGAAATATAAATATAATATCCAATAAAAATAAAAAAATAGAAAATTAAAAACTTAAAAAATTAAAAAAAAAAAGATTTGTATTTCTGCACAAACATCATGACCAAGAAGCAGTTGGGGAGGACAGGGTTTATTCAGCTTACACTTCCACATTACTGCTCATTACCAAAGGACGACAGGACAGGAGCTCACACAGGGCAGGAACTTGGAGGCAGGAGCCGATGCATAGGCCATGGAGGGATCCTGCTTACTGGCTTGTTTCCCCTGGCTTGTTCAGCTTGCTTTCTTATAGAACCCAGGACTACCAGCCCAGGAATGGCACCACCCACAAGGGGCCCTCCTACCTTTGATCAGTAATTGAGAAGATGCCTTACAGCTGGATCTCATGGAGGCATTTTCTCAAGGGAGACTCTTTTCTTGGTGATAATTCCAGCTTGTGTCAAGTTGACACGCAAAACTAACCAGTACAACTGACCCCTTTTCATTTTGGCACACAAACACATTAAGCCCCAACCCTTACTTTCTTATTCCTCCCTAAGATCTAAATAACTTTATAATTCCCACAGTCTTTGCAAATTTTTATATATTAAAATTTTAATCATTTTAAAATCTCCAATCTTTTTTGAATTTCAAAGTCTTTTTTACAATTTGAAGTTTTTTTTAACAGTGGGATCCACTAAAATGCTTCCTCACTTCAATAGAGAAAAGTGTAAGGGCACAGTTACAATCAAAAGCAAAATCAAATTCTAACCATTCAATGTCTGGGATCCACTCACCATCTTCTGGGATCCTCCAAGTCCTTGGGTCACTTCTCCAGCTCTGCCCTTTGTAGCACATACCTTGTCTTCTAGGCTCCAGCTGCCTGTAATTCACTGCTGCTACTCTTCTTGGTGGTCATCTCAGGGTACTGGATCTCCAAAACACTGCTCTCTTCTGCTGCAACTGGACTGCACTTTCACAAATAGCCTCTCATAGGCTCTTTTCATGGTGCTAAGCCTCACTTCTCTACATGACCCCTTCAGTTGTGGGCCTTCAACTGCCACTGGGGCTGGAACTTTACCAATAGCCTCCCCTGGCCTCTCACAGTGCCAAGCATCAGCTGCTACCCCTTCAGGTGCTAAAACCAGTACCTCATGGGTGACTCTTATACATTACCAAATCTGGCTGCCAACATAAGGTACAGCTGTGGCTGCCTCTGGAACATAGCTTCTCTGTGCTCTCAGGAAATGCTTCCCAGAAAATTTTACCTTAGTGATGCTGGTCTCTATTTTTTATGGATATTTTATTTATTTACATTTCAAATGTTATCCCCTTTCCCAGTTTCCCCTCTGCAAATCCCCTATCCATCCTTTCTCCCCCTGCTTCTATGAGGGTGTTCCCCCACCCACCCACCCACCTACTCCCACCTCACTGTCCGTTCATTCCTCTACACTGGGTCATCAAGCCTTCACAGGATAATGGGCCTCTCCTCCCATTGATATCAGATAAGGCCATCCTCTGCTACATATGCAGCTAGAGCCATGGGTTCCTACATGTGTATTCTTTGGTTGGTCGTTTAGTACCTGGGAGCTCTGGGGTATCTGTTTGGCTGATGTTGTTGTTCTTCCTATGGGTTACAAACCCTTTCAGCTCTTTCAGTCATTTCTCTAACTCTTCCACTGGGGACCTCATGCTCAGTTCAATGCTTGGCTGAGAGCATCTGCCTCTGTATTTGTCAGGCTCTGGAAGAGCCGCTCAGGAGACAGCCAAATCAGGCTCCTGTCAGCATGCATTTCTTGGCATCCACAATAGTGTCTGGGTTTGGTGTCTGTATATGGGATGGATCCCCAGGTGGGGCAGTCTTTGAATGCCCTTTCCTTCAGTCTCTGCTCCACACTTTGTCCCCATATTTCCTCCTGTGAGTATTTTGTTCCCCCTTCTAAGAAGAACTGAAGCATCCACACTTTGGTCTTCCTTCTTCTTGAGCTTAATGTAGTCTGTGAATTGTATCTTGGGTATTCTGAGCTTTGGGGCTAATATCCATGTATCAGCAAGTGCATACTATGTATGTTCTTTTGTGACTGAGTTACCTCACTCAGAATGATATTTTCTAGTTCCATCCATTTGACTAAGAATTTCATGAATTCATTTTTTTTAATAGCTGAATAGTACTCCATTGTGTAAATGTACCACATTTTCTGTGTCCATTCCTCTGTTGAAGGACATTTGGGTTCTTTTCAGCTTATGGATATTACAAGTAAGGCTGCCACAAACATAGTGGAGCATGTGTCCTTGTTATATGCTGGAGCATCAATTGGGTATATGCCCAGGAGTCCTCAAGTATGTCCAATTTTCTGAGGAACTACCAGACTGATTTTCAGAGTGGTTGTACCTGCCTGCAATCCCACCAACAATGGAAGAATGTTCCTCTGTCTCCACATCCTCTTCAGCATTTGCTGTTACCTGAGTTTTTGATCTTAGTAATTCTGACTGGTGTGAGGTAGAATCTCAGGGTTGTTTTGATTTGCATTTCCCTGATGACTAATGATGTTAAACATTTCTTTAGGTGCTTCTAGGCCATTCGGTATTTCTCAGTTGAGAATTCTTTGCTTAGTTCTGTACACTATTTTTAACAGGATTATTTGGTTCTCTGGAGTCTAACTTTTTGAGTTCTTTGTATAAATTGAATATTAGCCCTCTATCAGATGTAGGATTGGTAAAGATCTTTTCCCAATCTATTGCAATCTCTTCTTAATCACTGCTAATTTCTTAGCTTCAGCTAACCAGCATCAATCATCCCAGTAATACAAAGGTTTCACTTTAGTAGTTCTGATATCTTGTTAATCACAGATGATTCTTCAGCCCCAGCTAACTAAAATCACAGCGTCTTCACAATGAAAACAACAACAACTCTGATAAGAGTCTTTAATCTTCCCTCAGAAATTTTACAAGCCAGGCCTCCATCGTTTGCACTGTTCTCAAAATTATCTTCCCAGATCCCACAGAACATCCCACAAAGATATTAACATCCCAATGACTCTTCTAAGTTAAAGTTCCAGAGTCCTTTCACAGTCCTCCCAAAAACACGGTCAGGCTGTCACAGGAATACCCCACTCTCAGCCCCAATTAAATGTTGTCCTTATAAGAGTTGCTTTGGTCATGGAGTCTGTTCACAGAAGTAAAGCCCTAAGACAATGATTTTTAGTTTTATTTTGTTACCCATTAATTTATCTAAGGTCATCCATATAACAATTTGATTCAACTCTTTGTCCAGTGATATCAGGAGGGGTCATCAGTGGGTATATAGGCAACAATTTTGTTTCTCCCTCAAATCTGAAACTTTGAAAATTCTAGAAGAGACAGTTGGGAGTATCCTTCAGTATATGGAAATAGGTAAGAACATCCTAAGTAGGGGTTCTACCACTCAGAAAATAAGGCTAACTGTAGACAAATGGTGCCTCACAAATTCAGAAAACCTTCTATACATCAAAAGAAGCAGTCATTTAAGTAAAGAGTCAACATACCTTACTGAACAAAACTTTGGCAACTATAAATATGACAGGGGGTTAACATCTAAATATTTAAAGAACTCAAAAATTGCTTAAATTATAGACAATAAGTGGTCATGGAGGCCCAGGCCTAAACATTTATACCGTAAGCCCTAAGAGTCAGGGAACACTCTAAAATAGGAAGTGAACATATTGAAAGAGTCTGAAAACTGGAATTATTGCTGTGTGATAGTTTGTTCTAAACAGGACAGGAATATCACTCTCAAGAACTCTCAACACTATGACTGTATGAAAAAGACCTTCAGAGACAACTCCAGCCAACATATCAACATGGATAAAGTAAAACTAATTGTGTGTGTGTGAGTGTGTGTGCATACACATATATGTATGTATATATACATATGTGTGTATGATATATATGTGTGTATACATGTATGTGCATGTAAAAATTTATGTAATATATATATATATATATATATATATATATATATATATATATATAATTAACTTTAAAATGACTGTCTGTGGGTATGCTGAAGGAATGAGGTGGGTAGGAAGGATACAAATGCCATGTACTCATACATGGAATCTTCAAATAAAAAATTGTAGTAAATATAAAAAATTACCTATTCAAAAAGTAGGGTTATGGACCTCAAAAGAAGAAATAAAAGTAGTTAATAAACAGCTTAGAGCATATTCACCATCACTATCAATGAAACCCAAATTAAAACGATGTGAGATTCTCTCTCTCCCCAGTCGTAATGACCTTTCACAGTAAAGTGAATAAAGAAGAAGCTGGGGAGGATTTGGGGAAAGAAAAACCCTATTAACACTTTTTAGGACTGCACATTATTGAAGGCACTATAGAAACTTGTGTGGCATTTTTCAAAAAACAAAACCAAACAAACATAAACCTAGAAATGTAGCTATCACAGGCTGGAAGAATGATCCAGCAGTTATAGGTTTTGCTGCTCTTGCAGAGAACCATCATGGTACCTTAAAAACCATCCATAACTCCAGGACTGGGAGGATCTGATGCCTTCTTATGGCTTTTATAAGCACTAGGCATGCAATACTTACTCATGAAACAAAAGTAAAAACTAAAATCAAAAAATAAATACTATGTGATGTAGCTACTTAACTTCTCCTGGGCATATACCCAAAGGACTCAATATCCCAATGCACAGATGCATTGTACTGACAAAAAGGTGGGGAAGAGAAAGGAAGGAAGGAAGGAAGGAAGGAAAGAAGGAAGGAAGGAAGGAAGGAAGGAAAAAAAGGAAGGAGGGAGGGAGAAAAGAAGAAAGGAAAATAGTAAGAATAAAATTTTCAAGAAAAAGAGAAGGAAATAACTAAAAAAAATTTATAGGGCATTGTTAAAATAATCTAAGAGCATAAAGTGTGGTCTTTTTAAAAATAGAAATTGTTTTAGAATTTGAAAGATCTAAGTTCTTACTTTTATTAACTTTCTCTTTTGTTCACTAAGAAAATTAAATCTTTAAGGGATTTTATTGACTTCAATGACTAAGAGCCATTCATTTATAAATGTCAAATTTGAACCTAAGATCTTGAACTTTTAGATCATCACAAATGATTCATATGTAGCATGTGATGCTGTGAATTAAATATGTAAGCCAACTATTGAGATTAATTTTTTCTCATGCCTGTGGATAACACCCAATGATTATGAATAGTTGGGGATGTTCTAGCTGTTCTCCTTGACTCATGATTCCTGGCTGAAGGAGAATGAGAACATGTTCTAATAGGAAGGGTGTTATGTTTCATCATTTTGCGCAAAACATCCTGAGTCTCAAAGTTGTGATTATGAAGCACCACATGAATGTAAGACCTTTACAAACCTTCAAGAAGGTAGTACTAAGACTGGATTAGAGGCTTTGTTCACAGTACAACCTATGTTTTGATGGTATGTAATAAGTACTATTGGTGAAGTTGGCAATATGGGCAAAAAAACTAGGCATCTGGCAACTGGATGATCCCATGAAATCACTGGACTATCACCCCATGCTAATGCCCTCATGGATGCTTCTTCTATAATTCTACCACTCAGAACAGTCAATCATCATATCATTGATTACCTTATACTTAAAAGTTCTATGAATTATATCCTTAAATGCATTACTTAAAAGTCAGTTGTGGAGGCTGGAGAGATGGCTGTTCTTCCAGAGGTCCTGAGTTCAATTCCCAGCAATTGCATGGTGGTCCATAACCTTGTGTAATGGGATCTGATGCCCTTTTTTGGTGTGTCTGAAGATAGTGACAGTGTACTCAAAAGAAGAATTAGTTGTAGAAAAAAAAAAGAAATGTAGAAATAATTTTGAGTAGTATGTAAAATTCCAAGTGATTTTTAAAAACATAAAATAAGAAGCTTACACAGCGGCATGTTTGTTCCTCAGATTAAATGTTGAACAGTAATGACTCCTATACTATAATATACTGTGTCATTTCCACAGGTTGTTAAAATTATTGTCAACATAATAGCATCCTACTCTTCTTCACAGTGGGTCTACAAATACTATAAACTGCACAAACCATTGGCTACAATTTCTCCATTGTAAATTAATAGGACTGTGTCAGTTGTGGCTCATGATGTGGAGTGGGTTTAGTTCAGTGACTCTGTGTATGTGGACTGTGTTTAGTTCAGTGAATATATATTACACCCTTACATTAACATAGGAATGGTGAATGAACAAGCAAGTACTGGACCATGAGCTCAAGGATTGTGGATTCTTCTTGAGTTTTAGTCAAACCTCAGAAGACTGATAATCTTCCACTTGTTTGTTTCATTCTGAATTATGGCAACATCCTCCAACCAGGACCAAGCAAAAACTCTACGTTTTAGGTGCCTGCCGTGACACTATGTGATCCTAACCAATAGAAAAGAATGCAAGAGGCTGTACTTTAAGAAGCATGTATGGAGGATAGAACTACCGTGCATCTAATAGGCTGTTTGTAAAATTCTGACACTCAAACAAATTGACTTTTCCAATTGAGGCCAAAGGAAACAATAGTTCACAATGGAAATCCTCTCAAGTCTCTTTGCTCCTCCCTGACATGTAATACCCAGGTTCTGTGCTCATGACTACTGAGGGGCTGAACTGCTATGAAAATCCTTAGTAAAGGACAGTATAGTAGCCATAGGGGACAGAGTACTTGGTATTCAAACAGAAGACATTTGAAATCAGACAGCATTAATTTGAAATAAGTCTGAACATAGATTTGTTTTCAAATATTACCAGGATTCTTATTAGGTACTTGGAGTATATAACATTTATTCTTCTGGAAATCAAGATTAAAAAACACCTAATTTGATTAACATTAGAAAATAAATTTGTTGGGAAAAACAAAACAAAACCAACCAGTTTTTAATCAAATAATAAAGAGAAAGAAAGATTAGTATTCACAGAGGTAGCAGGTTAAATAAATAGATCTTAATTTTGAGTATACATTTTTAAAATCAAAGAAATCAGTATCTAAGAAAATTTATAGGCTAATAAGTTAAGTTAAAAATAAAATATATAATAATGCATCAAGTGACTTTTTAAAAAGAAATTTGGAATTCAGTCAAAGAGATTATGACCTACCCTTTCAAAGTAATTTTATTGAAATTTGCTGAAAGTAACAAAGGATGAACATAGTTCTACTTAGTGTAAAATAAATGAAATCAATATGACATGGAAGTTTACCATTTATTTGTTTTCTATACCTAATACCTAATAACCACCGGAGTCTAAATATAGCAAAAATCCTAGGACATTGTAACAATCATATAAATATTTGACTAAAATTTGTCACAAGGAGATAGGGCCTAAATGTATCATTATTATTGGGCAGCAGGTGTTCATATATCATAAGGATATATGATTTTTTGTAAAAAATCAAACAAAATATAGAAAACTATTTAAACTGTGAATACACTGTGTGATATAAGATAAAATAGTCAACTTGGCAGGGCATCTAGAGTACAACTTCATTCAAACTGATGAAGCAGAAACCCAGACCATTTGTTTCATTCAAACACAAGATTGAACAGTTTACTGATGGGATGAAATACAGGCTAAGCTCTTGTTTGCCACTCAACTTGGTTACCTCTAATTAGGATGCTAGGCTTTTGAATAAAAGTGGTGGGTTCAGCAGTCACCACTTATAGCAAACAGAAAAACATTTCTAACAAGAATGCATTTAGAAATTAATTGCAACCATTTAAAATTATAAAAATAAGAAACCAGAAAGAGGAAAACTGAAAACATGTAGTCCACATCAGTATTTAGGATTTTAATGAATATTGGACCTTTCAAAGGATTGGCATTTTGTCATGGAATTCTGACATTCTCTGCACGAAGCCTAATTCATTTGGAAACAGTGAGTGGCACATTCTCATTGTTGACCAGGGCAGCAAGACCGCATTTTTGTGAGTATGCAGTTTCTATCTGGTAAGCATCGATGTGGGTAATTTTGATGTGGGTAGATTGAATTAAAGTCTATGGAGGTTAGCGTGACAAAAGGAAACTAGATTATCATATTTCCGATGTTGTATACAGTTGGCAGCCCTAGAGTGTGTAGCCATAACAAAGATGGCAATGTGTACATGTGAAAACAAAAATCTCCATGTTAGATAGCTTGTAGCAAGCCAGCCCTGCTGCAATTGATTCTGCTTCTAGCCTCTCTCTGACCTCACTGTCACCCTCAAATCCTATTCAGCCTCCATGCCGAGTTTTTTATTCCACTGCTGCTTTCTCTCCACATAGTTTCTTTCCAAACCAACATCCATGTTCCACTCATCAACCAGCGCTTTAGAAAGCTTCAGGCTGGAAGGCCAGGCATGAAGCACAGGCAGGTGGTGTAGCTGTTAGTCAGCCTTGTGTATCACAGGAGATCTGATGTTATCAAATTCCTTTTCCCCCCAAAGACTAAAGAGAGAAAGCCTTTGTGAGCATGCAGGAGGGGATGAAAACAGTTTATCTCCTGAGCAGCCAGCCTTTGTCATAATACAAATGAAATCACCTCGGAAATTTAGAGAATTAATATCATAATGAAGACGGGAGTAGCCATTAGGGGGGTCTAATGTTGCTCTAGAGAAATGTGACGGATGCCCAGTGGCTGCAAGCCCTTATTTGCAGAGAGTCACCTCTGCAGTTGCCATTATTAGGAAGATGTCTGAAGCACAGGATCAGACACAGCCATTGCAAGATGAGATAGTGTTTGACTGGTTTCCAGGGAACCGAAGGATACAAGCTTAGTTGTACCTGTCACGATGGCTCCCAGCATTTTCCCCCTTAATGTCTTTTTTAGCTGTAGGAAGTTTCTCTTTAAAGATTCAGTGCTTTCCTAATGGCATGCCGTGAGTAATGGGGAGCATATAAAATGTTATATAGATTACAAATGGATTCAGTCCATTTTAAGACGACATGGGTTAGTCCTAAAGAATGAGTTTATTTAGCTTCAGCTTTCGCTTTAAAGTGAATTTAGTCAAACACTCTGAGATGCTCACACCACTGCCAGCCTCATGTTAATTTGCCCTTTTATGTAAAACATCCTAAGCATTCAGGGACACCCCCAAAGAGAACCTGCTTTTGAACCTTTTTTTCCTGAACAATACGATACTTCTAGGAAGTATTGAAAAAAATCTAATTAAATCGTATTCCTGATTATTATGTTGCTGGGCCTCCCTCCACCTTGCTCTGTCTTTGCCCCTCCCTCTTCTAGTGTCATTGAGGAATTTAAAATGGGAGTTTCCCAAAACCTCATAGCAAAAAAAAAAAAAAAAAAAAAAAAAAAAAAAAAAAAAAAAAAAAAAAGGCACAATTAATTATTTTCTGGAGGAATGTTTGCAGAATGCACTGGAAAGGCTATTGTCTGAAAACGTAGACAGCAGCTACTCTTTCTACACGTTATTCTCTCAGATTTGAGTTTACACATTTTGTATTTCTCAATCCTCTATCTGCCCTTGACTCAATGATATCTATTTTCTACAATATTCTTCCTTTAATAACTGTCACTTTTCAAGACAGATTTATAGAGTAATTCACTGTTTTGTAAAAATCAAATGAGTTTTTTTTGGGGTTTGGGAATACATTAAAAATACGATCAATCACATTTTATAAATCTTAATCATAAATCAGAATAAATCACAAAATATACCCACGATTTTTTTTTCAATAGCAAACAGCAACAAAATAACAGAAAGTTGCTGACCAGTTACCTAGCAAACTAGAACCATCATAGCAACTGGTGCAGTGTACTTGGCTATTTCTGTGTGTCTGGTGTTGATTTCCTATTGTCTTCTGCAGGCAAAGTGTCTTAAGAGTAGCTTGCCTAAGGGTTCGAACAAATCCATCCCACTTCAAATGGCACTCTGGAAGTAGATTTCACCCAAATGCTCTGATAATTATCTTCTAGGTGTCTCTTGTCATGTTTATAAAAGGGTAAATACTCTCATTCATAAAGCTTTATCACCACCATCATCACCATCATTATCATCATCACCACCATCATCTTCTGTCTGTGTCTGTGTGAGTAGGGCAGAAGTTGATGGTGTCTTTTTCCTTTTTTTTTTTTTTTTTTTTTTTTTTTTGAATCTTTTCATTTGTGAGATATGTTCTCTCAACAGGTGTGGAGTTCACTGTTCAGGAAGGCTAGATGACCAGGAATTCTCCTGGAGTTGCCACTGAGATGCTAAATCACAGACACTTGTGACAGCTGGCTCTCATGAGAATGCTGGAGATCCAGTCTTAGCTATGCATACTGCACAGCCATCACTTTACCCATTAAAGTGTCTCACTGCTCCCCCCAAAATTTCAAAATTTCCTCTCTTCCTATATTTTATTATTATAAATATTTTAAATTACTTTCTCCAGGTAGATTATAGTCCCTTTATGACTAATGGATATATGTCTCCATAATCCCTCCTCAATGACAGATAGTAGCAGGGACTCCATTAATAGACACTATATAAATGGAATCAAATAGATGAAAGAAGTGGGTAATATAAACTTTCTATTGCTCATTATAGATAAGCAAATGCTATGTAGGAAAAGGAGCGTGTGTGTGTGTGTGTGTGTGTATGCTCTCCTATCTCTCTGTTGTTTTTTATTTTTTCTTACAAACCGACATGTATCCTCATTTGGAAAATAAAGAAATTCATCCTTCTAAAACCTAATAAAAGTAATGTACCCCACTAGCATTCAGGCCCTACCAACGACAAACAAGAGCTCGGACAAAGAAGAATCTAATGAAAACAATCACATTAAACATAGCTCTTCCATGCTCAGCGCTCAATAAGTGAGCAGCAGGCTCTCTCTGTCTGGCTTACAGAAAACACGAGGTAACAGTTTGCAAGGAGCAGCGTTTTAATGTGATTGGACTATAACAGACAATCTATTTACAGCATGCTCTGGGGAGCTTATAAACAAATGTTGAGTAATTTCAGCCAGCAGTAATTACCCTTGCAGCTGACAAGGATAGCATGAGTCTTTCTCCTTCACCTTCAGCCCAGTCCAGAAGCCAGTGCACACAACGCCACTTCTAATTATTTCTGCATTTCTATGGCTAAAGACCAAAGTGTGTTATTAGAGAGCATTTTAGAAGCTTTTTAAAAGCTTATTTATTAGGACAATTAAAAGTCATCACTATGACAGCAAATAAAAGGTTCCATTCTCAGGAACGCAGTATCAAGTGAGTTCCTGCCCACTTACCTTTAAGGCTCTGAGGAGTTGTTTTGTATGATCTATTGTTTAGAGCTGAGGATAGAGCTTGGTAATAAAGAGAAATAATATCCGAAATTCATTTGGTTGAATTCTGAGATTTGCCTATTGCTCTTTATAATTTTCAAGTAATTCACAAACAAAAAAGTGAAGTTTTTCCCCCAAAGGGCACAGAATTTTAAAGAGTATCTGTGTGTGTGTGTGTGTCTGTGTGTGTGTATGCATGGGTGTGCTTATGACTTGATAACAGGTATTGATAGAATAAAATATAGGCAGGTATGTTATCTCTTGCTTTTTATATCTCACAAGAATCCTTGGATTTTCCCAGGTGGGGAACAGCATTTATCAGGAAGGGTCACTCCTATTACATCAGTTTGACATAAGGTAGATGTTAAGAATTCAAAGATCTAAAAATAAACCTTCACTAGATAAGCTTCTAATGGAGAGCTGAAGGAGCGAGAGACAATTATGTAGAGCAATCACCCTGAGCGTTTGTAATTAACAATCAAATTACTTCCCCAAAGTGTCCAACAAGAGAACTTTTGTTGAACATTTCTATACGTGCCAAACTACCCCAAAGTAATTGCAGAAATCAGTGAACTGTGGCGTGTGTCATCATTTCTGAAACACCATGGTCAGCTTGGCGTTCACTAAGCTTTTGTCTGCCTCAGTAAGTTCAGCTCAGATCCCTACTGTAGGGATTGACAGCAGATCTCTAATCGTGCAAAGTATATTATTTACATTTTTGATACATTGCATTAAATTGTGTTCTGTCCTGTCCCATCTCATCACTGGGAGACAGAATGTTGGATAACCTCATGTGACATGATGACAGGTCTCTCCTGGGAATGCACGTGCACATAACACAAACTTTGAAATCAGAAGGTAGATGGAAGAAAGTGATATAGGTTTGGGTCCTAAAACGAACCCAGAAGCTCTCCAGTGGTAACATTTACCACATCATTAAAAGCCTTGGTTCTTTGGTGATAACAGCATCGTAGGATGCTGTATAGAGAGGCCTGAGCTTATGAAATATGTACTTTAGGACCAGTTTGTAAGCAATTTTAAATGTGTTACTATGGCTAAAGTGGACCACAAAGAGCACATTGTGTTAACACACAAAGAAACAATGTACTTAAAAATAGACTTCTTAAAATAAGTCAATCTCTCTCTCTCTCTCTCTCTCTCTCTCTCTCTCTCTCTCTCTCTCTCTCACACACACACACACACACACACACACATACACGGGGGGGGGAGAGAGAGAGAGAGAGAGAGAGAGAGAGAGAATCACATTGTTTTAGAATCCACCACTATCAGCATAGCCTCACCATGGGTTGCCCTCATTGCTGAAATTTAGTTGGCAGAAGGACAATAACCTGTCCTTGCTCTAGAGACTGGCAGGTGTCACTTTGGGCAGTGTGGGATGTGAGTGACAGATATTTTTCCACGGAAGAAATGAGAATGCAGAAATTCAAGAGTCCCTCTGGGATTTCCCTGGTCACAGGTGGGCAGAGCCAGGGCAAGGCAGTTGGCTAGGCTAAGGCAGGACCTCTTGTTGTGTCTGCTCCAGGCAGCTGCCAACTCTGAGCATTTTAAATAATATTTCTATTAACAAGAGTGTGCTTCTGCTTTGATGGAAGGATGCAGAAAGCTGCTCTCCAGTCTGTCTGCTGGGCACTAAACTGTTCTAATTGCTTCCTGGTGCTTTATTCAGAAATCTGGTGAATGCTGACTTCAGTGGGAAATTACTCACAGATTGAGCAGCTTTGAGCCTACAGACATTGATGCATATTAATATAAGCTAGAAGTTTATTTTCCTCTAACTAATATTGCTAGAGTGTTATTTCATTTTTTAAGAAAAATCTTTTTTCAGAAGGTATGTTCAGACATAATAGAAACTAATAGAAAGTTGCAAAAATGCAAAGAGGGCCAAAGGAAGACCATTTCTATTTTGCATTTGGACATAATTGGGAACTTATGTTTTCTTAGCTCTCACCTAATTTTAATATGGCTTAAAGAGAAATACAACACAGAAATGTAAGATAAAAAATAGCTGAAAACTTTCCAATTTAGGCTATATAGTTTTTAGATTCACCTTCCTATGTGGTATTCAAAAAGATATTTTAAAGATATATAAATCCAGACATAATAAAAGATTATATAAAATGATTAAGAGCAGAAAAATCTGTATTTCTCTCTCTCTCACACACACACAAACACCATTCCATAATTTGTAGATATGTTTAAAATAGAAAGATCAAATATTACTTATTTTGCAAATTATCTTTCAAAATTATTAGTGAAACTGTTTTGTAATACTTTTAATAGTTGTGGGGTGTCAACAAACTAAGATACTTCTTATATCAGATATGAACTAAACTTAACTTTTAAATATTGCAACAAAAATATTAAAATTGTACTTAACATTATTGTATCCAGATATAATCTTATCCATTTACTTTGCAGATCTCACTGAAGTTCATTCAAACTAAACTGACATGAACAGGCCAAGTTTTATTTTTAAGTTAGAGATCTCTAGTGTGACTGTTTAAAGGGGTGATTATGTACAATGATATACAAGCAATATAAATACTCAGCTTCAGTTACAAGGATACTTATATGCCTTCATTTTCCAATAATTTCCTCCAGACCACTGCCAAAATATTACCTTGCAAAATTAAAATGAAAACCATATGTTAATTAGAGAAAACAGAGAATGTCGAAGCACATTTCAACATTCACTGAAAGAGTTAACATGGAAACCTCTTCCACAGAGAAAGAAGATATGTTCATTCAATTCGATTTTGGAATGTGTTGCTTAACATCATTTGCCAAATGTTGTTTCAATTTTTAAATAATTACTTAGGTTAAGTAAATTGCAATATGCAGTTTCAATTCATGCAAGCGGCAGGATTTGAAATTGGTATCTGAGTCTAAATTTAAGATAAGGAATAAGATATTTTTTTCCCGATTAGAATAAAAATTTCTTCACTAAATCTGATAACATAGTGGGGGAAAAACACATTCACAATTACTTTTTCCCCCTACTTAGTAATGCAAAGATAAATTGTTCTCCTTTGGAAATCAAATATTTTCCTAACTGCTATGTTTCTTTAATTAAACTGTATTCTTTATAGTGATCAAATATAATTAGCAGTAACAAGTATTTAATGAAAACAAACTGCTACTCCCAAGCCTTTACTACATGCTTTGTTCAAATCCCACAGATGCTCTGAGGATTACTGTATCTCAATTGCAAATACACAACATTACCTCTTTGTACTGCCCACCTCTACTTGCCAGGAGCACTTAAAGCAATGAAAACAAACCAACTTCTGTGGTTCTAAAGACTCCAGTTCACATTTGATCCTGTCTCCTCAGATTCCAAAGATGTTTTCAACTTAGCTGTTCAAATATCCGATAGATTTGTTCCTCAAAAATCCCATTCAATATCATGGCATAACAGGGTATTACCCTGGTACCTTTAATTACTCGTAAGTAACCAAAATGCGCGGAAAGGTGCCCATGAAGCACTCACTGACAGCCAGGTGATAGAACAAGACTTCTGTAATTAATTGTAAGTGAAAGGGGGTTGGGTTTTGCAGCCTTGTAAAAGTTCTCCCACATGGCTGAACCCTCGGTCAGGAGACGTTAGGCAACGTTAACTGGCAGCGCATTGCTGTGAGGCCCTGGAGGAACGCCTGGGCACTGGGGCTCCAATCCTGAGAACCTGGGGACATAAGACATCAGCTTCTACCTTTCATCTTAGCTGAGATTTGGAGTGGGTTCAGACCACAGAGGCTCCTTAATTCTCACTAATTCATTTGCTTTCCTGATTCACTTGGCTTGGGATAACCTGAGCATGGTAATGAACCCGTGAGGGGAGCACTCAGTCCCCTGCCTTTGAATGTGCTTGGCATGGATGGAGGGCTTTCTGTGAATCTTGCAAAAGGAAAGGAATCTTATTAGCACTGATTGCTAGTCATAAGCGTTCTTCAAACTGCACTTGTGTTTTAACTCTTGCTTGCTTTCTGGAAAGAGGAGCTGTGAGGGGAAAGGGGGAGAAGAGGAGAGGTTAGCTTTTTAAATGGTGCCTATCACTGGAAACTTGGGGAATAGTTAAAGGAGTGATTTAAACTAAATCCAAAAACCCAACTCACATCGGGTATCACAAAAACAGGGAGACATTGTTCACAGATTTCTACAGCTGTTACTGCCTTAGTGTATTTAGTATTGATAAACCTGACTGAGTTGGGGGAGGTGCAGTTCAAAAAACAGGTGGGTCTTTCTGGTTTTTTTGTTTGTTTGTTTGTTTGTTTGTTTGTTTTTAAATTATTTTCAAATTTCTTACCTAACGGTTCTCAAATTCACCATTTCCTGTGTTTGGAAATTCTATTAAACTAGCACTTTTGCTTTTACAATTAATATGTTATGGACTTCTAAGTTCAGCACAGGTAAGTATTTGTGCTTGAAATTAAAAACAAAAGTCAATAAATAAAATGGGCCAAATGGTGTGTTTCAGTAAAGCAATATAAAGGGCGATTTCTGTCTAGTAGTGTAACGAAAGGTGAGCACTCTTTAGAGTTTGAGGTAGTAAACTGTCAACCAAGTTATCTCCTTGTTCAATTGTGATTGTGCTTTTGTGTATCCAGCCATACAGATATTCCCTTACCATGCACATACGTGTGTGTGTGTGTGTGTGTGTGTGTGTGTGTGTGTGTGTGTGTGTGTATCAGGTGCGATTAAATAGATACTCCAAGGAGGTAGAAGAGAACTTGTGTGGAGAACTAGAAAGAGCCCTTGTTGGCACAGCAAAAGCATAGCACATTCTGTTATGTTGCAAAAGATTTATGATATCTTCTATCATGTGCTTGTCCCCAATCTGGGGATACTTCTGGGGAGTTTTAAAATGCCTGAAATCAGCAAGACATGTGCAATCCATGACATCCACATGTGCTGCTCCTGTATCTACACCTTAGGTAGTGGCCCACATTCCCAAATCATGAGTTGTTATCAAGTTTCAAGCATGTGGAATAGCAACATATTAGAATAAAGAACAACCTTAAGGTTCTAAACACCTAGTAATTTTAAAGATGACAAATCAAAGGAACATAATCTTGAGATTTGTCCAAAACCCAAGTACTGTATAGTGATAGAACAAAAACATTCATACCCTAATTCATATCTTAAGTTCAGTGCTGTCTTCGGCAATGCATGCAGATCTCTCTAGTTTTTGTATCAACCGTTTTGAGTTAGCAATGCACATGCTCAAGGTCTAATGCTAATGGAAGACTCAGAGAAATAGTAACCTTTCTTCCTAAGCCACAGCACTGTACCTCAGCATCGATTTCCTGTGCCTTGACTGCTCACTGCTGTTTCAATTTTGACGCTTTCCAAGGATGTGCTTGTATTTCTTGCCAGCCAGAGAATGTCTTCACTTAGGAAGTAAATTGACATCAGGGAATCACAATTTCCTTATCCTTTCTCCCTGTGCCCAGTTATCCTCCCTTCCCTAGCCTTGGGGCTGACCTTATAACTGAACGTGCAAGGTGAACCTTTACTAGAATCATAATGTATTTACTGTTTACACTCAACTATATGACGTCACATGTTGGGTGTAACTCTGTGACATCTATGGTTAGAAAATTGTGAGATCTTACTGATATAAAGCATATAAGTGCTTTTGTCGAAGAGATGGGGTCATTTCAGACATTATGGGATAGCAAATGAGAGTGTGTATTTGGCAAAGCTGAATTTACATCCCCAGGCCTAATGTTGACTATATCCTAAAACAAATCTCAGGTGTTTGTTTTAAAAAGTGGTGTGGCTTATAAAAATGGTACTTTGGCTGAGAACCTGGTACCTGAGTCTCTCAATAAATATTAGCTGTCACTGATGTTATCATTATCAATTAATGGCAGTGTTGGTATTGTGCTACAATACTAACATGGATGTGTGTGTTGCAAAGTGACTATGGATTACTGATTGATAATTGACATAGAGACAGAAGAGGAAAGTAGTTAGGGGTTACTGGAGCTCCTCCCACTTGAGACACTGTAGGTCCTGGCCTTGTTGTACCCTCAAAATATGACTTCTAGGATTAGATGTTTGTTAAGTAGCATTTAAAATTTTGAATTACATTTATTCATTTATTACTCTGTGTGTGTGGGGAGGGGTCACAGGACAATTTGCAGGAACCAGTTCTCTCCTTCCACTGCTGAGAAATATTGTCGGCCATTACCATATGTTTGTTAATTTGTGGATTTCTGTCAGGTAAGCCTAAATGAGAGCAACTCAGGCAATCTTAATGACTGATAACTATGAACATGGCTATCAACCTTTGTAGGAAACAATGAAATGAGAAAACTATGACCTAAGAAGGCCAAGAATTGATCCAAACTGGGACTCTGGATATCTGTTAGACCCAGAGGAACGTCTGATGTAGAAGCTCAAACAAGTCAACTCATGAGCAATAAGAAGGAGGAACGTAAATGGAGCCAGGGTAGTCTTGGGTCAGATATCAGCAGGCAGTTACAGAAATTCCCCAGAAAGTGTATCCATGACCCTTTCTGAGGCAGTGGGCAGGGCTTCTCAGCTGAACCCAGGCAGCTGCAGTGGCCTTTGTGAAGGTCCCAATTACTCTATGTTTTAAAATGTACAACTGTGGTAACAGTGAGTGGGACCATCTATTCAGTAAAATTAGCCAGAGAGGAGAAAATGCAATCAAACATGAGCAACTGAACAGACAGTTTAGCATACTATTCAAACCAGGGTCAGGAATGTTACTTACTGAGGTCCAAGTGAGTAGCAGATATTCTCATTTATTTCTTCTGTATTTTATACAGTAGATATTAATATCCCTTTTTTGCAATGAAATCATGGTTAAAGAAATTGAAATGTACATCTAACACATAGCTTTTCACTGGAAGAAACAAATAAGATTAGAATAGATATACAAGCTCTTTTTATTCTCTTGATATATTTTCTCTCTCAAAAGTAGAGCTATAAGGATGCACAAATTCTCTGAGGGGGACACAGAAATCTATAGCAAATTATCCAAGAAGTAAAGTAAGCGTTCAATGATTCAGGGATGTCACAAATTACAACAAATAACAACCTGTTGGACTTAACAATAAGATCGATATTGGTGACCTTTGGTAACATCATGAGGACCCAAGCTGGAATCAATGGGCGACAGAGAAGGAATAGTGACTGGGACAGAGAAGTCTTCTTAGACAGAAATTGACAGTAAGAGAAGGACTTCGGTCAGTGCCATCTGTTAGTCATACAGCTATTGTTTGGAGAGATTAAAATGTTGTAAAATGGTGAGGGTAGGAACTCAAGATCAATACATACTCAGAAGAAACAATAATGAAAAGGTATGATTATTGTAGACTGGATAGAAAAGGGTAGCTAAAAATATGCAGGGCTTTTTTTTTTGGTTTTGTTTGTTGTTCGTTGGTTTGAATGTTGAAGAAGTGACAATTATACAACTCTAGAAGCACATTAAAGTCATCAGAATGTGACAGGAAATAGCACTTCCTGTTTAGTAATGTGACTTTTAGTCATGTCACCATGGGACTTGGAAGCAACTAGAGTTTAGTAAATTGCATGTCAAGATGTGTCTGTGTGTAAATTTCTAGAGAGGGTTTGCTAATGGGAGATGGCTGTGGCAATGGAGTTGGTACTACAGTATATGGTGATACACTGCATACCTACATAGATGAAGGTGGTAGCTTTTGCCTAATGTTCCTGACACTATCATATTCTGCTTGTACAGGTTCAGACTCAGTGACACCAAAGGCACTGAACTGAACCCTAAGAAGCTACGACCCAATACAATTCTGTCTCCTTTAAGATTTTTTTTTCGGGCATTTTGTCACACAACAAAGAAAGAAACAAAAAGATTTGTAGCATCTTATCTCAATCAGTTAAGGGCAAAATACTAATTTGTTGTGACAAATCATTGACAAAGTAAATGTAGAGTTCTTAAGATGACAATTGAGAGAATGAATGAATGAATGAATGAGTCAGTGATTTAATGACACAGGAGACATTCAGGCAGTATTCATCATATAGTGCCAGAGAGCAAGGCTACAAAAAGAAAATCTTCTGATTAGGAAAATTTAGATGCAGAACAACCAGTGTGTAGTGAAAGTTGATGAGCCAGTGCTCTTGTAGCTGACTCTCCTGGGCTCTTCATGTTCCCCACAATAAGTGATTTTCACCATAGCAGTCCCCCATAGGTGAATCTCACCACAGCCTTCCAAGAATGCAGCCATACTTACTGTGCAGTCAATAGTAATCCTGCTTCTATGACATGGGCTGTAACATTTTGCCATAAATCCAGGTCAGTTATAAATACTGAAGATGCCTTCTCTTTCCACCATCTGGATCCAAAATGACTAATGTATCATTCCCACAGATGGAATATAGTGGACTTTGTCTCCTTGCCTTAACTTTCTGCTAAAACAAAAACATGCCATTAGATCTGATAGTACTGGGGAGTAGAAGTGAAATCTTTATAATTAACAGTGTGGGCACCTAGAAATTTTAACAAAAATGAATATTAAGTTTAATGATTGAATTTAGAGGCAGGCAATTATGAATAAAGTATCAGTTTGGAACTTGAAAAGATGCTATTGTGTGGGTTGAGCTTCTGTACTGCCCCATCTTCAAAAATCTATAGAAATCAATTTCTGTTTATTGGTTTGGATTATCTAACCACTGGGTCAACATTCAAAGTACATACACAAACCAGATAAGAAAAGAAGAATGCTTATCAGTTTGTAAATTAAAGTGCTCCAAAAATACAATGTTAGCTTTAAGAGAAACAAAAACAAAACAAAAAGCAAAGCAAAAAACCCACCCTTCTCCAAAATATTGTCTCGGTTCATCAATGCAATTAGTGTTTCATACGGTTTTGTTGTCTTCAATTTTTCGAAATGTCCATGAAGTCAGAAGTTTTCATAAACATCTTGTCAGAGGCCCATGTTGATTTAGGAAGTGTCCACAGGACAGTGAAACAACAAATCAATCTAGTGGAGAAAGATCAATTGATTCAATAAAAACATCAAACAGGCTGTTTGCCATGACGAAGATCAAACTAGTGTTTGACAGAACTTTTACTTTTTAATCAATGCTATTGATGTCTGTAAATGCTCTCTTCATCTTACTAGCCCGTGTTCATCATACAAAAGAGGACAGAGTTAGTAACTGATAACTGATTTCTGCAAGAAAGCACATCAGAACACTGCTGGGCCAACATTTCAACTTCCCTCCCCTCCCTCTAACTAATTTCCTTCTTGTTCATGCCCATCTGAAGGAAGTTCTTTTGCTACATGGTGTCATTCATTACGCAACAGACTCTCCTCCAGACAATTGCTAACCTATTTCCTAGTCTCTCCTGCGTGGACTCCTAGGAAGGTAGATTTTAGCCTTATTTGTGTGTATCCTTCCTGTTTCTTTGACAAATTGGAGTCTGTAATATGTCCATCATTATTTAACTGCCGACTGTGTTTAGAGACATTTGCTGTTTTAAGCTCATTATTTCTTCCAATAGAAAAATCTCAATCTCTAGAGTTCCTTTCTCCAACATGCAGCAGCCAGCATGGTGTCTGTATACAGATGAATGCTTGGGTTTGGGTTTGTCCTTCACAGTCCTTGTGATTCACAGTCCTTTGCCTCAGACTTGTAGCATGGAATGAACAGCAAAAGCACACTTGTGTGCCTTAAAAGTATACTATGAAAAATGCAAAGAAAAAAAAAGAGAAAAAGAAAACATTAAGGTAAAGACCATTCATATGAAAGCTGTTATCTAAATTAGGGCTTTCAGGATCTACATAAGAGTTCAGGAATCGCCATGAGTCTCCTGTAATGTTCTTACACCAAGCTTTTCGTAACTCATCACAGTTGATTTGACAGCTAGATACCTTTCAGGGACAGATATATGAGCTTCACTTTAGCAGAGTTCAAGGCAAATGTGAGAGTAAAGGATGAAAGTGCCATACAGATTGTGGGTAACACAGGTGAATTCTCCATTGAAGCCTTGGTTTAAAGAACTGCGCAGGCACATGTACGAGACTCCAGGGTACAGTCAGAGAATGATGCCTCTCTCCAGCCTCTGAAACTCCTTATTTGGCATCCCAAGTTAACAGGTATGGGTGTTCTAAAGGTTCAGAAAACTATTTTCAGAATCTTAAAGACAGAATGGCATTTGGAAATATTAAACCAGCAACATTTACGATCCCTACTAATCGGGGAGTCTAGTTGGGGACCTGAGATAATAAAGGCAAATGAATATGTAAATAATTGCTAGGAAAGACCAAGTATGCTCTTTTTACTCACTGGAATTTTATGATAATATAGACCAAAGCGAATATATGTAGCACTTCACCATGACCATATCTGGGCTCGTGTATTAGGCACAGTTATTGTTTTCCTTACAGGGGGAGAAAAACCAAAGAGGATTAGTTCCCTCAACTGTAAATATCTGTGTTACAGAAACACAGCTGGAAAGCCACATTCCCTGCTTCCCACTGTTTTTCCCATGGCTAAAATCAGCATGGTTCTACTGAGGTCTAAAAGACAAAGATGTATTGTCACTGACTCCCACCATGCCAACACTCAAATGTGTCACCTGCACTGAGCTAGAGTCACCTGGATCTTCAAGCATTGCTAACAATCCCTAATGTCATCGGGGAATGTTAAGTCCATTGTTATCATGGGAAATACTAATCCTTGCCCTTTGCTTCTTGTAGGAATATGAAGAAAGTTAACTAATCAAACGTACAGGAGTTTTATTACACTGTAGGTCACAGGATGTTTAAATATCAGAAAGGACAATCAGAAAATAACAATTTTTAAGCTCCCAGCAGGAGTACAAGCTGTTGCTACTAATGGATACAGAACAGAAAGGGGGGGGGGGGGCTGTTCTAGTATTTTAGATTTTGTCACAATACACCATCCTATTTTAAACACAGATCAGTAGAAAAATGCCCTTACCTTGAAGATATTTCCGTGCTGCTTTATACGCAAATTTTTTGAGGTTTCTATTTATTCCCTGACTGATTCTTTTTAAGTTTAAAAGCAAGAATTGTCCCATTTCTTTTATGTTCCTATGAAAGAGCAAGAAGTTATAGCTTAACTACTTGTCATTTTTATATGAAAATAAATAGAACAGAGAGACAGAGAGAGAGAGAGAGAGAGAGAGAGAGAGAGAGTGAGAGAAGCTTAATGGACCTGTTAGTAAGTACACATGTGGAGTCCTTGTGCAAAGTATCTCTCTCTACCAATTTCCACTTTACTTTTTGAGACAGGATTTCTCGATGACCCTGGTACTGACTATGCCAACTAGAGTGGTTACCCAGAAGATCCCAAGGATCCCTCTCTCTACCTACGAGCCCTAGGGATTACACAAGTGCAAAGAATCAAATAATTTTTTTACATTAGTGCCAAGATTTGAACTCATATCCCTATGCTCAAACAGCAAGTATTTCGACCAAAACAGTCTTCTCAATAATTACTAAGATAATATCTACCTTCTTTTTTATTACAATTTTCATTGCAATGTCTGTAGACTCAGAATTATTTGTGTGTGTGTGTGTGTGTGTGTGTGTGTGTTTGTGTGTGTGTGTCTCCAAGAAATCACATAGTATTGTCTCCCTCGATCTACTCTGTCTAGTTGTCTCCAAAAGCAATATTTTGCTTATCTTCACTATAAAGGTTCACTCAGAGTTAGAGGTGATACAATCCACCCATCCACTTAGCTTTCTCATCTCGCTTCGCCTGACTGTGTGTCATTTTGTGCTATAAAGCATTAATGTTTCAATCTTCAAAATCATGATTATTAAACCTTGTTACAGATGGGTGACACTTGGGTGTATGAATGCGAGCTATTTAAATGGCTTAGTAAAGTTAGCCATCCAGTGAGTCAGGTAACTAGTTAGTCAGATTCCATTTCTGTTCAAGAACTAGGTCTCGAGGAGGCTGACAGCAGCACAGCATAAGGTCCAGACAGATGTCAAACAAGAAAACATAAGTGGATACAAGCACCATGGCTTATTTCCCCTGCAAGACACCAGGCGCTTTGAACAACACTGGCTATGATATGAGACAGCTTTAGCTTACCCCTCTGTGCATCAATGCCTTGGGTTTTGTCATGGTTTTTATTGAGTGCCCCGTGGGTACAGAGCTTTATGTGAGTAGAAGGAAACAGCTTTGTGAGAAAAGACATATAAAGAGGACTTAACGTCTTGAATTTTTTCTTGGTTGGGTCTAGTCAGAGACTTCTGGAGTACAATTCTTGAATGGCTATTTTTATTTTCTCTCTTTCCTGTTTTCCCATTTGTGTGGGGCAACTGTTAGGATGTACTGAAACAAACCATTGCTACCAGAAAATGGAAAGAAAAATTGTTCACTTTCAAATTTTCCTTTTCTTTTCGAAGAATGGCATGAGACATAATACAATATAACCTAATATTTTATTTACCTTGAAGAGCTGTGCTATGCTTAGGCCTCAAAAACAAACAAACAAACAAAAAAGCTTACTTTAAAAAACAATTATCTGAATTTATAGAATGAGAATACAATGAACCCAGGTCTGCGATTACAATTTGTTTTTGGCATAACATCCATGTTTTCCTACCTTATAATTCCCCATGATCTCTCTCTAATTCTTTGCAGTTTTCTATCAGGAATTCAAAGAAAATGAAAAAAAAATGACTTCTAAGATTCATAGCCTGTTCTTGGCACACGACTTTAGGATGTCCCTAACTTATGTTGCTCGGGGGTCTGAGAGAGTAAATAATCCTCTGTAGCTACCACTGTGCACTCAAAACCACAACAAAAAGACAAGTTGATAAGATGAAAGGGTGAAGAGAGACTCAACCAAGAGCACAGGAAATAAAGCTTCTCAAGAATAATCTGAGCCCACCATTTTGAAGCAAAGTCCTGGTATCAATTTATTTCCTTCCTTCTTTCCTTCCTTCCTTCCTTCCTTCCTTCCTTCCTCCTTTCTTCTTTCTTTCTTTCTTTCTTTCTTTCTTTCTTTCTTTCTTTCTTTCTTTCTTTCTCCCTCTAATAAAAATGAAGCTGAGTGGCTAGCAAGTCATTTGTAGCTCAGTTCAGAACACTTGACAATCAGCAGCAAGAGTGGAGAGTAGAGTTTTTACCAGGAAAAGACCAGAGAAGAACAGAGCAGTAGGCACATCCCACATCCCACACTTTAATCCAGGAGCTCTGAATTTATGAGTCCTCAAAGGCTTTTTCAAAAGCTGGAGGAAGAATCTAGGCTGGTAGTCTTCAGAGGACCCTGTACAGAGAACAAAGGCCCGATGGCATCAAATCAAGGGACATCCCCCTCCAAAGAACCGGTAATAAATCTCAGGAGAGACACCCACTGCACCACATGGATCTCAGCACACTCATAAAAATATCTTCATTCCTGAGGCCATCAAAATTCCTGCCTAAAGAGGCTTCATTATAAAAGAAGGTAAGTACACTTCTGTCAGACTCCGGGACCGGCTGCCTGCAGCCTTCAGCACTGAGAGGAAGGAGTCCACACAGCATGGGATGTTTGATGAGTAACTCAGCAGCAAATGGAACCTCGTGGTCAGAGCCTGCTGGTGTGCACGCCCCATCATACAGAGAGACAGATGGAGGTGAGGAGCCGGGGACGGCTTCCAGTGCAGAAGGGGTGCCAGGAAGGTGGCTTGTTAATAACACTGCTGCTCCAAGCAACTTCTTGTCAGCACTCAACGTTTCAGGATCATGGACTTGTGGCTTCTTGAAAATTGCCGCAGGACTGACATAATTCCTAGTGTAATTCCTGGTGTAGTTCCAATAACAAGAAGAGAAAATCTCTAAGTACTCCGAAGGGCTAGGGGAAGGCCATTGCTGTGCAGTGACTGACATTTGATGAAACTTTACATCCTGTCTGCCAGTATTCATACAGTTCCAAGAAGCAAAGTCTTAGGGTTGAAGTTCGGGTCAACTGTTTCTTTTTTGTCTTTAATTCTTGGTAAAAATTGAATGATAAAAACACACTTTCTCTTAGGGATTTTTTTTTTTTTTTTTTAAAAAAAAAAGATTTTCTTTAATGGATTCTGTAAGGTGATTTTGGATATGGAAAAAACCAAACTTGCCATTAGGACAGGGTTGTTGTCAAATTATCAGTCCAGAGTAATGAAATTTCTACTCAAGAACAGGGGGACTAAAATATGATTAATGCAAAAGTCATCCAGGAAGAATATGAGGTTTGGAATTTAACATCACACACATTAGCTTTGCCCCGACAGTTATCCTTCAATAAAAACGATGGTATTCTTTACTTTTCAGAATTAAAAATGGTAATAAATGTCCTAAGTGTCTTCCTCACATTAGCCACAATAACTAAAAGTCTCAGGAAAACCTGTTACGGAGTAATTTCAGAATTTATAAACTCTTCTGCTGATCTTACAAAATAAACAAGCTTAGAGGTTTTAGAGTTGTTTAACGCAGAGCTTCCTTTGGTTGAAAATGGGGTGCCAGTGCATTTGTAGCACAGCTGGAGGATGGGTCTCATTCTGTCCCCATCTCTGCCCTCCATTTCCTTCATTTTGCTACTACAGACTCTAACACATGGGCGGTGTTACAAAAACACAAAGCGGAGCCTCCTTTATACATCCTTCAGGCACAGGAAATGTCAGCCTTGCAATGTTTGTGACTATGCACAACCAACCAAAGACCTTTGTAATTTTGCTGGCAAGCTCTACCTGTAATGTCGGCTTATGAATACACTGCTCTAGCTGAACGAGTCAGCCATTTGAAAAAAAAAAAGTTTATATTTTAAGATACTTCCTTTCTGATACTGTATGGATGAGAAGAAAGTAAAGGTGACAAACACAGACTAAATACAAACATTGCCAAGGAAAATGTTGCCAGTTGAATGGGACAGTTGAACATGAACTAAACTGTGAAATAAAATGAAAAGCTGTCCCATGTATGCATGGATTTCTACTTCACAAGCTTATCTCAAAATTGCCTAGCTCCATTAGACCCAGCAGAATATGTCTCTAACAAAGCTAACACATATGAACATGTCTTTTACCTTATTTGGTCGCTGTGAAGAAAATCTCTTCCCCACCTGCTTTGCCCTCTGCTAAAGTCAACAGGCAATGATACCGAAGGCCTGCATTCCATCCCTTTTTATTTTCACAGGCCTGTCTCTAAACTCGAGTTTCGTCTCGGGCTAAAGGATGCGATGCTTCTGGCTACAGTAATCTCATCGTCAAAGTCACAAGATCATTGGAAGGATGAAGTAAGATCCTGGAAATTGCCTACCCTTGATACCTTAAAGCACTCTGCATATACAGCCTGCTTATTTCCATTAATTCTAAGATTTACAGTTAAGGCATTTGCCCCTAGAAATTTATGTGCATAAATTTTTTTAATCATAATAACCCTACTTTATTAGTATCAATGGAGTTGTAGTGCCTTTGTGCTTATAGAAACAATTCCATTTTGGCAGCACTGAATGAAGAGATTTCTGCTTACTGAACATCATAGTAAACATATAGATGATGATAATCATGTTAAAATTATCATTATTCCCATTTTACAGAGGAAAACAACCAGGCTTATGTACTTGCTCAGAGATTCGTATGACAGGTTATTATAGAAAAATACCTAGAACAAGAATTACCACGAGAAAGAAACAATACACTGTCCAGTCAGGTTACAAGCACTGACCAATACAGGGAGGTAAGAGGACAACAGGACAGCTTGCTTTTCAATTGCTCCTGTCCTAGTTAGGTAGAGGATGTAAGAGAGAAGTGTTGCTTCCATCCTGAGAGCTCTTTAAAAATTAATGCTGTCCACAAAGCGACCTCTGAGGAAGGAGATAGGATCACTAAAGGAAAACCATCTTCACAAACTATCTCCATGCTCCAAGCCACTACATTTGCTGGGCTGACTGCAGCCAGAGTGCATAGGATGTAGATAGGATCTATGTAGTATGCTCCAGAAACACAGGACTTGTAATCAAATGTTACAATAATAATAATAATAATAATAATAATAATAATAATAATAATAATAATAATTTTTTAAAAGGAGGCGAAAAATAAACCATAGAAGTATGTAAAAACCACTGGGGTACTTTATCAAGTTGTAAGACAAATAGACACCCCCCCCTTTTAATTTTAAGAAAACATGTTGCCAACTTCTTTCCTTTCACTTAATCTTTGGTTGTCTTTCAGGTGGGGGGGAAGGGTGGGAATTAGAAATGAGGCCAAGTGATGAAAAAAAGCAGCCAGTCTGGCTCTTCAATGCTGATGATATTTTCCCTGCTGCCAGCTCAGCCACTCAGCAGAATGGTGGGGACTGGAACAGGCACACTGAGGAGGGAGGGAGGGAGGAAGAGAATATGGAAAGGAAAGGAAGAGACTGATGACTGACTGATAGAAGGGGAAATATAACTTTGTAGCTACAGACTGTTCCCCCAAAGACCGGAAAAGGGGATCAATTTCCCAACCTTTCTTGCCGCAGGTTTCTGGGAGTTTCTATGTAGCTGAAACCTGTCTATCTTTAATTGGCTGTATTTTAACAAGTTGTTTCTTTTTCTTAAGATTTTTGAGTTTCCTTCATATGTGATTATTTCAAAGAATACAAGTTAGATACACATTCACAAACAAGCAACAGGCACATATGCGTGTGCACACACATACGCACACACACACACACACACACACACATGCTGACACACACTCTGGATGATAAATGAATCAGATAAATCTATATATAAATAGTTATTGATTTGTTGCTCTCTGCAGTGTTACTACTTCACAAAGTACCCCGCCTCCCCAGCCCCCTGCTTGATCTATTTGCTTTGGGGCCTTTAGGTTAGCTGAAAGATGACTGAACTGCTGTGCTCTTGGAAGGTAACCTGTTAGATCTTTGTCCTAAGGACACTGAAAAATGGGAGTGGAACACGTGGGTGAGCAAGAATCACCTTCTCTTTTCAGGGCAGAACTCATTCCTAGTCCTGTGCATGGCTCTTCCTTGGGATAAATCAGCACAGGAGTCTGCTGTAGACAAGAAGGGCCCAGCAGGTAATGCGCACAGCCAGTAAGCTGCCAGCTTATTGACAGCCAGTGTGGGATCTCATAGTCAACTGGGATGTCAGCATCCAGGGAGTTCAAACAGAAACCCTCCCGAAAGCAAACTCCAAGACAGTAATTTCGCCTGTCAGGAGTGGCGAGCTAGATGGATCTAGCAGTAGTCTGACATGGCCGGTCGCTAACAGAGATTTTGAAAGAAGATGAAAATCACCCAGTATTACTTTTCTCACCATTTCTAACCATTTCTACCTGCAGAAATCTCAGCTTTAAAAATCAGGAGAAGCGGAGCAGTAAAACAGACAGTCAGCAGAAGAGGAATTTCTGCAAGGAAGAGGCAGCCTTCAGACCTGACCAATTCCTCATGCAAGTTAGCTGTCTTCATTCAGAACTAAATCCCCTGGCTCACCTGAATTCTGCTAGCATCCAGAGCATCCTCTCACTGAAGCCTACAACACAACTCACTGTGGAATCTTATAGAAGGCAAAAATTTTAAGACACACATTTTTTCTCCTTAAAAGGGTCTAGAAATATAAAGAGTCTAGACTGAACACACACACGCACACACACACACAAATACAAACCAAACCTAACAAACAAAAACAAAACAATCCCTAATCTTTCTTAGTGTCTTGGTTTTATTTGGAGAAAGGGGATACATTGTTTTCAAGGGGGTTGCTTTTGCTGTTATTGTTGTTGCTGTTTTTAATGCTAATTTAAGAATTTCTATAAGTTTGGAGCTTTTATTTTGTGATGCTTGCAACTAAAAATATCTCCATTAGCAGTATCATACCAATTTTTTTCTTGGCATACAGATGCAGAACGCCAGCTTTAGACTCTAGACTGGACGTCTGCTTCAATCAAATTAACACATTCTGGAAGCATGAACTCGAAGATGGAAATCATAACCATTTTCTAATCAGAAATCATAATATATCTGTAGTTGTTGAAAGGCATTATCAGTATACTTATATAAACTTGATTCCTTTATCTTCTTGCTTTGATTTGGTTCATTCTTTAATTGTAGGTGTTCTGCTTTAAGTGTAAAATCTTTTCCAACTTGACGCTCAGCTGGTGGCAATGTTTAGGGACTGTCAGATGGGTAGGGCATAGCAGGCTGATGTAGCTGAGAGCTTTGTTTCTTGATCTGCTAAGATGCAGCAAGCCACATATTAAATCCCTGCCACTGTGAGTGTGAATGTTTTCTGAGCTGCCAGGTCTTCAGCATCATGAAACTGTGAGCTAAGGAAACCGCCTTCAAGTTTTTCTACAGGTAATTGTGTGCAGTGACAATTACAAAGTAACTACTATAGTAGATTTTGTATAGATAGACTAGACAAGTAATTAGACAGTGTGTGTGTGTGTGTGTGTGTGTGTGTGTGTGTGTGTGTGTGTGTGATAAAGACCGACATTGATATTCCTCATACTTCATAGTATGTGCACCAGTATATCAAGGTCTTCTATTTGAATCCAGAAGGAACAAGAGGCATGTGGTATCATCTGCTCTGAACATCAGCATTCTATCCCCACATTTCTCACTACTCACTCTGATCCTACTTATAAAGCACAAATAGTACCTTGATCTCTCATTCAAAGTTATCCTTATGTACAATATGAACTAGACATTGAAGACTAGAGGTAGATACAGAAAAGTGTCACCTTAGGAATCCCACCAAGCAGCTCATCTCCAGGGCCCAGAATTTTGCATCTTGTTTTTGTCTAGGCTGCCAACTCCTTCAATGCCCTATTGCTGAGTGTGACCTTTATATGCACCCATAATTAAGGTTTTTATCCATATATTTATTTCTAATGATTGCTCCATTTCGTTTTAGCTTCATGGATTCCGTTATAGTTGATAGATTCTTATGGGTCACAGAATTTATTACTTTAACCATAACCAATCTTTCAGCTCTTTTTTGAAGGAATATTTAATAAAAAAGGTATTTATTGGTTTTATAAATTATGTTACATATATTTTTCTACCTTAGTTCAACGTAAACAAGGTTATTCACTTATTTTAAGTCAATTCCATTATTTCTGCATCCCATAGCAATCCAAACCCTTACATAGATAATATCATTGCTAATAGTAAGGGCCTGAAATATCTAATCAATTTTGAGCTGTAGTCACCAAGTAGAAAGAACCAGGGGTAGTGGGGTGGGGGTTGGACAATGTGCCACAGGTAAAACATTTGAAATGTCAATAAATAAAATAACCAATAAAAAATCCAATCACTTCAAAAAATCTCAAAATCTAAGCTTGGACTAGCTTGTGAAATTATTCAGTTCAAACTTTTTTGGCTATTTAAACTTCAAATATGACAGATTATATAGTGTTTCCCATAGAAAACCATAAGTCCATTCTTCCTGCTGTTGACTGTATGTGTTCAACTTAGAATTCCTACTTCATGTCTCTAACATGTGTATATCAATGTCAACATGACTTTTGCAAGCCTTTTCTTTTAGATCTGCTAGTCAAAATTATACTTTTCTTTGTCTCCTCAAACACTGTTCATGAGTCTCGATCAGTTATTTTAGCTACCTTTAGTTATAGTTATAGGCATATATTTCTAACTCTGCCACACACCCCACCAATTATAACTAAAGGGACAGTTAGCTTGAAATCTTCAAGTCTATAGCAAACACATTTTAAACATCTTTTTTTTTTTTAAATCACATAACATCTATAAGCACATACCCTCATAAAACACATTATGTGTTTTAGCACATAACAACATGGCTAGCAATAGCAAATGAACTGCCTATGTAAGGCACACAAGGAGTAAATTTTTAACATTATGACACAGACATTTTTTTTTCCTTTAAAAGATGCTGCCTAATGGGAATATTGACATATGGTATTTATTATTGATATTTCTGCAAAATGCTTAATTATATCTTGGAATAGTGGAAAATTATCATTTTAGACAGTGTTTAAATATAAGCAATCATTTCCTAATTAAGAAAATAAGCTTACTTTATGAATATTGAGTTTACCAACTAACTATTTCCTTATATTAACAACCAGTAGAATGATATCAATCGTTTAAGCATGTTAATTTTAAGATTGGTGGCCTACTTTTAAGGTTCTTGAATATTTATATATTAATATATGTTTATTTAAACTTACCCTACATACAGATTTTGTTCATTCCATAAGGTATAAGTTGCCAAATAAAAAGCAATTATAAGATGTGGGATATCTTCCCTTGAATTGTGAAGGATATCTCAGAGAAACACACACTTCTGAAATAGTACAGGATCCTGCCCTTGTTCTTGGTTACCCACCAGAACTTAATGGTGAGACCCTATTGTCAAAGACACCACACATTTTGATTACAGGGCTTGGAGTTGGTCCTTACCAGGAAGCTTTCTTTCTGCTGACCAGTTTTAATAGTACCAGAAGGTGCTAGCCAACAGTCTTACCCAGGTGTGAACATAGCTAGCATTACCCAGTATGAGGGTAATCAACTACTGACTTCAGATTTTATTTAAGGTCAGTTCCACAGAAGGAAACAGAAGCCTGGCATTGTAAATCTAGGCAAGAATCCATAGTTATGGAGTTTACTGGTCTCAAGGATCTAATTACTAATATTACTTTGCTAAAAACCTAATATTAAACCTTCTGAATTAATATAATTATATCCATCGATTAGTGCATCTTTCAGATATAATTGAAGAAGTTTCTCTATGCGATGATTGGAAGTTAATGCAGAAACTCACAAACAGTCAAAGTGCAAAGGTTAAATCTAGGGAGAACTCAGAAATAAGTGTGACTTCTACATCACAGTCTCTGCCCCCACCCCCAAGAATCAGGGACCATTGTGAAAGAAGAGACAGCAAAGCGATAAGAGCCAGAAGTGACTTGAGACAATGTGCAGACTTGGGTGGATCAGGTCTGTACTTGACAAAAGCATTATACTAAAGAAGCTACAATGACTGTGCTTGTCTGCACAAGACCTATGCAAGATCAAGCCTGTTGAAGCTCGTGCATGGAATGGGAAGGGAACCATGCACATCTACACCTAGCTAAGGAGCTGTTAGAAGTGAGTATCTTTGGGGAAAATTCAGAATCCTACTCTATTATGTTCCAACAGATATACCCGCAACCGTGACAAAGTGACTAATACAAAATGGACTCAGTAGAACAGAAGCAATGTGTCAAGGTCATGAAGATAGGGACAGTGGAACATGAAGGTGTTAGGAGGAGATATAGCAGATGAATAGGATTAAAATACATTGTATATAATATGAAGTTCTCAACAATTATTAAAATATTATATTTAATTCTAAAATACTTTAAAACTTTGTTTCAAATTGATCATCAGCGCAATCTGAAACCATCTTTTCCCCCAAAATAACAATGTATGGCTATAAGATCTTTCAGTTTATAAAAATGCAGGTTGGTAAAAGTATAGGGTGTTTTCTTTTCCCACTCAAATTTTTAACCTTTGTGAATGCAATGGATTTTAGAGGTAATATTAAAATCCTGAATGAATACTACAAATGTGTAGTGATGTGATACCATCAGTTACCTAGGGAGGTTTTGTTTCTTCCCTAAACAATAAAGTGTCCGGATTACAGAGTAAATGTCTTTGTCTTCTTGGGAGCCTCGTCGGCTGAGCTTGCATCCAAATATCCAATCCTCCTTTAAAGTAGTTCAGTCAGGCCAGCAGAGAAAACTCTGCCAGAGCAGCACACATTTCCAGAGCTAGGATGCTGGATTTTCCAGACCTAATATCAGCCCAGTTGGGGTATCTCATCGCTAAGATCTCATCTCATTATTTTTTCAATTCATATTGGATTCACTGTTAAGCTATTTTCAGTCATGCACATTGACCTAGATTCTCCCACGGTGTAAGCTACTCCCCAGGAGTAAGCTGGGTACTTGAGGAAAGTGCATTAACCCTTTCAGGTCTGCTGTGTTAACTGCTTTCCTGGTGCTTTAGAAGAAACACCTTTCAGGACAGCAAGTGAGGCCTTCATATATAAAAGAGCATTTACACAGCTTGCTTAGACACCTTCTTGAACAACCTTACAACTAGTAGAAACTAGTTTACTTTCCAGAATAATAGCAAATATTCAGATGATGGATTATAAAACAATATTCTGATAAATATTCCATTGTATAATTATCATTTAGATTCTAGTTATAGAAAGGCCTCTGACACAAGACCAAGGTAAGTATTAAACAGAAACTTTCCTTTGAAGATGATAAATTAGAGTTTCTTCTAGCAGAGAGCTTAGGAAGGCATAAACAGTTGTTAATATTTTATTTTCTTTCTACTGATCCTTAAACAAAGTATCTATTTATTTAGCAACATTGTTCTTTAAAATAAATAAATATAACTTAAAGTAGTTTTAGCAAGAGCAGCCCCTTTTACTTGTACCCCAGTGTCACTTGGTTCTTACAAGTGACAAACCTAGAGACACATATTTGAAGAGTGGCTACATAGGATTTACTGACACTGCCCTGGTAGTTGACCTCTGCAACATCTTACCCTTCATCCATTTCTTCACTTCATATAACTTCTCCCTTCTGCATTTGACTTCTTTTATGGGTTACTTCTTCATTAAAGTTGGTCATTGACTAGCTCTAGTCACAGGGCCTTTGCAAGTCAGCAGGGAAAAAAAATAATAGTACTGTTTCAGTAAAGACTCAGCCTGGCATTAGATTGGACTGGCTGGCTAAGGACTCTGTATCTTCAATATTACATTTGCCCAGTGTATTGTGATAGCAAGGGGACTAATAGAGAGACAGTAAGGCATGGTTAGGAAAACACATTAGGAGGACTTTGGGAAAACCACTCATCTCTGAGTGAGAAATCAGAGGCAGAATGGGATGCCCTTCACTGCTTCTTTGTAGTCCCCTGCTTTGGAAAGGTAACAGTGAAAGTAAGTCAGTTTCCATCTGGTTTAGATCAGTGAAAACAAAACACAAATAGAGGCGTTGCTATAAGAAAACTAGCAGACAGAAACTATCGAAGTCTGCTGAAGTGCAGCATGAAAAATGTCTAACATACAACTTCCACATAAGTAGAAAGCAAGCACTAACTAACAGGGATGTGGGCACCCTTCCCCCTTCTTCGCCCTTACTGCTCTTGCTAACTTGTTTACAAGAGTGTCTCACTCAATAAACCTGAGCTACAGGGTCAGTGGCTGCTTCTGGTCAGGAGTGCCTAACATGTGGAAAGATTCAGTCAGTGTTTGCTGATGGGGGAAATATGTCACCATCTTTAAGCAAATACTTTGACAAAGACATCTGGAAATGTACATTTTATTTTACTCCCTGAAACAGCATATTTTACTCACAAGAAAATGGTCACAGCTACTTAAGAAATTGTCTAGTGAGATTTATTAAGTTCCTCTTTGTTTCAAAACAAAACAAAGGAACAACAACTAAGAACTGCTAAAAATTGATACCTCTATCTCTGTGGTTTATTGTCCAGTCTAATAATTTTTTTTTTAAAGTGCTGGTGACTGGTGACGTGATACAGATGAATTAGAACTTGAATTACTCTGAGCTTCTTGATGGTTCAAATTTATTATCCCAAAAAGAGCTGTTTACTTTCTTCTTTGATAAATGCTCTTGGGTTTAATACTGTCCCTAAGCCAAAATGCAATTCCTTCTCCCCAATAGGATATCTTCTAGCCAAAAACAAAGTTGTACAGAGGAACCCTGAGTAGACATGCATTTCCAGTGATTATAACATCCAGTTTTATGCCTTGAAAAAAAGAGTCATTGTGTAGAATCATCAAGGTACCTTACAGCTTAACTTCCTTTTAAAAATCAACAAACAGCAGCTTCAATAAATATCTAACACAGAAACAGGGAAGCCACAAAATGCTCTCTCAGGGAAGTGTATAAACTCTTCTAAGCCTTGGAAGAGGTTATTTGCTAAATGTCTAAAAGAGTTAATGATCTTCCAGAAGGGAATAAAGATCAAACCCAGTGTCCTCCACAGCACTAATGGCTCACTACACTAAATCTCTTACTCTTCTCTAAGTGACTTCAGTCTCTTTCTTTGGCCTCCTGAAAGCAAAATCCTACTCCTTTATATTCAAGGCGGGGAAACTACTTTTAGATCGCATTAAAACCATATGCTGCCCAGGAAATTCAATGTTAGCAGGCAGTAAATTACACATTTAACCTGTTTGTTGTTCCTTGGTGTTGCTACAAACATATTACAGTACCTGGTACCATTTAATGGCTAGAAACCCAGTCCGTGCCATTTGGAAAACATGTGTTCTGTTCATGGTGGATTTTAGTTCTGCCTTCCTCTTGGCACCTGCAAGCTGGTCTAGATTATTACAAATCATTATATAAATATGAACAATAAGCACTTGAGTAGAAATAATTGATACACTACCCATCCTTCCATTCTGCAAGGTAAAATAAAAGATGGGGTTTTTTTTCAGCTTAATTCCCACTTCCCATTAAAGTTGTGTATATAAATAACCCAGGTTATCTTTTTCCTTTTGAGAAACACTGTTTTTAGCTAACAGTTTTCCTCCTAGTAGCTCAGAGCTCCACTACTCTAAATTAGGACAGTTTATCTTAAGGCTTCATAATCTTATGAGACTATAATTGGGAAGTTTATATAAAAAAAAAAAAAAAGCAGGGAGGGGGGCTGCTTTGTAAGCTTGGCAGCTGAGATAGAAGGAGGGAACCAGAGGCTACAGCAGAATTACGCCATCACGGCTAGCCAGACTCTGCTTGACAGAGCCGTTTAATATTTTGACAAGACAAAATATAAAGCAACATTTTATTCTGTAGAGACTTCACTAGACACAAGCATGGAAGTGCTTGTGATCAATAAAGTTTGCGGTGGAGAGTGATTTATTTACAGTGGGGTATTATGTAGAGAAAGAGCTGTGATATTTCCACAGGCTTTGACGGCATAATGGGCCCCTCTCAATCCTTACACGGAAGGGTTAGATTGTCATGGTTGCTCAGGCAGTATTCAAAACGTTATCTGATCAGCCTTAAAGACTTCAGAACGAGACAGATGATTAGTTACCCTAAACGATCCTCATCATGCAGAAATTGATGATTTAATATAGTCAATGACAGACGATTCCATTTGTACTAGATAAAGTGTCTGCGGTTTGTATCAATCATAATAGAGTTATTATTGAGCATAAAAGAAAAGCATGTTTAATATCATTAATTCCAGATATGTCGCTTTCCACATCTGGCATTCATCCATAGACCAGAAGCACTCCAGGCTATCTCTCCTGCCTCTGAGCCGGCGACTCCAGTGTGTTTTGTAATTTCAAAATGTTTTTCAGCACCTCCAGCTAGGCGCAATAACAGTTTACAGATTACCTATGTCATCACATTTTGACAAACTTCTCAATCTGATGTGACCTTCATCTTTAGCCATCTGCTTGCCTTTGTTTCTGCTTTTTTTTTTTTTTTTTTTTTTTTTTTTTTTTTTTTTTTTTTTTTTTTTTATAAACCTCTGCAGCTTAAAGCTATAGTAGTAGTTGGTTCCATACACTGTACTTCTAGGTCAATGTTTCACCTGTGCAAACCCACAAACACAGACGGCAGAGTAAAGATGGTGCCCTTGGTTCAGGTCCCCAGGGGCCCGACCCTCCATCACCCTTTAGTTATATTTTTCATCATTCACGTCAAATGCATTTTGATTGTATGGAGGGGAAAGCATAGGATCAGAACAAAAAGGAAGCCCACGTGAGGATTCGGGCGAAGCGAGAGGGAGAAAAGAAGAGGCAGGAAGTCGGAGAAGTTGGAAAAGTCAGGGAAAGGTGTAATTTGTGCCGTCATCTCACCTGAAAAGCTTGGAACAATGGGAGAGGAACATAAATAATGAAGGAAGAAGAAACAAACACTTCGGGGGTGGGCGCACATCTCAACCACCTGAGGCAAATGCTGTTTTTCATTAATTTAAAACTCCATTTCCGAAGTAACATTTTGAAACTGCAAAAACTTTCCAAGCCTCAAATATTGAGCATCAACTTTTATGGAGGAAAAAAAAAATATCTCGTAGAAAGAAAATGCCTTAAATTAAATTATTCCTAGGTATACATGTTTCTATAGCATTTAATTTGCAGTTGGCTCAGTGGGTTCCTTTTGCTACTTTTATATTTAGCAAGAATTTGTAAACCTTGTTCTGGGTGTTTATGGAGCAAATGTAATAAACAAATATAATTTCTATGTGATAGATACTGGTTAGACAATAGAAATCTATGAGAAAAACAGACATTTTTCATCCACCAAATGCAAGTATCATAATGTCATAATGTGCACTATTAATATGAAAGAAATGAGAAGAAATTACTTCTAAGTAAACCAACTGACAAAGGAAGAACATGGTGGAAATAACTGATGTTTGAATTACAAGCACAATCTCCTCCATCACCAGAGGTGTATGTGTAGGTGCGAGCACGATGGGAGGAAGAGCATGTTGCTACACTTGAGTCCACTTAAATGCTACATAAACACTAGTGTTTGTTTGAGCAGCTTGTATTTGGTGGGATAGACCAAAAGAGATTTATACTATTTCAGGGACAGAGAGAAATTTTCAACTTTGACTGTCTCTGCCTCATCAGATCAGTTTAGTTACCATGGCTTCAGCATAATTTGTTTCTCCAGACAGAGCCCTAGATTTTCTTATATGGAATCTTTCTGATAATTTTAGGAGTGACTTATAAAACATAGGAATAATGTAAATCTACAATAATTCTACTTTAAAATATTGGTAATAATTAATTGGTAAAGGTATAGAGGAAACACTTGGAAGATTTGTCAAATTAGATTTATTAAAGTATATTTAGGAATGTATTTCCAGAGGTAATATGAAAATAATCAGAAGAATCAGAATTCTAGTATCCTAACTTCAGCAATTCTAACTATGTGACATCTATAAACCTGATGTCTAGTTTTCAAAGTAAACATTGAATGTCTAACTCTTACATAGAGTACATTAGGAGTCATCTTTATTTTATTGTACTAAGTTTTTTTGAAATTGAAGTATAAGTACATATTTCTTCCTTTTTCTTCCTCAAAACCTTTATCTCTCTCAGATTCATGATCTCTATTTTATTTATTTTTGTTAGACACATATACACACAATTATATATATGAATATATATATATTTATATAGAATACATATTTCTTCTATATATGAACCCATTAATGTTACAATTTTAATACATGTATATATAAACAAAACCAAACACTTAATTTTATAAATTAAATATATATATTTCTGCTTTTAAAAATAAAACATGAAACATGGTTAGTACTTATAATGTTACTTTTTTATATTAATTTCAGGGCTTACTACTCAGTACTAGATAACCAACTTTGGAGCTCTCTGTGTGGAAGACTATTTGTCCCACCCTCATCATTCCTTAGTTACCTGTAGTTCTTTGTCTAGTGTTGTGGTTTATTGAGATTTCCCTATTCTGTGTTAACATGTTCAGTGATGTCATCATGGTTCAGGCAATTTAGGCAGCCAGTTGAGGAGACTTCATGGATATAGCTTTTGACATTTGTAGAAGACTATGCAGTCACACAACAAACTATCTGTTTCTCTGATTCTTACTAATTTTCTGCCTCTTGGGCTATGATTCCTGAGCCTAAGGTACAGGAGTTGTGTTGCAGATGTGTCATTTGGAACTAGGCACCACTTGATCACTTGTTCATTCCATTTAGATGAGTTTTGTATTTGTCTAACACTCTCATTTGTTACAAGGAGACACTTCTTTGATGAGGAAAGATATCTATAATTGTCTGTGGGTATAAAGATAAATATTTAGGATATAGTTAGAAATTATTATGGTTGAATAAAGTGGCAGTTGATTACTCCAAAATCTATGACTTTTCTAACCTTGGATACTTGACAAATTTATGCCAGTCATAATTTCCCCCTTTTTGAGCAGAATGTAACTTCAATTCTAGAGTTATCTTTACCATTATTATACTCTTCAGGATATCCTGCTACTCTGATCTTGTTATGGTTTATAGCCATCATAACTGGTAGGACTATTGGTTGCTTTTCATCCTTGGTTGCTACCATGGCACCTTTTGGTACCATGAAAACTAGTCCTCCAGGAAGAGGCCAGGTTTATCTCAGATCCTGAAAGTCTTACATCTGAAGGGCATGGTGTCCTCAACAGTAGGGACTTACCTTCCACCTCTTGGAGACAACCAAGTGCAACAGCAATAGCCTATAATATTTGGGAAGTCTCTTGAATAGCTTTTACCAATAAAACAAAACAGGTACTCATGCCTGGTGTTAGAAACTTAGTTAGTTAATCAACCTATTTCTCTTGTGGGAAACACCATTATCTCATACAGGAAATTGTAGCAGTAAATTATTAACAAATGAAAGATACAGCATGCACATGCAACCTTTATATTTTAATATGTCTTAGCTAGCTCAATGGCTAGGTCATTCCTGAACCTCTAAGTGGCTAACACACTCCTCTCTGATAGTCCTGAGTTACTACTTGCTAAATGTATATTTCTTCTCTGCTACCACAAACCCAATGAGGGGAGTGACCCCAGGAGAAGATTTCCTAGATTCTTACATGTAGGTGGGTTCTCCCTCTTGCAAATTTTCCTGTGTGGTTGGCTCCTTTTCCCTGATAATGGCAGAATCCCTCTTCCTGTCTCTACGTTTCTTGTCCAGGAACCCTAAAAGTTGCACCTCTATCCTCCTGCCCAGCCATTAGCTGCTGTCTCTTTATTGACTAGTCAAAAACCCAACTGTTGGCAGGGTCCTGAAGCAGACATGGGAATTCCTATGTAAGCAAAATGCAAATCCCCAACAGGAAATTTTGTTTCAACTACACACATACACACACACACACACACACACGTATATGTATATGTATATATATATATATATGTACACATATATGATGTATATGTGTATATGTATATCTAATCTATATAAACAGACTTACATGTATTAGATATATTATGTAGATAGATAATAGTGTGATTTTCAGTGGTGTTTTCAAATATCCTTACTGCTATTTTATTGTCCTCTCTCTTTTGATTATGTTCATCTCCTTCCTCCTCCCTAGTTAATTTCACCCTTGTTTTCCCTTCTCCTCCTTCATTTCTCCTACCCTGTTATTGCTCTTCCTATGCCTCTCCCCATCTCCATCTCATGGGCTGTTCTTACTTTCCTGGCTTCAGAATTACTCCAGGTTATATTGTGTCCACCCTAGCGTGATCTTGGAAACTTGACTAGGTAGAAGAAGAAAGAAAAGACTTTCAGACATACAGAAATGTTATGGTCATGTGGACTCTGTGCAGTCTGATAGAATGGCACAGACATCTGCACAATCTGAAACCTTGGCACACATATGTACAGCACAGTAAAGGTCTTTAGCACAGTAAGCTAGTCTTTGTAGGAGGTCTGTACATGTCAACAGTCTCAGGCTGTAAACATGTGGGAGGAAGAAGCTGTCGTTGCTAATTTTTGTGCACACTGGCCAATCATTCATAAACACTCATACTTGAACATAGTACCAACATTTGTGCCTGGACCAGAGAAAGACTTTGTCATCCTTCTGAGCCTGACCTTAGGGGAAGACTTTGTCTAATTTCCATAGGACTGAGATGGTTGTACTTATAGCAACAATAACACTCACTGGGAACTTCATTTGTTTTTTACATACTCACCAAGTGTTTTCACATCTCTCCACAAGGTTATCTACTTACATATGAAGATTTGTAGCTAAGAACCTCAGATGAAAGAGAACAGTTAGCTTTTGGATTTCTGGATCTGGATTACCTTGCTCAACATCATTTTTCTAAGTCTATACATTAGCTTGCAAAGGTCATGATTGTCCTTTACAGCTGAATAGTATTTTGTAGTGTACATGTACCACATTCTCATGGTTGAGTCATCAGTTGAAGGACATTTAAGTTATATCCTTTCTAGCCATTGTGGATATCATGGCAATGAACAAAGCTGAGCAAGTGTCTGTGGGGTAGAACATTGACTCATTTAGCATATGCCATAATTATAAAAACAATATGGTACTGGCACTAAAACAGACATGTAGACCAATGGAACAAAACTGAACACCCAATATGATTATATGTAACTATAGACAACTAATAGTTCAAAGATGCCAAAAATATATTATGGAAAAAAGAAATACTCAATAATCAATGCTGTGAAATTGGATGTCCACCAACAGAATTAAACCTTTCTCTTTCTGTTGCCTTGAACAAAAACTAACTCCAAATGGTTCAGGCAATGAAATGTGAGCATTGCATCTCTTAGAAGAAAACATAGGCAGTGCTCATGTGATACAACTGTAGAAAAAGATTTTTCTGACTGGGACTCCATTTGCTCAGAAATTAGCAAGTGGGACCTCATAAAACTAAAAGTTTCTGCACAACCAATATTCAGTCAGTTTAGTGAAGAGGAATCCCACAAAATATACATCTGGCAAAGGCTAGAATATTGAAAGAACAACAACAAAAAGATTCTAAAAACCTAAACCCATTCAAGAAATGGGCCTAGTACCTGAAAAGAGAGTTCTCAAAACAAGAACTTACAATAGTTAACACACAGGAAAAATTCAAATCAATAGAACCTTGAGAGTCTATATTTCTGCAAACAGAAGGGCAAAGATCAACAAAACAATGGACCTAAATGTGAGAAAAGATATAAGAAACAATGAAACCCCTAGTCACTTTTGGGGTTGCAAATGGATCCAGATACTCTGGCTATTAGTATATAAAGCCTTTGTAAAGCTACAGCCAACTTTACTGTAGGACTACATCACTCCTATGAGTGGTCTATTTTCAAAGCACCTAAAAACAGGAGAACAAAACACCTCATATTATAAATGACAAACTATAAACCCAAAGAGAAGAGCTATGTATGGTTTACCTATCTAACAGTAGAAATAGAGACATATGCTGGATCAGGGTTACTCTTAATTTATATGGGTATTCCTATAATGGCCATAAAACAAACAGTTTTAGTGGGTTGCTTTGATGCTGCTTGTATTCTAATGCTAAATACTGGCTATCAAAATCTACCCCTCTGCATCCCCCAGTAGCAGATCCACACATAAACCAGTGGTTCTATGTGAACCTTGTTCCCTAATTTAACTAATCAATAGAAAACTAGAGCCAGTGATTGAATGGTGGAGGGAGAAAGGTGGGACTTGAGGATCAAGTGAGAGGGCTGTAGGAAGAAGAAGAAGAAGGAGAAGAAGAAGAAGAAGAAGAAGAAGAAGAAGAAGAAGAAGAAGAAGAAGAAGAAGAAGAAGAAGAAGAAGAAGAAGAAGAAGAAGAAGAAAAAGAGGGGGAGGGGAGGGGGAGGGGGAGGGGGAGGGGGAGGGGGAGGGGGAGGGGGAGGGGGAGGGGGAGGGGGAGGGGGAGGGGGAGGGGGAGGGGGAGGGGGAGGGGGAGGGGGAGATGAAGGAGGTTGCCACAAGAGGAGATGGACCATGAACATGTTGCCATGAGAAACAAAAAGTAACAAGGGATTTTATAGCTGAGGAGTAAGTTAGTATAGCCCCAAACCTGCCCAAACTAGGCTTACAGCTTGTGAATAAAATACCTGGATCAACTAATTTTTTTATAAAGGCTAGAATTATAAATTTCTTTCACAAAGATCCCGTCCTCAATTGCTTGTCTGTGATCTTTCTTCTCCATGAAATAATCTTGGAGCCATGCTTGAATAACACAGGCATACCTAACCTATTAGCAAATAAGCACTAAATGATGGGTAGGAAGAGCTTCTTACTCAGAGGTTCATTTCTCGTAAACAAGCATTCTTGAATACCTTCCAATTCCCTTAAAATATGAAAGAAAATTTATACAAGTAGCATTACAATTTTGTTAACAATAGTTTGACACTATTTATACATTTTATGCTAAGTTCAATAAGGAACCATGTTGTTAGTACAGTTTGACATTTTGTTTCTTAATATAAAAATATATTCAACTGTTAGTATCAACTTGATATTGTTAAAGAGTCAAAAACACTAAATTAGAGTGGTGTTTTAAAACCATAATTCACTTAGGTTTTAAACACCTTTGTAATGACCAAATATTGTCCCCAAAACATAGAAGACACTGTAAATAAATATTCCCGTTAGTTGAAACGCTTTTTTTTCATTGATGGTTTGTCGTTGACACCAGAACATATGAAGAAAAAAATGTCAATCAATTTTGACATCCAAAATATTTGTGCCAGACAGAGACAGGACAGGTTCATAAAGCAAGTGACCATAACATCATCTAATGCCACAATCAAATGCTTCCTGCATCAAAGTCTAAATTGAAGGCTTAGTTTCAGTTTTAAGCTCATTGTAGATTTTACTTTGGTCACTAATCATTGGTGTCTTTGGTAGGTTTTAAATGAGCATGCCATTTTGCCTGAACAAAAATCATTTGTGCAGAGAATTACTATTTAGATTTGATTTTTACTATGTGACTGTAGATTTATAAGTAAGAATAAATGGAAGCTATATGGTAACGGGAAGGCTGTGGTTCTCTATTTCAGTTCACAAATCTAAAAGGTTAACTGCATCCATCATGAACTTGGTCAGCTGGCAGAGAAACTTAACTTACAGTGAAAATTATGTAAGCAGTCATTCTGATGTATATGCAGGAAAATGTAAAAGGTTTCCCAATATATTCACCACTTCAGAACAATCATTAAAAATAGCAAATAATGATTCAAATAAAAATAGTGAAAGTGCTGGTTTGAGTAATTTTTTTTCTCTTTGAAAGAAAGGGATGCTATTTTAATTTGGGGGGGGTAGGTTGTGGGGAGGTACATCCCTGGATGTGTATGTCACATGCCCCTCCTCATACTTGCAAGGCCAAAGAAGGATATTCAGTGTTCTCTTCTGTTATCTAAAAGATGTCTCACATTGAACAGGAAGCTCTTGGACCAGTGAGCTCATGGGAGCTGTCAATTCCTGACTCCCAGTGCTGTAACTATTCCTGGCTTTTTCTGTGAGCGCTTGGTATTTGAACTCAGATCTTCTTGTTTGCAAAGAAATTTGTCTTACCCAGTAGACCCTCTTCCCAGGATGCTATCATCATCAGTCTTAACATGGTTACACATGAGCAGAGGCATTTAATCTGCTCAGATTTCTCATGTTAAATACTTTTACAAATTAGGAATAATCCCTAAATTTGTTTTTCTTAATCAGTAAAATTTTTGTTAGGGTTCCGAAGTGTGAGGATTTACAGTGTTTTGATTCATCAACAAAGCCATGTCATACTAATCCGTAATAATACACATATGAATGTGTGTGGAGGTCACATAACAATTTTCAGGAGACTGTTCTCTTTTACCACTCTGTGAGTTTCAGGGACCAAACTTAGGTCTCCAGACCTAATGGCAAGTGCCTTTCCCCCTCATTGAGCGGTTGAGCTTGTTCTATATTCTTGATAATAGTGAAGTAAATTCATTAAACTTACAAAGTAAGGAGAAATAAAGATTTGATTAGATGGGATTCAATAGAATTGGCCCAACATTTGACTAAATTCCCAAGGTCATTCGTGTGGTTCTGGTATGGCAATCTTCACTGATAATATTTAAAGGAATAAAAACAAGAGATAGACTGTAAATGACAAATATGGTGTCTAAACCATACATAATGCAAAGATGAGTAAGTGCATACAGCCTGGAGGAAAATGTAAACAGTGTCTTCTCCAAGAAGGGGCTGGAGAAACTAGAGAAGGAAAATGTTGAAACTACAAACTAACTCTCTCTCAGAAAATGATGTTGGAAGGGAAGTGGATCACTTTGAAAAACTTACCCTAAGCTTTGCAGCATTAAGTAAAAATAAAATTTAAAGAGCCATTAACCTTTTCATAAAAAAATTCCCTCCACCTAAAGACTGTTGATTCATACATTAACTAACACACCCACCCGTGCACACGCACATGCATATGCACATGCACACACACACCTGCATGTGCACATGCAAATACAGACAGACACACATACATGCATGTACACGTATGCACATATGCACATTTTTTAATTGTTCTCAATTATAACTCAGAAATCACTATTAATATCTTTAAAGTCATATAGCTCAGAGATATCAGTAAGTATACAATGCTGTCAGTAACAAATGTCATAAATTTTTTTTTCAAAATACTCCCTATATCAAGAATCTTACAATTTAGCAGTGGAGTCCATGAGTGTCACTGTAACTCTGACTCGCATCCAGTTGAGGTGAGGACAATCATTCACCTGTTGCTTTAATTTTTCCACGGTCAACTGTTCAATGTCCTACTGTCAAAGATAATTCTGCTCCTGTGAATTTGTATCTTGTCACTAGCTCATCAGTTGAAAAGAAAAATGAACCAACAGTCAGCACTCAGGGGTTGTTGAAGTGGCAGAAGGTTCAGTTCCTTTAGAACAATGGCTTTAGCTTGACATTGTGATTGTAAGGTAAAATACTGTCTTACCTAAAAGCATTTGTTCACACCTGAAATGAAATTCTGTACCCATTCCTCAAGGTAAATGGTGACTCTAAAATTTTCTCAGAAAATAAGGTAAGAGTCATCACTATATTCCAAGGATTTTTTCATTAATTTTGATTTGTCTTATAAAAGGTATTGTAAGCTGATCTCTGATTACTCCCTTCCCCTCTTTGTCTTTCTGTCTCTCTCATTGTATCTTTGTCTTTCTGTCTCTCTCACTGTTTCTGTTTATTTGTTTCTCTGTCTCTGCTTCTCTGTCTCTCTCTCTCTCTCTCTCTCTCTCTCTCTCTCTCCATACATAGCAAAATAATGTTCTATATTTGACATGCTGTTGTCCTTGGTGCTACTAAATCTGCATGTTTGTAGAAGTGTCACATTCTTCACACTGAATGGCAAGATGGAACTGTCAGCAGATTGTCTCTGTAGCCTTCTACCAAGACTGAAATCCCACTAATTGTTAATTGCAACAGAAATCCATAAAGGTGGAGGTCTTAGTTCATGTTCCTATTTCTGTGATAAAATCCCATGACCAAAATCAGTTGAGGAGCAGGAGTAAGGTATTCCACCTTACAGTTCTACATGACAGTCTTTCATTGAAAGATAGCTGGGCAGGAACTCAAGGCAGTGACCTGGAGGCAGGAATTGAAGCAGAAACCATGAAGTAGTGCTGCTTACTGGTTTGTTCCTCATGGTTGACTCAAGTCCATTTTCTTATAGCACCTAGGACTCCTAGCCCAGAAGTGCCACTGCCCACAGTGATCTAGACCCTCCCATATCAATCATCAAGAATATGTCCCATAGGGCAATATGCTAGAAGCATTTTCTCAATTGATGTACCTCTACCCAAATGACTACCCCAGCATACTCAAGTTTACATAAAAACAAGCCAGCACAATGGTTATATATGCAATACTTACGTTAACACAATACATTAAAAAGACTAAATATTGAGTAGGGTAAAGCAGAAGAGAAAGAAGAAATATTCACATGGGGAGCAGAGGAAAGAGTAATCAGGGAGATGTCTTAATAACCTGAGACTAACACTGTGAATCTTATTGAGCATTCTTCCCAAGTAAACATGCAAAAGTACCAACAATGGATATATATAAGCAAAAAAAGAGAAAACAGAAAGGAAAATGTTATAGCAATTGCCAGTCCCAGATCCCATCTGCCAATCCCCTTTTCAGTTTCCCTTCCAATTCCTGACAATGTATCTTCTATGATAAAAGCTTGCAATGTGGTGAATTGCCTGTGACAACATTATCACTGACTGTAGCTACTTAGGGGCATAGTATTAGAAGGTATAATTCTAATTGCCTCCTAGAGTCCCTACCTCCAGACTGACATTTAGATATAAACACAGCACATTTGTAGGGAAGCAAACATTGCTATAACACAGCAATGATGCACAATGCACTCATTCAATAAATGAATAAGTAAGTAGTGAATGTCAGTTCTTTGCAAGAGTAACCAGTGTTCTTAACTATTGAGTCATTTCTCAACACAATGCAATGTACCTTGATAATAGCTCTTCCTCATTCTCCCCTTTAACTCCTCCCAAGACACTATCACATCTCCCTTCAAAATTTCTTGTTCCTTTTATAATGATTTGACTACAGTTTTAAGCCACCATAGTCCAGTTAGTGCTACCCATACACATGCATGCATTGTGTCATCCTCTGGGCTAAGGGGAACTCACCATTAGCCCTAAATTCACCCCTAAAGAAGCACATGTGTTCTTTTCAGCAACCATTAACTGCTACAAGCTCCTAAGCTAGGAATAAGACCCTGGGAGCTCCTCCAATTGCCATGCTGAAGTTTGCAACTGGCTTGATCTTGTGCAGGTCTTATTTCCATAAGCACAACTTCTCAGAGCCCATGTGCACCACAGTCATGTGATGTTCAGAAGACAACATTTCATAGCACTCCTCCCCATACTCCAGCTCTTATCTTCTTTCTACCCCCTCTTCTGCAATGTTCCCTGAGACTAACTGCGGACATAGTTGTGTCTGTCTATTGATGAGCAAAAAATAATCATGACTTCACAGTATTTTGAACAGGAATGGGTCTCTGCATTAATCAGCACAAGAAGTTTCCATACTTCTTGAGAAAGTTGTGTGGTCAGCTCCAAACCCATTTCTGTGTCTTGCAAAATATGTGGTATCTTCAGTAAGAGCATGTTACTGTTAGACAACCAAGAACAATGACAATGGCCTTTACTGTTTGGGATGCCTCTCCAAATAGTATCTTGCAGGGAGTAAACCTACACTTTGCAATGAGATCTTCTAATTAGTGTCTTCTGGCAGCAGTGTTGTTTGCTTCTACTAAAACTCCCCCTTGAATAAAATAACTGTAAATTTTAATCCTCTCGCAAACTAGTGGGGTTTCATAAAGCTTCTTTAGACATCCTCAGTTTTGGTTAACCCATTCTGAACCCTTTCTTTTTGCCACTCCCATCACAATCTCTGCTTAGGCCTCTGCTATCCTCATATGTTCTGTCCCTCTTGCTATCCTTTATTTCTTTTGATTTACATATTCTAGCTAGCTAGCTTTCTCATAAATACTTCATTTGGTTAAGTCTTCCTCTGACACCTCATTTCCAGATCCTCATCACTCTTGTACCTGTTGAATTCTTCCGCCTCCAGTATGCCCCCTCTCTGCTTCCTTTTCACTTATATTCTACTACCCTTCTCCCTGAACTCAATCTCTACACCAATGGCCCACTTCTAGTTTACCATGAATATTCCATGTTAAATATACAAAACAAAATATTTGAAGCTATGACCCTCCTATGTGAAAGAACATGCAGAATATGTCTTTAGGAGTCTGACTGGTACCCTTCAGTGTAATTTTTGCCAGTTCCATCCATTTCCCTGCAAGTGTCAGTAGGCTAATTTTTTTATAGCTGACCCATGGTACACTGTGTATATATAGCAGAGTTTCATTATTGATTCCTCATTTGTTTGACATCTAGGTTGATGTTATTTTCTAGATGTTAAGAGTAAAGCAGGAATAAAAGGTAGGATTTTATAACCTTGTTCTATCTACCAGTCTTTATGACATGTAGTCTTAATGAAGGACTCGAATTTTATGGAAATCATGTTTATGAGGTTAACCAGTATAATGTTTTGTACTGTGTTGTAATTGCCAAGTCCTCTTTAAAAACCCAATGGATTTTCAAAACTCTAGTGTATTTCAAGAATGAAACAACAACACCAGCAACAACAACAACAACAACAAAATGAATTTAAATAATTTCTTTACAAAGAGAAGGAAGAACCAGAGCACAATCACATTCAAATCAAAGTAAAATCAAAATTCAATGGTCTAAAAGTTCAGTACTTCTATCTCCTTAGAAGCCACAATCCTTCCTCCTATTCTTTCATAAGAGTCCCCAGGCTCTATCAATGGTTTAGCTGTGGGTGTCTGAATCAGCTGCTGGGTGGAGCCTCTCAGAGTATAACCATGCTAGTCTCTTTTCTGGAAGCATAACAGAGATTGGTGCTTTTCAATGGTATGAGGCTCAAGTTGGGCCTGTTATTGGGTGGCCATTCCCTTAGTCTCTGCTCCATCCCCCTGTCCCTGCATTTCTTGTAGATAGGATAACTTCATAGGAAGACTATCAGACTAGCCTGGAACCTTGGGGCTCTCAGAGACTAAATTACTAAACTAAACTACTAACCAAAGAACATGTATGCGCTGGACCTAGGAAGAATATGTCTCAGATATGCAGCTTGATATTCATGTGGGTCCTAAACAACTGGAGCATAATCATCCCAAAAGTTGTTGCCTGTTGTGGCCCGAGCTGCCCCACACTTGGGGGCCAAAAATGTCAGGGACCATGCTGTCAATGTTGGAACCTGCACTACCAAAAGCCTTGGGGGCTAAATTGTTAGAGCCCGCAATGTCCCAAGTTACTCTGGTCTGCGGGTTGGGGTTCAGCAAGAGAGAGAAGAATGGAGACCAGACAGAGTGTGATTCAGTCCCATTTATTCTTCAGTCTCTCTTCCTAGTCCAAATCCCAAGTCTTGAGTTCCTAGTCCCTAGTTCCTAGTCCCTAGTGCCTCCAAGTTCCAAGTTTCCAGTTCCAAATTCTTTCTCCAAGTTCCTAGACTCAAGTACAAGTGTCTAATTTCTAGTGCCTTGCCTCACTTCTAAGCCACACCTTTAAGTCATGCCCTGAGGTCTTGTCTCTAAATCTGATCTTTAAGTCACGCCCTTAAGTCACACACCTTTATGTCTCACACACCCAAGGGAAAATCCTGGGTATCTAAAACAAGATGTTATCAGAGTGTGCTCAGCTGTTGTAGGCTGTTGTAAACAAGTCTCTTGTCAGGGTATATGGCTCAAGATGGCTGCAAGGATGACAGCTGCCTTCTGTCGGCTCCCCACAGTTGCCTATATGTGGGATATTTCCTTGGAAGCTAGAGGTGGGCTGTCTTGTGTAGCCTCAGTGGGAAAGGATGCATCTACCCTCACAGAGATGTGATATACCAGGGTCGGGGGTACACAGGTACATCAGAGGAGGAGTGGAGGGGGATATGATTGTGGGAGCGGATGACTGGGGGTACAGTGAGCAGGATGTAAAGTGAATACATAAAATAATAAAGAAAGAAAGAAAGAAAGAAAGAAAGAAAGAAAGAAAGAAAGAAAGAAAGAAAATGGAAATAGAAGTTCAGTGCTCAACATCTGGAACTCAGTCACAACCTAATCATTTGAACTCCAAAGAGTGTAAGCAGCACTGCTTCTCCAGCTCAGCCAATACAGCACATATAGTTTGTTTTATAGGCTCAGGAGAGCTCTACTCCATAGCTACTATTGTCTTTGGAAGATACTCCATGGTTCTGATGCCCAGTATGCTGTGATCCCTACAGACCACCTTCATCCACAGCCTCCTAGTCTTAGAGACTCTAACCTCTGTCTCTTTCTATGACTCCCATCAACCCTGAAATTTAGGATTTAATGCAACTGTGGCTACATCTTCATCAACGGCCTCTCCTGATCGCCTACTGTACCATGCCACAGATTTACCCTATGACTTCTTTTATTCTGCAGACTCCGCTGCAACTGAACTCCGCTGCTCCTTCACTAATGACCTTTCCTGGCTTCTCACCATGTCATCCTCCACTTATATTCATGACTACTTCATAACTTCAAAATCATTAGTGATATGTAAGATGGTTTCATATTACTAAGTTAATTGCCTGAATGATATTAGGCTTTGGTATTCTTGGACCACAGCCTCTGTGTTCTTACCTACAGGAAATATTTACAAAGACTTAACACTGATCATGTTAGTCTCTTTAATCACTGATGATTTATCAGCTCTACCTAATCAGACCTACCATTCCCACAAAGCAAAGGTTTCACTTATGGTGCTGGTCTCTTATTAATCACAGTTAATTCTTCAGATCCAGTTGATTAGACGCCGCATAGTCTTAATTCAAAATATAAATGGCACCTCAGTCTATGCTTCCCTCCAAAACTTCATAAACCAGTTAGTTATCTACATCTCTTTCAGCATTCTTACCTGTCAAGCTCTCACACCAGCTCTATAAACTCTTGAGTGTTCACTGGCTGTTTCAGCCAAATATTCCAAGGTCATCCCACTATCATCCCCAAAATATGATCAGGTATGACAAAGAAACATTCCATGAACCTTGTGCCAATATCTATTCTAGTTTGGTTTTTATTACTGTCATTAAAATCAAAGCAAGACAAACAAAAAGAAACAAAACAAACGAACAACAACAAACCCACCATGAGCAAAAGTAATTTGTAGAATAAAGGTTTAATATGACATACAATCCATCATCAAGTGAAGACAAGTCAGGAATACAAAGCAGAAACAAGAGGGCCATAACTGAAGTACAGGGCATGAAAAATTCTGTTTACTACACTGTGGCTTGCTTGGCCTGCTTTCTTATACAACACAGGATAACATTTTCAGTAGTGGCACCGTCCATAGTGGGCTAGGCCCTCTTACATCAATGATTACTGAAGACGTATCTGCAGGATAGTCTTACAAGGGCATTCTCTCAATTAAGGTTTCCACTTCTAGGATATATCTAGGTTTGTGTCACCTTGACAAAACCCAGCTAATACATCATTCTTAACAATCCATGTTCCCACCCACTAGTGTTAGGTTCAAACGAGTCATCTATTCTTTGAAATTGAGGACAATCTTTTTGATACATTCACAAACCCAATCTGACATACATGTGATCACATACTTAATCTGTAAGCATCTACCAAAAATACATTCTTATCTTTAAAAAAATATGACCATTAGGGACAGGAAAACAGACTATTCAAAGTAGTTTCCTACAATATTAAAGAGGAGGTAATTATACAACATGTCAGAATCTACAGTCCATTGATCATAAGATTCTAGAATACCTGCTCAGTAAAACTGCCTAGCAAGTATTGTGTCCCTTTGTCAAGGGACACAGCTAGCTTATGTTGACCATTCTAAGATTACAGTGAAGCAACAGTATTCACATTTCAAGTCTCTCCTGCCTCTAATATACAGCATATGTTTATGGAAGGGCTGAATTCATCCAGGATCTGGAGAACAAGGAAGCCCTTTGTGGTACTCAGCTCAAGTGTGTCTTGAAGAGCACAATGCAGGGTGCTTAAGGGAGAAAAAGAGAATTTTGAAGTATTTGATTCCCCAGTGTAGGGGAATGCCAGGGCAGGGAGGCAGGAGTGGGTGGGTAGGTAGGGAAGCACCCTCTTAGAAGCAGGGGGATGGGGATAGGATAGGAAGTTTGCAAAGGGGAAACCTGAAAAGGGTATAACATACAGACAGACACAGGCCTGGAGTACATATATAACCTTAGCTATGGCAAGTGCAATATATTTATAGGGCATTCATATAGGAAAAAAAATCATGAGTTGAAATTTTAAGGGCAAAAAATTATCAAATGAATTTGAACTTTATCAAGGTGCAGGCAGGATGAAAGAAGAGTATTCAGCTTCATGTAGAAAAACAAACAATCCAGGAGAGGTAAAACAATGCCATCCAATAAAAGAACTTCTGGAGGTAACACCATCCCAAATTTTAAACTGTACCACAGAGCAGCAATAATAAAAACCACATGGCACTGGCAGAAAAACAGACAAGATGATCAATGGAATCAAATCAAAGACCAAGAAGTAAATCCAAACACTTATGGGCACTTGACTTTTGGTGAATTAGCCAAAACTACACAATGGAAAAAAGAAAGCATCTTCAACAAAGGGTCGTGGTCTAACTGGAAGTCTGAATGTAGAAGAAAGTCTGGATGTAGATCTATACCAATCAACCTGCACAAATACCAAGTCAAAGTGGATCGAAGACCTCAACATAAAACCAGATAAAACAAATCTGACAGAAAATAAACTGGGGAATAGCCTTGAATAGATTTGGACAGGAGAGAAACTCCTGAACAAAACAACAGCTCAGGCACTAAGGCTACCAATTAATAAATGGGACCTCATGAAACTAAAACTCTTTTGTAATACAAATAACATAGTCAAAGGACAAAGTGACAGCCTACAGATTGGGAAAGTATCTTCATCAACCCTGCACCTGACAGATGGCTGATATCCAAAATATATAAAGAACTCAAGAAACTAGATATCAACAAATCAGATAACTCAGTTAAAAATAAGTACAGAGTTAATCAGAGAATCCTTGACAGAGGAATTTCTAATGGTCAAGAAGCATTTAAAGAAATGTTTAACATCCTTAGTTCTCAGGAAAATGCAAATCAAAGCAACTCAGAGATTACATTTTGCACCTATTAGAATGGCTAACATAAAAACCTCAAGTGACAGACAGCTCACGTTGGTGAGGATATGGAGAAAAGGGAACATACTTCCATTGCTGATGGGCATGCAAAATCATACAGACACCTTGGGAATCAATATAGCAGTTTCTAAGAAACTTGGCAATAGTTCTACCTCAAGTCCCAGCTATATCAATCCTGGGCATATATCCCAAAGAATTTCCACTATACCACAAGGACACTTGCACAAATATGTTTATTGCAGCCTTATTCATAATAGCCAGAAACTGAAAACAACCTAGATGTCCCTCAACTGAAGAATAGATAAAAACAAAATGTGATACATTTACACAATGGAGTAGTACTCAGGCAATACTAACAATGACATCACAAAATTTTCAGACAAATGTATGGAACTAGAAAAGATCATCTGGAATGAGATAACCCAGACTCAGAAAAAACAAACATAGTATGTACTCACTTATAAGTAGATATTAGTCATAAAGTGGAGTATGACCAAGCTAAAATCCACAGACCCGAAGAAGATAAGTATCAAGGAGAGGTGGAGAGGTTGGGGGCCCATGACTCTCACTGAGAAGGGGAAACAGAAGAGATATCACAGGTAGATAGGGGACAGGAACAGGATGCAGTAAGTATGGAGATGGTTTGGGAACAGGAGTAATTAGTTATAGGGAGGAGGGAGGGGGAGAATACTGTGAGAGACAACTGGATTTGTGGGGCATCTCTGGGACAAGCTTAAAACTTAGAGCAATGAGAACAACTGGGAATCTATGAAGGTGATCCTAGATAAGACTCCAAGCAATAGGGAATATGAAGTTTGAATACCAACCATCCCCTATAACCTAATAAGATTTCCAATTGAGGGATTAGAACACCAACCCACCCATAAAATTGAGTCCCACAATTTGCCGTGCCTTACAAGATATACAAGGGTAAAAGATGAAGCAGAATTTGAAAGCAGAGGGTTGGCTCAACTTAAGACCCATGCCATGAGAGAGAGCCCAGCCCTGACACTATTAATGATATTGTTTTATACTTCTAGAGAAAAATCTAGCGTTAAGTGTTCACCAGCGATTGATGGAAACTGATGCAAAGACCCACAGCCAAACACTAAGTGTAGCTTGAGGAATCCTCAAGTATTGGAAGAGGGGAGAAAGTATTGAAAGAGCCAGAGGAGTTAAGGACACTACAACAAAACCTACAGAATCAACTGGGCCCATAAAGGTTTGTGATGAGCGAATTCCCAACAAGAGAGCAAGAGTGGAACAGACCTAGGCCTTCTGCGTATCTGTAACAGTAGTGCAGCTGTGTCTTCATGTGGGACTTCTAAAGCAGGAGAATGGGCTGGATCTGATTACATTGCCTGCCTTCAGATACCTTTTTCTTAATTGGGCTGCCGTGTCTAGCCTCAAGAGCAGAAGATGCAGCTAGTTTTTTTTTAAAAAGTACAAGGTGGAAAAGAGAAAGGACTTTACAGGAGGAAGCAGCTAAAGATCACCACGACCCCACTCCTCACTCACCATCACCTCTTTCTAGTTTCTCATATTTTAAATGAAACCAAACTGGAGGAATGTTAGCATTTCTTTTAGGCTCTGCCCAGCAGTTACCTAGCAACAACCAGGTATGAGCCTGGCTTGCTGTAAAAGGACAGTTTGGCTTCCCTTTCTCTCTTTCTGAAACCCCTCTCTCTCTCTCTCTCTATCTCTCTCTCTCTCTCTCTCTCTCTCTCTCTCTCTCTCTCTCTCTCTCTCTCTCTCTCTCTCTCTGGCCTCTTTCTCTCCCTCTCTTTCTGCCTCCCCCTCTCTCCATGTTCCCATCTGGCCACTTCCCTTCTTTCCCTCCTCCCTCTTCCCTACTTCCTCCCTCTTCCCCTCTCGTTTCTTCCCCTCTCCTCTTTCTGTTTCTGTTCCCTTCTCAAACCTCCCCAAAATAAAATTCATTTTATAAAAAAAAAAAAAAACAAAAACAAACAAACAAACGGACTTTAATCTTTCAGATTTCTAATTGCCTCATCCTCCATCTCCTCTGGACATTGGTCCACATTTAACCCACCATCATAATACGAACTCACTTTTTCCAACTCTAGCCACTGCAGAGCAACCGCTACAACATCCCTCAATTCATTCAATCTGAGGGGTAGAATAAGTTGGAGTGATTAGGAAGATCTTTGTGGAACAGCTGTGACATCTATCTGGGTTCTAGGTGAATGTGATCCATGTCAGTCAGTCCAAAGCCGATCCCTCTTATCCTACAGGCAGGCATCCACAGAAGCTTCCAGATGATTCCACGGCAATGCCCATACGTACACGGAGCATGCGCCCATTTTAAGGGAGAGTTGCTAATTCCATATGTACTATTGCTTTAAGTCTTTAAAAGCAAATCTGAGTTCTGTAAATTGGATATAACACCAGAAGCAAGTGAATTTCAAAACTCTGGCCTGGAAAATGACGAACAATGAGAAAGAGGACCTCAGTTGAGGTGGAACTCATCAAAGCATAGCATGTGTGTATGTGTGAACAACACTGCTTGCATTTAGACCAATCCTTTGAACCATTCAGAGCTTCAATGTGCGTGTATTTAAAGTATAAATATAAGTATAAATACATAGACATCATAGAGTTATTATGAGTTACTATATAAACCTTTTGTGTTGTTTCCATCACATATGACTCACCTTCAAATGTTTGCTAAAACCAAACATGTGTTTTCAATTAAAAAATGATACATGCTTATTTTATTATATGGAGGTCAGAGCATGGCTTGGGGAAGTCATCTTTCTCCTGCATCTGGAGTTGCAGACACTGAACTCAGGTCGTTAGGTTTGGTAATATGTTCTATTACCCATCGATCCATAACCAGTATTCAGAGGAGTATCCTTTAATTTCATAGGCATTTAAATGTCACTTTACACAAAGTTTAAATAAATTATAGGGCTAGAAAACTTAAAATCTATGATGAGAAAAAATGTTGTCTGACCGAGCAAAAGCCCACTTCTGGGATCCCAGAACTCAAAATAATCATAAAGTGAGACCATCTTGCAATATATACACAGGCTCTGCTGCACAGAAAATAGTTGTTTTTGGTCAAGAAAAGGAACTTAGCACTTATTCTTGTTTGCTTATTGATCAGCTGCTGTTTGTTCAGTGATAGATCAACAGCGAATGCTAAATCAAATACAAGAAGTGTACAAGATATAGGTGAACAAAAAAATTATCAGTAATACTGAAACTTAAAATAGTTAATTTTACCTAAAATACATATTTATTATGTGTGCTTGCCGGTGTGTGTAATGCACACTACATGCAAGAGCATCCAAAGCTGGTCATTTCTAAGCCATTTCTCCCGCCACTATCTTCTTAAAACAACAACAAAGTTACTTAGATCTGGGTCTTTGATAAGTGTTTGCTGAGTGAACAGAGAAATAAGGAAGTGATTGGAGAGTGTTAATATTCATTGCTCTGGCCACTGGGTTGCTTGTTCCATATGTACTATTGCTTTAAGTCTTTAAAAAAATTTTGTTCATATGTGCATATATACGTAAGTGATATGAGCATGTTGGGGAGGTGTGGGTGCTCATTCATATGTGACTATGAAACATTTGAGGAGGTAAGAAGACAACCTTGAGATATTGTGCTTATTTTCCAGTTTATTTGAAACAGAAGCTCTTTTTATTGTTTGCCAATGTAGATGCTAGTTTACCTGGCCCTTGAGCTTTAGGGAGTCCTCTCATTCCTACCTCCCACATGAGATTCACACGGATTAGCCATGATTTACTTGGTGAGTAGAGATTTGGACTGGGGTGCTCATGCTTATGCCACAAGCATCTTACTCCCTTACTCACGGCCCCCAGTCCCAGTAACAAGCATTAGATTCTTAATGTAACCTAAAGTAAGAGAAGAAGTCTTGTGGAGGCTGGATCCATAGGCACTGGATCTGTTGAGAATGCACCATGTAACCTGTGTAGGTGTTCTTATTGTGTAAAGTGATTGTCAGGGCCACTTTGTTTCCAAGTTTGTAAACCTAGGGTTTAGCCATGCACTTCCCTTTCAACTCTCAGTTTCCCTCCAGAATTGGAATTTATCCTTTACTTTTAGCCCAAGTATATATGAGTCTTTGGCTCTGCATCTGCTTTTTGTCAGAAAAAAAAAAAAAGAAGAAGAAGATTGGACTTCATCCCTTGAGATAATAGCCTGCTTTCCCACTCCAAGTGATGGACAGCACCAGAAGGTAACACTCTCTCAATTTGGCCCAATGCAACTGTTAACCTAATTTCATTCCAGCTGGATAACAGACAACACCAGTGGGCACCCTCCCAGGGTCCACAGGTTCCTTTGGAAACAACAGTGGATTGTTGGCTTCCTCTCACAAAGGCTTAAGCTAAAATTGGATCATTTCAGCCAGTCTGTGATCTTGTAGCTTCCACCTCTGTCCTTTTCTTCACCACTGAGCTATTTTTGTAACAGAAATTCCAACACACCAGACAATCAAGCCCATTGCAGGTAGAACATGCCCACCTAAACTATGCCATTTTCTGCTGATATCAGAGACAATGTAAAAATATTAGTTACACATCTTAACTTTTCTAGAGATACAATGTGGTCCTGATTGTAAAAGACAGATAATATGAAATTACCTATTAGTTTCAATAGACACTGCTTTTAACAGCTCATAATTCTTCCTGTTTAATATCAGACTGAACATTTCCAAGCCTCAGATTCTTGCTGTGGACAGACTTGTGAGGTGAACACTTTAATATACTGGAAAGCATACTGGCTTTATAGAGAGCCATGAATTCAAATTCTATCTATAAATATTATTTTGTATCACTGCAGACAAGTTACTCAATCTTTCCTAGTCCTCTGTTCTTCAGCACTAAGAATGAGAATTGATAGTATTTGCCACAAAGTGTTTTCTGAGAAATAAATGACTAAAAAGATCAAAACCACCCATAATTGTACTTCTCACTAAGGAACAGGTAATTCTTTCTCTTTTCTTTTATTTCCCATGATAAAATAAACTAAAGATCAAACAGACTTTAGAATCAATTGCAATCAGTTCTATTCCTGAAAATATCCTACAATTTTAATAAACCCCACCAATATCAGAAATATGACCATGACAGCACAATTGGCTGCATTTTTCTTCCTGCAACAACTAAGCAAATTCAAACAATTTCATAAATTGGAAGCATTTACAGACTTTTTAAAACGGAAGTTTCTTTCTTTATTTACTTTTTTCAGCCCCTGGTCATTTTGAGTGTGCAATCAGCTTTATTGTTGTGGCGCAGTTTGCAGCTGTGAGATCTAGGTGTATAGGAAGGAAGGCATGCTTGAAAGTGTTGGGGGTTGTATTTGCTTTCCTGAAATGTGGTTTCATATTTTTTTAAATCAACCAAAGTCCTAAAACTTGATATTTTTTGATTATGGTACATTAAAAGGGCTGAAATAATTTCCAGATTATATGGGGTCAACTCATTTATTACTTTGAACAATCCCTGAAAGAATTATTATATCTAGCACCAGAAAAGCACTTGAGTCTACACTTGTTTCTGCATTAAGATAGATGGCAGAACATGGCCGTATCAGCAATTCCCTCAGAAACTTCTTTCTTGAGTCTATGTCTTATCTAGGGTGTTACTTCTATATGCTCATCTCCTAGTTTTTATACCTTTTTGTCCACATATCTGTTTTAAAACATATCCAATTTTTTGATATGTACTCTTTTGAGATTCATCCTGATTCTTCTTCTTGGACTCTAAAACCATTAAGTATTTACATAGATTTCAGATAAACTGCTTTGCACAATATGTGACAAATTAACTCAAAATGGATCAACAATCCCAATAGTTGCACTAAAGCAATAGGACTGTAAGAAGAAGCCATAACAGTAAACCTTTATAAAGCCTTGAATTCGGCAATGAAGTCTTAGCTATAACAACCAAGGCATTAACAACCCCAGAATGAATAACCAATACGGACTTACTCAAAATGAAAAATGTGTCCACTGCAATGGTGTTACCAAAAAAGTGCAAGGAAAACAAACCCAGGTGAAATTCTAGTAAATTATGCATCTCATAACATTTCTAAAATGTGATGTGGAAGATGAACAATGCGATTTAAATCTAAGTGAAGTAGCCGAGTCTCCAAAGAAGACACATAATGACAACTCAGCACTTTAGACAACACTCAGTGACTTTAGGCAAACCAAGATTATAATGAGGCACAGTTACAGACTGACTAGGATAAAAAGAAAAGAGGAAAGGAGTGAGTTTGGTGATAATACGAATAATGTGCAAACTTCATACACTGAGTATTAAAAAACACAGCTGATTTAGTAAAAGAGCTCGACTGTGCTTCAAAAAGCTACAGATCTCAAAATAATTCCTGTTTATTATCTTAAAACTTTGAAAACAAAGGCTTGAACAGATGCACATATGCTTATGTGTGCAGTAGGTCAGAGATACGCTTACCAGGAAGGAAAGTATGAAGCCATAAAAAGGAATGGTACTGGTTCATTGTGGATAAATACACTACGCTAAATTTAATAAGCCAGAGGTGCTAACATTGTGTGGGCGTGCTTATTTGGACTGTGTAGAGCACATTAGAAAAATAACTTTGGGATCACAAGGAGTTCAGGTAAGTTATTTCTTCAGGAATTTTTTTTTTTTGACACTGAAGCTACTTAAAAAAATGCCTAATTGTGATGGTTGTATAGTGACAAGTGGTATAATGCATTAAAGATTTTATTAAAATGGCAAATTTTGGTAGATCTTATTTTAAAACCCCAGATAAAATTGAAAGGAGAAGTATATACAGATACAGAATTATACTGGCAGCCTTCAATACTCTCAAACATTGTTAACATTCCTACAATGCTCCAAACAACAGTAGGTAAGTATTTTCAAGTGCGCATGTACAATTTTCCAAAATAGACTACACACCACACCGAGTTATGAGACAAATAATAAAAACTTTAAGAAATTGAAATAATATAAACTTTGTTCTTGATTATAAAATGATTAAAGCAGAAATCATTAGCAGAAAAGGTACCTGAGAGTTCTTTAGATGTCTGAAAATTAGGTACTGCCTTCTAAATTGTAGATGGGTCAAGGAGGAGTCACAGAACATGTGAAAATATTTTTATTGAGTGGAAATTAAAGCACAAATAGATCAAATTTTGTGGGATGTGTCAAAAGTGGGACTTAGGGAAAATACATAGCATTGACTATTCATAATTAGAAAAGAGTCTCAGAACAATGAGTCGACCTTTAACCTTCTAAAAGGGGACAGGGAAGAACAGATTAAGCCACAGCCAAGTTCAAGAAGTAAACAACAGATATGGCTGCAGGGAACAATAGCCTATAGTAAGTAGTTGATGCTAAGAGGGAACAACAATGAAGGCTCTCCAGATCAACTCATAATGTCAGAGACTATGAATTACAGGTGTTGTATTCTTACTAGGCATCCTCTGTGGCCAATTCTCCGTGTTGCCCTCCAACTGTTCAGCAATGTTAAGAAGTCCTTTCATAATGCTATGTAACTGCTCCCCAGAAGCACACACTCCCAGCACAAGGCACAGGAAACACCAAAAGAATATTCTTATCAACATCCAGCTATGCTCTCTGCTCAGGTTTCTGGTTTTTGTGCCTTTACACTCTAGGATGCCTTATACCAAATTCAAGTATCTTAATAATTAATGGTGATTTTGATTTTTAACCCATTTTCATTCCTTTTTGAAACCCACCAAATTGCAAAAACAGAAAAATTATCAATCATAATCAAAGAGAAAGAAAAACATATCTTGAACAAATTTAAGTAATTTCTATCTACCAATTCAACTTTACTGACAACACTGGAAAGAAAATTTCAGTCTGCAGAGTTGCTATGATTTACTTTTCAACCCATGCTTGAAAACACACAATGTATAAATAATCTAAGAACAGTAAATCAAAAGAGGAGGGAAAATACCAACACTACATCAACAAAATCAAAGCAAGAGTAAAAAACACTGCCAATTTATAACTCTTAATATTAATGGTCTCAGTTCCACAACAAAAAGACAAAGGCCAGATTAGAAAACAGCATCTATCTTTGTGTTGCATCCAAGAAACACACCTCACCACCAAGGATAGACACCACCTTAGGGTAAAAAGATGGAAAAAGTTATTCTACACAAATTGTCCCAGGAAACAAATAGGTATGTCTATTATAATGTGGATGCAAGAAAAAGGTATCTGATCACTTGGAGCTGGAGTTACAGGTTGTTGTGAGCCATCCACAAATTTGGGCTAAGAACCTAAACTGTCTGTAAAAAACCAGCAAATGACCTTAACTGATTACCATTTTCATAGGCCCCTCCTATCCATTCTTAATGTTGTCATGTCTACTATCATCTATTTGTTCCTACCATTATTCCATAAGTATGTGTTGTATTTCCCCATTTGTCTTAATATTCTAAAGGCAAGAAAGAGACAAGTACCATTTTCACGGAAATAACATCAGTGAAAAGGAATCAGATGCAATCTACCATTACAATGTAATAGTAAATAAATAATAACAGATACCCAACTTAGTAACAAGATCATTTAATTGAGCCTAAAGGAAATGGTGTTTGGGAAGAGCTTACTAGAGATTTCAATTTGGTTCATGGAACTGCAGATATCTGGAATAGAAAAACAGAGAAAAGGCAGAGTGGCTTGTGTCTTTCAATTACTTAAAAAAGGTTCTATTGCATAGATATACCATAGTTTATGTGTATATATGTTTATCCATTTTCAAATTGGTGGACATTTGGATTGTTTATAGCTTATTGAGATCATGCATAAAGCTTTACAAACAACCACATGTAAGTATTTGTATAGAGATATATTGTTATTTTTCTTGAGTAGATATCTAACACTGAATTTCTCCTGTTTAGCAAATTTATTTAAAATTTATTTAAAAACATTAATATGCTTGGCATTTCCCCTAAGCAGGGCATAAAAGTTACAGTTTGCACAGTCATCATTCTTTGCTATTGACAGATTGGCAGATTAGTTTTCTGCTTGCTGGTGCTAGGAATGAATGTAGGTCCTCACCCATGCTAATCATATGCTTTCCCAGTGAGCCAGATATGCCAACCTCAAGATGTTTTTATTATAGATTTTCTAATTTATTTACAATAGCTTCACTTGTATTTCCCTAATGACATGATGATATTATTACATATTTTATGCATGTATTACTCAGGCTTAGAGATTCTTTGGGTGGAAACTTTCATTTAAATCTTTTGCCTCTTAAAATTAGTTATTAATTCCTTCATTTGGAAGCATTGTTCCAAAATAAAGGGCTTTAACAAACAATTTATCTCTGTGAGTTAAGGTTTCAGTGGCATTTTAGCTTGGTGATTGGCACCAGATTTTCTCATGTGATTGCAATAAGGATGACAGATATCTGAAGACTTAATGTGTATTAAAATACCCACTTCTAAGAGGCTTCACTCACAAGCCTAGTAGTAGCTGCCAACTCCAAATATATGATAGCCAGCATTCAGAAGAAAGCTTAATACAAGGAGAGAGAACAAGAAGGTGCCATATTTGATTTTTGTTTGAATTAGCTTAATATTTATTTATACATTCTAACTTCTTACTTTAAAAAAAAGTATGTGATTTACTATTCCATTTTATGTATGTACCAGGCTATCCATTCTTCTCTTGAAGACTATTTAGGTTAGTTCCATTAATTTGCTATAGTAAATAGAGCAGCAATAAATATGGATATGCAAATATCTCTATGGTAAGGTGTGCAATTTTCTGAAAATCGGTCCAGAAGTAAAATTTCTAGGACTTCTGGTCACTCAGTCTCAGAAGGAAAAACAACAATATCAACAACAATTGTTTGTTCTCTTTCACATGTAGATTCTATCGTTTAATGTAAGCATATGTAAGTATAGTTCAATATACATGCAGGTATAGTATAAAATTTAGAAAGAAAAGCAAGAAAGAATAATATTAGGCTTTGGGGAAGAATGAGTACAGATAAACAACACAGGAGACATTAATGAGTACATAAAGTTAATTTTTATAATTTTAACATTTATATTTGTTTCTCTTTTGGTGAATAAATGCATAAAAATGTAATTGTTATAGAACATGTGCAGTCTGAATCAAAGATCCATGGCTTCAAAACTGCTATTCTAACTAAGAGATGTAGTGTTTAGGCAATTGTGAGAGTGGCTGTGTTAATGTACTCACATGATGCTTTTATTTGTGAGTTCATTGCAATGCAGTGACTTAATAAAAAGTGACATACCTTCAACTCTGTCACAGCTTACCGTGACATGTCCACCTACTTTGTCATGTAGGTAAAAATTATGTAAGAAAAAAACAGACAGAAGATTATCACAGGCCATATGGAGTCTGTCACCCTAGTTATAATCGAATTGGGTTCCCTCTTGTTGAGTTGTTAGAATTATATTTTAGTACTGGTTCTTTATCAGGCTATAATTTAGAAATAATTTCCCTGGTCTGTAATCATCTTTCTATCTCCTTAATCATGACTTAGATAAGTGAAGTTTTAAATTTTGAAGTTTAATTCATATCTTCTTGTCTTATATTTGAGATATTGAGCAGAAAATGCTTTCTTTAACTTAATTTTTCCTATTTTTTTTCTATAAACTTTATAGCTTTTAGCTTTTAAATTTAGGGTTGTGATAAATTTGAATTAACTTTAGGATACATAGCATGACATAGCTTTCAAATTGCATTCACTTTGCATATATTTACACTTTCCATTAAATTGCTTTGTTTATACATTTAAAATCATTTAGCAGTGATTATAAGGACTTATTTCTAGACTTTCAATTCTGTTCAATTATGACATAATTCTTATATCAATACACTCTCTTGTTTATTGTAGCTGTGTGAAAATATTTGTTATCAGTTAATGTGAGGCCTTCAACATTTTTTTTCCAACTTTTCTTCTCAAAGTTGCTTCAACTATTTTGGCTTCTTTGACTTTTTTTATGATCCTTCTGATGTTCCTAAGATTTATGATTACAATCACTATTTTCTGATTTACTTATTTCTTTCTCTTCCCCTTAGTTGCGTTTGGTTGGCTATCCTAATGAAGACTTTATTAGTTATGCTGTCATTTTCCATAAACCAAGTTGGATTTCACCAACATTAGCTGATTTTCCAACTTTAACAATTGTTTTTACTGTAGTTGTAATAATTTTCTTTCTAATTGTGGTTTTATGTGTAGCTCCCCCTTCTTTTTGTAGCTAGTATGTAGAATCCTACATTAACTCTACATGAATATTGACTTTAAAATGTTTTAAATAATTTTCAACATTTAAGCAAACATCATAATGGATACAAGATTCAAAAAATCATTAGAGCACTTCTTTAAAAACAATTATTTTTTCTAAGTATATATGACCTACTAAACTTAAATCAATATTAAGTAAATAATTTTTAAAAATACCAATATTAGAGCAAGTAAAAACAATCATATTAAAAAACATTGCCCAAAATTAAATCAATGCTTCTCAAGTTATTCCATAAAATAGGATAGATTATTCAAATACAAAGAAACAAATAAAGAAACAACTGGAAGAGAAAATTATAAAATAATCACCATGATGAATACACATGGAAAAATTCTTACAAAGAACATGGTAAATCAAATGCATGAACATAAAAATCAATGAGATCATTTGTCACCATCAAATTGACTTCATTTAAGATATTCAGGAAAGCTTCAACATATGTAAATCAATATATGTAATCCCTCATGTATATGAACTCAGTTCAGAAAACAGGTCATCATCTCACTAGATACAGAAAACTCTTTTGGCAAATCCAATTTTCCTTCATTCTCAAAGTTTCTAAAAGACTAGAAATAGAAAGAATATAGCATAGTGTAATAAAAACTAAATATGACAAAATTATAGTTTATATACTGAATGAAAAAAAATCAAATCATTTCCACTAAAATTCAGAAAAAGACAGTTGTAACTATGTTCACTAATTTTATTGAACCTGGTTCTTTTAGTCTTAGTTAAACCAAGAAGACAAAAGAAGGAAATAAAAGAATTCCACATAGAAAAGGTAAAATCAAAGTATCATAATTTGCAGATGATATGATTCTATATAGAGAGTGCCTCAAAGACTTCACCAGAAACTGATTTTCTAAACTTTGTACAAAGTTTAAGGTTATAAAATCAATAACCAAACATTATTAGTCTTTTTATATACCATTAAAAAATAACCTGAGGAGGATAAAAACAAAAGTAAAACAAATAACTCCACTCAATTGCCACAAAAAGTACCTTAAAGCAAATTTAGCCAAGGGCGTAAAGAATGATACGCTAAAAACTTTTAAACACTGAAAAATGAAATAGTAGAATACAATGCACGTTGCAAAGAGCACCCCCCCCCCATGCTTATGGATTGGAAGGATGAAAAGGGAAGTATGTCCTCCTAAAGGCCATATAAAGATTTGATAAAGCTCTGGTCAAAATTTCAACATCAGTCTTCCTAGAAAGAGAGAAAAGATCTTAGTATTCATATGTAAGCACAGAAGGCTTTAGATGGTTGAAGAGATGCTGAGAAAATGAGTGTTAGAGGTGTCAGGATACTTGATATCAAGTTAATAACAAAGGGAGCATGGTAAGGAACAAAACCAAGTGCAGATCAACAGGTCAGAATAGAGGATTCAGAAGTAAAGTCACACAGCTCCAATTTTTTTTTTTTTTTTTTTTTTTTTTTTTTTTTTTGGAGTATACAGTTCTGAAATGATGAAATGGTAATGACCAATAACCATGGGAAATGGGCAATTTCTCCAACCATCAGAGAAATGCAAATAAAAACTAGACTGAGATTCCATCTCTCACTACTCAGAATGATAGCCTTTATGGAAACAAACACCAACCATCACTAGCAAGGACAGAAGAAACCCATTCTACGCAACTGTTAGAATATAATCTTAAAGTAGAAATTTTTTTTTATTTCTTTGGAGATTCAATCAGGTCATAATGACGTTTTGCTTAAGCAGACACAGGTGAGAGGAAGATTTGCTGAAGCAGACATGTGAGAGGATGAGTGATACTTAGAATATATATATATAATCCCTCAGACAGTGGGAAGAGGCTCATGCTTTGGCTTGCTTTGCACTGCTTCCTTAGTCTCTTCTGACCACGTGGAACTGCTTGGCCTTGCACATCATTGCTGATCTTCACTTGTACTGATTTCATAGAGAGTAACTCACCAAAGAATGTTTAGTGATATTATAGAGGATTTTTGACACCTACACAGATTCACAGTTTATTCTGGATTGAGCTGCCACTGCTGATTTATGCGTGGAATCCAAGTGGACTGGACTGCAGCTTCTGATTCGAATTTGGTTTGCTAGTAGACTGAACTGCTGATATCCCGATATGAAGACTGGAATCATCCCAAAGAACTATTTCTAAACAGCTCCAATTTCCTCATGTTCTAATAACCTTTCTTTTCTATACTATTGGTAGATAGTGGATTAGAAGGGAAGTTAAAGTGTTTAAGAATATTTACTGAAGTAGGTTATGAAAACTATAAGCCATGATCTAATCAAATTACCATGGAAATCAATATGCAGATACCTCAAAAAAACCACAAATGGACTTCCCAGATGGTTTAGTGGATATCATTATCTCATCTCTCAGTTTACTTGGCTTCTGTAATAATAATTTTAAAAGCTAAGTTGTTAATATTATGAATTCATTAATATTTTCATCTATAATTGGAAATATAGTTTGGGAATACTTCAGTTTTATGCAAACATGTTATGTTTTCAGCGAATTCTTTAAACATTTATGATAACATAGTCATAAGTAATTTCTTGATTACTGTATCCCTTCCCCCATTACTATGAGCCCTGGGGATCAGAGTCTGTCTGACTCAGCATGGTGTGCAAGATTCCAGGAACATAGCAAGTTCTCAATAATCTGGTAAGTGAATAAATGGAGATGTTGTGTCATGGGAAACAAATTAGAAGCATTTAAACTAATACATTTTCCTCTACGTAGTGCTTTAGCTGCATATCATATGTTTTGATACTCGATGCCTCCATTCAATCAAATCAGAAATATTTTTAATTTTTAATCTCTAGTATAGGTCAGGGATTATTCGATGTTGACTTTCCAAATATATGGAATTTTCCCTGAAGGACCTATGTTGCAGGGTATTTTAAAACTCCATTTCAGTTAAGAACATTTTTAAAAATATATTTTGGTATGTAGAAATTTACTTCATGGCTTACTATTTGGTATAACTTGAAAAAATTATTCCTTTGTACTTGAAAAGATAGAGTCATTGTGCCCCATACCTGTCAGTTACACCAACTGTATAAAAAGTTTCAAATCTTTTAGCCCCTTGCTGGCTTTTTGTCTGAGTTTTAATCATTTACTGAGTATGATTGTAGTATTTAACACCAAGTTGAAATTTTCATTTCCATCTGATGCTTTGTTACCACCAATGGTGTCATGTTTTACCCCAGGTCTCTGCTTACCCAAAGCCATGGATTCCTTCTTATGGAGTGAGTCTTAAGTCAACTCCGACACTGATTGCTACTCCCACAAGTCATGTGACATCATTGCCCTAACACATTTTGCAGGCAGGACTGATCGTAGATCAAAGGTTTTGATGCTGGGATTGTGTCCACCTTTCGTTTTGGCTAGGTTGCAGAGGTTGTATGGGTGTTGTCCTTGGCAATTGGACACACTGTCAGTTTTTGTAAAGCAACCCTTTGTCTTTTGACAACAGTCAGTGTTGTTTGGGAATTTCCATGGGAACCCATTTGCCAACAACTCAATTGAATGTAACCCAGTCCTGCCACTGGATGCATTACCTGACAACAAGAGACGTCTTGTTGTGACTTTATTTTCCCCATTGTTAGGAATCCTAATTTGATTACTTTCATGTATTCCAGGAAGTTTCTACTGCACTTGGTTGTGACACAACCCTTCAAATGCCCCCAATCCCAGTCTCTCCCAGCATTCTCTACTTTGATCTTGTCTATCCCCTGACCCCATTCCCATCTACCCCAAGTCTACCCATAGAATCTGTGATATGACTCCTAATGACGTTCTGCTATACTCAAAGATCAGTGCCTTATCCAGTCATGATGAGAGATGCTTCATTTGACAGCAAATGAGAGCAGATGCAGAGGCTCACACCCAGACACAGAAATTAAAGATTTCCCATCAAACCCCTCCCCTCAGAGCTTAGGGAATCTCAAGAAAGAAGCCAAAACATGTTAAGAGTCAGAAGGATGAAGGATGGAGGATGGAGGGGTGGTTCTGATGCTAAGGTCCTGTTCTCCTATTGGTTCTTTATCTGTCAGTAAAGAAGCCATGCACCAATTGCTGGGTGGAAGAAAAGGGCTGGACTTCCAAGTCCATGTCCCTGCAGACAAGCAGGCAGACAAAGGGGAGAAGAGAGGAGAGTTTACCATGCTTAAGAGGGAGAAAACCAAACCAGCAGTGTAAAATCTTGGGCAGAGCAGCGTTGAGACACTTCAACAGGAGGAAGGTTGGAGATTTCAACTGGGAATGAAGGTGAGAGAGCAATGGAAGGTGAGTTCAGATTTAGGGTGCTGAGCTTGGAGTTCTGGAAAGGGCACGTTAGCCAAGATATATTGGGGGCACCCAACAATTGTCAATAAGGCAGGTTGAAATTGAATAACTGTGTGTGTCTGTGTTTTTCATCCTCTGGTAACACATTCTATTCCCGGAGCTTAGACAGAGTAGCTAAAGCTGTACCAGGAGAGGACACCAGGAGAACACAGCCCTCTGAATCAAGTACACATGGCACATATGAGCTCACAGATACTGAAGCAGCACACATAAGCCCTACATGGGTCTACCCCAGGTTTGCTGGGTGTATATTATACCTGTCATCTTAGTATTATTATGAAACTCCTGACTGTGACAAGTGGGTTTCTGACTCTTCTGCCCACTCTTGGAAATTTTTTCATCCTGTTGGGTTGCTGTGGCTAGCTTTGATATGATAGTTTTGCTTAGTTGTAGTATATTTTATTTTGTATATTGTCATGCTTGGTTGTTATTTCTTTAAAGATTGTTCCTTTCTAATGAGAAATAGAAAGGGAATAGAGGTAGGAAAGAGCAAGGAGGAATAAAGTAAAGCAAAACTATAAACAGGATATATTGTATGAGAAAAGAATTTACTTTCAATAAAAGAGAAGAAATTTTTAAAAGCAAGTCCATTTGAATTATCTATGCTTATTTATTTGGGGGGGGTTGTTTAATATATGGTTCTTCATTGTTAGATGTCTTTACAAAAATAAGCATTATATATTCCTGATGTTGAACTTTGAATTATAAAAGTCATTTTAATTGTATGCATCATGTGTATGTGTGTGTATGTGTATGTATATGTGTGTGTTGGAAAGTAATTTTATTTGCCTGATGGTAATTGTCATCTCAGAGGCTTGTTGCTGAATAAGCTCACCCTTTCTAGTTCTTTAGAAACTCTGACAGGCTGGTTCAACTCGGCTGTTCTGGCTCAAAACTCCTTCCTCTCCAAGTAGACTGACTCAAACTCAGCTTCTGACTGAACTGTTCCACTTGGCTCCAGAGTAACTCTGGCAATCTGATTTGATCTTCTGGCTCCTTCTCATTCTCCAGCTCATTCTGTCTTCACCAGTGTCTAGCTTGTTCTCTCTGAAACCTGTCTCTGTAAAACGGTTCCAGTAAACCTGCCTCTTCTACACGAACTGAACAGAACTGCTTCCTGCGCTGACTGACTGAACTGAACTCAACTGACTGAACAGAACTGACTCCACTCGCTGAACTGCCCTCCAATTAGACGTCACTTTTAAACATCGCTGCTTCCTTCTATAAAGTATCCTTACTTCCATTGTTTGGATTAAAGTGTGTACTAAAGGCGTGTCAATATTCGAGCCAGATCATACTGTGGTCCACGGCTATTCTCCATTCTGACTGGATCATACAGATTTAGAAGGTCTCTGGGTGTGATCTCTTGCCGAAGCAGCTGTATTTCTGGATAAAAAAAAAAAAATCTATAGTGTGTGTGTGTGTGTGTGTGTGTGTGTGTGTGTGTGTGTGTGTGTGCATGTGTGCTGGTACAAGTGTAAGTGTCTTTCTGGAGTATGATTTGGTCTTCCAATTTCTTGAAGCAGACCTTCCTTTGTTTTAGTCAATGCACTGTGTACTCCAGGCAAGCTGGCCCACAAATTTCCTGGCAAGTTTCCTGTCACTGACTTCTATTGTACCTATGGAGTGCTGAGATTTTATATGGGTATCAATCACCACATTCAACATTTTACATTAATTTCAGGGCTTTGACTTAAGTTGTCAATCTTGCATATTAAGCACCTTTACCTACTGAGGCAGCTCCTCATCCTCTATGATTCATGTAATACTTGTTTTTCAAATTCCATTTGTCTGGTATTAATATACCAATCCCATTTTTGTGATTATTTTCAGTCAATCCATTTCTCCCCTATATTTGTCTTTCAACATTTCTATATCTTTGAATCTAAGGTGAATCTTTTAGGCTTGTGCTATAACTCAGATGGTATGTTTGAGGCTCCACTTTTAATACTCATCACCACAAAACAAGAAATATGTAGATAACAGAAATATAAAGTGGCATATAGGGTGATGGTTAGCTTTAATTGTGAACTTGACACAAAGTACAATTATCTGGGAGAAAGAATCTCACTGAGGGACTTCTACATACTTAGCCAACAAGCATATCTGCAAGGATTATTTTGATTGTCTTTATTGATGTGGGAAGACTCACCTGAATGTGGTTGTCATATTCTCACAGCAACCTAAACAAAAGAAAAGACAGAGCCAACTCCTTTGCTGATGTTAGAATCAGCTTCTTCCAGCTTTCAACACAGAGTGAAGACTTAGTAAGGCTCTTCAGAATTCCTCTAAGCATTGGGTGATATTAGAGTACTATTTATCTAACTGATAATAGAGAAATACTTAGCAACTACTCAAATTTCATACTCTCCACTATGACATAGACATTGCTGGACAACTTGAAACATATGATGTAAGCAATCTTACAAATTCTCTTTTAGGATATATCCATTCTATTGGTTTGTTTCTCTAGATATCTCTGACTAATACATATGTGGGCTACTGATAGAACACAAATAGCTATTTCTTGTAATACTATTTTATCTGCCTTTTATCAGAGAATATTTAATCAATTCTCATTGGCTGGAATTACTGATACCATTTGAAGTCTATTTATGACTTGGGCTTTATGCCATACCTTTATATTTTCTATTACCTTTATTGCCTTTTTTGTATCAAAAATAATGGTGTTAAGATTACATTCCTCCATTTAAAATTTTAGTCTATTTAAGTAACACAAGATTTTGTGTATTTGTGGAGTACGTATAATTTTTAGTTGTTAAATCAAACATAAAAATACAAAATGGTAGACATTTATGGTATAAAACATGATGGGGTACATGTAAAATCTAATATTGAAAACACTCCAGATTGAAAAACACTCCACCTATTCAAATATTTATCATATCTTTGCAGTGATAATGATTTAATAAGTTTAAATGATAGGTTCTTAGTTGTTGTTCCAGTTATTACAACATGTATCTTAGATTATGAAAATCTATACTGTTAGATACTTAACGTGATAATATGAATTAAGTCAAGTAAAAAAAAACAATTTGTCCCAATATAAGCCCATTTCATTCCACTTTGTCACGTATGCTACATTTAGATATGCTATGGACCCCAAATGCACTATTTGACATGTTGCATTATATAGTTATATAATTTAAAAAAATGTTTACAGAAGAAATAAAATACACATCGACACCATCTTTTATATTTTTTAAATATTTCAATTTTCTTTACTTCTTTCTGTGTATTCAGCTTTCTTTTGAGCTTCCTTTCACTCCGTTCAATGACATTCTGCATTTTTTCTTACATACATCTGATGACAATATATATTTTGTGTTTGTCATATGTTGCCTTTTTCCCTACAGATTTTTCTGAATAGTAAAAAAAATAAGTAGCCGTTCACCTTATTTCTACTTTCTGGCTGGTTTTAAAGAATTTCTCAGTAAAAATTACTTTCCTTCCTTGACTATATAACATACCCACTTTTGACTGTATGGAATACACAAACATTGGATGCACCTTTGTTTGACATGAACTTTTTTGGAAGGATTTTAATGATTGCCCTTCAGACATTCTCCCTCTTCTTTTTTCCCACTGTGGTCTCTGGGTGTCTCTCATTATACATATGTCTACATCAACTACAACAGGTCTTTGAGATGCTCTTCATTTTCTTTAGTTATTTTCCCTTAGTTCTTTCAGAGTTGACTTTTGTCCATTGACCCAAGTTCCCCAATTCTTCTTTCTGTCATCTCAGGTCATTGATTCAATTATTGCGTATTCTGATTCTACAGCTCCTCATCATTTCTTTTAGTAGTCTCTTCTTTATTAGTTTTAAAATAGAAATCTGGAGTTATTTATAAGTCTAAATAAGGTTCAGTTCTTCAACACTGTTAACTTTTGTAGAAATACTTAAATTTGCTTTAAAATGTTTCTCTATAAATCAAAGATCTGAAGACAAATATTAAAAAATAAAATAAAAAATTTTGTTGTCCCTATATCTCAACTCCGGCAAGTGCACATAGTGGGTTCTGGCTTCTCTACCTGTTAACTTAATCTTTGATTGTGGAAAAGAATATTATTCTGCACCATATATTGTACCAACTCTACATTTTTTTTCCATAAGCACTTTTTCCTCTGTATAATTTTTCCTTATTTTTGGCATTGCTTTGCTGGCTTTTGTACAGGATCTGCTTCTCCTATGTGATTAACTTCCAGCCTAGTGACCAATAAATTTAAGTTGCCTGTGTTATACATAAGATTATGCAGATGTCCTTGATGACCAAAGTCAAGAAAGATCCCATCCTATGAGTGGGCTGTAGAGAGAGGTAAGACAATTTTCAAGCCTAGGGGCTCAGCATTTGACTTATATTGTCAGTTGAGAGTTGTGCCTTACTTAGTGTTCTTTCTTAGTCTACTACTGCTTATCAGAATCCAAAACTCACAACAGATTCATTCTAAAGCTTTTTTTTTTTTTTTTTTCCTCCTTGGAACTAAAACCTCTCATGTGATGTTCAACTCCAGGTCGCCATGACATTGACCTCTTCCTCACCAGCTTTTAGCTGATATTTCTGATTCTTTGGATACTAGTTATCTCCTGTTATCTCCCTAATGCCTGTCAATACCTGGATTGGCTTGTGCTATGAACAACTGCGTTTGTAAATAAGGTCTAATAGAGAGAGAAAGTTTCAGAGGAGAATATATCTGATCTACATGGCAATTTTTTTCCAAAGTATAGCGCTTTGTCCTCTTATCATCCAGTAATTGTTTGGTGTATTAAAATGAAGTAAAATTACAATACTTTCTATTTTATAGCACCTTCTTTCTGTATGAATCATTAATATTCAAATATTAAGAGCATTTGTAATTTTCATACTCATTTTTATGTAGTAGCAATTAATCAGATAAACTTACTTAAGAATAATATAAAAATTTTATATGTTTTTATACAATCAAAAATTTTATCAGCAATTTTAAGTTATAAAATTAAACTCTAAGTAAAGACCACTCTGTTTATTAGAGATGGGCATGTCTTTAGTAATGAGCCACCATGACTGCTGTGCTCTCTCACAGATAACCATAAACTAATGATTCTTTCTTAGTATAATATGCATATTAATTAGTTCCTACAGCACTTGAGAGACTTCTGGACTATTCCCACCAGCAAGGTCAGGAAATGCATCCACCTTAGTTAGCAGCAAATTTAAAAATCCTGAAGCAAGTTAGGGTCACAGAGAAGAGTGAACGCCCCAAGGGAAGGGCAAAACCAGAGCTCAGAACTTTTCATATCCCTGAAATGTTACCATGTGACCTAATCAATGGACTTCATTTGTAAGCAGTCTAATCCCCAATACCCACAATTGGAATAGACAGTCCTGTTCAATTAATACGTGGTCAGGGTGCTTTCAGATTTAGTATTGAAAATGTAGGTGTTCCACATTAAGATTCAAGTATTCAAATGCAGCATCTCAGGAGAATTTGGATTTAACGACTGTTGCTGAGCTATGTATAATAATAATATAGACAAGTTTGCCCACTAGAATGTTAAACTATGCTTATGATGTATGCAAAGGTAAGAATGCCAAACATTCAGCGTTTACACTTTAGAGGCTAAAGATTTCTTGAATACAGAAAACTCAGTGAGCAAATACATAAGAAATTCTTTTTCATCGTTTTATCATATAAAAACTGATGTGATATTGCCCAAGCCAGAGCCACTCTTATTGGCTTGCCTTCCTCTCCATAATAAACTGCACCCTCAAACTATTACAAAATAAACTATCTTGCCTTAAGTGGCTTCTTACCCAGTACTTGGTCACAGCACTACACGACTAAGACAGAGGAGTAATTAATTTTTTTAAGTATATTTATTGACAGGTATTGCACTAATCAATTCATGTCATTATTTGCTTTGGTAAAGCTCACAACTTGTGAACACGTGGCCCCATCTTTCCACATACTGACAACATACATTTCAGGTTTACGAAGACTTGATTTTCCAAGATCATACAGAGACAGGATTTGAACCTGTTTTTTTGTTTGTTTGTTTGGTTGGTTGGTTGGTTGGTTGGGTTTTTTTGCCATCATAAAGCCATTTCTAACACAGGAAAACATATAAAATGTGAAGACTAAATAAATTACCAGTTGAAATCTTTCCCCATAAATTATAGTAGCACACCACAATAAGCGTCAATGTCTAAAATGTTTAAATGTCTAAGAGGTAGTCCAGTCATTCAGTTTGAAAGGGTAATGCAATTGTTTCCAAAGGTGATGAGGAGCCAAGAAAAGAGGTAGTGTGCAAAGAGCAAACTACAAGGAAATATGACACGGAAAGCAACAGCACATCTCTCCATTTCCGAACCCATTCATCTCATAGATGCTCATTCTAATGCCCTTAGTTAAACTGTGCATTTTGCAAAATTGACTATTATGGTAAAAACCATTCTAAATGTCCCCCTGACATAAAAATATGGACACCATATAACCCTGAAATCAATACTTTCAGAGTAGCAGGAGAAATAGGTTGTGCATTATAATTTTTCTTAATTTTTTGAAAGAGTCAGCCTAATTACATCTGACATTTAAAAAGAGGCAAATATCACCTAAGAATCATATTTTGACCTTTAAATTTGGATGGTACTGTTTGAAGGTTCACTGTATCCATTTGCCTTTGTTGTCATGGTCATCTCTGACTCGAATGCCATCTTAGAAAATAACCCAGGGCACAGAGATATTTACTGGATCAAGACTATTTCTTACCATGTTATACTATGTTAAATTCACATGCTTACAAAATATTGGTTGTATTAATTAGCTGCACAAATAATTGATACACCCAGTCCTGTTGTGTGTTTTAAATGTGAGTATGAAAACTATTTATTTATGCTCCAAAAAATTTTAAGTCTCTATTCTTTAAAAGCCAGGCCAAATAGCAAAGCCTGGCCTCCTGTTTGTGCTCTACAGTATAACATCTCTTGATTACTCTGACAGAGTTCCAGTCACAGGTTGTGAGTCAGAAAGAGGGTTTTCAATGTCCGGCAGCTAAATGTGTCAACCATGACATTTCTGAAAGTTCTATTTTTATATACAGAGAGAAGGAAAAACCACTTCTTTGTATCTGTCCTTTGCAAAATTCTCAGTTTAACGCCAGCTTTAGATACATACAATGGTGAATGCATTCTTAGTTAACATGACAAGCAACTGACATTTTTTAAACTGGAATAATGCATGTAATGAAAAAATAATCAACGCAAGTTTGTCCCCTCTGCGTTCCTAGTCCTTTTCAGTCTTAAAGCCTGTTAAAATGCAGTTGAAATAATTCAAGCTGCAAGTCACATCTCACCACTCTCCTAATCCCCTTTCCCCACTATTATATGGCTTATCTAAAAATGTTGAAATGTAACTTGCTTGTGTTAAAATATTATGTGAATTAAGAGGCAGTATTGTTTGGAAGCTCCTTTTAATTGGTCTACAGGGAGATTTTCTGTATATATTAAAATGATCATGTGTGTTGGAATTATAACGAACTTACCTTTATTTTGTGTTTAAATATGTATTCAGGACAAAACATTTTAATATTTCTTGGGCTGGGTTTTATTGCTAAAATTATTGGTTTGGCAATCCTGGCATGAATGGAAATTTCTGATTGGCTGTCATATCAATGTCAGTGAAGCCCAGGAAGTGCATGGCTCTGGCTGTTTTCCTTATTTTTATTTATAAATTCTGTTTCATAACAGCAATAAGATGCTTCAGGCCTTGCAGTTCTGGGGGATTATTGCACTTGTCAGGTGGTAAAAATCCCTGCCCCTCTGCCTCCTGTTTCCAAACACCACTAGAGGCATCTAATCACCGAGAAATGCTATTCCTGGAATCTCTTAATGTTTTATTATGACATATCTAACTTTTAAAATAAATCATTGATTTTTGAAGGCTGGAGTTACCATAATACAATTTAACCAGTAGATAAAGAAAGGGAAAAATATCAAAGTGTAGCAGAAATGGTGAAACCATGGCCACCATCTGTGTGTCCCAATGGATTTAATATCTAAAATTAAGAATATGTCACAGTAACATTGACAAGCTTCTCTGTTGAGGGTTAAAATGCAGGCAAGTTCATATACATGTATTCACCCAAATCTTTAAAGTTTGTTTCCCACCTAACAAATAAGCATTAACTTGCTCATATAAGAGAACACGTATAATATAGTTTGAAGATGTCAATACATTCATCCATGTAGCGTTAGAGAAAATACATTGTCCTTACGCTGAAATAAATAAAATTTTCATTTATGAAAAAAAATCCTATGTGATATAATTTGCATGAAAACTCTGAAAAACCCTAAAACTATTGAAAAAAGTGTTTATATATATATATATATATATATATATATATATATATATATATGGAGAGAGAGAGAGAGAGAGAGAGAGAGACTGTTTTGTTGTTCTTGTGGATGATTTGCTTTGCTTTTTAAGGTAAATAAAATACAAATCTGGACCTGTTTATACAGCAGTGGAGAGAGACTGAAGCTTGCAGATTTGATTTCTATTTCTAAATAATTACTTAGAAGTAAGTTTCTATTTCTTTATAGTTAGCATTTGTTCGGAGGCACAATGTAAACTGGAGGAGGCCAAATTATCTTTTCAGGCAAAGAGTATCAAAGTTTTTCTTGGAAAACTGCCAGTTTTAGGTAGGGGGTGTTTATGGTCTAGGGAGTGACTGTAGCAATAGGAAAAAAAAGATTAATAATTTGCACATGTGAGATCCATGGAAGGCAGGATACAGCTGTAAAGAATTAACCCCTCTTGAGAGATGTACGAACATAGAGCAGCTGAGAGGAGACCTGTTGGGGAAGACAAAAACTATTCAGAGTACAGATGTCCTCGCAGAGAAATGCAGAAAGTACACTGGGGATCTGACAGCTTTTGTCTACACTTATAAATGAGCAGATAACTTAACGAAATCTTGAGACAAAAGGAGCCAGTTGTGACCAATTATAATGTATCACGGAAATGTTAAGTAAGCACTCTGATGAGGTGTTTAATGAAATTGGTACTACTGTGCTCTGCTGATGGGATTGCATTCAGTTAGTGTGAAAAAAAAAAAAGGCATCCTTGAGGAGATGCTCTCTACCTCCATTGTCTGGAAAAGTCACATTATTGACTGGTAGAAGCTCATGTTTTTCAGAACCTACAGACTGCAATTAAGAAACAAAATAGTAAAGAGGCCAACCCATTTTGTCAATAATAAACAAGAATTCTGACTTTTATTTTAACTGGAATCAGAAAGGGCAGTTTTTACCTTACAATGAAAAGAACCCAATATATTTTCAAGGGACTTGAAACATGGGTTTTAAAGGTGCAGATGTTACTGAAAACGTATAGCTAAATCTCCATGATGTAAATCCTCTTCGTCATTCCAGTTTCTACTGAACGTGAGGCAGAGATGAAAACCCACACATATAACTTATGCATTTTTCAGGCCATCGGATTCTGTAAACTAATGGGTCATGGTCCTTAACACCTGAACTCAAGTCTTCTGAGGGTCCCCAAGAATCTTTGAGAGACTATGTAGATCGCACTTATCTTCATCACAATACTGAGGCGTTATTGTTTTCGTAAGTTTCATTCTCTCTGAGTGTTTGGTGGATGTTTCAGAGCCTACCTAACACAGGATGACATCAATTGGTGATAAGTAACATGTGTGCTTGGAAGCTCAACCCTTCAGGAATTTTAGTTAACTTTTGAAGTCATCACTAATTAGGATATATAGCCTATAAATATATATATAAAGATTCAAGTTTTATACATTATAATATAGTTAAAATATTCTATTAATTTCTATGTACATTTCAAATGCTATCATTAGAATCAGAACCTATAAAACCAATAAGGCAACTTAAAAGTTGGTCTTAATAACTCATCTTTGCTTCAAAAGCAAGCAAACAAGAGAAAAAAATCATGGCATCAATGGCATAGAAAATGAGTTAACAATAGAACTACTATCAAGAATAGAAATACAAACACATCCAGCATCCTCTTGAGATTCTACCAGAGTGTCATCCTTCATTCCCCACAAGATAGTAAGGAAGCTGTCATACAGGGTTTTCCATACCTACTCAATGTTTCTGTGTATTCTCTACATTTTGCTCAGTTGGTTTTTGATTAAGGAAACCACCACTATAAATGAAGCAGACAAATGACTATGTAAGCGAACACAGATTTATTAAAGTTGCAGCACTGAAACTATACAAACCATGGAGGTTGAAGAAGTGGTGAAATGACTGAAGATGAAATAGACTTTTACTAGGTTAGGGAACTGGAGAGTGGTGCTGCAGACACAATCGGGGGTAGTATATAACTCTTAAGGAAAAGAAAGAAAAAGAAGGCATGTCTACAAAAATAATCATTTGGGGGCAGTTCAGATTTTTAGGCTCTCTGGCTATGATCTATACTTAATATTTTTCTGAAATAAAATTTCAGTAGGAAGGTTGAAGGTAATTGTGTTTCTATTTGGTGGACCAACATAATGGAACACAGAAGGACCTTCCTTCCTTTGCTGCTCCCCGAAGTTTCCCAGATTAATTTTGTCCAGAATGTCAATACTTTTGAGCTGCAACAGATTCAATGAAAATTCTGTAATAATCCTATGAACTTCATGAAAAAAGAGAAATTGATTAAACTATTTGATAATGAAATGTGCAAACTTTGAGATGTTAGACAAAATATCTGTGGTTTCACACTAGTCAACAGTACCATGACCATGACCCTAATTTCTGGTTTCTTCAAGTCTACCAGCTTTTCTCTATGGCAGCAGTTCCCAACCAGTGAGTAGCCATGCCTTGGGGTGACATATCAGAAAACCTGCATATCAGATATTTCCATTACAATTCATATTAGTAAAAAAAAATACCACTATGAAGTAGTAATAAAATAATTTTATGGTTGGGGGTGGGGACACCACAATGTGAGGAACTGTATTAAAGGGTCACCGCATTAGGAAGACTGAGAACCACTACTCTCTGGCATTTTAGATGTGGTAGTTATTTTAAAACTTTGTTTTGTAATTATTATATGTTAAGCTCAAGAATTAGAAGGACATCAACTATTTTAGTCATTTTAAATTTTCCTCAAGAATTTTCCTTCTGTAACCCTAATATGACAAATAATTTAAAGATAACATTCTCCAGAACAACTTCTGTTGGCATTGCCTTTCAGCAGTTGAAGTGACCAATTTAAAAAAAGGAGATGGAATGATCATCCAGAAATGTATGGCTGGGATAACAATGATTTTTTTCCTCTTTTCCCAAACCCAGCCTACCATTCTTTTGGTGAACATAGTTGAAAATGAAGCAATAACAATTTAACTTCTTGTTTTATGCAAATTATTATCTAAGCTCATTAAAATAACTAACATCTTTTTTTAAGTTAAGAATGTCAGTTCCTTCTTCAGACAGATATATACTGATGTAGAACCATAAAAGCAAGACAGTGGCTAATAAATGATCACAGTTTTAAGACCAGTTTGTGGTGTGTTTGAGTTAACAGCAACAGCACATTTCATCCCCTGCCAGGTGTTAACAGTGCTCCTCTCCCATTCCGAAATTTTTCTTACCTAAACTCCCAACATTAAAGTTTCAGTTTTTATGTTCAACACTGTAATATGTGCTTTCTGGAGCAACATGTAGTTTGTGATGTATTCCTGTTTCCTAATGTGCTAAAATCTGCCACCTTCTTGGAGTTACATGATCCAAATATCCCACCCCACCCCAAACAATAGCTGATTATGAGTATTATTTTTAGACTTCACTTAAATATAAGCAGCAGCTCATTCTGACAGCTATATGAAGTACCTTAGTATTATACTAACTGACTAGCATATTCCTAAAATTTCCTACCTGAAATCGATACCATGAAAACATCCAGGAGTGGAAGCGTTTGTCAAGCTGTGTTTGTATATAGTAACTCTACTCTAAAATCAACAGAAAGTTCAGGGGAAGTTAATGTAATGATTTAACACAATTCTATGTTTTGTTAACACAATACTAGTTTGCAGTTCAACTCTTGCTTTTGTGTATCAGCATTTTATCATACAAAAATAGAACATAAAACTTGTCATTTGTATAATATTTTTATTACTGAGAAGTTTTACCATATTTATTTAATGTAGATACACCTATTGGAAGTTGATAACATTTATAATCTTATTTTATTAGTTCCACTGACAGGGTAGCCATGCAACATCCCTGGAGTCACATACAAATGAATGAGGTAGAAGCAATCGAGTCACAGAATTTTATTTTCTACTTAGGCTCCTTTGTTGCTTTGAAATTACTTCATTACCAGAAATGCTTCCCTTCTCCGAGGCATTTATTACCAAATACCTACTATGTGATATGAGCATCCATACAGGACATCTTAGCCATTCTTTAAAAAAAAAACAACCTGCCAAAAATGAATTCTTTTCATTCAAACGAAATGTGAAGATGTGAAGAAATTTGACAGACTTGCATATGACTATATTGCAGCCCACCACCACCACCCTTGCCCAGGTGTAAAAATCTTTTTCACTATTTTGTCATAATATCATTTAAAACTAAAAAGGTGAACATTTCCTAAAACAAGTCTATAAGCCACACAATTATTATATCCCAAGACAATCTACCAACAATAAGAAAAAAAAGAAACAGAAACCCTCCAAATCATAAAATTGTTGCTAGGAGAGGAGGCCGAGGAGAAAGAAAAGGAGGAGGAGGAGGAGGAGGAGGAGGAGGAGGAGGAGGAGGAGAAGGAGGAGGAGGAGGAAAAGCAGCAATGTACTTCAAAATAAGAATTAATATCTGGCAAATTAATATTGACCACTTACAAGGTCAGATGCTCTGAATTCCTGACTTCCTGTAGCTTAGTTTCCAAAGAGTTTTGATGGGGAAATAAGAATATTTGAATGAGATGAGGGATAAGAATGGTTGACCAACTCCATACATTTAGAATAGGAAAAGAGAACCAATGGTCCAGGCAGGGACCCTTCCATCCTGTTGTGTGAAACACTGTAACTATGACTCCCTGAGATAAATTTAACAATGACAATCAAAACTCACTTCTATTTTTACTAATGTAGACCAGCCTGTTTTCATAAGTGATTTCTATCTCTGTATCCTCATCTTAGCAAATCATCTAACCACAGAAAACTTACCAAGCAGCCATTGCTTTACAAATTTCCCTGGAGCTACTTGTTTGTGCTTTAACTGGTCCCTGGACTCTGAACCCACATAGAGGTACAGGGCACTAACTTGCAGGAGATAAGTGCCTATGATCTCACCTTCGGTTTACCAGGCTTTTAAATTGGCCAAGTGGCTCACCCGGTTATGGCAAAGTTTCAATTTTCATTGGGGTTTGAGGAGAGTGCTTTCAGAGGTTAGAGAAAAACACTTTCTGAGCAGTGGAGATGGAGCAGATTCCTCTGAGAAAGCAGGACCAAGACTTGGAGCACACCTGTGAACCCATGAGACAAATGTGTTACCGGAATAACAGTACAGGACAGATTCTTTTCCTTTAGTCCTGAGCAATTCGCTGAGAGTTAGGTGAAAGTCCTGGTAACACTACTTGGCTAAGTTGTATCTCAGTAAACAAGTTAGCTTTATTAAGAAACAAAGTGTAAGGCACTTACCTGCAATGCCCTTTTCAGTTCAGCACTTCCAGAGGAATACCCAGACAACTGTTTGTTTTTTCCAGCTAACAAAGAAATGAGAGAAACTGCTTGATATTTCTGCTTGGGAAAATTTTCAGGTACTCAGATGCATTCTCAAAAATCAGAATTTGGAGAGAGACTTAAACTCAACTCAGTTAACATGCCTTGTTCTTCTCAGCGCTTTAATTACTGCTCCAAGGAGACTAAGTTGGTTGCGCCTGGCTCCTAGGCAGCTTGAGGGTGGCAGTTGTTAGAGTCATCCTGAGAGACAATGTTTCTTCTGGGTCAGTCTGGAAAAAAAAAAAAAAAGAAGAAGGAGGAGGAGGAGGAGGAGGAGGAGGAGGAGGAGGAGGAGGAAAGAGAGAGAGAGAGAGAGAGAGAGAGAGAGAGAGAGAGAGAGAGAGAGAGAGAAAGAAAGAAAGATAGAAAGAAATGCTAACAACAATGGCAATCCCCAAGGCAACAGTCCAGAGGGGGTCTAGATTCAGCTGTCAGTCACCTTCAGCTCAGAGCCATCAAATGTATTTACACAAAAGCTGGTTATCACAAACCTTTTGAAAAACTATGTAAAGAGGAGATTTACACATCCTTGAGCCTTAGGTTTGGGTTATCCCCCCCCCCTTGAAAGTCTACCTTTTTCTCAGTCTATCTTCCTCCCCATCCCCAATTCCTCTCCTAACTACCTCTGGGAACTTCTAAGGGTTCCAGTTTCTTTTGTTCCACCCTAAAGCTCACTCTGCTATTGTGTTGAGTTTGAGCCTAAGCTTGAATCTCACTCAAGAGGAGGAACTATCTGCTGTTATAGGGACAATTTTAATTCTAATATTTTGTCTGCAAAAGGTCAGAATTTTCTAGGATTGGGACTGATTCCTTCTGCAATGCTGATCACTGCGGTTATACAGAAGTAAATATTTCTTCAAGCATTTGTCGATGCCAATATACTCATTCACCTGTCTCGTATGCATTTTTTTCTTTGTTTTTCTTTTCTTTTTTTGGTTTTATTTTAGTTCTGATAAAGACTTTTTTGCAAAATAAATATTTAAAGCCTAGTACAGTATACCACCGAAGTAAGGTTACACAAGATAAAAGGTTTTTTTTTTTCACTCTTACTGAATTTCAGATATTATATGAAGAGTTTTGTTGGCGGTGTTTTCTGTGATTGCTATAGCTTTTAGAAGTATATAAAATAAGTGTTCCTCCCCCCCCCCCACACTGGTTTCTCTCCATCATACCTATGGTATTATGGAACTGGAAGACCCTTTTGCTTAGCAAAGACTATAAACACAATGCTACATGGAAAGATGAGTCTACTTCACTAATGTATAAATGGTTTCTAGAATCAGGCTAACAAAATATGAAACAGCACAATGACTGGAGGGAGTGTCTACAGTCCCATTGACCTGGTCCACCATAAGATACGTTAGTGACACAAACAAATAAAACAAAAAACAAAACGAACAACAACAACAAAAACCCAAAATGTTCATACAGAATGCAAGCCCTGGCCTGCAGAGCTCTTCCCTTCCTCCAGACTGCAGCCTTGACAGTCTCAGAGGCCAATCCCCTAGTCTCTAATGGCGAGTACTCAACATTCTAATAAAAACTAACTGCCTATTCGCTTTGTTCATGTACTGTTATTTCGTCAGCATTTAGCACTGGCAAAGGGACAACAGTGAAGGGATCATTAGCAACTAACCACAGAGCAAAAAAAGGCTCAGATAAAATAAGTACTTGAGGACACACTCAGCTGATGGTTACGTAATTTTAAATATTCTGGAATCCTATTTGTAACGTTGGGTTGGTTTGCTCTCAGCAGGATGGCCATAGCCATCCAAATCTGTATAGCTTTGTTCCATCCAGTGTTTGCCCCTTGCTAAAGAGTTGGTTCCCCTCACAATATCCTTCAAACACATCAGGCTTTGGGTTTGTTTTGCTTGGAAAGAGCAGAGTCAAGTTACCCGGTTTTACACTCCGATTTAAGCTCTTGTGGAAGGGTGAGGTGATTCTACTCACTAATAACATTGTACATTGTATGAAGTAAGTGCTGCATAATAACTTTTTGTTTTCTGTCATGTTTTTATAAATGTTATTTACTTAAAAATAAACTCTCAAATACAAAGCACCACACACCCAAATTTACCAAACCCAAAGTCTATATATTTCAGTGTCTTTCATAACTTGTGCCTATTACCAGCATTCAGTCTATCTTTCACCCTAATAGTTAGGCAGTCTTTCTTGTTCTCTTTCCTACATGTTATACTGCATCCACACATACACATACTTACATATAAACATATATTATGTGTTGTATTTTATAAAAAAAAAAAAAAAGACAGGAAAATGTTTTGTAGAGCCAGGTAAAGGGGTGCATCAGTGGGTCCATGCTGAGACATCTCTTCCCCCTGAGGTACCTGCCATGCAACAGATATAGTATAGAATAGAGTATATTTAGGGTCATGGGAAGAGGAGTTGAGAAAATTGGAGAGAGAGAGAGAGAGAAAGAGGAAGAAGGAGGAGGAGGAGGTAGAAGAGGAGGAGGAGGAGAAAGAAGAAAAAAGAAGAAGAAGAAGGAAGGGGAGGAGGAGGAAGAGGAGGAGGAGGAGGAGGAGGAGGAAGAGGAGGAGGAGGAGGGAAGGGGTGGGGGGAGGAGGAGGGGAGGGGGAGGAAGAGGAGGAAGAGGAGGAGGAGGAGGAGGAAGAGGAGGAGGAGGAGGAGGAGGAGGAGGAGGAGGCAATAGCAGCAGGCCAAAAACACATGGAGAGAAAGGGGACAGGGAGAAAAGAGAGTCAGAGAGAAAGAAGGGGCAGAGAGCAAGGAGGGACCAGTCTCTTTTATAGCAAGTTAGGACTACCTTGTTGTTGCTAGGTAACTGTTGGGCAGAGCATAGAAGGGATGGCAACATTTAAATATAAAATTTCCATTGTGTTTCAGAATGTCGTCCTTATTTCAAGATTCTCTACTTAATATTTGCAAAGGCTTTTTTCCCTTAATTAGTAACATTCACAATGTCTAGAAACTCTCCATGGACATATATTTTGAGGCTCACCACTCAATGCACTAAACGTTGGAACTCATTAGTTTGATTTTTTTTTCAAATGTTTTATGTATTCTAATTGTGGTTTTGTTTGTTTGTTTGTTTGTTTCTACTTAAGAACAAAGTATTCATGATGTCTCAGTGTCTTCCTTGAATGGCTAACATGTGTATTAAACATTTGATTTGAACAGTATTTCTGATCTTTCAAATCTTCTAATGAGAAATTATTTTGTTGCTGTTGAAGACAGGATCTTGTAGCTTCCCTGGAACTCACTGTGTACCTTAACCTGGCCTCAAATGCTTGGCAATTCTGCTGCCTCGGCCTTCTGAGTACTGGGATTACATATTGAGTCATTGTGCCTGACCCTGAAGAGGAAGTCTTATAAAATTTTGATGACTTAGTTCTAAGAGGAGAAGAATTTAGTAAATAGGGGTCTGGGAAATCATTTGTCCTTTTCCCTGCAAGGAAGGCTTGTTTTCATAACCTAAGAGGCAACTTAAGTTAATAAGTATTAAATCCAACTGCATTGTGTTGTATTCATTTGTTTGAAGCATATTGACAAGGAATGAATCCTTTAACATGCAAATTTAGAAACTCGTGCAAATTTTACTCAACAATTGGGGAAATGCAGCAAATTCATACACGTTCATATTTATTTGTACTTTTTTTGTAATTCATAACTTTTTTAAATTCCAAAACCTACAAATGACAGAGAATCAAATATTCATTATAATAAACATATCCCCTTGTTTTCAATTGGAATATTGATAGATTGTAACTGAAATAATTTGTTTCAGTTGATGACTGCATTTTTCATTTATAATTGTCTATCATCTATATGTCTGTCTGTCTATCTATCTATCTATCTATCTATCTCTGTCTCTAACTCTGTCTCTATCTCTCTCTATCTCCCTTTTTGTGAGAGGAGAAGAACACATATTTAACTAACATTGTATTGTAAAGAAGAAGCATCCCTGAACTTGGGAATTAAAGTTAGAACCTTTAAGTGATGAGTAGTAACTGAAAGAATGATGTGGAAATAATGGAAGCAAAATTGGAAAAGAAAATGTCAAAGAACTACACACAGCTTTATTATATATGAAGTCATGTAGGCAAGCACTAAATAAAGCTGCCTTTAAAAGGTAACATACCAATCAAATTCATTGTTTTTCATTAAAATGAACTGGCAATCTTTATTTCTGATTTAATTTTTCAGGAAGCTATAGCCACCCCTGCATTAAAATATCATGTCAAACCTATAGATATCCACAGCTCACACAAACCTTCCCACAATTGCCATGGAGCTACTTGGTCAACTCAGAGACCTTCTAGGTACCAGCTTTTCAGTTGTAAAAATAGAGATGATCTTTATGTTAGTAACTAATGACAAAAAGTGGCTAATTTTTCCCACCTGGTATCAAACCTGACATTAATAGAACCATGTTACCTATTTTATGTCATGCTGTAGCTGTGCAGCAAACCAATTTTTAGTTTTCTAAAATAATATTTCTGATCTCCAAATAGTTAATGCTCGATCAATTTGTTTACCAGAAAACAAATAATGAACTCGAAGCAGAATAGCACAAGGACGTTTTAGAAATAGGTAAAATGAGTCGAAACCTTTTTTTTTTTCCGAAATACATTTTTTGTTTGACAATAATAGACAAATATAAAAGTAGGTCAAAGGAAAAGCTGGAAACTGATGGGGCCAGAAAGGGAAAAACAGAAAATGATGGATATGATTGTCTGTATAAGTGTGTGTGTGTGTGTGTGTGTGTGTGTGTGTGTGTGTGTGTTTGTGTGTGTATGTGTACATGTATACGCAGTACTTACACACATTCTCTAGTGTATGTCAGTTTGTGTGTGTGTGTGTGTGTGTGTGTGTGTGTGTGTGTGTGTGTGTGTGTATGTCTGGGTGTTTGTGTGTGTATGTGCACACTAAAGAACTCTTGGTCCCAGTGTGAATGAGAGTAAACAAGCCGATATGTTGGAATCTATTTTACAGGTTCAGCTGTCACATCTCAATGTATTCTTCATAACTGTTTCCCAATATCTGTTTTCTCACCTACCAGTCATAGGATTTACTTGATGTCATTTCCAGGAGTAACAACACCTCAAGAAATACTTTCAGAGCAGTTTCTCAATCCCAGCACACTGTTACTTTTAGCAGCCAAAAGGAATTTATGAAATAACTTTAAAGACTAGGGTTTGTGAATGTAGCAAGAGTCCAGCTTAAAACATCTTGGATGAGGTCTGCTAACATTAACCATTCACTCTATTAACATGGATTAAAAATGTTAAATTAAAGCACAACTCGTAAAACAGCTATATCTTAACTTTTACCTTTAAAAGTACCTGGATAGGTATGAAAAACTTGATTCTTCTTCAGCTATTCTTAGAACAGTCAAGCTATGTTAAGACTTTTGTAGATAGTAAGGTTTTTTTTTTTTCTAGGTGAGCTAGGATGAAGGCTTTCTTTGATTTAAAAAAAAAAAAAAAATCATTTTATTTGGCCAGTCAAGTGTAGTCCCATGATTTAAAACAAATTCTTAGTGGATTTGTTTCCAAGAACATAAAAATCGCAAAAGAACTCCTGGTGGAATATTTTAAGTGACATAATTTACATAGATTTGGAGGGTGTAGCTCAAGTTACATTTTAGAGGAGTCAAATAAACTATAAGCAGCACAATCTGCTCTACATTAAAATACAGTAATGCATCTGAATATGCACTCAGGTGGTATTTATGTTGTCATTGTTTTCCTTCTTGAGGAGAGAGGAGTCTAAGGGAGAGTTTAATCATCAAGACTGTCATTTTGGATCTTAAGGATACAACCATGTTGAAAATTTGGCTAGGTGAAACTGGAAAACACCAAACAAAGGTCTGAGGATCTTGGCCGTTTAAAACCATGAAAACTCATAAATTAAGCATCATTGTGACTGGTCCCATCTTTCATAACTGCTCTCCAGAGAAAATCTAAAAGCCAGGCCACTCTGAGTGGAGCTGAGGATGATTCAGTAGGTGGCACAATTTTCACTGAGTCAGTACTGAACTGATGCCCCAGCATGGTATGAGGGGGCACCGCACTGTTGGAGGTGTCGTCTAATGGATGAGGGTAAAACCAAGGTCCTGACCACCAGCAGTTATTAAAAATCCCATGGCACTTTTCAAAAGAGTAAAGATGATGTTAAACCCTGTGTCCTGGCTAATTTCCAAATTGGGCAATTATATTCTGCCTACTTAAAATTTCTCCGTAATTTTAGTTGGATAATATATTCTTCATCTTCTGCCCTACGCTTCTGCTGTTTCCAGCTCAGAGGTGGGTGTATTTCTGCAATGAGGGAAGTATTGTTTCTTTGGAAATGTCTTGCAAGGTCCAGGATCAGAGGATGAAAGGGATAATATCCATCTATCAGAACAGGTGCCATGTTAGTTTGTTTCTTCTGTCATTAGGCTGACTATAAGAAAATTGCCAAGTAAAGTGGCATTAAAAATAGCCTTGTCAGGTAGTCAGAGGTGCTGGGCTTGCAAAGGTTTTCAAGATGGATACTTTAATTTTATTAAGATGTGACTAAGAAATGAGGCCTCCTCTTGAAGTGAATATATTATGTAAATATTAACAATTTAAGCATAAAATTATAGACGTTTAATAGGAATAATTAGATTTTCTAACATTTGCCTAGCAAGGCCTATCACATCCATTCAAAGACCCTAGTTGCCATCTCATGTTGACTTACAGTGGGTTAGCATTTCCTATATGTTGACTGTTCCGAACACAACAAACTATAATTGGGAACAAATGGAAGCATTTCTTCACAACCTAATGAAGAAGCATGTCTTGGTTAGGATACTTTACATTATAGGAAAGAAAAAAAAAAACAAAAAACAAAAAAAAAAACAAAAAACAAAAAAACCAAAAAACCCTTAAGGAGAAAACCAGTAACTTAACAGGATACATGGTCAGACCTGGGCTTCCAACCATCCCCAGCACTTCAGAGTAAAGCTCTTTGGGAGACTTGTAAATGAGGCTTTTGTCTTCTAAATGCTGGTGCTTACTTTTGTCTTGATGCTGAAGCTTTAAAAAACAGTAAATCAGAAAATAATGATATTAACATAACTAGAGTGACTCAGTTTCCTCCAGTGTTAATCTTTTTCCTGCAACAATGACGCTTGATCAAATTTCACAAAGCCCTACAGTTAATTTTTATATTGCTTTATCTACTTATTCATTCTTTTATTGATCTGTTTCCTTTGCTACAATAATTAACGGCAAAGTTCTCTTTTCAAATGGTGCTCTCAAGTCACTCTGCTTTCCAGATGTATAGAAACATTTACTATGCGTACTGGTATATGTGTCGACATAAGAGAGTGCTGCAAATCAAACCTTTTGTAATACTTGTGTGCAGCTCCAAAATACTACTATAATCAAAGATGCTAATCCTGCCTGTAGGAGTTGTATGTTTGCTGCTTAAAGCAATCATTCAAAAAGGAAATACCGTCTTTTAAATTTGGACTTCTCTTCAGCAGGAAATATCACAATATTTTTAGCTTAGCTTTTACGGCTACAGCACACTTTATTTAGTAACGGAAAGAGTTCACTTTAAAATGGAAAACCTAGTCACTGATAACTTTGTCTTTTTAGTATGCAGCCCAGAGGATTCAGAAAAAGATTACATTTACCATAATTAACATATATGTAAATGGAGATCATGGCTATGAATGATAAATTTTCATAGCAATTTAAACCTTGTACAAATTAATCAACCATACAGACACTTGATTAATGGAAAGCAGTGTCACTTTAAAATGCAACATGTTAATATATATTACAGTTATCACAGATCAAAGAATCTTTAAACGCAAACCCGTTAGAGCAAAGTTCAATCTAGATTTTTAATAAATGTAATTCTTGTGTAATTATGAGATAAATTTGAAAAAAATAAAGATAGCCTGCTTCATATTTATTTACTAATTTTAGTAAAAAGTCATGAGAATAGGTTTTAGATATTTCATTACAGTGACCAGGATTCAAAATACAGAATTACAGTATTGGCTAAGAATGAGATGAATGTAAAGATGCAACTTGAAGGTAGAGGCAAAACATTTTCTTCATGTCATGATAAATCTAGACACTTTCTTCTAGGTCTTTGCTTTGAGTTCTACTGAGAGAGTTGGGGATAAATACATTAAGCAAAATGACTGACATCTACGCAGAACTGTTCATGAGATGAGATTTCTCATTCTGTCTTGGTAAACATAATTTTCTCTGTTATTGAGTAATAGAAGTAAAACTTCTGCTAGTATTGAATGTATTAAAAAATAAACTCTATGGGGCTGGAGAGATGACTATTGCACAGGACCTAGGTTCTAAACCAGTACCCACATGGTGGTTCACCATTGTCTGTAGCTCCACTTCCACGAGATCCAATTACTTCTGGCATTTGAAGGCATCAAGAGGCAATGTGTTATATACATCCAGGCAAGCATAATAAATAAATGAATCTTTAAAAATAAGGAAACAAAAAATAATTTCATTATGAAGACTGCATAATTTTCAGTAAAAATTCTTTAGAAAAAATATAAAATTTATAGTTAATATACATGTGCTAGAAATGGAATATCTGAGATATGAAGTCTCTTGACAATATAACTGCTTTGTAGGACATAAAAGCAATTATGCTACTTTACAAAATTAATGTAGATGTGTTTTACAGAGGAAATCCCATAATGGATCATCAGTGTTCTTCATTGGTGGAATCTTGGCTTGCATCAAATTATAGCACTTAATCCAATATATTCAATAATACTCTGTTGATCAAGGATTACTAAAGTTGCAAACAAAGAAAACCTTGAATCTGTACTAGATAGAGAGTGGAAGAAAATATGACCCCAAGTTCTTCCCAATTAACTAGTATTAAGCTCACTTACTTTAATATAGTGGTTACTCACTGAACATTTAACTTTGTCATATACATACTAAAAAACTTTAAAATGTAGCCATGTATGATTTTACTGTCAAATCCAAATCTTTGAATCTTGAACTATTTCCTAAGTCTGAATAAATGTTGATCCAAGTAGAGGATAATAAGACTGAGATACAGAACTTTGACTTTTTCACTGTCTAGCTAGCTTCTGCATACTGCACTGCACTATCTCCCTAAGACCGTGAAACACTATTAATATCCAGCTCCTTAAACAGCTCCCACTGAAGTCACAATGCTGCTGATATTAACGTGGGACCACGACTTGAGATCTACTCATGTGTTACAAATTCTCTAAGTGGTCTAAGTAGCTAGGCAGTCTCACAAAATCCCACTCTAATGTTCATCGGAACTGTGAAAAAAAACAAAACAACTACCTTGTATCTGCCACTCCTACAGTGGCTATTTTAGAAAATTAGATAATTATATAAAGTATTTACAAATCTGGTTACCTTTAGATGATATTCTAATACTAGCTAGGATCGTCACAGAGTAGTAAGAATTCAAGACTGAATAGTATTCTTTTTTAAAAATCTGGTGAATCTTTTATTTTTTTCTCTTTTTTTGGATATTATATTTACATTTCAGATTTTATCCCCTTACTCCATTCCCCACCACCCAGGAACCCCCTATCCCATCCCCCCTTCTCCTGCTTCTATGAGGATGTGACCCCACCTACCCCCCCCACTCCCACATCCCCACCCTCGAATTTCCCCCCACTCGGTGTTCAGCCTTCATGGGACCAAGGATCTCCTCTCCCACCTATGCCCAACAAGGCCATCCTCCACTAGATATACAAATGGAGTCATGGGTCCCTCCCTATGTGCTCCCAGGCTGGTGGTTTAGACCCTGGGGATCTCTGGTTGGTGGTAATGTTGAATAGTATTCTTATCCACAAAAGTCACATGGTATGGTGAGGCAGGAAGGAAAACACATATCCAATTAGAAGATACTAGGATATGCCCTTTCATAAGAATACGATTTATAACAATGTAGAAATTTATAATCATGTACAAGCAGATACTGAAGGACAAGGAAAAACTAAAGTTGAGACTAAACTGAACCAGCTGTATAGTGTGGTCTACCTTCGAATGCTAGAAACTTCTACATTGTTATGTTCCAATCACTACCGGTAGACTTTAAGAAGAAACAATCCTTTAGATAGTCAAAGTAATAAGCTGAATTACTCAGTTTAAGGTTAAATAATATTATAATGAATCTTAGAAAAAGCTCATGATCATTGTATCAGATAATGCATCAGAAGCACCCAAAATATTAGTAGTTCAAGGAAGCCTATCTCTCAGATTTATTAATCTCCTTTTATGGAGTTCAGGTTTGTAGGAGCCCCATGACATTATAAAGGACATATGTTCTTGTTCCTTCGTTCACAATCATAGTGACAGTGATCTTAAAATGCTGCAACTTTTCTACAAGAACCTACCATTCATACCTTTAATCAGGTTCATTTCATTCTGATGCAAATGAAATTAAGGAGTACAGTCACTTAAATGGAAGACCAATATCTTGTCCCATGTACTCTTCAAAAAATGAGGGATCCTGTTTCTCTGGAAGAAGATCTAGGGATGGTGTTGGAAAACAACCAGTCTCAGCCATAAATCCACTTTCTTAGTTTACCAAGGTGGTAATCAATTAGTAACGCAGGTTTTTTTTTTTTTCTTATGTTTTCTTTACTCTCCATCCCACGTTCCTTTTAAGTTCCTTCTGAGCAGTTTGAAGTCTCTGCTGTGCCGACTGCCAGAAGGTAGAGCACACATTGTTACTACTTTTTGAATCTTAGATTTAATCAGGAAACATAAAATGTCTTTTCATTCTGAAAGGAGTTTTGCCTGTGTGAGTTTGGGGGTGGGGAGCGGTGGGAAGAAACCAGCAGCTACCGAGCATCACGAAGATTTAAAACACTACCTATTTGCTTTTCATGCTTGACTCTGAAATTAATGAAATTTTAAATAATTACAGACATCAAAGACTTGATAATTAAGTGCTTTTATCATTCACTTATCTGTTCATTCATTTAACCAACATGTGTACAGAGTGTCTATCATCTGCTAGGCTCTGATCCAAGTCTTGCAATCCACAATACAATTGAGGTATGTCTGGAGCTTACATTCTAATGAGTAATGATAGACCATAAATAAGTCTATATAAATGTTATATTTTCCATAAAATTATGGGTTATATTTTATCTCATTCCAAGTTCTTACATTCAGATGTAACCCCCAGTACTACAGTGTTGCCTGTGTTTTAAAATAGAGCTCTTAAAAAGACAAACTAATTTAAACAAAACTGTATTTGTGGACCTTAACCCAATTTTCTCAATGTCTTAAAACAAAAACACAAACAAAGAAAAACCAAGATGTGGATAGTACGTGAGCTATGCATATGCACTGAGATGAATGTTACAAGACATCAGGAGTGGATGACCATCTACAAGCCAAGGAGAGAAGCCCCATAGAAAATTAGCCACTCAGATCCTCCTCCAGAACTACAAGGCAATGGACTTCTGTTATAGGATTCAAGCCTGTAACATTGCGTGTACCAATGTGTTACTGTCTGAATGTTTGTTCTTTTCCAAAATTCACTCTAACACAGTAGTTATAAAAAAAATAAAAACTTTTGGGAATGATTGTAGAGTCCTCTTTAACAGTAATGATATCCTTATAAAAAGTTTTGACGGGGAGTTTTGTTCACTTTGCCTTTCTGTCATGTCAACAATAAGACATTATCTAGGACACTGGTCCTAAGCCAGCTTACCCACCAGTGAATCTGACACTGCCCCGATTTTGGCCTTCTCAGACTCCAGGTCAGTGAGAGAAATATTTCTATCATTTTCAGATTACTCAGTCTTAGGTGCTTTGTTTTAACAGCCTAGATCACCGGCTGTTCTCAGACAAATTGTTACTTGTGCAAAAATGAGGTAAGAAGCTGGGAGACTACATAGATTAGTATTTGAATAATGTGTATTTGAACTGAAATCTAAATGGTACAAAAGATTCAGCTATGTAAATATCTGGAGAAGAGAGCTTTGGGAATAAGAAATAGCTAATGCAAAGGCTATTTTTCCTTATAAAAGATAAGCAAAAGGCCAGTCTGGCAAATGATGGTTTTCACCATCAAAACTCCATTTGCTCAGTAACTATCTATTCATGGTATGTGACTTCATCACGATGACAAACACTTGAGAGAAATAGTCTGAAGGAGGAAAGGCTTATTCCAGACCACACTTTCGAGGTCTGTTGAATCCATTACTCTGAATCTGGTGTAGCGTAGAACAGCATGGCAATCAGAGCTTGTGGTGGAAGAGATACTGCACCTCATCACAGTTGACCTAAAAGGACAGTGTAAGAGGAGACTGGATTGAGGTCAGGGTATAACCTTCAGGATCACATTCCTAGCAAACAACTTCCATTGTAAGCTCCACCATCATCCACAGTTCCTACCACTTCCTAAGAAGCATTCATGTACGAGGCCATCAACTCATTAACCTATTCACTATGTCAGAGTTTTTATAATCCAATCAAGTCACCAAATATCACCCATAAGCACTTATGTGCTGGGAACCAAGTCTTCAACACATGTGCACTCAGGGGAAATTTCATATCCAAACCATAGCATGGTACTGTGGAATTTAACGTGATATTATATACCATAAATAATGTAATAACAGTTTTACCTTAAAAATGGCTGTCTATCCATCGACTGTCCAGTAACAAATGCTACTTTATATTTCTAGAACACACACATGAGGAATGTGTTTGACATAACCACGATGCTTGCCTTGCTGATACAACTAGGACAGATGTTATAATAGACAATGTTGACGATCCAAAAAAAGAATCTCCTTCAGATCCAATCTAACATGGAATATTATGTTCTTTTCTTTTTGATGGGATGGTCGTTTCATCTGTTAAAAATCATAGGGAAATTTATGGAGTATCTCCAAATAGGCTCAGGACACAATTATAATGCTATGTCAGCACTTTTACAGATGAGCCCATTGAAGCTTAGAAAGCTTGAGGCTTCTGCTCAAGGGTATGTCACAAATGAGTATGAAACAATACATGTAGACCTGCAAAGAGTTTGCTTTCCTCCGCACAAAAACTGAAGCCTGCAAGGTATAGACAATAGCCACAGGCTGTGGCGGCACTTCCCAAACTCTTAAGGGAGTATGGAAATTCTGTCAATAGGAATTTGCGTTTCACTCAGATTCTCAGATGATACTTGTTGTCTGCTTAATGGCTTCTTAATAAAATCATTATTCAATGATTAAAAGCATATAATATTAAATGGTTTATATAGTCTCAAAAAAGCACATATAGGATGGTATTTATTTTATTGTGCTCTTGTTCCAGCTAGGTATTAAAGATCGCTATAATCTTTGAAAACTGCTACATATTATGAAAACCATCCTTTCAGCTCTTGCCACTGCTGTCATTATTGCTCACACTCAAAGCCCAGAATTCCAGTGATGTAAGATATTAAGGCGGGGCTTTGCACATCACTGGAGTCAGTAAGCCTCTATTCATTGTAGAGGAACAGACAATAGCAAAAGAAAGCAAGCTGTAATTTAGTCAGCATTAATGCAAACAAATATTTTATTTAGTGAAGAATAGAACTTTTCCAGGATAAAATACACTTGTTAACATGAACGAAAACTTGCAAAGGCAAAATGCACAGTAACCAAATATGCCCAATTAGTAATAAAATTTCTGAATGGGAGAAAAAGATGTTGATTTTTAGATGAGTTGATTAGGAATAAGGAGAATTTTATAAACCCTTTATAAGGACTAGAAATATATATGCATATGAATTTTTTTAAAAATATTTTTATTATTTTGGTAATCCTGTATAATTTTTATATGACAAACCAGTGTCCTAATTTGCATCCTACCCAAGATTCCCTCTCTGAAGAGCTATCAGCAGCTCCCAGAGTGGGTCTCTGGGGGTGAAGCCTGCTTTATCGCTCTCTTGCTAGATCTATTTGGTAGTAAAATCAGGGTTAGTAGCCTAGTGCCCCTTACGTCGGAGAAAAACTCTATATTAACCCTGTCTTCAGTCTTCTCGGGAAACTGATAATAAATTTTGTCCTTTTACTCTCTCTGCTCTTTTCACTTTCTGGCATTCTAGAAGTTGTGCGGCTCGCCTTTCCAGCACCTTTCCGGCAACGCTAAATCTGATCTGAATTTCTTCCAGCGTCTCTCTTCTGTGGGGTTTCTATTCCATGCCGCCTGTCTGTTTTGCTTCTTTCAAGTGATCACCATCTCCCTTTCAGTACATCTCGTACAATATCGTCTCTCTATGTCAGTGCTTCTGGTTTAATTCTGCCACTTGCTTTAGCTTGTTTTTGGTCTTTTAGACAAGATTGCTCATCGAATCTCCACCCACAATGATCATGGGCAGATATCTATCACGAAGCTAAAACCTACATAAAATGCTGAGCATCAAATCTCTGCCCATGTTGATCATAGGCCATATTTACTATAGGGCTACAGCGTACTCCTCTCGAGTATTTTAAGAATTCCGTTCCGTTACATTTTAAATATTTGTTTATTATTTTAGGGGTGATCATGTGCAGTGAGAGCAAAGCTTGCAGGAGTCCTTCTCTCCTCCCACCATGGACCCTAGGAATAGAGCTAGGTCACTGGGCTCGGTGCCAGGCACCTTTACTTACTGAATCATGGTGCCAATCATACCGGTCTGTGCCAAATATTTGGTATTTATACTTATGTAACATACATTGAAAAGCCTTGCTAATACAACCAAAATTTTGCCAGAAAAATTAACCTTTTTCAAAATATCAGCAATGTTGGGGAATTAGAAGTTATACAATATCAATAATGAATCATCTCACTAATATTGCATAAAGGCAATTATATTTTGTGTTTCTCCATACCCAATACAATGGGTACTCACAAGTATCAAATTCACTTTTATAAACACAGAAAATGAGTCATGTCTGCTGACACTCCTTGTACCTCTATCACTTGTGAAGATAAAGAAGGAGGGCTGGTTCCAGGACAAGGTCAGCCTCAACCACATGGAGGTTTGAAAGACAGCCTTCACTATGTATCAGATCCTGTTCAAATACAACCTATCAAAAATAATAAATAGAAAATACTAAATAAATTTAAAAGTTCCAAAACTGGAGAACTGAAAGCTAATGAGTTTAAGGCCTGTTTAGATTACCTAGTGAGACCTTGCCAAGAGAAAGAAAGAAAGAAAGAAAGAAAGAAAGAAAGAAAGAAAGAAAGAAAGAAAGAAAGAAAGGGAGAGAGAGGGAGAGAGAGAGGAAGGAAGGAAGGAAGGAAGGAAGGAAGGAAGGAAGGAAGGAAGGAAGGAAGGAAGGAATTCCCCTCCCTGATTATTTTATCTGTTCACCTAAACACTGCTTCTCTAGTTTCATGACTTCTATTTATGCTCCAAGATAGATGCACAAAACAGAAGAAATGAAGTCAGAACCAAGCTATGAATGAGAACCTGCAACCATGTTTTCCTGGCACTGAGTTACCTCACTCACATGCACATATGGTCAACAATAATTGAATTTAGTGGAATAGTATGAGAGGACAAACAGGACATGAAGTTGAGAGAAGATAATGTTGTCAAGAGTATCTAGGAACAGCTGGAGGTGGAAAAGCAAAGGACTTCCTGCTATGGAGAGCTGAGTCTGAGGCTGGAGATGAACAGTTTTCATTGTTTACATATATGAACTTTTCGAAGAATAAATTGAGAAGATAAATTTTAAATGAGCAAGGAGGTATGAACAAAGCAAGGGAGGAAACAAAGAAAGAATGAAAGGGGGGATTAGGGAAAGAAAAAACCTAAATTTAAAAGTAGCTACATGAAAAATAGATTGGTGATCTATTCCATGTAAGATGTTAATCATCAGTAGAAAGTGAATTGCTCCTATTTGTCACCTTAGGGTTTAGAGAAACAGAGAAATGTAGCTGCTATGTTATGCTGATGAAACAAAAGGCCTCTATGTTTTTGTTCTACACTTGGAGAACTATAAGATGGTGTTTATAAAGTTTTATACCTTGCCTTCATTGTCATCACAGTAGGTCTTAGAAGAAATGGATTCCCCACCAAAATATTGACATCTATTATGGAGTAGAATGCCTAAACCACATCACTAATCTCTCTGAATATTACAAAAGAGGATTTAAAATCTGTTGTTCATCTATACTGGCAAGAGGAACATGAACTCCAGAAACTGTGATTTTCAAAACTTGAAATAGATATAAAGATTCTTGGCATTCATCTTTTTTTTTTTCTAAATATAGAATCATAAGGTCATCTATGCTGCAGTCTGGACTTCTCCAACCTGGGTACGTTTAAAATCTCAATAGGGAAGCATCTAAAACCATTGTGTAGCATTCTTTCTTTTCAATCAAAGAATTCTGGTAGTCTTTGTTAGTACTCTTAGGATGAATATAGCTGAAGAGATTGTACCAAGCCCCTTTGATATCAATTTATACCCAAGAGTTTAACACTATGCTTGGAGATGGAGATACTAGCTATCCTAAAAATAGTAATGCCTCATTATTAATGAAAAAAATTGATATTGTAAAAATACTGTAACTTACAAATATTCTCAAACATAAAGACTGTGATCTGTCAACAAATTGTGCTTCTTAATATTTTTAGGATTTAAGTGTTCTAACTCACAACAATGTTAACCCAAATTGGCATGCCTATCTGTATATGTATAAGAACATCAATCATGGGTCATAAAAAATGAGAACAGCAAATCTAGAGACTTTGTCTTTGATACTTTGAGATCAATGACTGTGCAGTTGGGGCTGTGCAAAAATCTTCAATGAATACTTTTGAAACCATTCTAAAAGGTAAGGTGCTATTGTGGATGTGTGGGGTCACTGCTTCATCTCTGAATCTTTAGAAAATTCTCACAGATTCTCTAGATTTGAAAAAAAAAAAAAAGAGCCAATATCCTTAAATGTCTGGAGCAAACTCATTTAAACAAATGTTTACTATATATGTATTACATTTATCCTCTAATTATCACAGTAAGAAATACTGACAAAGAGATAGAGAAGATATAGTTCTGGGTTTCAAGAGACTCTCTGGACACTAACAAAAACAGGCATTTGCTAACTATAATCCGAAGGAGAAGAGAGATGTAATCAACATGCATTGAAATAAAAGAGAAAAAATAATTAAATCTGACAGGTCAATTAAAGAATACCTTTTAAAGGAAATACTACTTAAATTGAGGAAATAGTAAAAAACTTCATTTGAAAATAAGAAAAGCAGGAAATTCTAAGATAAATGTTTATTATGAAAAACACATGGAGGTAAAAAGTGATACAATATTAGTAACAATGTTTTTGAGACATAGGTTATGTTGATGGAAGAAGTGAAGATCTGGTGCCCAAGAAGAGAAGCCACCCACAGGTTTTAGAATGATTCACTGATAACTCACCAAGGCTGTGTTAATCATTCAGACCAGTAGCAATTGCTACATAGACTAGGTGGCATATTACAAATAAACACATTGTGTAAATGAACCACATTTTCTGTATCCATTCCTCAGTTGAGGGACATTTGGGTTGCTTTTAGTTTCTGGCTGTTACAAATAAAGCTGCTATGAACAAAGTGGAATATGTGTTCTTGTGATATGGGAGAACATCTTTTGGGTATATGTCCAGAAGAAGTATAGCTGGGTCTTCAAATAGAAGTATTTCCAATTTTATGAGGAACTGACAGATTGATTTCCAGAGTGGTTTTACATGTCTACATTCCCACCAGCAACTAAGAAGGATTCCTCTCTCTTCACATTCTTGCCAGCATCTGCTGTCTCTTAAGTTTTTGATCTTAGCCATTCTGATTGGTGTGAGGTGGAATTTCAGGGTCATTTTGATTTGCATTTCCCTGAAGACTATGGATGTTAAATATTTCTTTAAGTGCTTCTTGGCAATTTGAGATTCTTCTGTTGAATTCTCTGTTTAGACCTGTACCTCATTTTTTAAATTAGGTTATTTGGGTTTTTGAAGTCTAACTTCTTGAGTTCTTTATTTATTTTGGATATTAGCCCTCTATTAGATGTAGGGTTAGTGAAGATCTTTTCCTAATCTGTAGGCTACTGTTTTGTCCAATAGGACAAAAGTGCCCTTTGCTTTGCAGAAGCTTTTCAGTTTCACGAAATTCCATTTATCAGTTCTTGATTTTAGAGCCTGAACCACTGGTGTTCTGTTCAGGACATTTTCTCATGTGCCAATGTGTTCAAGCCTATTTCCCAATTTCTCTTCTATTATATTCAATATATCTGGTTTTATGTTGATGTTCTTGATCTGCTTGGATTTGAGCTTTGTGCAGGGTGATGAATATGGATCAATTTGCATTCTTCTACATTCAGCCATCCAGTTGGATCAGCACCATTTGTTGTAGATGCTTTCTTTTTTCCACTTCATGCTTTTGGCTTCTTTGTCAAAAACCAAGCGATTGAAGGTGTGTGGGTTTATTTATGATTCGTTGATTCTATTTCATTGATCAGTCTATCTGTCTCTGTACAGATACCATGCGGTTTTATCATTATTGCTCTGTAGCATTGTTTGAGGTCATGGATGGTGATTATTCCAGAAGCTCTTTAATTGTTCACAATTGTTTTGGCAATCCTGGGTTTTTTGTTTTTCCATATGAAGTTGAGAATTCCTCCTTCAATGTCTATAAAGTTTGTGTTGGAATCTTGATTGGAATTGTACTGAAATATATTACCGGTATTACATAGTATCTAATATATTATTGGTATAATGGATTTCTTTATAACAATGATAATAGAGATGGAGAATTTGTGGTCAAGTGGTGATGTTTATTTATTATAAACCAGTGACACGTTCTATTTTCAGAAGGTTTGTGGTTTATACTTAATAGACCACAAGGCCCTTAGATACAAAAGGAAAAGTTTGTCAACTAAAGCACAACTTGACATAGGAGGAAAATCTTAGGATATGTGATACACACAAATTTCACTTGAGTTTAAGAAGTGAGATCCATGCTTTTTTTCAGACCTAAAGAAGTTTATAGACTTGGAGTGCTCTATTGAAAGCGGCTAGCCACTCTTAAAATGATTAGAAAGAAAGTTCACAGACGCATACCTGAGTCTGCACACCCACGTAGAAGACAACAATGACTGTTTGCATAAGAGAAAATAATCTTCAATATTAGTCTTCATCAGAATGATCTAGAACCCCTTTTTAAAGACTGCTAAGTCCCACAGCTTCAGCAAGTTTTGTGAGAGACACTTTAGACATCTTTCTAGGTATTACGGTTGCTACTGGTTAAGCATCATATCCTGAAGAAAGGATTATTTCCTGAACAATATCATAAGGAATAGTATCATCATATATGACCTCTTCAATAGCATCAATCTGCAGAGAATTAAAATTCACTTAAAGTGTAATGCTTAGAATTGGAACTTGTAGAAGAATGATTATCGATTCTATTTCAGAAGATGACCAAAGATATTTCAAATCTGTTTTTTTAAATTTTGATAGTTGAGTATATTTAATAAGTAAACTTTAAAACAGAAAATCCTTACATGCAAATTTATTGTGAAATAGAAATGAAAGCCTGCTAAAATATTCTTGATACTCTAAGATTTCTGTTTTTATTTCTCTCTCTCTCTCTCTCTCTCTCTGTCTCTCTCTCTCTCTGTCTCTCTCTCTCTCTCTCTCTCTCTCTCTCTCTCTCTCTCTCTCTCTCTCTCTCTCTCTGTGTGTGTGTTTGAAAATTGCATGTAGATGCTTTTGGATGTTAAATGAGGACCTCAGTTATAGAGTTTCAGAGATATAACTGACCCATCCAACATGGGTGCTGAATATCAGGTCTTCTGGAAAGGCATTGAGAACTCTTAAGCACTGAGTCTTCTTTTTAGGCCCTTTGCTAAAAATACTAAAACAAAAGTAATAACTCATCCCCAAAGGATCTCAACTAGTATGAACGGTACTGCACAGTTTCAACATTCATGCATAAACTTTAGAAGCAGATAACTTAGACTCTTCTGCACTAGCTTGACTTACTAAAATATATTTCTCTCAGGCCACACCTATAATTTCATTGGAAGTTCCACATGTCATGTCCCAGCAAAGGGAGGTAAGCTACAGATACAAAAGAGCAAATATAATACGTGTTGTTTATGTTAATTTTATTCTTCTAATACTGGAGATGCACCTTTAGACTTCATGTCAGTATGTGATCAAACTGAAGCCACTCAGTTGACAATATGGCACCTGATACGACTTTGTATGTTGGATTCATTTCCTGTACATTGACAGCAACAGATTATCACAAATTCAGTAGATAAGGATGAATGGTATGGGTTTTCTCAGCATTCCAAGTCAAGAATTTAAACAGAAAAGATTATTACTGTTTCAATTATTACATTTTCAATGTACTATCTTCTTTTTAGAACCTAAAAACCAAACCAAACCAAACCAAACCAAACAAAATACCACCACCAACATCAACAGAAAAAAACCAATGGATTCCTTTTAAATTTCAGCTTCTAATGACAGTCAGCATTTATGGGCATTGCATACCTGCATTGCATACCAATGCATACATTGCTCAGTGGAACAGCACTATTTCCTCTGTCTCTGAGCCACTGGTTTATTTTCCTCCACTTCACAGGTGATGGAACTAAAATGTATGCCACCATACACTGATTGTACTTCTAGACAGCTTTTGATGATATTTGGAGTCTTCCCATATAAGTCGAGATGATATTCTCGACTTGTCTTCCTGAGCCCATACCAAGTAAAGTAACCTTTCTTACTAGGAGTTGGGAACTGCCATCTTTGAAGATAATTGCCCAGCCTACTATGTGCCACCTCTTGGGAACACTGATTATTCCACTGAGTAATGCATAATAATATTATTGAAACAAAAACATGGAGGATGGTTCTGTCTGAATTCCTCAGTTCTCTCCAGGCTCACTCTCCACTACCCATTTTGTTCTGTACTCTATGAAATAATAGCAGAGGTTTTTTTTGGCTTTTGCTCAGGTTTACTCTATAAGGTGGGACCTGAGTAAGGAAACAATGAGAGGAGGTTTGTAAGGCTAAAAGTACTTATTTTATGGCCTTACTTTCCGATCATTTCACCAAAGTTTCCTGTACCCCCATACCAAAATTTAGAGCTCCTAGTAAATGATCGTCACTATATACTCATTTTCTTGAGGTTTCTTCTAACGATTTAATGTGTGTGTGTGTGTGTGTGTGTGTGTGTGTGTGTGTGTGTGTGTGTGTGAATGAGGGTTCTTTGCCCAAACTGGGTTCTGGGAACCACAAACTGGGTTCTGGAAACCACACTTGGTTTTCCTGAAAATCTGCAAATTTGAAGGCACTCTTAACTGCTGACCCATCTCTACAGCCCCTCAATTTTCTCTGAAGATTTTAATCTCTTAAGCCTCAAGGAGGTGGAGTGGTATCCTGCAGATATTTAACACTAAGTTGTCTAGATATTGAATGTACAAAGACACAAATATTCAAAGATAGAAATATTACCTTCTGATTTTAGGAATGATATGTATGGCACAGCTTACAAATAATAATAAAATATGAGATACAATAAATTTCTTAGGAGCAATTGATCTTCACAGAGTGTTTTTTTATTGCTGAGCTCTTATTGACAAAAATGAATAAATTTGATAGAAATTTTGGTTTATTTTTTGTTAATACTTCAGATGAAAATTAAACAAAGATGATGGATTTTATAATTCATTTGTAACGGATGTCAGTGGATTGGATAATAGCTTTAGAATACTAGCAGAGTGCTTTACAAAACCCTAAGGTTATTTTCATGATGTACTGTCTATACTCACCAACAATTTAAACATAACCCACATTATCAAAACTAGCCTAGCATTTATTTCATGACTGTTAAATTAACAAAGCAGTACAACAAACCATGAGTCATGTGGTCGCAAATTTTGGTGGTATAAACATCCTTCCCATGGCAAATTTTAAACTACCAATGTGACATAATTGGATCTGTTAGAATTGAATATGAAAGAGTTTAATATAACTTATATATCATTTACATCATCCAACCTATAATATCTATATCTCATAAATTTATATAACCATAAAATATTTAGAATATATGTATATATATACATATATATACATATTATTTGGAAGTATAATTATTTAATGAGTTTAATAATTTAATTCTTAATAATGGATGTATTGTAATCTTTCAAAATTTGATTATAAGCCTGTACAAGCATGCAGTAGCACATTACTATAGCCCATACCTCCACTGGTGCTTATTCTAGGATTCCAATATTATCACTTGTAATACTCTAAAATCCTGCCTACCAACTTCTAAGTAAATATTTCTCTAATTAAACTCTCCTCAAAGTATCCAGATAGACTGAATCATCGTTTTCTCAGTGAGGGTTCGGGGTTGTCTAATTTACAGAAGTGAATGATGATCTTACAGAGTAAATAGATAAGAGAGACTAAGGAGCAGAGTCTGCTAAATTCTGAGAATCAGGAAAAAAGGAAAGATAGCAAAGCAGATTAAATGGTAGTCCATAAAATATAAAGAGAGAGTGGGGGAGAGTGTTGGGAAGAGGAGAGGGAGGGGGAGAGAGGAGAGATAGAGGGGTGGGCACTCTGGACCAAATGTCAGGAAGAAAACAAGGATAGACTCATGCTTATAGGCCACATGTTCTAAGACCACTATCTTGGTTAGATAAAGGTTTTGGATAATTTTGATAAGTTATTGCTAAAATGATGGAGGGGACTGTCATAGTGACTGATAAATGGAAAGATGAGGTCGAAGAACTATAAGAAGGTCATGATAGCTTTGCAACTAATTAGAGCAGAGTATCGGTACTTTAACTAATGTGTACATGGAACTGGTCATCTACCTTAGTAAACAGAAAAACCAGGAAACACTAAGGAGAGCAGCATAAACGATTATTGGAACACAATGTAGTTTTATTTTAACTACTATTTTCTCAAGTAAATGTTGATGTTATTGGTTGGAAGTGAAAGAAAATTGGAGTGTTTAACTTTATATTGAAAATGGGACCAAAAGTCACTCTTCGTATGAGAATATTCTCCACTGTTGAATTTAAGCAAAAGCAAAACAGAACAGAACAAAACAAAACTCCTTTGAAAATGATCAATTGAAGAAGCCATAAAAGAGACAGCAACAGCTAGAGAGTGATACAGAATGAAAGTGAGATATTACCTAGAACCAGAAGTGATACTGAAATGAGAGATGATAGGAAACGGAGTATAATAACAAGGATGGAAAATAAGTAACTAGAGAGATATAGTTTCTGTGCTTAGTATGCAATGCAACCCAAGGCCCAGATGATCAAAGATGAAGGAATGGCTATAATATGTTTTATACACAGCCATATTTAAATAAATCTGTCTGTAAAAGAAGGAAAAGATAGGAAGGTAAGTTGAGCAGAAGAAATTATATATCAGAGGAGTCAAGATTTTCAAATTTAATTTCAAATGGATAAGCTAACCATTGCCTCTCTTATTAGTACTCTATCTACTTAAGCAAATCATTCATGTTTATCAGAATTAACTGTTTTTTATAGATATTATCAATGTCTTAGAACATTACAACACATTCTGTTGAAATTCAATAATGCTCTGCACACAGAATTACTCTCTCATCTATAACAATTTTGTGAACAAGGGTATAGTGGTTAGTTCTGTGGATAAATGGACTTGCTACTAAGCCTGACCACCAGGAATGAATCCCTGGGACTCCATGGTAGGTGGTGACAACCAACTCCTTCATGCTGTCCTCCGACTGCCACTCCAATGCTGTGGCACTTGAATGAAATGCGCGCACACACATATAGGCACTCACACACGCACACACACATACACACACAGAGTAAATAAGTGAATAAAATTAATTAATTAATTAATTAATTAATTAATTGATGTAGGATGATTGTTAGGATATTGGGAACTCCATATATTTATAAACTGATCAAAATAAAAACGTTATGTGAAGTGTCATTGTTTCTTACATTCTAGCGAACTTTATCACTCTAGTTTGTCTAGTTTGTCTTACCAAATAATAAACATGGAGATTATGGAGTTAAAAACAAAAACTATGATGAAATCAGAAGTCAAGAGTATAGATGAAACAAAACTTAGAAGAAAATAGTTATTGGGTCACACAATATCACATTTTTTTAACCTGGTTTTTGTATTGTCCAGGAAATATCACATTTATAAATATACATGCAAAAGCTTGCATTTTGGATAAGATGTTAAGCATCCTTTAGTGCCCCTTAATTTCCTATCTCTAAATATAGTTTTCTGCTTATTATCCTCTCTAAAAAAATATGCTGGCCCATGTGACCTCTACTACAATTTACCTTTAATCTCACCAACTCAGTAGCCCCCAGTTTCAAATTTCTCTTTGTACTACACATTTAAATCTTTGAGCTTGAATATTGAATAAACCATGGAATGAGTTTGAGCTCTGGTGTTGAGCGTGGTAACCTTGAACCTCTCATAAATTGGGGAAAACCTCTAAAACAGCCAAAACAAAGCTCTTGACTTTCTAAATATAACATTTGCTTGACTCCCTGGCTTACCTGTGAACTCTGTTGTTTTTTTGCTTGACTGCTTTGGCACCATCATTTGAAGTTAACCTTTTCTTTACTCAGTTGGAAACCACGTTTCAATGGATTAAAAGACAAAATAGTGCTTTCTTTTAATTAAATCTAAGAACATCTCTAAAATATGATTTGAAAAAAGTGTGTGTGTGTGTGTGTGTGTGTGTGTGTGTGTGTGTGTGTGTGTGTGATAATTCATACCACATTATGACCAAGGGTAATGAGTCCTCCCTTTAAATACTCTTTTCTTCCCATTTGACAATAAAAAGAATGCTTTTTTGAATACCCGCTTCACTTCTGCAGTTTAATTCTAGCTGATCAATCTTTATTTTTATCTTTCAGAGTTTCAAACCCATTTTTACTTACTTGACAGTCACTTCCAAAAAATATTATAACATTATGTTTATAACAAACTTAGGACAGAAGTCATGAAAAATTCTAAAACAGGGTCTGCAGTTCCTTAAACTGAGGCCATGGGAAGGTTAGCTACACTAGTTCTTATATGTTTACACACCACCTCCACATGTATGTGAATACATGCCTTCTGTAATTTTAAGTGTCCACACTTAATGTGGCCCAAGTGCTTATTAAGTGGTTGATGAGTAGATAGGTGATCAATTAGCAGCTAAACACAAAGAGATCATGTTTAAGTAAAAGTTTCAGTATCAAAAAGTTTATTTTATTTTTCTGTTTCAAATTCCAGTGATTTGGAAAAAAAATTCACTTTTGAGTTTTATAAAAATATTTAATACTCACATAAAATTTAGTTAATAGAACATATCAGCTAATAACATGCATGATTTTCCCTCCTCAGAAAGGTTATTGTTAGGGACTTTGTGCTTCATAGTTATAAATTGTTTCAGCTAATTCAAAATGTAAATGAAAAAATAGAGCCATAAAAGAAAAGTACAGATGATTATTTTATTAAATCATAACATTTTTAGCATGTCATTTATTGCCTGTCTCTAAACAGACCAATCTGATATTATATAATTTTGAGTATAGATGTACTGCCTTCTACAGAAGCACTTACTGTAATGAGAAATGAAGATGAAATGTTCTAATACTGTATTTTTGTCGGTTATGAACAAATCACAACCGTTTGCTATATTGTTTTAAATATATATTTAAGGATATATGTATATATGTGTGACTCAAAACATTAATTTTGAAGTGGTACATTTCTGTAAGTGCCCATGAAATCATAATGTACTGGGTGCCTTGCAACCAAATATATATTCAGTTCCCAGCATTATTGGTGTTTCCAATTTCAATAACTATAATATTACCACCTTTGGACTTTTATGGCATCTTTCATCCGTGGATCTTAAAGGGCTTTACAAACATTAATTCACGCAGCATTCTTGTGAGGTACAGAAATATCATTAACCCCATATTACAGATGAGGAAACAACCAGGGAAAGGTTAATAATACGTGTGCTACTTTGTACTTGTGTAATGCCTTTGACTCAGTCATCTCTAAGTGCACTGGAAGCTTTATAATACAGAACGGGTCTAAGGCAGTCTTAGACATTAACTCATGGCAGAATTTTATACTCTATTATGAAGTTTCTAGAAACTGTCTCTATTGCACGTATTAATAATATAAAACTGCATTTATTCACATGGTTTTTCATTGTAATTGGAAATCATGAATCAAGCTTACCTTTAATTGTCTCTTTAGTTTTAAAGTGTGAATGTATGATTATGCTACATAATATAGACTATGTACAAATGCATATTATACGTTTTAAAAATCTCAAAATTCACATAATACACATGATAATGAACATCAGGATTGTTGCGGTTTCTTTGTATTGAAAAACAATTTTTAAAAGTTTTTAACATTTTTAATGTAATTTTCATCTTTTTAGAACAGAATCCTGCTCCGTAGCTCTAGAGGGCCTGGAACTTGCTATGCAGATTAGCCAAGCTGCTATGTCACAGAGATCTGCCTTTTTCTGCTTTCTGTGTGCTAGGATTAAAGCCATGTGCCATCACACCTGGTTTGGTTGTTAATTTTGCTTCTTTTTCTCCCATTATGTACAGTTCAGTCTTCAGTACTCATCCAGCTGCACCAAGAGTATCTATGACGTTAAAACAGCAGGAGCTGTAGCCCGTGTCACCCACAGCCAGACTTTCTCTATCACAGATCTCTCTCCCTCAAACAAAAGCATGCTGGTATTCACAGCATTTCAGTCTTTCACTATTAGAATTTACCAGGGAGTCCTCTAATGCTGTTTCCTTGTTCTCTGCTTGCCAGCACCTTCGTAGAAAGACTGTTTATGGTGTTTGAGTCCTGGAAGACTAAATATACAGGAATGTACACAGAGACCAGTGTGCTATACAAGAAAGGCTGATTTAAAAGAAGTTGGAATCAGGTGCATGGAACATGAGATTATACCTGCATTAATTACATGATCATGCAATAATTTCAGTGAGTCAAATCTATCGATACTTATTCTGTAGGCTGGCAGCCCGGTTGTCACATGATGGGGGAGACCTAGACATTTACATTGCCTGTAGCAGCTCATCAAGAGAAAAGAAAATACCTTGATGGCTTGACTACTGTTGATAGATTATTAAACATGGGCTTCCTGGAGAAGGGACCACCTGGCTTGGCTGCAGGACAGAGTTTAGGTTTGTGCTGCAGAGTGTTCTGTTACATGTTTGCATTAACATTCCAGTAACTAATTGAAGAGAATTGGGGGGGGGGGGGGGGGCTTTTACTCTCCTCACTATGTGAGGGTCCTCACTCATAGCCTTCATCTCACTTTGTTCCATTCAGCTACTGTATAGTTTTTCTTTGCTGCTTTCTGCAAACTTCTTCTCTTAAAATGTAACTTTCTTCTCTTTGTTTTCAATTGGATCCAGCCATGAGTCGGAACTGATGACTCCGCTGTTTTACTGGCTTGCCTTCTCCTACATAGAGAAATACTGTTATTAAGACAGAAAGGAAGCTTCTGACACACATGTGTTGTATGAATGCAATTTTGACACAAAATGACGCACTTTACTCCAGTTACACTCCATGGTACTTGTGATGTGTTACTCTGTTTATGTCTGAGAAGAACATTGCTATAAAGGTATTTTATTGAGAAGTGGTAAGAATGTCTACTGGGATAGCCAGTGCTCTATAAAATGAGTACAGGAATTTTAAATGCAATGCTTGTTTGCAATGAATTAAGTAGAGAGCCATATTTGCTTCTAAGGACAGC